>NC_142694.1:49618099-50868099 GCF_029641045.1 Salvia hispanica
AGGTTAATCCCTTGTTTACTTTTAAGGATTGGCGATTCCGCGTTTTGTTATAACTCCCATCATTTGAGTCCATTTTACTTGATTTTTATCTCATTAAAATGGTGGGATTGGACATTGGAGAAATCCTAGTAATGGTGATAAAATTAGTCAATCTTCATAAAAAGTAAATACCCCCCAGAGAGATTCTAGATCAGATGCCTATAGTTCGTATCTTATTTTTGAAACTGAAAACACAACGTCACTCTACATGTACCAATGTACTAATTTCATGTCCTGCTATTTTATACCTGGTGTGTGCATCTGTATGCTAGTCGGGTCTAGAATATTTTTTTTCGGTTTGGGAGTTGAAATATGAGTACAGATAAAATTTAAACTTTTGGACATTGGAGTATTTAAAGATGAGTTTCAGTGGTGTTTGCCCTCGGTGGCATGCAGTAATATTCTGTTTATTTCACTGTGTCGGCTTTTCAAAGTAGATGCCTGCTCACAGTGCTGTTAGATTCTTAGAACATTATGGTCTCTAATTGTTTCTTATCATATGTTTTGTTGCAGTTGATGACCAGCCAAATGGATACGATACTGATGCAGTCTATATCCCTTGTTAATGAAAGATCTGGGAGACCAGCTGTGCTTCCTAGGCATAGTTGTGGCTTTCAAAATCTTATCTTCATGCAAAACTTAAAGATTCAGAAACTTGATTCATCTTGTAGAAACAGGTATCTTTCTCTGCAGGGGGACTCGGGAATGTTTTGGCTTCGGTTGTGCAATTTTCACATTCATTTTCTACCGTATCTTTTCCATTTTGCGTCTTGGTTCTTGCTTTTTTTTCGTGGAATTTGGCCGAGGTTGGGTTGAGAATTTTAGTTAGATGGCACTCATTCTGCGATACATTTTTCCCTGCTCATTTTCTGCAAGTTGTGAGCATACTGAGTGGACTTCTATGCCGTTTGTTTTTGTCCTGAAACAGTTCATTGTGTAGTAGACGAAGAAGTGGTACAGCGTTTGCATTGAATACTGATGGAATTACAGACAACAATGACCAAGGCAGCGCCAATGGAGACAACTCTTTTCTTGGCACAACTCGTTTGGGGAGGATAGTTAGTGCAGGTGGTAGGGAGCTACTGAGTAAACTGAACTCAGCTAGAAAAAACTTCCCCATGAAGGTTTTTCTCCTGCTCCTGGGCTTCTACACTGCTAATGCTCTTGCAACGATCCTTGGCCAGACGGGCGACTGGGATGTGCTTGTAGCTGGTGTAGTAGTAGCTGCTATCGAGGGTATTGGCATGCTGATGTACAAAAAGCCCATGAGAACTGGGAGATTGCAATCTCTAGTGGTAATGATCAACTATTGGAAAGCTGGTATTTGCTTAGGCTTATTTGTGGATGCCTTTAAGCTAGGTAGTTGAATTTCTGCCATGGGAGCATTCTTCCTACTCAAAAACAAGGTATTGCGTGTAAATCCTTTAGTCTACTTCTACAAAATGAACATTCATAGGCTTCTGTAAAATTCAGGCTACCAATTTGCCATAATCAGAATGTTGAGATTGTTTTGTCCGGCTAAAAGCAGTTAGTTACTACATGATGCTGAGAAGGTTAAGTGAGACAAGGATGATCGATAACTTTCTTTTTTGTTTCTTTGAATAGACTACATTCATCCAGAGTTCCCAAAATTCACAGCCATAATGACTATTGATGAACTCTAGCTATAGCCCTAATGCCCTAATGCAATCTGATTGCTTCAAGCAGCATAGATATATGATCTGAAACAGTTTTTGGGTCCAAGGCTTCTCATGCAGCAGCGAGCTTCATGTGTCGTTCCACACTGTGAAAGTCGAGGCCCCTTGATTCCCAGCCTCATTGTTCGTTCGTGCAGCTGCCGAGCCAGTTGGGACAACAGTAGGAATCCAGTTAGTAGAAGTTGAGCCTTGATCATAAAGATTATTGGTAGCCTTTGCTAGATTTGATGATGAATCCTGAGGTTGGTAGTAAAGATTTCTTGCCTGGTTATGTGCATCTGCTGATCCAAACATGCTCTCATAATCAAGAAACTTCCCCTCATCATATCCGAGAGAATAGCCATTGCCATGGCATTGATTACAATCTTGAACAATCAACGCCCCCACCATTGGCACCATGCTGCCATCCACATACGAATTGCTGTTAGAACCCGTGCTTTGCTCAATGTTTGAGGAATCTAACCCTGTGATATTGTGAAGAACAGACGGCTGCATGAAATTATGTGTGTTTCCCAGCTTAAGCTGATGTTTGATCTCATTGTACGTGTGGCCAACGTACGTGTCGTGCTCCTGCTTGCACCACAGCATCTGATGAGCATAAGGGTACATGCTCAAAGGCTGAGATTGCTGGAATTCCACAGTCGGCCATTGATGGGTGTTGGCACTCCCAAATCCACTCATCTATCCCTCCGTGAGGTGCATGTTCAAGTTCAACTCACTGGAGCGGTGCAGGTCCGTAGCCATCTCTGCATTTTCAGCGTCTTTAAGGCGCTTTGCAGCACCCCGTATGGGAAGAGTGCTGCTCTCAAGTATGCTCTTCACATCATACCGGTTAATTTCAAAATTTGTGACTGCGCTTAGGCCGCGGAATTTGATCGCTGCGATGTCGTAGGCCTCTGCAGCCTCCTCCTCAGTGCCTTTCCGAATGTGGAGAAATCAACAATGTAAGTAATTTCACATAAACTAGTGAAATAATGTAAGAGAAATGTTGATGAAAGATGCTTACTGAAAGTGCCTAAATAGAGATCTTTGTTGCCTGCAACTCTACCTATTCTTGCTTGCCATCTCCCTTGCTGATGATGTCTACTTATAATTTCACACACAGATGCAACAAAATTGTACTATAATGTAAGAGAAAATAAATGCATCTCATACAAAATTAAACAATCTTGAATAAAAAATCATTTGGTTCTCATGTTTGTACCTTGTAACTCCTCTATAAATGGATGCCCCACGAGAGAATCCACTGCTTTTTCTGAATGATAAGATAGTTGTTTTCATTAAATAGTAATTGTTTTCAAAGTTAATGTAAAGTAATCTCAGTTTTACCTTCTAATTGATGCTACAAATTCCTGCCTTGTCATATTCTTCATGCCCTCAATTTCTTTCTCATAGTTACTAATCTGAAAGCATTGCAAACTTTGAGAAATTTAAAAGCAAAGTAAGGTATATTGATATAAATATACACAAAATGAAAATCTACTAACAGGAAAATTGGTAGTGGTGGTAGTTCCCCAGTATTTAAGTGCTGACAAATCATAAGCTCGAGCAGCCTTGTCTTCCTTGTCATAACCTCCTGTAACATAGTAATAGTTAAATAATTACATCATTTATATATATCTATAGTAAAATATTTATGAAGATGGAAAAAAAGAATAAAAAAAAGGCAAGAGTTTATTTACCTAAGTAGACTGCAGTGATGAGGTTCCAATAGAGAGACAAGGAAATTAACAAGGGTTAAAATCAAGAAAGTGGAGTATTTTAATTTATTGGTAATAATTAATGGCAGACAGTTGTTATCTCTTCTCATCATACCTTGCTTTCCTTTCCGGCTTTGTCCCTCTCTTCTGCAACTATTATCCCACAAATGTGCTTCATATCTCCCTGTCCATCTATGCCTGCAAAACCCTCAAAACCCTCATTATGCTTTCGATGCCAGCCATGTTTCTCTTTTACTTGGTTCGTGTTTATTGTCTCCACTTAACTCACTAAATATATCTTTCTTAATCTCCATGCCGCAAAAAATAATACACCGGTATGCCATTAGTTGATCAAGCTAAGAATCTCAATTTCTAAGTTCATAAAATTATTTCTTAGTCAAGAAAAAAACTAGACAAACACACATGTTAATACAAAGTAAAGATTAAACTAGTTATTATATGTATGTAAAAATAGAGGCTTCAGTTTCTAATCAACTTTCACAACAACAAGCATTAAAATTATGTTGTTGTAAAGAAAAAACACACACTAAAAAAAACTTGCTATCACAAAAATTTTAATTCAATTACTAGTTTTTCAAAAAATTTAAAAATAACCATAATCTATGATCTATAAGTTGAAGGCAAATTATCTTAATCTTTTGCTTTTTTAGAAGTTACTATTTGTGTTCTCTAATTTTAATTTTAGTTGGGGTACTAACAATAAAGATACTTTATGAAACATTGTGGTATAATTAGACACACAAATTAACATTTTTAATAGCATTAAAAAGTGTCTTTATCATATTTTTTTGGTTGTAGTGACAATATTAATGATTCCAAAGTAGAGATTGATTAATTAAATTACCTGGTTACACCTCGATAGATCGAAGTTCTTTGTCCGAATGTATCAATAGATCGCCTTGGCACAGATTCTACCGCTGCATTTCCCATTTTGGTATCAGACTGGGAGCATGCGCTAATGGAAAGCGACAGCGTCTGTGCGGCGGCATGTGGCGGCGCTGGGCTGTTAGTCAGCCAGTTTGTTCCATTATTTGAAGCTAACTCTTCATACATACTAAGCTCATATTTGTGTTCTTGATGATTTACACCAAGAAAATTTTCCAGTTTAGGTCTGTTTTTATCCTCCAAATTTTGGCTCGTGTTCACATCATTTATGTTCCAATCTGCAAAATATGAGACAAATAGTAAAAGTTAATTAAGAAATTCCATTTGCAAATTTAGACCTAGCTAGTACACTGTACATTCATAAATTAATAAGCATGAAATGAAAAAAAATACTATTTGATTTTAATGATTTTCGGGGAAATAAGGAATAACCTTGAGAGTGAGGGTTCGAGTCAAGAATTGGACAGGGTGAGGCAGGTATGTTTAGAGAGGGAATGACTGAATCAGAAGGGAGATCAAAGCATGATTCATTAGTAGTTAAGTTGAAACCTAAACTTTGATCTTGAGGAGACACAGAGAATCCCAACCAATTAGACATTCTAATCTTATTTGTGTATAAGGTTTTTCCAAAGAAAGAAAAGACTAAAAATATATGTTAGTTTCTGTCAATATGAGATGATGATGTTGAGAACTAGGAATGAGTTCTTGCATAAAATGAGAAGGGTTTGAGTGTTAGTTTGAGGAGAGATTTGGAGGAGGAAGGGATGAAGAAGATGAAATGGCTCCCAAAAAATGAGAGGAATTTTTTTGTCCAATGTTAATTATATAGGCACAATTCTCCACATATATAGGTATAAATATACACTACTATACAGAGATTAATAAAATAAGGGCTGATAATGTGTTGCAGTAGAAGAAGCTTTGACTGATATTCCATACAAATAATACTTGCTGACAAAAGTTAGTACGAGATCTTCTATTAATTAATTTTTTTATTCTACTTCTTAAATAATTTTGCTGGATAGCATTCATATATACTAAATAAGGTCATAATTACACACATATAATTAATTACTTAACCAGCCTTTATAGATTCTGGTTTTGAAGCATGCACCGTTAGTTAATGTAATGGTGAACTTCTTATAGTTAGGGTTTGTAATTTGCTTATAGTCACAAACTAATGTGTAATTAAGGTACACGAGCAATATTCTCATTTGAAAACAAATTATTTCATTAACCATTTTTGTACAAAAAGTTATTTAGTATTGTAATGTAAAAATATAAATTATATCAATAAAGTTAAACATTAATATATACTGTTAAAAGTTAAAACTAAATCACTTGATAATATACTTGCTCATGGTGAGTTGAGATTCGAGGAACTCACAAATAGATGTTTTGTCATATATGGGGTTGCTAAATTGTTTCAATAATGTATTGATTTAAGAATGTATGGATAACTATATCAATAATATTGATGATTAATTTGATGATAACCATAAATTTGTACTGGAAATTTATGCTCGCAATCATTATGAATTAATTAAAGGTTGATAAAATATTTATAAGCTGGTATTAATTAATTAATGTGATTAATTCGTATTCATTAGTCATAACGTTTTGATTTTCAGATCATTAATATTCTAGTGTTATGTTCACCATATACAAGACAACTAATGAATTATACATTAATCTAACCAATACATTAATTTCCCTTTAATAAAAAAAATGATCATTAGTTGAAGAAATATGCTTGTGTTGAATACACTAAACAATGTTACCGTTTGAGAAATACCACACACAATGTAGATATTGTTTATCTATCTATTTGACATTTAATAGCATGCGAGTTGATCCAAGAATATACAATTGGATCTCTAAATGAATCAAAAGATCTATAGAAAATTAAATAGGGAAATTGGTGAATCAAAAGATCTAAAAAAATTAAATAGGGAAATTGGGAGCCAATGCACTTATTCTAGTCGAACTTATCGTGATTTAGATTACTACTATTGTTTTAGGTACAATAACACATAGGGGTTGTTGTAACCCAATAGCCTGTGGTTTCGTAATCGTAATCTTCGAACTGTCTACCACTCTCTTTCAAGTTCAACAATTTTATTTTTACTCATAAAATATCATTTTTTTAATTCACATGCAATGTAATTGTATCACGAAGAATCTTATAATAGTAAATAGTATGAACCTCGATTGACCTCATCAAAATTTTTGTGGCTAAAATGAGACTAAAACATTTGTATAATTTGAAAAGTAAAAACTAAATAATGACTTACAAGAGATTGATTTCATTAAAAGTGTTATGGCGAAAATGAAGTTAACTAAAATGTACTAGAAATTATAGCTTAAAACCATTAATTCTTCCCTGTGGATGGCCTTAATTGGTACTCCCTTCGCCCCACGTTATTTGAAGCGTTTTTTTTTACGAGATTTAAGAAAGTTTTGTTTAATTTGTTAAAATAAAGTAAAAGTAAAAATAAAATAAGAGAAAGAAAGAGTAAAAAAAATATAACTTAAATAATTTGGGACAAACTCAAAATAAAATACAATCAAGTAACTTGATCGAGGGATTAGAATATATAGGAAGTTGTGGAAAGTGGTATTGCACTGGAGAAATCGTGGGAGAGCACCCGTGCCTCCTCGGAAACAAGAAACAAGCACTATCCCAAATTTAAATGGAAAATTTCCTTATTAACTTTTGATAATATTATTTGAAATATTATACTTATACATTGCCCATCAGCCCAGTCTTCAATACAAATCAATCCTCCCTCTTTCTAAATCACAATCCAAGATAAAAAATCATATCTAGTTCTGTTATTTACTCATTAATCTCCTTATTTCATGCTCCTAGTCCCAATTTAATTGTCATTCTTTTCCATTTCGGTTCGTCCCAACTTAATTGTCATACTTCATTTTTACCATAAATGATAAATAGGTCTCACATTCCACTAACTCACTTCACTCATATTTTATTATAAAACCAATATAAAAAAATGGGTCCTACATTCCACTAACTTTTTCAACCAACTTTTCTTTACATTCCCTCCATCCGTTATTAGGAGTCTCATTCCTTGGCGGCACGAGTTTTAAGAAATATTAAGAAAAATGGGTGGAAAAAAATTAGTGGAATAGAGGTCCCACTTGTATATATTAGTTTTAAATGAAATGTGAGTGGAATGAGCTAGGTGAAGGTGGGACCTTATTACCATTTAAGATAAAAGTGAACCGGGACTCTTAATCGCGGACGGACTAAAATAAAAAAACGAGACTCATATTCGCAGACAGAGGGAGTATTTCTTAAAACTCCTGCTCACTCTAAGAGTGACAATTAAGTTGGGACGGAGGGATTAATTTTTTACTGTGTCTGGAATGTAGGTGATGTAGCGAAAAGTTGTTGTATTAATTATTATTGTGCATGCATATGAATTCCATTTTATGTTAGAAATAAACGGATGAAAGGCTAAAAATAAGAAAAGTCAAGTGCATGCATATGCATTCCATATATAGATGCTTTGTTGCTGCATTTACTCACTGATGGTTCTTGAATATGACTATTTAACTCCAAATTCTTTTTTGCATGCAAGGCTTTTTAGTAGATGTACAGACATGTACACAAATTAATAATTTGAATTTATACTTAAATACTATTTAATTTTCTATTTTTAATACATTTATTAGCAATTTTAAATTTTATATGAGTATTACACAATTGAAATCTAAAAAAAAAAATCTTGTCTACACAACTATTTAAGTGCTATCTAACACAAATCCTTTCTTTGTACTATTCAATGCAAGTTTCCAACCACGAATTGAAGAGTAAATCTTTGGACACTATCAGATGGCATTCTGTCATGATGAATTGATGATACACTTTTTTATCCAAAAATTAAAAAAATAATTGAAAAATGTCCATAATACTTTCTCCGTGCCTAGAAAGTATAAATTTTTTTATTTTGACAATACAATTATACTACTAATAATATAGACCTCACTCTCCATTCGCACTATTTCTACTAGGGTTTAAATACCCTACTGCGGCTGATAGCACATCATAGGATGTTGTTCCGCACCGAATTACTCCCTCCGACCCTCAAATTTTGTCACAATTTGACCGGACACAGATTTTAAGAAACATAATGGAAAGTAGGTTGAATAAGTCGATAGGGTGTGAGTCCTACTTTTAAAGTATTAGTTTTATAATAAAATGTGAGTGATAATAAGTTAGTGAAATGTGGGGTCTACTACAAAAAATGGTAAAAAGTGAAATATGAAAAATTTTGTAGGACGGATGAAAATGGAAAAATGTGATAAAATTTCAGAGACGGAGGAAGTATTTATTATAAAAGATAAGTAATATTTTAAGATTATAATTTCATAATAAAATAATTGAATGTATGGAACAACATCGTTTGATGTGTCATCAATTGCAACAGAGGATTCAAATCCACTTTCATTAGCTTTCCTCTACTTTTCTTTTATTTTATTAATTATATATTAAAACTCATGCCAAACCATAGAGAATCCAAACCAGAGGATTCCTCAATACACGATCACGAGAGAATGCCATTGGAAATATCCTTTTGTATTTGTAGACACAAATGTGGGAATGCTCATTTTGTCCAATTCTTAGATTTATTTATTTTGAAAGTGTCTATGTTTGTTAGTCTATATGTTTGTTTGCTGACTTGATTGTATTGGGATTTCCCCCTACACTTTTGACTGGACCACTCTTGATAAATTCACCTCCCCAATCCATTATTCTTTCAATAATATACATATATATACTCCTTTTGTCTAATATTAGTTGAACTATATTTATTTATTTTATCGTACCAAAGTTACTACGTCGTTTTCTTTTCATGGCAAAAAGAACACATTTAATCTTTGTTAGTTTATATTTTATATAATTATTAATTTTATTCTTTTTTATTTATCTACTTTATTCCCTTATGTACTATTTTCTCTTTACTATTTACCTCATTTTATTTCATACTTTATTTTTTCTACACTTAGCTCACTAAACACTTATTCTTAAATCTTCATAGCAAAAGAAATGTTTCAATTACAGTGGAACAGATAAAATATACTCTCATTTACTTTATTCTCTTTACTTATTTATGCATTTTGTTTCATACCTTGTTTTATTTCAATTGAACTCAGTTTTAACTCATTCCTTAGTCTTGTGCCAAAAGAAATGTTTCTAACTACAATATATAAGTATTGTATTAATATAAGATACTCCCTCCATCCACAAACAATAGATCTATTGTTGTTCGACACGGGTTTTAATGTAGAATTGGTAAAGTATGAGGTATGAGGAGAAAAAGTAGGTAAAGTAAGAGAGATAGGGAGAAAAAGTGAGTAAAGTAGGAGAGAGTAAGAAAAAGTGGGAAAAGTATGAGAGATAAACTTTTCATTTTTAGAAAGTGATCTATTTTTTGTGGACGTCCCAAAATGACAAAAGTGATCTATTTTTTATGGACGGAGGGAGTATTACTTTACTTAAAGCAGCGTGCTTCTAAATATTTTTCTATGGCTTAAAGAATTCATTTTTTGGGCAAAAAACGAACGAAGAAAACGACGTGTATAAAAAACATATTGTATGTTCTTGAACAAATTTATCACATGAAAATATTGAATAGTACTATATAATTATTGTTTTTGCATATTAATGATAGTATTCAAATTAATCCTTTTAATGGCATCCTTGCTTGGTGCATGCATAAAAAAAATTTATGTGCTTGTTCTAGATTGTAAATGAGCATAGACATGTAGTATTATATACGCTCTCTCAAAAACACAAATGGGATCGATTAAGTATTTTCGTACAAGAACACTGCATTGAACGTGTACAGTGATTTCATGAGAGTTGAATTCAAGTGATGCATTCATCCAATAAGAACATGCATCCTTAAATGTTATAGTAATATTTTCGTAAAGAAAAAAGAGTGTGTGATTAGTATGCGGTGAGAGAGTGAAAGAGGAGCTAAATGTAAAAGTTGGAATGATTGCATAAGATGGACTGAGGCATGTAATATTTGGCTACCTTACCTAACAAACATCAAAAGGCGTTTCAACACTATATCAGTATATCTTAGTACTCCCTCAACCTTACAAAAGATGTCCACGTTTTTTCTTTTTAAATTTATTTCACGCAAGATGTCCACTTTTCATATTTATAAATAAATTCATTTCTCTTCTCTCTTCATTAAAATATTAAATCACAATTTTCACTCTGTTTTATCATACTCCTGTCCCATTAAAAAATATGACATCTTGAATGGAACATAGAGAACAATGATTAAGAAACTCCATTAAAATGTTGATTCAAAAATAGCAAAGTTGAAAGGGAGAGGTGCCGTTTCTCTATCTAGTCGAAAAAAATTTGCCTACTCAAGCAACACCAAGGTGGCTATCCAAGTTGGTCATGTGTCATACTAATAACTTTTTTAACAAATGGAAATATATTACCCCAATTCCAACTAGATTTATAAATTATGGAAATACTCTAAATATAATATCGCATCATTGATTCTACGGAAAGTTTTTGTATATTCAAAATATTACCTTGATTTTTAATATGTTGCGCATAAAATAAATCAGGAACTACATTAATAGTAATTTATTAAATTAACCAAAGGTAAGATTCAAAATATTGCCTTGATTTTATTTTATCATTGCATATTAGTTATATGAATATTATATGAATCCATTTTAGTATCATTACACGTATGAGTAATACAAATCAAGAACAGTTAATGGAAAGTGTATTTATTACACCTGGAATATACTACATAGAAACTTAAAAGCTGGCTGGAATATACTACATAGAAACTTTCCATATAAATAAATAATAATATTGTTGGGTAATGGTGTTTCCATAATTTATACTCTCTTCGTTCCATTCTAAATGACACATTTTCATTTTTGAGATGCCTCACTCTAAATGACACAATTCTAAATATAGAAACATCACCCTCTCACCTTTAAAACTCCACACTGTCACATTTTTCCTTTCTCTTACTTCATTCTCTTCACCTTAATTACACACAAAACCGCACTACATTAAATCTTGTCCCGAATTATAAATGTTCCACTTAGAGTGGGCCAGAGGGAATATATCTAGTTGGAATTAGGGTAATACTCTCTATTCAACGAGAATATGCACTTTTTTAGTCCGTCCCACAAAAATATACACTTTCCAATTTTGAAAATTCATTTTTCTCAATTGAGGTGACACTCATTCTCCACTAACAATACTTTAATTACTTTTTCTTTCTATTTCCCTCCTACTAGGCCTGCTTATTCGGCCGGTTCCGGTTCTAACCGGACCGGTTAACCGATTTCAATTTTTTATAAATCCTAGAACCAGTTTGGAACTGGCCGGTTAAGAACCGGTCGGTTCCGGTTCATGTATAATTTTAATCCGAATTAATTTTATAATCTTAAATAATTCAATACTAATGAAATAATAATCAAACATTTAAAAATATAACAAATAATACCTAAAATTCAACTAAATACACTAAAAAATGCAAACCAACAATACAATAATATTCATAAATGGGTAAGAGGATGCTAAGTATAGTAGGTTGGACTAGTTTATGTTGGAAATTCTTTTATAAAATAAGGACTACTAAAATTTAGCATTTTTTCAAAAGGAATTTTAAAATTGAATTCCATTTCCCTTTTTTTTCCTAAATAAATATTCGATAGAATTTTCAATACTAATTGATCTTGTTGTGACTTTTTGGTTTGATACGGAACCGTTAATAAATCATTCACAAACAAGTTAAAATCGTATATTACATAAATTTGTTATAAAATTACATCGTATATGAAATGATATTGTATTTATATGGAGTAGTTCTTTTGGAAATTGAAAACAAACTTATGATGTTCTACTCATAGAAGTAAGTTCATAAATCCAATTCAATATTAATTCAATTAAGTTAGATTTATAATATATTAAATTATAAAAAAAAAAATTGAATAGTAACCGGATCCCGGTTAGGAACCGGAACCGACCGGTTCCTAACCGGGACCGGTTTTATACAAAAAGTTGGAACCGGTACCGGAACCGAAACCGATTTTCCGGTTCCCGGTTCCTCAATTAACCGGCCGGTTCCGGTTTCGATTCCGGTTAACTGAGAACCGGAGAACCATTTAAGCACACATACCTCCTACTTTATTAATTGTGCATTAAAATTTGTGTCTAACCCAAAGTGCATATTCTTGTGGAACGGATGAAGTATATATTTTTCATTTGTCAAAATAATATTGGTACGATACTCCAAATAGGATTGCCACCTTGGAGTATGGAATTTTTTCTCATCGTCAGGGACGCACCCATGTATAAAATGGGTAGGGCTAAAGCCCTTAATAAAATTGTATTTTAAGTTTTTTCTTTCATAAATTTTTATAATTTATCCAAATTTAAGGAAAATTATTATGTAAAAGCCCTTATAAATAACCTGAAACACTCAAAAATATATTTTAAAATAAAATTTAGAAATCACAGCCCTTTATCGTTATTTAATTTTGCGTCCACCCTACTCATCATAGTCTATCTGCAATACGGACATTTAAGCATAAAATACGTAGTATAATAAAAATATCTAAGGGCTCAACAGACTACACAGCTTCAATGTTGGAGAAAAACAAGAAATCATTTTAGGTTCTGTTTGATACATTGAATTCATAGCCTTATACTATGTTTTAAGTATGTGTTTTTACATACTCACAAGCATACATTGCACACACACATAGTGTGCGTACATTCAAACAATGCGCAAATTATAAACACAATACACGCGATACACAAAACACACACACATAACACGCAACATACACAATGCACAGTCACATAAAAAATAACGTGGTTTTGAGTATCACCAAAAGACTTCTATGTTGTACATGTATAAACAACTGCCAGAATAATTTGTGGGACAAATATTTTACAAACATTGTGATTTAAATTACCTTATTTACATCAGTAATATTTTTTTACCTAAAAAATAAATGGGCCTAAAACGAAAATTTAAATATAAATCATATATTTATTGATTGTGAATAAATATTCATCTAGTTGGTAAGTAACAAGTGGAGGGAAATAACAAAACACATGTATACAGTATACAAAAGGATTTAGTGATGAGCAACATGATTATTGGTAGGGGGCTCTTGATTGATGTGTTGATGATGGTTGGTGTCAATGTTTGTGCAGTTTGGCCATAAGAATGCGATGCTCATTATCTCCTCGTTGAAGGTCCATTGGCATGGCAACTCCTCCCAACAATTATCATCCATTAGAATCTCGATCAACTCTTCCGGTAGCGTTACTCTCTGGCTCTGCTCTTCCAACAGCGTCGATGACGGCGACGGCGACGGCGACGACATCGCTAAACCTAATTTCTGCTTTCCCTTATGCAGTCATTATATATAAGGCCTTATTAAACAGTAGAATAAATATTAATTGATTGCTCAAATCATGTTTTAACTGGGATTCGGATTCTGCTCATTCCTTACTGATTATTTTCCTTAATTTCATGCTTCCGTAATTTATTGGGAGAATCTATTTGCATTTTTCACAGATTTCTCCTTTTGTCTTTCTGCAATTAAATCTAATACTTCTGCAATCAAATCTAATTAAGAGAAAAGATAAATATACACAGTTTAATTATATTATTTCATTACTAATTTTTCCCTTTACATTTTACATTGTGATATGTATCATTGATTTGATTGTTAAAAATCACCACTATAATTATTTTTCACATATTTGCACATCAAAATTTTCGAATGCAAAATTGTAGGAGTACGTATTTTCTATGAATATATATTTTTTAATCTATCATAATAATAAACAGAAATTCGCAATTTATTGGTATAATAATTTTGTCAATTTTCAAAATAGATTAGCTAATGTATTCATTTATTTCTCACCATTTTTCCTATAAATGTTAAAAATAGTAGTATATATTTATATTCTTTAATTGTTAGTTTTAGTTTATTATTTATCTAGCTTTTCAATCTTTTTTTACAAATTTAAATAAATCGAATAGTATTTATTTAGGCATATAGGGTTGAGGCTTTTTATTATATTTATTTTACCTTGCAAGAGTAGTTTAAGGAAATAACAATATTATAAGACGCATTATTGGTCAAATTTAATTAATATAATATTATGTATTCACTATTTTTCTTTTTCATGTGTGATGCAATATTCAGTAAATTTTAATAGGTTATTGTAATTTTCATAAATATAGTTATGACATTATGTAAATTGTACTACTAGTTTGTTTTTTTTTTTTTTTGTTTTTTTTTATTTTTTTATTTTAATTATGTCGTTTACAAGTAAACATGAAACAAAGAAATCAAATATAGATATATAATGACTCATATAGTGAAGTTAATTCACTTTGTATATATTCAATCTTTCAAAGTAATATGATATTTATATTTCTTGAATTAATGCATTTATGGTCGGTTTTATATTATAAATAATATCTGATCCTATTTTTTGGGAGATATTTCATTAAATTTTAAAAATACATGAATACTTTATCATAATTTACACATTTAATTCAAAATTATAATATTACTTTTTCCTATTGATAATATATTTTAATACACTATCCACATATGTAATTATATAATTGATGGATGGGGAGCCAAGTGATGGGTATTGCTGCGGGCCCAATTGCCAAGTAACCTTACTCTAACTAAAATTTTACCCCACTCATCCCATAAAAATATGGACAATAAATATAGCACATGAATTTAGAAAAAATTAGTAAAATAAGAGAGAGAGGAGAAGAATGATATAGTAAAATAAGAGAGGAGGAGAATGATAGTTAAAGTAGTATTAGTGAATAATTGGACCTACATTATTAAATTGATATAACTTTTCAAAAATGCAATGTATATATTTTTGTGGGACGGACAAAAATGGAAAATGCACATATTTTTATGTGACGAAGAGTATTATCAATTGAAATAAAAAAATGATTGAAAATATCATATCCAATACTCAATAAAGAGATAGAGAAAATATAATATCTAGTACCTAGATATGAAAGTCCAAAAATGCCCTTCATGCCTTTGGGGCATTTTTGGTGCAAAATTGTGATGAATAGTGAAAAGTTCTATAAATGTGATTGCACTATAGTTCATGGACTATTCATGATATTTTTAAAGTTCATGTACCGTTTGCGTGCAAAACGCATAATTCATGGATCATTTGTGTAGTTCATTCTTCCATTTATAGCTGATTTTTTATTTTCTTTAGAAAGCCCCTACTTGACTTGGTTTCCTAAAACACCCTTAGCAAATCCCTAAATGAGAGGGGGAAATGAAATTGAGGGATTAAACCGTAATCTTGTCTCTTTATTTGAATTTGAGCACCGCTGCGGGTTTAAGATATTTTCTACGGCCAGTTAGTAATGAAAACTTGGAAACTAAACATCAGAATAACACCAGATTTGGGGCCTAAACTTGCTATATCAAACATACTGAACACATAGTTTTTTAACCGATAAATAAATAAATTTTAGTTTATTAAAATAATATATACTATCCCGTCACTCAAATATTGTCCCACTTTGACCCGACACGAGTTTTAAGAAATGTAATGAAAAGTAAGTGAGTTGAAAAGATTAGTGGACTGTGAGTCCTACTTTTATATATTAGTTTTATAATAGAATGTAAGGAATGCATTAGTGAATTATGAGGTCCCCTACTAAAAATGGTAAAAAGTGAAATAGGATAAAATTGGGGGACGAACGAAAATGGAAAAATGGATAAACTTTCATAAACGAAGGTAGTAATAAATATTTTTAAAAATTTTAGTATGTTAGTACAATTTTAAAAAATAATTAAGCCTTGTATGTAATATATAAATTATGTACTCCCTCCGTTACATGTTAATAGAGTCATTTCTCTATTTTAGAAATTTTTAAGATAATTGAGTCTTTTTTTTATTTTTGCCAAAAAGTAATCTCTCTTTTACTTTATTCTCCCTTCATCTCTATCACTTTATTTTTCTTTACTTTATTCATCATTCATTTAACACACTATTATTAAACTTCGGGAAAAAAAAATATATCCATTAACAAAGAAAAAAGGAAGTACATAATACTGTATACAACATATAAATAAATGCAGTAGTGTACTTAAAAAATGTGGTAACTGGTAACCGAAAAGAAATGGGAAGATGAAGATGTCAACTTTTATTGAAATCAAATTAAGGCCGTTCACAAATATAGATAACATATATCTTAATAAATTTGTGATATGTTGTTGTTGTTGTAGTTGAAAGAAGTAAGAGAGAGAAGAGAGATCCACCACATCTCCTCCTCGTTAGATTTCCAGTTGGGGCATCTCCACCCTTCTTCCCAAACGCCGCCGTTTTGCAACTTTTCGATCAAATCCACCGGAAGCGAAACGTGGGAATAAAATTCACCCTCCTTTTCCTTTTCCTTTTCCTTTTCCTTTTCCTTCATCTTCGTTTCCACTTATACTGACACTGTAATGATAAAAAAAATAAATAAATTGGATTGATATATAGGTGAAGTGAAGCAATTCTTATCCCAAAGAGCAAAGAGACAGTTGGGTCATTTAAAGAGACGAAAATCTAGTGTTTGCATGCCGCATTCGTGTCTGTACAAGGTAAGCCTTGGATCTGACCACGATTCAAATTATCACTTTTTTTTCTCAAAAAAATACTTCTTCTTTGTATTTATACGTTTCAATTTGGTTGCATGGTCAACTAAGTTGTGCAATGCACACATCTTTTTTATTTTAAGATGACATCATGTGTTTACACACAATTTAATTAAGGTATCTTACATTTATATTCTTTTTACTTCAATAATTTATGACATTCATGCAAATACAGAGTATTTTCTCCATGAATAAAGTTATAGGCTACGGTCATTCCCTATAAAAATGGTATACTATTTAAATTATATTTCTACTTAATTTTATAGGTCATTCCATATAAATGATAGTAGGAGTAGTAAACAATTTTTGTTTTAATCGATTTGAAAAGGGAAAAAATGTAATGGTCACAATACGTTTATTCCTTTTACAGTTGTAATTGTCAATAGCGTAAATATGTGACCAAAACCATTAACTTAGTCGTCCAATTTAATTAGGCAAAAAATTTGGCAGCATATATAGCAATTTTTGGACTACTAATTATCTTTATTTTGGGATGAATTGACTGCTGATTAGTAATTCTAGGGGTGGCGAAACGGGTTACCCGCGGGTACTCGCACCCGACAAGTCGGGTACCCGTACCCGATTTTAGCTAAATTGGTTGTCCCAATACCCGCCCCGTTATATACCGGGATTTACCCAATACCCGTGTCGGGTATCCCGTACCCGGCATTGCGGGTACCCGTATCCGACCCGAAATTCGAATAAAAAATTTGAAAACCATAATAATCGTCAACCCTAATTTACTTAATTAATATTGATGGTAAACTTTGAATAGATTAAGAATAAAAGTAAGGGGACTCTATAGCTAGTTCCGATGAGTTTTCAATTGTATGTTCGTCGGAATATAAAAATGTTTCAAAAGAACTCTTAGAAACATTTCATTTTCTTCACTCATTTTGGAAAAATAATAATATAAATACTGTTCTCTACATTATTATCCCTCTTACTTTATTTTTTCTTCATTCTAACTATTTATTTTTAATTTTTCAAAATGAATGTGTATATGGCTATTATTATTTAACTATTTGTTTTTTCCTCTAATTTAACTATTTGAAACGCCTCTATTAATATGGAATGGAGGGAGTATTAAAAATGATATATGGCTCTAATACTAATAATAACGGGTTTAACGGGACTAACGGGTATACCCGTACGGGTAGTGGGTATACCCGCTACCCGCAAAACTCTAAAACACACTACCCGATCCCGCCCCATTTCCCATTAATGTCGGGTATGGGTACCCGATACCCGGCGGGTAGCGGGTCAAGATGGGAATTACCCATTACCCGCTACCCATTTTGCCACCCCTAAGTAATTCCCACTTTTATTAAACACTGATAAGAAACGTTGTTGGCATTGATCATTAGTGCTTCCCTCCTTTCCACGTTACTTCTGTTTTGCATTTATTTTGAGTCATTTCTTTTTTCATTCATTTTGAAAAAATATACTCTAACACTACAAAAAAATGTCAATTTACCGACGGTATTACCGACGGAAAATTTTCGCTACGAATTACCGACAGAATTACCGACGGAATATTTTCGCTACAAATTACCGACGGATTTACCGACGGAAATTTCCTTTTTTAATTAATGTATTTTCGTCAGTAATTCCGTCGGAATTTTTTTTTTTACCGACGAGCTCTTTAGGAAAATTTACCCAAGACCCTAATCCGTCGGTAAAGAGCTCGTCGGTAATTTTGTTTTACCGACGGAAATTACATCAATTAAAAAAGGAAATATTTTCACCCGCGGAATGTTCCGTCGGTAATTCGTACCGAAAATTTTCCATCGGTAATTCGTACCGAAAATTTTCCATCGGTAATTCCGTCGGTAAACTGACATTTTTCGTAAAGCGGAAAAAGCGTAACATAAGAAAGAGAATAATATAGAAAAGACATTTTTATCTACATTCTTTTCTACATTATTCTCTCTTACTTATATTTTTTTTTTCTATTTAACTATTCACTTTTCCAAAACGACTAAAAAAAAGAAGTACATCAAATAACGTGGGACAAATGGAGTATATACTACTATGACATATGTGACCGAAATGAAAAAATGGCAAAGACAAGGATTTGGCTACCATTTCACCCCATTGATGCTACAACTATACGTGCATACAGATAGACATGTGGATTTTAAGAAATGTTGAATCGGAGTAGCAGCGGCGAATTGGAGTGGGTAAAGGAAACTTAAAGCTGAAAGAGAGACACGAAAACATTGTTGAAAATACGAGTGATAAAATATTTTTACCCTGTGGCCCTACCACAAAAATTATTTATAACTATAAGCATAAATGTACAAATCAATAATCAGATACTATTCAAGTACCGAATATTCGTCTGGTTACCTAAAACCAAAAATTATCCTTACACCAATTACCGGAACCCATACCCGAACCTAAAATTTTGGGTATCGGGTCAAATCGTGTACGCCTGAAACCCGAGAATTAAATTTGCAACCCTGCCAAATTTTATCTATTGGTAGTTTTAACGAGTTTGCTGAGTGTGAAGGAAAAAAGGCTAAAAATAATTACACTAGAGAAAGTTCTATTCTACGAAAACTATGCAAGACATTATGAAGAGAGTGGCCTGTTGGGTTCGCACTTTTAAACCCAGCGGTCCATTAAGCGGATTGATACACAATTTATTAACACTACAAATATACTGCAAGTGAGCCAATGCTATTATTGTAGTACGTATAACTGAAGGCAAGCATGCATAGGTAGCGAATTATACAGGGACTATTGATTCAACTATATATTCCTCCCTCCTTCCCTTATAAATTTGTCACTATTTGACCCATGGATTTTAAGAAATGTAATAAAAAGTAAGTTGCAAAAGTTAGTGACATGTGGATCCTACTTTTATATATTAATTTTATAATAAGAAGTGTGTGGGAATGAATTAATAGAATGTAGGATCCACTATAAAAAATAGAAATAAGTGACAAATTTTCAGGGGCATATGAAGCAATACAATTTTATTTTACCATAAAAAAAAGAATTCTAGAATATAGATTTCACCAAGTCTAGTTCGATCTACTACTACTATCTCTGATATCTTTTCGCGACGATCATTTATTTATTCTAAATTACCCATTGGACAATCTAGATCGTTGATAACACTTAGCCGCCTATTAAAGCATCATATCTTATAACTCACCTATTAAGCATCATATCTTATAGCTCACATATTAAAGTGTATCTCCAAATCAATCTCAAGGTCTCCCCGTCCTCAGTAATTAGAGTGTCAACAACCACGCTTCAGTTAAAAAAAAACTTGTCCGCTTAGTCATCAAAGTCATGCCTCAGCCATATAAAACTTGTTAGGCCACATCACAGCCACGCCTCACATTTTCTTTAGTTATTGGTATATTTTAATTGGACTAAAACAAAATTAATTGGACAAATTTAAATAGAATGGAATGGAATGAAAAAAATGAATTGGGAATAAATATTTTATGAATAAAAAATTTAAAAATAAAAAATAAAATTTTAACAAGGCCCGCGGCCGCGGCAGTTGCACCGCGTGACCGCCGCCCTCCCACTAGGCTGCGCCGTGTACCGACTGTTCCACATCCGCCGTGGCGCCTAATAGATTACAATAGCTCGCAGCTGATGTGAAACGGCGGCTGGTCAATTATAGACACTCTTAGCATCGTATCTTTGGATATTACTACCTCCGTCCCCTAAAATATGTCCCACTTTGACCCGACATAGGTTTTAAGAAATGTAATGGAAAATGAGTTGAAAAAGTTAGTGGATTGTGGGTCCTACTTTTATATATTAGTTTTATAATAAAATATGAGTAGGAATGAGTTAGTGGAATATGAGGTCCACTACCATAATGGAAAAAAGTGAAATGAGACAAATTTTTGGGGACGAACTGAAATGAAAATATGGGGTCCACTACCATAGTATTATTGCGGATCTTGGTGTAGTTGATAATATTGTACAAGTAGTATAATTGAGGATCTTGGTGGATCTTGGTCAAGAATGTCATTGAGCATAATGTCGTAATAGTTTCAACGATTATTCTGTAAATTTTTCTACCTTAATGGTTGATTGTGCACAAACCATCAAATATAAATTAAAATATGAAAAAAAGAAGTTTGTTTTTGTTTAACAAAAAAGAAAAGGAGTAAAAATAGGGATATTCCCCACCGGCCACCGCCTTGGCTTCCCTCCTTCTGCCGTCACATTAACAATTATACACAAGAATTTGTACCTTCCCAATGAGAAGATAGTGGGGGAGGGCGGTTTGCTGAAAGTCGAACCCTCCATAACTAGGGTTTCAGAGGAAGAGGAAAGAAGAAGATGAAAGATGAGAGGAAGGAAGAAGATAAAATCGAAGTGTAAAAATAATTAGAAAATTAATTAGGGAGTAAAAAATCAGAAATTAAAGTTTAATTTGGTCAAAATAGGGATTAAATCCGTTGACCGTTAGTTTTTAACGAAAATGTTGATGGAGTTCCAAAATAATCAAATTTCCATATGTTCAAGACCACAAAATCCAAAAGATAATGTTTAGGACCAAAAACATAAAATAACTACTCCCTCCGTCCATGATTAAGAGTCTCATTTCTAAATGGCGCGGGTTTTAAGAAATGTTAAGAAAAGTGGGTGGAAGAAAGTTAGTGGAATAGGGGTCCCACTTGTATATATTAATTTTAAATGATATGTGAGTGGAATGAGTTAGTGGAATGTGGGGTCTCTTTACCATTTATGGTAATTATGAACCGGGACTCTTATTCGTGGACGGACAAAAATGAAAAAACGGGACTCTTATTCGTGGACGGAGGGAGTATATGTTCAGGACCAATTTTGGTCTTTACTCTAGATAAAATAAAACGAGGATGTCTTGGTATTAGAAATAAATAATTAATATCAAATTCTAAATTCTATACTTTAGTTACCCATATACAAGTAGACAAAAACCATATATAAAAACAATACCATAACTAATAGACAAAATCCGTTGATTGGTTCTCAAGTTATTCAGCATTCTTCTTTGTTCATTGAACTTCCTTGACACATGATCATAGATATCTGATTTGAATTAGGGATGACAATTTTTGGCACGACACGAATCCACACGAAATTAATGGTTATGTGTTAAACCTTATTGGTCGTGTCCTTATTGTGTCGACATGATAAGGACACGAAAACTTCGTGTCGTGTTCATGTCGTGTCGTGTCGTGTTCGTGTTACACGTTAAGAAATAATATTAATATATTATAATAATATTATTATTTTATTTATTTAAAAAAATTTAAAATTTAATATTAGAAATATTATTTATATATCATATATTATTATTATAGTGTCATTATTGTGTCGTGCCATATATGTGTTGTTATCGTGTCGTGTTGACCCGAAGTGGTTCGTGTCGTTAATGGGTTCGTGTCGTGTTCGTGTCTGAGGGTAGCGGGTCGTGTTCGTGTTTTGAGTTTTCTTAACGAGTCGTGTTCGTGTTTGTTGTTATCATACGTAGGGCATTTTTAAGTCATAGTTAGTGTATTTTTATGTTATGCTAACAAAGCATGACCCAAAATGATCTTAACATGACATAAACCTAAATCTTATAATATGACCTAAAACTGCTTAATTATGACCTTCCGTATTTTTGGTTAATTATTGACCATTAAATTATCTAATACTAGGGCTAAGATTTGGGTTGCATTTCTAAATTTAAACACATACTTATTTTTATCATCTCCCTATATATATACATCTTTGTACCCATCTTTTTTCTATGAAAACTCAATAAATACGTCAAAACACCAAAACATAGATGATAATCCACGTGGAGATTGAAGATACAATCGCTCGACAAAGGGAGGTCGATGCTCCACCTAGTGATCAAGGTTGTACATTCGACGAGACCGTGAGACTGATGCTCTCCGTCTATTGAAGCAACCAAATGTTCCAACGACGGTTTCTAATGCGCCACATGTTGTTTCTGCGCGTAGCAGAGGTACTAGTTGCTCGTGACGTGTATTTTCAGCAACACCCCGACGGAATTGAACAAGAGGGCATATCAACATTGTACAAATGTGCAATGACGATTAGGCAGCTCGCTATATTGAAAGGTCTCTGAAGAGACTTGATAAAGAGGTTGCTATAGCAGCTGTTGCAGTTTGTGTATGTAGACTTATGTAATTCATCCTCTGACACTCTATTGTGTCGACAATTTAGTTAGTTAATCTTGAGGAATTGCATGCGCCACAGATTGATGAGATGTCAAAGCAAATTAATTAATACTCCATCTTTCCCTGAAAGTTTGTCCCATTTTTTTTATTTCCGTCCGTCCTATAAAATTTGTCTCATTTCACTTTTTACCATTTTTAGTAGTGGTTCATATTCCACTAACTCATTCCTACTCACATTTTATTAATCCATCCGTATTAAAAAATAGAAATATTTGAAACGTCACGGATTTTAATGTACAATTATTGGTAAAGTAAGTGAGAAGAATTGGTAAAGTAAGAGAGAGGAAAACAAAAATGAGTAAAGTAAGAGATAGGAAGAGAAAAAGTAGTGAAAGTAGAGTTAGTGGATTGTGGGGTCCATATCCTAAAATAGAAAGATTATAAAGTTTCTATTTTTAAGGAATGACCCAAAATGAAAATAGTTGCTATTTTTAAAAAAACAGAGGGACTATAAAACTAATAAGTAAAAATTTAGTGGTCAATCCTCACCAAGGTGTCAATCCTATTTGGTATGCCCTACTAATAGAGATTTGACAAGTGGAAAATACATATAATAATCATGTTTCCAACAAGATATATAAACAATGGAAACATTAAATTATATGGAAAGTTTCTTTAGATTTCATGTATAATAAATACACTACATATGAAAGAGATATTCATTATTCTATTTATTTAAATAATTAATCATCATCACAATTATTGTCAAGTCATTTTATACGTAAATATACAAATATGGTAGCTTTATATTAGAGCATTATTTGTTTTATTTTATTATGAAACCATGGTGATATTTCATGTATTAACTATTATCAATAAACTTTGATAAGATTAAATTTTTTAATTGGGAATCACTATCACTTTTATTATGGTAGTTTTAGTTTTTTTATAATTTTAAATTTAAATGTTATTTATGGAATTTTTGTTATGGAATTTTTGATTGTATATTGAAAAGGATAAAATGTACTAGTATTAGTTTGTAGATCATCTTATTATTATATAACTATTTTTATAATTTAACATAGCACTCTGTATATAATATTCATACAATCAATGTGCAATGAAAATATTAAACAAAAACTACGTTATATAATTAGTCATATAATTAATTTAATTTATACACTTCATAATTCTTTATATTTTAATTTAATTTATAAGTATTTAACGCTAATAAACTTGCAGTTATAATTACATGTTTTATTTATCTAAACTTTTGTATATATAAATAAAGAGAAAAAAAAGTAATCACCTAAAATCTAAAATGGTGACGTGATCGTTTTCTGTATTTATGTTAACACTACTATATATTTCAATATTTAATCAATTTTCATGATTATTGTCTAGGTCATGTATATTTATGTATAAAATGACTTGACAATAATTGTGATGATGATTAATTATTTAAATAAATAGAATAATGAATATCTCTTTCATATGTAGTGTATTTTATTATACATGGAATCTAAAGAAACTTTCCATATAATTTAATGTTTCCATTGTTTATATATCTAGTTGGAAATATGACTATATGTATTTTCCACTTGTCAAATCTCTATTAGTGGCAGTGGCGGAGCCAGAGATTTCATAATAGGGGGTCCAAAATTAAACTTCAAAAAAAATTACATAATTAAATTATAAGGTTCAAAATGTAAAATTTAAATGCAATAACATCATAACATTTGTCTTCTATTCTTCATCTTCTGAAATCGCTGCATAATAGTTTCATTGGTAACTTTAACAAACACATCATTTTCGATGTAAGGAACTAAGCAATCATTCAATAGTTGGTCTCCCATGCTATTACGTAAAGAAGTCTTGATAATCTTCCATAATATAGAGAAATAGTTCAGATCCAGCAAATCCAAGTCAGAAACCAAAGTACGAAACTAAAAACCAACGAGTGCTTAAACGAAAACAAACTAAACGAACAAGATAAATATTGTTTCTTCGCCTTCACAAGGCGGTGTTACACGATAGCAAAATTATGAGAACCACGACAGCAGCCAGAAATCACCCCATCTCCAAGTGTGCAGCAAGTGAAACGAGTTTGAAGTGTGAAAAGCAGGGAGCTAAGTATGATGTGTTGAAGCTGATCGAGAAATGATATATCCGGTCGTGCCTCCTTCCTTAAGGTTGATCTCTTTATATAGGAGAGGCTCTGATCCCCATGGCATCCTTTTTGGTGATTTGACGCTTGTGCTCTTGAATGAGACGCTCTAAAAATATCTGCTCTCTGACTCTTTCTGTTCTGTCGCCAACTTCTAATTCTCCGAGGTTCGGACGACGACATCTGAATTTCACCTCAATCTCCTCTCTTTTGCATCTGCCAGGTCAGGTAACAACAACTCCTAGGTCCGGCAGATTTATTACGCACCTGAACTCAGAAACACAAATTAGCGCCCCAAATGCACAGAATTTTAACCCAAAACCAATGCATGAAACGAGTCTTATCAGTGATCAAAATGAGTTCACTTCTTAAATAAAATATGAAGTTCCCGAAAAATATCCAGCTGAACTGCCAAAATATATACTCCCTCCTTCTTATAAAAGATGTTTCACTTTCCTTTTTAGTTTGTCCCACTAAAGATGTTGCATTTCCATTTTTAGAAAAAAGTTCTCTCTCGCATAATATAAATATTATATTTTCTCTTTTTACCTAACACACAAAACAAAAGCTCCTAAAATCTCGTGTTGTCCCACAAGTGTGACATCTTTTGTAGGACGGAGGGAGTACTATTTTAAAATATGAAGTGATTAAAATGTGTGTACGGCCTGATGGTTCTAGCATACGCTCGTAGACGACTTGACTTTCCTTTATTTTTACTAATAAGCAATTCCCGCAAGTGTATAGGGCTATTGTAAGTATGGACAAGTAAAGAGTATCGTATCTCACAAGTGCTAATGAGCTTACCTATATACCTCGAACCAAGATTATTCACTATTTAGACGAATAAATTTGGTTTTGAGTTTCGTATCTAATCAAACAAAATATCTGAAAAGGATAAAAACATAAATGAATTAACGATGGATAAATCTAAAGTCTAAACCCAAGTAGATTTCCTTTAGTCTAGATTATCCAACTCCAAAAGATTCTCACCCTCAAATTCTACGTCTCTCGACTACTGTACACATTGAAGTGTTAATCGCTTTCTTTCCCACACAACTACCCAACTCTTGTTTGATATAGAAATATGCAAATCATTCGTAAATTGATCAATCAAATAAATGTTAATAAGACAAAGCTATCAAACCAATCAATTGAGCGATGACATAAGAATAATCGAACAATCAATCTATAGAACACATTGTCCACACCATAAAGCTTAGTAGCTATTCTCAGGGGCGGAACTAGAAATTTATAGGAAGATGGGCAAATTTACCTATGAAGAAAATTTAAGAACTTGAAGAGGGGCATTTAGTGAAAAATTAAAAGAAATAAATTTTATCATAAGCAATATATATATGGAGTAAAAAATTTGAGGTGGGGCAAATGCCCCTCTAATGTTCTTACTAGATTCGCCCATGGCTACTATTGTTCAACGCAAATCCAGAGCAAAACACTAAGAGTTCATTGACAACATATGAAAAGCTATCTAAGATTCTTTCAAGGTGAGATGATGGAGTGAAATCGGTCTTCGATCCATGAGATGAATTCCACGCTTCCTACTCTTGTGCCTCGCTCAAAATGCTCATAAATCCGTCCATAACTCGTCGGGGAAGCTGTGAGTGTGTGTTGAGAATCGTGCCCTAGGACTTTTTGTACCTAGGGGAGTGACATGAACAGTTACAAATCTCAGCGAGTCGTTGGATTAGCACTCGACGAGTCGTTGGGATCGTTCCGTATTGCAATGCAATTCCAACGAGCCGCTAGTTTAGCACCCAGCTAGTCGCTAGAATCAAAAGGAGGCCAAGAAGTCACTTCCAGCGAGTCGTTGGGTTCGAATCCAGCGAGTCGCTAGAATGGCCGATTGGTCAGGAACTTCTTTCGGGTTCCCCTTTTCAATCTTTTTCACCTATTTAAGTCATTTACTTGGATATCTCACACAAAATAGTCATAAGACCAAAATATAATAGAGATAAAAGGATATAATCATGCCATTTCATATCAAAATAGGATAATATTGCTCTTCTAGAATTCGAGCACATCACACCCCTAGTCCACGACATGATTGATTAATGATAATCGGACGCAAGTTCTTCTAGAATGAATTTTGCTCTTTTCCTAATGCCACCAACAAAGTCGGATAATATTTGCTGGTTTATTCATCAATTATTCATAATTTGGCTATTTACATAATTTATGTTATGAAATGCATGTACTAATAATACCATCCATCACACGAGCTTGTGATTGCATTCGTTTATGAAAATGCATAAAGTGGTAAAAAGGCAAAAATGCTCAAGTTACATTAGAGAGTTTGTAAGGTTTGTACCAGAAAGCACAAAGACACATGCTCCACAATAGCAGAGTCTGTAAATGTAAAACAAAGGATGCACACAGACTTCTAAACCTGATGAATAAACGAGCTGTTCTAGCTAGCTAGTCTCATGTAAAAAACAAATCAAGCAAAATTAAATTAATCCCGCTCCACTCCACTTTTTTAAAGTGAAATACTCTTGCTTGGCCTGTGCAGCGCTTTTGGCTTTATCAGCTCTAAGGTTCGATCACGAACAAAGGCTGTTGTTGACAAGGAACAAGATCAAGTAAGGATTGAGTGTAGAGAGACAGAGAATAGAGAAAGTTGAGAAGGGTGAAACTCACTGTGTCGACACTGACTGGCTTGCCATCTTCTGCAACAACATCAACTACCGTTCCAGCCTGATCGGCCTGCAATGAGTGGTTCAAGCATTAGTTAGTGAGATGGGATATCTAGTAGGACTTGGATATCAAGTTGATCGGACTGCGACCAAGATGAATGCTACACATGCCAAAAACCAAAGGTTCGGAACTCACAATCACATTATTTAGAATTGGAGAAAAAAGGAGTTGATGTGATTTAGAGGAAATTGAGTGAGAAGAGAAAAGGTAGTTCACGATTTGAGTAATAAACTAGATACAGCATACCTTCAGTTAAGCTTCTAATAAAAGTCTTAAATGCCTTAACATGTTTTCATCTACATTTTCCTGGGCACCAAAAAATCCGATTTTCTAGCAACTTTATAGGGATACTTTAGAGATCCTCAACTAAATATGCAAAGATCAACAAAGGATGGCATAAGACATGCTATATTAAAAATCCAGATGCAGTGTGAGAAGTGAATCTTGTGGGAAGACTAGATGTCTCATATTCACTTTGTAATGAATAATGATTCTTGAACAAAAGGAAGCAAAAGGCTAAAAGGTCCAAGCACTTTGAGTCCTTTTTTTTCTAGAAAATGATTAAAAGACAAACTGGAGATATGAATTAATAAGGTGCTGGTAGCATTATCCACATAAATGCATCAGGAAACACTTACTTCTATTTCATTCATCAATTTCATGGCCTCGATGATGCATACAACCTGTCCCTTCTTTACTTTATCCCCAACCTGCGAAGAGAGGTAGAATTTAATGAAAACAGGTATGTGGAGAACTTTAGGAAATGAAACCAATGTGCTTCCTACAAGTCTTATCAGAAAGCATCTACTGCATATGGGTTATGGTCGAAACACGTTGAAGATAATACAAAGGACTGATGGAGCTGGCCAAAGAGAATTGGTCCTCATAACATAGCATATCAATTCAACTGACATTTATATTGGTGCTTCTTTATATATTATTGTGGCATACGTCAATTACCTTGACAAATGGAGGTTCACCAGGTGCTGGACTTCTGTAGAAGGTTCCTGCCATTGGGCTTTTCAGAGGTGGATGTGATGATTTAGGAGGCAGAGCTTTGGGCGGTGAAGGTGCTGGAGATGGAGTAGAAGCTGCAGCAGCTGGCACTGGAGATGGTGCTGAAACAGGAGACAGTGCTGCAGGCTGAGGCTGAGGCTGTGACTGATAATATGCCATCGGAGGAGAAGGAGGTGGAGGTAAGGCCTCCTTCTTACGTATCAAAACCTCACAGTCAAGTTGTTTCAACTGTAGTTCCACAATATCTTTAGAGTCAACCAACCTGCACGAAGGAAGATATTTTCATTTCATTTGAAAGTAGAACATGCACTCTTCAAGACCATATAACAGAGAATGCATACTTGACAAGACTGGAAACTTGACTAATGAATTCGCTTATGGATTCTTCAGATGCCAAAGCAGTCTGTTTAGGTTCTTCAGATACATTGACATCTTTGGCTCCAGCTGAAACCTCTGATTGTGAAGAAGTGGAGGCTGCAGCTTTCAAAGATCCACCCACAGAAACCTTAAAAATGCCAAAAATCTCAAAAAAAGGGCCTTCAAAGAAAATAACATTTTATTTTGCTTTTTCAACAAATGCGTGACAAAGACTTCACCTTATTCAATTGAAACTTTACAATAGAACAGTTCCAGCCAGACTGCAAACCCTGAAAAAAATTGCTCGAGTCCATAACTTAACCTTCATCAAGAATGAGAAACAGACAGGAGAGATGTTTAAATAAGGAACATCTAAATGAGGAATACAAATTGATCTCTTTATCGTAGTACTATTATTCCACATAAATCATCCACATTGCTCTCAATTCATCTTCCTCTTTAAGTTATTGACACATATATTTAAAAATCAACATCATTAACCAATAACCGACCATTGAAACATCACCTAAAGTATCTACTCGAACAATTTAATAGCATAAGGTTTAGGAAATTTCCAAATTTAATTTGCTGACATAATTATCCTTTTTCACATCCTTCCCTAAACCCCATCGATCAATCAATCAATCAACATCTAATTTAGTCCATCTATTTCCCTAGCAACCTCACCAGTTCCAACAATCTTGGAAACAAAATAATTCAACTGACAGACACCAAAAACAGCATCTCAGCACGAAATACTACAAAGCGCCAGATTGTAGACTGAGCGATCTCAGAAATGATTACGAAAATGAAATAAGAACACTGGAAAACTAAAAAAGGAAAAATAAAAACAAAAGTGGTAGATACCTTGGACGAGAAGCGGAGCTTGGGCCTCGGAGTGAGACGAAAAGAGACAGAATTGGAGCGAAGGAAGAGATGGCGATTGCAGAGCGGTAGACAGGTGGAGGATTTTCCCGCATTGTCCGTCACGGAGGCCGCTGCTGATGCGGTTGATGCTCCAAACGATGTCGCCATTGAAACGGCAAACAGCAACACTGTCTGTATTTACGAGAGAGATTGAGATGGAGGATCCGCGATGGAGAGAAGAAGCCGCGGTCGATGAAACCAAGGTGGAAGATAACAGCTGTACGGTATTTGTGAGAGATAAAACGGTGTCGTTTCGAGTGTGATCCAACCTAGTGTGGCGCGGGGCCCTGCTCGCCTGCGTCATCGCAGTATTGTTGTACGCTTCGCTTCAGATAAAGTACCATGTAGTTGTGGAGCTGGACTTCAGCTACCTACACGTGTGGGACTGGTTGAACACTATGTACTCCCTCGGTTCCGATGTCACTTTTCTTTTTAGTTTATCCCACGAAATATGTCATATTTTTATTTTTGGAAAAAATTCACTCTTACATAAATATAAAAATTATATTTTCTCTTCATTTAACACACAAAATAAAACCTTTTAAAATCTCATATCGTTTCACAAGTGTGATATTTTTTATGGGACGGAGGGAGTATTAGATTTGGTTAAGGAACTTTTGGAAATTATTAGTCCATTGATTTGTTTTTTTAGTTTTGTAAAATGTGATTTGAATATTGAGTTTACCGATCATTATCATCTTGTTTTCACTGCATAGTAATTTTAGAGATACTACGAATTTTAATATAAAATTAATAAAGTATAAAAGAAAAAGTAAAAAAATAAAGGAAGTAACATTAATAAATAAATATTTTCTCCGTTCCTAAAGAATATGCATTTTAGGTTTGTCACATATTTTAATTCTAAAATTAGAGATAAAAGAGTTTCTAAAATTAGAAAATGCATATTCTTGTGGGACGAACTAAAAAAGAAAGAGTGTATATTCTTGTAGAAAGGATGCAGTAAGATCTACATTATTAGTAGTATAATGTGTGGTGAAAAGATTTCAAAAACTGGAAAGTGGGCTAAATTTATGAGACGGACTAAAATGATAAAATGAAACTATTTTTTAGGACAGATGAAGTATTAACATTAGAATTCTCTCAATACAGTATGGATGATTTGAATAAAAACTAAATTGAGTCAAGTGTACTATTCAATTTTGAGATTTAGCATTCACAATCGATACCTCAAATGAGATTTATCGCAATAAGTGGTGATACGCTCTAGTCTCGTGTAAGCGGGCGGAGGGATAAAATCGGATGTGGGGCCGTGATGGAGGTCTAGACCGCACCTCGGTGGTAATCTGTAGTAATCAGCGGCTGCAATGCAATCGCTACATAATTCATTTTTCAATTTCATCTCAAATATAATACTCTACTTCACTCTTAAGGCTTATTATCTTAAATCAATCTCAACCCAAGTACACAATTGCTTGCAAACAATTATGTCTGTCAATGGGATTGGGATCCTAGACCCGGGAGTTGAAACATCGAGACGCATAATATTCTGTCTCATTTGTTGATGGGGTAATATGATAGCTCTTTCCAATAGTAGGGGTGAATATAAAAGACAATGAAGTGTCCAACATGGAACCATCAGTCATTATAGCAAAAAGAAAGGGAAAAGGGGCTGTTTCCATTGCGGCACAAAAAATACTTGATTTAGGAGACAAAGAATATGTCGGCGTTCATCTTCTTCGTTGTCTCGGAAGATTTGATCCACAACAAACATTGGGAGAAGATTAACGCAAAGTATACAATGATATTGATCTTCTGCACAAGCATTGGGCCCAAGTGCAGAAAATGTACAGGGGCTCATTTGTTGCTCACAAAAAGGCGCTTAACAGATCAATTAGCACCTTTTTGTGAGCGACAAATGAGCGCTTGAAATTTTTTTTCTCAATTCTTCATCACTTTTTTCATCAAATTCGACATCCTCACTCCCACTCTTTTCTCCATTCTTTCAGTTACCAAATTCAATGTCACATACTCCCTCCGTCCCACATAATTTGGGACACTTTGACCCGGCACGAGTTTTAAGAAATCTAATGGAAAGTGAGTTGAAAAAGTTGGTGGGATGTGAGTCCTACTTTTAAAGTATTAGTTTTATAATAAAATATGAGTATGAATGAGTTAGTGGAATATGGGGTCCACTACCAAAAATGGTAAAAGTGAAATGAGACAAATTATGTGGGACGACCCAAAATGGAATATTGGGTCAAATTATGTGGGACGAAGGGAGTACTAAATTTCCTCACTAATCTCCAAAACTTTATCTGCAGAGCTTCGTCCCTCCGTCCTTCAAGATATTATAAATTTAAACAACAAAGTTTCTCATCAGTCAACGTCTATGGGAATTAGATTGGAAATTTAAGAAATAACTGTGAGAACTGAAATTGTATATTTACTTGAATATTCTACACTATTACATTCATAACCTTTTATAGGGTTATAATATCTTGTACTTCCTCCATCTCGACTAAGATGACACATTGCTTAGCCGACACGAGATTTTAGGAGTTATTGGTTAAAGTGTTTAATTGGAGAGAGAAATTGTGAGTGTAAGTATTAAGGTAGAGAGATAAAGAAAGATGGATATTTTAATAGGAGTGAGAAAAAGTGGTTGAGTGTATTAATTCGAGAGAGAAAATTTTCAAAAAAGGAAATGTGTCATCTTAGTTGGGACAAACTAAAAAGGAAAACGTGTCATCTTAAGCGGGACGGAGGGAGTATATTGTAAGGTTTGTGCACCAAGCTATATTTTCCTTTTCTAACACCCACCCCCCCCCCCCCTCAAATTAAGTAACGGGAATCCAATACTTAACTTGCACAATACTTCTGTGAACGACTACAAATTCATAACTTTAGTTAGGATGTCAGCCAACTGATCTTCTGAATTGACATACGGTAACTCGACAATCTTGGCTTCAATTTTCTCCTTTATGAAGTGTCATCCACCTCCACAGGTTTGTGTCTATCATGTTGAACAGGATTTTAGAAAATACTAATTGCAGCCTTGTTATCACAAAATAGCCTGCATGGTTCTGATAAGTGAAGATCAAGTTCTGTCATGACTTTCTTCAACCACATCTTAGTGAGACCACTTTTTATTTCGTTGAAATGCTGATTCAGCACTTAAAAGTGCAACTACCTTCTGTTTCTTGCTTCTCCAAATAACAAGGTTTTCACCCATGAAAGTAAAGCATCCCGCGGTTGACTTTCTATCATTGGGGTTCCATTTAGTGAACCCATGCACTTCCAAGTGACCATGTTTCTCAAATAGTACTTCATGCTCAACTGTTCCTTCCAAATATCAAATAATCCTCAGCGCTTGATACGACCATATTTTCCGGCATCAAGAGTCACTCCTACGAAGAGAACCATGGATTGATTGAGGTCCAAGGAAGAAAGAGAAGATACACCGAGGATCCAACAAAGCTCGATGGCCTTAGAGGATGATAAGAAAAAAGATCGCTCAGATTTGAGGACAAATCCTTCCAAGAAGAAGAGGATGATATATATGCCCACAAGTTATGATCCTCAAGAGTCACTCGTACGCCGTGAGCCATGGATAGATTGGGGTCCAAGAAGGATGAAAGGCCATGACAAGGAGCTAAGATGTATCTGGAGTCTGATTCAAACCGCATGGACAGCATGACGACGAGGCTGGTTCATCCAGCTGACATAGTCTCGTGGTCATGTTGTCCATATATGCTGCAAACGAAGGTAAATGGCTCACCCCATTGTAGTGGGAGTGGTGGCTGGTTGTCCACAGAGACTGGTGGCACATCCTGATGGTGCACATACTGTAGAAAGATAAATGTCAGGAAGCCGAGAAAGTCTCCCTCCTCCTCCATGGTGTCAATCGTCTAATAGATATAACTGTCTGCCATCCAGGCGGCCCATGCCTCCTACTTCCTAGGGAGTAAGGGAGTCAAACGGTGTGTGCCATCAAGTCCAGTGGTGTCATACTTGTAGGCTGTCTCCCACAACTTGTAGAACTTGCATAAAATCTGTACCACGCTATCGCCCATGCGTGGTCAGTAAGATAGGTACGCGCAGTAAGCGTACTCTGCTAATGCCTGATGGGTACTCTGCAGGGGTATGGTGGGAGTCTGTCGTGCCATCTACGAAAAAGGGTATGTCCAATGTCAAAATAAGGTATTCGAAGAAAATGTAACGTGAAAGCAAAGCATAAGGATCGATGCATGATACGTGATCTAGAGTAGAGTTACTATGATACGTGATCTAGAGTCACTAAGCTAAGTCCTTATTTTGTAATCCAACGTTTCTATAAGATTTCGTGAGACATGATAGTATCAACAATTTCCTTAGTGTATTTTCATATTTTGTATTGAGCGAAGATCTGATTCGTGCTATTCCCTTATAACATCATTCCTCTCTTTTTTTCCTTTTCGACCACCCCTTCCCTTTTTACACTCTTCTGTAATGGGCGTTGGTCCTTCTCGTGCGTAATGCTATGTCGCTACGCATCACATTCTTGCCTGCATTCACTTAGGAGAAGCGGCAATAGGATTTTTTGTTCATCCCTTGCAGTTTCGTCTTGAACTACGTTTTAAGAGGAAGCATTCATCTCCTCGAGATTCATTCCATTTTCTTGAGTGGGATTTTTCATGTCAATCTTCGTTCTGAGTTACTTCAACACTTCACTCTTTGAATTTGGTTGTGCGTGCCATGTTGGAGTGCTGATTAAGTCGGCTACTTGGTGTGATCTAGTGAACGAGTCTAGATCAAGATTGAAAGAAGTGTTCGGATCTCATAGCAGAAAAGAAACTGAGACTCTGATACTACTCTATCAAGACCACACTTTAAGGATAGCAAAAGCGGATAAAACGCGACTAATAAGAGGGATTAAATAAAATGGGGAAATAAAAGGAGTAGAATTTGAGAATATGCACGAAGTCAAACCATATCATAGAAAATATATCCAAGTATTCGATTACAAGGACTTAATCAAGAATACACCATGTATCAAAATGAATCAAAGTTTCTATAATGATAGTTCACAATTCTAACTTAAGCAAAAGTACAACAAAAAGTCAAACGACTTCGCGTATATAAGTAGCATTGACTCCGATCATCACATCTTTACCTCGATGTTCAACCTGCCATTTAGACATACATACAAGGCTAAGTACATGAGTATTCAGTGGGCACTTTCCGAAAATCAAAACATACATATATATAGTTGTCAATTGTCATCTATCACAGTAACACATGTGGGTTTTTCTTAAAAGACTGGAGCTTACTAAATTCTTTGTGAGCTTAAAAGTTCAACTGATCAAATTTGCAGGTTGAACGCCGAGGTAAAGTCGTGATGATCGGAGTTGATGCTACTTAAATAATCACGTGGATCTCTCTACGATTCGTGTCTTCATACGCGAATGACTTCAGTATGGACTTTCGTTGTATTTTGCTTAAGTGATTTTTGTGAACTCTCACCATCGAAACTTTGATTCATTTTTATACGGGTTGTATTCTTGATTAAATCCATGTAATTGAATACTTGGATCTTTATTCTATTATATGATTTGTCATGGCTTTGTGCATATTCTCAAGTTCTACCTCTTTTATTTTCCTCATTTCTTTAATCCCTCTTATTAGTCGCGATTTACACGCTTTTGCTATATTTAGCAAAGAACGGTCGTCACACGTACGTTAGTGGTGCACTTTGGAGGCGAAGCTAGCGCATGAGTTCCTACATTTGATTTAGGAGATTATTAATAAACACTTCAACCTTATTACTTATTTTTTAGTTTTTTATTTTTACATAAAATAGAAATAAATTTGTAATTTGAAATTTTGGATATTGAACCTTAAAACCCTTAATGTTTCACTTGTGTGTGCACTCGCACATCTTCTTCTCAAGTTCTCCTATCCTCCTCTCTTAGTATCATTGTCTCCCCTCTCCTCTTATACAACATCGTCCCCCTTGAACACTGTCGCCTCCTCTCTTTTCGCCCACTACCACCGACTCGTCCACAGTCCACACCTGCATCCTTGTCGTCTTCTCATGGCTCTTCGTCATCGTCTCATTCCTTTTTCTCTATTGTTGCCACCTTCCTCAACCTATAATAATTTGGTGAAAATGTTCCAAACAAAAACCACATCTATTTAAGATTAGGATTGAGTATTTTTTATTTTTCAAAATAAAATGAAAATGTGTCAAACAGAGATCTAGGTCTTTTTTACACGATTTCACTGTGCACAATAATGTGTCTCATTATATTTTATTTCATATGTTATTCTACTCCATTAATTGGTAATAGGAGACTATTTTTTCATGTCCAAGTCTCTCGTCAATAAGTTTTTCATTTTAGTTTATTACAAATGATAAGTGTGTCTCACTTTTCATTAAAATGATTATACAATGTACTCCCTCCGTCCGCCATTAGGAGTCCAAGTCACTTTTGCATACTCGTTTTATAAAAATGATAATAAATAATTAAAGTGGAGAAATGATAAAGTAAGAGATATAATAATGTTGACAAGACTCTTCTCAACATTATTTTCTCTCTTACTTTACCATTTCTCCACTTTAAGTATTTATTATCATTTTTACAAAATGAGGGCACAAAAGTGACCGGAACTCCTAATGGCGGACGGAGGGAGTATGTATTATGAAAATAATATAAAAAAGATAATTACTACAATCTATTTTAATTGCATTTTTTTATATTACTTGTAAACACATTGACAAAAAGACACGAGACCTTTAAATCCTCTTAGTAGGAGGGAGTAAAACAAAACACAAGTGGTAATGTGAGATGGCAATGGTTCCCACTTCCCACATCAAATCTTTGATTTTTCGACTCCAATTCTATGGCAGCAATTCTACTCTCACAAATTCCTGATTTAAGAATTTAGTGCCACAAATTTTAGGGCATATTCGGACAAACAAAAAGATCCTGAGGGCAGTTTCGTCATTGGAGAAATTCACGGCCCAGTTTCGCTGCTCTCCAAATATATTCCACACTTCAATTCTCAATCTTTATCTCTCTGTCTCTCTCTCCCTTTGCACACACTTTTTCTTATAATGGCGTTGCAATTATACAGTGCAGTTCCTAGGAGTTCAATGGTGCAGAATTCATGGGTGCATGGAGTTGCTGCAAAGCAGCTATTTGTACGGGGAGATTTCCCCCAGCTGATGAAGAGGAGGCTGAGCTTGAGTGTGGGGGTGAGGTGCAGCTTGGACGCAGCTGTGGAGCCGGCGGAGGTGGAGGTGGTGGCGGAGGTAGGGAAGGTGACGGCTGTTACTAAGGATACCTTTTGGCCCATCGTCAAAGCTGCCGGTGATAAGACTGTTGTTGTTGATATGTACACTCAGTGGTGAGCTTATCCTATCCACATTTTTTATCACAAAAAATAGACTAGTTTTATTATTTTGGATCGTCTATCAAACTTAGATCAATTTCTAAATATGAAAAATTTTAAACATTAAATTACTACTAATAATATGGATCCACGAGACCCCTGACACTACTTTTCCATTTTTCTTATTTTATCAATTGCATATTAAAACTCGTGTCATACACAATTATGTGTGTTTTTTGGTAGACGGGGTAGTATTTTTTATAAGCCTTGTGCTGCAATTTTTTAGCATATTTGCTGGTTCGCATTCTTCAACTTAGATATGAATGATGAACAATAAGGGTGATTCAATGAAGTGAAACTAATGGTTTTCTATAATAAGCTAGCTCCAACCATAATCTTAGTAGGGAAAGTTGTCACATTTTTGTGGGCAATTACTTTTCATTATTCAAAAGGTTTGTGGTTGAATATTTTTACCCTAGTCGCTACAATTTCTCCAATCTTACCAGTTTAATTAGTCAAACACAGTTAGCTCAAATTCATTGTTCCAACCCATCTTAGTAAAGAACAGATTAGCCTGGAGTAATTTTAAATTCTATTTAAGCCTATTAAATCACCAACCAAGAAATTACCTAGTTTTACAAGGAAACTTTACATATTTTGCATGAGGGGGGTGTTCGTGTTTTTTGGTGTAAATTTGGTTGGTTGATGGTTTTGGTGCCGTGAGCATGTTGTGGATGTCAAATTGGGTGCTGCTCGGTTTCTAGATAAAATAGTATCAAAATATAATTTAAGATTGAGTTATGAGATTATTTTAGTTGGAGAGGGTTAGATATGACTAATTATTCCATGATTATTCATATATAGGATTGAGTTGTGGGATTGAATCTCATGAATCAAACGCACTACATATTTAATCTCGGGATACAATCTTGATGTAAATATCAGAGATAACCATTTAATTCAATGCCAGAACTTTGTATATGCAGTTGTTAAATAAAATTCACATATGATTTGTGCAGGTGCGGACCTTGTAAGGTGATCGCACCAAGATATCAGGAGCTGTCTGAAAAATACAACGATGTTGTGTTCTTGAAGCTCGACTGCAACGATGAAAACAGGGTTAGTAACAAGTCTATATTATTCTCTTTCGCTGTGTATGTGTGTGGAGTTTGATCTCATCTGCACATATTTCATTTGCAGCCACTTGCAAAAGAGCTAGGGATCAAGGTGGTTCCTACCTTCAAGATTTTGAAGGATAGCAAGATTGTTAAAGAAGTAACAGGAGCCAAAATTGACAATTTAATTGTTGCAATTGATGCTGTAAGATCCAGTTAGACTACTGTCATTAGATTGTAATATAATGTTAATAGATCAATGACAACTGTGCTCATTCATAAATGAATCTGCCATTATGCTACTCTAAGTTTAGTTTGAAATTAACTATAAGAAATAACACAATGTATATGCAATTACAATATCGAAAACATTTGTATATCAAAAAGGAACGAGCAAGGTTTTATTGCTGAAAAAATTAAGGATGTTGGTAATGGAACCTAGCTATGCGTCCGGTCTTGCCCTTGTCGTACAAATCCATTGTCTAGGGGCCTCAAGATCATCTCCAGTCACAGTTGGTATGTGCCATTGGCCTCGTTCCGACTCCTGATATCATGTTTTTGGAATTTGAGTGAAACCCGAGATGTAACACGAGGATGTTTTCATTAAACATGAGTCAGAACTAAACTAACCTGGATAACGATTGAATATGGTGGTGGCATGTGCAATGTAAGCCCGTCTTCAGTGGTGTATTTTAAACGGACCTGATAATAATTTAGAAAATAAAAGCAGTTCAAATTTGCATTATCTGAGATCACCTAGAACAGAACCTCAACTTGTAACCTAACCAAAAACTAGTGAAAAATAAAGCAGAAAAGCATAGAAGAGAAAGTACCTGGTGCTTTTCTTTCCATCTAGGGAAGAAGCTATTGCCTAAAAGGTTGAATAAGTGATCTCTCATCTCATCATTTGTCACAAGCAAACACCTTGAACTCACAGCAGCATACAGCCAATACCTAAGGAAAGCAAGGATATATATAAAAAAACGAACAGCAGTGCTTCAGGGAATATGTCTTGAAACGCCAGGATGCATATGTAAGATTACATATCCTTTTTTTAGTAATGCAAGTATATACATTTTCTTGATCATCTGGAAGTAACAATACAGCATGAACAAAATTGAAGCTAGAGTATTTGCTCTAGCCGTGTACACTGAACAGCATTGAGCTCACTATTACTCGACACAAATAAACATCACAGAAACTGAAGAAACTAAACTAACATATACACCAGTCCTAACTGAAGATTAAATTGATTGTTAAAGCATGCAACATTCTTCCTGTTGGATGATCTTCTTACTGAGGAGTTATAATTTCAATATTGTAAACAGCCACACATGAATGCTAGAGTATATAGAAAAATATGATAAGTACCAATCATCATTTGAACCCTGAGGTGTTGCATAAAGTGTGCCAGCGTTTTTCCAGCTTTCCAACAATTTCTTGTTGTTCGGTTGCTGAGCCGGACCACGTCTGACTCGTGCTTGGTGTAGAACAACAAGGGGTAACTTCTTTGACGGACTCATTTGGCGCAACTGATGCACAACTCTCTTAATCTTCAAACAGGAATGCACCAACATGAGAAATTGTATGATTCAACAATACCCATAGCCAGTTTCTTTTTCACAGTCCATCGCATTCTCATTGAGAGGAAAGCTACAGAGGCAATATTTACCTGACCAAAATTGAATGTGCGTTGATTAGCAAGACCCAAGTTTGCACCATCAACCACAGCATCAAATGGACCATGCCGTTGAAGCCACTCCTGAATCAGCACTTATAGCATCACAAAGTATTCATATTTAAAACTACATAAACAAGATAACATATTAGTTCTATAAATGCAAGGGATCTTGAAAGCAAAAACAGGAAACCACCTGAAATTGTGCAAAGTTGCTCTTAACTTCCTTCTCAGCGGCTAATTTAGCAAGTGACTTGGCAAAATTCTCCGTCTCCTGTGGATCAATATCAATGCAAACCAGCTTCTCCCCGCACGATTGGCAAACCCCAGCCTCATTCATCCTCGTCCTCACCACTCTCCACTCACCCTTCCCCAACCATCCTTGGCCGTGCCATCCGCCCCCTCCCTCCAAAACCCCTCTCTTCACGCTCTCAACATCCCATTTCCTAGCTCCAACCTCAGCAGCCTTTCTTGAACTAAACCACTCCTCCACCACAGCTGCAGTTTCCTCAGACACCTGCCTTACCGCCGCCCTCAACCTATGCATCATTTCATACACCTTCCCCTCCCTCTCGGCTTCAGAGCTAACCCTGAGGAGGGCAGAGAGCTCAGCCTCCTCAGCAGCAACTCCACTCTCCAACATATGAGAATCCACCTCATAAGCCTTATCTGCCATCCCCTTCTTGCAGAACCCAAACAACGCCGGCCCATACGACCTCAATTTGGGGGCATTTCCATGGTTCTTCATCTTTTTAACTAAACTAAAAGCCAATTCAGGATCCTCTTTCGAAGCAGCCAACCTAGAGATGTTTGTGAATGTTGCCTCATTTGGGGCCACATTATCAGCTCCCATTTGCTTGAAAATCTCAAATCCTTTATCAAATCTCTCAAGATTCTCTCCACCCTCCTCAGGATTTAAAGAGCACAAGTAAAGCAACACATTGTAATGATGCTGATTGAGCTCCACGCCATTGGCCTTCGCCTCCTCGTAGAGGCGAAGGGCCTCAGCCAAGTCTCCATTTTTCGAGCATTGATCGAGTTTCACGCGTAGAACCATATCCGGGGACTCTCTACGCGCCTTTTTGGACATTCGGTTGCTCAAATCCGTCGATTTTTTTCTGAGGAGAGCCTCAGCGGAATCGGAGGAAAAATGTCTTGCTTTTCTTTCCATCGAAATGGGGCTTTTAGGCTGGTTCCTCGCGTTAATTTTAGTCTTCAGTGAAGAAGTATGCCGCTGCCGGAGATAACTGAAGCATTTTGAATGCTCAAGAAGGGAATTGGAGCTCTTACAGAAGTGGGAGAGAAGAAGAAGAGAGGTTTTGGGTGAGCACGACGCCACACGGAGTAGCATCGCTGCTAAAAAAAAAGTTCACCAAAATTCACCCTCGGATTCAAGAAAGTGCAATTGCAAGACAAAGAATCAGCTGCGCGCCTGCGCGGTACGCCCGCCAAATGCTCGATGGATTTACTCACTGGACTTCAGCAAGAAACGGCGCCGGAAAAAAAGCGCCGACTTTCATTGCCTGTTTCCGACGACCTCCAAAGTGCAGAAGGTGATTGAGAAAATGAATGACGGAGGCCAAAATCTGAACTGTCTAAGGATAATTATAAATACTCCATAACTCAATTGAGTATGCTTTGTTCTTCCACTATCAATTTGTTAACATTAATTTATTAGCAAGAGAAATTTGCGAAAATGCAAAATTATACTCCGTCTATCATATCGTCCGAAACATTTTTCTTTTTAATTTATGCAATTAAAAATGAAATATTTTTGAAATTAGAAATACTTTTTTTTCTATTATTTTATTTTCTTTTTATTAACTCACAAAATAATACTCCCTCCGTTCTGTCATAGTTGAGGCAAAACTTTTCGGCACGGAGTTTAAGAAATGAATGTTGAGTGTGTTAAATAAATAGATAAAAAAGTAAGAAAGAGAAAAAGGTAGAGATAATAAAGTAAAAAGTGAATAAAGTAGATAGAATAAAGTAAGAGAGAGTAAAGTAAGAGAGAGGAAAAAATTACTATAAATGGAAATGACTCAACTATGAGGGAACTTCCCGAAATGAAAAAATGACTCAACTATGAAGGAACGGAGGGAGTATTTATATAAAAAAATTTAATTAAAAATAAATGTTATATATTTAATGAGATAGAGGGAGTGTTATTAATGAATAAAATATTAACATTGTCAATATCTAAGTTTGTATCCAACTTTGAATGGGACTATTTTCAACTATAAAAGGTAAATATATTAAAATGAATTTATTACCAATAAACTGTCGCATTTTAATCAGTTTTACTTAGGGATGTCAATTCAATCCGAAACTCGTGGGTCGGCCCGAACAACCCGGTAATATGAGCGGGTTAGGGCTGTAATTTTATTACCCGAATACAAAATGGGCTAAACGGGTTGGCCCGAATGGGTTGGCGGGTTAAACGGGTTGGCCCGAACGGGTTGCGGGTCAGCCCGAAGGGTTGTGAGTTTTAATTATAAATATTAAATTTTAGGGATTTTTTATATTTTGGAATCCCCAATCTTCGACATTATGCACAATCATTAGTCTTATTCAATCTTCATTCTACATTTTTCCACTCGATCTCACAATATCAGCTTTCAAGTTCCATACCAACTCATTATTACACCGTCCCATCATCTGCCACTAGTGTCTTACCACCACCAAAATCAATCAAGACAAAATTAAGAAGTAACCCATCAAAATCTTAATATATTTATCATTTTAATAATGATTCATGTAAGATATTATTTTTAATTTTCATAAATAATTAGTTACGAACAATGTCATAATAATGACACGCACGCAAGCTTTAATTTATATTACAGTTGATCGAGATGAAAGACTTCTTTTCAAGTATTATTGAAGAAAACTATGAAAATTTGAAGATTTTATATGATTCTAAACTAAAAAGAAAAAAGTATCTAAAATTTAAAATCATTTTATAGAAGAAAATTTTGATACAAGAGATTATTTTGGAAAGCTTTTAGGTCCGAATAGTCCGACAGGTTAGCCCAAAATCCGACGGGTTAGGGTTAGGGTTAGGGTTGAAAATTTATGACCCAAAAATTCATAACCCGAATGGCCCGCACCCAAATAGCCTAGCAACCCGAGTGGACTGGCCCAAACCCGAACGGATTAGCCCGATTGACATCCCAGTTTCACTAACTGTCGCATTTTAATCAGTTTCACTAACTGTCGCAATTTATAGGTTTTACCATTTATATTCTCTTTATATAAATTGTCCAACGATAGTGGCTTCGTTTCTTGGTAATAAAATTTGCAAAGGCAGATAACAAATTAACTATTAAGTATATAAAATAAATAATTTATCACGAAGCAATAAGTTATTGAGATCCAACTGTTGTATCTTAAGGACCTGAACTACTCTTTGAAAATTATAAGCAAAATGCTATAAAAACAGTAGAATAATTCCTTTTCGATGCACAAAATGAACCGCTATTGTACATATTAAAATTTTGGAGTAACCCACAGACCTTCTTCATCATGGGACAATATTATAAAGACACTTCATACCTTCTCACAATCATAGACAAAGTTATCACTATTCAACTCTAACTTTCAATACCCAGGCTAGCTTAAGAAGTTGAGCCCATAAAATATGCACTAAAAATGTTGCATCTAGAATGGAACATTTACAATATTAGTTACAAAGCCAGCTTTCCAATTGCCTAAAGCATCGCAAATAAAAACCTCCACCAAACGCATGTTTTGAACCTTCCTCCAAAGATACATTCGTGTTGAGCTTGATAGTATCCATCAAAGGTGGACTCAGCCAACCAGAGTAGACATGCAATTGGCTCTTATTACCACACCATCCATAAATTGAGCCTCTCTTACCCCTTTTTGTCAAGTTAATGATTTGAGCTATAATCCCTTCTAGACTCACCTTAACACCTTTAAAGACCAAACCACATCTATTCTAGATATGCCAAATTTGAGACCGTACCCTATTAATAGGTTGGAGTTGATATTCCAACTCACCCAATCAGTCAAACTCAACGAAATATCAAGAAATCATCATCCCCTTCATACCACAACATGCCTTCCTTGGCTTCTCTAGCATCGGGATAATTTCACAACATGTGCAAACTACTCTCTGAACCACCACCACCACCACCACCAGCGCATAGCTCGCTCTTCATATACCAACACTCCATTGATTAGAAGAAGCAAGTTGGAAACTTTCATTAGTCGAGGCCCATATAAACTCCAAGCATTCCTTCATGGCACTGCTCTTTGTTAACTTTGGCTCATTCCCATATCATACCTTCATGGCATACACATAGCATAAACCTTAATTTGCAATATAGCATAAACAATATGAGCATCCACAATTAAGGATAAAAATTAACCTCATTTTTAACCACAACCTATTTTTCTGTGTCATATCAGCATTTTTAAGAGTAAGTAATTAAGTTTGCCATGAACATTCGAGACAATTTTGTCTGTAATACTAGATCCAATCAGATAGGTGATAATCAATTAATATAGCCACTCGGTGAGAAAATAATCGAAACACATACTTCCTTCGCATTGGCTCAAGCCAACACTACATGAAACAGAGCTCGGAGTGAAAATGCACAATAAGAAAAACTTCAGACAAGTAGTGACGGATGAACTGCAAAAGATTTTTTAACACAAGTATTGATGAACGGGAGGAGTACTCTACCAAAAACTTCAGTAAATAGACAATTCAAAACATGCCAATCCCCTGAGTCAAGTGAAGCAACAAACATACAAAAATAAAAGGCATACTGATTAACGCAAGTACTAATTAACATACAGATATACTAATAATCAAAATGCTCTTGCACCATTATCCATCAATACATAGGTTTTCATTACATAATATAAGTGGGTTTTCTCTAAGAAATCCATAGTCAAAATCAAAACGAAATTACATTTTCGGTAGCAAAAGTCTTTAGAGAAAGAAGGCTCGGCGTGTAAAGGCTTATCTGGTAGCGCATGTCGTCTTCCGAGTCATGTAGATCAACTTCTTGAATGGCTTTAGTCGTGCTGGAGTAGTATATCGGCCTACCCTGTCTCCATGATAAGAGCATATCACCATTTTTGAAAACTTCAATGGGGTTAAGCTGTTGTAAACCATCCCAAATAGGAGTATTATCTTTGAGAATGCTAAACTCCACTGACCAAGATTTCTCATTTCCGTATTCCTTCATCACCCATATAATAATCCCCAGATTCGAATTGTCGCATACACATAAACAACCCCTTAAACTAGATAGGTGCCTTTCTTTGTTACTGATAGCACGAGGACAGGAAAAGGTACTAAAACACTCTGTTTCAAGATCAAGGCGATAAATTTTTGTAGGGGCTGAAATGGCCGTACTTCTCCACCACCAATGAAGATAGCCGCACAAGAATGACATTTTCATTGAGTTTGAATTGTCCGCAAGATGTTTCCAGTGGCCACATTGGCCGATTCTTCTCCACAATCCAGTTCCAAGAGTGTACACTTGGCACTCAGCTTCACCAGAATATAAATGCACAGGTGTCTGTGGCGGTCCTTCTGCGGAAATCCTAACCACCTTATATTGGCCACTCACTCTGCTCACTCCAAATCCATGAAACTCCAATGCAAGCGCAGTGGAAGGCTGTCTAGGACAAGGAAGCTTGATATATTCACGAGTGATTGGATTGCAGAGGATACGATTGACAGAGTGTTCCAATAACAAACCATTAATTGAGCTTTGAATTGCCATGCGAAAAGGGAGGTCCAAGTTGAAGACTTTATTCAAACTATGCCAATCACAGTTGAGATTGAGCTCATCCACCATTTTGTGTGTCTCTGAATTATAATTCCAGTAACCCTCATCAGTTATATGGATAACACGCTCAGTTATAATGAGGCGTGAGATGGATTTAGAAAGATGGGCCTTGACGAACTCGGGGGTAGTGAGCAGATCGAGCCAGGGCTTACAAACACACTTGCCCCTCATAGCAGTACGAACATCGAGTCGTGAAAGGATATCTATTATCATTTCTGATGGTAGATATAGGAACAAGTTTTCCCCTATTTCGGATTTTGCTCTCATCTTCTTCATTTCACACTACAAACTACAGTGGTATTTACAAAATTAAATTTATGCCTAAATCATTGCACAAAAAATAATTCAGCATATTGTACGGCATGAAACAAAATTCGCGGATGCTATATTCAAACTAGAACGTCAGCCATTGAGTACAACACCAAGAAATATCGAAAAACAAAAACATATTACCATGAAAACACAGGGATAAAATACTGCCAGTACCACATTGTTAGAAAAAAGAAGATGCTCAGTGTAATGAGCCACCTTGTAGGAGAATGGCGGATCAAGAGGGTGGCGTCGCTGCAGCGGTGAATATGGCAGTAGTCGAAGATGGTAGTAATCGTTTTTGCTTGTGATGAAACCTAAAGCCCTCTTTATATAATTGAAGGTTCGCCAAAAATATTTATTACTCACAACTCTCTAAACTACCCTACCTACCGCCCTCAATGCAATAAATATGTACTCAGTGGCAAATGGGAAAAATGAATCACAGGTGCCGTGTAAATTTGGAAATAAGAAAAGGTTTCCAAATATGTGCAAAAATAAAATTTCTTTTATTTAGTATTTGTAGTTTTTCTTATTATTTAATATTATTGTACTTTTACAATTATTTTGATTAAAAAAGTTATTATTATATCATTTTATATTTGAGATTATATGTAATTTATAAATGATACTCCGTATAATTTTAATGTTATTAAAATTTAAGATTTATACTCCCTCTGATTCGCCATAGTTGCGGCCAAACTTTTCGGCACGGAGTTTTAGAAAGGAATATTTGGTGTGTTAAATAAATGGATAAAAAAATAAGAGAGAGGAAAAGGTAGAGATAATAAAGTGAGAGAGAGTAAAGTAAGAAAGAGAAAAAGGTTACCATATATAGAAATGACTCAACTATGAAGAAACTTCCCGAAATAGAAAAATGACTCAACTATAAGAAACGGAGGGAGTAGTATTTATTTAATTTTAACATTGTTATACTATATATTTAATTATTTAAATAATATTGTACAGTATTCCGGTTCGACCACTGGTCTGACCGGTTGAACCATGAACTGATAGCTTCACCGGTTCGCTTGCCGGTCCGGTTTTTAAAACATTAATGTACTCCCATTAGTGGATCCTCTCAAATTTAAACTCTATGTTGCTTAAGAGTGTCCACAATATAGGCCGAACAGCCACACCACAACCACAAAAAGTTGTCCGCCTAGTCAGCACAACCAAAAAAACTTGTCTAGCTCGATAACAGCCATACCACAACCACAAATCACATTATTTTATTAATTGTTAGTATATTTTAATTGGACTAGAATAAAATTAAATACACAAAAATAATTAAAACAAAATTTAAACATAATTCATTCATAAATAATTTGTCAACGAGAATTACAAACAAAAGTAATCACCATGTGCTCGCTCCCCTACGTGCCTATATCTCTTCAACCATATCGGCCTGGAGCTGGAGATGTTCTGATTCCTTGTGTTAGGGCTGGCAAATCGTGCGGATTGGGTCGTTATCGGGTCAACCCGATAACGACCCAACCCAATAAGGCCAAACCCGAACCCAACCTGTTAAGGAAACCCCAAACCCGAACACGAACCCAACCCGTCACCTTCAAACCCGGACACGACCTGGACACGACCCGAACACGATAACGACACGAACCACTTTGGGTTGACCCGACACGATAAGAACACGATATCAACCTGGACACGATAAGAACACGATATCGACCTGAACACGATACCAACACGAACCACTTTGGGTTGACCCGACACGATAACAACACGACAACAACCTAAGCACGATAACAACACGATTACATATTGCTTCAAAAAATGATCAAGACTTTAAAAAGCCATATAGCATGAAGATGTTCCATTTTAAACAACAAAACTCCAACAAAATCCCAAAAAACCCAACAAAATACATAACTTTTGTTCCAAAACCCAACAAAAAAATTTGAAACAAGATAAAAGAACTAAAGAAGTAAAAAGAACAAAACAAAAAAGAGTGAAAATACTAAAAATTAAATTAAATTTATTCAATCAAAATAAAAAGAATATAATAGTAAAATAAATTATATTATAAAGTTATTTGTTGATTAGTTTTGCTAGTACATAATATCTGAATTAACGTTTTGTATCTATAAGTATAAACTTATTTTTCATAAATTTATTCAAATTATCCTTTTATTCTAAACACTAATTGATTTAGTTTTATTTTTCACTTGGATCTCTCACGTACATTGTATTATTTCATTTCTTTCGACTACTTTAATTTTTGTAATTTGAAATATAATTTGAAGCTTGTAATTTCAAATATTTTCTATATATTATAACACATGAAGAAATATGCAAAGTAAGGTCATTACATGGTCATTTAATATTATTATCCAAAATTACATGAATGAAGACATAATTATATATTTTGAATATATTAACTAATATACTTGAAGTGTCACACGCCTATACGTTGATAGCAACAACCTTCTATCGTCGAACTAGCTCTTATGTATCATTTGATCCACTATAATATATAACAGATTATTAATCATAAATTAATTTTATAATATGGGTCTAAAATTTGTTGTGGTTTATCATAATATTTAAATATATCAATTTATATAGCAGTCATATAATTAAAGGATATGTTACAACTTACATTCTGGGTTCCACATGTTATCATCATACCATCTCTATTATGATATTATTACGCACTATGAAAATAATTATAAAAGTAATATTAAAATAATACGGTAAATGAAATATTGAAAATATTGTGATTTATCATATAGTAATACTAATAATTTTTCATGATCTTATCAATTTTTGGAGCAAGTGCTATACATTTGAATGTTGTATTACTATTATATGTGTTGAGTCCAACAATGTCTTATCATTGAATGACCCATATTATAATGTTAATAATTTTAGATAGAATAATCAACCAATATGTATAATATTATTTTCAAAATTAAAAGTTAGAAATTAATGATAAAATATCAATGGTTTCAAAAATAATATGAGAGAATTTCCTAACAAAAGAGTGTTTTCCTAATTTATACTTTGTAAAAAAAAAGCAATTTATTTATCTTTATATCATTGTGATAGTTTAAATAAAATGAATAAAAAATTATTCCATTATTATTCCATTAAAATACTATGGATGGTTATTCTCTCTAAAATTTTATCTTTTAATAAGGGTCTTGGTACATATTGTACAACAATACAAATGAAAAATGAAAAATTATAAATAAGGTCAAATTAGTCACAAAAATATGTAATTAATGATGCTATCTAATCAAAATAAATTAATATTATCCTTTTTAAAATTTGAAGGGCATTTTGTGTATACAATTTTTGCAAATTTATCTTTACTCAAAATAAAAATAATAATATTAATTTTTAACGGGTTACCCGACCCGACCGGCATCCAACCCGCATCCGACCCGAATTTTTCGTGTTCTTAGTGGGTCGACCCAATAATGACCCGCATCCAATAAGACTTGATCCAAACCCAATAATTTCGTGCAGATTCGTGTCAGATTATCGTGTCGTGTCAAAAATTGCCAGCCCTACCTTGTGTGTGTCAAGCCAAGCTCGGATCAAGTATTCATCACTATGTGGCACACCCATTTGCAGGGGCAGTGGCAACACAGTGATTTGTTCCAGCATCATCCGATACCCAATGCTCCACATCCGGTCCTTCATCATCTATTATCATGTTATGCAATATGATAAATGCCAACATGATATCAGTGACATCGTCTTCGTGCCAAACTCGTACCAGGACCATATAATGCCCCATCGCGCTTGGAGCACACCAAATGTTCGCTCAACATACATCCCCATACCCTCTTGACGTTGCGCGAACCAAAATTTCTTCATACCAATTGGATTTTGGATCGTCTTTATAAACACTAGCGTATCTACATGGGAACAAAGGGGTACAGTTGTAACCCCAAATATTTCTAATAATACTATATCGGATTCGACTAAATGTTATTGCAGTGGATGGCCCAGTGGTAGAATTCCCAGGATATCTCTTTCTGCACCCAAGTTCGAGTCTCCTAAGTGCATTTCATAATTTTATGTTCTCATCTCTGATTTATTCACTTTTTTTACCTTTTATTATTCCTAATGCATTAAAATATTAACTGCCTTTAATTTTTCTTATGTAAAATTTTTATTTTTCTACTAATATATTTAATTTCCTTATCTTTTCATTATTCTCAAGCTTAATTCCTTTTAATTTTTTGTATTTTTAAATATATATTTTTGTAATACATTTAGTTTTTATTAAATGTATTTACCGTCCATTTTAATATATTTGAATTATTTTAATCATTTTTCAAATATTTTGTAAAGTATTTTAATCTTCTTGTAATAAATTTTATATTTTATTTTTTGTATTTCTATAAATATCTTTTTATTTTTTTATAATTATTGAAAATTTGCTTAAATAAGCTAAAAGATGTTTTGTCATTAAAAATAAATCGCACTTTTCAAAAGCTTAAATAAATTATCCCTAATATATAAATATAAGAATATTCACTTTTGACAATGGAAGTCATCCAAATAAAAGATAATTAACCGATTCTGAATTTCGAAGATGTAATTATTTATCGTACCCCCAAACCAAAAATCCTGGATACACCACTGTTTACAAATATGGACCACCAAGTATATGTCCCATCTATCAAATAGTAGCCCCTACTGTACTGCATGCCGTTGGCCACGTAGCTAATTTCCGGACCCTCACCCTGGCACTAGTTATTGAATAGAGGCGATGACTGCAGAACGTTGATGTCGTTGTTCCTCCCTACAACACCGAAATACGCATGCCAGATCTACAACCAGTAGCCAGCAATGGCTTCCAGGATCATAGACGGTGTTTGCTTTTGAACCCAGTTATGAACTGCCCTTTCTAAGCCACTGGGCAGTTCCTCCATTCCCAGTGCATGCAATCTATGTTGTCCATCATCCCTGGAAAACAGTGTACCCTCCCTTGCATACCAAGTAGTATCTGGCAATCGTTAGCTATTGACTTTCGGAGATATTCATCACCGAAGATGGCCCTGATGCCCTTACAAAACTGGTGCAAAACCTGTAGGCTAGTCGTCTCACCCATATGGAGGCGTTCGTCGAACATGTCAGCCGTCCACCATAGGCCAGCTACCTAATTGCAGTTGTGCACTTCTGCAACGCCGACAATCTGATCCTGCCACTGGCATCACATCCGAAGGTGAAGCACTTGTACCACGAAGCCAATGACGTCGATATAAGGACAAATAGACGTCGAGACATTCTGAAACGCCGACGGAAAAGCTCTGGCGGAAAACGGGGGTTTTCGGCAAAGTAGTCATCCATCAGTAGATGGTTAGGCGTGGTCTCGTCGGATTGTCCACCGATGTTGGATCGGACAAGGGATCGGCGCCGCCGCCGCCTGCTCCACCTCCTCCTGCACTTCCCGCGCCAACTCTTCAACCACCGCGTCATACGCCGCATCCCATTCGCGTTGGTACTCCTCGTCATTCATCTTATAAGAGTGGATTTGAGAAAAAAATTTAGATTGGAGATTGGAATGGAATGGGAAAAAAAATGAATTGCGATGTTGGATATATATAGAAATTAAGAAATTTTTAAAAAAAATTAAAAAATCCGTTGTCCACCGTCGCGGCATGCAATAGGCCGTCTCGACGCCGCTGCGCTGATCGCCACCTCTGCCCCAACCCCGTTGCGAATGCAGCGCTTCCACCTCCACCGCGGCTCCCATCTGCCTTACAATAGGGGCGCTGCGCCTCTATAAATCTTACTCCCTCCGTCCACCAATATCATAGGAGTTTGCCCCATTACGAAATGTAGTAGAAAATAGGTTGAAAAAGTTAGTGAAATGTGAGGTATATTAGTTTTATAATGAAATGTGAGTGAGATAAAACTAGTGGAATGTGGGGTCTATTACCAAAAGTGATAAAAAAGAACAAATGAAAAGTTTATTAATGGATGAAGGGTGTACAAAATAATGCTAATAATATTAATATATTCAATACGCATGGTAATAATACTTTAGATAGGTTGTCATATCGTAAAATTGTCGAAGAAAAATCTCATTATCGATATTAAATATATAACAGTGTAGATTACAACACTCCCTCCGTCCACTTTAAATGGAACATTTCTTTTCGGCACAAGATTTTATATAGTTTTATTTTGTGAGTTAAGTGAAGAGAGTAAAGTAAGAGTTAAGGGAAAGTAGATAGAGTGATGTTTTATTTTAGATATGCATAAATTTTTCAAAAAAATGCGTCACTTAGAGTAGAACGCAGGGAGTTCTAATAAGTTTCGCAAATCAATAGTACTCCTTTCGTCCCACTCTAAGTGGAGCATTTCTATTCCGGCACGCGATTTTATGCAGTGTTGTTTTGTGAGTTAAGTAGAGAGAATAAAGTAAGAGAGAGGAAAAAAGTAGAGTAATGTTTCTATTTTTAAAAATGTGTCATTTAGAGTGGAACGTCCTAAAAAGGAAAATGGTTCACTTAGAGTGAGACGGAGGAAGTAATAAGTTGAATTTTTTAAAGTTGGAACTAATATAGTTTATGAAATTTTGGGAAAATTAAAGAGATTGTGATTATTTGATTTAAATTACTTCCTTTGCCCCTGTACGTAGGGTGATATTATTTATTTTTAGGATGTCTTTAACTTTTTTCTCTTTTTTTGGCAATGACTAACTCACTTATTTGTTTTATTTTATTATGTCTTTCTTAAAATATAAAAAACACAAAAAAAATAATAATTATAATGTTCGGGTTGGGTCGGGTACTCGCAACATCGGGTGTGGGTTACCCGACTCGGGTATCGGGATTACCCGATATGTAGCGGGATGGGTATCGGGACTGGGTTTATGGGCTAAATCGGGTGTGGGTACCCGACGAGTCTGACTCATGCTAAATTTGCAATAAATGTGTCACCCACAAGTGTATGGGGTATGTAGCACGTGACAAGTGGAAATTATCGATCATCGAAGACTAAATGCCGGCTTGAGTACTACGATGCAACTTTGAACACTATCTAGACTAATAGAAGAGGTTTTTGGTTTTTCTTAACTAAGATCAAAGAACAAGTAAGCAAATAAGAGCAAATTAGGAAACTAAAGCAAATAAGGGTAGTTTTCACTCAAATTGGGAAGATAGGGATATGGATCCGTTGGTATGGATCACGGGTGTTCACCTAGGGATCATGCTCATCTATTGGATCTCATGTGTGGCTAGGAAGGTCGGGTTAATTGGTTAGACCCCCTCTCGGGTGCATCTAACGCGTTGATCGGCCTCTAATGTCGGAGTCTCCTCCCTACACTTCAAGACCGACTCCTAAAACCTACGGACTCAAGCCCTCTCTCTAGCTATGCATCTCTCGATAACATAAAACGCACGGAGTTGTTGATTATTTGACAATCTAACCAAGCATCTCTCAATGACAATGATTAGAAAAAGACATCCAATTGTTAGCTAAGCAATTAGACAATGAAAAAGCACAATAACCAACAAAACCACCACAAAAGGGATAGATAAGCATAAATCAAGGTTTAACCCATGGGTTCCATACAAACTTCTCCAATATCCCTAATAAAGACTTAGCTACTCATAATGGAAGCTAAAACAAAAGTAAATACAAGAACATCAAAAGAAAACATGGTAGAAATAGAAAATAGAACTCCCTAAGGTGGACTTGATGTTGGGGAGAATCTTTCTTCTTCAATCTCTTGAAGATGGAAGCCTCCTTGCCTTCAATCCTCTTGAATCTCTCGATTTCTCTCTCTATTTTGCAGTGGGGGAAGTTAGGGTTCGAAAATGAGTAAGAACCCTTTTATACTCGGAGTGAAAATCAGGATTAAGTGAGCACGCATACAAAACACCCGGTCGGGTGATTTGTAAGTGGCGAAACACCCGACCGGGTTTTCTTCCCGAAGCCCGACTTCTGCAAAACACCCGACCGGGTTTTCCGAGAAATGGAAAACACCCGGTCGGATTTTCCTTCTGGAGTCCGCATAGCTTCTGCAAAACACCCGACCGGGTTTTCCGAGAAATGGGAAACACCCGGTCGGGTATTTCTTCTGGGAACTCCTCAAAATTCAGCTTCGGCTCGTTTCAACCTGTTTTCATCACAAAACTACGACAAACCCATTAACTCACCTAATTAGTGTATGTGTGGTGAAAAACCTGTATTTAACATCTTAAACTATCAAAAGCACTCTTTAATCACCCATAAAACAAGCCTAAACTATGAGTTTGTCAGAGTCGGGTGCAGATACCCACGAGTACTCGTTTCGACACCACTACTAGTGTGTGATCTACTTTGTGCCACATGAGAAATATTTATGTGACTCGTTCTAGCAAAGTATGAACTATGTTAGGGTGTTGTAATTGGAACTTGTATAAACCATAACTATGAAAGCACATCCGTAGAATTCCCTAATCTCATCTGTTTTATCTGCAATTGTTTATTTACTTTCTTTAATTTTCAAGTTTTATAGTTCTTAAAATCAAAAACTAATTGTATCTCCAAATAGTGGAAGAAGCTTAGTAAGAAATAGCCAGTTTGTGATCGTTTTTCCGGTGTTTGATATCCGGTACTAACCATTAGTTATACTAAATCTACTCTGTATACTTGCATATTTATTTAGTGTTAATAAAAAGTGCATCAATTAACTCTCCAATTGCCAAAGCATCAAATACACCTCCACCAAACACATGTTTTGAACCTTCCTCCAAAGATGCATCCGGGTTGAGCTTGATAGTGTCCATCAAAGGCGGTCTCCAACTCCCTTCCCCATAGTAGACAAGTGATTGGCTCTCATTCCCACACCATCCATAAATCGAGTCTCTCCTACCCCTTTTACCAAGGTAATGAATTAAGCTCTAACCCCTTCTAGACTCACCCTAACACCTTTAAAGATAAATCCATATCAGTCAAACTCAATGAACTATCAAGAAATCATCATCCCCTCATACTGCAACATGCCTTCCCAGGTTTGCATAGCATCAGGATAATTTTACAACATGTGCAAACTACTATCTGAACCACCACCATACATGTTGCAAATGCTCCTTCATGGCACTGCTCTTTGTTAACTTTTGCTCATTCCAATATCAATATAAGTTGATCTAAAATAAAAGGTGTCTGATGATGAGAGTCCCTAGTAAATCTACCTAATTATGAGTTACCTAATCTGAAAATCGTCTCTTTACCAATCACGATATTATGGCGCATGCACATAGCTAATCAGAGGTCTTCAAATTTGTTTTAAAACGCGATTTGCAATAGTATAAACACTATGGGACTAAGGGCACAACAATTAAGGATAAAAAAAAATTAGCCTATTTTTTACAACTTATTTTTCCTCCATCATATCAGTATTTTTAATTTGAACCAGAAGATCTGCAATAAAGCCATCCTCATTTCAAACCTAACTTATTTCACAATTTTTATTGTTTTCCACATTGTTTTCAATTATTTTTTGAATTAAAACAAATAAAGTTGTCAAATAAAAAAAATTACATAGATTGAAAACACTGAAAAACTACATAGATTAAAAAATAGATAAAAGTACATTGATCAAAGTAACTACTACTCGAAAAGAACACGTTCAAAATTCCAAATTTGTGCGAAGTAGTTGGTTCAAGTCGTGATGCATTTTGGCGTTATTCCACAGTTCTGCCTCTTCCCAAGGTTTCATCGTCTTCATCATCGACACAAAAGGTCATTGCCCTCGCATTGGGATCCACCAATATTCTTATTCATTTTTTAAGATTGTAGAAAAAGAATATTGAATGAGAGTAGAATAAATGGATGGTGGAATGAGGTGAGAAAGTATGGTATTTATAAAGAGATAAAAAAAAATAAAAATAAAAAAGGACAATACACATGCCACCATCATCGACCCTGCAATAGGGTCGCAAAATCAGGTTTTATTGTGCATGCTATAAAGACTTGGTATTGAATGTATCCCGAATGAGTTTTTGCTTTAAGTCAACGTACACGGTGATGTTGTGTCCTCAATTTTTTTAATTCTTTTCTTTCAATCGAGCTACGCAATTAATTTCATACTATTAATATGCAAAATGAGACATTCCTAGTTAAACAATATTAAATCTAAAACATAATGGTAAAGTATAAAAGAGTGAAATTCAAAAGTAGGTCCTTGAAAAATAAGGTATGAATGCATCTAAAATATATGTAGAGGTGCATCGTAAGATCCAATTTCACATGGTAAAGAGTGAAAAAATTGTAACCATGTATGCATTTCTTGTGGAACAAGTTGTTTGCTTCGCACAACGAGCTTGAATACATTTGATATCTCATCTTCTGAAGAATCATCATATTTTGCTCTAAAATTAGTATCTGCCTTGGACACTAAAAACAACAATGAATCACGAAGTATTGATCCATAAAAGTCGATATTATTATTCACTATCGTCAGGTTTCAAGCCAGTCCTACTCAGATTGCAGAGATATAATTTTATCGGACTAAAATTTCTAACCTAAACCTCAAAATTTAGCAAGTTATTCTAAGTAAGTCCACATATTATATAAGCCCCTAACATCCTTAAATTTTAACACATTTAAGAATAAACAAGTTTTCATGTAGTGTCTCATAAAAAAAATGACGACTTCTATACACGCATTCGGCATTTCTAACTAGTCCGAAAGAAAGATCTTCTCCACACCACCATAAGATTAAAAAAACCAGAACTTTACAGACCATCACATAAAAATGAAATCTTTTAAGATATGAAGAGAATGATTTCAACACTTATATAAATAATTGAGAGGTTTTTTATTCCTTAGCCAGCCATCCCGTTTGTCTCGTTTTCTCTTTTTTTATTTTTCTCAAGCCCGCCATTCACATGGAGTATTATTGTTATTCCCACTCCCCAACTCTTGTCTTCTCCCGATATGGCGATTCGTTCATATACGCTGCCTCTCTTAATATGTTTACAGCACCTTCAGTTTTTGAAGTAGGAATTGTTTTCGGTTGCAATGGATTGCGGGAAAATGTGGTTGCTTTTGTTGATTTTGGCAGAGTTGATGTGTTGTGCGATCGGGCATTTTGTGTTTGAAGTTCATCACAAGTTTGACGGCGAGGGAGAGGCGGTGTTGGGAGCTATGAGAGGCCACGATTTGCAGCGCCATGGCAGAAGCCTCGCCGCCATTGATTTTCAGCTAGGCGGCCATTATTCCCCCACTTTACATGCGTATGTCTCACACTCATTTGTTTTTTTTTTTTGAAGGTTGGGATTTGTATTTCGAATTTGAATATGTTGGGAATAACTGACCTAATTGTTAAGACAATTGACTGCACGTTAGTTTGCTATTGTCCACTTTGCGTCAATCCCGCATGAATTTGTTTTTGGATCACTCCCTAATAAGGCTCTAAGGCCACTTGTTAGGACTGTCGATTGCACATTGCTTGATATTGTCCGCTTCTAGTCAAACCGGATTTATTTTTGGGTCACTCCCAAAAGGCCTCAAACTAATTAGGGGTGGATAGCACTTATATACTAATCCGATGTGGGATGGGTCTGCAATCCAACACTAATGCCTGACTCCAAATAAATGATGTTTCTTTTCCTGTGAGAATATTCCTTTAACTGGTTTTGTGCTGTAAGTGATTTTGTTTCTGTTACTAAATCAACTGTTTTCCCCACATTTTTTATGTTGAAATGCCACTCTAGGGTAAAGGAATTCATAGAAGCTCGGATGAGTTTGATTTGTCTTGTTGTGTTGAGAAAATGGTGGATGATTGTGGCTTGGGTATTCAAGCATACACTCCAAGGCAAAAATGTATGACTTGCAGCATCCATTTGTAGTGTTAAATTGATTCTCACATGTTTGATGTTTGGTTGAATTCGTCTCAACCTGTTTACTCCTTGTAGAGTCGCAATCTGCGTTCTTCTGATCAAAGAAAACTACTAGTTTTTTTGTTTGAGTGTAATGACACTTATCGATTGCTTTATATGTAATGACAAGCTTTAGTATCCAAGAATGCGAATTTCAATACTTATTTGGCTCTACCAAATTGCTATCGTGTTAGTTTTGCACCAAAATTGCCATGATTGCAGCACTGTATTTGTAAATCTTGATATCGATTTGTATACAATGATTCAGGCTCTATTTCACCAATATTACTATTGGGACTCCTCCGGTTGACTATCATGTCCAGGTTGATACAGGAAGTAATACTTTATGGGTGAATTGCCACGACTGTGAAAGTTGTCCCAAGAAAAGTAAATTTGGTGTATGTTCCTTGTTTCTTTCTTTCCGGTCCCTAAACGAAATCTCAAGATACTGCTTTCTAAAATCTCAATCCGACACGTCCCCCTTTGACACCAAGTCTTTTCCTCGTTACTATGTTTGATCCACCAGGTAGAATTCAAGCGGTATGACTTGGCAACCTCTTCCACAGGGAAGAATGTCACTTGTGATGAGGAGTTTTGTCATGCTGCATCAAGCAGCTCAAATAAAAATTGCCCAGCTGGAACTGGAAGGCAATGTGAATATTCAGTTGCTTATGCAGATGGAGGCACAACCGGGGGATACTTCGTCAGAGATAATTTTAGATTTAACCAAGTGACTGGAAACCTCCAAACCTCAACAATGGATAGCAACATAGCATTTGGGTATGTATTCATGTTTGATCTTTTAGTCAGTCTTATATCTCTGTGGAGTTTTTGTTTCACTGATTCGACCTTTTGTTTTTAATCTTCATAGGTGCTCAATGTCTGAAGACCCTGTTAAGTCTGTTGACGGAATAGTTGGTCTCGGACGAGCAAATGAAACCATCATTTCACAACTTGCTTCCTCAGGAAAGGTGAAAAAGGTCTTTTCACATTGCTTGGACGGAAACAGGGGAGGTGGTATTTTTGCTATTGGAGAAGTAATGGAGCCAAAAGTCAATCGAACACCTTTAGTCCCAAATGAGTATGTGATTTCTTTGTTTCTTGCAATGTCCCCCTTTCTTGGAAGAAATTTGGAGTTACACTTAACTTACTAAAATTGATTACAATTTGTACCATCTTAGGTCACATTACAGTGTAAATCTGAAGTCGCTTGAGGTAGGTGGCCAATTCTTAAACCTCTCAACAAACTCTTCTGGGACGGGATCTAGTAGAAGGACTATAATTGATAGTGGCGCATCATTGGCCTATCTTCCATCTGAGGTTTATCAACACGTTTTGGAAAAGGTATGCTATTATGTCTTCACCCTTGATATGAAATTTATATAGAATTATTTTCTTATTGTTTGCATTTATGACTATCTTGATTCTTACCTCTCTTTCTCCCTGAGTCCCTGATTATTTGTCCATCTGTAACTAGATGATGTCGCAGCATCCAGATCTGCAGACTCGTATAGAGCAAGGGTTCACATGTTTTGAGTACAACGAAACGTAAGTTTTGTGACTGTTTTAGAATGTTCTGCATTCGCTCGTGAGCATGTATACACTGTATAGGCCTATATGTTCACATAATTATGTACATTGCAAGATCATTGATGCTATATACCTCATACTAATGTAGCGTTTCACGTATTTGTTGCAGTGTTGATGATGGATTCCCAATTGTAAATTTTCATTTTGAAAACTCTCTCAGTTTGGCAGTTCATCCCCACAGTTATCTTTTTGTATTCCAAGTAAGTCATTTTGGTTGGAGGATTATAATAGAGAGACTTGGATAAGAAACTCACGTAATTCGTTAGCTTGTCTTTTAAAATATCCCCACATCCGAGTAACGCATCCGTGGTGTAAATGTGATTTTGCAGGGTAACGAATACTGTATAGGTTGGCAAAACAGTAGTAGCACACTGCCAAGTGATGAAAGAGACATATTTCTGTTGGGAGGTACTCTTTTACATAAGGTTCTTGCCTTGATAAAGAATGAATCTTTTTAGCAAATGAATGATGCAGTGATTGTGTATTTGATATGCAGATATAGTAATATCAAATAAGCTGGTTGTGTATGATCTGGAAAATCAGACCATTGGATGGACAGAATATAACTGTGAGAGTAATTATATCTTCATTTTGTTAGTTGCTATTTCAAACTAGTATGGTAATCAATGAAGCAATTGAATTTTGATTGTATTAAAATAATTAATTGCAGGTTCATCAAGTATCAAAGTGAGAGATGAAGCAACAGGGAATGTTTATGATGTTGGATCACATCTTATATCTGCTGCTGCTCCTACTTTCACTCTCTTCAAACCAACTTTTATAACTCTCCTTCTCTTTATAGTTGCCTCACCCAATGAGTTAAAAGGTCTTGTAAAATTTATCTTGGTTTCTATTTTTTTGTTGGGTTTTGTAATTGTATAATTTTAGATAATTTTTTCTTTTTCAAACACTGTCATAGTTTGGAGATATATTCCGAAGAAATAAAATAAAAGTTCATTCTATCACCAATTATATTATTTACACGTTATTTGGATATAACCCTTGTGTATATGAACACAAACCAATTTGATGATTTCTAAAAAATTGGCAATTTATCACCTAAATAATTTTAGATATTTATCAAATTGTGTTGACCCTTCAACCAAAAAAGTGTTCAGACCGTTGGGGGCAAAGACTAATGACTTTGTGATTTGACTCCAACTTTGGTCATTATTAATGAGTTTTATTTCAACAATTTATCCTTCCAATATGAAAATCAAAACGGCACCGCGGATTATCATTTATTATTGCCGCGGTTTTAATTTTAGTTCATAAATATTAACATTTCTTGGAGTCATCACATTAGTAAATATTATCCCCATCCACAAAAATAATCTCATATAGTATATATTTTGGTCTATCTACAAAAATTAATGTCATATTTCCTCCGCTTCAATTTAGTTTTCCGTTTAACTTAATTGAGACATTTCTTTTTAATACAAAGAATAAAAATAAAAATAAGAAAAAATAAAAATAATTATAGATGAAGACAAAATTAAATAAGAAAGAATAAAGTAAAAAGATAAAAGAGTAAAATATAAGATAAATAAAATAAGAATAATTAAATATTTTATTTTTTACAAGAAAAATTATTCAGCGAGTTTAGATATCCTGAAAAAGATTATGACTCAACTAAGTTGGGATAGAGAATATCAAAAATGGAAAGTTGCTACTCCGTCCCACTCAAGATGTCCACACTTAGTTACATGGTTTTAGGAAGAGTTGTTAGTTGGAGTAAGTAGAGAGAAAAAATAGTTGAATATTTTAATGAAGAAATAAGTTTATATCCAAATATGGAAAGTGAACATTTTAAGTGAGACAAACCAAAAAGAAAATGTGGACATCTTAAATGAGACGCGGGGATTATAAATTTATTACTCTACTTGTTTACTAAATTCGCATCAAAAATTGAGAGGTCTACTAATATAATTATTTTTGGTATACGGACTATTTTTGTTAAAGAAGAGAGTATATAAGCGTACTCCATTTAATAATTATAGATGTCATTTGATTGCTACGATTCATTGTTATATGATGGCAAAACACATTCTTAGGTCCTTATATTTTAATCAAAATGTTCATTAGGTCCTTGTACAATTTTTTTGTTTTAATAAGTCCTTATACCTTTCTCATAAATTTCATCACATTCTCGTACAATTTTTTCATTTTAGTAGGTCCTTATACTTTGATTATAACTTTTATTAGGTTCGTATACAATATTTTTTTTAAGATATTCTTTTACTTTTATCTTAGATAATAATTTATATTTAATTACATTTAATAAACCTTTTAATTTTATTATTTAACTTATCTTATTATTATAAATATTCAGGGTATCTTTCAATATAAATATAAATAATCAATATAAATATAAATAATCAATTGAAAATTCAAATAGTTATTCTAAAAAAAAAACTTCGATTTTAATCTTCAATCATCACGGTTAATCTTTTTATTATTCTCTACAACTTATTGAGATTATTGGATAACAAGATGATATTATCTTTATCGACTATGCTAAGTTAAATAATGGAATATTAAAAAGTTCATTAAGTTTAATTAAATTTAGATTATTATCCAAGATAAATATAAAAAAGTCTCTAAAATAAAAGATTGTACACAGATCTAATGAAAGTTATGAAAGTATAAGGACCTACTAAAACGAAAAATTGTACGATGACCTGATAAAAATATTGTGAAAAGTATAAGGACCTTTTAAAACAAAAAAATTGTACAAGGACCTAGTGAACATTTTGACTGAAAAATAAGGACCTAAGGATGTATTTTGCCTTATATGATTGAAAGAAGATATGTTGCACGCCATATTGTAAGCTATTGGAGGGCGACAACTAACGTGGTTTTCTTTTTCTTTTAATATTTTCCCCACTTTATCTTCTTTATATTCTGAATCAGCCTAAGTCTGATCTTTCATCGACTACTATACAAATTCGAGTCATGCTTGCATCTCCCTACAAAATCCGTCGTCATATTTTGAACCAGATTCTGAACCTGTCTAGAATTATCATATGATTATCCATCTAGAATTAAGTCACTTGTCTAAAATTATCTATTCATATAGAATTAAGTCGTGAGATTCAATCTCATGAATTAAACATAATACTGTATATTTAATCATATGATATAATCATATTTAATCATGAGAGCCTATAGTTTTAGAAGAAGAAAATAAATTAATACACCCCCTCCCAATTAAGATTATAGAGTACTAATTTGTCCCAAATAAGATAGAATTGTCACATTTCTATATTTTGAAAATAATAAAATAATTTATCGCTGGAATTTTGAAGGCGTGTGGCGTGGTCTGACAAAAGCAAGAATGTGAGTCAGAAATAAAATTCATAAATGCAGATTAAGACACACAAATTCTTGACCTCACTTTCTTCGAAACTTCATTTAGAGAGAGAAACTGAGTTTATATTGTTCAAATTGAACCCAATCCATGTAAGAAGAAAAAATAAAACCTCTCTTTTTTTAATCTCAACATCCGTAGCTTTGAGGTTGAGTCCAACGATTTCAACCGACCTATTTTTGTTGAATTTTACTAAATCAAAGCTCATCAATTTTGTCAACTTTCACATTTCTTTTACCGCCAAATTTCGTCTTCTTCCCAGATTCCGATTCATAATTCATTCACACCATTACAGATCGACTTTGTTTGTTTACAATTTTCAATTCTTTCAAGTAATTTGGCGATGGATTCCGGGAAAAGGTGCTTGCTTTTGTTCTGGGCTTTGCTGATTTTGGCAGAGGTGATTACCGGCAATCTGGTGTTTCAAGTTCACCACAAATACGGCGGCCGCGGCGAGGGGACGGCGGCGCTGGGGGCGCTCAGAGCCCACGACTCGCGGCGCCACGGCAGAATGCTTTCCGCCGTTGATTTTCAGCTCGGCGGCGATGGTTCGCCCACTAGCGCTGCGTACGTTTTCACCCTCATCACTGATTTTGATCTGTGTTTGTTGAAATTCTTGATTTGATGAGTTATATACTCAATTTGAAATTCAATTATTGCTGAACCTTATGAGTGGTGATTGATAAGGCGTTCTTGTTTCTTTATCAGATCATTCCTTTTGCCTTTTTGTTTGGCTGTCGGTTACTGTTTTTTGTCCATTTATTGATTTTGATTTTGATGCATTAACTTGTTTTGTGTTGATATACTGTTGAAAGATGCAATCTTGGAGAATGAAGCCTACTGTTTATCTTCTTTAAGGCAAAAATATGACTTCCATCCATATGCATCTTTAACCTGGAGAAATGGTATTGATATAAACATTTTATAGATGGAAATAGTTTTACACCGTCTTAAGGGGTAATAGAACCAGGGAATGAGATTGAGAGAGTAATCATTTCCATTGATGGGCATATGAAATCAATACTAGACTCCTCAATGCCAGCATCGGTTCTGTGGCGAATATAGGTTACAAACCATGCAGTAAATTGAGCATTAATTGTATATAGCGGTGGGAACACTCTTTTGCTTTTGTTAATCTGTATGTAACGCCACAAGTTGTCGCGGTCATATGAATCCGCAATGTTAATGATTTTTTTTTGTTTCGGGCGCTAAATGCTTTGTTTGCAAACTTGTAGTGGAAAGCTCTGTGTTTGTGAATCTCAATGTTTATTTGATTCACTGAACAGGCTATATTACACCAAAATTACTATCGGGTCTCCTCCAGTTGACTATCATGTCCAAGTAGATACAGGAAGTGATATTTTATGGGTGAATTGTCACAATTGCGACAGGTGTCCCACTAAAAGTGATCTACATGTATGTTTGGCCCTTTCTTCTTTCTTTCTTCTTTTCATTTTTCTTGATGCTTCTCTAATGAAATCGGAAGATTGTGTCGATACTGTTTTGAGTGTTTTCCCTGTCCAACATTCAGCTCTTTTAACTGCAAGTTCCGTCTACTCTAGAAAGGCTGCTATATGTTTGTTTTTCAATCCTCCAGATAGAATTAAAGCAGTATGACTTGGCGGCTTCCTCCAGTGGAAAGGTGGTCACTTGTGATCAAGATTTCTGTGATGCTGCATTCAGTAGCCCAAATGCAAATTGCCAGACTGGTATGAACTGCGAATATTCTGTTACTTATGGAGATGGGAGCAGAACTGAGGGATACTTTGTCAGGGACAATTTTAGATTTGACCAAGTGACTGGAAATCTTCAAACCTCGTCAATGAATGGATCCATTGCATTTGGGTGAGAATTCATGTTTGATCTATGAGTCTATCTCATGTATCTATGGAGAAATTATATTCTTTGCTATCTGCTGAACTTTCAATAAGACTTGCTTGAGCTTTCTTATAATCTTCCCACGTCTTCTGTATCTTATGCTTTCTGATCTTACATCTGAGATAGGTGCTCAGCCAAACAAGCTGGAGAATTAGGTTCATCTTCTGAGGCCGTTGATGGAATAGTTGGTTTTGGACAAGCAAATACATCCATTCTTTCACAACTTGCCTCATCCAAAAAGGTGAGGAAGATCTTTTCGCATTGCTTAGATGGTAGCAAGGGAGGTGGAATCTTTGCTATTGGAGAAGTAGTTCAACCCAATGTCAGCAGAACACCACTTGTTCCAAATGAGTATGTGATGTTAACTTGGTTGTTTGTTTGTTTCTTTTCCCCTGTCTTTTCTTGGTCAAAGTTTGAGTTATTTTGCGATAGAATGCCGTGGTATTTCATTTGCATTTTGAGTAAAATAATGTTACCATAGTTTGTCTGAAACATGTCACATTTTGTAAATGTAGGCCACATTACAATGTGAATCTGAAATCAGTCGAGGTAGGTGGTCAATTCTTGAACCTCCCGACAGACTTGTTTGATACGGGATCAAGTAGGGGGACTATAATTGACAGTGGTACAACATTGGCGTATCTTCCATCTGAGGTTTATCAGCAGCTTTTGGACCGGGTATGCAAAGATGAAATTTGTTATTTAACATTGGTTTCTCGATAGTTTCATCTCAGCCTACATTTTTTACTATTTTGCTTCTTGCCTCGCTTTGTCCTCCCACATCCCTAATTGTCTATCTATCTATTCGTCTCAAGCCAGATGATGGCGCAACATCCAGATCTGCAAATTCACATAGTTGAGCAACAGTTCAAATGTTTTGTCTTCGGTGGGAAGTAAGTTACATGGCTGAGATAATTTTCTATGTTGGTTCATGTGTGTGCACAGACCTATCACTTTCAATAGCACACACAGTTATGTGCAATACTAGGTCTTTGATGCTTTGCTTATAGTATGTTGAGTTAAATCGGTATCATGGTACTTCTCTGATCAAAAGTACTTCAGGTAGTGATGATTTGGTCAGGACTAACTGTTTCATTTTTCCCGTTCATATATGCCTTAACATTTATTCACTGTCTTTATCTAACCAAAAATAAAAAATAATGGATGATTTCATGTATTTGCTGCAGTGTGAATGATGGATTTCCAGTTGTAAACTTCCATTTTGAGAACTCTCTTGTTTTGCCAGTGCATCCCAGCAATTATCTCTTCAAAATTGGTGTGAGTAATTTCGTTTGATCCCAAAATGTTTTTGTTTTCAGTAAGGCTGATAACTCCATGATCTTGCAACTGGAATTTTGCAGGAGACCGAATATTGTATAGGTTGGCAAAATAGCGGGATGCAGACAAAGGATGGAAGGGAAATAACTTTGTTGGGAGGTAGATTTCGCTGCTTTTTTTTAATGCAACTCGTCTCATGAAAGATGTTGATGCAATCTTCTTCTTGTTCTTGTTTTTATTTTTTAATGCAGATATAGTATTATCCGACAAGCTCGTTTTGTACGATCTTGAAAATCAGACCATTGGATGGACACAATATAACTGTGAGTATACTTTATATAACTTGTGCGTTTTGCTATCATTGATTTTTCCGAATTTCCCCTTATAAAAGTTCAATCTTATGAGGTTGTATTCTCTAATGTGAATGACAGGTTCGTCAAGCATCAAAGTAAGAGATGAGGCTACCGGGAATATTTATGTTGTTGGGGCACATGATATCTCTTCTGCTTACAATGTGTCGAAGGCGAATTTTATAGCAATCCTTTTGTTTCTATCTGTGCTGTGTAAACTGATAGAGTAAGTGAGTTATACACAAGCAGCAGCAGCAGCAGCTTCACAGGTAATGCTGCTCTTGTACAATAGTAATTGTTGATGCTGGTGCTGCATTCTTGAACTAATTATAGAAAAAGGTTTGGCTCGATTTCGAGTGTTGAAAGCTCTCTCCATTACTTCCCTTTAGTGCTTCATCTCCTCCTAAAACGATTAGCTTCTTCTTGCAACTGCAATATTGCTGAAGATTCACTGACATTATATCTACACGTACGAGCTTTGTTGTGTCATCGCGTGCACTGTGTAACAGATATTTAAATCATTGGTATTGAAATTATACACACAGATTTGATTTTTAGTTTGTAAATTTCATGAATGCTTTACAATGTTGTCTTTAAGAACTGTACAACTAAATAGAGAACAGCCAGAAACAGAGCAACTTGGATTACATCTCTCTGGAAGCTGTCGTCACGTTGGAAAAACTGAATCAAATGAAATGAAAGTGGATATTTTTTGTGAGAAATGAGAATACTTGAAACAAATCAATGAAATCCATGTAAATAACATTGTATTTATTGTACCTTGGTTGGATCTCCAGTAGGGTCTGGATACATTTCGATGTTCTTGTTCTCCTTAGCAAATCGTTTCGACACGTCCTTAATGGAGTCGGAAACATCTTTTCCGGCTTCAACTGTGGCAAAGAGCCGCCGCGAGGCCCAGAAATAGGCCTGGGTGATGGGGGGCGACTGGGATGGGTCCCACGTCTCTTCGTGCTCTATTACTTGCCCACTGATCTGGTTCATTGTAAACTTGGACTCCACTTTGAGGATCAAGTCTCCTCCGAAGGCGAAAATCGGAGACTTGGGCTTCCCTCTCAGAGTCCACTGGATGTTCAGCAGACTTGTTGATAACATCACCATCTGCTGCACACTCTGCAGAAACATGCCATTTTAAACTAATCATGTTTTAACATAATTAGGAATTCTTGAACTTGTCTGAATCCTTACCACAGTGGGATTCTGTAGTGCTTCAGTCGCCCATATTTGTCTCTTGTACTTGTCTCGGCCACTGAAGCTCCTAACTGGATCCTGCAACCATTTCAACGTTCGTAAATCGATCTTTATCACCTGAAGTAACGATCCATTTATAGAAATTACCTTGTACTTGACAGAGACGGCATAACTTCCAAGTGCGCGATTGCCTTCTCGAAGCTCAAGAATGTCGCGTACGAGCTGTCTGGCTGTGGATTCGACTAAAGGGCTGCTTATGCACTCGAACTCGTCGCAGAGCTCACCAAAGTCCATGCCATCTACAATCTTGTCAGCCTCTGATCTAACATCAGGAGATGCTTCTGTCCTCTCATTTGCAACTGCAACATAAGTTCAAAATTTCTTACACTGATCATGGTAATTAACGAAAAAGCTTCTACATAAACGTAAGTACTATACCTCGGAGGGATACATCGGTGTGGTGAAGACGGCGAAATGAAGCAGCTTGAGGCTTGTTCAGACGATGCTTGGAGATGGTGGAAGAGGAGGAGGAGGAGGATGCGGGATTGGGAGGGAAGGTCGTGACACAAGTACTCATGATTTATCGATGTGTCGAAGATGAATTCTCCCCATACTGCAAGAATTTGGATTATTGATGATGGGGTGTGGTGGTAGATGTTGTTGTCCCCTTTAGTTTTGTTTCTCCCACAAAATCTAGGTGTGTTTGGATAAGATGCTCTGTGGTTTAAATGAATTTGGTAGTTCATCACTATTTGTGGCCACATTATACCCCACTTGGTCTCTTTATCAAGAAACTAATTCGGTTAATGTCATATAATCTCGTTTCTTATTACTCCACCCGTCCCTAAAAAGTATGAACAATTAGAGGCAGTTCAATTATGTCATTTTCATGGTTAAAAAACCTGCCTACTTTCAAATTATATATATTGACTTTAAAAGTTGGAGAGAGAGCGAGAGAGAAAGAAGCTTGTTGAACTGGACTTTGTCTTGATGCATTCATGTGATCTCCTTTTATCAGCATATGCTGACTATTTGCAACAGATGAAAACGAACTTCCCTCAGCCGTAGCAGCAGGTGGCACATCGATTCCTTCTTCTCGAATATTCTTGTCTGGGATATGCAAATGAGTGAAACATTCATTACAAATCAAATCTTATAGAGGTGTCTTTTTCAGATGAAATGCTGTAAGGGGATAATAAAAAATGCTTTTTAAGTTGAGTATCAATGATATAAACTAGTGGGCTCTAGTTAGTGACTGATATCATCTTCATGTTTTCCCCATTTTCATGCTTTTCACAAAACACCTTCTTAGTCTTCTCTCTCTATCTCACACACACACGGTGAGAGGACAAAGCCACCATGGACAGGCACAAATTAGCCCTTTTTCGGGTAAGTATGTTAGTGTGCATTTTTCTGCAGTTGCACCGCAACTCTCTCTTGTAAGGAGTCTTCCCGGATTCAAGGAACCTTCCCTTCAAAACATTACTCAGGGTATTGTTGTTTTGGTATAACTTCTCTGACTAGATCTCACTCATTTGATTTTGACATATAACTTTATTATGTGAAGGTATGTGACACTATAGGGGAGCCCTCCGAAGAACCTCTTCTACTACTTTGTAGTGTCGGAGACAAGTCATGCGCGTGATCCTGTTCTGTGGCTAAATGGAGGACCAGGTTGCTCGAGCTTTGATGGCTTTGTCTACAAACATGGTACGACCTTGTCTAAACTTCACATCCTATAGATTGCTAGAACGAACGATGTTGATTATACTTCTGCTGTACTTTTGACAAACGATTTCTGTTAGTCATGTTGCTACAGAAATCTTTTCATGAACAAAACCTTTCAACTTTGAAGCATCAAAATCAGGAGGCTTGCCTGTTTTGCATCTGAATCCGAATAGCTGGTCTAAGACTGAGATTTTCTGTGAAAAATCGAGTCTTTTCCCCTGAATTTTCGAGTTAGAAAGTAGGCAGGAATACTGACATGGATAACGGTTGTGTGGGCTAAGGTTGCAAGTGTCATCTATTTGGACTCACCGGTTGGTGTTGGATTCTCATATCATGTTAACGGAGAGCTAGGGAGGCCTCATGCTGTGAGAAAGAGGATTTTCGGACGTGCTGGGCCTTTTCGTGAACCAGTTGCAGATGGAGTCATCCCTCTGTGGCCTCAAGTTTACATTGTGTTGTGTGTGAAGTTGCCGATATGTACAAGAGTGTGCTAATAACTTCACTTTCCTCACTCTCATTTCAACATTTTTTCTTGGATCAAAGGCAAATAATTAAATGATTTGTTTAGAAACAAATTCAGTGGTAAACACTGATCAAAGTTGAATATAAAAATGAGCCTCTTCAACTAAACCATTCCTTTCCAACCAAAGAGTTTAGGTTTTTCTAATTGTTCAATCAAAGGGACCAACTCCATCTCATCAGCTCCACTCTCTCATTTCCTACTACTATAATCTAAACTATAAATACCAACAAATCAATCTCGCATTCTCATCAAATACAAAACATCTCAACTCAATTTTCTTCCAAATGGCTAACCATGTTACTCTCACATCCTTCCTTTGCTTGCTCCTACTTGCCACCCTGGCTACCTCATCAAGAATTCTTGACCAAGTAACCCCACCATTCCCCGTCCCATCCGACCCGATACCGCCGCCAGAGACGGTGGCTCCGGCCACAACCGCCCTCCCGAGCGGCCAAATCCCGGCCGCCACCGCCACCAATGAAGTACCACCCGAGGCCGCCCCGGTAGAAGAAGAACCCGTCGCCCCCGCCCCATCCGACATCCCCGAGGCCACCCCAACCGCCCCACTGGGTGGAGCGGCCGACACTAATCCCAATGCTGCCGCGGGGGCCACAACTGCGGCCCCTGCGGGCACATTCTCCTTCTTCATGCACGACATCCTAGGCGGGTCCCACCCGTCCGGGAGGGCGGTGGCCGGCATCGTCGCCAACTCGGACGCCAACAACCTCCCGTTCTCGAAGCCGAGCAACCCCATCTTCCCGATCAACGGGGGCGTCCCGCTGAACACCATCAACGGCGTGATCAACAACAACAACTACCCATTCCTAGTCGGCCTCAACGGCGCCCCCTCGAGCACCCTCGTCCAGAGCAACGGCAACAACGCCGTCGCCACCGGCGGCAGCAGCCAGCAAGCCTTCGTGACGGCGGGGCAGCTGCCGCAGGGGCTGACCCTCAACCAGCTGACGTTCGGGTCGGTCACGGTCGTCGACAACGAGATCACCGAGGGGCACGAGCTCGGGTCCGGGGTGCTCGGGCGGGTGCAGGGGATATACATCACGAGCTCCTCCGACGGCAGCAGCCACACGGTGGCGCTCACGGCCGCGTTCCACGGCCACGAGCACGAAATCGACGACAACATCAGCTTCTTCGGAGTCCACCGGACGGCGACGCCGCTGTCGCACATCGCCATAGTCGGTGGGACCGGCAAATACGAGAATGCGAAAGGGTATGCGACCATTGAAACGATGCCGCATGTTGATCAACACACCACTGATGGGATTGAAACCGTTACGCATTTCACGGTTTACATTACTCCATAGGAATATTGTTTCGATCGATTATGAGTTCTAATCTTCTTCAATTTCTGTTTATTTCTGGATTCTCAGTTTAATCATTGTGTGTTTGTATAATTGTATTTGATTTTATGACTTCTCAAACTCAGTTGGTATCACTTTCAGGCTTTTGTTATAATCATTGAGTACGCGATTAGGAGTTCCAATTGAGTTTGTCATGTTGGACATTATTTTATCATCATATATTCAAGATTAGATAATTGAATATAAATAAAGCAAGATCTCCGAACAACATGTATTTCACGTAAACCATAAACATAATAGGATCGAGACATACCTTGGCGATCCATAGCGGAAGCGATTGAGGAAGGAGGAGACGATTTCCTTGAACCTTTTTCCGGCGTAGTGGCGCAACTCCAAGGATTTGTTTCTCTCTCTTTCCCTCGTTTATGTGTTCTCTTAATGTGTGTGATTTGATGGGATCACCACACTTGTATTTATAGGCAGAGAGAGGACAAACCCTAAGTATCAAACCCTAAAAGCCCTTTCCATCAAAGAGGCCCAAAATAATTAGTAAATACATTTCTTATTGACCAAGAATATAATCTTCAGTCTATTAATATTACTAATTGATCACAATCAATTCTAATCAAATCTTAATAATATATACGCATGATTCTTTACTTGATGGCCAAGGGAATGGATATTCATTCCATAAAAAGATTATATAATCAATCTTTTCCATTCATTGGCAATCAATTGACATATATATATATATATGAATATATATTCTCTTTGGAGCAATATAACATGATTATTTGATTAATTGATATGTGACAATAATTAATTGATAGTCAATTAATTAGGGTAAAATGTGTCTTATACCAAATATATGTATTATACTAAAAATCCAATTCTATTTAGGATTCTATCACATGTCACATATGTGAGACATAAAACTTACATTCTCCCACTTGGCGAACATGTGAGACACAAAGTTTTCGATTCTCCCACTTGTCACACTTGACAGAGCCACAGTAAAATAGACATAATAAACATAAGGCGCGCATAATATTGGACTTTATAAATACTTTCATCATTGGTAAACATAAGTATTATATTAGAGAGACTACTAATGCGGGTCATGGCGGGCGTATATCATTCAATCGACATAGTTCCTTCCATGTACCACATCACTAATATCCACCCTAATATAATCTATAAGTAACACCGCGTCCGTAATTGTCTTATTTCAAGACCTCCTGCATTAATACTAAAAACGTACATATGCATATCAAATAATAAGTATATGCAGGAAAAGCAGAAACAACTTTATTGAATTCAAAATATCTATAACTTAAGTGTCTGAACCAACATGGAAACATAAAGATTAGACGTTTCCATACCCAAGACCCATTCTGTTAACTTATTCCATAAATGTCTTAGGCGGTAACACCTTAGTCAATGGATCAACAACCATAAGCTGTGTGCTTATATATTATATAGATATTCTTTGTTCCCAAACTTCATCTTTCACGACAAGAAACTTTAATTCCATGTGTTTAGCTCCTTAAATACTTGTCATACTTACAGAAAGATACGATTGCACTATCATCACAATATAATTTCTACGGCTTGGATATTGAGGAGACAATGCCAAGGCCTGAAATAAAATTTTGCAATCATTAATGCTTCAAAGCAAACCATAAATTTAGCTTTAATGGAAATACAATAATTTCTAGTTGATCAGATTTCCGTAATGTGAGCATAAAATCTTTTGTTCACTTTAAGTATCTCATTATTATCTTTACAGTTCTCCAATGTTCAACACCAGGGTTACTTTGGTAACGGCCTAGCATTCCAACTGCAAAGCTGATGTCTGGTCTAGTACAGACTTGAGCATACATCAAACTTCCCACAATAGATGCATAAGGAATATTTTCCATATCCTTACGTTCCAATTCAGTTTTTGGACATTGATCCAAACTGAATTTGTCACCATTACGAATTTGAACAACACTTGGAGAACAAGCACTCATGCCATATCTCTCTAAAAGATTCGATCTATGTAGCTTTTATGAGACAATCCAAGAGTCCACGTGATTGATCACAAGATATTTCTATCATATGACATAGGATGTCTCACACATATCTTTTATGTTGAAATTTTTAGAGAGATAATTTTAGTGCATGTAGTAATCCAATGTCACTATTAGCAAGCAATATATCATCAACATACAAAACCAAAAATATGAACTTGCTCCCACTAACCTTGAGGTATATACACCGATCAACAGTGTTTTCTTTAAAACCAAAAACAGTAATAGTGTCATGGAATTTAAAATACCATTGTCGAGAAGCTTGTTTCAGTCCATAAATTGATGTCTTAAGTTTGCAGACTAAAAATTTTCATTCCATTTCTTAATGAAGTCTTCAGGTTGTTTCATGTAGACTTCTTCTTACAAATCGCCATTTAGAAAAGCAGTTTTTCACATCCATTTGATGTAGTTCCAAGTCGAAATGGGCTACAAGTGCCAAAATGATTCTAAGTGAGTCCTTCTTTGATACTTGAGAGAAAGTCTCTTTATAATCAATGCTATCTTTTATGAGTATAACCTTTGGCAACAAGTCTGGCTTTAAATCGTTCGATTAAACCATTTATGTCGAATTTGGTCTTGAAGACCCATTTACACCCAATATACTTTTGTCTATCAGGTAATTCGACAAGGTCCCAGACTCTATTATAATCCATAGATTTTAACTCTTTCATCATGCATCAATCCATTTATTAGAATTATTACACTTAATGACTAGTGAATATGAAACTGGATCATTACGTATTCATATATCACATTCGGATTCTTGGAGATATGCCACAGTCATCAGAAATGACCACATTCGTTCTCATTAAGAAAACATTAATGACACTTCTAGAGATGCTTCTTCCACACCTATGTTCAATGAACTTGGCATCATCATTAGTCATTCAAATGTTCAATATTGTTAGGCTATTCAACAATATTTGGCACACTTAATTCTTAAGGAAATGAGGGAAGAGGAAAATCTACCCTTATTTCACTAATGACTGCATTATGAGTGTTAAAACTCCCACTGATCTCACCATTCTCAAAGAATCATATATTTTCAGTTTCCATAATTCTCATGTTATCATTAGGATAATAAAACCTTTACCCTTTGGATTTATCTAGTAACCTATAAAGTAACCACTAACTTCTAAAATTCAATTTCTTTTCTTGCGAAGAGTATACTCTAGTTTCTGCTGAATAGCCCCAAATATGAAGGTGCTGCAAACTGGGTTTTCTACCTGTCCAAAGTTCATAAGAGAGTCTTTGGTACAACCTTACTAGAAACCCGGTTTAATACATAAATAGCGGTCTAAGAGCATAAATTCACACAACAATATGGGTAAGGTAGAATTATCATACTTTTAATCATTTCCATGGAAATTCAGTTTCGTCTCTTAGCAACATCATTCTGCTGAGGCGTACTTGGCATAGTATATTAAGCATAAATACCACGCTTTTCTAAGAATTTGGCAAAAAGTCCAAGTAATTGACTTATTTTAGTGGTACGACCATAACATTCACCACCTCTATCAGATCGAATAATTTTCACATTTCTATTTAATTGCCTTTCAACCTCAGTCATAAAATGTTCAACTGTGCCTGAGATTTTTCTTGCAATAAATAAATCCATAATGCGAAAAAATCGTCAATAAAGGTGATAAAACGTTTTTATCCACTAGAAGTCGAGACATCAAAAGGTCCGCAAATATCTGTATGTATAATTTTAAGGAGCTCATTGCTTCTTGTGGCATTTTTAGTACTGTGTTTAGTTTGTTTACATTTAATACAATCCACACAAACGGTAATGCTTGTAAAGTCTAAATTCGAATGAATATTATCCTTTATAAGCCTCTTAATTCTTTCACTAGAAATATGATCCAGTTCCTTTATGCCATAAGAATGATAAATTCGAATGAATATTATCCTTTAGACGCTCCTTCGGTTGCAATATGAGCATGAGATGCACCCATTCCATACTTCTTCATCTTATGCTCCTCCTAGACCAATACGTTTCCCAATTCTTTAAGAGTCCACTAATCTTTTATAGTGAATCAATTTGGAATGGTCTGAGGATATAAGGAAGTTAGGATGAATTGAACAATGAAATCCTTATCCACCTATAATCCTAACTTTTCCAGCTTAGAGATGTTATTTATTTCCATCACATGCTCGTACATAGTCCGAGAACCATCATATTGCATGCTCATGAGATCCTTCATGAGTTTTCCTGCAATAGACGTATATGCAGTTTGTGAAGTGATCCTCAACATTATGCAAATATTCTTTTGCAAGACTTTATCTACAACGAATATTCTAATGAACTGTAAACTTAGTCCTGTTAGATTTTTCTCAAGCATTATGGGCAATCAACCAACTACTTTGATCAAAGATAATTGGATTATCATTCAACAGTGTTAGGTTCCAAGTCCATTATTCCAAGAGTGAACTTAAGTTTCTCTTTCCATTCAAAGAAGTTAGTTCCATAAAGTTGGGGAACGTTTGAGGTAAACATGCTAGTAGCAAAAAAATATATGTTTTTACATTATAGGAGCAGTTAAGAAATGAATGCTCACATATAAAAGCTTTGAATAATAACACGAACATTAATTTGAAAACCCATATCATGAGGCAATTATGAAAACTCCTTTGGGTAGTCTTCATACAATAATAAAAATCATGCTTTTAATATCCATATCTCAGTTCAATAATTGAGTAATAATAAATTGGCGTTACCTTTGGGTAATCGACACTAATTTAAATTATTAACTCCATTAGTGTTTATTATGTCGCAAAGACTATTTCCTTTGGGAATCTAGACCTTACAACAAACAAACTATTTAGATGATGAATAGCCACAACAAGCATGATGATTAATTGCATACATAGATTTTACATATTAACTTGATTATAAACTCTTCTCATTTTACCTCACTTTGGTGATTGCAAAATAAACATAATATAATCAAGAATGTATAGCGATTAATTGCTTAAGCAGATTTTTACTTAATTTGATTATAAACTATTATTTTACCTCACTTTGGTTATTGTAAAATAAACATAATATAATCAAGAACATATAGAGATTAATTGCTTAAACAAATTTTAATATGAGTTTGATTATAGACTCTCCTTATTTTGCCTCACTTTGGTGATTGCAAAATAAACATAATATAATCAAACACATGTTAAAACGAGAATTGAATTATGTAATCATTCATTCCACCGTCTCGGTAGATTCATAATCATAAAACATTTAATTGAAATCTCAATTCATCAATGCATATATTCAAACTCAATTTACATAAAATATATACACAATCAAAATACCCAAATCAATTCCATATATATAAATAGAATCAATAGGAAACAATATATTTCAAAGTATAATCATACAAAATAAACCATCTTTAATTGATAAAGAGATTAACTATAATTCCAGTCAAAATTATGTGAACAGAATCAAATATTCATGCTGAAACAAATTTTCTATGAAAACAGCCGAACAATACACAATTCATAAATCATGGGTATTAAATTAAATATTCAGGCAGAAACAATTTTCTAACATAACATCCCATCAGTACATAATTGTGCAATTTGATAAGCGTGTAGTCATATGATTCATTAAATTTGCATACGTAATAAATTAATTGAGTCAACCAACTTGAATTACTATTCCGTAAATTTCTTGACGGAAGAAAAATACCAAAAGCCGTAAACCGAGAAACAAATATACACAAACATGATTCTCAAGTTAATCAATAATTTATTTAAATTAAAATTCAAACATTATGGTTTTTCAATAATACGAAAATACATGAATTCTCAACCATGCTCTGATACCACATGTTGGACATTATTTTATCATCATATATTCAAGATTACATAATTGAATATAAATAAAGCAAGATCTTCGAACAACATGTATTTCACGTAAACCATAAACATAATAGGATCGAGACATACCTTGGCGATCCATAGCGGAAGCGATTGAGGAAGGAGGAGACGATTTCCTTGAACCTTTTTCCGGCGTAGTGGCGCAACTCCAAGGATTTGTTTCTCTCTCTTTCTCTCGTTTATGTGTTCTCTTAATGTGTGTGATTTGATGGGATCACCACACTTGTATTTATAGGCAGAGAGAGGACAAACCCTAAGTATCAAACCCTAAAAAGCCCTTTCCATCAAAGAGGCCCAAAATAATTAGTAAATACATTTCTTATTGACCAAGAATATAATCTTCAGTCTATTAATATTACTAATTGATCACAATCAATTCTAATCAAATCTTAATAATATATACGCATGATTCTTTACTTGATGGCCAAGGGAATGGATATTCATTCCATAAAAAGATTATATAATCAATCTTTTCCATTCATTGGCAATCAATTGACATATATATATATATGAATATATATTCTCTTTGGAGCAATATAACATGATTATTTGATTAATTGATATGTGACAATAATTAATTGATAGTCAATTAATTAGGGTAAAATGTGTCTTATACCAAATATATGCATTATACTAAAAATTCAATTCTATTTAGGATTCTATCACATGTCACATATGTGAGACATAAAACTTACATGTCATCACGAATTTAAGAAATTTAAAAGAGATTGAATAGCTCACTGTTTATACTCTTTATAATAGTAAAAGAGAACCAAGACTCCTACTCCTAACCGAAAGAGTAAAAAGGTTGCTCAGCTCACACAAAGGGCTAAACTGAGAACACTCTTGAGCATCTTCACAATCATTTTAATGTTCACCCAAATGAACACTTTGATCAAGTTATTAAATAAAATTTGGCAGGATATTTAATCCGTATTATACATTTAATTTTAAAATAATAGTACAATAAAAAGAATTAAATTTTAATTATAGTTAAAAAAATTGAATTATAAGAATTTTGTTATCATTGATTAAACTATTATACTTATTATACTCCTAGTACACAATAAAATTGGCAAAGAAAAAACTATTTTGTTAATCCCATATTATTCGTGATAGGGATAATTGCTACCATATTTATGAAGTTGGATAAATTCTGATGAATGACATATATTTTTCAAAATTTAAATGATAATGTGAATTTTCATTTTTTTTAATTGTCCACCAATGAGTTTGTGCCCACACATGTATTATTTCTGGTGAGTTTTTCATGACATTTTAGAAATAAATAATAGATTAGCTACTAAGTAGAAAATTCTAAAGACCTATTTAGAAACTATCTAGCCACTATTATTCTAAAGACCCATTCCTTTAGAAACAATCTAGTCATTATTAAATTAAATCTAGAAGTTGTGGACTACGATCTAAGTTATAGAGAATTTTAGAAATTTATGGCGACTTTTCCCACCATATATAAATAGAGTAAGAGTGGGTATATTAGGCTGAGATATCTCTTGTATCTGATTTAAGATTATTTGAACGTCTAATTGTTTCAGTTTCTCTTTAATATTATGAGAACAATTCCTAACATCATTCAACGTACCCCCAACAACTTTATAACCACCACAAAGCTCCTTTATTAAGTTGAAAGTTGAAGTAGGACCAATGTTAGCTTTGGTGCAATCTTCAACAAACTTGTCATGAACATCATTCATACTGCGATTTTCTTTCATAAATTGCTTATGATTTTTGTTAACCATAGCATGATTGTGTCCCTCAATGAATTGACGCACAAGATAATATTTAACACCACAATCATTATAAAACTTGAAACTGATCCTTGCTCCACATCCACACCTTTTTGTGCCACGTATGCGTTTCTTCTTTGAAGTTACATCATCATCATCTAACACATTCTCCCTTCTTCGGATATACTTATATCGACACACCCCCACTAGATCTATTTCCAAATCTTCAACAATTAAAACAAGTCTCTTGAGCATACTTTTCATAAAAGGAAATTCCCTTCTCAGTGAAATTTTTTTTTGACCTTCATAAGGCCTCAACCAATGGCGGATCCAGAAGAAACTGATAATCGTGGAGTAGAAATAAATGAGATAAATAATATCACTGTTCTACTGTAATAGAGTCATATTCTTTCGACGCGAATATTAAGAAAAAATTACTTTATTATAGTTATTTATTCTAAAACGACAAATAACTCAACTATTTGGAACGTTAGGAAATATGTATTTAAATAATTATTTTTAATAATAAATTATTAAAATTTAAATAGCACTATGTTATGTTGTACATTATAATTGGGTTCAATTAGTATTCAAAATCTGAAAACTAACTTAAATATAATTTTATTATTAAAATTATCATATGATAGTTTGGATATATTTAATAAAATTACCAAAAGTCAAAATATATTTAACTAAGAATCCTTATGATATACTATAGCACTTTAATATAGTCTCATTAAGATAAGCAAAGTAATGAAATCAATAAACAATATATTAATTATTATGTTTATTTAAAATATGATAAAAATGAATTTACGGATTAGAGAAAAAATATACTTATTGATTAGTACTCGTACTACAAAGTTGAAAAAAGAAATTGATAAAAATTTCCTTATAGAAAAAGTAAAAATATCATATTAATGTGGAAACTTATGCTAAAGTTTTCGTATTCAATATTACGAAAAATTAATTTAATATTGAAACTTACATTAAAATACAAGGTAAAAATGAATTGGGCTTTAACTCATTTCTAATAAAGAAGGCCCAATCAATATAAAACTAATATAGGAAACAGAACCCTTCTTCTCTAAGCCGCCATAACTGATGTTGACGACGGGGTGGAGATGTAGAGACTGTGGGGTCGGCGGCTGATTGAAGGCGTTTTCAGGCGATTCACCGGAGCCGGCGGTGGGTCGGCTGACCCCACCTAGATCTGCCATTGGCCTCAACTCAGCATTGCAAATTGGAATAACAGATCCTACAACATAATGAGAAAATATATCAACAAGCTGAAATAGATAATGTCAACTAACATATCTTAACTGGCAACATAGAGGGTTTCCAAAATGCAGAATCAAAATCTCAACACTACATCTTAAAATATGCACCAGCATATCAACTAGCATACTGTCAACTAGCATATCTTAACTGACAACTGATAGAGGCTGCTCGAGAGATATCTTGGAGTGCGTGTGTGCGAGGTGCAGATCAAACAGGTCAAGAGGATTCACTCAACCACTAGGTCTAGGAACTCCCTAAACTTATCTGATTGTGTCGTTGGGGTACTCTCAAATCCTATCAAAACCTTAACCCATCTACTATTGGCTAGTACAGGGTAGTAAGATGGATAAGGTAGGTAAGTGTTCAGAGGACTTGGAAGGGGTCGGTTGCTGCCACGCAACTCATGGGTTAAGACTTGACTAACTAGTAGACTTGGAGAAATTGAAAATGACTATCCTATCTGCTTGGCCTAGGTAACAGAAAGAGAACGTACGCATGCATGGTAACAGTACTTAAGGTTTAACTAAAGAAATTTAAAACAAAACTACTTGACCAGGTAAATGGGTTTCCTGAAACGGCTAAACAACGCGTAAACATGCAGTGGGGACCATTTTCCCGAATTAACTAGTAAGACAGAAAAGCTGCAAAAAGAAAAGCAACGCAGGCGACAGATCCTACTACTAACTAACTTCTACCTTCATCTTCTCTAAGAATCGAATTAACGGACTTGAAAACAGAGCATCAAACATACGAAAACAGATCAATCAGAGATCCAGCTTCAAACATAATGATCAAACACGAAATGACTAGATCTAAACTACTAGGCCAAGCAAAATAAGCAGAAAACAGTAACATCCATAACCATGCAAAATTCAGAACATCATGACTCAAGTCCACAACTCCGTTCAACAATTCTACTCAGATCAACAAAGAAACAACTCCAATACGTCAAACTCATACTCCTCAACTCCGATTCAACTAATTCAACGACAATTCAACTCCGATCAACCCAATCTCCACTCCAAATCAAACATCAATTGTGAAAAGCATCCAAAACAGTAAATACCAACAATCAAACATCAGAAGCGGCTAAACAGAAAACATAAATTTCCACACCTACGATATTCAAAGTTCAACACGGAAACAATAAACGCCGATCTTCTAAAATGGTGAAGTCTCGGCTGAAAATGACGGAAAACAACAGAAAACAGTAAATTGTATCTTCGCCCTTCACAAGGACGGTGTTACACTGCATAAATCAAATTAGGCGACCACAAACTCCCAGAATTTACCCCATATGTATCTAAGTGCGCAGAGAATTGATGTGTGTGAAGTGACGAGCTAAGAGAGAAAAGTGAGCGTGTGATGCTTCGTGATGATCCTCTTTCTTCATGTTGTCTCTATTTATAGTTGAGGCTCGAACTTCTAGGGTAGTCTCTCTGCTGAATTGGCGATTTTCCCTCCTAGAAAGTCCTTCAAAAAGATACTCTTCTGCTCACAGCTTCTCCCTCGATCTCCTAGGTCGGGTTGCAAACTGGCTTCTCCACTCCACTTTTCATTCGGTTTCCTCTGCCTAGTAGATTTTTCCATTCGTCTCCTTGACCTGGACCTGGTAGATTTTCTACGCACCTGAACTTAAAACATGTATTAGTTCACCGAATTCATAGAATTTAACCCCATAACCGATGCATGAAATTGGTCTTATCAACAACATATCAACTAGCATAGTGTCAACACAGCAGCAAATAAACTATGATCCAAATATGTCAACTAGCATATCTTAACTTACAACATGATGGATTTTCAAAATCCAGAATAAAAATCTCAAAGCTATATCTCAAAATATGCAGCACCAACACACCAGCACTAACATCTCACATATCCTATCAAGGACTCTCAACCCTATCCATAACCCCTTCCTCCACCCACAACCACCACAGCAGGGGGTTTTCTGCCGGGGGTGCATTTTGGATACGACTATTTTGTATGTCAACAAAATGTCAACAAACAGTATAGCTACATGAATATTTACTAGTAACATACAACATGTCAACAGATTTGCATTTATGTCAATAGAACATCAATTCAAATATCAACATAGAGTATTGATGAGCCTCCAGATGGAAGGAGAGTAGTCATCTGCAAGTGGATCTTTAAGAAGAAGATTGAGGCAACTGATGATGAAAAGGTCAGGTTCAAAGCTAGACTTATAGCAAGGGGTTTTACACTGGAGCATGGTGTTGACTATGATGAACTGTTTTCTCCAGTAGTTAAACACACTTCTATTCGAATTCTATTGGCTATAGTTGCAAGGAAGGACTGGGAACTTGAGCTGTTGGATGTAAAAACAGCCTTCTTGCATGGTGACTGGAAAGAAACTATTTAAATGTCACTGCCAAAGGGTTTTGTAAAATCTGGAGATGAAGGCACATGTGTTTACTGAGAAAAAGCATATATGGCTTGAAACAAGCCAGCAGGCAGTGGCACATGAAATTCAACACTCACATGATTAAGTGTGGTTTCATGATGTCAAAATATGATCAATGTGTTTACATAAAGAGGCTAGGTGGAGCTGTTGTGGCTTATCTACTCTTATATGTAGATGACATGCTATTAGCAGGAGCATGTCTAGAAGAAATACAAGAAGTGAAAAGGGATCTTAGAGAAGCATTTGACATGAAAGATCTGGGGTCTGCAAAGAGAATTCTAGGCATGAATATAATCAGAGAGAGAATGAGCAACATGATCTGGTTAACTCAGTTTGATTATGTATCAAGGCTGATCAATAAATTCAAGATGAGTAATGTGAAGGAGGTTTCAGTACCTATGGGGCAGCATTACAAATTAACATCAGAACAGGCTCCAAAATCTGATGATGAAGTGAGGGAGATGCAGAAAATTTCATATGCCAACATTATTGGCAGTGCTATGTATGCAATGATTAGCACACGGCCTGACATAGCACAAGCCATATCTGTGACCAGCAGGTACATGTCCAACTATGGAAAGGAGCATTGGTCTGCCTTGAAATGGTTGATGAGATATTTGAAAGGTTCTGCAGATGTTGGGATCTTGTTTGATGGAGGCATTGAACATAAAGGAAGGTGATGCTTTGATGGGCTGGAGTGATTCTGATTTTGCAGGGAATCTGGACACTAGAAGATCCCAGTCAGGCTATCTATTCACCCTTTATGGCTCTGTGATAAGTTGGAAGAGCAGCCTTCAAGGAGTAGTTGCTCTATCAACTACTTAGGCAGAGTTTATGTCTCTAACTTCTGCTGTGAAAGAAAGTAGTTGGCTCAAGGGAATTCTGGAGGATTTTGGCATAAGTCAGGATGTTGTGAGCATTGGTTGTGACAACAACATGCGCTATGCTTAGCCAAACACCAAGTTTATCATGAAAGAAGCAAGCACATTGATGTGCGGCTACACTTCATTTGGGAGAAGATTGAAGAAAGAAAGATAAAGGTTTTCAAGGTTGATACTGCTGAACCTAGAGCAAAGTTGGAGCTGTGTATGAGGTTGGTGAGTCTGAGCAAGGGAAGTAATTTTAGCAGTTGAGCCATCAAGGTGGAGTTTGTAGATGTTGATGGATCAACTGCCTCGGAGCTAAAAGGGAGCAAAGGGCACTCATCAAGTGAAGTTTGTACAGCAGCCGTTTGATCGCTTTAGATTAATCATCTTTAATCTGAGCCGTTCATTTCTAGTTTTGACCGTTGTATTAAAAAATGTTGTTGTATAAGTTTGTTTAGAGTTAGTTGAGTGGTTAGAGCTCAAGTTTGTAATCTCCAAAATCCTCTCGCGAAAGAGTTTTTTCCCGTTTTTCTCAAATCAACCTTCAATTCTCGCGTGTGTTCTAACAACCCTATTATACATTAAAAGAAAACATTTTATCTTTACGAGTGTGACGAACTACAATCCACTTGAGTCGAGTGGATTCTAGGGTGAATGCAATTCGAGTCGGGTGGAACACCTCTGGGTTGATTCTTGGCTGGTCACTCGGACCGAGTGGTTTTTGGGTAGAGGACCCTTAGTCGAGTGAATCTCTTTGGACTGGAACCATTTCTTTACAGTGTCACTCGAATCGAGTGGGTATTCAACCCGTAAACACCCGTAGTTCAGAAACTGAAATTCCAGCCATAGAGATCAAATTTCGACATGTCGAATTCTATCTCCATCGTATATAAGTTAAAGAGTACGTAATTTTATGAATATTCCATCCAGTCTGTATAGTGAAACGACGCCCTCTCTCTCCATCTCTCTTCTGTCACCCAACGCGCAATTTTCACACTCTTCACTGAAATAAAGTACAAATCCGACGGCCGCCATCAACCTTCGTCAACCGCCCAGGAGCCCCCATTCCGCCGCCCTCCGTACCGACAACAACAGTGGAGATCAAAGTTTCCTTCCAACAAATTTGATCGACAACTAGGGAACACCCCAGCCTAGCCGAATTTCATTGTTCAGCTATACCGCGAGCATCAGCGGGCCGTCAAACGGGCCAACGCCGAGGCCGTAGTTCAGAAACTGAAATTCTAGCTGCAGAGATTGAATTTCGTCATGTCAAATTCTATCTCCGCCGTAGGTAAGTTAAATAGTACGTAAGTTTATATATTATTCTCTTTAGTTCGTATAGTGTAACAACGTCCTCTCTCTCTCTCTCTCTTTTTGTGACCTAACACGCAATTTTCACACTGTTCACCCTAAAATCATGTACAAATCCAACGGCCGCCATCAGCCTTCGTTAACCGCCTAGGAGCCCCCATTCCGCCGCCCTCCGTACCAGCAACAGCAGTGGAGAGATCACAGTTCCCTTCCAACAAATATGATCGTCCACCGGGGAATGCCCCAGCCCGACCCAATTTTATTGTTCAGCTACACCCCGAGCATCAGCGGGCCGAAGTCGTAGTTCAGAAATTGAAATTCCAGCTGCAGAGATCGAATTTCGTCATGTCGAATTTCATCTCCTTCGTATATAAGTTAAATAGTACGTAATTTTACATATTATTCCCTCTAGTCCGTGTAGTGATACAACGTCCTCTCTCTTTTTGTCACCCAACACACAATTTTCACGCTATTCACCCCAAAATCATGTACAAATCCAACGGCTACCATCAGCCTTCATCAACCGCCCAGGAGCCCTCCTTCCTCCGCCCTTCGTACCAGCAACAGTAGTGGAGATCACAGTTCCCTTCCAAAAAATATGACCGTCCATCAGGGAACTCCCTAGCCCGGCCCAATTTCATTATTTCGCTACGCCCCGAGTATCAGCGGGCTGTCAAATTCTAGCCGCATAGATCGAATTTAGTCATGTCGAATTCCATCTTCGCCATATATAAGTTAAATACTTCCTCTGTCCCAACTAAATTGATACAAAACTTTTGGACACGGAGACTAAGAAATTGTGTTGAATGGATAAAATGAAAGTAAAATAAAATAGGAAAGAGAAAAAAGTAGGAGAGATAAAGAGAGAGTAAAGTAGATGATGAAATAAATTAATAGTGATTGGATGTTTTGTTTTATGTGTAAAAGGGAAATGACTCAATTTGTTGGGACGTCCCGAAAAGGAATACGACTCAACTTAGTTGGGACGGAGGCAGTAGTACATAATTTTACATATTATTCTCTCCAGTCCGCATAGTGAAACAACATCCTCTTTCTCCCTCTCTGTTTCTCTCTTTCTGTCACCCAACACGCAATTGTCACACTGTTCACCACAAAATCATGTACAAATCCAACGGCTACCATCAGCCTTCATCAATCGCCCAGGAGCCCTCCTTCTGCCGCCCTTTGTACCAGCAACAGTAGTGGAGATCACAGTTCCCTTCTAAAAAATATGATCGACCACCGGGGAACTCTCTAGCCCGGCCTAATTTCATTATTCAGCTACACCCCGAGCATTAGCCGGCCGTCAAATGAGCCGACACCAAGGCCGTAGTTCAGAAACTAAAATTCCAGCCACAGAGATCGAATTTCGTCATTTCGAATTCTATCTCTGTCGTATATAAGTTATATATTATTCCCTCTAATCCGTATAGTGAAACAACATCCTCTCTCTCTCTCTCTCTTTCTGTCTTCACAACACACAATTTTCACATTCATCACCCCAAAATCACGTACAAATCCAACGACCGCCATCAACCTTCGTCAACCACCCAGGAGCCCTCCTTCCGCCGTCCTCCGTACTAGCAACAGCAGTGGATCACATCCACCAAATATGATCGCCCACCGGGGAACGCCCCAGCCCGGCCCAATTTCATCATTCAGCTATGCCCCGAGCATCAGCGGGCCGTCAAACGAGTCGAGGTCGAGGCCGTAGTTTAGAAACTGAAATTCCAGCCGCAGAGATTGAATTTCGTCATGTCGAATTTTATCTCAGCCTTACTCGATTACGATCAAAGGTGCGAGACTATGTACACGATGATTTACTTGTTGGGGATGAAATTGGATGAAAAAGGGGTTTGGCTTTGTGCCACGCCTTTTTTCGAACATATGGGTTCCGTCGGATAGGCTGGAATTGAACGATCGGCTGTAGGTGTTGTTTCTTGAGAAATTTAAGGGATTGAAGGAGGGTGTGTTGGTGGAGAAGTGGATGAAGAAATTGGCTACGGGCCATCGAGAGTATATCCCATTTGCCTAATAGTAGCCCGTATATTACTGTCTATTGTTGGCTACGAAGTTGATTTCCAGACCCTCAACCCGGCACTGCTCATTGAAGAGAGAAGACAATTGCAGAACATTGATTTCGTTGTTATACCTTGCAACACCGAAATACGCATGTCAGATCCACAGCCGATAGTCGCAATAGCTTCCAGGATCATCGTCATGTGTTTATGTTTGAACCTGGTAGTGAACTACCCTTTCCAAGCCACCGGGCAGTTTCTCTATTCCTAGTGCATGCAATCTATGTTGCCACTCATCCCTAGAAAATTGTGCGTCCTCCCGCGCATAGCTAGCAGTATCTGGTAGTCGGTGGCGGTCAACTTTCGAAGATATTTGATAAGGCTCGTTTCATGCATTGGTTTAGGGTTAAAATTCTGTGCATTTGGGGCGCTAATGTGCGTTTATGAGTTCAGGTGCGTAGTAAATCTGCTGGGCCTAGGAGTTGCTGTTACCTGACCTGGCAGATGCAAAAGAGATGAAATTGAAGCAAAAATCAGAAGTCGTCGTTCGGGAGAATCAGAAGTTGGCGACAGGAGCAGAATGGAGCGAGAGCAGATTATTTTAAAGAGTCTTACTCAAGGGCAAGAGCGTCAAATCACCATAGAGATACCCTAGGGATCAGAGCCTCACATATATAAGGAGCTCAACCTTGAAGAACAAGACAACCACTTCTACACTTTCCTAGCTCTAGCTTTCGTTCCATGCTTTAGTTCCACACTTCAAATTTCTCATTTCGTCTGCTGCGCACTTGGACATGGAGGATTCTGGCCACCGTGGTTCTCATCGTTATCGTTGTTATTTTGCTGTGTAACACCGCCTTGTGAAGGCGAAGAAACAATCTTTACTTGCTTTCGTTTAGTACTTGTTGGTTTTTAAGTTTCGTAACCTTAGTTTCTGACTTTGATCCACTGGATTCAGACCTATTTCTCTTTATTATGGAAGTTTATGTTGGTTTCTGTTGGATATAGCTGAGTTGATCTTTATTTCTTGCTTTTTGGCTTTCGGTCTTGTTTATTGTTGGATGTTTGGAGCTGAAATCTGTTGGTTTGTTGTTGGAGGTTGGGGATTTGCGTATGGAGATGTCTGGATTTGTTGAAACGTGGTGTATTTGAGTCGGAGTTTCGCATATTTGGCGTTTGTTGTTTACGTTGTGCATGATTATGGCTGTTTACTTTCTGTTTCTGCATCCTTTAGGTCCAATAGCGTAGATCTGTTAGTTTAGGTTTTAATTTCTCGTTTTAAGTCTAGATCTAAAGTTTGCTCTGTTTTCATGGTGTTTAATACTCTGTTTTATCTGCTATTCTCGTTTGATTCCCGAAGAAGATGAAGTTGTTGGTAGTTAGAACCAGATCTGATTTATGTTAGCACTTTTCAGCATGTACTTTACTTTTCTGCATTGTCCCCTAGACCCTGTCAGTACGATCTGCTTTGTCTTTTTACTTTTCTGCATGCTTTTCCAGACCCTGGTAGTTGAAGGAAATTTGTCTTTACTTTTCGCTTTATGCTTGTCTGTCCAAATTAGGAAAGTCTGTCTAGTTAAGTTTACTCCAATTGTTTTAGAACTTAAAAATATCTCAGTTTCTCTAAGTCATGTATGTTTCGTACGTTCTCAGTTCTTAGACCCAGTAGGTAGACTAAAGTTCTTCTTATCTCTCAGACCCAGTAGTTTTAAGTTCTCGACCCACAAAATTGCGTGGCAGCAGCCAACCCCTTTTCCCAAAACATCCTCAAATGCAGTTTCGTAACACCTTTGTCCTCGTGGGATCGATCCTTTACTTCCCTGTGTTAAGTTGTAGTATAGTGGGTTGAGGTTTTTGAAGGAATAGAGTGCACCCAACGACCCCTTTTTGATAGTTTCATGATCTTCTAGCCTCTGAAGTCTAGTCGAATCCTCTGGACCTGTTAGATCGAGTGACATATAGCAACGCACCGCACGTCTACTCTAGTCCTGTCAATATTCATCACCGAAGATGGCCCTGATGCCCCTACAAAACTCTCTCAAAACCTGTAGGCTAGTCAGCTCACCCATATGAAGGTATCCGTTGAATATGTCAGCTGGTCAGCCATAGGCCAGCTGCCTAATTGTAGTAGTGCACTTCTGCAACATCGATAATCCGATTATGCCGCTGGCATCATATCGGAGGGTGAAGCACCTGTACCGTGAAGCCAATGACAACGATATATAGAGGAAGAGCCGTCCAGACATTCTGAAACACCGACGGAAAAACTCTGGGGTAAAACGAGGGTTTTCGGCAAAGTAGTCATCTATCATCCGTTGGTTAGCCCCGGCATGGTCTCATCGGGTAGTCCGCCGATGCTGGATCTGACGAGGGACCGCTGCTGCCACGCTCGCCGCCTGCTCCACCTCCCCCTGTACTTCCCGCGCCATCTCTTCATGTTGATACTTGTCGTCATCTATTTTCTGGGAGTGGATTTGAGAAAAATTTGAGATTAGGGATTGGAATGGAATAGAAAAAATGAATTGGAAATATGTTTTATTTATAGAAATAAATTAAGAAAAAAAAACAGAAATATGCGGCCGATGCGACACACTTATAGGGTGCCGCTCCGCCTCGTCCTCCGTCGCGTATCCGGCTATTCCTCCACCGCTGCAGCGGTTCGCGCCTTGCAATAGGCGCTGCAGCGGCCACCACGGCTCACCCATTGTAGACACTCTTAAGCTTATTCTTTGTAAACCAAAATAATGGGGACAATTATTTGGGTTAGTATAGTATTTTCTTTTATTTTATTAAGAAATTGGAGAGATAAGGGGGAAATAATGAAAAGTGAAAAAAGTAGTATGCATAAATATAAAAGTGCATGTTGTGAAATAACGAATTTCATAGTATGCTTGACCTATAAAGGATGTCTATATATATATGTATAAAAAGAGAAAATAAAAAGAAGAGAAAAAAAGGAAGGTTGTATGAAAAAAGAAAGAAAATCAAAGGACTGGTAAGAAAGTGAGTTGAAGTCAGACAAATTGTTAAAAATGTCTTGGGTTTGAAAGAAAAGTGAAGTTTATTTTACTCTATCCGATTGTTGTTTTCAGTCACTTTTTAGGCAAATACTCCTCACCTACCAAAGAGCTCACATTACAACAAAAAATAAAGACCTTTCAAAATTTTGATGTTTAGTCACAACTAGTAGATGGGAGATTTGACTTTGAGCAAGCCTATGGTAAACTTTACATGATGTATGATTTTAGTGCTTATATTCATCACCTTATACACTTTGGGAGTGAGACATAAACACACTTCTCATCTTTCGAAGGTTGCCAACTTGTGAGTGAATGATTCCAAAGTGATATACGAGTTAATAATGAAAAAACACTAATTAGTCTTGCTTAATTTGAGAGCATTATTTCATGCTTAATCTATCTTTCTTGCGTCTATTTAAGTTTAGGGCAGTAGATGCGCTCGGATTTTGCATTATTTTAAGGGCTTTATTTGGTCCAATTTGAGTGTAAGAGTTGCATTACATGTCCGTTATTTATACATTTTGTTTATTTTGTTATTTTGACGTGTTTTGTGAGAAATGTGCAAAATAGAGTCTAAAAAGATAGCAAAAGTCAAAGTATGAAATCTGGAGCATTCTAGTCATCCAGTGGTCTGCTGGACCTTAGTCAGCAGCCGCTGGTGCCCATGGACTGCTGGAGCTACAGCGGTGTGTCTCGATAAAAATGCCTGAAAAGAGGAACACATACAACGACGGTTGGACTGTTCACAGCGACGGCCGAAAGTTGCAACGAAAGAGTCAAAAGATTCCCAGTGATCTGTTGGACATCGGGCAGTAGTCCGATGGAATTGGGCATCGCAAAATTTTACCTAATTTCTCTCCAAGACTCACCTAACTGGGTTAGAAGATTTACCATATCATAATATACGATTTGAAGACTATAAATACCCTCAAAGCTTCATCAGATGAACCCACTCTACACCACGGATAATATTTAGAGTTTTATTATTTTTGGCCGTCAACTAAAATTAGATTAAGCCTAAATATAAAAAGTTTTTAACTAATTATACACCACTGATAATGTGGATCACACGATCCATTAACACAATACATCACTATCTTTTTCGTATCTTTTATTTTTTACTATTTCTCTCTTACTTTATCAATTGCACATTAAAACCCGTGTCTATTTAATTGACGATTTTGCCATTTAATTTTTTAAAGTTTATCAATTGCACATTAAAACTCGTGTCTATTTAATTAACGACTTTGCCATTTAATTGTTAAAAGTTTTGAGATTTATCAAAGCAATTGTTTTCGCTCTCGGAAATCTCGTGTCGCATTTTGATAGTGTTATCCAAACCCAAATTCCCATTTTCTTGAAACTTCATTACTTTTCCGGCATCGTAATTCCGGCAATTAGAAGCGCAAGCCTTCGCCGGCGATGATGGCATTCTCATTTGCACCCGTGAGAATCCCATCCCATCTCACCTGCAGAGCAACTCTCGCAACTTCAGCCTCATCGCCGTCGCCGTCGCAGCTCGCCTTCGACGCCGCCTACATCAAACGCGCCGCCGATTTAGCCGACAAATCCGCTGGCTTCACGGCGCCGCACCCCAACTATGGCTGCGTCATTGCCACCACCTCTGGTGATGGAGAAAAGGCTGTGGTCGGAGAAGGGTATTTCTATGCCCAGGGCACCTCCCCCGCAGAGCTCGAGGCGGTAGAGGCCGCCGGAGAACTCTGCCGTGGCGCCACCGCTTATCTCAACATGGAGCCCAATCATTGCCTCGGCGATCAAGCCGCTGTCTCAGCCCTGCTTCAGGTGCCTTCAATTTCATTATTGCATCTTCAATTAGATGTTAATTTGTAGGGAAAGAATTTATTTTTAAGTGTAAAGATGCTATTTTTGGGTGCATTGCTAATGTACATTGTGTTGGTTTTTAGTTGAGTGATGAATTTGGGTTTTTGATTGGAAAAAGTTTCATTCTTTGTCTCCTAAAGATGACCAATTGCAGTTAATTGCTTAATGTGGCGATTGTAAAGCTATAACCCTTATCGTAGAAATATGATTTTGATAGTATTATCGCGATTTTTGAGGTAACTGAAGGGTTAATGGAGGCATCCGGAAGCTATATTTGGTTCTTAAACAGTCAAAACACCCCATTTTCAATCTGTATATGAGCTTCATACGATCTTCAGTGGCTGTAATTTTCTTGCCATGGATAATAGTACCGAATGATTAAAAGTGTTTACGTTGATACTTTCACATTGATTTCTCTCTAAAAGTTCCCTATTACGCATTTAGGCAGGAATTACTAGAGTTGTCATTGGAATCAGACATCCTTTGCAGCATCTTCGGGGCAAGGCTATTCGTGCTTTAAGAAGTGAAGGAGTGCTTGTTGATGTTCTTGGTGAGGATCTCCAGTGTAAAGCAATGGAGGTAATGCGTCCAAAACATGCACTTTGTACGATCTCTTGCAGAAAGAAAACTTGTATTTGCACAAGTGATGTAGCTGTGATGATCTTACCTCTGAGAACTCAATTAAAACTTCTTGATTTATCGTCTCTATTGTATAAATTTTATTTGTAGGAAAGTCTGAAGTCATGTCTTCTTGTCAATGCTCCTCTACTGTATAGAGCTGCTAGTCAAGTTCCATTCTCTGTTCTCAAATATGCAATGACCCTTGATGGTCAGTACACGGTAGTTATTTTTGCTTTGTTTATTCATAATCTGACTACCTACTTTTATAGTGTACTACCGAACAAATGTGATTTGGTATTGATGCTGATATAGGAAAAATTGCTGCAAGTAGTGGACATGCATCATGGATAAGCAGCAAAAAGTCAAGAACCCGAGTTTTTGAAATGCGGGGCAGGAGTGATGCTGTTATTGTAGGAGGAAACACTGTGCGCCGAGATGGTATGAGATGTTGATTTTTCATGGAGTAGACTAGATACATACACTAATCTTATTCTATTCTAATTTCATGTTTGAAATGTAGATCCACAACTTACAGCAAGACATGGAGGTGGACATTTACCTCAACGGATTGTAATGTCGAAATCTCTTGATCTTCCTGAGGTGGCAAACTTGTGGGATGTTACTAAGGTTTCCACCATGGTTATGACACAGAGAGGTGCAAAACGAAGCTTCCAGAAATTCCTTGCGTCAAAAGGCATTGAAGTGGTGGAGTTTGAAATTTTGAACCCCAAAGTTGTAATGGATTACTTGTATGATCGTGGATGTCTTTCAGTTTTGTGGGAGTGTGGAGGTACATTAGCCGCATCTGCTATTTCTTCTGGTATCATACACAAGGTATGTCTGTGTAGATCGTATATGCAACCATTATTATTCTGATTTTCTACTTCACTGTGCATTGTGTTGAGTAGATGTCCATTGTCCGTTTATGCTTATTCATCTCTTGCTCTTGTTGGATTTGGTCACAATAGTGTTTCTACTCCTTGATTTGTTTGCTTTTTTGTGGAACCTTAGCTTTTTTTTGTTGCCATGGCTGATTGATATTTATAACATACAAAACATCTAGTTTACGTTATTAGAATGTCTTAAAATCTAGTGTAATACATTTTTCTCTTCTCATTGTGAATCTGTACATCCTATGTTGTTTCAGGTGCATGCATTTGTTGCCCCTAAAATTATTGGCGGGAAAAATGCGCCATCTCCTGTAGGGGAGCTTGGGATGGTGGAGATGTCTCAAGCTTTGGAATTAATTGATGTGAACTATGAGCAGGTTATAAATAATGCTGCTATAGTAATTTTCGTAGTTTATTCAAAATCGAAATATATGACACTTATAGCATCGAATCGCAGGTTGGTCCTGATATGCTTGTGAGTGGATTTCTTCAGCCGGTTCCTGACTTGACACCAGTGATTCCATCAATTGACGAAACTTATGCAATTGATCCTACCGTCTCTCCATATGAGTCAAGCATCATTTTCTTTTACAAGACATGGGATCCTTATGGTGCATTTTCTAACTTCTCCATGCATCCAATTCGAATGCCTGACGAAACTGGGGAGTATTACAACTGGCCAAGTGTGGAGCACTATTACCAGGTTCTTTCATGCTCTGCCGCTCTAGATTTCGTTCAAGTATTTCTTTCACCCTTACTTTCTTCATCTTGTGTAGGCTAATAAGTTTGTGGGTTTAGAAGACCCTGTTGCGAAAACGTGTTTGGAGGAGATAAAGACTGCAAGAAGTCCCGAGGAAGCAGCTCGTATAGGAAGGCGAACACAAAGGCAGCGCCCGGATTTGGTATCTCTTCTGGATTACTTTTACTCAACTTAGTTTGAATCCCCTTTTTTCTAGATGAGCAAGTGCCTTGAACTTCAAATATGCTTTTCTAATTCGTATTTTTTTTTTCGTTTAGTGGAACGTGGAGCTATTTTTGAAATTGTTGTTCTGGTGACGAGCAGGTTAGGGCCGATTGGGAGAGTGTGAAGATTGATGTAATGTATAAAGCGTTGAAGTGTAAGTTCACGACATATCCTTACTTGAGGTCCATGCTGCTCTCAAGCGCTGGGTCTGTTCTCGTTGAAGCTTCACCGCACGATCTGTTCTGGGGGGGCGGACGGGACGGGGAAGGGCTGAACTATCTCGGGAGGCTGCTGATGCAGCTGAGATCCGAGCTGCTAGCTATGAATTCTGCAGACAACAAGAAAGAGGAAAATCAAGTTCAATGAAAACTGTCACTATTGTAGAAAATAGTATAGTTTCCCATTATTAAGATAGCAATGTGTAGATTTTATTTCTGAATGAAACTACCAAACCAAACCAGCCTAATATAGGGTAAAAATAGGAAACCTATTTATGTAGAATTAAATGGTGATGAATAAATATTTGATGAATGTGATGGGGATATTATTAGAAAAAGATAAAGACACATAGGCATGAGATGGCCCATTAATGGTAAGGGAACACCACAACCTGACATCACATGGAGGCTTAAATTTTACCTACAAATAAGAATAAGAGTGAAAGCCAATTTGCTGATTTGCCAATTATATGCTACGTTTATTAAAGTTTATATCCTAGTACATGTATATCATATGTCTTCACAATTTTGTTCAAGTTAGAAATAAAATAGAAAAATAAAAAAGAAAAACATGATATCAAAGTAGTCGGCCATGAGAGCGTGAATCGCGTGGTGTTTTTTATTGGATAATATAACGTCTACTACAAATATTAATATCTATAGTGTGAACATGACAGGTGAACCATTGCTAGCTACAAAAACAATTAGTTTGTGTATTAAATTAGATGAAATAAAATAATCCATGTTTAGATTCGAGCATCACATAGTCACATGCGATTTAGTGATTTACAGTGTGTATATTTTTCTTTGATGTTGACTTTCTGAACAAAAAGAAGGTCCTATAATAACCGTGAAAAGTAAAAAGTTGAAGAAAAAAAATATTGTCCACATATGGTGATTTCATGGAACCTAAAGATATAGTTGGCCGAGCCAAGCCACAAAACGTGGCCAAGCCATGAAATCGTGATCGGGCCACCAACACTCATGTTTTACACTATAATGGACATGTCCAAGCCACCAAATAATTTATTTTTTGTATATTTTAATTAAAAATGGATATATTTATAGAATTTGTGTAGGAATGAGGTAAAAAAATGTGTATACTTATAGAATTAAAAAAAAAAATCAGAAAATATGGAGAGCCGCGGCCCGTGGCCGCTGCAATGGGAGAGCCACGGCTCCCGCCCAAGAGCCGCGGCCGGGCCACGATCGTGGCGCCGCGGCTCTCCCGTGGCCCGGCCGCGGCTCCCCTATAATGGATGCTCTAACTCCCACGCGTTTATTTTATTATCTTCATAAAATTATTGTCAACTAAAAGTAAGAAAAGTATATACTCAAACCGTTTCCTAATAATAAAATTTTTTAAAATGACATGAGTTTTAATACAAAATTGGTAAATGAGAAAGATAGAAAGAAAAAATGTATTAATAGAAAATAAGTTTCATTTGAAAGAATTTTGTAAAATAAAAATTTTCAATTTTTAGAAAACGGAGTAAATGAAAAGAACTTTTATTATTAAGAAATGGAAGTGAGTTTAATTAAGATTTCAAAAGATTGCCAAAAAAAAGGAATATAGGGCTTGAGGTGACATAAATGAGTTGAAATCAATTGATACTATATTATATGCATATGAAGAAATTTAGTTAAAAAAACAAACGTGAATAAAAATGACAGTTACCGTTCATCATGATAATTGCTGCTCTTATTTTAATCATAACAAATTATTTAATGATTAATGGGAAAACACTGTTACCTAATTAGAGATTTGTATCATTTATTTATAAAATATTCCAATAAATACAAGTATATACAGATAAATTGTGTATATAGGAGTGTTTTCTACAGACGGTAATGGTTTGAAAATTCCCACACTCACCGTCACCGCGAGCCCCATCTCTCTCATCTCTCTGTGTGAGCGTGAGCTACAATAATCTTGATACTTAAACTCGCTGCGTGCCTATTTGTGCGATCCCTGTTTCTTCACCACCTCAGTTTGTTATCACGTCTCCTTCTCAAATTAAATTTCTCTCATTCTTTTTCCGTGTCAAAGGCCTCGCCTTTTGTTTCCTTATGTCGATTTGAACCAAGTTTTCTGGATAAAAAACGCGATTGATGCGATCCTGACAAACTTAGTTTCACCAATTTTGATCCTTTCTTCATATTGTTTGCTTAATTTGATTTAGGTTTTTTTGTCAAGTGTGTATCCTTTGTGAACTGTGGAAAAGGGCTTAGTTTTCTTAGATCTGCTCTTTTTCTCGGTGGCGTGCCCTTTTTGCTCATTGTTGTCACTACTATATAAAGGCATCTGTGCTGTGTGCTTTCTTGTTTCCGATTTTATTGTATCTAGAAAATTAGAGGGCCCCTGTTGAGGATAAGGGTAGTCGAAAGCTCGTTTTTTTAATATATTGGGATGCTTATTCTTATTTCACTTGTTTGAAGAGAAGAGAAGAGAAGAGTGGATTTTCAAGTTAACTTTTGGATAGGATATCTCTTTGCTGGATTCAGAAGAGCTGTTGATATCCCGTTTTAGGAAATTCAACTAATTTTTATTGCTGGGGATTCCATACATTGTTGGAAAAGTGGATTCTAGGGAGTCTGAGAGGATTGGAAAATCTTCCAAGGGTTTCTTGTCGGAATTCGTGACGGATCCAATTACAGAAAATAGGGGGTGTGACTGTGTTGCTGGTCTGGAGTGCTTTCTAAATGTAATTAGGGCCCTGAGAATGGGTTCCTGCTTTTCTGGAGAGAGCGGGAGCCCACAGTCCGGTTCTCCAGTGGGGCTTACAAAGAGGAGGAACTCAAAGCGGAGGTTTGGGTCTCGAAGTTCCTCCTTTGACTATAGGAGGGAAGAGCTGTATAGGACCCCGGGCCGGATGTTCTTGAATGGTTCAAGTGACATTGCTTGTATTTTTAGCCAGCAGGGCAGGAAAGGGACCAATCAGGATGCCATGATTGTTTGGGAGGTTAGCTCCTTCTCTCTTCTTCCTGATGTAGTGATTTATCTAATTCAATAATCTAAAGGCAGAACTGTTTTATATGAATACAACTACTATGCATACTAGATGCATGATATCTGTAATTTTTATCTGTTCATAACATATTATTATTTGTGTCATAATATTTCTGAAAATAACCTTCATTTGTTGTCTTCAATTGTAAAATATGCACAATACAAATTTGATGCATCATCCAGCATTGTGTTCAGCTGAAAAGTTGGGCAGGTGATGCTAAACTTCCAGTAACCATAGGGCTAAACTAGTTTCCTTGCACGAACATAAGATCTTTTATTGATTCTTTACCCAATTGAATATTCAGAACTTTGGTCCGAGAGCAGACACAGTGTTCTGTGGGGTATTTGACGGCCATGGTCCTTATGGTCATTTGGTTGCAAAGAGAGTTAGAGACTCTCTACCTCAGAAGCTGAATGCACACTGGGAGGTCAATATAAAGGGTGATGATGTTCTAAGGGAAGTCAGTTTAAATACAAGTAGTATGTGCTCAGAAGATACTTCCTTCTTGTCTGCTGAAGAGGAAAGTAGAACCTCCATTGACATCGAAGAAACTGGAAAGCAGCCAGAGATCTTCCAGACATTAAAGGAGTGTTTCCTCAAGGCCTATAAGGTTATGGACAGGGAGTTGAGAATGCATACAAATATCGATTGCTTCTGCAGTGGAACAACAGCTGTAACCCTCGTGAAACAGGTAAATTTAGTAAGTTATAAATCATGATTTGTGATATTCCTGATATATTTGAACATTTCTTGATCTTCTACAGGGCCAAGATCTTGTGATTGGAAATGTTGGGGACTCTAGAGCCATATTGGCTACTAGAGATGCAAATAACTCACTTGCTGCAGTCCAGTTGACTGTGGATCTCAAACCTAATCTTCCAGGTACAGCTCTGCTCTTGCATACATAGCAGAAAGAACATGCATTATTAAAGTTTTATATTTTTACATATTGTTCCATGTCTGCTCACCTTGTTGCCATTTTTGGTCATGAGCTAGTTTCCTGGTGATTTTCTTAAATCTTCTTCGCATATTTATAATGTCCTGGTGATATTGGACATATATAACTTTGCTACTTGTTGGGTTATCTGCATTTGGTGTTGATAATCATGCTAGTGGTGAATGTAATCAAATACTCCCTCCGTCGGTAATATGTGACCCACTTTGACTCGGAACAAGTTTTAAGAAATGTGAAGAAAGTATCTTCCAAGCACATACTATCCGTATTATGTAATTGTTTATGACTGTTTTAACTGTTGTTCTAAGATTTGAGATATTATGTTTTTATTGTTTTCCAAATTATTGAATTTTATATTTCATATTTTTTAAATATTTTTATGTATTTATCGACTGCCATATCCCACCATGTGTGCCATAACCCTTGTGGCAGTTTTTTTGGTCGACCGCGCATGACATTGCTAGTGGTTGGGCACTACTTAAGTAGGTTTTGGAAGTTGTTAGTGTGAGACGAGTACTTTTGTCTCAAATTATGCTTTGCACATGCTTTCTTCATTCAAGTCTACCTTACCTTGCTCTGAAGGAAACTCTTCATTTTTGTTTCTGTTATAATCCACTTTCTTAATCAACGTACACTTATCTTGCAGCTGAAGCAGCTAGGATTCGTAAATGTAGAGGACGTGTTTTCGCTCTTCAGGATGAACCCGAAGTGCCAAGGGTGTGGCTACCAAACAACAACTCTCCTGGCCTTGCTATGGCACGTGCATTTGGTGATTTCTGTCTCAAGGACTTCGGTCTTATTTCTGTTCCTGAGGTTTCTTATAGGCGCATTACTGATAAGGATGAGTTCATTGTGCTCGCCACAGATGGGGTATGTGCCTTCCTTTGTTACTATTTCTGGTTTTTGTCAAACTCTTGCATAATATAGAAAATTTATAAACACGTGGCAGATTTGGGATGTACTCTCAAACAAGGAAGTGGTTGAAATAGTGAATTCCTGCTCCACACGTTCAACTGCTGCTCGAACCCTAGTGGAGACAGCAGTACGGTCTTGGAAATCCAAGTATCCGACTTCTAAAATAGACGATTGTGCTGTTGTTTGCCTTTTCCTCGACTCAAACGATTACTCTGCTTCATGTAAAGAGAACATCCCCACAGCTGAAGAGGAAGATTGTCCTAGTCCAACTGGGCTGAACCGGTCTGGCACAGTCATACACGTGATGGATGAAAATGGAGAAGACTCGGAAGCTAATGAGGACGAGGCAGATGAGGAACATGCAGTTGAGCACGATTGGTCTGCTCTGGAAGGAGTGTCGCGTGTGAACACACTCATAACGTTGCCAAGGTTCGTACCAGGGGAAGATGACATCAAAGCTGCAGAGTCTCGGAAGGGTAGGAAATAAATGATGTGGGGTTTGCATTTACTATACTCGTGGCTCTGATATTTCATTCTAAAAACAGTTTTTGATTCTTTTTGCGGGAAAGGGGGGTTGTTTTCGTTAGATGGTAGTGACGTTTGCGTTTGGTGGTGGATGGGACGTCAGCCCAGCTTATATTAGAGCGGTCTGGGAGTCATCCTCGGGCTTTGATTGCCGTGGATGGGAATGGGATAGTATCCATCTTCCCTACATATTTGTTTCAATTCTTTTTCCAGTGTTTTGTTTGGTCACTCGAGAAAATGTGACATGTATCACCGTATGCTCATAAGAATCTGGCATTTTCTTTGCTCTGTTCTGTGTTTAAAGGCAATACTGTAGTTTATTGATTGAAGAATACATACTTCAAGATTCTATAATGCAATTCAAAGAGCAAATATCAGAAAGATGAGTGAAAGAGAGAGACTGATTTATATTCTTCAAATTTATGATTTGGCTCATTACTAATGTATTACTCCTATTTGACATACAAAAGGTTTTTGACTAGTAATTGTCAAATTTGTTTAGACTACAAACCAAGTGATGTATTGATTTAGCTTTCAATAGGTCATAAACTAAGTTTTCAACGTTGTACTATCTTCCTTGAACTAAACAATAGCAAGTTCAAAAATAAAAAAGTAACAACATGCGATTAGATTATAACGAGTCTTCGAATACAGAAACAATACGAACAACTGCCACCAATATCAAATCTCACATTAACAGCTCTCTTTAGCCAGAACATAATACTAGCGTTCAAGGTAGCCAATAACCATAAAACATAAATACGACCAGCTAACATACAGATAGGTCCGCCAAGTTACTCTTCTTCCTCAGCTTCCTCTAGCCACTTCACAAATGGCTCCAACGACTTCACAAATGTTTGCCTATAACACACCAAGAAAAAACAATAATGAATTGAGGAAGTCCACATTTCAAGCAAAATGCAGTAGTGTCATGGAGTTGGTTCCTTTCAAAACAATAAAAACACAGCCAACCTGCCCTTAGGGTTGGTTCCTTTGCGGAACCAGTGAAGAATGGTATCTTCTGCAAGAACATCCTGATCATAAAGCGATCTTATTATTTCAGGAAACAGCTTCATCAGTTTAGCATCTTCGTAGCACTGGACCTGAACTTTGTAGACAAGTTCAAGCTCAAGCTTTCCCGTGGTACAGAAGGCGTTCAGCAGCGCAGCCCATGTTTTCACCTGAAAACACAAGAATAAATCCTTATAGTAAGTGATTTTGCTGAGCAGTCAACCAGACGAAGTTTACATGCCTATAAAACAAGTAGTCATAGGGATTAAAAGAGCCTTTTGTGTAATTTGGCTCTGTAATATGACCAAGTGTTGAATGTTACCACACTAAAATTGAAATGTACAAGGATTTTACAGAAAACATTATGCATACCTGACGTAGAGCAGAATTAGCATTTTGCTGCTGGTTTTTCCCAGACCATTGCACTGCATCCATGAGGACATCCCAGAGAATCCGCACAACCTCAATGTCTGGAAATTTAGCATCTTTCACATGTTGTTTAACTGTTTCTATGACTTCAGCTACATCAGCTGCTTCACTTATCTGGTTTGTTATCGCAGTTTTCATTTCCTTAAGCTTCACCTCAAAAAGTTTCTTCTCGTTGTACTCTACCAATAATAGAAGCCCTTCCTTGCTGAGATATGAAGAAATCAAAGATATATTAGAATTATTTTAAGGTAGCTGAAAATATCAAAACAATGTCCAAGAAAATTGTGTTCGATGGTATCATAGATTGACTTGTGCATTTGTTGATGTTAATTCAGTACATATGGCCACAGTTCAGTAAAACCTTGCTTTTGTTAAGGAAGGGAAGAAGGAGGTGACTTACGTAAAATGTTCAGAGAGAGCTTCAGGTGTCCGCTTTGCAGATGGGAAAAAGTCCATAAGGCTGTCCTCAATCTTAGCCCGCTTCAGAATTGCAATGAGGTCATCAAGGCTATTGTCAACAAGATATTCCTTGAAGAAATCAGTGATGAATGAGAGAACTAGCCCTTTTTCAATGAGGTTATCCTTGAGCAATGGCTGGAAGACAGTCTCAGGGGGGAGACCAGATAACTTCTGGGAAAAAGCAAGTGCAGTGAAAATAGCGAGCTTCTTCCTCTCATCCTGCTCGAACAGTTCCAGAGATTGCAAGAACTTTTGCATGACATTTTCAAGACTCTTTATGAGGAAAGGCCTTCTCCTCAAAAGCTTTTGAATATATATCACTGATGGCAAAATCACTTCACGACTAGATTCACAGTCAAATATAGAGTATGGATGACGCTCCCCCTCATCGAGCTTTATAGTGCCAGGTTGTGTACGGGTGCCCCTGAATACAACCTATATTCACAAAATTTAGTGCACCCTTAAAACCAATAAACCAAAGAAATTGCAACCTTGTCAATCAATCAAATTAGCAATCAATTTTTTTAGAAAATTCAAAATAACCTCAGATTCAACAAGTTTGTAGTAAATGGTTAATGAAATTCAGCTAGTAGGGAATGTGCAGGTGAATGAGTGAAAAACACAAAACAATCTTATGTATTTAAAAAAAATTGAGCACTTACATACTACATCTGAAGGATGAATATAAAAATTGAAAACAGTTCCTTAAGCAAAGAGAAGTTATGGCCAAATGATTTTAAAAACTGCATAATGTATATGATATTCCAGAAAATGACTAATCAACCACAGAAATTGGGTGTATCTACTATGTGGCCATAAGTTCTGAAAATTGAATTACTATTTGTTAACAAGCATGACAAAATAATTTGCATAACATTCACTGACACATTCTATTCAGAGGAAAAGGTGCATCATTATTCAATCCCTAAACCCTTAAAATTAGAAAAACAACATATGAAGAAGACAAAAGCTTAAGAAACCAACCTCAAAAAAGGTGTCGCCGTATCTTGAGAAATTAAGGTCTGAAGATTCAATGCACTTTGCAATAAGTTCCTGCATCCACAGCAGACGTTTCCATTGATTAACACTTAATACGGCATGTGTCCAAACTGCTCAAATTAGGAGAATTGGTGTACATGCATAACAGAAAAGGCGATCAAGGATCAGCTGTAATAGAATAAACGACAGTGAAGATATATATACCAGATCACCAGCATTATCCAAATAAATCTGGACCACTGCATCCGAGAATGCTGCAGGGTCCAGTGGCGCAGCAATATTCCGTTTGCGGGTCTTAATCCGCGTGCCACTGTAATAAATAATTCCACACCACCACTCATCAAAACATAATATGCAGGGAAAGTTGTTCAGTAATGAGCTCGGCTAAGAAAAAGATATAGTTTTGTGGAAAAATGACTGTTAAAAGTCATTACAAAGTTAGAAAAAAGGCACAAAAAGCAAAGATTATCAGCTGTTTAAATGCTCAGAGGCAGAGACTTTGCCAGTATCCTTAAATATTTTGGAAAAAAGAAAAAACTGAAAAATGAAAAGAATCTGCTTAACACGCAATAAACTGGATGTTCAAAGACTTACCCGAGAGTGGGTTTCTCCTTCGAGCTGTAAGTCAAAAAAAAAGAGAAAAAGTTAGTAAGTTTGGCATAATAGAATTGAAATTACGATGCGAAATAGAAAGATCTAACCATCAGATCCTTAATTAGCTCTACGGTAAAGCTACTTAGAATTTTAAATATATAAAAATAAAAAAAATTTAAAGATCATAGGGAAACCCTACTGCTAAATAAATCCCCTAAGCCTAAATCGAAATATAAAAACTCCACAAAATTGAAGAACAGTCTACCTCAAAACCCAATCGAACATAACAAACCCTAGCTACAACTAAAAATATTACCGATTACAAATCCAAAAAATGGCAGATCTGGAAAAAACGCACACAACCACAAGAAGGTGATAAAATTAGGATCTTTGACGGAATCATTACCTCATAAACCGATCTGAAGAGAATCAAATAGAGGGCAGAGTCTGAAGAGACTCTCGCGAAGAAAAGAGAGATAGGAGGAGATAGATGCAAATCCCAAACGTTGAATGGGGAAGCGAAGAGGGCAAGATGAAAATAAATATATATACTGGAAAAGAAAACGAGAAATGGTGGGGAAAGAAAGAAAAGTACAACATGTGAAGCACACGGCACAAGTGATTGAGCTTGATTCACTTTAGCTCACAGTGGTCTCGTGGGCTCCACATGGAAAAAGATTAAAAGAGCTCTTTTTTATAAAGTAGAGGAGATTAAGTCATTAATAAGTTACTAATAATTAAACATATAACTCCAAAGATATGTATGAGTTGGGTGATATTTTTCTATGAATCCAATTTAAGAAATAGTAGTAGAAAATAAAGACACGTCTGAGTTATATTTATGATTATCTATGAATTCTAGCCCATGAAGTTGTACTCAGTAGTTTTGTTGGTTAATAAGATTAGTTAAAATCTTAAAACACTTGAAAAGTTCTAAGTTTAAGATGTAGAATCAACAGTCGATCGATCTCCAGCATATGCTTTGGTGTTTTGTAATTCTTGATTGGAGTATATAGAAAATGGCATTGACTCCTACCGTAAGTATCTTATATACAGAGCTCAAAGAAATTTATTTCAATTGTTTAAGGTGGATCGATTTAGCTAAAGAAGTTAAATGAGTCAGGACCGGCCAAGCTTAGACTCGGGTTGGATCTCAATCTGACCAGATAGTTGAGTCGAATCACCCTAGATTGCGCTTTTCTAAAAAATCTGACCCAACCCAGGTCGATCTCATTAAATAAAGTGCCATGTTTGGTCTTAAATAACACCATCATCAAGCTAATTTCGATTCTGAATAGCACAACTTTCGACAAATAAAGCTTCAATCCGTAGCCTCACGGGCTTTTGTTTCCATAGACGACAGCACAAATATCCCATAACCATTGCCATCAATTTGCCCCCTGCATTAAAAATCTAGCTTCGCCACTGCCACTGGCTGTAGACGCATGGCACATGGTACATGCGCGTGCATAAACACGGATGAATTTCATGATTTGGCAAATGACAATGTTATCTTGGTGGTCATTGTGATATATTGTGAAATAATGTAGATCAATCCAAGTGTGAATTTCATATTGGGCAGATAGTTTTGAATTGACGAGCAAGATTGCAAAAAACGTCGATCAAATACAAACATGCATATTATATATACATCATTATTAATCGTGTGGGAGACCTTGATATTGTCTCGTTAACATGTTATCAGATCATTAATGCTTTGTTAGAAAAGTCACATTTCTCATACATAGCTCGGCGTGTTCAAAATATTATAAGTACAATTTATCATGCATCATTGGAAATGATATTCGCTTAACATATTTTCTAATCAATCTCTCATTCAGTCTCCCTTCTAAAGAAAAAGAAAAAGTCACTAAAATATAAAATCCCTCCATTTCACTCTAAGTGATACGTTTTCATTTTTAAGATGTCTCATTCTAAATGATACTCCCTCCGTTCACCATTAAATGTCTCATTTTTCCTTTTTCGTCCGTCCGCCATTAAATATCTTATTTCTTTTTTACTCTATTTGATAAGTGGACCTTACATTCCACTAACTTATTCCACTCATATTTTATTATAAAACCAATATATAAAAGTATGATTCACATTCCATAACTTTTCTATCCACTTTCCTATATAAAGTCAAACAATTTCTTAAAACTCGTGCCAGTCAAATAAATCACGGACGGAGGGAGTACATTTCTAAATAAAGAAACATTTCCTTTTCTTTTTTTTTTCTATTTGTTTTACTTTTTATTCTCTCCATTTTCATAAAACACTACATAAAATCTTGCGTCGAATTAGAAATGATTCACTTAGAGTGGGACGAAGAGAGTAAGTATAGTGTTGAGGAAAGTGATTATCCAAAGGAAAAGAAAATGGATCTACGTACTTAATTTCCAAATAGTAGAATGTAATTATACTTCATCAATCCCCTAAAAATATAAACTATTTTCTTTTTTATCCATCCCCTAAAAATAGAAACTTTCTTTAATTTTCTTTCAGTATAATAAGGTGGGACTCATTTTTCACTAGCACACTTTTCTTTCTATTTCTCTTACTTTATAAATTTTGCATTAAAACTCGAACTGTTTCAAAAATTCCTATTTTCAGGGGGACGGAAGATGTACTCATATTTTGATACCCATATTTTGATGCGTGACAAAAGGCATGAATATATGAATAAAGCATAACATTATAAGTAACACATGCAAAATACATCAATTTTAATCAGCAGATGTTCCACTGATCTTACATGAAAACTCACAAACAACAAATGAAAAGAATTTCCCAAAAATGAAAAAGACCAAACACAAAAAAAATGAAAACAATCAATCAGTTGACAAAACGGCATTTCTTCCTGATCTCACCCTTCTTCCCGGTGAGAACCTCAATCTCTCCCATCTTCACCATCGCCGCCGCAAACTTCTTCCCCCACGCTCTATTATTCCTCGCATTCTCCGCCACCAGCCTCGCCGTCAAGGGGCTGGTCTGCAGCACCTGATCCGTCGTCAAAACCCCCCTATTCGCCCTCAATCCCACGTAGAACTTGTTGTCCAAACAATCCGGCGTGATCGAATCGAGGTTGACGGTGCGATCGACGGTGGAGTTTGCCGGGCACTTCCTCTTCAACAGAGCCGCGAATTTGGGGTCGAGCGTGGGGTCGGTGGTCGGGTAGAGGCGGCTGGTGAAGGAGCTGCAGTGGGAGATTCCGACGGAGTGGGCGCCGGAGAGGGTCACCATCTCGTCGAGGGAGAGGCCCTTCGCGGCGAAGTTGTCGCGGAGGGAGGTGGCGTTGAAGAAGGGGGGAGGGAGGCTGAGGAGGGGCTCGGTCACGGAGGAGATGCGGCCGTCGCGGCGGCCGGAGGGGACGGGGTAGCGAATTTTGCCTAGCTTGGCGGCGCTGTCGCGGGCGGCGAAGGCGAGGACGTCGGCGCACGAGACGGTGCGAGGGCAGCGGCGCTCGAGCTCGGCCTTGGCGGCATCGATTATTTCAAAGCCTCGGAGACTTCCCTTGTTTGGGATGCTTTCCTTCTCCGAGGCGGGCCCGTCCAACAACACTGATGCGTCGCATCCCTGTGTTGTTGGCAAATGAAAGAAAAAAATAAATATAACAAAATCCCAGTGTAACCAATTGGTTTTAATTAAGATGTAATCAAATGCAAACTATATATATTATATAAATTGATATTGTGTTGACATTTTCTATTGACGTTATTTGTTGTTATAGGAAGATGCAGTTTGCATTTCTGTCACATGCAATTATTTATAATAAGAAAATATAAATAAGGAAAAATGTTTATGCCATTTACCCTGACGAAGCAGTCGTGGAAATGGAGGCGGATTAGGCCAGCAGCGAGGCCGGGGTTGCGGGAGGCGAACTTGTTGACGTGTTTCTGGACAATGGCTTCGGCGGGTGGGCAAGAGTATTTGTAGAAGCCCACTTTGAGTGGCGATGATGAGGAAACGGTTGAGACAAAGATGAGGAAGCAAGTGAGCATCATCATCATCATGGTTGAGGAACAACCCATTCTTGATGATTGTATCTTGGATTGAGTAGAGGTGGTGGTGATGGTGATGGTGGTGGTGGTGAGTTTATATAGCTAGCACAAGGGGAAGAATCAATCAAGTGATCAATTTAGTGTTGGGGTTCAAGATACGAACGTGTGTGCAACTAATCAACTTGCATTTCTTATATATGCTTTTCGAGATAAGGGGATTAGTAGATGTCATCTCCTATGTGTATGTAGCCAGTTTTCTAATTATATACTATGTAATTAGGATGGAGACCGGAGTAATGTTTACTCCTCATTAAGATTGTATCTCAAACTTAAATATATAGTGTGTTTGGTTCATGAGATTGAATTCCACAAATTAATCCTGGATGAATAATCATGTGATAATTAGTTATAGCCAACCTCCTCCAACTAAAATAATTTCTCTACTTAATCCTAGATATGACAACTTAATCCTAGATCATATGTTGGTACTATTTTATATAGAAAACTGAACACCATCTACCTATGCTAGGAGTCTCAGTTGAGTTCGTCACGAGTTCTAAAAAATATAAAGGAGAATGGATAAATTGAATAAATGGAATATGATTATTAAAATGAGTTAGTGAAATGTAGAGAGTATGTGTTTTCAATGGTCATTTCAATATGAAAATGTACATGAGATTGGTTGAATATCATGAATGGGGTGGGGTGCATCTTTCTTTTTCGAGAAGTGGTGAGCATTACCATTTCATTTCCAAGATGCAAAAAAGGCAAGTGGGAATAATAACCGGTTTTAAATTTAATTATCACTTCTTCTTTGTCTTTGATATTCTTCTCCCTATATAATTAAAAGGAGTTGCCAACATCAAGTCAAATGCTCAGCTTTTATCGTTGGCAAAAGAAAAGGAGACTAAATCCAAAATTTGACTTGTCTTTTGTTTGATTAATAAAGTATTTAAAAGGGCATGGGAAGCAACACTATTTATGTAAATATTCAAAAAAATGAACAAGATGTTGAGCCCAACATACAACAATTTCATATTTATTTAAATGGTAGAAGTACTATATGTAATCAACAGTCGGAGATGGGAAGCAATACAAACACGACTTTAAGATTCTCAATGTATTTTTGCAGACCGAAAATATATAGAACACTAAAGCTGGTTAAAATGTAAAAGTGCACAACATATTACCAAAATCATTTCCCAATCTGCTCTACAAAAAGAATATAACTGAAATACACTTCAATCGTGTGGCATCCCCACATATAAACTGCAAAGGTAAACATATACTCTCTCTATCCTCTCAAGGTGGTTTTTCACAGGAGCATCGCTGAGTCGGAAATACTTCAGCACAAAACCTGAACATCGTATCACAAAAATCAAACAAAACAATCAATAAACATAGAAACACGACAATGCTACAAGGAAGCCAGTTAAAAACCATTCTTTATGAAGATTTTCATAGCTGGATATTTATAAGGTGTGTAGCTGGAAATGGGTGTAGCAACAACATAATCTTTACCGCTCTGTCCGTGTCTGGATCAGCTTAACATATGCTGCATAACAAAGTTTTGCCTAAGAAAAAGTCAATAGTATTTACCATTAGCTTCCTCCCTTCTGCTTGAGAGTGATCTTGTCACCCAAGCTGAGCGCAATTCCCTGAGTCTTGCTCCTTATCCTAATATATCCGTTCAGCTTCTCATCTGCCTGCTTCTCGACACTGACATTTACCAAAGCATCCTCCCCAAATACACTCTTCGCATACAAATTAGCAGCCAGGAATCCACAGTCACCTTCTAAAGCAGAACTGCAGATAACCATGCAAACACAATATAAGTACTCCGTATTATATTTTCACGATACTAAATAGAGTAAAAAGTCATTGATGAGTGAAGACAGGATTATCTGAACAGAGCATTCATGTATTATTTTCTACTGGTCTTGCTTCGAAATTTAAGCAATAAAACAAAGACTGATCGTTCAATAAAATTAGCTGAAATTCATTATTCATCTTTGTTGGGCATGAAGTTGTATTGGGCATGTGTTTCCTGTATCAGATGAAAGGACTACATTGTCTGGAGAATATAATCGTGATCCCACAATTCAATAAAGCCAACCTAATTCGTCAGCACCTCTCTAAGATAAAAGCTATCATCAAACAATAAAAAAGATCATGCACATGTTTGACGCGGAGTTGCTTGTTCAGCAGAGATGATTTGATATCAGACACAGATTAGTTGAATTGCCCTCCTAGCAGTGCTAGGCTATTCAAAAACCATAAACACCACAGAAGCTTTTCCCGGTATTGTAGCAGCAGAGAATAGACTAGAGCTCATAAAATTACTTACGACGGAGTTAAGCATCTCATGTTGGTTGACTTGATAATATGATCAAGGAATTCTTTTTCATTTGCAATTGTTGTGTTTACAGCAACCTGCAAAAACAAGAGAATGAAATTGGAAAGGGAAACAGCATCGAACCAAAGAAAGTTGTATCACAACAAAAAAAGGATGACTACAAAAAGAAAAGGGAACAAAGATAGACAAAGTCGGGCAACGAGTTTTATGGAATCAATAATAAAAAAATGAAAATATAAAATTGGTGAAGTCCAGAAATTATTTCAACGACCACAAGTCAGTTTCATTAAAAGTGAACGAAAGAATGTATATGCAGTGTAAGTCTGAAGGACCGATAAACCGGTCCGAGTTCATTAAACATGTGCAGGCTCATATAAGCTATCACTGCATTAGGAACCAGAGTAAGTGGCTAAACATAAAGCAAATATTCCATCAAAATCAGTAAATCACACAAATTGAAACCCAATTAGGAAGATGATTATCCCTGATTGCAGAGTGTCAACAGTACCTTGTTTTCCCATTCAAATTCTGACCACATGGTCCTAAAAGCAGTATCGCTACAAACAGCAGGAGATATGTAGTCCATGATATCAATATGGATATCATTGAGGACAACAACAGTTCGCTCGAGCACATTTGATGTCTCATAGACAATATTTCCGAATATGACTCCAGTTTCAGTAGAGGAAACCTTAATGTTTGCTTTTATTTGCTTGCTTGATTCAGGAGCCAAAGTATAATTCTGTGGACGCTCAACAAGTTTGAGATCTCCCATTGTTGCTAGCTCTAAACACAAGTTCTGAAGGGTCTCTTTTGTTCTATTGATAATTGTGACATCCAGGACAATATCATAATGATGAACTGTCACATAAGCTTCAGCATAAACTGGATCACTAAATCCTGTGAGTTGAATGATACGATTCAGCTTATTTGCATCATCTGCATCCTTCACAAATTCCCCAGTAGCACGTTTTAAATCATCTTGGACCTCATCCTCTAGCTCCAGCTGGCTCATCCCCTGGAATTTCGACAATAATGATACACATAAAACGTTTATCTAAAATTCACCACAAAACGAATCACCATATTGCAGCAATGTGTTAGAGTGTTACTGTCCAGTGCCAGCATATTTTCATGATAATGAAATACATTAGATGTATACTAAAAAGCTTTCAGAAACTTGAGAACCAGTATAAAGACAATTATGACAGATAGAATGGGTTTTTTCTAAAATGAAGAACGAGAACTCATAGATGATGATGTCATAGCAGGCCAAATTTTAATTTTTGAAAGTTTGAAAGCATTTGATGGGTTTTTGCGAACAAATATTACTTGGGAAGAAGAAGCAGGGTGATGGAAGAAATGCAGCTACTTACCTTTCTGCTCTTCAAATGGTAGAAATCAATAAGGTCATCAGGCTGTGAATGAGTAACCTGAGCCTTAGCTTTACTTTCTTCAGTTTCACGAAGCTGTTTATCAGAGAGCATTTTGACAAAACTCTCACGGCAAGTCGTCAGCCAAATCTTCCTTGCAGCATCCCCTGTGTTACACAACAATCTTATACAAAGAAGAATCCTGTCATATGAATCATTATCAATTGGGTGCGGAAGAACCGAAGATTGCCCGAGCTGTAGCATAGAGACCATAATCAACAAAGCATTGCTTGAAGCTTTATTCACTTCAACCTTTGATGGTTGAACCTCCTCCAATCTTAGACAGAGCTTTGCTAGAGTGCATGCAATAACTGCCCCAAGAAAAAAGTCACCAGTCAGAAGAAGAGATCTCAAGTTCCCAGTGGTCAAAGATCCTTGAACAACAGCTGGAGCAGAGAAAGCAGTCTCAGAGGCAGCACTTTGAGTTGCATAAGTACCATCGGCAAGGATAGCCGGTCTTCTAGATGAAACAGTGATTGAGGAAGCCTGCTGGGGTTTCTTTGCAGAATCAGCGGCGTCCTCATTTTCAGAGACCGAGAAAAAGGGCAAATCCCCAAGACACTGCTTTATTGTTGAAATAGCACTCTCAACTTCAGAAAGAGATAGGGAATACTCTCCAATAATCCAAAGAGCACAGGAGCAAACTCTAGCTGCTCTAATTTGATAAAATGTATCCAGAAGTCTGGTGACAATAGAAACCCTTAACTTAGGGTTGGTTTCAATGATCTCTCTAACAAAAATGACAACATCCATCGCTGAGGCAATATTGTTGTCTCCCAAGAAATCCATCAACAAATGGACCACTGTACTTGCCACTTCAGGGAACTTTATAGCACAAGAATGGATAGCTTGAATGAGCATTTGTCTATACTCCCCGTTCTTCTCAAGCTCCCCACTTTGAGTTTTCATGACTTCCTTCTTCAGAGTAAGAACCACCTCAGACACATTGCGAGGAGTAATCAGTTCCAGAACGATATCAAGTGTTTTCCTTCGAATATCAAGGTTTGGGCTAGACAGTGCCCTAAGAACATCCATTATCAAGTCAATCATAAGCTCACGGTGGGAAGACTTGAGTTCATTCAGGCGATCGAGCAGAATGAGCTTAACATTATTATCACTCTGTGAAAGAAGAAGCTGGCAATATGTGTTTGCTGCAGCTTTAATAGCAGTTGGAGCAGAAGACAAAGAGACAAGGGTTCCAGCACACTCATAGACAACGGCAGCTGAAGGAGCATTTAATAGGGATATAATTATCTTAATATATTTCCCCTTTTCAGCCTTGTTTGTCCTACAAACTTTCCGGATCAGCTCCAAAACAACCATCTGCATCAACTCACCCCAATCTGATACTCTGTCAACATTGGTCAATAGGTAGTTAATAGCACGATCCTGTGCACAGTTAAAAAGCATCAAAAATGCATTCCTCTTAGTTGATTGATCCTGCTCTGTCGAGAGAAACTTCTCAATAGTCTCAGGTGCATCAACCAAGAACTGCTCACCATTTGGGAGTTTGTAAATTGACGATATAGCAGAAATGGCATTTCTCCTAACATAAGGGTGTCTATGCTCCAAGTTAGCAAGGATGGAGGGTATCAATGGTTCGATGATATCCACTTCATTGAGCCGGCAAAGAAACCTCAGGGTGACACCTCGGATGTATTCATTAGGATGGATAAGATTATTCCTAAGATTCTGGCAGATTAAAATCATTTCTGGTAATACGCGGCCCTTTCCATCAGTCTTATCAATAATTTCCAAATAAAGCAGAAGCAGTTTCTGAACGGTGTGGTCTTCAGAGGGCAACACATATCTCACTATAGTGATAAAAAGCTGAGGCAGGGTTTCACCATTTAGCAAAAGCATGATTGCATTTTTCATGCCATCAATCTTAGCTGGAACATCATTCCCTTCAAGTGCTTCCTTGATCTCATTAGCAAGGGCTGGGGTACCCTTGTCAAAATGCACGAGCAACGAACATGTCTTCTCCATTTGGGACTGAGGCGATCTGGCATAGTCAAGCTTAATTATTCAATTAATCAAGATTTTGGGCATGAAATATATTTTCAAAAGTAAAATGATCCTTCAGACTAATGAATTGACTTAATGTTGGAAATGTGAAAAGTATTTACAACCTAGAAAAGGGAGAAGCTAATGCATCACACATGCAGTATCAGATGCACACACAAACCATAATCAGGAAACCAATGAATCAAAAAAATTGACTAACAGAAACTGCATAGATGCATAATCCATTAGCATATCAGAACTTAGTAGCCGCCCCCACCATTTTAACACGAAAATTAAATCTCCCACTAAAATCATCAACCTCGTCGAATAGATCCATTATTGTTTGTTCACGTATCAACAGCCATATACAAAGACAGTACACAAACACGAAATACTAGATATTTAAGTACAAACTAAGAAATTGTCGATGTACTTCAAAAAAAAATCACAAATAAAAGGCGAGTACAGGCAATTCAGATCTAGAACAAACATGAATGAATAATTGGAAGGAACGAGACGAAAACCAAGTTACCGAGCGATGGATCGGAGACGGGCGATGGCGAATGGGTTCTGCGATCTCACGAATCACTGCTGAGTTCTCAGATCTGCATCTCTCTAACTCTCGTTTCTATTTTCCTTAGTCTGATCGTGTTTAGTAATTTTAGCATTAAGTAGGTGTCTTATTTATTTTATGGTCCCATATACTTTTACACAATTCATTTTGGTCCTCCAAGATTGATAAACATACAAAATTAGTAATGACCCTTTCAATAAATGTAAATTTTGGTCAATTCTAATTTTCAAGAATTAATATCATAACTTTGACATTTTTTTAATTAATTGTCTTATTGATTTAAATTTGGGAGAAAATTTAAAGGCGGTAATCTATACTGTTTATGCAAATTTGTATGTTACTAAAGTCGTTAACTTTAAAATGAAAGTTATAGAATATAAGATCGGCCTAAAGTATTTTGAATTCCAAATCATACATAATTTCTTCATAAAATTAAATCAATAAGACAATTAAGAAAAATGTTAAAGTTATGATATAAGTAATTGATTCTTTTTAAAATTTAAGGGATCGGCCAAAATTTGACAAAGTAGTTGATATTATTTTTAGTATTCTTCATTTGAGTGTGAATTTAACAATAAAAAATTTCTTTTATATTTTATATTATATGTTTTATATTTCATATACAATATTTTTATTTTGTGAATGTTACATGAGAAAATAAGATATCTGGATATTAAAAACTTTTGTATTATGCTTCCTATTGCATATACAAAACGCTTATTTTGCAAATGTTAATAATAATATAGTGTGAGAAAATAAGACAATTGAATGTTAATGGAGTGTCAAAAAAAAATTGAATGTTCTTGATATAGTATAATTTTGAGTAAAGGCCAAATGTGGTCCCTAACATATGACCGTTTTATCAATTTGGTCTTTAACATTATCTTTTTGATTATTTGGTCCCTCACGAATAAACTCGGATCCGAATCGGTCATCACTTAACAGAACCGTCTAAAACTAATGGTCAATGACATCTAATCAGGTCTTGACCAAAATTACCTATTTTAATTAATATTTTTAATTATATCGAAAAAATAAAAAAAAATAGATCTGGCGACTCTTCCCCCGCTCTCGCGAGATCGACTTCGAGAATCCGCCGCCGTGGGAGGATTCTCAGGGGAATCAGTCGCCGCCGAATTACAAGGTCAAGTTCATGTGCAGCTACGGCAGGAAGATCCACCCGCGTCCTCACGATAACCAGCTCTCGTACATCGGAGGCGAGACGAAGATCCTCACCGTGGATTGCAGCATCAAATTCGGCTCTCTGCTCCCCAAGCTCACCGCGCTCTGCGATTGCAAGAGCATCTCGTTCAAGTACCAGCTCCCGGGGAAGATCTCGACGCATTGATTTCCGTCACGAACGACGACGATCTGGAGCACATGATGCACGAGTATGAGCAGTTGTACCGGATTTCGCCGAAGCCGACGCACCTGAGGATTTTCATTTTTCCGATGTTGAATCAGAACTTGAGCTCGTCGACTAGGAGCTTCGGCTCCGATGATGTTAAATCGGAGAAGGAGAGGTTCGTGGAGGCTTTGAATTCTGCGCCGATTGTCACTGCGCAGCCGCCGCTTGGTAACGCCGATTTCCTGTTTGGATTTGAGAAAGCAAATGCAATGGCGCCGCAACCTCCGATTCAGCAACAGATGATGGGGAGAGCTCCGGAGATGGAGGATCCGGTGTTCCTTCAAGCACAGGATGAGCGGTCAATTGCGATGGATCCGATCCAGAAGCAGATTCAGGATCTGCAGCGGCTGACGCTGGAGGAGCAGCAGCAAGGAGTCTACCGAAGAAATAGCGACGATAATCTCTCTGGCGTCTACCATTTTAATTAATGTTTTTATTTTAAATAACGTTGATAGTGTAAAATAAACGGTTCTGTTAAGTGAGGACCGATTCGGGTCCGAGTTTATTTGTGAGGGACCAAATAATTAGAAAGATAATGCTAAGGACCAAATTGATAAAACGGTCATATGTTAGGGACCACATTTGGCCTTTACTCTATAATTTTTAACTATGTAACTTGTGGGGGAGTGATCAATTGCTAACTTATCATTTAATTGCTAACTACAACTAATTTAAGGCCATAGGATTTTAGAAAACGTGTGGTCTACAATTTGTCACGTGTAATTTTCGTTTTTATTAATTAAATCGAAAAAGATAAAAAAAAACTCCAAATTAGGGTTTTGGATGAAAATGTCAATATAGTGTTCCGAAAATATCAATACAATGCTTTGAGAATGTCAACACAATGCTTTAAGAATGTTAACCCATTGTTTATATTGACATTCTACATGTATTATAGTGACATATTTTATATAGTATGTTGACATTTCAGCTTTTACGAAAAAATTAAAACTTTTAAAAAAAATTCAAATTTTGACGTTGGAACATATGCATGTATGATATCGTTGGAATCCTTATGAAATTATCTTTAATTTGATATATGTTATATGAATTTAAAGTTTTGGGATATCTTTTAAAAGTTAGTTATAACTAAACATATAGTTAATTGATATTAATACCCCTATTGATATTTTTTGGAATTAATCCTATGGTCTTATTGACGTTTTTCGTTGATCGTATTGACATTTAGGGATTAATGATCTAAGCCCTTCATTTAAATATCTAACGACTATTATTTAATTGTATTTAGCAATTAAGTTATGAGTTAGTAATATAACACTCCTCGTAACTTGTGATAGGTACAATGCATATATATAGGCTGTCTAATTTAAAGGTAACATTATTTTTTTTTGGAATTTGATGGTTACAATAAATAAATATAGATTGTACTTATTTTTCTCCTTTGAAGTTGATGGTTACACTACATAAATCATGTCATATATTAGTACTTTTTATGGTACAATGGCATATATTTGAACGGATCAAGTTTAGAATATGGATGAAGTCTTAATGATTATATTACTTGACTATATGACATTTGTAGTATTAATAAATCTTTAAATATCATAAATAAGGCATAGAGTGGAACGAAGGAAAAAGGAATTGATAGAGGCAAATAAGTCTCACATTTCATATGCACGTGTTGAACTATATGATATATTTTTGTGGTGCGCGCTATCGAATTGGCCGCACCCTCTAAGTTTAATGTCGTTTATGCTCAAAGGTATGACATGGGTGTGCTTGTCTAGGTTGAGATCGGCAATTGAAAATGAAAAGTGTGGTGGTGTGTACATAAAACAAAGTTTTGGACTTTTGGTGATTTTGACCTAAGCTTTAAAAAACTTACTCCGTCCCTGAAAAATTGTCACCTATTTCATTTTTCGTCCGTCCCTAAAAATTTATCACCTTTTATTTTAATCATTTTTGGTAGTGGACCCCATATTCTACTAACTCATTCTCACTTACATTTTATTATATAACTAATATATAAAAGTAGGAACCATATACCACCAACTTTTTCAACCCACTTTCTATTACATTTCTTAAAACCCGTACCGGATCAAATGGTGATAAATTATTGGGGATGGAGGGAATACTTTATTTCTCTCACATCTTCAAAATGTTGAACACATATATAGACTATAAAACTTTCTACTCCTATCTTATATGTTCTATTTATTTAGATATTTTTCTATAGATATTTTAGATATTCTTACTACATGATTCTAGATATAAAATAAAGGCCATTTTTGGTTGCCAGGATTCTGTCCGGGAAAGTAATCTGATTCCTTAAATTTTAAATTTTTGTGTTTGTTTCGGTTTTTAATCAAACTGAGAAAGTAATCAGAATCCGAGAACAAGGAAAGTTAGTACTCCCTCCGTCCCGGAGTATTAGACTCACTTCTTTTGGGCACATGATTTAAGGAATTGATATTTAAATAGTTGAAGTGGAGAGAGTAAAGTATGAGAGAGGGAAAAAGTAGGGTAGAGAAGAGAGAAAAAAATAGGTGGAGAATAAAATAAGATAGATGCTTTTTGCTAAAAAAGGAAATTAGTCTAATATGTTGGGACATCCCAAAAGGGAAACTCGGTCTAATACCTTGGGACAAAGGGAGTACAATTTTCCAAGATTCTGAATCCTAACTTTTCTTAGGTATTCTTTTCCTCAGTATTAGGATTCTTACATATTTAAGCAATATAGTATAGTTTTTTATTATTATTAAATAAAATATTTTTAAAAATATTTTATAATTATAAATCAGTCTTAATTTCTCTATAATAAATAACTATAATTAAAATTATCATAATTATAACTATATTTTATAATAATTCATAATAGTAATTAATAATTTATTTATAATTATATAAAATAAATTATATAATAAATAATAATTATTATATTTTATAAGTTAATAATAATCAATAAAGTCATAGTGCAATTTTAATTTATAAAATTTATTCAATTATAATATTTGTAAATATTATAATTATAGTATAATAATTATTATATTTATTATTATAATAAATGAGTATAATACTCCATGTAACTATAATTATAATTATATTAGCATATATTACGATGGATAATCCAAATTTAAAATCCATCGTAATAATAAATATAATAATATAATTATTATTATTTATAATTAAAAATTTATTAAAATTTTTACAATATTATTCTTTTTTACAAATAAAAAATTAATAAGTATATTTTTAGTTTGATGTTTAAATTAAATATAAATTTAAAATCTTGACATTATCCAAACACAGGAAAGTAAAGTTACTAGGAATCATATTCCCGGGATTCATTTTCCCAGGAATCATTTTCCTTGCCAACTTTACTTTCCCGTCAACCAAACATGGCCAAAGTGTTTCCATATGACATGCTATCATTAGAATAACATTTCCAATAAATATTATTGGTTCATATTCTCTTTTAGATATAATTATATTTTGAGTAATATATTTATAATAAAATTTACATACTTCTCATTTTGATAATTTGAGTATAACTCCAACAATTCAGTACATTAGGCCGTATTCGATTTAACATATTAATAGTGAAATACTATATATGATCAACTTCATATAGATTTTATAACTAAATTAATATTCCCTCCGTCCCACAAAAGATGACACACTTTCCTTTTTAGTTTGTCCCACAAAAGATGTCACATTTCCCTTTTTGGAAAAAGTTCTCTCTCACATGAATATAAAAATTATATTTTCTCTCTCCATTTAACACACAAAACAAAACCTCCTAAAATCCCGTGCCATTTTCAAAGTATGCCAACTTCTCTGGGACGGAGGGAGTATTAGATTTTATGTTGTTTTTTAATTGCCAAAATCCAAAATAATTTTTATAAGGGATTTGGTTAATAAAATTATTAACAAGATAAGTAAGTAGTTTAACTTTATTTATTTTAAACATTATGAATCAATTTTAACTAATTGATTAACCCGTTAGATAAATACATTATAAAATAATTATTTGATCTAATCAAAGTATTAATAAAAACTTATTAAATTATTGCAAAACATTAAATATTCAGGCAATACACTTTCGTCAAATCTCATTAAACAAGAACAATAAATAATTAATCACCAGAGCTCTAGCATATCGTATTTAATCAATTAGCAACAAACTCCCATTATTGTCTCTATTGAAAATTCGCCCCAAAGATCCTCTCAAAAAACTAGACTTTAATTTTCTCTATTGAAAATTAAATATGGGTTAAGATATGATTTGTTTATGTTGAATGGAGGTGAGATGATTAATATGAAAAGATAAAGATTAGTTAAAGAGGCGAAGAGTCGGTTGAGTACAGGTGTCGGATCAGTAATGTGCATGGTGTTGAGTTGGTCTCACCCTTCCCCTTCATTACACCTGTTCTTGTCTTGCTCACTGCAACTCTGCATTCATGGACACCTACAAGCTTCCCACCCCCTTCCTTTTTTGCACTAAGCTCCTCTCCTACTGCACCCCGCCCTTCTTCCGGCGTATGGGCGGCGGCGGCGGTGGTACACCCCTCCTAGGGAGGGTTGCCATGGGCGTGGCCGCGGCCGCCTACGTTTTGATGGTGCTGATCGCGGCCATGGTTGCGGCCGCGGTCATAGGCTTCGGGCTGGTCAATTCGTGGGCGGAGCAGCCGGTTTACGTTAAGGAGAGCGTGCAGTTTGATTACAGCGACGCTCATCCCACCGCCCTCTTGACCTTCACCAACGGCCCAGCCGTGCCGCCCGGCCACACCGTCTTCGTCACCTTGTCCCTCCTGATGCCCGACTCCGATTACAACCGAGACGTCGGCATATTTCAGCTGAGCGCCGAGCTGATCTCGGCGCAAGGAGGCGTGATCGCGAGGTCGAGCCATCCGAGCATGCTCCGTTTCTGGAGCTGGCCGATCAGGTACGCCCGCACGTTTCTGATGGGCGTCCCGCTGGTGTTCGGGGTGACGAGCGAGACGCAGAGGGTGACCTTCCCGGCCCTGAGGCACAAGGAGGCGGCGTATCCTCGGACAGAGGACATCCGCCTCACCTTGTTCCCGAGGGCGGGGACTACGGCCCTCCCGCAGTTCTATGACGCGGAGGTCGTGGTGCGGTCGCGGCCTCCTTGGCTCAAGGAGGTCGTGTATCGCTGGAGGCTGACCTTGTCGGTTTGGATGAGCTTGTACGTTTTTGTGATGCTCGTCATGTTCCTCGTCTTGTTTTTGAAACCTTTGATTTTCCCGGCCACTCGCAGTGGGGGGAAGCGTTACGAAGAGGTGGAGCCTCGAGAGGCGGCGGCGGTGGAGGAGAGGCAAGTAGTGTCTGAGTCTCTAGAGAGATGGCAGACGAGGAGAAGTAAAAGGAAGGCTGCCCTTCTTCAAGCATCTAGCATCACCTGCAGCCTCCAAGAAGGCTCTGGTGATTCTGAATCTGTTTGCTCCTAATTTTTACTTCACACCACACTCACATACTAGTGTTATAGAATGAATGGTTAGTCTTTGATTTACTGTGTAACAAATTTTCTGCTTTCTTTTTCAAATGACCAAATTAAATCTCTGCATCACAAATTCCTAATCTGTACAAACTTCCAAAAATGGAAAAGATACAGAAAGCCTCCATCTTAGAAAATTTTCCTCTTTGTCTCAATACAAATTTATGGAGATAGATGTAAAATAAGATAAACATGAGCAACACAAAATATGACTCAATCGAATAGGTAGTCTAGGTCCCCATCCAAATCAAAGAGACAATTTTACTATACAAGCAATTAGGATAAGAAAGGCAACAACAATTTTTCTAATTCTCTTAGAAATGTAGGTGGAGGTTATAACAAGTGCCATCTTACAATCAAATGAAAAGCGGATTACCATGGTCTTTTTTCTATTGCTTCAAACCCATCTTCAATAATCATCTCCAGACCTTCATTCTTCACCAACATACACATTCCCCTTCAAGCACACAACTAGGCCTCGAGGCTCCATAATTCTCCACCTTTTCCTATACAAACTAGAACTAAATAGTAGTACCAAATTCATACAACCACCCCACAGTATACATACCACCCTTAACTGCGCCCACAAGCAAAGATTCATATTAGGTACAAAAATGAAGCACAGGTCCCATGTGGACAATCTTTCAAGAACTGATATGTGCAGTTCAAATGGAAATCAAGAAACTTCACAGCATAGCAATTATCAACACACAACTCTGCATTAAACTGAAACATGCTACTGTTGGAGCTCTCAATCATCCCTATATTTGGAACCCGATCACTGTCTTCTATATTTTGTTACAACACATCCAGAGAATTCAACACCCAAGAAGCCCTATTTCCTTTAGGCAGGCAGGAGAGGGAAGTCCTGCTCCTGCATCACCCCTGAAACTATAATTACTTGACACTGAATAACTAGCTGATGACGATTACAAGATATTCCTGGTAACATTAGTTGCACTCAGCTATTACCACATAAATTACTATCTAGGAGTATTATGTAAGATCTACACTCTACAGAGCTTAGCAGGGCTGAGCTACAGGATGCTAAATGGAGGATGTAAACAAAGGAACCAATTCTCCTTGAGGTATCTCGTATGTGTTTGTACTTTGTAGATGCATAAGAGACAACTAAACAAACTATTACATGTAAATTAAACAGCTGATAGCAAATAACACTAAAGAATCTAGGAAACTGACCAGCCATGGACTGAGGAGGGACTGAACTCATGCAAGATTTTTTATGAAAGTTATCACCGGATGTAGTTTAGCAATACCACAAAAGCACTAATATGGAAAGTGACAGCCAATAATCACACCAAATTAAATGCTCCAAGATAATAATCCGACTCAACTGATTCAACATTAACATCTAAGGAACTCCAACCACCACTCTTAGTGAGACATTATGATATGTTTCAACAATACACTACTCACATGAACAGGCGGCACACTCTTCAAATGGAATTTGCCAATAATAAAGATCAATATCTAATTAGTAGTCAATACATCATGCAACCACAAATATTGATATAAGCAACCTACCATTGGAGTAAAATTTTGGTAGAATTATCTCATTCTTATCTATCTTCATAAATGAAACTCAAATTCTAAAAAGCCATTGTTTAACTTCAGTGCAACATAACCGCTGCGCTCTACATTAGGTAAAACTTCGTTGCATCGATAAATATTGGCATAATCAGAGGCAAATTAAGAGTAATATCGATTAGCAGAAAAAACACACAAGAAGAAGGATGGATTTATAAATCCAGCTAAGGCAGCTGCAAGTATGAATACACAAGTCAGAAACAAGCATGATAATAGAGCAATAGACAATTATTGGATAACCACGGACAATAGGCAGCTGCAGCAGCTCCTTCTCCTTTCTCTCTCTCGCTCTCCTGTTGGATTGCAAAAAGAGAGTAGAATCAGGGGGAAAGGGAAATAGAAAAGTTCACTTCTTCAAGCTGCCGCGGACGCCAGGCTTAGGCTTGGAGGAGGTCTCGGCAACGACGGTGGAGTGGAGATTATTGAGCTTGGAATCGTCGAAGGGGATCTTGGGATGGCGAGCATCGTGGTGGATCTGCATAGACTTGATGTCGGGGGCAGTGACCTTGCAGAGGGGGCACTCGAGCTTGGCGTGGCCGCCTTTCTCTTTGCCGGTGCGATCGGCGAGGCCGGCCTTGCCGCCGCCGCGGTTGGTGGTGGCGGCGTCGAGTTTGGCGGCAAGTTCCTTGGCGGTGTGCTTCTTGGGCTTGGCTTTTCCGGTCATGGCGAGCAGATTTTGATTTGGGGGCGAAACGGAATTCAACAATTCAAAGGAACTTAGCCCTACCTACTGTATATACTCTCATGTCCTATTTATAATTCATTTTACAACCATTTATGTTTAATAAAGTTTGATAATGCATGTCATTTATCACTACCCAATTTAAATTGATTACTACTTAGTTAATGAGTACCGATTGAATTATGGAAAATTTTGTTTAGTTTACATAATTCTTCATGTATACTTTTTACATTATTATGTGAAATTAAGAATGAAAATATGAAAAAATTATGCATTAAAATTGTAATTAAATTTATCTAGGATATTGTGATTTATTCTATAGAATTAATTTTACCTACTTATAGCTACGTGTGGTAACATTTTGATTTATGTATTGAACTAGTTTTATACATAAAATATTAATGTATTTTTCAATATTTATTATGTTTGGTATTTCATATATTTGTGTATGTATACATACTGCCTTCATTTTAAAAAATATTGAAACTTTTGAAACGACACGTATTTTAATAAAGTTAGTAAAGTGAAAAATATACTCCCTCCGTCCGCGAATAGGAGTCCCGTTTTTCTATTTTGGTCCGTCCACGAATAGGAGTCCCGGTTCATAATTACCATAAATGGTAAAGAGGCCCCACATTCCACCAACCCATTCCACTCACATATCATTTAAAACTAATATATACAAGTGGGACCCCTATTCCACTAACTTTCTTCCACTCACTTTTCTTAACATTTCTTAAAACCCGCACCGATAAGAAATGAGACTCCTATTGTTGGACGGAGGGAGTATAAAAAAGTGATTGAAGTATTATTTCTGAAGAATGTGTTCCACCTCATTAGAGAGAAAAAAAAATCTTAAGATAGAAACTTTCTAATTTTAAGTGTCGAACTAGAAATTGTTTCCATTTTTAAAATACTATAATGAAATCCTTACAACCAAAATTTTCTGTGTCCACCCTGCTCCTATAATTTATTTTCTCTTATTCCCTCTCTCTCATTTCTTATCTCTCATAAAATGACAACAATTTATATTTATTCCTATACTCTAGGATTTACTTTATTCAAAGCAACCTAACTAATGTTAAATTTATAGTAATAAAACTGAAGACATTAAAAAAAAGGTACTCTAGTATTATTCTTATATATTGATCTATGAATGAAATCTCAAATGTTTTGCTTTTATGTCTTTTTATTCTTTGGATTTGATATTTGATATTCATATGCTATCTTATGTTATTTGTGCTTTCTTTGCTACATGATTCAACAAATTTATTTTTGATTGTCTGTTTTGGATAGATTCATGGTAAGATAAGAAGATGACATAATCCATTCTTCCTATAATAAAAGTCATGTTTTGCTAATTTCGATCTGTCCCCCAATAAGAATCCTCTTTCATATTTACCGTAGATGGTAAGTAGGCCCCACCCACTTCCACCAACTTATTCTACTTACATTTTATTATAAAACTAATGTATATAAGTGAGACTCATATTCTACTAACTTATTCAATTCATTTTCCTTTACATTACTTAAAAACTCGTGCTATAACCAAATAAGACTCCTATCGCGGGAGGGAGTGAGTATATTTTATTTATACACAATACTTGTTTGAAAAAATGAATTCATTCTTAGTTTTTTCTTGTAAAATACAAAATCAGTAAACTAATATTCAATAGAACATCAAGCACTTCAAAGGAATAGAATAAAACTTTCGATACGCTCTTCCAAAGATATCAAGACCAAATTACTTTATTAAATTGTGATATCAATAACATATGAAAAAACAATGTTTCAAAAGCGGATCTCCAAGACAAAAAATTGTTTATCAAATTATCTTTGAGAAAACTGATTTTCTCCCTCGAATCAATTATCAAATTGCTGCATTTTATAAACTCTTGTTCCATCTCTTGAAATTGTTTACACTCCTTGGACATGTGTGGATATGCACTTGGAAAATAAATGCTAATATGTGGCATGTATACATCCTTCCGCCATCGCCACAAAATATATCTTTTGCTGACATGATCTTTTTTTTGAATACCAATACCTTCAATATATGACAACGCAAATTACCTTTGCTCTCGATTCTCTTGCAATTGCACTCAAAATAGCCCCCATCAGGCCGATGCTCAACAATGAAATGTAGCTCGTTGGGAGATGGATACTTGCTCGATGTACGTGTCTCAGTAATATCATATCTATCCATAGCACTACTATCAGACTCCAACAAAATGATATTGCAATTCCAAATCTTCTTCACTTGTTTCTGAAGTAGCTCCATAATATTATTAGTGTACACCTTAGCAAATTGTGATTCCCACTTAAACTTCGACACACAAGTGATAGGCTTGACTTCGTTGAATATTCTGCTTGAAGCTCTTTCCGAATTTTATCGATGATACAAATCCCATATTGCTCAACAAAGATTTTCAAAGTACTCCTCGAATTGAAGTAATTATCGAAGAATGCATGCATTGACTCACTTCTTTGAGTCGACATCATGCCAACCCAAAAGATATGCTTTGAGTATATTGGCACCCAACTTTGCCTTATTTCATACAAGTTTTTGATCCAATTGTTTTTTTCAAGTTATACTTAACTTGAAAATGGAGCCAATTCTTTTCAAATTTCGGAACACTAAAGCTGCCATGTATCACTTGATTGAAATCCAAACAAGCCATTTCAAAATTAGCGATACCTTTGAATTTCTTGGAGCTCTTCGAAACAATATGCCACAAACAAAAGCGGTGGATATTGTTAGGCAATACTTCTCTCAATGCAATCGTAATGCTTTCATCTTGATCACTCAAAATTGCCGTCGGTTGGACACCTCCCACTGCATCCAACCGATTCGTAAAAAACCATTTGAATGATTAACCCCCACTACAGTTCCAAAAGGCATATTGTGTTGATTGACGAGATAAGTCATATCAAAGCTCACGACGTCATGGAAATATTGGTATGCAGCCCGACTCCGCGGATGAATCCACATGGCATGGCGAAGTCTAGAGTCATTGCCAATTTCGATCAGATAAAAGAAGTCTCTATCATTTTGCTACAGCCTCTTAAACATCTGTTGAATGGCATTAGCATCTCCATTTCCTAGTCTTAACCTCCGCATCTTGTCAACATGATTTCTGCAATCTCTCGCCGAAGCTCCTAAATTAGATGGTATGCCGGCATGAACTTCCAACGTTCTTACACGCTTACACAACCTTGATCTTGCACGGTCATATGCCTCTAAAAGGACCTTCAAATTAGTTGATAGGTGCCTATGTTTCGACATAAATTCAGAAAGTTGTGGATCTAGATGGTGGTTATGCTCATAGCAAAATGTTGAAATCTTCCAATTGTCGTTGTCCCATTTTATCGCATTCAAACGAGCAGGACAATTGATTTCATATTCCTCTACTTCATGTTGTAGGCCTGTTTGTGTAGATCTGAGACTTGGAATGGATCGGCTCCGTTTCTCTACATGATGGCCAGACCATCCATAGGTCTCGGGCCGTCGCGTATTGTGATACTTCATTTATGAGACTAGCTTCGATGTTGTTGATAATCCAGTTGCCATTTTGGATAATTGGAGTCAGTGGTTGGAGGAGGGTCTATAACTCCATTTATGTGAGATAATAGACCCTTCCTTCCTATGGCTCGTTCCATTAGCGTTTTCCACATGGGATAGTTATCCCCATTGAGTTTACTTTGGACATGCACCTCTCCCAATGATTCTGGTTGGTTTGAGGGAGGAGGTGGTGGTTGTTCCTGATTCTTGGGTGGTGTATTGATTTGCCTGAGGAACTCGGCAAGCTAGGCAGCAAACTCCCCTGGGAAATTCATTATCGGTTGGTTTGTGTTTGTAGTTTCCGAGTCAGATTCTGACATGGCTATTTTTTATTTTTGCTGGTAAAAAAAAGGTCGGGGAAGGTATTCTAGGGACATTGATGAGTTTTTTATGAGTCCCTCACCCTCACAACCTCCTGCTCTGATACCATCTTAAAGATGGTAATCGAGAGAGGCATTGTGTAAAAGATAATTCATGGTGGCTTAAGCTTTGTAGAGAAGAGAGAAGATTGTATTATTGTGTTGTATTTGAAGGGGTTACAGATACTCCCTTTTATAGGGATATTACTACTCTAGGAAATACCTCCATCACTCTGTCAGTACTTGGTATTAGCCGTTTGGTTCCATCTTTTGACATTCTCATCCAACCTTTTTTGTTAAAGGGTAAGTAACCTAATTGTTTTATTTGGTTCGTAAGAGAAATGCTAACGACATTAGTCTTGATTAAGATCCAATGTTACAAAATAGATAGATCAAACCTTGCCATTGAAATTTAATGTCGCAACGTAAATAGAACAATTAGTGAATTATTGCCATCTAGTAACTATTTTATTTGTAACGAAAATATTAATGACATTAGTCTTGATTGTTGCAAAATAGATGGATCAATTAGTGATTTAATAAAAATAAAAATACTAATGACTTTAGACTTCATTTATTAGAAAAATCTTAATAACAATAATCTTTGGTTAAATGGTATTTTGAATGTGCTTGTTATTTGACATTGCAAATAAATTTATTCTCATCCAACCCCTTTAATGATGTTAGCATTTGATTAAATAATTTTTTGAATATACTTATGATCTAATATTACAAACAAGATAGATTTAATGACAAAATCACAAGAAACAAACAAAGAAACCAAAATATATATATAAAAAAATTTATCATCTTGTTCATTTAAATGAAATGTGAATAGAATGAGTTAGTGATATGTGTGACCTATATATCATTTATAATATAAGTGAACCGAGACTCTTATTCGTGAACGGACAAAAAATGATACTCCCTCCGTCTCATTTTAGGAGTCCCGGTTTACTACTTTTGGATGTCCCACTTTAGGAGGCCCGGTTGGAATATTCCATAATTGGTAATAGGCCTCACATTCCACTCACCTTTTTCCACTCACATTTTATTATAAAACTAATATATAAAAGTAGGACCCACATTCCACTATCTTTTTTCACCAACTTTCCTTTATATTTTTTAAAACTCGTGCCGAACTCAACCGGGACTCCTAATGTGGGACGGAGGGAGTATAAAAGTTATCCCATTCATAAACAAAGGAAGTATCATTTTTTTATAAAAATAACAAAACTAGCTAAATGACAAGTAAATAATATATTAACATTATAGGAGTATGTTTATTGGTATGACATCGAACAAACTCTCGATAACATCACATCATAAAATTATAAATATAAGTTATATATCGCTAAAATTTTATAATGTGAGTAACATACTATTGTCATGTAAAATAACACACGCACATTTTTTCAATTTAGTTAAAGTGGTGATTGAAGCATTAAAAGTTGTGTTGTTGGTAGAGAAATATCCAACTTTTTTTCCACTCCAAGCAATATTAATTTATTGAACATTCCAAATTTGGGTATCCAAACGTCCATATTTCACTATAAAATAGTGAGTCCTATTCTCACACTCCACTTATTCTTCATTTTACATTCCAGAACAAACTCAAGTAATTTTAGGTATCCACTCCATATTTTACTACTCAGTGAGTCATATTCTCAAACTCCACTCATTCTTCATTGTAATTTCTTAACCAAACACAACTAATTTTGGATATCCAAACGTCCATATTTCAATAGTGAGTCCTATTCTCTACATTCAACTCATTCTTCATTGTGAACAATGGTTGATCATAAAAGCTCCAAACATACCACATTCAAGAAAAATACTCCCACAAAAAGTCTCAAACCCAATACCCCAATTAGGAACCTAACTCCCAAAAGGGAGTATGCTACAAATGTACTCCCTCCGTCCCACAAAGATAGTCCCACTTTGACCATGCACGGGTTTTAAGAAATGTAATGAAAAGTGAGTTGAAAAAGTTAGTGGGATGTGGCTCATACTTTTAAAGTTAGTTTTATAATAAAATGTGAGTAGGAATGATTTGGTGGAATATGGGGTCCACTACCAAAAATGGTAAAAGTGAAATGGGACAAACTTTGTGGGACGGACGGAAATGGAAAAATGAGACAATCTTTATGGGACAGAGGGAGTACGATACACGAATAAAGAAGAAAAAGTTGAGCCTTTATGAACCATCTCTCTCCAAAAATTTGGAAGCCATGTGTAGGAGCCTCAAAGAAGCCTACACAAACTTGAAGAAAGAAGTGAACAAGTTGTTCCGCCGGCTGTCATCGGTTGGTAACGACCAACCAATTGGTGGCTTGCTATTGGACAACCCCCCTTTGTTGAAGTTGTATGATATATTTATGGAGATGAAGTGGGATACTCACAAAAGGATCAAGAAGGAACTTCCAGCCTATTCCCTGTGCTGTTAACCCAAGATAGCTCAAAGGATGTTTAATTAGGTATACTACTAGTATGTTCTAAGCATTTCGTTTATTTTGTTTTCTGTCGAATTTATTTCCTTCTAATGCAGTATGTTTTACAATGTTCTAAGTAGTTTATTTTCTTCTTTGGACTTATTTTGTTTTCTGCATTATGATTTCAATATCATATTCTTAGTATTTGTCTTATTTAATGTAATTGGTGATCTTCATTATGTATTTTTTGCAATGTGAAAGTCTCCATTTGTTTGCACAATAATTTTGAGCTAAAATTGATGGAAATATCATTCCTCAACTCCAATAAATCAAAGATAAAAGTTTAAAAACTTGGTGGACGTTGAGTTAACCCCAACAACTAATTAAGACTTTAATCGAACACTTGGTGTGTAGCATCATTCTAAGTACTAAAATAATTGGCTATTTGTTTTTATATATTTTAAGTTAATTTCTGTTTATTTTCGCTCTATTCGTGTATTTAACTTGTTTCATCCTACGACCGACAACTTTATAACTTCAATTCCTGTTCTTTTATCTATCATTTTATTTTTCTTTAATTCTCATGTTCTTATTGTGGTGGGGACTTTATTTTATCACTCTCATCCAATTTACTTCTTTCTCGACACAATTCTTCATTCTCAGTGTTTTTTATCAATGCTTCCCAAAAGTTAATGAATGCCAAATTATTCACTCAATTCATGTGACACATCAATGGATTTATGCAATTAATTTTCTTGTCAAATGAGTTTCTACTAATTTTTTGAAAATCAAAAATAATTTTTTCAGATATATTTTCACATCAATAATATGAATGAGAAGTTGTTTTCAATAAGAGCCCAAAGAGGGAAGATGACCAACTGATTTTGAAGGAGAGAAAATCGTAACAATGTGAATATGAAAATAGACGAGAGAGACTGCTTATAAAAACTTATACTCCTATAAAAGAGAAGAAATAAAATTAATGATATAATTCCCACATTGGCGGAGTCCTTATTTTCAGGTATATAATGGTGTGATAGAAAGAGAAAGAAAATTAATTCTCTATATAGTGGAGAATTGATCGAGCGTTTATTTTGAGCGATATATATTGTCTACTTTGTATTTTTCCTCTCAATAATCAACTCCTCACCACTTCATCTTTGTTCTACCTTTTTCCAGATGTCAAATTCAATTCCGCAAAGTCTTATCCTTCGTTCTTGGGAAAGAAAATTAGTTCTCTATACAATTCACACCATGCATGTCAAATATAATTGCGACCATCATCAACACTACATGTATTCAACCAGTTCATACCACACATGCCAAACCTACATGAATTCCGCCTCATCACCATACACACTACTTTGACATGCATAGTTTGAATTTATACCATACATAATAAACACATTCGATATCTGAAAAATACAATACTGAAATAATATATTGTGAAGATGATCCAAAATCTCATTCCCAAAGTGAAGAATAAAATAAGGAGACGAGAGTAGAACTTCAGTGGCGACTCTGACGTTGCACTAGCACGATAATGGTGATAGAGAGATAAGAGAAATATGCTTTCCAAGGGATGCCAATACAATCTAAAATACTGACTTGAATCATTCGCTAAATTTAGAAGATTATGTTGAAAATATCTAACCTGATGAAAAATGTAGTCCCATTAAGCCTGCAAATAGAAAACAAGGTTAGCTTCTGCATGTTCTCCTTCATTCTCTCCATATTTTTGTTTATCGTTGTGGCTTGCTCAAGTGGGATTGTCAAACTGATCCGGATGGCCAATTATGCACTTTCTACCTGCAAGTGCCGGTAAGTGGGTCCAGTGGAAACTCAGGCTGATCAACTTGACTTAGTCCGACTTGAGTGAAATGAATGGAGGAACTCAATAGTGTTTTCAAAACCTTAACCCACAATATTATTAACTATTATTGGGAAGTAAGGATCAATCCCACAAAGATGATGTGTTTTACATTTGTTGTTGGATACGAAAGTGGGTTAAGTTAAACTACTTGACTTGAGAGACTGAACTAACTAAACTGATTGACTTGCTACGACTTAACTAAATCTACTTGCTCAACTCAACTAAAACTTTCCCGAAATGGGCAAACAGCATAAAGTGGACGACTACCAGTCTCCTGCAAAAAGTACTGTAAAGTAAAACTTTTCTAACAACTTCATCTTCTTCACAGAATCAACATGAACAACAGAGTAAAGCAGATCGGAACAGTTGCTAAAAAACGAAACATCATAACGATTTACAAACTTAAATCTACTCCTAATATCTAAATTAAGACTACGTAAACAAGAAACTAAACCATTATCATGCAGAAATAAGACATTAGCTACTAGATCTAAACATCCTAAACAACTTACTCATGATTTCCTTTACAACTAGATAGAAACATAAATTAAAAACTCAGATCAAACCACATCCAAACACTTGAGCTAAGATATGCATCATAAATTAGAAACCGAAAGCAGATCTGAAATACCATGCATGAAAACAGAACATATCAACTAGAAGCGAAACCATAACTCTAAATTTACTAAATCAAAAACATCAAAAGTCGATAACATCAAAATGTAAACTAAAAACAAACAAATGAAAGCAGAAATTATTTCATCGCTCTTTCTGGAAGCGGTATTACAGAATCAAAGTGATTTAATTGATAAAACCAACACCAAACTATGACTAAACTAAAACAAGAACCAAGTGTGTAATCTACGGGATTCTGGAAGATGAAGTAAAATGAGCTCCGATTTCAGCCCTAGAAGAGAGCTGAATCCCTAAAGATGTCTCTCTAACGACCGTGAGACCCCCCTTTCCTCGTGTTGGGCTCTGATCCCTTGGGTACCATCCTCTCCGAAATGTCATTCCTACCCTTCACTTTGTGGTGTGGTCTTTTAGCTCTATCTTCCATGCGGAAATTCTTGTTCGCTCAATTTAATTCTGACTTGATCAACTCAGCGCTGCAGTTTTTGGCTTCATTCCTTGATCCGTTCATCCGCCCAACTGATTTGTTCATTTACTGAATATGGCGAATTTTCACACACATCTGGCTCAAAATTGGATGTTAGTTTACAGAATTTGATGCAATTTTATGATAGAACACATGCGTGAAACGAACCTCATCACAAACCCATGTGTTTACCCTAGCTGTAACCAACACGTCAAGACTGATTGGGTACAAGTTTGACATGCATGGTATGAGTTGCCAAATTTGAATAGAAAACTCAATTTTACAGCAATTGCAAAAACTACTACTCCCTCCGTCCCCTATTAATTGTCCACTTTTGCCATTTTTGTCCATCCCTCATTAGTTCCACTTTCAGTTTTTACCAAATGATTAGTAGGTCTCACATTCCACTCACATTTTATTATAAAACTAATATACAAAGTGTGACTCATATTCTACTAACTTTTTCAACCCACTTTCTTTTATATTTATTAAATTCCGTGTCGGAACCAAAGTAGACAATTAATCGGGGACGGAGGGAGTACAACGATAAAACCAACTACAATGAACTAATTCATACGAGCATATGTACTCTATCTCTATTCTCTCGTATATATCTCTGGTTGTTGAGTTTATTGAATCCTCTGATATATCAACCCAACACTGAGTCACCTTCATGTATTCCTCCATGGTGTAGTCAGTACGCCTCACGGCGTACTCGTTGTTGGGATCGTTGGATGGTAGTGGGACTGGGACGACTGGCGCCTTTTCTTTCTGCGCCATCTTCTTCTTCCTCCTCGGCGACTCAGGAGCAGGAGGTTGTCCACAACTCGGCTCCATGTCCTCAACCTGGTAGGCGTCGGTGTTGAAGAACGGATCGAACTTAGAGTCAGAAACGAAAGTGGACCGCAAAGATCTAGCAGTCTCAACCCGATAGTCTTCGAGGTCGGGCCAACGGGCGCTGCCCCCACCCCCGCCGTCAAACATCGGCATATCGTCGTCGACACTATGCGGGTTTTGGAATTGACTCAGATCCATACTTGGAAGTGTGAAAGTGAGAAAAGAGAAGAGAAAGAGAGTAGAGTAGGGAGTATTGTGTGAAAGTGTGTGAAAAAGATAATGAGGATGAAGTATTTATAATGTTTTAAAGAATAAAAAAATATATATATTAAAATTGAAAAAGCGTCGAGATCGGGCTCGGGGCACGCCCCTGCAATAGGCGCCCTATGCATCACCCGACGCATCGGAGGGAGAATATTGCAAGCTAATTGAGTGATGTTAATAGAGCTGTAATTGTTAATCTTAACCCATCTAAAACCATCAATATAGAGCTTTAGGCCATTCACAATGGGGCGGACGAGCCTTCGTCCGTCGCATCGTCCGTCACTGTGACATCGCGGACGATGCGACGCATTTTCGGTTATTTTTTTAATTTTATTCAATTTTCAAAACCTATATATACCTCTCACTTTTCACCTCATTTTTCACTCCTTTCACTCTCCATTTCACAATCCATTTTCCACATTTCAAACAAAATGAATCCCATAGATTACCCAAGTCCGAATAGTCCGATGTTCGGTGGTGGTGCACGGTGGCCGAGTATAGAACCCGATGAATACCGGACCTTTGACACACCAACACCCAGTATGATCTTAATTTCACGCACAACGCCCTCATGCAGGCGACCAACTCGGCTCAAATCGAGTCCCTCCAGCGGATGATCGATGGCCTCAGCCGCAAGTTAAGCCTACTTTAGACTACCCTCTTTTTTTTATATGTAGTGCACTTTTTTTAAAATTTCTAATTTTGTGGAGTAACTTTTTTTTTGAATTAATTAAACGTAGGATTTGCCTCAATTGTGTTGTTTTTATTTATTTATTTTGCTTGATACATTTGCAAACATATACTCCCTCCGTCCCAATAAATATGAAACATTTGGTTTCCGGCACAGGATTTTATGCAAGTGTTGTTTTGTGAGTTAATGAAGAGAGAGTAAAGTAAGAGAGAGAGGAAAGTAGAGAGAGTGATATTTCCATTTTAGGAAACGTTTCATTTTTAGTGGGACAACCCAAAAAAGAAAACGTTGCATTTCTAATGGGACAGAGGGAGTATTATATAAGTATAAAATAGAAGTAAAATGCTTAGGGTGGGACTTATGGCGGGCTATAGTTCGTCCCATTGCAAGTGGAAGAGACGGAAAATAAAATGATGATATGATGGTGCATAGAGCGGGACTTAGCCCGTCCCATCGTGGAAGCCCTTATCATTTGAGAGGGAAGAGATATGTGGTGAAATTCCCTTTTCCAGTTAGTTTCAGTAAGATTAAATTGACAAAATTTAGTTTTTAAAGTGAGTATTTATTAAGTTCACGTGAATAAGTTGGTTATATTAGCAGTTACTATTATTTTCATTTGATCAAAATTGAGCAATGGCGGGTGGAGGAGATGAGCTGATCTTCGTCTATGGCACTCTCAAGCGGGGCTTCTACAACCACTCGCTGCTCGAAGACCTTATCCGAACGGGCGCCGCCGCCTACATCGGCTCCTGCACCACCGTCGAAGCTTTTCCACTGGTCTGCGGGCCCCACGGCATCCCCTATTTAGTCAATCTGCCCGGGTCGGGTCTCCGGGTCCGGGGCGAGCTCTACTCCGTGTCTTCCGTCCATGGGCTAGCCCGCCTGGATGAGCTTGAGGGCGTGGAGCGGGGCCATTACGAGAGACTGCCGGTGGCTGTAGCTGCTGCTGAAGGAGAAGAATTGAAGGATGCGGAGGCATATTTTGCGCATAGGGAATTTGGGGAAAAGCTGTGGAAGAGGTGTGGAGAGGTTGGATTGAGTGAGTATGGTGTGGATTTGGGGGAAAAGTATGTGAGGAGGGAGGATCGGCCAAATCATCAGTCCTTCCTTGATGATATTCACAAATTCATTTTGGAGGGCACTTCATCTCCTTCTTCATGAATTAGGTTAATTAGCAACTCAACAACTTATTCCACAGTAGGTTAATTAGCTGCTGTGACTTCCTGTGAATATATATATGGCTGAAATTGTTGATTTCTTGTTGTTTGTGCCTCTTTGCAGTTGTTGGTTTGTGCTTTGAGGTAAATTTGTATTCTTCTGGTACAAATTGTCCTCTGTTTTATGGCATTTTGCTCCTGCTTGGGGAAAAATTGGCTTGATCAAGTGTTGGTACAGAAAAACAACCCATTTCTTTCATTGGCTGAGAAGTCTAGCTCATGTTTTGCTCCTTGCAGTCCATGTGCTTGCAATTATTGAATAGGTATCTGTTGGCTTTTGTTTAGTTTCCTGAATTGTGTTCACCTCAAGTAGTGAGAGACTGTAGCCGTGAGTTTCATTGCGACGTACGAAAAAGTCCCATGCAAATTCAATGTTTATCTCTCTATATGCTTTTGTATTAAAATCAAACATCAGTAGTTGTTTTAAATTTTTTTCTGTATAACCCTCCTATGTATCTATTGAATAGCTTCACTCAACAAATCATAACTACAGCCAACAAGTAAAAAAAATGGTAGAAACTAAGATGCTGTTTTGCTGGTGCATACATTTGGATTTCAGTGTATCAATGTAACACTCTCATTGGGCAATGGAGTTATTATTAGAATGACATTTGGTTTCTAGCAAACTCGTTATCTTGGGTGTTTCAGCTTGCGCTTTGATGGCAAATTCCAGCTCTGACAGAGGGAAAGAATGGAGATCGATCAACTCCTGTTCAGCCCAGCCCATTGAAAAGATTGAACTCGTGCAGCCATCAAGGCCTATGTGACTCACATGCTTCACATCTGTCGGTAATCCAATTTCCATCCCCGTCTCTGCTTCCTGCTCATCTTTATACACTGAAAACAGATACATAGTATATATATTATGATGGAGATGTGTATATGTGCATGAAAAAGGCTCCAGAGCTAGAGAGGATTTAGAAATTATTCTACATCTGGTTTGGTAATTTATAATTTGACACTCTAGTCAATACTTGCCTCATCTAAAATCCTCATAATAAGTTGATTATATATCCAAGAAACCTCTTTAGTCAAGGTATCGAGGGACAATGTGAATTCAGTAGTTATGCTGTTTATAGATTATATGAGAGTACTAGTCACATTAGTCTAGGTATCGAGGGACAATGTGAATTCAGTAGTTATGCTGTTTATAGATTATATGAGAGTACTAGTCACGTAGCTTACCAAATAACTGAGACAAGTTCTTGAATGCCTTCTGGAATTTTGGGAGGGTGGTCTTCCAGTTTTGACCCGATAGACTTTTCTCATTGTCCAAACATCCCTCCTCCTCGTCTTTCTTTTCCTCTTCGACTTTTTCTTCATAGACATAGCAAAAAGTTAGCTTCAGACATGGTAAAAACAGGATCACATAAAAAGCCGATGTTGTATGGAAGGAGAGAGAGCTTAATAGGTACCATGCTTTGATCTTTTAGAATGGTGCATCACTACTGGAATGCTGGATTCCGAGATGCAACCGGCAGCAAAGGGAAGGAGTACAAATCTCTCCAATCGATCCTTCATGCTGAAACAAGTTATGAGTTCTGAATGATGGACACATATTGTTGGAATATATATGCTGCATATTGGCTTTAATTTTAAGTTATAATTATACTGAGGAATGGGAGTCAATATCTACTCAAGTTTTATGACACCAAGTACGAAAGGTGATTTGAGTAATAATATGCTCACTGGTGATTGCTAGATTTTCAATTTACACATACTATATTTTCTCTCTCTGTTAGTTCCCAAATGGTGGGCTCCTGCTTTTACTCCTACACTCGTAAAGGCGAAGCTAACATATGTGTTGTGTTCTGTCACCTTTATTTTGTGTGCTATATACTAAGTAAGAGATTGGATTGTAGAAAGTGAGTGGTGAGATTTTCTTCAGGAATATGTGTCTCTTTCCTTTTTGTTCTCCTTTCTGTCTAAATGGATACGTAGCCTTTAAATTCCACCAGAAAGAAGTGATAAACAAGCAAACTTCTAAAATTCTCCTCTAGATTCTTGATTAGTTGAAAAGCAGAATTCATTCCTTAAAACTTTGTACACACATTAGTCCATAGCTATATAAAATCAAAATCAAGGCTCACGAGGTTGAAGCTTCTTTATATATACATAACTGATAACTGCTAATAGAAAGTTGATCTAAGCTACATGAAAAAATTGGTTTTTATTTTAATAACACTATGGATATTATATTGGTTAGCTCTGAAGTTGGATATTAAAGTCTACAAATCCAAAGTGGAAATTTCTTCCCTTTTACTCATTTATGCTGCAATTGGCACATGATATTCTGCATGCACCAGCCAGATCCAAGATTGGGCAGGAAGTTTCCTCACTTCCTCCAGGCTTCGTTAGCTGAGATAGTATTAGAGACGAGAAGATAAGGCTCGTGTTGGTGAGGATCTAGTTCAAGCAGTTTGTTGGATACCCAATTCGCCGTCTCAACATCCTTGTGAAGCAAGCAACAAGATAGATATGCTTTCCAACCAAACCTCTTTGAAAAGATTGATATGTTCTCGTTAACAAAATTCTTCATCTCCTTTAGGTATTGCCTACGAGATCTATCGTACAAGTAAAAGGTTCGATACCAGGCCAGACCCCATACATCCCTGTCATCATCTTAAGATACCAGCAGCTGTCGTCTACCAAACCAGCATAGCGCCATAGACTTTAGAGCTGTTTCTTTGGATCGCATATCATGGCATAGAATAGCAAGGGAATTTAGTTACTTAATTGTGTTCAACAATATTTGAGTGGCAAGAATTTGAGAATTGGTGTCGAATCAAGTTATGATCAATTGATGAGTTTTACATCGTGCAAAATTCAAATCGTTTGTTTTGAAATTTTTATTAGTTGGAGAAGGAAACAAATCATATGGACAACTTGTAACCTATTGTATTAATAATGAATTTGAAATTGGTGTCAAAGATTGGAAACATATAATTCCAATCTATACAAAAAAAAGAAGGCATACAAAGTTGGTGGAATAATGATGACTATGCAGGCGGTATCAAGTTACTCTACAAAACCTGGGATCATTATAGAGGAGGGTAGAAGTAAGAGGACAACGAAAAGCCCAGGAAGAGCAATCCCCCAACTGTAGCAACGGTTCGCTGTGAAATCTTAGATGCCAGCATACTTCCACCAATCACTGCGACAGACGTGCAGATGGTGTGCCCTATGGTAGCTCCGGCAGCAACTCCCACAGCATTCTTATGTGTGGCTAGCTGTACCACAGGAAGAAGATAACTTTTCAAGTTAAGAAACAGCTGTAACTAAACTTTGTTATGCAAACGTGCTCATGTTCACAAAGACTGAATTGTAAACGTCTCAGCTCCAGATACCAACATATAAATATTGGAAAAGACTGGTAGCATATCTGTTGACTTACAAAAATGGACAACGTTGGCCCTTGAATAGATCATGTACCAACATATTTCAAAAGATTATCATAGCCACTTTGGGAGCCAGCTAGTCTGACATTGGAAGTAAATTACAAAAAAGGTAGCGAAACTTACAGCGATTGTTGCTATCTGGCTGCGATCGCCCCACTCTGCCAAGAATGTCAATATAAATGACTGCAAGGAAATCACAGGAGAGAGGAAAAAAAACATTAGTGTCTAGACTTGAATTTCCTGATAGTTTAATGTGAAACTAGATTAGAACAGTTCAAGGTGGCAATAGTATAATGTAAAACTAGAACAGAATATTAACCTATACCTCTAGATAGATTGGTGTACAAAATCTAGAAAAGAAACGTCGCCAAGTTGTCTTCCCCTGTCCAGCTTCAAGTTTCTCCTCTACCTGGAGCAATTAGTCTTAGAACCAGCCCATAGTTTATCATACAAACAGAGTTGAGATGCAAACAAAAAGCTCCAGCAAGTTGATCCATACATAAGAAATTTATGCAACCAGGAGTTTTGGGGAGAATTTCAGTAAAGAAACAAAAGAAGTGCAGTGCAGATACTAGAAGTAAAAAAGATTAACAAAACAGCAAGTGAATCATGCTATGACACATATAAGAGTAAATTGACTCAACCACCTTATTCCACATTTCAAGAGAAAAAAAAGAAAGAAATAAACAGTTAAACACTTACCACTAGCATAAATACAATAAAATCAAGCTAATGGAGTAGTTTAGTTTTACACAAAAGGATAATAGGTACATGAGGAGACCATATATAAAAAATACTATAAAGTTCTAAATCTTGAAGACAGTAAAGAAATGAGACAGGAAAGCAGAAATAAAAGGAATAATAGATCAAAATTGAAAAACTCAACATACTTCCTCAATTTCTTTCTTCTGGGAACCTTTCGGGTCAGATTTCCACGCAATGTAAAGTAGTCGGAGACCAAAAAAGGTATAAAGAACTGCAATAAGGGTTTCATGTCAGATTTATAAACGACCTGCACATAAGAAAACCACTCACAAATGAGCATGCTGTTCCTATATAGGATGCTAGCTACTAAAAAACATTCCTTTCAGCTAGATCCTGTAATGAGTTTCACTTTCAGAGTCTTTTGACACATTTGAGCATTTTTGTATTTACTCCCCTCCAAAGACAAATAAAACAAACCTTTAAGTCACATGTATGGAGATAAGCAGAAACAAACCTGTAGCTGCACTATTGGTATGCTTCCTTGATATCAGATTAGGAACAATTCTACCAAGACCAGTTGAAAGTATCTGGTAGAAGTATGTTATCAACATAATTAGTGCCATCCATCAAAAGCACCTTTATGAACCCATAACATTCAATCCCTGTAACAAAGCATAGAAGGAATACAGGCTTACCGTCATCACAAACAAGGCACTGAGTGCACCTGATAGAACAATTGACTTTGGGTGCCGCATAGCCATGAGAGCTGCAATGATGAATGTTTCATCTCCAATCTAGCATTAAAACCATCATCCCAAGAAAAGATCAGAAGAATGAAGTATAACAATATAAGACCAAGTGATCACAAAAAGGGACAGTTATATCCAGGATGAAGGTTTAATTCAAAAATAACAAGCGCTTCATTCACAGTTACAATCAGATATTCAACATCAAAGATGATAAAACAGGTAGAAAATACCAATCACAATCCACGCATAAGAGAAATTCAACAGTGCTAGTTAAGAAAAATCTAGCAAAGCCGATTCTGTGAAACCGAGTCCACTAACCTCACTGACAAGTATCATTGATAAACTAGCAAAGAAAGCATCAAAAATTCCAAGACCAGAGTCCACATCCACACCATAAGAATCAAGATCATTTTTTTCGTTGATACCGGTCTTTATTCTGTCAATTATCTGTCCAATGAGTTCAATAAATGCGTGTCAAACTCCATTCATAGAATACAAGCACTTGGAACAAATAGAACTCACTTTACCACGCCGGCCCAGATCCTTAATTGAAGTACTCGACTCGTCACTTCCATTCTCCTAAATCAATCCGAAGCATCATAATCAAATTATGCACACATGAAATCATAACAAAAACACGTACCTGAGCGGAAATTAGAGGAACGGAGAGGGATATGAATAGGAGAAATGCGACGAGGAATGATGTCCCTCGAAATTTATACGATGGCGACGAATTCCCCATGTTTTTGGATTCGATCTGGTGAGCGAGTGAAACCAGTTTCGGTGTTCGCAGCTCAATTAGGGGAATCTCGACCGGAAATGGGAAATTGCAGATTGAGATCTACGCCGGCATTAGCGATAGAGAGAGAGATATTTTGATTTTGAAGTCTCTCCGAAAATCCAAATCACTAGAGTGAGTCTAAATTTATGGGGTTTTTATATTCTGGATTTCGAAATTTTACATGGGTTTGACCTGCACCATTCCCCACCAAAAACCAGGCGTTGAATTCATTCCACTCCTCCGCAACACTACTAAACTGGAGTAACACTTAGAATAGTGTGGACTAGCGGTTAGGACGTGGGGACGTCCACTATTGGAATCAGCTAACGAGTGACGGACAAATGGGACGGACGAGCGGTCAGGCGTCGGTGGGATTCGTTAGTCGATCGCTTGTCCGCTATTGTAGTGACGCGATCGGCTGATGCATTTTTTCAATTTTTTTAAAACTCTATATATACGTCTCGTTGCACTTCATTTCATTTGCACCACTTGTGTTAACGAGTTTCTCTTCCTTCTCTCTTCATTTCTCATTTGATCTGTAGATAAAAATTGCTACCGGTAGGGATGCTAACGACTCACGGCGAATTAACGAAGAGTTGCAACATTTCTGTCGAGGCACCATTCACATAATCGGGTATAGGTTTCTTATAAGCCTACCCCCGAAGACTGCGAAGGTCTGATGGATATGCACGGAAGGGTGCACGATTTTCCCGGAATGTTGTGCAGCATATAATGTATGCATTGGGAGTGGAAGAACTGCCTCACCGCCTAGAAAGGGATGTACAGAACCGGCTTCAAATGCAAGAATCCCACGATGTTCCTCGAAGCCGTACCTGACTACCGGCTATGGATTTGGCCTGCATATTTTGGGATAGCCGGGTCGAACAACGACGTCAACGTCCTCCAATCGTCGCCCATTTTCAACGAGCAGTGCATGGGCGTTGGTCCGGCCATCAGTTTCGTCGCCAACGGAAACCAGCACGATATGAGCTACTATTTGGCGGATGGGATGTTGAGCGGGCATTTGGCGTGCTCCAGTTTCGATGGGCGGCGGTGAATGGTCCAACACGTTTGTGGTATGACGACTGCATTGCTGATGTCATGTACGCATGTATTATCATGCACACCATGATCGTCAAAAATGAAGGTCCTGAACTGACTGATTGGTCCAATGAAGATGCTGTTGGTCCAAGCCACGGTGTGGCCACCGCCAATGTACGACTGGGGATACCTCGGGGGGACGCCGAAAGGGGTCCAACCATTTGCCGATCTTCAACAATAAGAAGCCCATATTCGATCCCAGCAAGATATAATTGAAGAGTTATGCGCGCGGAGGAGTGCATGTTGCACAGCCAGGAATTCTACATGGGTGGGGAAAAAATATACATAAAGATATTTTAACACATTAAGAAAGGGAAAAAATAAGGATATTTAAAAAAAATTAAAATTAACTATTAAAAGTAACATACATGAATTTTTTATAGGTGGAACATTTGCCCCTTGTGAAAGCCATATAGATCCGTCCCTGTTGATATCTATAATGTAATTTGTTTGAATCGTTATTTTTTTTAATTGTACTATGTTAATATTTTTTTATTTAATGAAATTATTATTGCACTTTCTCCGTCCGTATTCGTGTCGATTTTTTAATTTCGTATTTGTGAATTTATTTTATTGGCTAGATGGTCGGCTAGTCTTAGTGCTAGACTATTATTGTGTTGTGGTTAGTCCTGATGATGTGGCAGACTATGATTAGTCCTAGTGATGTGGCAGGAGGTGTTTGTGGTTAGTCCTAGTGCTAAACTATTGGTTATTTCGCCTTATTGTGGATCTTCTTAGAGTGTCCACAATAAAGTGACACAACCATAAAAATTCTTCCACAACCACAAAAACTTGTTCAACCCAATAGTGGTCACGTCACAGCCACAAATCACATTATTTTATCAATTGTCAATATATTTTAATTGAATTAGAATAAAAATTATCGGACTAAAATAATTAGAAAAAACACATAATTAATTAAAAAAATAAAACCAAATCTTCGTTGTATTATAAAAAGGGGAAAATTATACAACGAAATTATCGACATCACACAAACAACACCGTCGCGCATATCACAATGTGCCCGCTCCCCTACGTGCTCAGATCTCTTCAACCAAATCGGCATGGAATTGGATATGTCCTATTTCCCTGCTCATATCGGTGAACCGTTGGAGCAAGTATTCATAGCTACATGGTACACCCATCTGCAGGGGCGCGATGGCAACACCGTGACTTGACCTAGCACCACCGTCCGATGCCCAGCTCTCTGCAGCTGATCCTTCATCATCTATCATCATGTTATGCAATATGATACATGCATACATGTTATCGGCGACATCGTTTTTGTGCCAAACTCGTGTCGAGCACCGTATAATGCCCCATCGCACTTGGAGCACACCAAAAGCTCGCTCAACATCATTCCGAGCACCCTTTTGACGTTGCGCGAAATAGGATTTCTTTGGACCAACCGAATGCCGGATTGTCTCGACAAATACGGGCCAACGGCGATATATCACATCTGCCAAATAGTAGGCCCTATTGTACTGCATGTCGTTGGCCACGAATCTTACCTCCGGACCATCATCCTGGCACTCGTCATTGATGAGATGCGACGATTGCAAAATATTGATATCGTTGTTCGACCCTGAGAGATCAAAATACGCATGCCAGATCCGCAACCGGTAGTCAGCAACGGCTTCCAGGATCATCGAGGGGTGTTTGTTTTTTAATCCAGTAGTGAACCCTTCCCTTTCCAAGCCACTAGACAGTTCCCCACTCCCAATGCATGCAATCGATGTTGCCCATCATCCCGGGAAAACCGTGCACCCTCCCATGCATATCTAGCAGTATCTGGCAGTCGTTGGCGGTTGGCTTTCGTAGACACTCTGGACCGAATATGGCCTTGATGCCCCTATAAAACTGCCTCAAAACCTCTAGGCTAGTCGTCTCACCCATATGTAGGTATTCGTTGAACATGTCAGCTGGCCCGGCATAGGCAAATTGTCTAATTGCAGCGGTGCACTTCTGAAACGTCGACAGTCCGATCCGGCCACTGGCATCACATCAGAGGGTGAAGCACCTGTACCACCTTGCCAATGACGTCGCTATATGGATGAAGAGTCGTTGCGACATTCTGAAACGCCGATGAAAAAGCTCTGGCGGATAACGAGGGTTTTTGCCAAAGTAGTCATCCATCAGCCGCTGGTTAGCCCTGGCATGGTCACGTCGGATTGTCCGCCAACGATGGATCGGACGAGGGACCACCGCCGCAACCTATTCAACCACCGCATCAAATGCCTCATCGATCAATTGTTGATAATCATCGTTATCCATTTTTTGAAAGTGGAATTGAGTAAAATTTTAGAGTGGAGATTGGAATAGTGTGAAAAAATGAGATGTGGACTTGTATTTATAGGATTAAAATCCAAAAAAAAAACTCACAGCGCCACCGCGGCTCTCGGCGCCGTGCAATAGACCGCTGCGGTCAGCGCCGGGGCCCATACCTCACCGCCCCTTCCTCACCGCAAACACGGCTTGCGCCCGTCCTCCCCACCCCGTCGCACCGCCCTCTTCCACACCAATAGAGCACTCTTGTGGACACTCTTAGTATGTTTAGGGATGTCAATGCAACCCACAATTCGTGGGCTGACCCAAAGAGCCCGCCAAATTTATAAAGATAGGGCTGGAAATTTCTAATCCGATAAAATTACAATCCGATTAGCCCGCACCCGATTAATCCGCAACCCGTTAGGGCCAGACCTGAAAATCTAATGGGATGGCTTGAAAACCCGATAAAATTTATGTTGTTCTATTTGTTTGACTCCTAATTCGATAATTTATTGGTTAATTTTATAAAATATATAAATAAATAAATAAGTTTCAATTTTATATTAAATATATAAATTATATATTAAAATTTTATTAATATAATAATAGATAAATAAATTAGAAACTTCAAATTTCACTAAAAAATATTTAAATTTCTAAAACATGCTTTAAAATTTCTCAAAATATGTTACTGTTTTATTTTGCATAAATCTCAAATATTAGTATTTGATCATGTTTATGTTTGAGTTTAAGCATATAACTCAAATTTATCATAATTAAATGTTTTACATTTTATAAATATAACTATTTTTCATTATTATTTATTGGATTGATCGCATGTTAATTTTATCGATAACAACCCGATTAACCCGATGGGCTAGCCCGAAACCCGAGCTTTTAGGGTTAGGATCGAAATTTCACAACCCGATTAGCCCGCACCCGATTGACCTGCAACCCGACTAGGATTGGCTCGAAACCCGCTGGACTGGCCCGATTGACATCCCTGTATGGTTAACCGGTTGGTTATCCGTTATAAACCGATCTCACCCTGTATCTGCAACCCGATACTGTACCGATACATGCTTCAGGTATTGGTACCGATAAGCATTTACACACCCCTAACTTCAGTATACGAGAATATGTTGCTTGGAAGCCTCTTGTCCGTCCCGGATAAGTTGACACGTTTTCATTTTTTGCAATAGTTCTCTCTCTCCAATTAATACTCTCTATCACCTTTTCTCTTTCCAATTAAAATATTAATCTTTCTTTCTCTTTCCATGTAATAGTTATACACCCGCATTTTCTCTCTTCAATTAAATCTTAACCATCACTCCTAAAATCTCACGTCGGCCAAGAAATGTGTCATATTAGCTGGGACAGACGGAGTAGTAATTATCGACCTATTGAAAAAAATTCTTAAAATTATTTTTATTTTAGAGTGAACATTTTTTTTGTTATTCAACTATGGATAGCAGGATATGTATCAAATTAGGTACTCCCTCCGTCCCACAAAAGATGTCACACTTGTGGGATGACACGAGATTTTAGGAGGTTTTGTTTTGTGTGTTAGATGAAGAGAGAAAATATAATTTTTATATTAATGTGAGAGAGAACTTTTTCCAGAAATAGAAATGTGACATTTTTTTTGGGACAAACTAAAAAGGAAAGTATGACATCTTTTATGGGACGGAGGGAGTATTAAAACATTAAAAATATCACCAGAGGTCCTAAAATTTTAATTTAATATCGTTTAAACTGTTTTTTTTTTTTTTTTCTTTGGGGCAAAACAAAACTACACTCAAGCACCTAAATGGCATTTTTAGGGCTGGGTCGATACGATATACCGTATCAAAAATTTTGTTTCGTTATCATACCGAAAATATCGATATGAAAGAATTTCATATCGTTATTGTTTCGAAAGTTCGGTATACCGTATTTCGGTATACCAAAATTTCGGTATGAAAAAGAACTATACCGTTACCGTTTCAAAATTTCGGTATATCGTACCGAACTTCGGTATACCGTTCTGAACGGTATATCGATATTTCGTACGATATACCGAAATTTTATACCATTTCGAATACCTGTATACCAAAAAATATAATTTCAAGACTGAAAAATAAAACCAAAATTAATATAATTTTAACATAATAAAATAAACATTGTCCACATCTTCATAATCAAAAAATATATAATTAAGTTATATGGATATATTTATGATTTAAACTTTTAATCTTAAAAAAATAAATTATATTATTATTATTATTATTATCATCATCATCATCATCGGTATAAACGATATGTATCGATAATTCGATACGTATTGATTTTCGATATATTTCGGTATACCGATAATATCGATATATATCGTATATTCGATATAAAACGGTATACCGCGGTATAAGAAAATTTATATCGTTATCATACCAAAAACTTTCGACACGGTATTGTATCGTACCGAAAGTTTCGGTATACCGAAAATTCGATATTTTTCAATACGATACGATCGATATACCGTTTTTTCGGTATATTTACCCAGCCCTAGGCATTTTAGTATGTGATGAGAGGGAGACAAGATTTGACATATTGTTTCATTTTCTAATCAAACTTTTTTGTCATATATTCCCTCCGTCTCATAAAAGATATCACACTTGTGGGACGACACGAGATTTTAAGAGGTTTTGTTTGATGTGTTCAATGGAGAGAGAAAATATAATTTTTATATTCATGTGAGAGAGAACTTTTTCCAAAAAGGGAAATATAAGTATCTTTTATGGGATAAACTAAAAAGGAAAATGTAACCTCTTTTGTGGGACGGAGGGAGTATATCTTTCTCATTTCTTTCTACATTTCTTCTTTTACTTCGTTCTCCGTTTCTTCCTTGCTTTCGTTATTCGTTTGTCGAGTGGGCTATATTAATGTTAGATTACCAAAATTTAGTCCTAAAAAATTCTTAAATAATTTTTTCCTGAAAACATAAAGCCCTCTCAATTTGTGCGCAAGTGAATGCCTTGTTACTGGCTCGCTAATCTATTTATTCGGAATTTAATGTGATTGTTTCCAATTTTTTGATTAATATGTATGCCAAATTTGGTGAAATTAAAATATGTACCAAATGTCTTGACCATATGTATGTCTGATATATAATTTTTTGGAATTTTATAATTGCAAAATATGAGAAAATTAATCATCCATATGTTGCAATCAAGTTCTTCCATTGGATGCAAGCGAATAAGGTTTGACCAGATTTGCAGACTCTAGTATGCTTGTCTTCTTCTGTTGCTCAAATGAAAGATCCTTTATGGGTTAAATCTATTCATGAATTCATAACAATGAAGTGTTGGATTAGGGAAGATGTAGTGATTGGAAACAGAGTTAATGACATGTATGCCAAATTAGGCATTACTGATTTTGCATGAAAGGTTTATGGGAGACTTTCTCATAAAGATGTAATCTCGTGGAATACAGTGATCACCGACTATGCTCAAAATGGTCTTGTTGCTGATGATGCTGTTGAGGTATATAATTGGATGAGAGAGAAAATGAGGTTTTGAAAAAAGTTATTTTCAAGACTTGCGAAAGACTATTTAAATTTTGTAAATCTATCTTTAATATAGTCCACTCAACAAAGAAAGAAAGAAAGAAGAAGAAAACGAGGGGGAAGAAATAGTATAAAGTGGGATTAAAAAATGCAAAAATATCAAAGCCCGTCTCCTCTCATCACAAATAGACATAACTACCCTTTTGGAGATTTGAGGGTAGTTTCACTGAAAAAATATCCAAATAATAAAAAAGTAGTTCAAACAATATTAAATCAAAATTGAAGATCTCTAGAGATATTTTTAAAGTTTTAGTTCCTAATTTGATACCAATCCATGGTTAAATGATCAAAAGAGATATTCACTCTTTTATTTTATAGTACTAATTAGTTACCGCCTGAAACTAGTCTTACCTCCGTCCCATAGAAATAGGCTATATTTCATTTTTCATCCGTCCTATAGAAATAGTCCATATTAATTTATGGTAACATTTTTCTCCTTCTCTCTTACTTATCAATTATGCATGAAATCCATGCCAACCCTAAATAATTATTTTCTATGGGACGAATGGAGTATAATTATGTAAAAATAATAAATTCAGAATATAAATATATAATACATAACAAAGATACTATGATGTTTATCATTGTAATTACAAGTGTTGAAATTAAATTTATAAACTAGTACCAAACTAATATTTCATGCTAGTTAAGAACATGCCCTTGAGTAGTCTTGAAAAGAACAAGAAGAAAACACAAAACTCACTTACTACACTAGACATATATATCAAATATGAACAAAACAATTAGAGAAATGGAAAGAGTGAGAAAGTTGATCATGGGAAAGTGAAACCACCACCACCAGAAGTGGCAGCAGGACGCTGGCTGACAGAGGGGTTAATGGCAACCCAGAGCAAGGATATAGTAATAGCAATAAGGCCTGACCAGACAAAGACAATGGTAGGCGTCTTCTTTCTTCTTCCCATGAGTCCCTTAGCAAAAGGATAGAGATGCGCCAACACCCAGAAACTAAAGAAGGCTCCGCCAATGAACTTGCTCCACTGGGGCGTCGTCTCGTATATCGTCCTCAAAAATGCCACCACTATCGCTATTATGTTCACCATCCCAATCACAATCGGCGGAATCATCAGCGACGACCACTTCACCAAGTAGAGTTCTGCGAATATGTCATCGTTGTCCTCGCCAGCGGACTTGGATGTCAACGTGAAGGAGATCTCGATCCCGGCGATCACCTTCAGCAGGCCTTGCACCACCGCAGCTAAATGCGCGCTGGTGCCGGAGATGAGCCAGAACTGTTCGTTCCTCCACCAATCCTCCAAACTAACGCCCGACCATTTGACCTCGAGTATGGCCAGACCAATGAGGCAAACGGACATGGTGAGGAGCAGGAGTAAGAAAGTGATATCGAGATTTTGCACGATGAAGTAGCCGGAGAAGAGGGAGAGGGCCGGGAGGAAACAGTATACGATGAGGAACAATGAGGTGAAGGGGTAGACGCCGACATTGATATAGGCCAGACGTTGTAGAACGTTGAGCTTTTTAGTGGCTAAAAAAGCGTTGTTTCGTGAGAAGAAGATCTCAACGGAGCCTGTGGCCCATCTCAGCACCTGGTGCAGCCTGTCTGTGAGATTGATGGGAGCGGATCCGCGAAACGCGTCACGCTTGGTCACACAGTAGACAGAGCGCCACCCGCGGTTGTGCATTCTGTATCCTGTCACCACATCTTCCGTCACTGAACCGTAGATCCATCCGACGCGATCCCCCCATTCCGTCTTGTCCTCGTACCTATAATGAAATAAAAATGATAAACTTCATCCGTATACAAATTGTATCACTTGTATGTTTTGGAATAATCCGCTTTCATACCAATATAATTGGCGAAAATAATGTTTTGCAATTACATTTAAAGACTAGAATGACTTATCAAGTTTTTGAGTATAAAAATATGAAGGAACAATGAGTAATGAATATACCAGCATGAGACTACAGAGACGGCTTCGGCAACAGTGGTTGCATCAAGAGCCTCGCGAGGCGCCCTAAGAATACCTGGAGGGCGACCATACTTGACAGCCGGATGATCAGCAATCGGACGACCTTGGAACTCAGCCACAGGTATGGACTCCGCTAGTAATGTGGAATTCCCGAATCTCTTTGGTAGTAAGTTGACATCGAGTTCAGGGTCAAAATCAGTGGTCTTGAGTTCGGCGGTTTTGTCTACATTAGCAGGAAGTTTGTCTAGTTTTGGAGGATCGAAACCATAGAGTGCAAATCTTCGAAACATGCAGCCTGTCCCAACATAGACAGGACCTTGTAAGCCGTCGAGAGCTCGCATGTTACCATCGAAGAAGACAGTATTGTGGTTGGCATAACGATCTGATGGATCAATGCCTTCAAATCTTTGTGGGAACTGAATGTAGCAAATATCCTCGCCGCCCCTGTCCATCATGAAGCACATTCCTTCCCGAATAGCGTTGCAGTTATTGATGTAGTGATCGCAGTCGAGGTTGAGCATGAAAGGTCCATTGGACAAAATAGCCGATGCTCGGACGAGGGCATTCATGGCACCCGCTTTTTTGTTGTGGTCATAACCGGGGCGTTTCTCACGCGACATGTAGACAAACATAGGCAGACGTATGTCGACATCACTAAAGTCGATAATATTGCCTTCGGAACTTCCCATAAGTGGATCGGAGCTAGGAGGCTTTAACATGACTTGTAGAATTCCAGCATGGTCGCCCTTGGCATGCTCGCGGGATGCAACGGCCCACGTCCCAGGCCAGTGGGTGCCGTCAGCCATCCATGTAGCTTTAGTCACCTTAATGGGCTCTAATGTGTCAGCTCCAGTCTCCCTCATGTGCTTGAGCATTTTCATCTCTTCTCTTGCATTGAAAGCCTCTGATCTTCTCCTGATGGAATCTGGAAGCCCGTTGATTCTTACTTTGAACTCATCATACTCTCTTTTCACTCTTCTTCTGTCCTTAACAAAGTCCACTCTGTTCTTGTTCTTGGTGGGATCTCCCTTGAGACTGAAGTAGGACTCCGGATTCCGGGGTTCTATGTCGTGTTTCCTACAGAAGGGAACCCATAGATCAGCAAAACTACAAGCCTCAGCCATTGCTTCGAAGTTAAGTAGGGCTCCTCCATCATCAGAAACATAGCAAGCTAGTTTCTCGACGGTGTACTCCACAGCTAAGATGGAGAGAATAGTGTTAGCAGTTACGAGAGGGGGTTCCTTCTCAGGATCAGCAGTGGATACAAACACATCCATCCCAGGAAGATCTGATCGGCCCGTGGGGTTGGCGGGGGAAGGAGCTTCAAACTTGTCGCGCAAGAGAGGCAAATCCGTTTCTCGATTGATGGGGTGCATCTTGGGGAGCTGGTCAAGAATCCAAGAGAATGCAAACCATATTTCGCAGACGACTGACATCAACCAGAGCCACACAGCATCCTCGTTTGGATGGCGCACTCTCCACACCAAGAAGAAGCACATGACAACAAAACGAATAGCAATGAGGAGCCTGTATGGGCTAATTATACTATTAGGGATATTAATGACGCGGCTGAGAGGCCGCCATGGTCTATCAGCGGTCTCGAGCATGCCCTGGTGCATTCCTCCATCTTCGTCCCCGTCCTCAGGCCAATACGCATTCCCATATCCATAAGTGCCCTGTGTTTCAAACAACCATTTGTTGTGATCGAATTCACCATTATGGTTCCTCTTCATCATCGACATTTGTTTATTATCCTTTTCGGGCCCGGGGAGGTGGAGGGCTCCCTTGGAGTAGTTTGGTATTTCATCGTCTGAATCAGCACTCTTGTAAGGCTCCTTGCATCCGGGACAGAGCCCAGTGTCTTTCTGGGCGTCCATGTAGCAATCCCGGCAGATTTTGTACCTGCATTCGCAAGGGATCACGTCGTTGCCGCGCTCGTCCTTGATCACATTGCCATCGCAGGCCGGCATCGCGCACGATGACCCTTTGCAGCCGGCCATCTGGGGATGGGAAACCTGCGAGTCGATCACCTTGTCCATTAGATGGGCCCGCGTTACGCTGTTGAATCCCCCTGTGAATAGGGAACTTGACACGTATTGCTCCTCCGCTTTCGCTGCCACCGGCTGGTTGTCTGGCGTCACCGGAATGTGGACTGTGTAGCTGTTTTGGTCGCCGCCTTCGCCACCGGACATCTCGATCTCCTCCTTGGAGAGGCTGACATACTTGCCGCTGGATGTTCTCCTCGCGAATTTGACGGTGGAGGATCCTCCTTTTCCTCCCTTCTTCGACGGTTGATTCGTTAGCGTCGCCATGCTCTTTTTTCCTTGATCGCTCACCCTCCTTGTTCAATCATTTATCTTTGCCAGAAATTATTTCATGCAATGCTGCCTCACCATCACCATCATCTTTCTGAAACTTTTTGTTAAGAATGAACATGGGAAGACAAGATAAGAAACCCATTGATTGATTTTCTGCGAAATGTTCGGAGAATGGATGAATATACATTTGTTGCCTATATTTCAGCACCATGTCTCGTTGGCTTCTGGATTTCTCTTGCTATAAATATATTATGTATTTGTTGCATGCTAGTATTACAAATAAATCATTTACCGTAACATATCCTAATTTAAATTTATTCAGGTGTTTGTTAACATCAAATCCTTGTGTTCCATAATACTCCCTCCGTCCCACATTTAGAGTCACTTATTGTTATGGCTCGGTTTTTAAGAAAGAGTTGAAATGTGTAATAAATGAAGTGAGATGGTAGAGTATGTAATAAATGAAGTGAGATGGTGGAGTTGGTGGAAGGTGGATCCCTTTTGACTTTTGATTTTTGTTTTGATTTATTTTAATGTAGATTATGACATTTTTATGTAATTTTAATGAAGAATGGGGTAAAATTGTATGACCAAATATGGAAAATTCTAAAAGTGACTTTTAAATTGGGACGGACTTTTATGGCAAAAAGTGACTCTTAATCTGGGACGGAGGGAGTACTGTGGAATAATTTTTCAAACATAACTAATGAGTAGTCCAGCACAAGTCACAAGTACCCACAGACCAAATAAATTGGTTGTTTAGTGCCCTCTTTCCTAAAATTTAATTATCAAGATTTCTCTATTTTACTCGAATCGGCAAGATTTCTCTATTTTACTCGAATCGGTATTTCTATTTTACAAAGTGTGGACTCAAATAATGAAAGAAAACAGCATATCCAGCCAAGAATTAGTGGGGCAAATGTCATACATCAACACATGTCAATGGACTCACAGGTCTTCAACTGTTTCCTTTGCTGTATTAAATGCTATAAGCATCCAACATAAGCACCATGCATGCTCTTTTTTTACATTTACATTCATACACAAAAATCAAGCTGCTTTTTATCTCCAATCTCTTCTTTTTCTTTCTCTTCTCACCTTATTAGTACAAACCCACTTGTTTGTGTCAAATTTAGGCTAATTTTGGGGCAATTTGAAGAAATAAGGAAAAAAGGCAATTGAACATTGAAGAAGAGGAAAAATGCAGTATCCATTTTTTTAAAAAAATCCTTCAAACCCCACCTTCCTATCCATTCCGAACCACTTCATTTATTAGAGAGAACTGGCTGATCCTCACACCTAAGTAAATCCATCACTCACAAATATCCCACTTCCACCACACACCATTTCAAGATTCCATTTTTATTTTAATTTTCCCACAAAAACTTCAATTCTGACTAAAAAGGTGTGGAGATGCGTGCAATTGTTGGTGGGGTGTTTTTAACTATGGCCTTGCTGCTGAATTTCGGATTTTGCCACGTGAGTTTGCTTCGCATAGATCCCATGGAAAAAAATCGATTCTTTATTGAAAAGGTGGTGTTGATTTAGTTGCAGGAGATGATGGTGCCGGCGGCGGTGGAGGCGGAGACGATCATCGGCCGGAGGAGGCTGGGGAGCTTTCAGATATGCGCTCTCTGCACTTGCTGCGGCGGCGGAAGCAGAAACTACTGTGTGTCGACGCCGTGTTGCTATGCAATCAATTGCAATATCCCAAACAGACCCTTTGGCTTTTGCTCTTTCACTCCCAAGACTTGCAATTGCTTCGGATGCCATCTCTAATCTTCTTGTAATTATTCGTGGTAAGTATCATAAATGTGTCATTGTTATTACAATTACTATTATATTTGAAGTTTATGAATAGGGGTAAGTAATAATGTAAGGTAAAAAGAGTGGACAAAAATTATAGTACAAGGGGGGATTGGTCCAACCATTCATTCCCACCAGCTGTATATTACACATGTATTTAGTAATGGATTAATATGAAAAAATGGATATGTGATGGATCAGGTCTGGGTCCAAAAGGAGGGGTGGTCCTTTTGGTTTTGGTGGTGGTCCCCCTCATCCGGGTACGGGTCGGCCCAGCACTCGTCCGACTCTGCCGCCTTCTTCCACCTCCTCCTAAACACCTTGTACTCGTTATATGACTCTCTCCGAACCTAATTTCATCATCACCATCATCACCGTCACTTGTTTGTTTTCGAGTAAATTAATTTAGCTTAATTATTGACAACTTACTGCGAGTCTTTGGTCGATTTCACCCGACCCGGATTTATCCTGCAAATAAATACCCACAATCTCACATTCCCACTCTTACTAGAATAAATTCAATATATACACTACTCAGTAGTACCTTTTTTTCACTAGAAGAGGTCTTGTTCCATCTAGTCGTCTGCATGTGTATCAATTAAGCAACTTAGTTGATAAGACGTTTTTTTCCTCAAGTCAATGAAGAAGAAATTAAGTACCTTTTGGCGAGGATCTCCCAGAGTTGGGAGGCCGTAGTGAACAAGATATTCGGTATCCACAACTCCAATCTTTTTTGTTCGATCGCCCTATGCAAGATAAGATGGTATCAGATAGTAGACGAAATTCAAGAAAACAGCTACATAAACCTGACCGTACCTGTGCGCAATAACCAAGCCGTATGTCTAGTCCCCACGCATGGATCAAATCGTTCTACACACAAAAACAAATGTCACTCCTCAATCTAGCTTTGTCTGTAAAAACATGTCATCTGTAACTTGATATACCTGAATCATATACCACACACAACGCCATGCAGCTTTCGAGAATACAGGGGCCATCACTTCTATCCACCTATCGCCATTGTCAACTAGATTAATATGCCAAACACCCTTTCACCTTTTTAATAAATAAATGTTACAAGTCCAGTTGTTTAACTGTAAATTCTACCCTGTGCAAGGAGGACCGGTGCTGCTGTCATTGCATTGAATACCCTTACCATCATGTTTATAAGACCTCCTGTGGACTTTAGATCTCCCCGATCGAGCTGTGATAAGATGGTGCACCTCAGACTTGTCAAGATCTAGCGCTGGTTGTGATATCTCTAGCCCTTCATATTTCACAATCGATAGGTACCTAAGCACATCCCATATTTAAGTTATACACTTACAATAAAATCTGAATACTTTTAACTTCATGCTGGATGAAAAAGAAACACGGGTTGAGCTGCATACCTGGCAGGATCAAAATGTTCAACACCAAGGTCTTCGTCCCATAAGAAAATATAGTTATACTCTGCTACAATATCTGGATGTAGAAACCGCTTTGCGAACCACCTGCTCATTACACGCCATCAGATTTTGAACAAATTAATCAAAGAGAGTAATAAACTTTTAGATATTCATTCATTATCATAACTAACTATTAATCACTTGGACACACATTATAGAATTCAAGGAGAAAACTAGCTACTCATACCATTTAGTTTGATTATCAGCTGAGACATGTATGACACTACTGCTCCAATTATAATCCTTCCACTCATCAACAATACCATCATAATGGAAAAGCATGACAGCAAAATCACTTCCTAGGAACTGCAAATTTAGAAGCCTTATGTTATCTTTCTATCTATCTATATACACAGATATACTACATCACAGATATTCAAGGTTCAGATTTTCAGTAATAAGTTATAACTATACCTTCTGGACCATCATATCTACATTATTTTTCTGCTTTATCCCCACAGCAACAGCAAACAGACTTTTAGAAGTATTTGTCTTCTGTTTGCACATTTAAACTCGTTAAGCTTGAATCTGTTCATGGAATATACTTTTGCTTTGTTTTTCCAATACTAATTTATCAATGAAAAACTTCCAAAATAAGTAAATATACAAATAGAGAAGATCATCAAATGACTGTTGCTAGGCAATCAGCCAGAAGAATTCTTTCCCACTTTCAGCAACTATACAGCTTGTAAAAAGAAAAACCTCAAAATGTAACGCGGAATTCTCTCATTACAGACCTTTGGAAGACCCCATAGTGGTCTTCTCTCCAAATTAGTGGTCTTGGAAACTATGCCTTGGGGTAACGTCTCACTTCCAGGAAGCCTGCATTGGTTCTAAAGACAACAAAAATTATGCCAGTAAGGCATGAAGAGTGGCGCATTATAGAAAACGAGTCGTGCGAAACAGTTTCCATATTCTCGTTCACTTTTTAACAAGTCTTCTGAGCTCTCCATATTTTCAGTAGAATGCTAGCTTGAAAGTAGGACTGCCCGTACCTTACATAAACCTTTCGAACCTTGTAAATTCCATATTAACATGTCCTGCAAAAGAAGTCTTAGGCTCTAAAATAATACTACATCAAAAAATCCAAATATTTTATGTTCATCAAAGCAAGTCTAAATATGAAGGGAATGCAGTAAGCAACCTCTATATTGTGTTGTGTTATTGCTCTGCTCCATAGGAAGAGTCCTATAAAGATAACAAAAGCTGCAGGAAAGATGCTGCCTCGCGGGAAAATTCTACAACATTTTTGATGCCTCACTACCGGCATCTGAGAAAGTAATACAAGGGTCGTATAAATTCGGCTGGTCATGAAACAGAGGACTAACATATTTGCATCCACATATTTGCATTGAAAAAAGGTTAGCAGAAAATAAGCATTCGAACGTAGTTATATCAAATCAAACAACAGATTGTGTGGAACTTGTCACTGCTGCTCATTAGTCAAGATAATGACGCATATTTTACTGAAATTCAATCAACTTAATCAACAAGGCAACCAAGGCAGAAGCCTAATCACATTCACTGAAAGAAGATTATTATCTTCATAAATTAAGTTTTGAAATCAAATGATGTTCAGAAACGATAGTAGAAAGAGCAGGAGCAGTTATCAATATCAAATAATCATGTTACGAGATGAAGTTTGGGGGAAAATAGAAAAATAACCTTATAATTGGCGTATGCATATGAAGATCCAAAAATAGATGATATTTTGCAGATAATTAGGCGCACATGCATTATATAGTTACCAAATTAGATGATCGCGCCATGGTAGATCAGAAACTCGTGAAATGTCTTCCAAAACCGGCCGCATTCCATGTTCCGATTGTATATACGTGATCGAGAAAGGTCTGATTAATAATTGATTTGCACATTTGATTGCACCATTTTAGTGACATGCGTAAGCTAGAAAACAATGGAAGACTCGTCGTCTTCACCACGACAAGGACAGAGAGAGAGAGGAGATGAAGTAAACCGAAGAAGACGGGCATTCCCCCTTAATATATGGCTGATTAAGAGAATTTTCTTCTAATTTTCACGTAAAAATTAGTTTAAATTTAATATTGCAATTTAAGAGTAAACAGGTATTTAGATAAATATTAAATGAGAGTAAACTCACATTTTATTTTATTTCTTACAATAATAGATACGATTTCAATATATTTTTTGGTGCAAATTAATACTACTGCAAAGTCTATGACCAATTTAAAAGAGTGGAGATACAAAAATGACATGGGCATCCGGAGATTTACCTTGATGATTCGACTGCGTCTGAATTTAGGAAAAAAGTCATGCACGTGCGGTACTTTAACTATTCTACTCGAAGAGAGTAACAAACAAATGAAGCATATATTATGAAAAAAATAAACAAAACTAACTAGAGTGAAGAAAAATGTATTTCTGCGAGATGAAATATGCCCTGACTGGTGGTTTCGGATTCATGCATTGTCCTCAAAGATTAAACGATTTTTTCCCAAACACCTCAAAATCGCTATGCACCAACGGAATCTTAAAATTGTGGTTCAGGTAGTGTCATCAATTTTTTCCGGTATTCCTTTGGCTGAGTGAGTTTACTTATTTGAAATTCCTTTGCAAATGTCAATTGAAGTCAAGTTTTAGCTATAGATTTCAGCCATAGAAACCTATGGATGAAGATACTATATAACATTATGTAAAAAAGTCTGGATGGTGAGTGAAAGTGAATAATAGTAGTTGAGATGGAATAATCAATATACAATTACTAAACATTGTTATTGCTATTAGTGGGGTGAATTTGAAAATCCCACTAGATAGTGATGTCTTTATTTAGAAAGTGAGGATCAATCCATTGCTCTTCATTCTCACAATCACAATTTATATAATTAATGAACAAGAATATCTAGAATGACATAGTAAGCAATCAAGAGAGGAAGGGATGCGATTGTGCCGAAAATGACCCTGCAACATAAGAAGGAATAGATTCATTAGTTTTTGTGTTCTAAATATATAAATAAAAATGAAAGTGAAAGTGAAAGTGATGAAATACTGACGCGGTGCTGAGTACGTTAGCGTGCAAGCTATACTCCTGAGCAAACATGAAGCAGGTTATCGCCTGCGGGAGAGCCGCCTGCATTGCACAATTTGCATATATATGTTGAACTTGAATCAATAACTAATTGACTCCTAGGTAGGTAGAGCAACCTTGCTTGACCTGTATAATAACGATAGCGAGGATGTCTGAGCGCAAGCCCAAAGCGAGAGCGCTAACGCCTGTGATAAGCGGTCCGCATACAAATCTCAGACACATACCGTACATGCTTAGCCCTACGCCACAAGCTATTATCTTCTCTTGCAGCGCCATGAACAGCCCTGCATCCGTTATTAACCTCATTTCTTCGTCACATCTCTCTCGCACACAAACATATAACCTGCTATGTATACGTACCCATAGTGAACATGGCCACCCCACTTCCCGCCTTTGCCATTATCTGAATCGATCCATCCACCATCGGAGGCATCACAATATCCCACCTACACACACATACATACTTATCACATGATTGCTGGATTATAAACCCATCCCACATTGGATGAGTCAGGAAAGTTGAAAGCTGTATATAAGTGTTGTCCAGGTCCAAAGCTGATAATATCAAACTAATGTGCAGTCGATGATCCCAACTGTACTACTATAACAGAGAGAAAGGTAACCTGTTTGCTAATAGAGCCCAAACGAGTCCAAGGACACAAGCATAGCAATTGGGATTCTTTCGAAGCTTCATTCCGACTATCTTGATAGTTGAACAGAAACTAGACGAGGAGAAGGGTGATGCGGTGGTATCGATAATGGTACAACCATGATCTCCGTTGGCAACAACAACAGATTCATCAGTATGAACATTAATATGACGATGAATATTAGATGAAGAAGAAAGTAGTTTGGCACGGCGGAATTCAAGCAAGCAGAGGAGAATGGGGAACCAGAGGAGAGACTGTATGACGGACGACTGTATAACAAGATGCTCTCCCGCGTCGCCATACATGGCCTTGAGCAAAGGCACCCCGACCACCAGGGTGTTGTTGAAGCTGGAGAGAGAGAAGGAGGTGATGGCCCACGCAAAGCCAAACCCCGCCTTACACCACAAAACCAAGGCTGCACCAACAACTGCTTTTGCAACAACGTCCGCGGCTAGGAAACGAAAGTTGAAGGTGTAGGGATTGACGCTGGCGGTGAAGTGGAAGGTGAAGAAAGGGAGGATGAAATAGCAGTTGAAACGGTTTATGGCGTCGCATTCTTCCGCCTTGAACATGCGCTTTGACCCGTAACCTAATAGCAACGCTACGTATAGCGGCGCCATGGCCTCTACTACTTTGTACACATCTCCCCACCCTATCTGCATCCTCCTTCTATCTCTCCTTTTGCAAATGTAATTTGCTATTCACCATGATTTATAGTACTAACACTTCTGTGTTGTTAAATCAAATTATTTGATCATATATGCTGCGCTACTTTAATCTCCACTATCACATGGAGTAGTATATACTTTCTAGTTTTTCAATTTACCACTCTACCTCTTGATTATTTATAGTAGCTATGTTGCTGATTAATGTTAGCTAGATTATTAGTAACTAGTAGTAATATAATACCTATTAACTAACTAATATTTAGATTTACATAATAGTGGTGGATTGAAGAAAAAATAACCTTCCTCAACATAGAGAAGATCTTTGTGAATATGTTCGTATTCCAACAGCAATATACTCACAAATCACAATTTTTTTGGCAACCTTTATTGGCCTTACATCGATCCTAAAAAATAAAAATAAGCACGCGGTTTTCAAACTTGAATTTATGACGTTGAGAGTAGTAAAAATAAGAATAATGAGATTTGGATTCGATGCAAAACATAGCAAATAGAATAATCCTTGTTCCATATATGTCAAAATTATATGACTTTTTATTCCGATCATGTTTGCCAATATTAAAATTCGGGCAGGTGATGAATTACAGAAGTGGCATTTATTCATATTCTTCTATTCGAGAGTTGATTAATGAATATTCGCAATGTCTGCACAAAAAGAAACAAGAAATGCGTATTCTTGATGGATAAGTTCATTCTAGTAGTACTATATAAGTAATTCATGATGGTGGTAAAATGGTTTGGATTATGAACCATGAACTTCATTTACTTTACAATTCCGTGTTTGTTAAAGTAAATACCTCATTTGTACGTGAATAAGAGTTTCATTTTTTCATTTCGTGAATAGGATTTCTAGTTCATTTTTACTATAAATATAATAAGGCTCTCATATTCTACTCACTCATTTCACTCATATTTAATTTTTTGTCATCCACTTTTCTTAAGATTTGTTAAAACCCGTGTAAAAAAGAAATAGGATTTTTATTTGTAGACGGAAGGCGTAATATTAAAAAAAGATAGATTTCATTAGTTTGTCGTAAACAAATTAAGTGATCATATGCATGTATGAGCTTTGGTAGTGTGATTTCTTTAGTTTGTAGTCAAGGAAAGTAAAATATGATTATAATTATTTTGGATCATATAATTTTAAAATAGAGGAGTTATTTAACTTAGCATGGATATGTCATTCATTCGTATTGAGCTTGGGATACCTTAAAAACATCGATGCAAAGAAAGAAGATTGTCAGGAAATTGTCTTCCAATAGATTTCGCAAATTGAGTGAAAGGGGCTGGAGTTCTGGTGCTCTATCTCTATTTTCAATTTTTATTTCTATTATTTTAATTATTTTTTGTTATGGTATTAGTATGTTAAGTTGTTCATTGAATAAAAATGTATTGATCATTAGTACTAGAGAATATAAAGCACCCTCCGTTTCTTATTTGTTTGTGGTGGGACTTATTATTCACTAATATATATAGTATTTTTCTTTTTATCAATCTATTTTGTACTCCCTCCGTTCTACAAAAGATGTCATACTTGTGGGACGGCACGGAATTTTAGGACGTTTTGTTTTGTGTGTTAAATGGAGAGAGAAAATATAATTTTTATATTCATGTGAAAGAGAACTTTTTCTCAAAAAGACAAATGTGACATTTTTTTAGGATAAACTAAAAAAAAAGTGTGATATCTTTTGTGGGACAGAGGGTAAATATATAATTTATTGGATCAAATTTGTAAAATGAATATTTGTCCAATTTTGAATTTAGTCAAAGAATTCATATATGACCAAAAAAATTGGAGAGAATTTTAGAGTCCACATGCGTCAGTATCAGATTCGAGCACCAATTCAAATTTACCCACTCTAGTTGCTAAATAATTATTAATCTAATCCTAATCGAAAAAAAAGTAGGAAAAGGGAAAATTTGGATTCGTTAATATCGATTTCCTGCGGCGGCGGTGGTATATAATATGGCAGCTCAAAGATTGGTTTGGAGATTGAGTAGCTTTCCGGTGGCAAAAGTAGAGCAACGGCCGCCATTTACAGGTCGAGGTCGAATCAAAATGTCTGCCGCCAATTCGCATTCTACAAGAAAGCTGCCCATACTGCTTTTTGATATTATGGACACAATCGTCCGCGATCCTTTTTACCACCACATCCCTGCCTTTTTCGGGTATTCTTACTCTTTCTTCTCTCCCTAAATTTACCTGGAACTTAATTATTAATTGGTGTGTGTTTTCCTTTGTGCAGAATGTCTATGGATGAGCTTCTGGAATGCAAGCATCCTACTGCCTGGGTTGAGTTTGAGAAGGGTCTTATTAATGAGGTATAATATCAATTTTACTTTGCTTACCATTTTGTAGAAATGCCAGAATGAATATGAAGCAATGACTTGTTGATCCAAAGTTTCTTTCTTTATGTATTCATTAATCAATCCTGGTTCCTGTTTTGTAAATTGCCGAACCAGAATCGGGTGTTTCGCGGTTACAGTTTTTCGGCGGTTCTTTAAGGTTTTTCACGGTCTCGAACCGGCAGTTTTTGGTGGTTCTGACTCGGTTTCACGGTTTTTCGTGGTTCCGATCTAGAATTCCCGTCGGTTCCGGCACGGTTTCGGTTTTGGAATTTTGTAACCTAAACCGAACCACGGTTCCAAAAGTGACGTTTCGGTTCGATTTAAATCTCACTGTTCCGGTTCGAAACCGTAACCGGCGGTTACGGTTTCACGGTTAACCGGTCGAACTTGGGCATCTCTAGTAGTAACTAATAAATGGGACCTCCACCGCTTATAGAGTTGGCAATGGACAATGGAATACTAAAATCAGGTTGATCTATTTCTGATAGCCACTAAAAGCCCGAAATAGTGAAACCAATGTTGTAGGTAGTGATTAAACAGAATGTTACCTTTTTCAATCTAACCTATGAGGAGGAGCTCTTCAGATTGGCTATTCAAACTCCACGGTTTTTGTTGTGAGAGTGAGATAGATAGGTTACTGAGCTGGGGTAGGAGGGGTAAGTGTAAACCCAACTCAATTGCCCAAATGACCTTGCTCATTAGCCAAAGTGGAGAGGACCTTAGCTATTGTCTTTCCTGATTACTATATCTTCATACATGTCCTTCTAATCTTAGGGACACTACATATATTGAGGACTATTAGCTAATAACTGGCAATTATTAAGACTCACATTCAAATAACTTTTTCAACTCACTTTCCATTACATTTCTTAAAAGTTAAAACCTGTGCCCGGTTAAAGTGTGACAAAATTTAAGGGACGGAGGGAGTATATTATTGTGAAACCCATGGTACCCTTTAGCTCAACTCTCAGAAATACAAATAGGTTTAGAAGACTCTCCTACAGGTACTTGTTTGCACTGATATAGAATTTATTCGGAATAGCTCTTTAGCCTAATACTCCCTCCGTCCGCCATTAGGAGTCTCATTTCATTAGGTTAAGAAATGTTAAGAAAAGTGGGTGGAGAAAAGTTAGTAGAATAGGGATCCCACTAGCATATAGTATTAGTTTTAAATGAAATGTGAGTGGAATGAGTTAGTGGAAGGTGAGACCATATTACCATTTATGGTAAAATGAACCAGGACTCCTATTCGCGGACGGAGGAAGTATTAGAGTTCACTAGTCACTTTTTGATTGCCTACACATATTCTCTATATGTAAGTACATACAAGTTACTTCCTTTCAGGTTGAGCTGGCACAAAAGTTTTTTAAGGATGGGAGGCCATTTGACTTGGAAGGTAAAGTTAACAGATCTTGTGTATTATTCGACATAATATACCTGGTTCCTCATTGAAGTTTAGATCGAGAGCTGTAAATGGCTATTCAGAGCAACTTTTTGTCCGGACAATCAAATGTCGAGTTCATAATTTCAAAACTTAATCATGAACATATGTGTTTGAACTTCTAACCTGATAACTTTTTTCTTGCAAATTATTCCTGGTATGCATGAAACCGGCTTGATTATGTAACATTGGATGTGAGTCATGTGACTCAAATGGGTCAAAATTGCTAGCTTACAGCATAAGTTTGAGTGGATAGTCATGATCATGTCTGCTTTCTTGCAGGACTCAAAAGCTGCATGAGGAGTGCATATACCTACATTGAAGGAGTTGAAGAATTACTTATTGATCTAAAGAACGATGGATATGAAATGCATACTTCAACAAACTATCCCATTTGGTTTGTTTGAATGAACATGCTTTTGTGAAAGTTCTGAGAGGCATTGTCCTCTAGCTTCTTTTTTCTGAACTTTTCTGTTGCAGGTATGAAATCATTGAAGAAAAGCTAAAACTCTCATCCTACTTGTCTTGGACATTCTGTTCATGCACAATGGGTACCTTTTTCTTCCCTGGCCTTTTTTTGCTTGCTATTCTCATTACTGTGATAGCAAAGTGAAACTGAATTGGGTAGTCATCGTTGCTATATATAACAGGTGTGGACAAACTGTTCATTGCTTGTATTGGACCAATAGGCATAAAATTAGGAAGCTATTCTAGGTTTAACTTTGGAGGATGTCTGGGTTTGCAGAGTGATGTGCATTTAACTATTCTGCAAAAGTAGTTGTTCAAATTATTTTTCCACACAATTTTGAATCCTATGTTTTCATATTGATTCAGAAGTAGTTCCTGCCAGAAAAAGTAGAAAACTTGGCTGAAATCTCTGTTTGCATTATCAGTTGCACACAATTCTATTCCCAATTTTCACCATGCAAAAGTGGGATGATGAAAATAAATCAATGCAGGAAAAAGGAAGCCTGATCCTGACTTCTATATGGATATGTTGAAGCACTTAAAGGTCGGGCCAACATCATGTATCTTTATTGATGACAGGTAATATTACTGTTCTAAGAGCAACCGCAGTGCACCGTCTCTTATCCATCCCCTAGATAGACTTTTTACCTCATTCCGTAGCTTAGGTTCCTGAATTTATTGTTAAACTAGGAATTGAAGGACTATGCTTTATTCTGAATAATAGGATTCTTGTAATGTTTTGGCTAACAGGATGAAAAATGTTGAGGCTGCGCTCCATGCTGGCTTCAATGGCATCCACTTCAAAACTGCTGATTCATTGCGAAAGGACCTCTCTGATCTTGGGGTTATTTTGCATACTGAAAACCCAAATTTCAGTTGATTTTTAATTCTTTGTTCAAGATATGTAGATTACACCTCCTTTTCGATTTTAAACCATACATGTTCCTCTCCTTCTTTGTATATTTTGCAATAAATGTATTATCTTTCGATTCAATTTAGGTCCTTAAATTTTGGTACAAGAAAAACATAATCTGTGTCTCAGTTTGACAGGAGCTATTCTTGTAAGTTTGCACCAAACTCAAACTCATTTTTGAGTATGTCACACCAAATAGTAATTTTACTCCACTCATATTTTACACCATTTTTTAGTATATATCTCACAATTTTTGCAATAGCTCCATATTTGGTGTTATTCCGTAGAAAAAGACAAAAATGGGTTTGAGTTTGCAATATGATTGAAGGAGTTTTCTATACCAAAAATGAGATTTGGTGTATGGTTGGAAATGGCCTTAGTTGGAAGTAATTCCATGTAAATCGCAGTACATAAAATGAGGTGCAGCACCACATTCGGGGTCAAATATTTGTTTTACATCTCGATATACATTGGTGTAAGAAACAAATGAATATATAGTGTAGTCCAGCAAATTAACCACATGTTGTCATTTTTCACAAAGATGGTGAGAGGAGATCAAGTAGAAGTGAAGAGAGCAGGATTAGCTGTGGCATTGCTGACTTGCACTTCCAGCAATTCCAAGCGCCGCTCCAACGTACCCAGCTTCTCATTCAGTTTTGATAATTTGTTTTTTGTAGTAGATTCTGTTTTTCAAAACAAAACAATGACAATGAAATAAGTAATGAGAAAAATGTCAAATTATGAGGGAATTCGAGCAGGCATACCAAATTGCACAAGGAAGTCAAACAGGCGTCGAACATTGAGGGAGACGTGAGAAATAAATTCTCGATTCTCCCAGTCAGCTTGGACTGCGATTCCCACATTCACAGCATTCGTTATCCCCCCAGCTCGAGCCATCTTTTAGACTCGACAGTAATACTTTGTTCCCTACTGCTGCCAAAAACACTAACTAGATTGAGAAAAGCAACATGTATTACCAAACTCCACAAGCTCCATTTTGATTTTGTGCAAGGAAATGGAAATCCTATCATTTTGGTACAGCTTAGGAAATAATATGTGACATGTTAACAACACACAGCCACTAAACCTTTACACATTCAAATCTAAACTCAATAAGGCAAAGAAAGAAAACATCATAGTTCCCATTCCCTTCTCTTCCACTTGAGCAAGTATGAGGTCATATGTGCAAACATAGCCAAAACAGTTGTTTCAGTAATTCAACACGACCAAGAACATATGTATATGTAAACGAAAATATAATCGGACGAAACTCCCGATCTTAATTCACCTCATAAAATGCAGAAAAGATCTCTCCAGAGCCATGAACATCAAGAATTTATCAAGCTATAAGAGAAGCAAGTTTAACATCAATCCACCAATAAACGAAATTTTCTGTACTTGCAAACAGAATCATCAAGTCTAAGTTTAATAAACAGAAAAATGTGATTCTCCTCATTTGACAAAGAAATTCACTAGGATTTTTTATCTCAGCAGTAACAACAATACAAGGTGAAAAAAATGCACAATAAATTTCATCATACAATCAAATTTAGAGCAAGGGATTTATCTGAATAATGATTGCATTGGATAACCAAGATGAATGGATGGAGATTGCAGATCTAAAACATTACACTGTCTCTCCATCTTTATTTGATTAAATTACTCAAAACAAAAGGGGGGAAAACGTTACCTTCCATTAGATTTCAGGAAAACATAGGTTAACCCAAATTTAAAGAAACCCCGGGAAATCAAATGAGAGACCCGAAAACATTAAAAACACTACCAAAAGATGAAGCCTTGCGCAACTTAGCATATTGTAAGATCTGAATCAGCACAAAAAGGTTCAATATCCAAACAATGTAAACTTAGGATTCAGAGATTAGGTTTACCTAAACCCCCGATTAGTGAGCAGCAGAAGAATTCGGAGCTAAAAGGGGGCGAAATCCTTTTCGAGCAAGGTAAAATTTCAGGGAGCAATAGTGGTATAGTGGGATATTTTGCAATTATCAAGCTTGTAGGAACCGAAATGTGTGGGTGGCTTTCGACTTTCGATTTTGACGTAATTTTAAGGAAACTCTCTCTTTATGTAGGGTAGACATGCTCAAACTAAACCGCATTGAATCGGTGGTTAACTGTCGGTTCCTAATCAGTACTGAAACCAATACTATGATTCTGAACCGTCGGTTCAACGGTTTCAACGGTCCGGTTCAAGTTCGTGATATTCATAAATTAAAATCGTTGGTTCGCAAGTTCAAAGTAGGTTTCAGGCTAGGGTGTAGCCTTTTCAAGCGTTTCAGGTGTAGGGTTACAGAAAACCGGTGGTTTTCCATAAGAAACCGACGGTTTTGTCTAGAACTGCTAGTTCGGGCCGGTTCCGGTGACTTTTCATGTGGCAGGTGTAGGCCTAAAAAGTGGTTAGAAACTGGCGGTTTTCTTTGGAACTGTTTCAATTCGAAAACCATCGGTTCTGTCAGAAAACCGACAGAAACTTAAAAAATTCAATTTTTTTTATAAATCTGATTTCTCCCAAATTTTCTTTAATAAATACCTTCTTCCTCATTATTTCTGCTCACCCCATTCTTGTGTTAACAAGTACATTTCTCTTCTCAATCTTAATCTCTCTTTTCTCTATCATCATTCTCTCAAATTTGCTCACGTTGTTTACTATTTTACTTGTTGTGCTCATAATTTACTTTAAGTTGTTCTTTACTTATCATTCAATACTCCATATTCTATACTACTTTCACTTTGTTTGGAATATGTTCTTCTCGTGGTGGTGATTGAGGCAAAGGAATTGCCCAAGATCAAAGTAGTCCTCAAAGATCAGGCGACCTAGTCATCGAGAAGTTATGGAAGAGGTTTTCCGAGTTGCGGTTGAACGCATGCAAGTGAGATCTAAATATTTTACAAATTATTTTTTGAATTCATAATTTCATAAGATTGAGTTCTTGATCATTTTATGCTCGATGTTTAATCCATACCTACTACTTACTCCCTCCGTCCCCGATTAAGAGTCACACTTTTCCATTTCGGTCCGTCCCCAATTAAGAGTCACACTTCATTTTTACCATAAATAGTAAGTAGGTCTCACATTCCAATAACTCAATTTACTCACATTTTATTATAAAACCAATATAAAAAAATGGGTCCCACATTCCACTAACTTTTTCAACCAACTTTTCTTTACATTTCTTAAAACCCGTGTTTGGTCAAAGTGTGACTCATAATGGGGGACGGAGGAAATATATAATATTGTAGATTGAAGAGTCATGCTACTTACCTAAATGCATGGTGGGAAGGATGGTGGTAATTACACAGGGAGCCAAGAGTACAACATGAATTTATCGTTGGACGACGACAATGATGATAGATCTCTTATTCCGTCGAGCAGCAGCCAAAATGACAAAATGCCTCCCCCTCCACCTCCACCTGGACGAAAAGGCGGTAAAAAGGCACCAACAAAGTTGAGATTTGATATTTTTGTTAAACATTACAAGAAGGTTCCGATAGTAATTCCATGCCTTGATGATCCGCTCTCTCAAGAAGAGACATCGGAATATCATGCATATTGTAACTATTGCACCAAAGTCTACCAATTTCTAGCTGGCGAGGGATATGACACTCTCTATCGTCATTTGAAGACAAAGCATCCAGTCGTATATGGACATACCTCTACCCAAACCCAACTAAACTTCCCTCTCGGTGGCTCAGATTCGTCTCAATCAAGTACATTTATTTTTAAATCTGATCTTAAAAATCATACTGAAGCTATAACTAAATGGAAAATATGAGGTTTGTGTTAACACTACTTATAATGTGGATTCAAAAAGAATAAGTAGATCCATTATTTAACGATCTACTGTTCGACAAGTTATGGAGAAAAAAAATTGAATTAGCACGTTATTTAGTCAACTTGGGACACAAAGTGAACATTTGCTCTGATGTATGGACTGATTATTTCAATAGACAATCATAATTGGGCATTACAGTTAATTTTGTGGACAATAGTTGAAGTTTGAATAAGCGTTTATTTGGTTTTAGAGAATTTCCTACACATTGCTTCAGTTTTCAATGAACTTCAGTTATTCAAGTTTTCAATGAGCGTTTAATTATTCAAGTTTTCAATGAACTTCAGTTATGCAATAAGATATTTCTGTTGGTTTTAATAATGCAATTACTAACACTGCAAGTATTAGCGACTTGATTGCGGCTTGTTCTCCAGTTATTGATGGTAAGTATTTTCTTTATCAAAGATACATATGTCATATTTTGAATATGTGTACAAGATGTGGCTTCAATTATGACAAAAGCATGTTCAAACTATTAGAACTGCTGTTAGATTGATCCATTAAAAGTCTCCTATTGGCAAATCTTGGAAAAAATATTGCCATCAAAAGAAAATAAGATCCATTAAATTTAGTATGGATGTGTCTCACATATGGAACTCCACATATAATTGTCTAAATTCTGCTTTGACATCAAACAAATTATTTTTGTGATATTTTAGGACTCATCCCGTTCCTGATTTATTTCTATTGCATAGTTGTTGGGACCAAAGCATGAGTTTATTTAAATTGTTCAAAAATTTCAAAAATGCGACCGTTAAAATTATCAGGTGTTTATTATCGCACATCTGTTCGTGTTTTAGAGCATTGCATGTATATATCACTTGGTTTTAAGACATGCATGAAAAATGCTAGATCATCTCCTGAATTGATGTTTGTTTTATACTATATGATTGATAAATGGCTTAAGCATTTCAGTGAGATTCCCACAGTGTTTTTGATAATTTGATTGCAAAGGTCTTTGATCCGAAGTGGAAATTAGCTGGTACCTCAAAGATTTTAGATTTTTACTATAACAACTTGAGTACTATTGATCTTGGTCCACTTCGAGAATTGCAATCGGGAACCAATGACGAATATGAAGTAAACCTATCTGAGACATTTCAAATAAAGCTCCCGAGTTAGTCAATAGTCCAACATACCTCGAGTTTAACTTGTGTGCTCTTTATGCCGAATATGAAGCCAAGTATAACACTACCCACCAAGTATGCTCTAGACCTCTCCCTCAACAACAAAATTTTGGCTTTGCATTTCAAATGGATTATGATGACCCCGACGCGCAATCCCAATTAGCTGACCTATACAGCTACAAAACCAACGGAATGTTGAGCTCAGCAAGTTCGGTAAGTGGGTTAAACTTATATTTTGAATCATGCTTTTCCTTTAATGATGAAGGTCCTACTCCTGCCCAAATCGATGACCTCGATTGGTGGGACACACAAAGATTTTTCCTTACTTGCGTCAATGACCACGAAGAGTTTTTCGGTTCCTCACTGTCGAGTCCGCTTTCAGTGTTGGAGCATGTGTCTTAGACGAAAGAAAAAGTAATCTCTCAGCGAGAAATATGGAAGCTGTGATGTTACTTGATGATTGGGCCAAAGCTGACATTCGAGAACAAGAACCAAATTGGGACACTCATGCAGAGGAAGAAGACGAAGTATACACCGAGGATAGAACATAGGACAACCGCCAACCGTCGGCCAAGCCAAATAGGTAAGTCAGGTAAGAGAACTATGTGAATCAATGCAATTGGATATTGAGAATACGTAGGCACCTCAACTTGAAGCTAGGGCTTGTTAAAACTAGTATGAGAAGGTTAGTATTTTAACGAAGATTAATCATTTTATATATTTTTTTAAACGTCCCAAACTAAAGTAATTCATTTGCTCTTAAATTTTTTTTTTGTTACAGTGTCTTTTATTTTCATTTGCTCTTAAATTTTTTTTTTTGTTACAGTGTCTTTTATTTTTTTATGTTGTCTACACTCACTGTCTATTATTTAAAAAATCATTTTGAAGATTGTAGACGATTTATAGGACCATTTACTTTATTTCATTTTTATATTGGATTCCATATTCAATCAACCTTTTATATTCATAATCTAATTTTACTCAACTTAGTTGACACTAAATACTTTATAACTCGTGTCTAGTCGAAATGGATCTTTAAATAGTGGATTGATGGAGTATTTTATCTTGAAATTTGATGTCATTAATATTAGAAATGAGTCAATCACCGATTAAAATGTCTTATAAAAGTTCTTAAGAATTATGCATACCTAACTAGATAAACTAGTACTCCCTCTGTCTCAAGGAAGATGACCCCTTTCTTGGGCGGCACGGGATTTTATGCAGTTATATTTTGTGTGTTAAGAGGAGAGAGTAAAGTAAGAAAGAGGAATAAAGTAGAGATAAAGATGTTTCCATTTTACGTAATGAGTCATCTTAATTGGGACAAACCAAAAAGAAAAGTGGGTCATCTTCAATGGGACGGAGGGAGTAATTTATAAGAAAATGGATTATTCATATTTAATTAGATAAACTAGAATTATCATCAACTAGACCTAGAACAAATTTAAGAGTTTTAACAATTAACAAAATCGTCGATAGTTTAACATGCAAACCAAAAATAAGGAGCTGCTTAATTATGGAGGAGGTGTTTTTTACATTTGTTACCACGCTTTCTGTGTCCAAAAAAAATAAAAAAATGGGACGTTCTTGTTTGACTGTTAGTTGGAGCCATGAGATAAATAGCATTCCCTTTCCCAAAGCATTTGTGACACACAAAACACGAGCTCTAAATCCCTCTCCAAACCAATCCAATACAATGGCCGCCGCCTCGTCTTTCACCGTAGCAGCGCCACTCGGCTCAAATCCAACCGCAAAACTCACCTCTCTCTCCTCCTCCACCTCACTATTCTTCAACCGCAATATCAACAACCGGGCCGGGCCCGGGCTCGCTCTGGATCGGCCCTCGAGAGCTCAAAAACGGGGATTCTCCTGTAACTGCATTTTCGGGCTTGGAGTGCCAGAGATCGTCGTGATTGTCGGCGTCTCTGCCCTCGTTTTCGGCCCCAAAGCACTGCCCGAAGTCGGCCGCGGCATCGGCAAGACTGTCAAGGGCTTTCAACAGGTCTTTTACTTCTTTATCCATTTTATCTTTTGTTTTTCTATTTATCTTCAACTTTACACTAACAATCAATATTTTTAGAAACAATTAAATGAATAAAAATCTGGTATTTACGTTTTTAGTGAATCGAATTTAGAGCTTCAAAGTCTTTGGAATGAAAAAAGTGTGTTCAAGATCGTTTGATATGCTTATTCGTTTGCTAAGATTAAACGATGTGATTAAATGACAAAATTAGGATAAAAAACCGATCTTTAAGTTTTTAGTGAATCGAATTTGAGCAGAGTGTGTTTGCAAATTAAACAAATAAATGATGTGATAAAATGACAAATTTGAACTAAAATAAGCGAGTGTTTTAACCTGTTTCTGGTTTGGACCTGCAATATTTTTACTTCTATTTGTCAAGATTTATGGCTCTTGTGCAAACATTAGTGACATCTGATCAAAAGTAGAAAAGCATTTTTACATCAAAATAGGTTGGGAACTTCTTGGTTGAGTACACTTTAAAACTTGGGCTTGTGCCTTTTTGAATTTTCAAATGATCCACCATACATTGCACAGATTGTAATGTGCATAACGTAGCAATCGATTTTTTTCTTCCCAAATTGACGCTAAGATGCCCAAAAGTCATTAGCAGATTTAATGTTGTTCTATCGCGAAGAAAAGAAAGGAACGTCTCGCAAATGCATTTACTTGCAGCTAGAGGTTCTCCGATGAATCAGAATTACATATTTTCATTTCACCAAAGTCTAGCATTTTAAGTTGATCGAGCAGTTCCTACTATATTTGGAATAAAAAGTTGGCTTGGGCCGATGTTTAGATTGCTAAGACGACCTCCGTTCATGCTAGTCATGTTTGGTAGCAGAACTACTCTCCTTTTTTCTATTTTCTGAAATGAACCCGGACTGGTGGGCTATGATAGGGTATGCTTGATGATACGTAGATTAGCTAAAAGGTAATGTAAATATACTGAAAATAAATATACTTTTGAGTGTATAGCATAGTAGAAAACTGAATAAGTTTGAAGGTAAAAATGAGACCTGTCCTAATTCTTTGTCATAGGCTTAAGTTAACCTTATGAACCAGTTGATTCGGTGATATGCAATGCTGAAAAAGCTGTGAGCGGAAAATTTGGACTAGTTGGTCTTCTCCATGACCTCTTTCACAATATTTTAGTTGCATCTCCAGTCTCTTCGAATTCTGCGAAGTTGATTTTGCTGAATGAATTGCTACAAGAGAAAACTTTCATCATTGTATGAATCTACTTAAATATCCTACAAACGCAGCCCACTTCATTTTTAGTATAGTTTCTCATACATAAATGCAACGTGATATGGTTCTTCCTCATCAGTATAGTCCCTCTATCACTATGCTTCTTGGTATCATTTGTTGACAAATCTGTTAGATAGATAGTTCTAGTTGGTTTGTTTAAAATACCAATTTGATATTGTTTGATTATTAAAAGGAATCTGAGATGGCATTTATAGTTCTCACGCGCCAGTTTGCCTCTTGTACCTGTAATACTTTTCGAAACGAACAACTGCATATCATTATTTTGTAATCTGAAGAAAATATATTGTGTATGAATCTAAGTATATGCTAAGGAATCTTTTGTTTACTCTTAAATCTTAGTATCATGAGCTAGTTTCTCGAGTCTTTCTGGTGATTTTTGGAGTTGCTCGAATCCTTAGTTCCGTGCCCCTTTCTCCAAAAACAGCATAAGTTTGCAATCACTGGAACATTTCTGCCCTGTCTACTGGATACATGCTTGCCTGATTTTGTAGACCTTTTTCTTGATTGCTTCTCAAACTTACCCTTCACCGATTAATAAGTGTTGCATTCATTCAATAACGTGTGGCCTTGACAAGAGTTGTTCGATTAAGAATAACTGTGACGGTGGGACACTACTGTCTCTTTATCATGCTAAATTTTGGTGGTGTTGAAACATTTGAATTGTAGGCGGCCAAGGAGTTCGAGACGGAACTGAGGAAGGATATCGAGGCTTCAGAAGATGCTTCTGACGAGAAGCTTGAGACGGTGAAGGAAGGGCAGAAGCAAGAAGCTTAAGTTTCCAGCACAAAAAGGAGGTGGTTCAGTTTGAAGTTATAGCAGCTTCATTACTTACTTTAACTACAGTTTGATGTTTTTAACATAGATTAAAGGCTATGACTTATGAGTTGGATTATGACGTTACAAGTATTTAGCTCCTTTTGAATTCATTTCTTTTCTGTTACTTGATTTTTCTGCGTAGCATCATTCTATTACCAAAACTGTACTAATATACATACGTAGCAGGTGGTGGAATAAGAGATTTCTATTTGATTTGGTGTTAACGTGTTAACTTTTTATAGGATTTGCGTGTATATGATTGCTAGAAACAAATCAATGCCACCAAATGATAAAGACATGTGAAAGTGCTTTTTTTTCAACCATTAATAATTTAAAATTAGCATCATGCCTTTGTAATAAAATTATAGCCTCCGTTACATTTAAAATTAACATCATGCCTTTGTGATATAATTATAGCCTCCGTTACATGCTTTTTGCAATTTTTACTCTTTTAACTCTTAATAAAAAGGGTAAATAGCTATTTAAATGATCAAGTTTAATTAAAATCTAGTATTTAAAATTTGCTAATTAAATTATGAATTTCAATTTGTCTAGTTTATTCCAAAGATTGAATTTTAAGTGGAATATCTATATCTCTACATTGAAATCCATCTTGATATTACAATCTAACTTTAAAATCAAGCTCCTTTTGATTACACTTTGAATTATAAACGTCTTTTCGTGATTTAAATTTCAATCTATCTTGAAATCTCAATCTACATCTACAAAGATTCCACCTAAAATTCATTTCATGAGATAAACTAAAAAAATTTAAACTTTGTGATTTAATTAGCGGATTTCAAACTTTGTAGGATAGACCAAATTTTGATAAAACTTGATAATTTAAATGGCAATTTCCCCTAATAAAAAGGCTTTCTTTTTGTCATTTTCTCTATTTTTTTTTCTCAAACAGCTTTTTGCTCTCTCTCCTCTTTTTACTTGCAATACTATTTGAACGACTATTAATTTTTCATTATTTTGGCTGAACAATATCATTTAACACAATCTTAAACCTCAAATTATACTTGCTCTTATTCATAAAAATAAAAATTCTTTACATTTTGTTATGTTTCGTGAAATAAGAAACTTTTCTGTTACACCTCAACCCTTATAACTTATGCACATATTATAAATAAATTCAAAATTTAAAATAAATGATCCTCGTGTCAACTACATAAAATCCACATATTATATCAGGTACATATTTCAAAATATTCTAAACTGTAGTGGGACTCTCTCACCACTCTATATACTATACATTTATCTACATGCAAAAACAATGAGGAGGAGAAGGTTGCCAAAATGCATCAGCCGTCGACCCTTATAATAACTGTAACTCACATCAACCCACGCATAATTGATATCTTATTCTTGAAAAATATTAGCGGTTTATATGAGCCACAACTCAGTGTATATAAACCTTACCTTTAATTCCACATGCCAGATATCAAACATACTCTTTAACCAATATATAAAACAAGAATCAACAAATACTAAAATTAATTCCATATACATATGCATATGCCACTCTGTTCAGTTTATTATTCTGTGACAAATCAAGCCTGACATCTGCCCGGGATTCCATTGTATCTGGCCCGAAGGTCTCATTGCCATTGTACACACATATATATATATATATATATATATATATATGTATGACCCGAAGGTCCATTGCCATTGTATATATGACCCGTAGGTCTCATTGCCATTGTATACATATATATGACCCGAAGGTCCATTGCCATTGTATATATGACCCGAAGGTCCATTGCCATTGTATATATGACCCGTAGGTCCATTGCCATTGTATATGACCCGTAGGTCCATTGCCATTGATATCAGACTCAGGGCATGACTGTCACAGATCCTCTTTAATCAATGATTCATGTAATTCTAATGTCATATGAAAACATATCAATTGCATCTTTCTATCATATAATTCATTTACAATATATAAAATATATCCATACCATATTTCACCGTCTATATTAAATAACACATAACTATTTTAGTCTCACATCATATAATTCAAATATTCATTCCATTTAACACATAGCAATCAATCACATAAAATATGTAAAATTAAAAGTGTGATTTATACACACCTGTTTAAGACAAAAGTCTAACCAACCTCTTATTCTGACTCCTAATTCACAACCATCGGTCCTATTCATATGAATAACAAAATTATGAGTGATAAAATATATAGATATACATATGTACGTGATGTGTGTGAAGTTGTGATCAAAATATAGTACACATACCTAATTATAAAAGCTCAAACTATGTAATTTTTTTTTCCAGAATCTATGCAGTCTCCACTGCGTCTCCTCCCTCTTCTTTTCCTTATTTTCATAATTATAATTTCTCAAATATGAAGCTGTCCCAGAAAGCTTAGTCATTGGGTCTAAATTTATCCATCTAATCAATATACATACATGGTTTCTCCATAAACTCCCACGTATTATCACATATATTTTTATTATGATAGTATGGCGGCTAAAGTTTGTCAAATTAAAACAATTTCTAAAATTAGGCGTACCACATGTGTACATAAAATGTGTATAATAATAAAAGAAGAAGAAGCCACCTATATTAATATTATAGATCAATATACATATAACTACTCTTAAACTTAAACTAACAAACATACGTATACTTATATATACACACTTATATTTAGTTTATACATAATTATTATCTAATTAACTATATTAACTAAGTACAACTATTAAATAATATTTATTTATAAAATCTACAACGTATATACTCCCATGCACACCTTTATACATTTTTAATATTTATGTAACATATATAAATATATAAATACCATATATATAATATTTATTATACAACTAATAATATAAATATGCAAAGATAAAAATATGTCAATATGCAAAATGATGCATGTTTTAGGTTGGGGATGTCACATTTTCATTTTATGAAACTTCTTTCTCTCTATGAGGTGAGATCAGTAGCGGAGATCTAAAATTTTAATCATGAAGACCCAAATTACTAGTATTAAATTTTGTTGAGTTGTTCCAATATCTACGACATGGATTTAACTCAATGCAATTAATAGAGAGATGCACACGAGAGGTGGATAATGAGATAATTAGAGGATGGTAATAAAAAGTAGAGATAAAGTGACAATATCAACATCGAAATAATTTAAAAATTGATTTTTTATATAAAAAAAAGCATAGTATTAAAATTAATTTTGCTAATATTAGTACTTATTTATGAAATAAAATAACTAGATGTTCTTTCTATTCTTGATTTTTAATAATAAAGAGCATATCATTAAAATTGATGTTAAATAATACTCCATACGTCCCATTTAAGATGTCCTCATTCTTAAGTGATACGAGATTTTAGGAGTTGTTAGGCGGAGTAAGTAGAGAGAAAAATACTCCCTCCATCCCATAATAGATGTCACATTTTCTTTTTTAGTTTGTCCCACAAAAGATGACACTTTCTTTTTTTGAAAAAAGTTCTCTCTCACATTAATATAAATATACTATTTTCTCTCTCCACCTAACACACAAACAACATCTCCTGAAATCCCATGTCATTCTCCAACTATGCCATCTATTATGGGACGGAGGGAGTAGTGGTTTATGTTAATGTGGAAATATGGATTTATTTCCAAATATAAAAAGTGAAGTTTTAAGTGGGACAAATTAAAAAAGGAAAGGTGGACATTTTGAATGAGGCCGATGAAGTAGATATAACTATAGATAAAATAATTTTGAGAAGATTCATGTGGAAATCAAGAAAATGATATTCCCTTCGTCCTATAGAAATAGACCATCTCCTTTTTCATTCATCCTATAGAAATAGTATATATATCTATTTAAAACAATTTTTTCCTCCTTCTCATTTACTTTATTATTTATGGGCACTAATATCTACTACATAATTTCAACTACTTTTTTTTCTCTCTCTTACTTTATCAATTAAGTACATATTAAAATCTAGGGATATTGGTCTCTAAAATCATGAACTTTGCTCATATTTTCGTATTTTCCATGAACTTTGAAATTGGTTTAAAAAATCATGGGGAGTGTTATATTGCTAACTCAATACTTAATTGCTAATTACAACTAAATAATACTAGTCATTGGATATTCAAATTAAAAGTCTAGATCACTAGCTTCGGAATGTCAATGCGATAAAAAAAATGTTAATAAGGGTACTAAGGTCAATTTACAACAAATTAATTGTATCTAACTTTTGAAAAATATCGCATAACTTTAAAACGCATAACTTTCTTGATTTAAATTATTTTTTCGCACAACATAAATCAAATTAAAGATAATTTCATAAGGATTCTAACGAGATCTCACTTGCATATGTTCCGATGTCAAAATTTGAAGAAAAAATAAAAAAAATTCAATTTTTTCTTACAACAACAAATGTCAACATGATATACAAAATATGTCAATATAATACATGCAGAATGTCAATATAAGATATGTTTTGACAATTTTAAAGCATTGTGTTGATATTTTCAAAACACTATATTAACATTTTCATCCAAAACCCTAATTGGGTAGTTTTTTTTTTATCTTTTTCGATTTAATTAATGAAAATGAAAATTATATGTGGCAAATTGTAGACCACAAGTTTGCTAAAATCCTATGGTCTTAAATTAGTACTTCCTCTGTCCTATTAGAAATGAAACGTTTTCCTTTTTGATTGTCCCAATAAAAATGAAACGTTTCCTAAAATGATAACAATACTCTCTCTATTTTTTCTTCTTTCTTCATTAACTTAGAAAACACCACTGCATAAAATCATGTGCCGAAAACCAAATATTGCATATTTATTGGGACGGAGAGAATAATAGTTAACAATTAAATGATGAGTTAGCAATTGATCACTCCCCTTTGGATAATAATTTAGGATTTAGGAAACTCATTAGTGATTATATATTTGGATTATGATATAGAATTTTATAGGAAAAATTATTTTACCGTATTAAATAGAGAAATAAAATAATATATTTATGTTAATATAAGAGAGAATATTTTTCTAAAAGGAAAATATAAAATATTCTATCTTGTATGGTACTCTGTACGTCCCATTCAAGATGACCACATTCTTGAGTGGCATAAATTTTAGGAAGTGTTGTTAGGTGGAATAAAGTAGAGCGGAAAAATGTAGTTGAATATTTTAATGAGGAGAAATGGGAGAGGAGCTTATTTCTAAAATTGGAAAGTGGTCATCTTGATTAAGACGGAGGGAATACAAAGGCAAGTGTGTCATTTACTCCCCTCCGTCCCTTAAATTTTGTCATAGTTTGACCGGACACGAGTTTTAAAAAATATAATGGAACGTGAGTTGAAATAGTTAGTAGGTAGTGGGTTCTATTTTCAAAGTATTAGTTTTATAATAAAATGTGAGTGAAAATAAATTAGTGGAATATTTAGTTCATTATCAAAAATGATTAAAACTTAACGGTGAAATATGATAAAAAATTTTAGAATAAACAGAAATGGAAAAATGTGATAAATTTTTGGACGGAAGAGAGGGAATATATGAATATTATATAAAAGTTTAAACTCCGACGGTTATTTTTCACATCAAAAAGGTGAATTCTACTTCTAAATTCTTTCTTTCATTTTTTTTTTCTTGTGAGAGAGAGGAGGAAGATGAGAGAGATGGACAGCGTTTTCTCAGTGGATGACATATCTGATGGATTCTGGTCGACCCACGCGCCTCCAGTTTTCCTTCACGACGATGATGACGCACATCACCCGACTTCCTCCTCCGCCGCCGGGATGAATCGCAGCCCATCGGAATGGGCACTCCAGCGCTTCCTTCAGGAGGCCACCTCACCCGATCACAGCATCACCACCGCCTTCCCCACCGATGACGTCGTTAAGACCAAAGCCAACCATCACCATCGAATTGATAATCATCTGCCGCAGCCGGCGCCGGCGGAAGCGCCCCTGAATCTTCGGATCGATTCACAGGAGTACCAGGCACTCCTCAAAAGCCGCCTCGATTTGGCTTGTGCCGCCGTCGCTTTGACTTGGGTAATTTTCATCAATTGATTTTGTCCTTATCGTTTGAGTCCACTTTTTAGGGAAACAGTGAATTATTTGAGTTTTCTTTGCTCAATTGGTTTGTAGCTGATCTCTTACTGTTTATTAGCTCATAGATTGTGCCTTTGGCGAAATTTCATACTTCTTCCCTCTTAGATAATGTTTTGCTATAATTTAGGTTATTTATTCTGTTTCTGCACGAGTTGAGTGAGTATCATATGCAGTACTGAGATTTAGGCATTTTGAGTTGCTTATTGCTTATTTATTGTTAGGAAACTAATGGCAAGGCTACGGGATCTAATGCATCGGCTCCGGCTGTGGCTGACCTTGGATCTCAGGTTTCCAATTCGTCTTCTTCTAAAGGTTATTGAAAATCTATGGTACTTCTTAGTGAAATTTGATTAAGTTCTTTTCACATGAACATAAAATATTCTCTTGATGCGTGGACGTGCGCAAAGTGTGGCATGATTTATGTCATCGATTGTGTCATGCATGTGATAGTTAGGTAGATTTGAAATGTAGTGGGTAAAGGGGAATGAGGAAATTACAGTAGTAGTATGCTTAACATTACATACGTCCCTACTTCCTCTGTGTTACTACTGTTAATTGGTTGTTAAATATTAAGTACTTCTATGTTCCCGTCTATTCATTACTCCTGTGAAGCTAGCGTCTGATTTTCAAGTTTCAACAATAAGGCACGTCTCATTTTTGTATGCATGCTAGTAGTCTATCTCTTGAAGATCATATGAGAAAGACTGAAGTTTGTTACCTGCAAGGGTCAGAGTGAGATTCATAAAAAGTAGTTTTAAAGAATAAGAACCTGAACTCAAACCTCAAACATCTTTAACTGACTAGATGCAACGATGTGCTTATGCATAACTACCATACGTTTATCATTTGTGGCACTTTGGTTCCAGTAATTCAGCTCTTGTTTATAGATGCAATGTTGTTCTGTTATCTGCCACTGCAAGAAGTATTTCATGCTAAATAGTCGAATCAATTACATGTAATGCTTAAGTCAACTCTTTTCTGGGTCATACTATAAGTTATTCTCTCTTTTCTTTGCTTCTCTCTAGATTTCAACAGTCATCTATTGTTTTTAGATGCACCATCCATCTATTTATGCACGATGCAAATGGGAGTAAAATTGTAACTTTAGCAGTTGGCGACTTCTTGATTGATATTCCGAAATTCACATGCCTGAGGGTTGGTAGAAGGGTTCATTACCAGACACCGTAGTTCATGCAGCGTGGTTTACTCCTGTTTTTGTTCTCCTATTTTTCTCGAAATAGTGAAAGGATATCTTCATATATAAAATATATGCTAAACTTAAATAACAACATATATCTACTGCTGCAGATGTATGCAGTATGGAATGCTTGGTTTGTGAGTAGGCTGCTGAGGAGTTAATGGGATATTAATTGAAAAAAATTACTTTAATATTTGAAAAACTGAACCTACATAATCTTTGTTGTTTTTACTGTCTCTTTAGCAAGCGGAAAGGATTCATCAAAGACACAAGTTGAGAATTTTAGTGAAACGGTTGGTGTACCACCTCTTCTTTCAAGCTCAACCAAATCTGTTGCTCAAGTGAGATCCACCTCAAGCGGTTCTTCTGGGGACCAATCTGATGACGATGAAGGAGAAACTGAGGCTAGTCAGAATATGGACCCTGCTGACGCTAAACGCATGAGAAGGTATGCTTTTATATCCTCTGTTTATTGCATGATTACATCATTATCAAGCAATAAGGAGTACAGTTAATATATTATTCCCAAAATAATACTCCTTCCGTCCCACAAGAGTATGCAATTTTGATTGGACACGAGTTTTAATGCACAATTGGTAAAGCTCTATAGAGGTAGAAAGAAAAAGTAATTAAAATATTGTTAGTGTAGAATGGGTCCCACCTTATTAGAGAAAAAGAGTTTCCAAAATTAGAAAGTGCATACTCTTGTAGGACGGAGGGAGTAGTGCATTTAAGCTTGAAGTTGTTGATTATCCCTGTCGTATATATCTTACAAAGTTTTCATTTTAAGAGATCTTATATCAGGAGTGGATGCAGATTGTTGTTAAACATGCAAGGTACAGAGAGAAATTTAAAAAGAAGAAATATATAATGGGGAAAGGGGATACTGGGGTACATATTTGTCATAATATATATATAAATGATAGTGACAATGGGAAAAGTTAAAATGTAATGTTAGTGGATTAACTTTGTAGGACCTGCCAAAACCACTGAGTTCTCTGAGAATATAATATACATATTTTGTGATAGAATGAGAATGTGCTTTCTTTTTCTGTTTAATCTGTAGGATAATTGAGAATATCACTCGTGGTTTTCACCTATACCTTGGAAATAATGAACTATCCGTGATACTAATCACTGGCCTTAGATCTGATAGCATCTAAATTATGTGTGACACTCTTCTATAAGCACACATACATGACCATGCTTTCTTTTTCTCTTTTTAAGCTTTGAGATGATTGGGAATAGGTCTGGTGGTTTGAGCTACATGTTTTAGTTAATGAACTGTAATGTTAAATACACTTATCCTAGTAGCCAATAATGGCCAACCCACATGATCTACCCACCTGTATTTGAAAAAAATATGTGATATTATAGGGATTCTCTGCAACTATGCTGTAAGAACAGAATTGTCATAACCTGTTTTTAATATTTTATGAGAAGTTTCAGATTAATAAGTCAATATATATCTTTAATATATCTGAATAAGGATAAAGTAAGTTTTTAAATCAAAGGACACTGTCAGGATGGTATGAAAGTATCCAGCATAATATATGCAGCTTATGTTATAGTTCCAAATAAGTTGTTATCTATAGCTTCAAATAATTCGTGTTATCTAATACAGTAAAATTGTTGAGTATTTTCAGAATGATTTCAAATAGAGAATCAGCTCGCCGCTCTAGAAGGAGGAAGCAGGCCCATATGTCTGAGCGTGAGACACAGGTACAAGTTCTATTCATCATTTTCATTTAGAAAGCTATCCCACTAAAGGTCTAATCATATCTTGGCCTTTCTTCTCCCCAGGTCTCTCAATTAAGAGTTGAAAATGCCACATTACTCAAGCGCTTTACAGACATAAATCAGAAATACAATGAATCAGCTGTTGACAATAGAGTTTTGAAGGCTGACGTTGAAACCCTGAGAGCTAAGGTACGTTAAATCATTGGATAGCTGTAGTGCTGTATGGTTTGAAATGGAAGATTCCAAGCGACCTATTTAAGATGCTAAGACACCTCGTCTACTTTCCCTGTGATCTTCTTTTATTACACAAAGTAGTACATGATATTTTGATTACTATATTACACATTTTTTAATCTTTTGCATCACTCACTTTTAACTTTGAAGTCCTACATTCTGGATCTATATTAGAGAAAATCCCATGTTCGTGCTATTCAGTAGGATTACTCTACTCTATTATGTAAGAATTTGACTTTTTTTCCCACTGATTGTAGCCTTTTAGCTGTGAGCTTAGCTGGAAAGTTCTCAAATTAATTGTCACTTGCCTCTGTCATCCATCTTTCTATGTTCTTTCTATGTGCATATTCCTAAGAGTTGGAAAATTCATATACGACATGAGTTTTGGTTGAAGGATCTGTTGCATCTCTTTTCGCAAGCCTTGGTAAATGTGGTTTTACTAAAATAAGTGAGTGTTTTCTTCTCAAACAGGTGAAAATGGCAGAAGAAAGTGTGAAAAGAGTAACTGGTTTGAACTCAATATTCCACGCTATGTCTGAAATATCCACGACAGGCATGCAATCCTTTGCTCGTAGTCCTTCTAAAACATCAGCAGGTGCTGCTGTACCAATACAAGATCAGCGTTACTATCAGTCACCTTCTCATAATCACTTAACTAACCTTGGAATTCAAAATGATTTGGTCGATATTCCACCAGTGGAGAATGTACCATCAAACACAACTGCCGCCAATGGGGGTAACAAGATAGGAAGAGGTGTCCCTGTGCAGAGACATACTAGCTTGGAACATATGCAGAACCACAGCCGCGAAGGAACGGGTTCTTCTGGCACTCGCGGGGCTGGAGAACTGTAACGCTTCACCGAAAGATCGTGATAGGGATGTTGTCTGCAAAGCTGGTCCTTACCTATGTAAGACACTGTTGTTTCATTGTACGAAAGATGACTGATTATTGCCTGCATTTTTATGTGTGAAAGTTGCTGGTGCAATTGGTTAAAAATTCTAAGTTTCTAAATAATAAAGTCTATTTCATGTGATTTTGCGAATGTTATATTCCTGTATTTCGTAGGTGTGCATCATTTTATTCTTGCAACAGAACTACCATTAAATGGTAGTATCATATAAATTCCAACATTTAGCACTTTGAATGTTTCATATCTTTTTACACTTTTTTGAAATTTTTAGACAAATGCCATATGTAATATGGAGCAAAGGTGCACAATGTAAGAGCTGAATGACGAATATTAATTCAAACCATCGAATCTCCGCTTTTGCGGCCACATAAAACTTACGTGCAGAATGATCTCAGCTGTGCTTGATCGGAATTGACTGCGTTCCTTCTACGGTTTTACCCCTTGCGTAGACTGGTCACAAACGATCGATATCAATTGCCTCGTCGGTTGGAACAGCCTTGCCCACGAGGCTACAATGGGGAAACTTCCCGTGCATATCCTTGACATCAACCCATGCTCCTCCTTTGGTAATCATGCCCACTGAATACGGAATTTGTAACACCGTAACATTATCGTGCTAAACTGAATGAGAATCAAGACTGGGTTTGGTAAGTAAGTAAGGTGGTTCCACACTTATAAGCACCTTAGAGCATCTCCGGTGGCACCCTTCCCACTAGGACTTCCCACAAAAACTTCTTGCCACGTCATCGTTAGGACTTTCCATTTCACTGCCACATCACTAGGACTTCCCCTGTACTAGGACTTCCCGCAAAATAATTAAATTCACAATTATTCAATTTACGGAATTAAAATGTCGACACGGAAAAAATCGAATACTTCATTAAAAAAAATTACATAATACTTTAAAAAAAATTACATAATACTTAAAAATTACATAATCATAAAAAGTCGAGAAATATAACCCTCGGCTCTCACTCCTCCTCGTCCCCGTCGCCCGTGCTGCTGCCGCCGCCTCCGACGTCCCCGCCCCCAATCTCGACGCCATAATCATCAATTGGTGGCATTCCTAAATCGCGCCGACATGCGTCGATCATATCCTTGCACATCCTTTTGTACCCAGGATCGTGCGTGCTAAACCACCTATGCATGTTCTGACTCAGGGTCTTCGTTAGCTGCGCGCGGGCGAGACGGTCGTACTCATCTGGGGCTTCAGGGGCCTCCAATTCGACCTCGAAGGACCGCTGCGGCTGCTGCTTCCCCTCTCCATCCGCTGCGTAGCCTTTTGCCCCATCGGGCGACGACGACGTCGAGAGTCTGATCGTGGTAGCGGGGACACTTCCTCGGCTTCGGGGAGCTCGTGCGAACCAGCACTGCTACTGTACTCACCGGAAGAGTTGATCTTCGTCCGCTTCTAGCCCGAGTCGACACCCGCACAAAACTTTTGCGAACTCCTGACCACGAGAAAGACCTCCCATTGGTCAAACTCTTTGAACTTCAATTCTTTGTTGCGGTACTGGGACAAGGCCTGGGTCTTCACATCTTCCTCAGACATGCCGCTGGTTGCCATGCGCAGGTTGTTTTGGTAGAGGCCGGCAAAATGACTGAGCTTAGGCCTCAACCGATCCCACTGTTTCCGGCATTGCTCGGGAGTGCGAGGCTTCGCCCCATCCGGTTTGAGTGTGAGGTAGGCCTCACTAATGCGATGCCACAATCAGTCAATATACTGGTTCGCCCCGATATAGGGATCCTCGACTACACCGACCCAGGCCTTCGCAAGCGCGGCATTTTCCCACACGGTCCAGATCGACCTCTTCTCTCGCTCCTCCTCACCCACCTCCTCCTCAGCCCTCGTTTGCGAGGAAGAGCCCGGGGCTTTGCCCTTGCCCCTTCCCCCGCCCCTGGCTTTGCCCTTGCCTTTGCCCCTGCCCCTTGCAGCAGGCTCCGCCTCATCGGGAGTCTCACGGATCGGCGATAGCCCCAACTCCTCAAAAGAGAAAGTCTCGATGCCGGCGTACTGAGTCTCTGGAACAGTACTAGGGGAATCGTCGGACAACAAATCTATATATGGGCGATAGACAGATTCCCTAGGCGTCCTCGGGCTCCTGTGCTGCATCGGCCCACCCATCCCCGACGTCATACTCTCTATCCCAGCCATATTTGGCGCCATACTCCCCATCCCCGCTGCCCCGGGCATCATCCCACCCACCCTCGCCATATTTGGCGTCATACCACCTATCCCCGCTGCCCCCACCCATCTGACTCATCCAATTGTACGTATTGTAGAACATTTGGGGAGTAATCTCTGCCATCCCTGCCATTTGGGGATTCATCCCCGCATTAAAGTTTCCCTCCGTTCCAGCGGGAAACGTGGGTGTGTTTCCTCCGCTCGTGGTGGGGGAGTTCCTATTGTACTCCATTTTATAGTAGAAATGAAACTTGTAGATTAGAGAGAGAAACTTGTCAACACAAGTGGTGTGAATGAAATGAAGTTCAACAAGCCCTATTTATAGAGTTTTTTTTTTTTTTTTTTAAATTAATTTTTTGTCGGACGTCCGACCTCGACGTGACGTCCGACCCCATGCCACAGTAGCCGACGTCCGCCCGCCCGTCGGTCGGATATCCGAGCCCATCCGACGGGCGCACGGGACGTCCATGTCCTACCATTTTCCTCACTACGGCGGACGTCCGGTCGGACTTCCGCGACGTCCGCCGTTGGAGATGCTCTTAGGGCCAGGAGGGCACATGGTCCCCAATCAATTTTAACTCTTTCTTCATATTTATACCTATTTAGATTTAAGATGTATTATTGGATTGGCGTATATGGTTGGCCTTGGCGCCTCACAAACTACACCAAATATCGTTTCACTTGTTTGTTTTTATTAAATTTTTGTAGGAAAAACTAATTATCTATGATGTTTAGTTTTGATGGAAGAATGTTATAAACAGTGTTAATGACAACACCACTATCGTTTTCCCAATATTATCGATTGTTGCTGACGGCGAAACTGCTTTTAACAATAAACTTTATGTATCTCTATTTTTTTTTTATTCTGTCCTAATATTTATCATCCATTATTCATTTTTCTCACGGTCCCTATTGCTTATGTCACAACTGTTTTTGATGATAATGATATTGAAAATACCCTTTAACTATTAATAAAAACCCCCAACATGAAAATCTTGGTTTCGCCTATGCTTATAGATCCCCCGAAAGCGAGGAATCGACCATCATAGCCCCCATGCTTTCTCAGGTAAGGACACGTGAAAGACTGGATGTGAAATCTTTCGATAATTGTAGGCGATATGCCACTGGACTCACTCGAGCTACGATTTTGAGTGGCCCAAAGTAGCATGGTGCATGCTTGCGGCTCTTAGCTCGGAACAAGGTGGATTGGTGATATGGGTGAAACTTAAGATAGACCAAATCACCTACTTAAAACTCTCAATGTGGCATTGGTTTTTGTTTGCAGCTAGAACCATTTTCATTAGTGCTCGTTCAAGGTGATAGTGAAAATGGGCCAACACGTCATTCCTATTTCCCCCCGGCATGCTCTCTACATGCTGATCCCCACATCTCAACCATCAAAACCACATGAGAAACAAGGATATCCTCGGCCAAGCACTAAACTTTCCTGAGTTTTGAAGGATTAATAACTAAACATGATGAATTCTAATCAGACTTTCAAGACCACAATTGTTTTCATCTTCGAAAAAACTTCACGTTGTTATATCGCACACCTCAGTCGGAGTAAAATAGAGAAAGTTATAACTGTTCTACAAAAACTGTGTGAGGTAGTGCACGAGTGAGCAGACCGCCAAGTTCTCGCTTCGACCATAGGGCATATTAATGTAATCCAGTAGGATTTATTGTTATGCTCCATTAAGATCTATTACCCCTTCGTATTTTCTAATCCAGTTTTACTATCATCATATGGGAGCTTTAGGAGTTAATCAAGTAAAACAAGAATCCGATGAAGGTTAAGGTTGACACAAATCTCCACAAGAAATTTTTTAGTTTGACTTTATGTTGAGCATATTTTATCTTGTGATTGTTTAAATATATTTTGTCAATGAGTTGCTAAACATTTGAAACTCTAGGGTTTAAAATGTAATTAAATTTAATATTATTTTGATTACTTTTTTAACTTGGAAAGGTACTCTGACTATGTGATAGATAGACGGATGAGTTAATATTCAAAATATGATTTAACTTTATCTATTCTTGTGTCTAATGCCCTTGATTACCTGATGAAAAATGAATGTTTAGTGGTTTGTTGCAAGTTTGAAAGATGTGTAACAATACCGGACCAAGAATGGACTACATCTCATCCATCCCTTAATAATAGAATGGTTTGTTGCAAGTTTGAAAAAATCCACGTACACACTACACACACTTTACACACTTCACACAGTTTACACACTATACATTTCATACACTACACAAACACATTACACACACTTCACACAGTTTACACACTACACAAACTACACAAACTACACAAATTCAAAAATAGGATGCTTGAAATGTGTTAAATGTGAGTAGGGTGTGAATTGTGTGAAATGTGTGTAGTATGTGAAATGTGTGAAGTCTGTGTGTAGTGTGTGAACTGCGTGTAGTGTGTAGAATGTGTGTAGTGCTTTTTTTTGATAGAATCAACATATTAATTATTCATATTTCATTCCATTCCATTTCTATATTAATTTGTGGATATCAAACATATGAATGGAATGAATCAAGGAATAACAATTCCATTCCTTTTGCATTTCTTGTGCTTACCAAGCACTAAGAGTGGAATGGAATTGTCATTTCATTCCCACCTTCATTACATTCCCATCTCATCCCATTCACTCCTTGTTCCATTTCATCATACTAAGTAGGGCCTTAGTGTTTCTACAATAAACAGAAAATTGGTTTAGAGAGAAGAAAAATGAGGTTGAATCTGTTTCCGTTCAACTGGTTTATATACAACTTGTTCTTGTAGGTTAATTATGTCTGAGAAAATTAATTTTTTCTTTTATTTTTCTAACAAAAAAAACTTTCCTTTGGCTCTAAAAAACCTTGCTTAAGCTTCGAAATATCAATATGAGAGAGGCTCTGTTGCAAAATCATTTGATTGCTTTGATTGATTGTTTGCTTGTATAATCAACCGTACATAACTTTTCATTGCAGACATGATCCTATTAATTGCAGGGTTAAAAGCATGTAAAACAACATTCCTAGAGGATCATTGTATTATCTTCCAGACTGAAATATGTCCAAAAAACTTTTAGAAATGTGATTAAAAAAATGCTATTCCCTCTGTCCCGGATAATTCGTCCCAATTTTCCATTTTGGTCCATCCCACATAATTTGTCCCATTTCACTTTTACCATTTTTGGTAGTGGACCCATATTCCAGTAACTCATTCATACTCACATTTTATTATAAAACTAATATATAAAGGCAGGACCCACATTCCACTAACTTTTTCAACCCATTTTTCATTACAATTCTTAAAATCCGTGCCCGGTCAAAGTGACCCGAATTATCCGGGACAAAGGGAGTAATAAGTAATAACTCTTTTTTTGTAAATCTGGCATAAATCCTCCCAGTTTTCCCCAAAAAAACTTTATTTCTAAGGATAATATAGGTATAGATATAGATATAGATATAGATTGGAGGCAAAAAAATTATGATATAGTATAATTTTAATTGTCTTAAAAACGTTTTCTTTGCCTCCATATATAATCCTTTTGCAAACTGATATGATTGATAATATAATAGGTTTAGTTAAAATAAGCCTTAGGTTGTCTAAACTAGGGGTGGAAAGGTTCTTTGCCTCCATATATAATCCTTTTGCAAACTGATATGATTGATAATATAATAGGTTTAGTTAAAATAAGCCTTATGTTGTCTAAACTAGGGGTAGAAAGGTAAGGTATACCGCATCGATCATACCATACCTCATACCTTACCTCAAAATGCGGTATGCGAAAATCTCATACCTATACCTTACCTCATGTTTTGGTATACCTCACTTCGGTATACCTAATATTCGGTATGGTATATTTCTAATACCGTTATCATATTGTTACTACGGTATACCGCATTTTTGCGGTAAATGCGATATACCGCATGTTTATAGTATACCACATTTTTACGGTATATCAAATAAGGTACGACATACCATATACCTGTGTTCATTTCGCAAGAAACATGTTTCATACCCAAAATATTAGAATTAACGGTTCAATTATTTAAATAAAGTACAAGCCCTAAAACTCCCTCACAAACAAATCTTGGTCATAACATTCAAATTAATAAAACGTCAACCATCAAATCCAAAACAGTTTCGATAATAACCAACATAGTCTTCTTTACTTTCATCTTCCTCTCACACCCTCACATGGAAGCTTTTAAATTATTGTTAATTTTTAATTATTATTAATATTAATATATTTGAAACATATAAATACATATAAGGTACCACCTTATTTTTTGATATATATTGTATGTTTGGTATAAATTAATAACGGTACGATACCTCATTTTTGGTATACACCGAATGTGCGGTATCCCGCGGTATACGAAATTCTATACCTTTACCATACCGTAGTCTATCGGTAAGGTACAGGGGCGGATCTACTAGGAGGGGATAAGGGGCATTTGCCCCTCCTCAATATATTTCATGTAGTACTATTTCATGGAGTAATTTTTTAAAAAAATTGATTTCCTTTATAAATGCCCCACCTCAAACCATTAAAATTTCTTCTTAGATATATTTTTGCCCCCGTCGAATCGAGATCCTGGCTCCGCCCCTGGTAAGGTATCATACCTTACCGCAAATTGCGGTATACCGCAAATTCGGTATTTTTCGATATAATTTCGGTACAATAAGTGTGGTAATGCGGTATTGCGGTACATTTACCCAGTCCTATTCTAAACATGTAAATGAGGTTCATGAAATCTAATTCTACTACACTAATGTCATTGCAGCTTTTAGAAATATACTAATAACCATTATTAGTGTGATCCATAAGGAGGTACTATTTTGGAACTAACTAGGGCAGCTGGGATATGAAAAGCCACCGGAACTTGACCGGAGATGCTCACCGGTAGTTACAGAATATTGAGAGATTGATAAGAGACATCCATTCATATCTTCCATATCTTTTATTAAAATATCTTTTGATTCATAGTATCTTTTCATATATTGTCTTTCTTGTTAGATAAGTTAGGGTAGTAGTAATTTAGTATTATAAATAGCCTAGAGTGTATCATTTAATTAATGAAGAAATACAATATTATTTGAGCCCAAAAGAGCCTCACGTTTTTCTTTCACATCTGACACCGCTGCCGACGGGAAGCCCCGCGCACAGCCGCCCAGATTATTTCTCCGCCGACCCTCATGGGCGCCGGATTTATCCTTACGTTGTAATTTCCGTTCTGCCGGTACTTTAGGTATATATGATCCTTAACAACTGGTGCTTTCATTGGAAAAGCTATATTTCATTTCATTGGTTGGTTATTGAAAGGAATTACATTGCTATTTATAGATAAGATTGCACAATGCTAATCTTCTAGACTTAACTCTAAACCATTATGTTATAATTGCTTCATTTCCAGCCGTTGATCATCTTCCACTTATCATGGTCGTCCGTCATCTTTCTTCATTGTATAGTCATGTATCATGTTTCAAGTGGTCATGCGTATTGGTCTCTGGCTAAGGGGTCGAGTGTGTGCGAGGTTCTGAAATATGTGGGGATGGTTAGAGAGTGTGATCCAATCGGTCTCCATGTCACACACTCGGCTGTCAATAATAAATGAGTTGGCTCTGATGCCATATGATATTATTTGGAGTCAACTAAAATTAGGCTCAAAATTAAAAACGCTGAGACTTTGATCTGCTATTCAATCAAACATTTTATCATGATGTTGGTATGGGAGGCTTCAATAATGACTCCTCATTTACCCAAGCTCGAACAAACCATTGACCTATTGGGTTTAGGCCTACGGGAAACATCTAAGTTCCGCTTCATCATCATCAAAATATAATCACTGGTAGGATATTTCTATAAATCACATGGATTAAGAATACAATGTCAAGTTGAATACATAATGGGAGGAAGAAATAGGATAAACCCACCAAGTGCATTCAGCGCAAGAGTATATAATTCAGGCTTCTCCCAGCTGCGGGAGCTGAATATCATACAATATCGGGTTGGCTTCGAGCTTCTCTGCAATTTTCTCAAGGATTTTCTTCAGAAATACCGCTGAACTGTCTCTGCCTGATTCAGCTGCATCATTCTCACTCTCTACCTCAGTAAATATTTCATCAAAGAGAGCCGTCATTTCAGGCAGTTGTGAAGGTGGTAAACCGAAATCATCCTCATGGTTCTTGAGGTAAGACTTGATATGTGTGGCTCGTGACTGGTCACCACTGCATTCGAAATTTTCCTCAGTAATCTTCTTCACAGCATCATCAAGAAGCCTCTCCTTGGCCAGAAGCTGCAGAAACAGTGAAAGTAGCATTCAAAGATCTGCAATTAACTCCTAGAACCAACTAAATACTCAAAAGATCTGCAATTAAATACTCAAATGATCTGCAAAAAATATGAACATTTATACCACAACAAAAATTGTTTTTCAGGTGTATGGCGAAAAGGTACTGTTAATAAACTAATGCTACATACTTACATGATAGTGCGATGTTATTTGAATTAGAAAATAACATTGAAATTTAAGGTATAAACAAGTGTTTGAAAGCTAACAAACAGCATGATTATGAACTACAGTGCAGAACAAAGTTAGATTCTAGTGTCTTGGAGAAGAAGCAGTTCAAGTTTTAGATCTGTATTTGAAGAGTGGGCGACTATGGTATAATACTACAGATTTTGAGAGAATCCAATTGATAAAAAAAATATCCATTGCAAAATATATAAAAATATTCACTAATAATAGTATCACCGGATGTTAGAATTTCATCAGTGTGACTGGAAACCTTTTTTAGTAAGTATATATATTGCTCCTCTCTGTTAACTACCCAAACTTTGGTAGCAATCAAAATATGTGGCAGTATTACCATGGTGTGTACCAAAAGTTTTGATTCCCAGAATTTTTGGAAGCAAATCAGGAAAAGTAAGTTACCTTTCTAAGCTTAGAACCATTCGCCAATTTTATGCTCCTTAAAACGACGACAACAGGTTTCTTTGCCAGACTATCAGCGAGTTCCTGCAGCACATGTTGCAGGAGTTGAGCAAATTGTGCTTGTCCCAGTTCTTCTTTTCCAGCTGCTCCGTGTTTCTTTAATATATCATTCAACTGCGGATATTCTGTTAAACAGCATTAAGTGCTCAGAATTACAAGTAGTGCACAATTGATTTGATGATGCAGCATGCGATTATTCAACAAAATTATGATTTGTCAGGATTTAGGCCAGTTTATTAAGGGGAGCTAAAGTATTATAGAGAGTTTTAATAGCAGGTATAGTATTTATCCATTTTGTAAAGTGCTAACATTGACAATTAGACTAACACAGCACAAATACTACTATTAGAACTCTTCATATTATATCAGCAACTAAAAAGTACTAACTATACACAGCATCATCTCATACTATCTTCTTTCTTTCTGTTTTTCCTTTATGATTATAACTAGCTATTTCAGGTTATATCCGAAATTGGAACCTAACCAGCTTTTGAATAAAAACTGCATATGGAAAACCATAAATCTGATCGAACTTTTTATCAAAGCATCTGACTGAAATGGACAAACAAATAGCACAGATTTATAAAAAGGGGGGACAGAACTCCTTAAAGTTTGAGTGGAGTGTTTACAGACAACACTAGTTCAAAACCACCTACTTGAATTGATGAAAATCATAAACACTTAAATGGAAAGAGTAAATTTATGTTCAACTCTAAATGTTCATGACCTTTCAAAATCTCATATTGTATGGCAGACAGAGTAAAAGTATACCTGATACTGAAGGAACACCGGATTCGATGCCCATATGTGCCAGAGCACTCTGTATCTCATCCTTACTGATTTTTCCTGTATCTTCTACGTCTAAATCAGTGAAAAGATTCTCTGCTAGCATTGCGAAATCATCTTCATCTTCCAAGAACATATTGAGAGATCCGCCGTCCAATATTGTCACAGCAATAGGATCATCTGAATTGAAACAGAAACAACCACACATTCATACTATTAATTAACTTTTCCTTGTGAAACAGATAGAGAATCTGACAGAGGTGGAAATTCCAGCGCAGCAATCACTCTCAACACCACAAATTGATCGCAATTACAATAAATTTCTAGGTTTCATTAACAAAAAGGCAATAGCTACAGACCAGTCAATATTGTGTACGACTAAAAACTACTGATTGAATGAGTTGGAATTGAAGTCAACAAACGCAAAACTGACCTTTGAGTTCATCGGCAATGGCGGAAATATAATTTCGAAGAATTGTGCAGGCATCGGTGTGATCGAGCTTCTTAGAGAGGAATCCGGCGGTATCAGAGACGCCGATCCGGCGAATAGCAGAAGACTTGAGAGTTTCGGGCAATACGAAACCGAGAAGGGAGAGGGAGGCCCTAGTTTCAGCCAGCTGTAGGACCTCTGCGCCTGTGATCGGAGTGTCTATAGGTGGAGAAGGCAGTGAAACATCGACATCTGAGAGGTGAGATCCGTCGAAGATCGTCAGTCCTGCTTCCGCCATTGATAGAAATTTGGTAAGGTCTAGTGTGAGAAAGAGAGACAGAGAGAGTTGAATCTTTCAAGAGGAAAGGAGTGAGACAATGAGAAAGAAAAAGAAAACCGCGTGGCGCGTACTTGAAGTTTGGAAAATTCAATTTTGCAATTGGACTACAGTAGAATAGTACTCCCTCCCTCCGCAATTAGGAATCATCATTTGATCGGATACGGGTTTTAAAAATATAAAGAAAAGTTGGTTGAAAAAGTTAGTCGAATGTGAGATCCATTTTTTTTATATTGATTTTATAATAAAATGTAAGTGAATTGAGTTAGTGGAATGTATAACCTACTTACTATTTATGGTAAAAATGAAGTGTGACTCTTAATTGGGAATGAATCGAAATAGAAAAGTGTGACTCTTAATTGGGGACGGAGGGAGTAGTATGAAAGAAAAATTGATACTCATTCTTGAACGCACCTCATTTTATACAATTTTATTTGATTTTTATGTGGAAAGTGTGTTAAAATTCTTAAATATTGTCCCGATATAGATATAGGGATAATTTTAGCTTATCCATATAAATAAAGATAACCATCTCTTTTATAAGGCTTTTTAAAGGTCAGTGACAAATTTCTAACATTATATTAGAGGGGGTCATAGTTAATGATGAATTTTAAATCTTTATCTCTTCATTTGCTTACCCATGTGATGGAAGTTCGATGAGTCATTCTGGCCCATACGTGAGGGGGTTGTTAAAATTTTTAAATGTGTCAATCCTACTTCTCTTGCCTACAGACGTGATGGAAGTTCGATGTGTCGTTCCGGCCCATAAGTAAAGGACGTATTAAAACTCTTAAATTTTAAATGTGTCATTCCGACTTCTCTTGTCTATCCACGTGATAGAAGTCTGATTTATTATTCCAGCTTCCATGTGAGAAGCCACGTACTCGTAATCTTATCCCACAATTATCAAGATTTGACATGCATTTTGTAGTGATTGCTTTCTAATTACCCATATCTAAATTTTATTTAAATAATCTTATATTAAGATGACATGAATATATAAAAAGCTAGTCCATAATTTGTCCTAAACATTTGCTTAACATATTTTAGTCTAACGCACATCAAATTCGTTAGTTTATGATTTTAAATATTATATTCTGATTTATACGTACAATATACGGTACAATCTGTTTATTTTTTTTACCGATCAACGTAATGGTTCCGGAAATTTAACTGCAAGTCACATTCATTAAGATTAAACCAAATTCGTCCAATGAATGAAGGTTTTTGGATGGCGTCACCTATGAAAAGACTTAATTACATTTAGCCCCCGCCCACCGTCTCCGTCGGCGGCACTCCGCCGGAGTAGGAGAGGAAATCGTAAGCGCGACACACTGGAATGCCCGCGCCTCTGTGCGACGGAGGTATACATATTTACTTCCTTCTCCACGTTTCCTTCAATTCTACATTTTTCCTGTGGAGATGGAATTCTATACAATCACATACTGAGAACAGTAACGACGCCGATCGCTTTCTCTTTCATTAACAATGATTTCTCGCCACTTTCGATCTCACTACTCGTTTCGCAATAAAGTTAGATAGCTCCACAATTGAATGCCTTCCACTCATAATTAGTTTTTCGTAGTTCAAAATTGATGATACCATAATATTTTTCGCAAAATTAAATATTCTCGCACGCTATCTATGATTCATTCAGCTCAGAGATTTGTTTAATTTCTCGTGGGATTGCGTGAATTAAAGTTTATTACGATGATTTCCTTTAGTGTTCATTTTAACATAATTTTACTTATTCGATTATTTATCATTTCAGCATAAATCTTCAAACAATTGAGATCCGTGAGTGTTTACAAACTGTCTAACCTCACAAAGGATTGAGACTAGCTGTTACAAATCAATGATACTGTTGCAGTCGCCCTGCAGATATCTCCTGCAAGTCTTGTCCACTCTGGTTCAGAAGTATGTTTTAATTCTTTCCCCATTAGTGTTAAGATCAATACTTTTGTTTTTCTCTTTTTTAATTTTATCTGTCCCATTTTTGAGTTTCATCATTAGTCACCTATTCAGTTGTGGACTGGTTTATTACTTACTCTGGCACTTTATGATCGAATTTCCATATATATTTATATGTTAGTTAGTTTCCATTTTACTTGTAGCGATAGAATGCTATCTACTTCTATGATGAGATACTATTTTAGTGGTGTTGTAGGTATTGTCATATACACCCTCCGTCTTTTTGGCACGTGATTTTATGTATTGTCGTTTTTGTGAGTTAATAAAGAGAATAAAGTAGACAGAGGGAAAAAGTAGAGATGATGGTATTTCTGTTTTAGGAAACGTTTCATTTTTAATGAGACAACACGAACAGGAAAACATATCAATGGGACAGAGGGAGTATTACTTTCTGATAAAATCTTAGACCTTTTAAAACTTATCCATTTTGGGTTACATGTGTATGTGGAACCATGGACAGTTATGCAATCTGGATCCATTTATTCTGGTTAATTTCCTACGGGTTATTTGGAACTAAACTAGCTCCCCTATTGATCGTGTGCATTATGAAGTCAATCTAATATCTTATTTACACTTCTTCACTACTTCAATGGTTGGTGATATTAATGTGCTAATGTTAATGTTGTTCTGGATTATTGTAGTACAAATTTAACTCGACTGCACTATCAAGATATTTATTTCTCGACTCTTGCTATACAATTTTTCAGTCTTGATAAAGGAGTTGAGTTAGACTGCCAGTGGGTTGAGTTTGACGATGTCCGCTACCATATTCAGGTGATGAATATACTTAAAAGATTTTCTCTGAAAGTCATTGTCATTGTCTACACAATCTACTCATAGAAACTTTATCCATCACATTTAAGTTTTTGGATTGTTGATAACTACATTTCTTGCTTTGATAGCTATATCTCTTTATATAATGCATTATATATACCTGTAGTTTTTCCATATTTCTTTTCTTTTCTTTTCTTTTCTTTTCTTATTTTATTTTATTATATTTTTTCTTTGCAGGCAAATGTAAAGAATCCAAATTTTCTCCTATTATCACTATCTTTACCCGCACCACCTCCAGAAACTGTATTTTTTGGAGGACTTCCTCAAGGAGCTATCGAAGCTATAAAAGCAGCATATGGTGTGTTCCTAGAAGTTCTTGATCCCCCAAGGGATGGTTATAATCTTACAGTGAAACTGAACCTGTCAAAGCTTCCTCCGGATGAAGGTCCAGTGAGTTTCCTTTTTTTCTAAAATCATTTGTTATGAGCTTCCATATACCAGCCCTTACGTATTCGGAACCTTTTACTTGGTCTCTTCTGAGTTGTTTCCCTTGACATATACCTCTTGTTATTTCCATTTGCTTGTTTTTTTCCATCTACAACTTTTTAACTTGTCTTACACTATAGTTTAAGCACTTCCCTATATGCGGCCCTTTATCTGTAGGTATTATTAAGATCACTTGTTTCTTGAAATTTGGTAGAAGCTGAAAACTTTGCTTGACTAGCTCACAATGTTGGATATGCGGCCCTGTATCTTTAGGTATTATTAAGAAGCAGTCTATACTTTTCTTGTATACTGAACTTATTAGGGTGAATACCTAAACATAAAGATTCAAGATAGTATTCCTAATATACCAACTATTACAGGACTCCCTAATAACTTAACAACTCAGAAGATAAAGGGTAAACATAAATGGATAAGCACCATCAACTTCTCAATGGTCATCTGCTTCTCCATGGTAATCGGTTGTTGCACGATCCCCATGCTTGTAGACCTTCCACGTGCGTAGATGCATATCAATTGCACCCTCCACCGGAACACCCTTGTCCTAAAGGCTGAACGAAGGAAGGAAACTGACTAAGGACATTCTTTAGATCCATCCACGACCCATCCACAACTTTTCATCATTGTCCAAACCTTACCGTTTGATGAGGACCAGGGAGATTGATTTTCAATTGCAGGATGATTTGTCTAGCGAGAACTTCTGCCAGTAAAATGGTGGGTCGACAGCCAATAGATCATTCGGCCAGTTGAGGTTGGCCACCATACCCTGATGTTCACACAATTCGCCTGCCAGCTTGAGCCTTGAGGTGATCGATATGTGATTTTTCCAACTCATGCGATAATCTCATACGTGCCATAATATCTGGGTGTGAATTTGCGATAACGAGTCTTATGCAAAGTCATTTCATTATATGTCCGAAACTTGAGATATACTAAATCGCCTAGGGCGGTCAAATTGGTACCCGATCTCGAAAACCCAAAAACTCAACACCCAAACCCGATGGCACCAATTACCCGTTCAGGTATCCGGTCCCGAAAATGGGTACCTAGAAGGCTAGAGTATGCACTTCCGTAAATTTTGAAACATTTTCAAGAAAAAAGATCACCATCCTTGCATTATTTTAGTTTTTTTTTCTCTCCCTAAATTTGGATATTTTGCTAACTAGTTAAAGTTTGAGCAGCAAGCAAATGCCTAATATGGAGATACATTCAAGGTTTTAAGCAGAAATTGGAGATTGGAGATTCTTCCTTTGTGTTATAAATCAATATCAATACCTAGGGTTTCACCCCAAATCTCATCAGTAATAGCACCCCCAAATTCAAGTCTGTGTACCAAAGCAATACATTGGAACTGAACAGACGGAAAGAGTAGAGACATCAACAAATTTTATCACAAAAGGCGACGGAGAGAGGCAGTCCAGGCAGCGGTCCTCGGGTCGATGTGAGACGGCAATGTGGGGCTAGACGAGAGGCGACGTCGGCGGTGACTACACGTGACAAGGCGGAGGAGACGAGAGGGGTACAACTGTGGGTATGGGAGACGGGAGTGGAGTGACTGGAGTCTGGGATGGGTGTGGGAGTCTATGACTAGTTGAAGTTGTAATTTCTTTGAGTCACTTGTTGAAGCTACAATCTCGTAAATTCCGGCTAGATCATGCCCGCTCAGTTGGTTGCATCTACATGCTTCCGCAATGACAACCAACTATATTACCTTCCCATACTTTTTTTTGTTGAATTCTACATGCTTCCGCAATGACAACCAACTATATTACCTTCCCATACTTTTTTTTGTTGAATTGTGTGTTTCTTTATCATAAAAACATTTTTGTCAGACAATTTAGGCTGGCATCTCTCAAAGAACTGAAAAAGTGATAAGTAAATTTGATGACAGGTGTAAGTTAGTTCAAATGAAAAAGAGAATTTTATCATCTTCTTAGTATGTCTGCATACTTTGCTGCATATATACTTCTACAGACTTTGGATTGCTGAGGAGAATTTCTGGAGCCTGAGTAAAATTTATTGTATCTTGTGTCCAACATCTAGTGCTTTCTTGGTGCATCTTAGGCAGGAGTTAACAACTACTTAAATCATACTACAAGAAAGGGCCATTATGTGTATATGTTAGTCTCAGTATGTAAATTCAAGTTTGGACATAAGTGAAACATATTATCAGTCAAATAATCAAATTCAAGCTTATATTAAGGTGGTGTTCGGTTTCCAGATAAAAAAATACCAAGATGCAATCTAGGATTGAGTTGTGAGATTATTTTAGTCATAGGGGGTTAGCTATGACTAATTATCCCATGATTATCCATCTAGGATTGAGTTGTGGGGTTGAATCTCATGAACCAAACACACTACACATTTAATCCGGAAACAATCTTGCAAACCGAACACCCCCTAAATGTCAAGGATATGATTCCGGGGATGATAACATTTTGATAATTCTATTGAAATTTGAAACCAAATGACAATACTGTACTTATTTTGGATTTTATTTGAAATTTTCTATTGCTACATAGCCTACATTATTCTATCAGGCTTTACCTCTGCAGCTAAACCATAAAGTGCATACCTAGTTGGCTAATTTGAATTGTTCATTTAAAATGGAACTTGTGTTAAGCCACAATAATGAGACAGCAGAGCTTGAGACCCACATAAACATTGGTGAACTCGTAGAAACTTTTTGAAAGTGCATATGCAATTTAAGCAAAATAATTTTAAATTTTAATATCTCATCTAGAATTGATCCCTATACTGTTGAAGTTGGATTCTAATGACTAGTAATTTTTTAGTGTTTCATGTTTAAATTATTTTTAACTAACTCCTTATTTCCTTGAATTTTGGTTAAATTTGGTGATCACATATTCATAATTGCTAGTGTCTGCATATTTTCGTGTTTCTATTTTGCGTACACTGTTTTTTTTTCTGATGTGTCTGCTATATTTTCTGTAGGCCATAAGCAAGCATTCCTGGTAAAGATTGCTTCTATAAGAGAACTAGTTCAGGGTGCACCATTGAGAGCAGTATTTAAGCAACTAGTCTCGAGGGGTGTAAAATCTGACTTAAACAAGATTATTTCAATTGTGCATCGGCCGAACGAATCATATTTTATTTTTCCTCAGGTCAACTTTCTTAACCTCATTTGATTTAATTTTTTTGCTCAGTTGCAGAGCATATTTGATGATATCTGTTTTAGCTCATTGTTATGGGAACTCTGCATATTTTGGTTTGACCTCAGCTGATATACATGCACATGTTTCAGTACCAAAGATATTGATTACCAAAACATGCAGTTTAAGACCATTATTGTGCTATCATAGGAGCTGATTAACTCCTATTATATTTGGGTGCTTAAATGTAATGATACATATGTTAGAGGAAATGACCTGAGTAGCATGTGATTTTTTTGCAGGTGGATAAGGTGACGGTGATTTTCCCAATGCGATTCAAGGATTCCATAGATATTGTTCTTGCTACTTCTTTCCTTCAGGTATATGGTTTGAATAACCGAGACTATTTTCTTCCATGCATCTTTTTCCACTTTTGCCTTCTTTCCTTTCTTTTTACTATCAATGTGCTCCTTTTCCTCTGGCCTCTGGAATGATTGATGATCAGAATCGAACTGGTGCCATACAAACTCTTAATGTTAATCTAGAATCTTTTATCTTTGCCTTTTGTAGTTTTTCATTGGGTTGAAAGTTGTTGCAATTTTAAATAGAGTCTTGTGCCTAACTAATATTGTGGTTCAGTTAAAAGTAAGACATCTTCTGCTTTCGTATGCCTGAAAATTGATTGAAGTACTATGGAGTTCTCACTTTATGTTTATGTTACCACAATATAGTTTATTCCTTTTGGAGAGGAGAGGGTTTATTGATGTACCTTTCCTATATTCTGTTTGGAATGTGTTAAATGCTTTGTTGCTTGATTGGATAATATCCCCTAAAGAAGGTTGTCATGCTAGCTACGTTACGACTTAAGTTATTTTCACTCTCCCATAATTTAGCAAACATTCAGGAATTTGTTGAAGCAAGGAGAACTGCTGGACTTAACAATGCCCCTCCATGTCTGTGGTCATCTTCCCCCCCTAAGGAGTTGGAAGGTTCTTCAGACGAGGCATTATCAGCAAATGCTGGATTTGTCAGTTTTGGTATTTTTTGAGTTGCGAATTATATATGTCCTAATTATCTGTCCATGGGGAACTCATATGTCTACCTTTTGAACAGTTATTTTCCCTCGCCATGTTGAAAGCAGAAAGCTGGATAGAACCGTTTGGAGTTTATCAACATTTCATGCTTATGTCAGCTATCATGTCAAGGTGAGAAGCTAGGCGTCACACAGTTTTAATTACTAATCCGTACTAATTATGAAGTCTCTTAGTTTCTTATGACTATCATGCTAGAGGAGTGCTGAGGGCGCAAAAGAGAAAATCTTACTTGGGATTTGAGAGAATTATCCTATGGAATGTGCTTTATACTTATGAATCAACTTGGTATCATGCAGTGTTCAGAAGGTTTCATGCACACAAGGATGAGGCGTCGGGTGGAGACATTGATAGAGGTTGGCAATGTTATTTTTGCTTCTTGATTTGTCGTAATTCAATAGAACGATTTCTCTGCTAGCTTTTCAATCAATGCCGGGCTTACTCTTTTGACTAAGAATGATTAGGATGTGAAGTTGGGAAGTTATGGTTGAATACTCGATCCACCTGGGCTATGGTAATTCTTACACAGAATGAAATTAAAAAAAGATAGAAACTTTGTGTCCAAAACGAAAAATCCAATTTCATCTGGCTGGGACGAGTTGTCCCCCTTCGTGAAGTTTTAGAGTCAGCTTAAAAATATTACAGCTTTCCAGAACAAAGGAAACATGTCTTAAAACTTGAGTGCAGTTGCATCTTGCATCAATTTTACAATGCTAAGGTCGTTAACCACGTTGGGGAACTAACATTGTTTTTTGTCGTTGCTTCTTGTTTGCTCTAATACATACTACTCGGTAGAGGAATGTTCTTTGTCATTCGTTGTTTTGCATCTCCAACTTTTGACCTGAAAAAGTGATGGCAGCCTCTCTTTGTGATTCAGGCTCTAGATCGTGCCAAACCAGATTCAGAAAAAGCCAACAATATCGACCAGACTAGATCCTTTAAACGACTGGTATGACATGGGGCATGCATACAGTCCACCCTTATCTTCTTGTGCGCTTACTGGATTCTTGCTCATATTTTGTTATAATCTATGCAGACTGTCAAGGATGGCAGAAGCAACTCCAATGCAAAGTGATATCTGCTCACCATGAGAGAAGGTGTATGTTACCGAATGGGGTTATTGGAAAGCGCAAGGTGATCTACACCGGTGATAATTCTTCCAAGTCATGAAGCACCTGTTGTTCATATATCATAGAAGTTTTGCCTTTTACAATAATCTTCGGGCACGGGATGATTAATTTCGCACCTGGATTGGTAAATCGAGTTCCCCCTTCCATGATGTTGTCAGCTATGACCATGAGCAGTAAATATGTTTCCTCCTTGGGGTGTCCGACCAGCAGGGCGCCAAACGTTATTTCTCTCGAGTTGCTTTCAAGCTCAAACCGCGAAAGAGTGCGTTTCTTCTTCTCTTTTCTTTATCGTTTGTATCTACAGATCAAGTTAAGATCGATGGATGATTTGTTACATTTTGGTCTATATATAGTCAAATTATGAAAATTAGAGAAACTCTAAATTCATAGCAGCTTCATCTTTTCATTTTCTTTGTCGATTTATCAGCAGAATTAAAGTTTTAGCTCGATGACGATTTGTATGTATAATACTTGCATGTATGAATAATGGTCTGAAATGACAAATTTTGCTCGGTTAATTTAGCCACACAACCCCAAATTTAGTCCAATGTTTTTATTGCCTTATACAACAGTATTGCCATAATCCAATAAACACATAGTAGTACATATTATTCAGTTATATGTAGCAAAATTACTAGTCTATCGATTTATGGTGAGCCGAGAGATATGATAGTTTTGCATCATCTCGTATGGGCGCAACTTAATTTATTTGAAAGCAATATACTAATAATTTTGTTTAAGCTCAAGTGTCTGACTTGCCGGCAAATCCATCCCCAAATCAACCGTTCCTCGACGTTTCGTCCCAATTATCGCGCCGCTCCTCTCCAGCAGCCTGTGCATCACCGTAGCCAGCATCTTCGCCGGAGATCTCCTCCAGTGACCGTCCCTTGGTCTCTGTCAGCAGAAAGGTGAACCCGAATCCCATCAAATTCGTAATTGCCAAGATAATCATCGCCTTCCTGATCTCCTTCACTTTCCCGTCTTGTGTGTAGTTTTGTATCCCGAAGGCGCCGATCATGGCCCCGGCCTTCCCCGATGCGGCGCTGAGCGCGTGGCAGGTGGACCGCACCCGTGTCGGGAAGAGCTCTGCCGGCAGCACGAATGTCGTGCTGTTGGGTCCGAAGTTGGCGAAGAAGAAGGTGAGGCCGTAGAGGGCGGCGAAGGTCCACTTGTGGTCCTTATCCTTGAGGTAATCATATTTGACGCCGATGATGAACATGAACATCGACATCATGAAGAACCCAACTAGCTGAATGTAGAACCGGCCAATCTTCTCGATGAAGGCCACGGTGAACCAGTAACCGGGGAAGGTCCCGAATAGCGCGATCACGAACATCGCCCGCGACGTCTCGAACATCTCCCGCAGCGCGCTCACCTTTCCGGCATCACGTGTCAGCCCCATCACCGGGAAGATATCCTTCTGCGTCAGGTTTTGGCTGTAGAAAGCGATGTCGAGCAAAAACCACGTCGTCGCTGTTCCGATCAAGTGCTTCCCGTGGCGGGCGAAAAACTCGCTCGAGAAGATCTGGTATTCGTTGGCGGAGTTAAACTGAGCAACCTTCTCCTGCTCGGCATTGATCTCGATGTCGAGCACGCGCCCCATGTCCGCCGCCGCCTGCTTCGCGTTCCCCTCGATCAGCGCCGTGTACCGCCCCGTCTCCGGCATCTTCATCCTCCAGTAGAACGTCAGCAGCGCTGGCAGCGCACCAATCATGAGCACGATCCTCCAGACGTAGTCGGCCTCCGGCTCTGTTGAGAAGACGTGCTCGTCTTCGAATGCCGGGCCACCGTACATCCCGAGGAATACCCTAGATATGATCATGGAGACCAAGCCGGCGAAGATGATGCCGACGCCCTGCATCGCGAACACGGCCGCGATGAAGGCGCCGCGCGTCTTCTTATTAGCGTACTCCGACATAATAGTGGCGGAGAGCGGGTAGTCACCGCCGATGCCAAAGCCAAGCCAGAAGCGGAAAAAGCAGAGCGTCCCCAAGACGGCTTTCGGGCTGTACCCGAACGACAAGCCAGAGCAGATGGCGCAGGACGCCATGAGGATGAGGGTGATGCCGTACACTTTCTTCCTTCCAAACTTGTCTCCCAAGTACCCGAAGAAGAGCTGGCCGGATAGGGTTCCGACGAGGGCCACGCCGATGACCATGTTGTTGACGTTGTGGGGGAGCTTCCCCGGCTTGCCCAAGGCGGGGTCGTAGTAGTAGAGGCGGCCGAGGAGCTTGGAGACGGTGGAGATGCAGAAGAGGTCGTATGCGTCGGTGAAGAATCCCATTCCGGCGATGACGATCGCCGTCACGTGGTACCATTGAGTGCGGGCGTTGTCGAGGGCGTTGAGAACGGAGATGCTGTTTGAGGCCATTGCTGCTGATTGATTTTGTGTGATGAGCTTAAATTCCTTATATACTCAAATAAATGTCGTTTAAAACTATGTATTCCAACAAGAAATTGATGGCTGTCGCATCTCTCTAGTATATCCATTTGGATTTATAGTGCATGTCGATACATAGCTGAGCAGAAAAACGTATCTTATGCAAAGCTTGTTTGGTTTCACTCCACAACTAGTTATTTTGTAAGGTACAAGTTACTTATAACTTTGGTTTTGTAAATAGAAAGACTATAAGTTTTGTTAATTATCTGAATTTTGTTTTATATATTTATGATGTTGTCATAATTTAGGGTGTGCAAGGGCTTAACCAATTACCATCTTTATTTTTTTCTTTTTTCTGTTTTTGAATACTTGAATTTGTTGATATTGCTTGAAAGTTATCTTTAGCTTTTACTAAAGAACAAACTGCTTGAGATTGGATAATTAAGAAGAGATGAAATGACTATGTAATCTATATTTAATAAAATAATACTGCAATTAGACATCTTCGTTTCTTTATTTAACAAAATGTAGTAAGAAATTCTTTTCTTTCAGTCTTCAATTGGTTTTCCAATGATGAATATGTAACGGAAGAAGTATGAAAAAGGAAAGTCAGAGAGCCAAATTCAAGTCTTGGTCCCTCCATCTAATAAAGATGACGATTTTTTTGAGCGACACAAAATTTTATGCAATTTTATTTTGTGTGGGAGTGTAATTGCTCTTCTCCTCATATTGCACTTAGACCCTTGGATGACAAGATATTGCATTGCCACCCCCAATTACAACCAATTATCACGTAAACAGTTGTATTTCCATTATAAGATTTTTAAGTACTCTTTGTTTTCTAATTTCCTTGTTTATCGTATAAGCAATGGTGGTCCGAAAAAAGTTTTTTTTATAGATATTATATACTACGTACGTCCGGCATTATGATTTATGAGTCCCATTTTATTTTGGCACGGATTTTAAGAAATAGTATAAAAAAAAGTGGGTGAGGAAAAATAGTGGAACGTGAGACCTATTTTTATATATTAGTTTTATAATCGAATGTTAATGGAATGAGTTAGTGAAGTGAGGTGTACCTCCCATTTATAGTAAAAGTGAACCGAGACTCCTAATGGCGGACGGACTAAAATGATAAACCGGGACTCCTAATGGCGGACGGAGAGAGTATTGTAGTTGGAGAGACTATGTTCAGCAAAGGCAAATACTACTTCATTCGTCCCAAGGAAGATGACCACTTTCCTTTTTAGTTTGTCCTAATCAAAATAAGACATTATTGGCTCGTTTGATAACTTAGTAATGCCTAGAAATAGATATATATCTTCGTATTTCTCACCGTTTGATAACTTGTTTAGTCCACCACACCAGCCCTTGTTTTTTGGTATGGCCTGTCTGGGCCCGCCTGAAATAGGCTTAGAAATGTAAGGATTTGTAACTTACAACTTTTATGGGATAGCAATTCCGCCTAATATTGTGTATCCAGATATGGGAAATTATACCTTTTAAACCCTTCTTCCATCTCCAACTCTTCTCCAAGCAAATCACACCAGCTATTACGGAAGTTTCATTAGATATGTATTTTTCCGGTTTTCATTCTTTCTTTCATTAGAAGTTTCACACCAGCTGCTACAACTCGCCGCTGCCGGAGGGTTTTTCCGATCGGGGGAACATTTTTGCAATTTTTTTCGTGATTTTGTTGATTTTGATGGTAATTATCTCCATTAAATTCAAGCTACCAGCCGTTGTGTTTTTGTTGTGACTGATTTTGAGCACATATGTTTTCTCCCTTTTAGATTTATGAAGAATGTGAAATTTTTTTCTATTTTGGCTCCACCTTGGAAAGAAGCCTACTTTACCTTTCAAATAACAATGCTAGAGATTTCAATTTCAGTCTGCAAGGTAGATTTCAATTTCAGGCCACTGGCAAAATCCGCCTGGAAAGAAGCCTGCTTTATCTAATACAACTATACAAGTAGATGCTGGCCGCTGCAAGGTAGAGGAGGCGAGTAAAAGTGAGGGAGACAGATTTATTTTAGAAGGATAAATATGTAAATATTTATTATTATCTTGTTATAATATATTTTTTATCAAACATAAGTGGCTGATTAGAATTATTAAATTAGCTTATCAAACAAGAGGAAGGAAAATCAATTTTGTTCCATAACTAGGATATAAATCTCTATCGGGCCCTATCTTGACAATATCTCACACCACTTATCAAACGAAATGGAAATACATTTTATCTCTACTTTATTCCCTCTTTTTTACTATACTCTCTCCACTAAACAATGAACATTTTTATGTATTAATATCGTTTCTTATTCTAATAATTTATTAAGAATGTGTAAATTGTATGAGAAAATTAATTGGCCCGTGCATTGTACGGATGATGACACTAGTAAAGTAAAAGTCTAGGTTTCTATCACAGTTCTATTATATTGAAAATTTTCAACTCCAACCTTTTAAATTTAGTAGGCTATTTAAATTAGTCCATGACTGTAAGTTGTATTGACATTCCTATTGAATAGAAGAAAGGAAAGTTGGTTGGTTTTTTCTAAATGGAAGATAATTACTGAAAATGAGAAAACAATAAATAAATTTAACCGACATAAATTTGGTGAAATAGGCCAATGCAGAGAATAGAAAGAGGTGACAAATCCAATGTATAAATGACCATAAATGAGCATATCCAAACAAGAGGTTGCAAGATAAATTGAAAACTTCCTACAAGTAATTTGCTACTTCTACCGAGATCAAGACTTAGTAGTACAAATTAATTTTAAGTACTTTAATTGTTGTAATTTGCTACTTTTACCGAGATCACAACTGTCTAGTTACAAATAAATATCGCCAAGTAATTTTTTTATATGTCTAACATATTATGAATCAGAAATTAAAATAGTGACATTCATCACTTTCATGAATATTTTATAATTAAAATTTGAAAGAGATGAAAAGTTTGGAAACTCAAAGAAAATAATCAAATACTGAGTAGTGTATGTATGTTTTGAATGAGGACGACGTTAAACACTTTTGCTGAACTATTACAATTAATCACGTCAAGACTCGTGTCAAAAAGCAAATGTTTCATTTCTAATAAGACGAATGATGTGTATTTTAAAATTATAATTATATGATTTATACCCTATAAAATTGATTATTTTCATCATTACGTATTGGACTGACTACATGTTAATTTTATCGATAGCTGATTAGTCTGTTGTGCTAGCCCAAAATCCAAACATTTAGGATTAGGGTTGAAAATTTATAATCCGATAAAATCATAACCCGATTAGCCCACACACGATTAATCTGCAGCTGAATAGGATTTGACCCAAACTTACTAAGTTTACCCGATTGACATCCTTATCTACTCGATAGAAATATGTCAGCGTGGCCAGCTGCTCTCTATTATGATGGTGCACATGTGAACAACTATTTTTCTTTTGGAACGTTCATTTTATAGAAAAAAGAAGATTACTAAATATAAGCCCAGGGTGTGACAGTTATTTAATTCTTAATAAAATCCTAGTCAATCACTATTTATTCACAATACAATAAAGAGAAATCCTCATGACGTTTATGTTAGAGATTAAAGTAGGGTGAGTTAAATTAAGATAAAGCATAAAGTAAGAGAAATTAAGAGATAATAATATGAAAAATGATAAAATTTTTGTTAAAAAAATAAATGACTAAACTACCTTTAAACACCTCAAAAAAGAATAGGACTCAATTACTTTGAGACAGAAGAAATACTGCTTTTTGAAATTTCTATGAGATTATTCCTTATATGTTATCTGTCTTAAAAAACCAATCCAATCCTAATGATATTATGGATTTAATGATGATTGACTATTTTTGTAAAATATACGGAGTACTTTATATATATGATACCAATGTCAAATATCTACCTGGACCAACAAAATACCTCCATTCCATTATATCCAAAGGAAAATGTTTTAAAGACATAATGTCTCCAAGCCATAATGCCATAATAGGGATATAATAGTAAATTTCACCATATATTTAGTTTTTGATTATTTTTACATTTTGTATATATACCTTGTTGCCCCTAAACCATTAATAATGAGTATTAAATGAGGTCATGAATTAGAATACCTTAATCATGGAAAATATATGTTGACGGCATATTTAAGCAAAGTTGGGTGAATCTTATGATAATTAAATCTTTCATAAATTTATAAGAAAAAGTATATTGAATACCTAAAAATTTTCTAATGCGTAAGAATCAATAGTATGAAAACGTTTAATAATTTCACTATTATACAAATATAAAATTTATGGAGTACTACTTTTTCTTTTGGTCAAGTTTATTTTGGTTAATATCAATATTATTTTTATTTATAAAAATGTATTCTCAATTTTTTTTCCTCTCCTACTTTATCTATTAATATTTAGATCTCAAACCTCATAAAAAACAGATTTTTTAACTAATTTGTTTAATACTAAAGCTATAAAGTTAATAATTTATTTTTCTTTCTAAAATATCAAAGTTCTTAGGTCAATTTAGGTATAGCATGGAAGAAGTTAAATTTTTATATATGCAATAATACTAATTGAGTTTACGGTTTGATTTTGTTTTAATTTAAATTATTTTCCTTTCAAAATATTAATTTCTATAAATTCTTAGATTTTGGAATGGTATGGTCACTTTAATAAAAATAATCTCATATTCTCAACTCATATATTTATTATTTAAGACTATATATCTAATACTTTCTCTTTTTATTTTTAGAATATTATAATAGCTTTTAACTCAATCCGTATATCATGCAATAAATTAAAATTTGATGCTTCTAATTAACAGTTTCTAATATTTTAATTCTTCACTTTCTAATATTAATTATTTAAATTCTTGATCTTTGAAACATTACATCGAATCTTATAAAAAATACTAATTATATATTTTAAACTCACCTATTTTATACATTAAAACTATAAAATTAATATGTTCTCTTTTTCTTTCTAAGATATTAGAGTTCCTATCTTAGTTCATTATAACATGCAACATATTAAAATATTAGTATTATATTGTAAATAAAAACTGTTAATTTACTGTTTTGAGTTTTAGGATTTCATAGTTTTTAATCTAATTCTTCACTTTCCAAAATTCTAATTTCTTTAAGTTCTTATTTTAGTACGTTATATTAAACTTCGTTCCAAAAAATAATCAATTGCTCATAATTCATGTATTTTATATCTTAAAGCTATATTGCAACTATTTTATTTGTTTCTTGTAAAATATTATAATTCTTAGCTCAATTCACTATAACATGCTACAAATTAAAATTTGATATATGATGAGTAGTTTATGAATACTGATGGGGTATACTGCTGATTTATGAATTTTAGACAAAAATTTAATTTATTTAATTTTTAATTCTTGGAATGTTATAGTCGAACCACGTTTTTAACATTTTAAAGCTATATAATTAATATTTTTTTAATCTATTTGTAAAATATTAGAGTTCCTAGCTCAATTCACTATGTTATCTAACAAATTAAAATTTGATACTACATGATAATAGTAAATATGTTTAAGGTTTAATTTTAAGAATTTTATAATTTTAATTTGATTTTTTTACTTGAAAATTTTTTGATTTCTTTCATTTCTGAATTTTTGGAACATTATGTTGAACATCGATTACAAAATAATAACATGATTTTTGACTCATCTGTTTAATAATACTCTATTTAAAAAGATTTTATAATTATTCACTGTATTATGGAATATATAATATATTAATGCAAATTGAGTTTACAGTTTTAATTTTAAGAATTTTTTAATTTTAATTTGAATTCTTACTTTCTAAAGTTTTAATTCTTATGTTTGTGAAGTTTAATGGAAACAATTTGAAATAATATTTAAACGATTGTGTTTTAGGAGAAAGTTGCAAAAAGAAACTAACTTTAAAATTAAAATTAGTTGATGTTTGTTTATTGAAAATTAAGATATGAATTTGGTATTCCTAACTCAAAACTAAAAATTAACATTACAATGTTCAAAACAAAACTTTTAAATAAAAGAAGACGTTTTGCACTTTTGCTTTCATAAGCTAAAAAAACCACTTTTATCTATACTTAGATTAAATATATAAACATGATGCTAGTTATTACTATTTATATCAGACCTTATAATCGGATCTTATATATCTGAGGGAGTACTAACTTTTGTTTTAATATCAGATCTTATAATCGGATTAATTTTTTAAAATCTATCTTGGTAATTTATAAATACAAATCTTGTTCAATATTCAAAGAAGTGAATATGTATAATGAGTATTGAGTAGTATTCAATGCTACAAATCTATCTTTAAATAGCACTCCTAGGGTAAATTAGTCAAAGTAAGAATTATACTTATGGCATAGAGACATAGGGGTATTATGGCATAGAGACATTATGTCTCTAAATCACTACTCATATCCAAAAACTAAAATTAAAAAAAGAGAGACATTCCCAATCTCAACAATGTGTGGTAGTACAACGACATCGTGTGTTCGTTTCGTCTCTCATCCAGACAAATGCCTTCCCAGGATATGTACTGAATTTATAATAGTCAGAGAAGAGGCCCAATTAGATTATCCACAATGGTGTGTTTTTCATCCGGGCAAGGGAATGGTCCCTTGTCCGGACGTTCGTTTGTCCTCATCCACCATTGCAGGTGGGCGGACAAGCGGGCGAACGATCCCCACGCCCAAACTTTTGTTGAAAATTTAGAAGGTTAATGTTGAAATTTTTTCAACCCGATAAAAGTATTATATGGACCTAGACATTTACTTTATTCAAAAAGTGACCTAATATACTCTCCGTATAATTATTTAGCTTATTTTAGGATTTATTGAGTAGTTGTTTGGATTTGATTTACTTTTCGTAATTGTTAGGATATTATTTGTTAGAATGACTTGAAATCCGCACGGTGCTTGGAAATCAAGTCAAGAAATCATTCTAACATCCATAGATATAAGGTTGAACTCTAATAATTGAATAATTTATGTGTATTTATTTCGCACAACATTTGTGAAAGAAACCGAAAATTCGCACGATGACTTGAAATTCGCACGACAACACTGGTTTAAGGTTAGATCCTAATAATTTTATAATTGAAAACACATGAGATGGGCTGAGCTCAATATCTTTTCCTTCACAACTCCAATAATCACCGTGCAAATTTCAGATAATTATTCCACAGACGCAGTGCGAATTAAATACTCCCTCCATCCCAAAAAAAGGACATTTGGAACAGCACGAGAATTATGCATAATTGATAAAGTAAGAGAGATAGGGAGAAGGGTAGTTGAAATGAAGTTAGTGGAAAATGGGACTCACATTATTGTTAGTGTTCAATGGTGGGTCCTAGTAATATAAGTTGTAAATAAGTTAATGTATATGAGTAATAAGTATAAGAGAACTTTCCATAAATGAAAATGAGATAACTTTAATAAGGGAAAATGTCCTTATTTTTATAGGACAGAGGGAGTACCCATAAATTATAGGACGGCGGGGGTCGACATGTTGGGCGGTGGCGAGAGAGGGGGAGAGGTCGGCTGGGGGTGGCATCCCCAGCACAAGGAGGCTGGCGGGGATCGGGCATAGGAGAGGGAGAGGGGAAGGAGGGCGAGGAAGAGGAAGTGGAGAGCCATCTGGTATAGGGAAAGGTGAATAGTGGTGCCGGAAGTGACACCATATATAGAGGAAGGATGGAGAGATTGAGAGAGACACACAACGGAGTAATATATTCAAAATCAGGTTTAATTATTTTTTAGGGATACATTTTATTTTACTAATTAACAACATAATAATTCGAGCATACTCGTTTGTGAATAAACACTTCTTTTAATAGTATTTGTGAAAACGTGAGGCGCTCATTATTAATGGACACAAATAGGTTTGCATGGCGATGCCCAGCTGATCTCCAATTTTCATTTTATAGAAAACAACATTAAATATATGGGACCAACAATTAGGGCTGTCAAAATGGATATCGGATATTGGATACCCGATATCCAAACCCAAAAAAGTCGGATAATTGGATACTCGAAATCCGATTTTTCAGGTATCGGATCGGGATCGGGTAGTGAGAATTTTGGATTATCGGGTATCGTATTACCCGATATCCGATCAGGTATACCCGAATTATCCGATTTATCCGATTTATTTTCTAAAATTAATAAATTATATTTTTATTATAATTAAATGTTATTTAATTTCTTAACTACAATTTAATTAATACTTAATAGTTAGCATATAAGATATGTAATTTAATTTTTTAATTACATTTTAATATCATTGACTTGTGATATTTATAATTTTGAATTTTTTGATGATATTATTGTTAGATCTTGATTCTTAAGAATTATTGAATTGTGATATTTATAAAGGAGTATAACTTATGAATTTTGTATTTTTCAAAGTGTGTAGTTATTTTCTTTTAAATTCGAACAAGTACAAGAATTTTGTATTCCTAAAAGTTTGTAGTTATTTTCTCTTAAATTCGAGCTACTATAAAAATTTTGTATTTTTAAAAGTTTGTAGTTATTTTTACTTGGAATATTAGTACTTCAACTTTGTATTAAATTTGAATTAAATAATATTAAATAAATTCTAAAAGTTTGTAGTTAATTTTCAAAAAATCAAAATCAAAATTATAATTGGGACCGGATACCCGATTTTTCGGGACTGGATACCCGAGTCGGGTATCCGGGTACCCGAAATCAAATTCGGGTCGGGTATCGGGTATTGGATTTTGGGAATTTCGGGATCGGGTAACTGCGAGTACCCAATTTGACAAGCCTACCAATAATTATGAAATTTTCATTTTAATGATATTCGACTTTTTTTTGTTAAATACTCCTAAATATAAATATGATACCAGTCCCAAATATCTACCTAGACCAACAAATCACCAACATTACATTAAAAACTAAAATTAAAAAAACATAAAGAAATTCCGATGTCGTGTGTTTCTTTTTTCTCTCATCTAGACAAATGCCTTCCCAGCATGATATATGATCAAATCTTTTTATTTCTTTAATTGCATTCTCAACTAAAATTCATGATTTTATTTAGGGCTGGCAAATCGTGCGGACTTGGTCGCTACCGGGTCGACCCAACCCAATAAGGTCAAACTCAACCCAACCTGAAATCATCGTGTTCTTATTGGGTCGCAACCCAACAGATTCGTGTCGGATTCGTGCGGATTTCGTGTTATCCAAAAAAATATCGGTCCTCTTTTAATGATAGTAAGTTACTATACAATATAGCTTGACGCTACACGATAACGACCGAAACGTGATATTATATAATTAAATTTGATATTACATGGTAAAATAAAATATTATAAAATTAAAATAATTAATTTAAATAATTTTTAAATCCAAATAATAATTTTTAATTACAGCATGGGCTTTAAGTCCTTGGACCTTTCACCTTGTGCCAATAACAGGTAGCAAAGGTTGTCTTGGGATTCACCCCTCATTTTAAGGATCATTTAATTAAGTTTCTCCATAATAGTTAGGATAGTTAGGAGAATGATGAGGAAAGAAAGCATGAGTTGTTGTAAATGACAATATAGTTAGGTTTGAGGTGAGAACTTTTAGTAGAAGAAACATTCGGCAAAACAAGTTGAACTGAAATACAACTAGTAATAGTAATGTCGATACAAGAGAGAAATCAAAGTGCAACAAAAAAAAAACTCTGACATATTTGGCGGAGGGAGAGGGGGAGAGGTCGGCCGGGGGAAGAGGGAGAGGGGAAGGAGGGCGAGGAAGAGGAGAGCCATCTGGGGGAAAGGTGAATAGTGGTGCCATCTGTGATACCATATATATTTAGGAAGGATGGATAGATTGAGAGAGACACACAACGGAGTAATATATTTAAAATCAGGTTTAATTATTTTTTGGGCCTACTCGTTTGTCAATAAACACTTTTTTTAATAGTATTTATGAAAACGTGAGTCGCTCATTATTAATGGACACAAATAGGTCTGCATATGCCTAGCTCCTAGCTGATCTCCAATTTTCATTTTATAGAAAACAACATTAAATATATGGGACCAACAATTATGAAATTTTCATTTTAATGATATTCGACTCTTTTTGTTAAATATATATAAATATGATACCAGTCTCAAATATCTACATGGACAACAAATCACCTCCATTAAATCCAAAAACTAAAACTAAAAAACATAAAGAAATTCCCAATCTCAACACCGATGTCGTGTGTTTCTTTCGTCTCTCATCCAGGCAAATGCCTTCCCAGCATGATATATGATCAAATCCTTTTATTTCTTTAATTTCATTCTCAATTAAAATCTATGATTTTATTTAGGGCTGACAAATCGTGCGGACTGAGTTGCTACCGGGTCGACCCAACCCAACCAGAAATCATTGTGTTCTCGGTGGTTGCAACCCAACAGGTTCGCGTCGAATTCGTGCAAATTTCGTGTTATCAAAAAAATATCGGTCCTCTTTTAATAATAATAAGTTACTATACAATATAGCTTGACGCTACACGATAACGACCGAAACATTATATTATATAATTAAATTTGATATTACATGGTAAAATAAAATATTAAAAAATTAAAATAATTTTTAATCCAAATAATAAAATTAAAGTATATTAAAATTAAATCTAAATAATAAAGTTAAAATAATTAAAATAATTATTTTTAATAAAATTTAAGTATGTAGTAATATTTTTTTTATTATGAAAAATAATTAATAATAGTATTAATCATATTTTTACTAATAAAAGTAAAGAATAATATTTTTTAAATTAATAAAAATAATTAATATTAAATTTTAATATATTATTTTAATTAATAAAAAAACAAAACAATTATTTTTGTTCTTAACAGATAACCCAACCCAACTCAACCCAAAATTTTTAGATTTTTATTGGGTCGACCCTATAAGGACCCAAATCCTAAACGTGCGTGTTCGTGTCGGGTTAACTTCGCGCGGATTCGTGTCGTATTATCTTGTCAAATCAAAAATTGTCAACCTAATTTTACTTTTGTTATCTAATACATCATGATCATATGCATTAAATATAGTGAGCCTCTCATGCCATCCGCATTCATGTCTCAATACCGTCTCTTAACTGTCTCATCCCTTCACTATTCATGGGCCCCACTGCACTTTTTACCCCATCTCTTAACTAAGAGACAACACCTGCATCTATCCATCTCTTAACCATCTCATCCCTTAACTATTCATTCAATTTCATTTTTTATTTTTATTTCCAACAAATTCAATTAATATTTCATTGAAATATTAAATTTGGGAGAAGAATTGGAGAGGAAAGAGAGATGATATGATAGTGATGAGAAGAAAAAAAAGATGAGAGATAGTGTGTTTGCATGTAAAATGAAAGAGGTTATAGGAGTATTTATAGAATAAAAAAAACAAAACAAAAAAAAAATTACAGTTAAAATTTTTTAAATTTTTTTAAATTTTTTTTTAAAAAGAAATATTTATCGCGTCAGCATGACGACGCCCACTCGCGTGCCGGCGAGTGGGCGTCGCGCTGCGCGCCAAAGCTCGCCACGTGGCGCTGGCGCGTGGCGAGACATCCCCCGGCTACGCGACGAGACGGAGCATCCGCATCGAGATGCCGATGCGGATGCTCTCAGGAATAATATCTTGTAATGTATCTACTCGATAGAAATAGGTCTACATAAAATAGAGCCAAGCCTTGGCGCCATTGACTTACTAGCATTGTTGGTGCCCGTTACATTTACTAGCACTGTGGTGCTCGCAAAAAATTAGTACTCCCTCCGTCCCATTGAAGATGACCCACTTTCCTTTTTGGTTTGTCCCAACTAAGATGACCCATTACTTAAAATGGAAGCACCTTTATCTCTACTTTATTTCATCTCTCTTACTGGACTCTCTCCTCTTAACACACAAAAATTAACTGCATAAAATCCCGTGCCGCCCAAGGAAGGGGTCATCTCTTCCTTGGGACGGAGGGAGTACTATTGTTTAGGAAAAAAAGTAGAGCACAATCTAGTTCTTGCGAGTACATGGGTTCTGGCAAAACTTTTTATTGAGAAAAATCCTGCCAAAGCAATGAAATTGAAAGGGAATTGACAAACATCATTAATAGTGCTCGCCATTTAAGCTCGTGGAGTATTTTGGTGGGGAAATTTCCTCCCAAGTTTGCAATTAAAAGGGGAAATGGCGAGTGCATGGTGCTCGTTAAAATAAAAAATTTATAATTTTCAATGTGTAAAAAGCAATCAAGTTAGATGTGTAATCCTTAAACTTAGAACTACTGCAAGTCTACAACCCTGATTTTAGTACTTGGGGTGTTGAATGTAAAGGTTGTTCAATTGAGCTAAAAATGGTAATTTTGATGATGATATATAGTAGTAGTATATAATTTTACAAAGCTAAAATCGAATGCAAATTATAGACTAAACACGAAAATAATTAAATCACACATGAAAGAACATTGCTCCTATTACTTTAAAGGGATCTAATTACATAAACTCTTTTGATTAATCCAATAGCCACAAGGAGAGTGTTACAATTTTACTTCAACAGTATTGAACATACTTTTGGAATTGAAGAATCATAGGTAGATAAACACTTAGCAAATACTAATTCCTAATCGGTAGATTAATTATCTTAAGTAAGCATAGTGATTATTAATCTACATCTAAACTCCAACAATACATATCCAAAATAATTAGACCGAAGATCCTACAACAGCATATTAATCGAATATATAAACCACAAAGGCATAGAACATTAATATCTATCAAAATTCATACTCTAAACAAGCAAGAATTCTAAATCCTCATCTTCTAAGCTAAAGAGATATTATAAAGCTGAAAATATGTATGCTATTAAAGATGTCTCTTAAATGGCACAAACATACATGATCAAAAGAAGGGAATTGAAGTCAAAGAAATTCCATAATTTAATAATGTATAATTTAAATTCCATAATATGAGGCATCAATTGATGGTCCGGCAATTTATTGATAATCGATGGATGTACCCATTTGCGAAGCAATTAATTTGTCTTTGTCTATATATTTTCATATCTACATTAATATTATATTCACGTTAAATTGAGTATTTTACGCATTTTCATGACGTTAAACCGCAGGGCATTTCAGGCATTACATATGGTGCGGGTGCATTGATTGCAGCGACAGTTATGGGTGAGAGAATAGGCACCAAAAAAAATGAATTTCATTTTTCAATTTTCATTTTTGTTTCTTGATTTTTATCTCGGTGTACATCAATAAATATAGTAAAAACACGATATATTAATATGAGGCTAAAAATGGTGAGCTAGTACAGATGAGGATAGATTTGGCCCCATGGATGATATTATGTCGTATTATGAACGACAATACTAATATGAAATAGCATATGCTTACCACAATTCACAAAGGCTACGACATTTTACGTCGTATTCTCCATGCTATCATTTTTTAGTACTTGTTTTATTATCATAAATCATTCAATAATTGCTCTATGTGAAATTGAATTACGGAATAAATTTATAAACAATTAATACAAAAAGTAAGATTTTATATAAAACTCATAATGACATTTTTTTTGTTGAATTTTGAAGGATTCCACTCTTCATATTGAGAAATGTAGTCCTTGCTAGTGATAATACTACTTGGTCATTCGAATGATCAAGAACTGGAAGCGGAGATTACATCGAATCCAAATAATCCAAATTAATTTTCGATTCAACAATTATTTTTGTTGAAATTTTTTGAATTTAAATACTAGTGGAAATTGGAACTGCACATTAATTTAAAATATTGGATGAAAAAGACAAGTAGTATTAGTATAAAATTGTGAAGAGTAGTTCAACAAAAGTTGGTGCATGAAAATGGAGAAACAAGATCATCTTTCTATTTCCATCCATTCACCAAAATTTGTCTCATACTAAAAATATTCCTTCGATTCCATTATAAGCGTCCGTTTTTATCATTTGGTTCGTCCTATAATAAAAGTCTACATTACTTTTACTATAAATAGTAATTAGTCTCATATTTCACTAACTCATTTCACCCGCATTTCAATATAAATAATACTCCACCCGTCCACCATTTAAAGAGTCATTTTGGTTCGACACGAATTTTAAGAAATTGTTTGACTTTGTGAAGAAAAGTAAGTAGAGTGTGAAACCTGTTTTTTATACTATTTTGTTTTATAAGGAATTGTCAGTGTAAAAAATTATTAAAATTTGAAAACCGTATACTAAAAATGTAAAAGAAAGTAAATGATTCTTTAAATCGGTAGATAAGACTTCTGTTCCACTAATTTTTTCTAATCCACTTGTCATTATAATGTCCAAATAAGACTATCTTTTTGTTACACTGATGGAGTATTAATGAAAAAGTGATAACCTGGGTGGATTGCGTGATTGACAGCAGTAGTTAATTAGTTATAGACCGTTATATTAATATATTCAGAAAATTGACCCTTTTTCGGCGACAGGGGCAATATCGTCAATTAAGAGGCGTTTTAACTGAATTGAATGGGGGGCGCCAAAGTCCCAACAGTTAGCAATAGCATGGTACGAACACAGCCACGCTCACAGAAACACACAGTCACAGGTGTGCAGACGGTGTCCACGTATATTCCCTTCCCCCCTTTGCTATTTATTCTGTGTACCATATCTTCCCCCTTATCTCTCTCTGCATTTCCACCTCCAGGTTCTCTCTCCTTCTCCAACTTCTTTCACTTCACTTCCACTTTCATAGATTAATTACATCAATTTAAATTCGGAATGGCATAATACAGCAACTGGTAATTGTTCAGTTGATTCGCAGGGGGAATAGAATCGATTCGTGTTTGGTTATGATCTCTGGCTAGTTGGAGATGGATCCTTCTACTAGGAGTAGTCAAGCAAGTGGTTTGCAGGTGATTGCATCTTCTGATAAGACTCATGATAAATGGATGGCGTTTCAGTCCAAGCCTCGTGATGGCGATGGCGATGGGGATTCCAAGCTGATAGCGGAGAGAACTGCCGAGTGGGGGCTTATGGTCAAGACAGGTGTCGGTGAAGGTAGCTTCCACGCCATCCCCATTGGCTCGGGAGAAGGAGATAAGGCTAGGAACTCGTCCGAGAGAGCGTCTGCATCAGCACGTTCATCCGGGGACTCTTCTTTCGGAACTGAACGTCCGAGGGCGTCTCAGGAGCTCAAGGATGCCTTGGCTACTTTGCAACAGACATTTGTCGTCTCGGATGCGACAAAGAAGGATTGCCCCATTATGTATGCTAGCAGCGGATTCTTCACAATGACTGGCTACTCTTCTAAGGAGGTTATCGGAAAGAATTGGTGAGAGCTCACTGCATTAGTTTCACTATCACTTCTAAGATTGTGTAAAAACGAATTATATTTGGTAAAGTTGTTTGTTTCAGCCGCTTCCTGCAGGGGCCGGATACAGACCAGAACGAGGTGTCTAAGATAAGGGATGCAGCTCGGAACGGAACAAGCTATTGTGGGAGGCTGCTGAACTACAAAAAGGATGGCACCCCATTCTGGAATCTGTTGACAATCACTCCAATCAAAGATGATAAAGGAAAAACTATCAAATTTATTGGGTAAACTTTAATTGTTACTATTACTTATATTTTGAACAATCAATGTGATGGAATTTCAATTGGCATTGTTATCTGGCTGTTGAACAATTTACAGAGCTTCTGATTATGTGTTCTTTTAAACTTGATCGTCTGATTAGTTCGTAATATGGCTAACAGGCTAACAATTTCTCGTGCAGAATGCAGGTTGAGGTCAGCAAGTACACAGAAGGAGTGAATGATAAGGCATTACGTCCAAATGGACTACCGAAGTCATTAATTCGTTATGATGGTAAGTGTTTTCATCACATAATAAATTTGTTTCTACGATCTTACTTTATCGGTTGCTTCAGTTCGTCAAAAGGAAGAGGCTTTAGGTTCCATCATAGAAGTTGTGCAAACCGTGAAGGATCCAAAATCGCAAATTTCATCAAATCCCAACTACATGCTTCCTGGACTAGCTGAAAGTGATACTAAAAGCACCCCAGGGAGACTTACCCCTCAACTGGATAGAAAGAGTGGCTTGAGTCGTTCTGGTTCTCATCAGGAGACGAACAAGTCCAGAAAGTCTACACGTCTTTCATTGCTGGGGTGAGCAAGTTTGCATCCATATGTCAGCTTCTTTCTTTCGGTTAAGCACTGGATTAGATTGCCATAATTTTGTTAAACGCTGCTGTTCACGTGCAGTAGTAAAGGGAGGACTTCTAGCAATGCAGGAATGTTAGAAAATCAGCAAGCTATTGAGCCAGAGATCCTAATGACGAATGATTTTGAACGTACACCAAGTTGGGAACGAGCTGAAAGAGAGAGAGATATACGTCAGGGGATTGACTTAGCAACAACATTAGAACGCATTGAGAAGAATTTTGTGATAACAGATCCTAGACTCCCTGATAATCCTATTGTAAGATAAATACACTCAAACTTGATTGATACTTTCATTTTTCCCCTTATGTTACGCGTGATCCATGTTACGCGTGAGAAAAACAATAATGAACCTGATCATCTTGCAGATATTTGCTTCAGACAGCTTTCTTGAACTAACAGAGTTTACCCGTGAAGAAATATTGGGGAGGAATTGCAGGTATAGTTCGAAACGCACCTCTTTATTGGAACTTTGATTCATACATGAATTTTATGAAAGTATTTTCTTATTCTATCGCATTTTAAGAAAGTAAAAATGGCTCTAGCAGAATTAAACATGGTTGAAACATATACAGGTTTCTTCAGGGACCGGAAACTGACCAAGCTACGGTGCAAAAGATAAGGGATGCCATCAAAGAACAAAGAGAAATCACTGTTCAGTTGATTAATTACACAAAGACTGGTAATTTATCGATTTTGATATCCTTTACGTACAAACCAATCAGAGGCTCTAATCTCTGTTAAAATCTTATCTCGAAACTGAATGCAAACAAACTTCAGGGAAAAAATTCTGGAACTTATTTCACTTGCAGCCTATGAAGGATCACAAGGTGGAAGCTTCTTATGTTTAACTTCTAAATCTATTTCAGTTGCTTGATTATGTTTATTTATCGGCATTCGCCTTTTTCAGGGTGAACTACAATACTTTATTGGTGTGCAACTAGATGGCAGCGACCATGTGGAACCGCTGAGGAACCGCCTCTCTGAAAGAACAGAACAACAGAGTGCTAAATTGGTATAGTTTGATGTGATTGTCTTTTTACTTTATTTTTTATTTAGTTTCGATAGTGTGTGCTGAGAGGGATTAGACAAGTAAACCTAACATGCTAAATCTTCTTCACCAGGTTAAAGCTACGGCAGAAAATGTCGATGAGGCTGTTCGGGAACTTCCTGATGCCAACTCGGTAAGGTATTCCTTCCTCTTTATAGAATTTGAAGAACTGCTTTTACATGTTATGATCATCTATGGCCATTCTTGTATTAATTTGAGGAATCAATCTCATTTTTCTGATGCAAATGAACGTGCTTCATGCTCAGAGACCAGAGGACCTGTGGGCTATACATTCTCAACCGGTACGGGCCAAACCACACAAAAGGGATGGTATTGCATGGACAGCAATAAAAAAGGTATTTATAATGCAAAATGGTAACATTTTCTATTAGTATTCTTTAATATAACAGCTTATCAAATGAAGTCTTTATAAGCAGAGAATCTAGGTTCGTTCCAAAATTTGAATGCATAACTTCATAATGTAGATGTTACTCTACAGATTTGACATGTCTTTTTTAGTTAAATCAGTATTTTATTATACCATCATCTTATAGGTCACTTCATTCTTTCGTAATAGGTTACTGAAACTGGTGAAAAGATCGGACTGGATCACTTCAAGCCCATACGTCCACTGGGATGTGGAGATACTGGCAGGTATGCTTCCTTCTCTTTTTATTTATTTTAACTTCCTACTCCTAATCGTAACATATAGCCATCTTCCGGTCGGAGCTAAATACTTGTTTCTTATGTACTATAACTTGTTTGTTGTTTGGCATTGCATTTTTGATTCATGCTCGCTATATGTTTCAAAATTGTATCTTACATACGCCCTCATGAGTGTTTCCTGCAGTGTTCATTTGGTGGAACTGATTGGTACTGGTCAACTGTTTGCCATGAAAGCTATGGATAAATCCATGATGCTAAATCGTAATAAGGTATACTGAACTTCTTCTCGTCTTTCAGGACATATTCGATCATGGGCCTGTTTAGTTATATCATTTGGTATTGAATACACTAGATTATCTTTCGCTTTTCATGTCATTTTTTTACGTATAAGTAACAAAATGATCAAAGTTCCTCAAAGCAGTTGAATAGGACCATAACTTACAGATTAAACAACTAAACATTTACATAATGTGTGCTAGTTCTTTCGATTTCTCAAAATTATATTGAGGAGTTAAGAAATTTTTCAGGTTCACCGTGCATGCATTGAAAGAGAAATAATCTCTCTCCTGGATCATCCGTTTCTTCCCACACTGTACTGCTCTTTTCAGGTTCTCATTTTTAACTCAGTCCACTAATATTTTATCGCTTTAAGGCAAAGTGACAAAGTTGTTGAAAGAGAATATAAATTTAAAACTGATTCCCACGTTCTTCAGTTTCATGGATTGGAGATCACCAATTCTAATTTTTTCAGTTCAGGTTGTTTTTTCGTGTTTTGACATGGTATTAATTTGTCTCCAGACCCCTACGCACGTTTGCTTGATAACAGATTTTTGTCCTGGAGGAGAGTTATTTGCATTGCTTGACAAACAGCCATTGAAAATGTTTAGAGAGGATTCCGCCAGGTGATTATGCTAAACCTAATCAAAGTTAATACGGAACATTAACGTTATTATCCTTCCATTTTTATATTTCACAGCTCCTGACATATTGATGCAGTATGTTCAGTTCTCTTACATAGCCAAAATAAATTATTTTGTAGGTTTTATGCTGCTGAAGTCGTCATTGGTTTGGAATATCTTCATTGTTTAGGTATTTCATGCTGTCTAAGTTATTAGGAGTATCCTACTTTTGATGTATTCACCTTCATGTAGATCCCTCTTATATCAGTTTCCACATTCAAGCTTCTCTATAATCTATCTCACTTCCTGTTAATATTCATAAAAGTTGTAAATTGCCGCGAGTTTACATTGCATTTCTATTTGGCGAACTGCATTCCGAATTTCAGTTGATGTCACTAGATCAGAACTTGTTCTTCCAGCTGCATATTATTTCCTATTCAATATTTTTCTTGATCTGTTCTGTTGTGTCTCATTACAGGAATAATCTACCGGGACTTGAAACCAGAAAATATTCTTCTTCAAAAGGATGGGCATGTTGTGTTAGCTGACTTTGATCTGTCACTTAAAACACCTTGTAGACCTCAAGTATGTGATACTTGCTTACCTGTTTTTTACTTTAATGGACACTTTAGTTTCTTTTACTATAAAATGCTTGATTTTATATTCACAAGAAACTAAAAAACATTTAAATTTTGATTGTTGAAGCACAAGTAAATATAGTTTCCAATTGATATTTAAAAATACTGTGTGTGAATCTACAATGGAATGGCATTGTTGGTTTATATATAGCTTATTTATTTAAACTTTTGTTGTAAGAAAAACCTGAAACATTCTGCCAATTTTTTCCAGCCTCTCAAATATATAATACACCAATCATTTAGTATCAATTTTGTAAATCTCATTTAACCCTGATGTTGTCAGATTCTAAGACAAATTCAAGTTTGATATGCTATTAATGGTCATATTTCTCTTTCAGATTATCAAGCCTCCTCCACTAAAGAAAAGAAGTTCAAGGAGTCAACCACCTCCAATTTTTTTCGCAGAACCAACTGCACAGTCAAATTCTTTTGTCGGAACTGAAGAATACATTGCACCGGTATGACAGTATTTATCGTTTGTAAACATGTATATTGCATGTAAACATCATTTTTAAAAGCGGTGCTCCTAATATACGTTTAAGACGTTTCTACTCGTGACTTGAATACAGGAAATCATTACTGGTGAAGGTCATAGTAGTGCCATTGATTGGTGGGCTCTTGGTAAGTTTCATGAATGTTTATCAGATTATTCACTGTTAACTTAAGTCTCTTTTTCTCCTGGCTCATCTGTCTTATTTCGTTCGAAATTATTTAGTTTCATGACTTCGATGTGTTTCAACCACAAAACTCAGGTATATTGGTGTATGAAATGCTTTATGGGCGTACACCGTTTAGGGGGAAGAACAGGCAGAAAACATTCGCCAATATCCTGCACAAAGACCTCACCTTCCCAAGCAGCATTCAGGTAAATCGAAAATCATGATAACCACAAACGTTGAATCATCGAGAAGACTAAAAATAGCCGTCTGTGATCAATTCCAGGTAACTCTCCCAGCAAAGCAATTGGTTCATGCACTGTTGAATCGTGATCCAGACAGTCGTCTAGGATCAAATGGCGGTGCAAATGAGATCAAGGAACACCCTTTCTTCAAAGGAATAAACTGGCCTCTCATCCGATGCATGGTATCCACTCCCTTTCTCTAAAATCAATATTGCACGAGGCTGGCTTGAAAAAGTCACAGCTAAACCCGACTTGTGCTGTGGCTTCTTTTTGCAGAGCCCCCCACCTCTCGATGCACCTCTTGAGATAATCGGGAAAGAAGATGCAAAAGATGTAAACTGGACAGACGAGGGAGTTCTCGTACATCCTATGGAAATGTTCTAGAGGTGTGCTCACAATTCCAAGCATTCAGCGATGTTGTTTCGATATCTATAAGCATTATGTGTTCACTACCTCTTTGTTTGTACCATTCTCTGGGCAGTATAGTATTGTGGCGAGATCTTCTTCATCTGGAGACGAGACAAAGGACAGAGGTAGCATGTTGTTGTACAGGAAAAACACACCAGAGAATCAGATCTCAGATAAGAAGTTTAATGTAGTAATTTCCTTTAGTTATCACTGTGTTTTGATTATTTTGTATCTAGTGAGTTTCAACTTTGTTTGTTTGTTTTGTATGATGATTATGCAACTCTTATCTTTGTATCTATCTGCACATATTTTACAGATTCATCAACTCAAGAATAAATTATAACTATTTTGTTAGCCCTGTCCATTTATTTCTCTTCTGGTTTCTGTTTCAGACATCAAATAACCCTACTCTGTTTTATTACCAAAAAAATATGAATATCCAAAACACAAAACCTTGATTTTTTATGAAAAACAATCACAGTGCAACATCTATTTGAAAAGTATAAATCTATTACAAGAAATTCTACTAAAAAATACCAATCCTGAGACACGGCATGGCCTTCCACTGAATCGAGCAATGAGCTATCGCTGAGTTGTTGATCATGATGAGACCTTCAAACTTCTCAGCGCAGAACTTAGGACCGAAACTTTGGTAGGGGATTCCTGCTTATAAGCTTTCTCTAATGCTGCTGCTGAGAGAGAATGCAGTTCCGAGTTCTCTTTGTCATCCTTGTTGCGACCTCTAGTCAACTGTGCAATAGCCGAAGCACACTGAAAAAATAATATTTCATCCGGTCAAATGGCAAGCTGAAGGAATAAGACGCGCATTCTTGATAACTATATGCTCACATTTCAAAAACCAAAACCAGATGAAGTTAAGAGAGAGACCAGGCATATGCCGAAAAGAGCCCGAGTGTTCTTGCCACCAGTCAAATCTATAGTTGCTGCATAATATTTCTTTGCCGCGTGAAGATTTTCAACTCCTCCTAGTGTGTAGAGCACCTAGAATCAGAAAGAAAGTGAGAAGTAAAAATTACCTGACTCTGTAGAGATTTTGTTGCAATTTCATATTTACATGAAAATTAAACATGAATCATGACTTCACATGTCATTCAGGTCTTCGAATAGAAAAGAGTAGAAAATGGTATTCTTGAGGGCCTAAAAGAAGAGCATTATGATACAAATATTATCCATGAAAGGTAGTTGGCAATGAAGGTAGAATCTTTGGGGGTAAAAAAACGAAATCTCCTCCGAAGACCTGCAACACATTTTCTGAACTCCAAATGATATTTCGAAAAGCTCAAACATAGGAAACGATAGCCTTATAAATAAGAAACTTACTAATCCATAATGAAAGCCTAAGCCAGTATACTTACGGGCTTCAATTAATAATAATATAACCCTCTTAATAACAAAAATAATAAAATATTCGAATAATAAAATTCAACTTAACAATGACTTAATAAATATTAAGAAACTAACTTATACTGCACAAATTTTATTTGAATGTATACACTATAGACTATACATTCAAATAAAACTAGAAACAGATGAGTATATTTTCAGTTCAAGGATACAACACCATGATAATTCGAACTCTTAGTTCCTAGAAACAAACTAGCCCAAGGTAGGTTCTTTAGATTAAAACCTCAAATGTCAATACAAGTAGATTGCTCACATACCATGAATTAACAAGATCTATGCATGTCAGCCTCAAAGAAAAAAAGATAACTAATGACAGCTTAAACCATGTATGTAAAAAACAGTTTTAGCCTTACACTTATATCAGCTCAATAAAAAAAGTTCATATAAGCTACTTACATCAGCATAGGAGAGGTGGTATAGTGGAATGGTAGGGTGTGATAATAGCAGCTCCTCGTAACAGAAGGCAGCTTGCTTATACCTAATCATTGACAGAGCAAAGAGCTAGTTAAGAAAATATACCAACCAAGTGTCCATGTACAACTGCATCCGGTTTCAGTTTGGTAAACAAATTGATAAAAAAAGAGATAACCCACATTTGTAAAGAGACATAAACTTCTGCTAGTTCTCTCCATGCATCATGATCAGCCATGAATCTGGATAACCAGCAACAAGATACAATAAATCATACTACCAGAAGAAAAAAAAAATTCAGTAATCAAGAAATTGTTATATTTAATTCTCTTACATTTCAAGATACTTGTTCAACCACTCAATTGCTCCTGCGAGATTTCCTTGTGCCTTAGCCATTGCCACTCTCCTTTTGTGTATCACCTGAGTATTTCATTTCAAGAAAAAGTTGATATACATGTAACTCTCCATTTTTCGATTAATACGAATTTAATTCATTGTCTGTATACCATTGAACTTAAGCAATAAATAAGTAAGCAATAATCAGAAAATAAATTTATCAATCTACCTGATCGAATTGACTTTCTTCTAAAAGGCTAGAGTAGGCTTTTTCAGCTTCTGCCCATAGACCTTTGGCTTCAAGCAACATAGCTTCCAGCCTTCCTGCATGTGCAAATGGTATTAAAGGTACATGATGCAAAGAACTTGACGAATATAAGTACCACCAAAAACAAGGGAAGAATATATAGATGACCACCACAAACTGCGAATATTAAACCTCAAGACGGTGGTCAATTAACCTCTTCCAATAGTCTTTCTAATTATCCTAAAAGTCACAAGACCAGGATAAGTTTTAAGAAAAACATGCATATCCTGATAATTTGAAGGAATTTTCCAAAAAACATGTTGACAAATCCCAAAGTTATTTCGTATAGCATCTCAAAGAGAAAAGGTTTACAGTTCTATCATATCAAAATCAAACTCATACTCAACATTGAAAGTGATGTGTGATAGACACCCAACAGTTCAATAGTTTTTAAAAAAAATTGGAGGATCTACTAACTAGTGAAATAATGCCAAAATTGTTTGAGATTGGAGGTTTCTATCAAACCGAGCTCTATTAAAACTGACATAACCTAAGGGGAGAGTAAAACATCGACGAATTTCAGCAGTACAGATTCAAATTAGAAATGTTGTCTCTATTTTCTAGCACCTACTTGTTTACATTTTCAGAGCTGAATGTTTTCTTTACCCTAATTTTATCATTAAGCAATAAGCCCTCGCATATCTTGTTCACCATTCAAAGATGTTCCCTACATTTTCCTCATATACTCTCCTCATGTTACTTCAATATCTTATGATAGATGTATGCCCCTGGTTATGGGGTTTTTACTTTTGTAATTGCCCAGCACCACTATTTGCTAATAAATAGAACAATTAACAATCTCGCAACTAAATACTCTTAACCAGCAATCAACAAGGGTAGGTTGCTTAAGATATGAGTATATGACTATGCTTTTGCTCCCAAATAAGGTTTTTCACAGTGCAAGAATAACTTTGTATACTGAACACGGTCAGGGACGGATGCAGGAAATGATCTTTGAAGAGGCAAAAATATATGTGGGGGTATATTTGAAGTATTTGAGTAGGGGCACTTAGTGAAGAAATTAATATTAATTTTTTTCTATAATAGGTTTTATAAATATAAATGAAAATTTTGAGGGAGGGCATTTACCCCTTCTGCTTACACATTAGATCCGTCCCTGAACACAGTCACACGAATACTTACCCTTACCAAACAGGTAAAACAAGAATCACTTACCTGTTTGTATCTAAATTCTAAAATGGTGTACATTCATGAAATTGATGTCAGAATCATAAGCGCATGAAAGGCTATATTTGCTGATAAATGTACAGATTCCTTAATATGATTTGGAAGTCACTAGAGCACTAAATCAACATGACAGTAAAACTAGCTGTAGATCCTCAAGTATAAAAAAAGTTGAGTTCTCATAGTTACACATAACACACATCACATTATCTTCTAGATTGACTCACCAACTCGTTTACTCTCATGGAACTTTCCCTGCAAGACCTTGATATACTCCTACAAAAAAAGAGTCATTCAAATAGTTGAAGGACACATCAAGTGAAGCTCACTCTACATATTCTTAGAGAAAGACGCAAGCAAAATGGAAAAACTGGGTGCAAGAAGCTCAAGAGAAGAGATGGAAGGTATTGGAGGAAAAGTATTTCCATTGACTGCAGACTATATAAAGTTGGAAACTCCAACCTTTTTGGTTTTAGATTTCCCATAACCCTTTCTATAAGCATAGGCAGATCACAGCTAGCATTATCATAAATGCACAACAACAATAGTTTGTGCATGAACTCAACAGTATAAGCAACCCAAAATCTCCTGAATAAGATTGATTCTCATGCATGTCTAGAGGAAATATAGTTGAAATTTTTTACTTCAGAAAAACACATACCTTTGCCACATCAAGACGCTGGCAGTCCATCGCAGCAATAGCAACTTGTTCATATAAAGTCCACTCTATATTAATCAGAAGGGAGGGAAATTGTCAATCTAACAATCAAAAGTAACAAAGCAAAAGGTCACAGTGTGAAACACAAGCAATATTCGTAGGAGTAAATAAGACATGTTAACTAGTCAGTTATTTGAGATCATAATGAAGTATGAAACACAATATCCAAAACAAGAAGTTAAGTTGCACAACAATATAAAAGCTGCAAAGTTACTAGCCTTTTAAAAAGGTTTGTGTTGCTTAATTACCTATCAGTCCACCAAGGACTATCTACCTAGGTGTGAAATAGTCACAAGAACAGTACTTACACATGGTGATCACTATCAGCAACAACGGAAGCAAGCTTACTTAATAATGTGACTGCCTTAACAAGTAACAGTTCAAACACAAATCTAATAAGCACACCACAAATAAAAAATAGAGATTTGTGCCTTGGTGAGCTTTCAACGGTCAAGTAAGTGTTCATCCACCCGAGACACACGCAAATGTGAGTCATATGACCAATGACATGATGCACTAAATCATGTAAGCAAGATGCTTTTTCTCAACCTTCAATCAATCTATCTATCTCGTCCTAACTAAGCACAACGAGATTTGGGATATACCAATCTCCTACATTATTTGTATTTCACATCCAACTGAAGTCCTTTGGCATCCTAAGTTTTTCATGTTCAAAACGATGATATAAAGAAAATCTTATGCAATCAGAGAGGAAAAGTATAAATTCTCCAGCTTAATTTAGAAAAAAAAAAACCCCAAAAATTGTAATTTTCGGAAATAGACAGATATGAATTTTCACCTCTAACAATCAAGAAAAACAAAAACAAGTTCTGAAACTAGAGACACAATCACAAATTTACAATCAAAATTAAAGATCTAACACAAAAACTCGATCTTTTAATGAGTGGGAGAAGATGACCTTCTGGGCCAAGCGCAGATCGCTTCTTAGGGTCGCTGAGAATGGCGGAGCCGTACTTGAAGACCTTGTCGGAGCGGCGGAGCTTGAGCTTCCTGGCAAGACAGAGGTACTCCCACGCGCCGCCGCCGCCGTTTTCCACTTGATTCTCCAACCGAATCAGTTGCTCTTCCTCTGTTTTGCTCACCATCTTCAACACTGTTAGAGCCTTGCTGAGTGTGTGTGGTCACAAGGAACGTAGGAGAAGCTGCCGGCGAAACCCAAAATCAAAATTTAACCTTTGCTTTTGGTATTAGATATTGGTTGATTGAGTATAATTATAATTCCGTCGCCGATGTGTCACTTTCTCTGTCCTATATCCTCGAAATCTAATTCATGAATCTCTAATTCAATTTAATTATTTCAAATATATAAATTAATAAAAATAAACTAAATTGGTAAAAATATTTTCAAGGCCACAAAGGGCAATTGTGTCTATTTACTCAGAGAGAACTTTTTTTTCCATGAACTATGCCAATATTTTTTATATAAGCATTAGTTCCTTGTGTGGTTTTATCCGTCTTTTATCCGTCTGTTAACCATCTCATCTTTTCACTATTCATGGGTCTTACTGTACTTTTCACCTTAAAAGACAACACCTGCATTCCTCTATCTCTTAATCATCTCATCCCTTAACTATTCATTCAATTTCATTTTTTATTTTTATTTTCAACAAATTCAATTAATATTTCATTGAAATATTAAATTAATACTAACAATTCATTAAATCATTAAAAACCACAAAAATTACAACATCCGAAAATACGAAAAATACATAATTGAAATCATGTGGAGTATTTTTAATTTTAATTTTAATTTTTATTACAATATTGAAAAATACAAAAATTAAATATTACAATATTTTAATTTATTTTATTTTCGTATTTTCCTGATTTTTAAAAAAAGCAAAAAAAAACATTTTAAACGGATATAAACGACGTCCACTCGCGGGCCGACGTGTGGGTGTCACGCACGAACCGGAGCACGCCACGTCGCCAAGGCGCGTGGCGAGCTGTCTCGAGGCCAGCCTCTTCCGCGCGCGACACGCGACGAGATGTCCCGTCTCGTCGAGACGAGATGGAGGCCGCATCGCCGTCTCGATGCGGTCGAGACGAGACCGAGCCCGCATCGAGACGCGATGTGGATGCTCTAATGAGGTTTTCTTGCTCATCTTCTCCCACTTTTCGACATAATAATAATCTCATTTACTCTCTCCCTGGCCAAGTTTAAATTCCTAATTCTTGATCATTATTCTTTAATGAGATTTGTTTTTCTCACGAAATTGGATTTGAGTTCAAACAAAATTAAAGGAAATATTGATGAATCTAACAATTAGTTGTCTTTAACGAGGATGAATCTGAATAGTTCATTCCAGATTGAATTCAAAAGTTCAAAATCTCGAAATCTAATTCATGAATATCTACTAGATGAAAGTTGATCTCATTATCTCTATAATTCAATTTAATTGTTGATCAAATATAAATTAACAAAAATGAAATGAATTGGTGAGAATACTTTCAAGGCTATAAAGGGCAACTATGTCTATTTACTCCGAGAAATCTTTTTTGGTCGATGAATTTTGCCAAAATATTATTTTTGATTTGAGTATTAGTTCCTTCTGTGGTTCGATTCCAATGAGCTTTTCTCCCTCATCTTATTTCGCTCTTCAACATAATGATCTCACTTCCTCTCTCCTGATTCATATCCAAGCTTAAATCCCTAACTCTTGATCACAATTCTCTCTCTTTAAAATGCCTCAATTCTTTAATGAGATTGGTTTTTCTACGATGTTGGATTTGAATTGCAACAAATTTTAAGTAAGTATTGATGATATTGGCAATTAGTTGTCTCTAATGGGGAAGAATCTTGATGGCTCGATTCAAGATTGAATTCAAAAACTTTTGAATTTCTATATTATAAACTTGGAACAACAACAGATTCTGCGGTGGAATCCCACAAATCATCGGAAACATCCTCTTGTTAAACTCTGATCTATACGAGAACAATTTCTTCGGATAAATCTTTACTTTCTCAAGTAAATAAAAAAATGAATAAAAATGATATTTTGGCAAAGTTAGCGGACCAAAAAAGATATTCACTCAATATTTTAATGAATATATAGGGTAAATAGACTAAAATACCCTTCATAAGCTTAAGGGTATTTTTACCCATAAAAGATTTAAATTAATGAAAAAGGAGCTCAAATAATATTAACTCGAACTTCATGAACCTAAAAAATATTTTAAAATGCTACGTTACAAAATTGATAGCTTTTGCGATCCGAATAAAATGTTTTTTCTAAAAATTCCATCCGACCAGAAAATCAGCAATCCGGATCACCTAATACATTCCCTAATTCATTTCTTACTCCACCTCTCACATACATGAGAGTGGACCCCACTATAATATAATATGTTTGTAAGGGATGGAGTAGGAAATGGATTAGAGAATGCACTAGGTGATCCGGACCGGAAAATCAGAGATCATTTGAAACATCTTGTAGTACATCTCCTACTACATTAAATAAATAGAGATATAAAATTCTTTTTAAGAGTAAAAAAAAAAATTAAATTATAACTTTCCTAGTATAGTTACGTAGTAGCGAAGCGGAGTGCGAATAAGACAATCGAATTAGTTGAAGCCACCCATTTCTCCGTCCCCTATCATGCTATCGTGCGCCTCCCCTCCCAATCCCTGAGCCTCCGCCCCTCCTAGATCCCCTCTCCGAATCCACTCTGATTTTATTGGATTGAATCTGGCGCCAGCGATGGGCGGAGACGGAGCGCAGCCGCAGCATATGCCGCCGACGGCGGAGGAGCAGTACATCAAGGCCAAGACGTCGGTGTGGTGGGATATAGAGAACTGTCACGTGCCCAAGGTGTGCGATCCCCACGCCATAGCGCAGAATATAAGCTCCGCGCTCGTCAAAATGAACTACTGTGGCCCCGTCTCCGTCTCCGCTTACGGAGATACCACCAGAATCTCCCCCGCCGTCCAGCAGGCGCTCAATAGCACCGGCGTCGCGCTCAATCACGTCCCCGCCGGTAAATCTGCGATTTTCTTTTGGATCCACTCGTGTTTGTGTTGTTTTATCGGATTTGGTAAATTGGTTTCGTTGATGAGTAGATCGGGATATGCGGAATATAATGAGCCCTAAATTCATTTGGATATTGGTTTTTAATTAGTAGATCGGAAAATTGAGACTGAAATTTAAGGGTTTATGCACTTAGTAGTTAGTAGCAGTATTTTACTTTTTATAATAAACTTGTTAAATCATAATTTCGTCTTCTATCCTTGTGTGATTCGGTTTTGATGAGCAACCTCACTAGATCTGTCTGTGTATCTGCATGTGTATGTCACACGCGTGTGTGTGTGAAAGAGAGAAGCACGATTACGTTCCAAGAATTTCCACTCTAGTCATGGCGAGTAGCTTTGTTGGATCTGTCTGTGAATCTGCAATTAAACTGATTGAAATTTACCAAGAAATTGAAGATGCCAATTCAATCTTTCCTTGAAATGTGATCAGGTGCTAAAGATGCTAGTGACAAGAAGATTCTGGTGGATATGTTATTCTGGGCTGTTGACAATCCAGCACCTGCCAATTATTTATTGATTTCGGGAGACCGAGATTTCTCAAATGCTTTGCATCAACTCCGGATGCGTCGGTATAATATTCTTCTAGCTCAACCACAAAAAGCTTCTGCGCCACTTCTTGCTGCTGCAAAGAGTGTATGGCTCTGGACTAGTCTCGTAGCTGGAGGGCCGCCACTTACAACAGCTGAATCTGCTCAATTTGTTAGTAACAGCTATGGGCATATACCAGCCACTGACTCCTTACGTGCAGATACTATTATGGCTAACAAACCTGGGGATTTGGTTTTTGAAAGTTCTAATTTGGGAAACCAAAAATATGCATATATGGGAAGAGGAACGGATGTAAAATTTAGAGGGAAACAACCTCGCCGAAACTTCACTCAACCTGTTATGCCAAGAACCTCAAGTAACATGATTGGGTCTGAAGAAGATTATAAAAGTGGAAACTTCCATCCAGGATATGCACACCCTAAGCAGTTCAGCGAACACCAGGACTTACCTACAGCTTATAATCCGAAAGCTGCTAGTGGTGGAATAGGGAACTCTAATTTTCCTAGTAATCCTGATTCATCGTGGGGCGACAGTTCCCACCTTCATGTCTCCAATCAAAATCACAACCCTCAGCCATTAAGAACAAACAGCCTACCCACTGAAACTGCAACTCTGCCTGTTAGCTCGTCACTAACTAATCAGCATTGGCATCCTTCTAATGCATTAAATCGCAGACCTGATTCACCTAACTTGACCACAGCTCCTCCGACTTGCCTACCTGATATTCACAATTTAAACATTTCTGAGCAAACAAGAAATGATCAAAGTGCACCTGCTTCGCAACAACGAAACAGAGTAAACTCAAACGGCCAGCAAAAAGGATTTAATGCACAGAAGAAATCTTTTTATCAAGAAGGTCAAAACAATAGGTATTCACATGGTAATCAAGAGACATTAGTACCATTATCATCTGGATCAGGAACTGCTCCCATCTCTGTAAATGGTTTGAGGGTAACATCAGGATACCCTAAGCCTCCCGAATATTTACAAGGTCTTATTGGGATTGTCCTATTGGCTTTAAACACCCTTAGAAATGAGAAGATTATGCCAACAGAGGAAAATATTTCAGATTGCATCAGATATGGAGACATCCGACATCGCAATACCGATGTTAAGAAAGCTTTGGCCTGTGCACTTGACCAGCAATTGGTTGTACTACAACAAATAGGTTCCCTACAGTTGTATATTGGGAAAAATGAGAGACTATGGCAATGTGTGAACCCTATGGGTGGTGATGCAAACAAGTATTCAAAATCGATATGGGATGAAATCCAAAACTTTCTTTCGTCCTCTTCTGGAAGATCTGCTATACTTGGAACTAACTGCAGGTATATTTACTATCTTCACTGTATTACGTTTGATTGCTGCTTGCATGATTTCTAACAGCTTCTGAAGTGTTTTTCTTAGTTTTCTTACTTAAAGACTTGTTCCTAAATCTTTGTGATGTATTGTCTAGGTATGAGGCAGCTACTATTATGAAAAAGATGTGCTTAAAAGAGCTTCCATTGGGTGAAATTCTCCAGATCCTGCAAATGGTAATTAACATGAAAAAGTGGATTATATATAATTATCAGTCAGGATGGAAGCCAATTAAGGTTGCAGTTGCTGAGTTCAGCCCTGATTCAGGGTTGGCAGCTGCTACATAAGCTCAAAGTAATCGCGGTTGGATGGGGAGAAGGTATGGATATTTGTATTTGATTCATGACTTCATCGTGATGTGAAATGATTTGATTGAGAAGTAATTATATTTAGCCTTCTCCCCTTGGTATGGCTGCTAAATAAGTAGCCTTGAGTGATACAATAGCAATATTTAGATTCTTGTTGTAGTTTTCCTTTTAAGAAGACTTCGAAGGTCGCTCGAAAGCTGTGGTTAAATAACGATTGAGACTTCAGAGAGCTGTAGTTGGTCTTTATATGATCATTTAACTTGGGGTTAACATGACATATACGGAGAGACACTTCTATGATGATCAGGTACTTGTATGCATTGGATAATGGAAATTTGGGTCCGTGGATGGTTTTGAGATTCAACTACTTGGAGAATATGTTAGGAGCCTATTCATTTTTCTCAAATCGACATCTGAATTTCGAATAAGGCTGTTGGTGATCAAATTTGTCGAGGTATGTTGGGGGCTCAAATTACTTGCATGTCGTTGTTAATTGCTAATATTGAACAAACCATGGTGTTTAAAGTATTGCAATGTATCAGAGGGTACATATGATCTTGTTAGTTTATTGGGAATTCCAGTGGATGTAGATGTATGGTTTAAGGCCCGAGCTATGAGATGAAGATTATGAGAACAGGGAAATGAATCACTGGAGAATCACCCTTAATTGGAGAGCTTAGCTTGGCGATATTCTGTCAAAGCCACTGAAAATTTGTGAAGCATATCCCTCAGCTTAAAGATGGTCTGCCAAAGCAATTTTTTGGTGATTATGGTAATTTTTCAAAGCTTTGGTTGAGCGGAATTAATTGCGTTCTCTGATTTGTTTTGCATTGTGAGTGCTACATCAGCAGGATTTCAGACAGTAGACTTGGGAAAATATGGAACAAAATGGAGGGATGATGATATCTCAATTCTAAGCATGTATATGCGATCCAGTATGTCTTATAGCTGAAACTATATTACTCCTACTCTGCTCTTGGTTGTGAAGCTGTCTGCTTCCACTGTTTAAATTATGTAAATTAAATGTTCCAACGCTTTTATGATGAGATGTATTAGTACTCTTCGTGATTTTCTACTTTATAAAGAGTTATTTTCCTGGTTTTTGTCTTTTTATTTTGGTTGATAAAGTGTTAGTATTTTTGTTTAAATTATGGTATGGCCTGGTTATTGGGTATAAATAAAAAGAGTGTATATGCAGAGTATTGTAAGAAAGTGTACTTGGGCAAGGAGCAAACAAGATTTGCAGGGTACTGGGGAGTCGGATTCCTGGATTCCGCTCTTCGAACATTGCTTAACTCTGTGTCAGATAATGCACCGATTTTAATCTCCTTGGTAGACCGATCACCAGAGTACTGACCATTTAGATGCTTGGACGCGTGATATCTCCATTAGAAATGCCACACTTCTATTCAAATGGTGGTGGAAATTCACATACGACCAAAAACCATTTTAGAAGATAATTGTTAGCTCCAACCACAATATTAAACACATTGGAGACTTCCATACAATTAATGTGAACAATCCTTGTAACATTCCGTATGAAAGTGGGTAATGAGACCAAAATGAAATTCTTGGTGAATTAATGGATGAGTGCGTCAATGACCTCTTCCCTGGGCTCTATAGCATGTCCACCCAGAAAGAATATTACATTCAAGAACTGGGTTTTTCTATCAAAGCGAACGTAGTTGGAGATTGTCTTGGAGGAAGGGTCTTTTTGCTTGGCAAGAGTGTTTACTCGAGGACCTTTATCTAAGTGTTGAATCACATAGTCTTGAGAGAAAACACAAAGGATTCGGTTCGGGGATATGGGCTCTCGATAGGTCCTGCTTTTTCGTTGTTTTAAACTTTGTTTTGCAGTTAATCAGAGGCTGGACAATGAAAACTCCCACGATAATTTAGGACGCCTTGTTTGGAGAAATCTCGCCCCTTCTCGAGCATAACTTTATTTGTGGTTCATCTTAAAAGGAAATCGTTATGCCAACAAAATTTAACATGAAGAAAATATTTAGGACGAGCAAGTGTGTTATGTGCAATGAGGAACCATAGACCTTGGCCCACGTCATCTTCAGTTGCAGGTAGTGGCTTATGCTTTATTGTTGTAACTGATGGGGAATTTCGATGTGTCCTCATAATATGCTTCCTAGCATGGAAAGGGACCTTATACCGATGATTTGATAAAAAAAAACTTAATTTAGCTCTCTATGTTTTATGACATTACGTGGACCACAAGGAACATCTGAATAAAAGTGTCCGCCATGAGTTGAACCTACTAGAAATATTGAGAGGAATGACATTTTTGCCGACTTGGTACTTGGATTAGAAGGCAGTGTCCAATTCTCTCCCATTCACTCGGGAGCATATTAATGACGAGTGGAGCAACATTAGAGCTAGGACGGATAAATGAAATAAACAACACAACAACGCTGCTAATGGTATCTCTTTTGGTCGCAAGAGAATGTTAGTCTAACTGACATACCTCTTTCCTCTTTCCTGATTACACTCGATTTTTCCTTTTGGATGCTGTAAGTGTTTTGTTGCCTTGAGGTAGGTGGCTTTTTGTTAGGATCATGCAATATGCTTTATGCTTTTGTTTCGTCCGATCTCCCATCCACTAGTATTTTGGTATTGTCCCCAGCTCACCATCCATATATATCAATTTATTTACAGTTTTAATGCAAGATTGGTAAAGTAATAGAGAGGTAAAGAGAAAAAGTAATTAATATATTGTTAGTGCAGAATGGGTACTAACAATATATTATGCACTAACAATATATTAATTACTTTTTCTCTCTACCTCTCTATTACTTTACCAATCTTGCATTAAAACCCGTGTCAAACCCAAAATGCATATTCTTTTGGAACGAAGGTAGTGAGAGATGATCAAAGTATAACTAATATTAAGTGCATAACTAGAGAACAAATCTCAGCCTTTAGATCAAAACGATCTAGTTCACTATATGGGCGTTTTAAGTTCACAATATGAATTTAAAAACAACGAGTGAACCAAAATACCTTTACAGTGAAGTATTTACTCTGTCAACAATTTAGTTCACTGTAATGACATTTTGGTTCACTCCTTCGTGTGGTGAACTAAATCACTCTTATAGTGAACTAACTTGCTCTTATAGTTAACTAAATTCGTTCTAGTCATGTATTTAAGTAGTTGTTTCCCTTGATCAAGAAGGGGTAATAATAATGTGAGTTCCACCATTCACTAGCACTATTTTAATTATCCTTCTTCTCCTCTCTCTAACTTTATTAATGTGCATTAGTTCTTGTGTCATTTCAAATGCAAATATTTTTATGATACAGAAGGAGTATTAAATATTGTAGAGAAATGAGAATACATAAACTAAATTATGAAATTAAAAAACCAGAATAAATAATTACATAAAATCTATGAACAATCTTTTTGATGTATTCTTAGTAAAGTTCTACAAAATAATCATTTATAAATGTTATTCCCTGTCCGCCATTAAATGTCACTAGTTTCCTTTTTGGTCCGTCTATTAATACTTGTCACACGTATCCTTTACTACTTTTGGTAATGTACCCACATTTCACTAACACATTCTCACTCACATTTTATTATAAAAATAATACTCCCCACGTCCCACTTTAGGAGTCCCGGTCACTTTTGCATACCCGTTTCGTAAAAATCATAATAAATAGTTAAAGTGGAGAAATGGTAAGGTATGAGAGAGAATAATGTTGAGAAGAGTCTTAATAACATTATTATCTCTTTTACTCTATCATTTCTCCACTTTAACTATTTATTATGATTTTTACAAAACGGGTGTATAAAAGTGACCGAGGCTCCTAAAATGGGACGGAGGGAGTATATAAAAGTATGACTCACATTCTACTAACTTTTCCAACTCACTTTCCATTATATTTCTTAAAACCTGTGTTGTTCGACATCTAATGGCACGGAGGGAGTAAAAAGGAGAAATGATATGCTACATACCTTATGTGAGCATCACACTCGTTCGACACACATTCAACATTGTTTGTTTTAATTTATGTACTCTCACTGTCCGAAGGTAGTTGAGTCGTATTCCTTTTTGGATTGTTCCAAGGTAGTTGAGTCATTTCTTTTTTTGCAAAAAACTTTATCTTCTCTAATATTTTACTCTCTTTTCATGTATCTTACTTTACTCTGTTCATTTAACCTTTTAATATATCAATTTCATAAATATCGTACTCAAAAGAAATGTCCAAACTACCTTGGGACAGATGAGGTGTTTAGTTTAATTCTAATACATTAAAAAAATATCATTGAAAATTTTAATTTCACAAAATTCATTAAAACCTAAGCTTGATTTGTTTGTTTTTGTATAACTTCAAGTAAATGAATAAAATAACTAACCGAGCATTGATTTTTATGTATATGTGAAATTAAAATTTTCAATAATTAAAATTTTTTAATGTATACGAATCAAACTAGATATATAAATCAAAACAAACAATGCTAAGTGTGTGTCGAACGTGGGTGGTGCTCACATAAGGTTGTAGTGTACATTTCCCTACTAAAAAGAATGCTAAAGAATTTTATAGTAATTTAGCAAAGTTGGTTGAGTTCTAGTAAAAATGGAAATTTCTTCTATTTTTAGAAACAATTTTCTCTCTACTCAGCATTCATTTTTAACTAAAAATACTTTAAATTATTTTTTTTCTTTCTATATCTTTTTTATTTTATCAATTATACATTAAAATTTATGTCATATCATAAGTTCATATTTTTAATAAATGATGGGAGTATATTTTTTTGCTAATGATGACAATTCACAATACTCCAAAATTCAGAATAAAGGATAATTATAAGATACAGATTTGTTTTGCAACAAAATTCTCAAATGTGCTAGGTATACAAACTAATTAAATTTGGAGGTTTGGATTTTTATAAAATTTCTAACTTTGTGAGAGACATCGATTCCTTATGTGTGATTGATAGACCCTTGATCTATCGGACTAGAGCACCAACAATTTGTAGTGAAAAGAAGAGAGAAAGAGGCGTGAATTTGTAGAGAAAAAAGAAAACCCTAGTTGAAGTGCTAGGGGGCGTTTTCAATGCCAGAAGAGAGAATAAAATTAACAATTTAATTCTTCATTCTGCTTCATAATAATAAAAGACTCCACACATATTTATAATATGTGTGGTACAAAAAGATCTCTTATAAATTAGGGAAGTAAATCAAAAGCAAATCAAATCCTACAGCCCAAAAATCAATATTGTCATCATTGGTTATGTCACTGAAATCGCTGAAGAGATCTCATGCCCGAAGACGGGTTCTCCACCATTCATTGAGGTCACAGTCTATACAATTTTATTTGAAGATCTAAACAAAGACAACGAGATCCGACTTCCACCTTGAGGGCAAGGTGGTTTTCAACGGTGGGGGAGTTGATAGGGACCTGATATTCTCTCCGTATATTTATTTAGTTTATTTATGTTTTAGTATTATTTAGTTGCTATGATTTTATTTACGTTCCATAGTGGATTGTGGAGGACATTTGGTTTCCACCAAAGCCATTGCCTCATCCAACGCTTGAGGCGATTCGTCGTCATCTTTTTCCGTCTCGTTGATGACGGGATCAGACTTGACATTTGTTGTTGACACATCGTCATTTTTTGCAATAGTCTCGACGACATAATCAGATTTGGCCTCCTTTTTAGCCATGACCTCCTTTTTTGCTAAATATGCAACTGCCTCCGAAATTTTGTTGAGAAGCTTATTCGTCTCGGCGAAGTAAATGGCATCCTCATCAAAGTTATGATAAACAACATCTAGAAATTCTTGCCATGAGCAATTAGGATTCGAGCGTCGATACTTGTGGAGCCATACAAATGCTGGATGGTCAAAAAATAACCTCACAAAAAAACAAACGATCAGTATCAGAAAACAAATGATAGTCAAAATACTCCTAAACATCCAAAATCCATCTCACAGGGTTAACACCAGAAAACCGAGGAGGAGAGTCTGGAGGAGAGTTTGACAGCAAGACATACATGGTGGTAGAAATCAATAGGAGGATGAGAACCTAATGAAAGCACCAATTTGATAGACCCTTGATCTATCGGACTAGAGCACCAACGATTTGTAGTGAAAAGATGAGAGGAAGAGGTGTGAATTTGTAGAGAAAAAAGAGAACCCTAGTTGAAGTGCTGGGGGGCGTTTTCAACGCCAGAAGAGAGAATAAAATTAATAATTTCATTCTGCTTCATAATAATAAAAGACTCCACACATATTTATAATATGTGTAGTACAAAAAGATCTCCTATAAACTAGGGAAGTAAATCAAAAGCAAATCAAATCCTAACCACTAGGGAAAGTAAATAAAATCATAGCAACTAAATAATACTAAAACATAAATAAACTAAATAAATATACAGAGAGAATATCAGCTCCCTTCCGGAATAAAATAGAATATCAGGTCTCTATCAGTCACACATAACTCTACATCGTCAATCAAATCCATATCATCTCTAATTTTGGGTGGTTCACCGATATAGAAACTAGGGCTTCATTCCAATGAATCCGATGAACCCCAAATCGAATCTGACAAAATTCATGTCACGCCCGCCCGCATTTTCTAAGGACAGAAAACACGGTCAATCGCGACTAGGGAAGGATTATAGTAGCGGGAAAGAAAGGGGAAAACAACAAAACTCGACCAAAACAAGAGATTAACTAAGAAACTTAAAACAAATGTCGAATACTGTCTCTACAAAACTAATTTAAAAAAAATAAAATAAAACCCAACGATAAAGCAGTCTAAATGAATTTAGAATTTTAGCGGAAGCGTCAAGACATAGAAAATGCCGAGTATGAAGACCCGACAAATCCAACAACCAAACAAGACATAATTTTCCAACAACTTTGCTCAACATCCATCACGTCTATCGCCGCTCAATCTGCACATTAAGAAAACAATATGCATGGTTGAGTACTTGATGCACTCAGTGGACACGTGCCAAAATACAATTCTAATTGTTCGATTCATATATTTTTGGGCAGACTTTATTTCCAAGTATTGAATTGAAGTGAAGCAAAAGACAGTTTCTAACACATTAAAGATCGAAACTTTGGGAAAAGAGTGTCATTCAAACAATATGCTCTGACTGCGATCCGTGATCTAACGTGAATGTTTGGAATTGTAACATGGAATTAAAGAAAAGAAAATACTTTTGGGAGGAAGAAGATTTGCACAAGCAAAGGTATTAAAAAGAGTCACGGTTTCCTCTGCTCTTCTTCACACTGTGATATTGAGAGTTTTGGTTATGGAATCAACAAGTATGGAAATTTTCGTATTCAATGGAAGGAGAAATTACCTTGACGGAAGAGAAGAAAAACTGTAACGGCGGATGATATTGGATGTAGTTGCGGACAATGGCGTATCAAGGATTTTCAATTTGGGGGTGCAAAAATAATTACAACGACTTAAAATTTTAAAATGTGACTAATCTTTTTTGTTTTCTTTGTTGTGCTTTTTCAATTATTATTTTTAAATAAAATCTTTTTCTTTATTTTTTTATTAAAAACTTCATTTTAAATAAAAATAAATTATTTTATAGTATCACTTAAATTATACATTTGAAATACAATGTATTCATGTTTTGTTAATTAGCAATATATAATATAGATATGAAAGAGGTTAGTTTTATAAATATGGAGTACTTTAGTAATACTTATATCAATTTAGTAATTTACATTGAGTTTTTTATAAATTATAAATATATACTTTATATTAGTCATATAAGTATCTATTAAAAAATTAATTAATGAAAGTTAAATATGAAAGAATGCATAATTAAATTAAAAAAGAGCAAGTTAGTGGTTTAACTAGTAAACGTATTTGTTAAAAACAAAATAATTAATAAAACTTAAATATGAATTGAGAACAAAAATAAAATTGAATTAGATATGATATAGATAAAAAAGAAGAGTTAATTTGGAGAAGAGAAAGTTTAAATAAACGTTAAAAGTTAGAAATGTGCTCGGTAGATTTCAAACATGGGTCTCCTACTTCAAGGAAGAGCCATCTTACCACTGGGCCATTGACGAATTTAATGTAAATTTGGGGGTACAGTTATCCCCCTTTAACCAACGTGTATACGCCACTAGTTGCGGAGAGGATATAATGTAGAGATTTAGTTTGTTTGTTGGAGAGATTTTAATTTTAGGGAAGATGGAAATATGGGGGAACCGTGTGAGAGGAGTTTGGAGATATATTTGACTAATTATTTGACTGCAGGATTAGAATAAGAAATTGATTTTTTTTTTGGCTTCTCAAAATTGGTCCCAACTAAAAGAAATAAAAATCTAGAACAAGATAGATAAAAGTGATAGGCCAAATATTTGATTTAGAGCATTGATTAAATTGTGGTGTTTTATTTTACTATCTTGGTGTTATTCCAAGTACTTATAAACAATCGTCCAATATTTCCCATCAATTGACTATTTACACCACACAATTAACCAACAATTCATGCATTCACTACTTTCCTTCGCAACCAATCAAAACAAAGACAGTATTTTTATTTACGGTCTATCACTCGCTCGTTATCAAAACAATATTTTAACATAAAAAAAAAATAATAATAAAAGCGGGTATTACAATTCACAAGGAGCACAAATATGGTCGTCGCTGATGCAGAGCGTCTGGTAATTGGGATACTCCCCGCAGGGCCCAGAAGAGCCTTGTGCAGCGGTAGCTCATCAGGGAAAGAGAAGCTAATCCTGTTTATGGGTGAGATGCATACACTCACAAATTTGGAATTTAATAAAAATAACTTCAGTTAGGAAAGTTAGTTTTTATAGTTACCTGCCATTTTTTTTTTATGCATCTCTCACAAATTTGAAATATAATAAAAATAGCTTCTCAGTTAGGAAAATTAGTTTTATAGTTACCATTTGAGATTTTGGTCAAAGATGAGACTAGAAGGACCAATTGGTTCACCCCCAATATTAATCTATCCCTCGGTGTCCGCAAAGTGAAATGTCCAATTTTGAGAATAACGCCTAGTAAGACACAATTCTTTACAATTTTGAGACAAAAATTAAAACATGACAAGACTTTCGTTTGGATTAGAATTATCCGATCATCACATTGATGCAACCAATCAAAAATGGAATTAGTTAAAATACATTAAACCAATACACACCAAACACAAAAACAGACATATGTATACGAAGAGATAGAGAGGGAGAGGAGCCAGGGAAGAGGCAGTGCATGGAAAGGGCAACAAGACCGCGAATGGTGTTGAAAGGTCCATCCCATGCTCTGTCTCGTCCCCGTCTCCTCCCTTCATTTCCTCAATCAAACATCTCTATATTAACATACATATACTATTACGTCCCCGTCTCCTCCCTTCATTTCCTCAATCAAACATCTCTATATTAACATACATATACTATTACGTCCCCGTCTCCTCCCTTCATTTCCTCAATCAAACATCTCTATATTAACATACATATACTATTACATACCTTTTGCTCTTCAAATTATGTATGCATTGTTTTTGGAGATGACAAAAATGTCGTAGTCGAGTAAGAACAATGATTCACTTAGCCTACCTATTTATACAACGATGCTTCTTAATTTAATTTGGTGAGAGGAATGGGGATTTTCTGGTGAATGTACTAAACCAATTTTTGATGAAATACAATAAGTACTTCTTCTCTAATAGTACAACTGGCAAGCAGCATAGTACAACATCCCTCATCTTCACGTGTGATTGTACTTCATTATAGTATAGCTTGTACGTCTCCTCTTCTACTTCATAACGTAAACAACTCAATTGCATCAATTAGTACTAGTCAAAATTGCGTAACTCAATTACCACTAATTAATTCAAATTGGTAAGTACATTAATTCAAACTCTAAATACAATATTGTATTGTATACAAAATGCACGCTGCATCTAATTACTGAATTAGAGTTTATTAACCTTGAAATATGATTCTCCCTACGTTCCCAAAGAGTATAATTTTTTTTTTGTTCATCTCTGAAAAGTACTTCCTCTGTCTGTTAATAAGAGTCTCATTTTTTCATTTCGGTCCGTCCGAATAGGAGTCCTGTTTCACTTTTACTAAATGGTATATATGCCTCACATTCCACTAACTCATTCATCTCACATTTAATTTAAAACTAATATATATGTAAGTGGACTCATATTCCATTAACTTTTTTTTCACCCGCTTTTCTAACATTTATTAAAACCCGTGCCGAAAAGAAATGAGACTTCTATTCGCGGACAGAGTGGGTATGAACTTTCTAATTTTTGAAAATTCAAACAACATATTATCCTTACACATCATTTTATTTACAACTTATATCATTACCATTAACAACTTATATGGTTATACCATTACAATAGTATGAACCCCAGTATCCACTAACATTATTTCCACCTCTCTCTCTTGCTTTTCCCCGAACACATTGTTCATACTCTTTGGGACGGAAGAAGTATATTAATATCTAATCCATACATATTGTTCATAATTTAAGTTTAATTGGAATCTAAATATATCGAAATGTTCTTCTACTTAGAGATGCCCAAGGTTTTCGGTTTCGGCGGTTAATCGCGAAACCGTAACCGCCGGTTCCGGTACTGAACCGGAACCGTGACTTTTTTCTTGAACCGGAACCGCCATATTTTGAACCGTGGGCCGGTTCTGGTTTCAAATTTTACGAACCAAAACCGTGTCGGAACAGTCGATTCCAAACCGGAACCGTGAAAAACCGTGAAACCAAGCCGGAACCGTGAAAAACCGCCAGAAATCGGCAGTTTGGAACTGTGAAAAACCGTTAAAAACCGCCGAAAAACCGGCGGTTCCAAACCGGAACCGGAACCGTGAAATAGCGTCACAGTTCGGTTCTGGTTCCACATTTCCCGAAACCAGAACCGGCGGTTCCGAACCGGAACCGCCGGTTTACGAACCGTGGGCATGTCTACTTCTACTATCTCCTACTCCATTCGTCCCAAAAAAAATAAAGATGGAGAGAAGAGTTGTTAAAATTCATTGTGTTGGTGGATAGTAGGACCCACACTATTATCAGTGCTTAATGGTGGACCCTAGTTGTATAATTTGTAAATAAATTAATGTATATATGTTATGAGTTTGGTAGAACTTTCCATAAATGAAAATGAGATGTTTTTATGAGATGAGCAAAAAAGGAAAGTATCCTTATTTTTATGCGACAGATGGAGTATTATCGATTAACTAAAATCCATCAAACTATTTTTCAAAAGACACTATTGTACTGCAGAAGATACACATAGGAGGATAACTTTGTAATGATATCAAAGAGCAACTCAGTCGATAAGACTTTCTCTTCCATCTAATAGGTCGGCGATTTGAGTAGATGTGACCATTGTTATCCTGTTTTAAAGAATGAAAGGGAAAACTACACCAATTGATTACATTTAAACAATACCCCATCCGTCCCACAAAAATAAACACTTTTGATTTGACATGAGTTTTAATGCACGATTAATAAAGTAAGAAAGAGCTAGAAAGAAAAAAGGTAGTTTAAGTATTATTAGTGGAGAATAAGTCAGACTAAAAAGGAAAGACCGCATACTTTTATGAGAGGGATGGAGGGAGTACTAACTATTGATCACATGCCACAACACATCACTCTTCTCTAAACAGATGCTAAAATTAGCACGACAAAAATTCTAACAATGATGTCAATTGTGTGACTATAGCAATTTCACAACCATAAATGTTTGCCAAAAGTTGTAAAAACATGCTTATTCGGTAAAACAAGGTATGTTTCTTCTATATGTACATGTGATAACGATAGACACTTTCCATCAAAAGCAAAGGTGTGCCAACATAGAAGAATAAAACATGCTTGTTGACAGGATTTAGCCGGATGAAGATCCACTTATGATACCGAGATAAGCATGTTTTTTACTCATCTTACGACAGAGGGAGTGTGAAATAATAGTACGAAAAATAGCTGATTCTATCCATTATTTTCGATGTCGCAGCACTTTACCGCTGTAACATTAAAACGGTAAATCAAGAAGATGAAATGAGTCAGTTTCTTCAAAAACAGAAGGTGATGTTAATTATGCCAAATGAATGCAAAACCACATGTATCATGCTTATGAACTAACTCTTGAGATGCATGGAATCAATTCTTTTCCTCTTATTGAGATTTAGCAGGAAAACTAGTCATAGTATGATCATGAACAATAAAAAAGAAAATCTAGAGTGTGCTGCTGAAAGCAAGAAAATATACCTAACACTCCAACAAAAACTCTTTACAAGTCGACTTGTTGTGTCCAGTACCTTTGCACCGACTGCACTGGAGTTGGCGCCTCCCAACATCTTGGGCGCTAACTTGCTTAGTAGTAGGCCGGCCAGGTGGACGACGAGTTGGAGGAGGAGTTACTGTCACCGCCAATTCAGAGGTATCCTTCTGCCATGTATCATCTATGCTAGTAATAGGATTCACCGACTGTGAGTATGTTATTCTATAGCTGTCAATTGTGAAGTATCTAGAGCAATAATCCCTCAACTCCCGGTTAAGACAACCAATAACAGCGATTGCATGGAAACAAGGGAGCCCTGTTAGCCGCCAACCCCTGCAACTACAGTCACAGTTCTCGACATCAACAGTTTCAACGGTATCTCCACGAAACTCAAATCTGTTACTGGCTAATATTAATACTTGAGGAGGCGTCCTGATCTTGAGGCTTTCCTGCTCTAGCCTTTCCTCCATTGATGGAGTCAACCTTATCCTTTCATCCATTGATGGAGTCAACGTTGGTGTTAGCCATTCCAGAGATTGCGTATGCCGGGAATATATCAATTCCATAATCCTATTACGTATTGCATCAACCATCCGGGTTATGGGCAATTCATGTGCATCTGACACCCAACTGTAAAACTGCTCACCGAAGTCTGATGTCATATGGTTGTATCTGGCACCCTGGAAAAATGCATTCGCCCAGTGAACGGGCTCACTTTGCATCACCCAATTATATGCTTCGACTGATATACTTTTTATGCTTTCCATATGCCTCTGGAAGCCTTCAGGCATAGAGGCATGAGCTGCACTGCGAAGATCTTCAACCATAAGCTTCTTTACTTCATGAGAGTATTGCCCATTCAAATCTCTAAGAAGTTGTTCTGATAAATAGCGAAGACAATATGCATGATAAACATCCTCATTCTGAAAGATTTCAGCAATTGACTCTCTCAATCCTTTCTCCCTATCTGCTACAATAGTTAACCCACGACACATCGGTAGTGCAGTTTTTAGTTGTTGTAAGAACCAGTGCCAGTTATCATCCGATTCCATGTCTACAATAGCAAAAGCAACCGGAAAAAATCCATCATCCCCATCAGCAGCAGTCGCAGCCAACAAAGAACCTTGATATTTTGACTTCAGAAATATACTGTCCAGAAAAAGCAAAGGACGGCAACCTTGTTCAAAGCCATATAAACAAGAATGGAAAGAAACAAACAGACGATGAAAACTTGAATCTTCTTTAGTTGTGAAAGTGGCTAGACTTCCCGGATTTGTTTCCATTATCTTCTCACAGAAAAGTGGTAACTGACTATATGCCTCTTTATAAGAACCCTGAAGCTGTTCCTTAGCAATTTCCTTGCCTCTCCACGCCTGAAAGTAATTTAGCTGGACTCCATATTCCTGTTTGATGTCATTAACAATGTCCTTTGGTTTGTAGTTTGGGAAAACCTTCAGCTTCTCCTTAATGATACTAGCCACCCAACTTCTTGTCGCTTGATAACCAGTAGCTAGCACCGAGCCTTCACATGTATGTGTTGGATTCATTTTTTTAATACAAATAAGCGGGGTGGTTGACAATCTGGATGCATGTATCCTCCACTGACAGCCCTCAGCCTTGCACTTTACAGTCACACGATGGCTATCATTCTTCTTGTACTTAAAAGCAAATTGATGTGCGATGGCATATTTTCGCAAGGCCTCACGAAACTCATGAACACTGTTGAACCTTTGGCCAACACCGGTGATATTGTTCTGCCACTGTTGTGCAGCTTTAGTATGCTTTTCATCAAATGAAGCAGTGAAAGAAACTGGCATAGGCAAATCACTGGATATAGGCATCTCACTGGATATTGGCATTTCACTTGGTACCATGGTTTGGGCCTCATCATGGTTAGTATCACCAACCACATCAAAATCAGCACCAAGCAGGATATCAGGCTTGTTTACGTCACCCACAATATTTTCCACCAAACTTGGGGAAGCATCAACAGGAACATCAGCTTCCGACAAAGTTGTCCTACTAGACCTGCAGATACAATTTTTGTACATGTTTTTATTCTTACCTCATAGTGATTCTAATAATTATTTAATAAAATATCTACCTACTGCCCAGCATCTGGGATACATCAGGGGCAGCAATTTCTTCTGTCATAACATATATCTCGGCAGTGTCAGAGTCGTTATGGAACTTGAGCATGCACTTGAGGTCTTTGTCATTTGAAATGCTGATAAGGGTCTTCTTATTCCCAGGAAGGAAGTATTTGATTGCCAGGGTACCAAGATTGCAGCTAAACATCTCTGCTACCTCTACTTTGAAATCTTTAAACTTCATTTTATCATCGATCTCCATAGCATGGGCATCACCACCTCTATAAGACAATAAGCCTTCTGCGTTTGACTCAAATTCACCACCGGACTGACAGATGGCTATAATTCTCTTCCCAACCATGGCTACGCTACTGATTATTTATGGAACACGTATTAGATATCAGTAGAACCTCATAGACATTGATCAATACATGTAATCAAATTTCAAATGATAGAAACAGAAAAGCAATCCATCAGATGGTAATCTTGTGTCATTTATGAATACAAGGGGAAATTTTTCAATTTCAATCACTGGACCAATTCATCTAGTGAGGACCAAATTTTACCACCTGACTGACAGATGGATACAATGGTTACGCCAAGATTTAATAGCAGATATATTAGATATGACACAAACCTCGCAAGCAAATAACTACAATGTCGGGGTAAAAACAATAAATTTCAGAAGACAAAAAGCAGAAAGCAACCAAATTCAAAATCTGTAACCAAACAGTCACCTCATAAATTCGAATGCGCAGTGCCTATACTCCCTAACCTTCTCAGTATCAATGATAAATTCAGAAGCATTCAACAAGCTATAAATGATAAATTCCTTCAATCTTTTATCAACTTTTTTACTTGGTGACTAAAATCATTAAGGCAGAACTTACCATCAACCATCCATACCTTACAAAATGAACAACAACACAAAGCCACAGACCAATTAATATATACAAAAAATTAAAAAGCACAAAACCAAAATGATATGAATATATTGTTAATTGGTAACATCCCTTTACAACATAGCAAAAAAAGTTAACATCTACAATGCCAAACCGCTTAATGGTCCAAAGCAATTCCAAAAGCATTACACGAAAAAAAACAGTCGAAAAAAAAATTAAAAATGGCAAACCCTAGAATCCCAAAACGGTAAGTGAGTTACCTTTCACAAATACAGAGGGCCCGCTGCAAGATTGCTTTTTTTAAACGATATGGGGTGAGAAATTAATAAGGGTTTTGAAAAAATTGGGTGAATTAAATTAGGAAGTGAAACCACAAGGAAGCGGCGGTGGGGAGATGCGAATCTAGCAGTAACGAAGGTTGAGTGTGAAAAGGTACAGTTCTAAAAGGGGGGAAATTGGGGGAGAGGGTTTGAAGGAATTGGGATACAGAAAGAATTTGAAGAAAGAGTGAATGATAAAAAATGGTGTGGATAAATGAAATGTGTTACCAATTGTAGAAACATGACTATGTATTTCATGGACGACGTGTCCATCACCAAAATCCAATTGTGCTACTTCATTTATTTTTAATATTTTTTTACATAAAGAGATTTTTTAAATTATTTTTTCACATATTAATTCAAATGATAGCTTATGATGATTTTGTCTTAACGACAAAATAAACAAGTGAGGGGAGATAATACTAAATATAAAGAAAGAAAACTATATAATGATGAAAACAAAATTTATTTGAAAAATGTATAGTACCATATCAAATTATAAAAATATTTTACAATTAAATGTAATAATTTAATTACATAATGGAGTAGTTAATAATGCCATATTTAATTCATAGTACTAATTTAAATCAACGATTTTTTTTCCCTATATTTAGGTACGATTTTTTACCCTAAAATTATAGTGTTATAAAATTACCAAAATTATAAGTATACAAATTAGTCATGAAATTATATCTTAAAAATAGAACTAAGTTAACATACAATTTTTGTAAATTTATCTTTTCTCTAGGGATATCAATCGGGCCGGCCCACGGGGTTTCGGGCCAACACTGCTCGGGTTGCGGGTCAATCGAGTGCGGGCTAATTGGGTTGTGATTTTTTTTTCGGGTTATAAAAATTTAACCCTAACCCTAAAAGCTCGGGTTTCGGGCTAGCCCAACGGGTTAATCGAGTTGCTACAGATAAAATTAACATGCGATCAATCCAATAAATAATGAAAAAAATTCTATGTATAAAATATAAAATATTTAATTATGATAAATTTGAGATATATACTTAAACTCAAACACAAATATGATCAAATACTAATATTTGAGATTTGTGCAAAATAAAACATAAATTTAAATATTTTAAAGCATGTTTTAGAAATTTAAATACTCCGTACTTTTTAATGAATTTGAAATTTCTAAATTATTTATTTACTACTATTATATTAATAAAAACTTAATACTATATAATTTGTATAATTAATATAAAATTTAAAGTTATTTTATTTAGTTATTTATATTATAAAAATAATCAATGAATGTGTCCAATTAGGAGTCAAACAAATAGAACAATAAAAATTTATCGGGTTTTCGGGTCTGGCCCTAACGGGTTGCGGGTTAATCGGGTGTGGGCTAATCGGGTTATATATTTTCAACCATAACCCTATAAATTTTACGGGCTATTTGGGCCAGCCCACGGGTTGCAGGCTGCATTGACATCCCTATTTTTCTCTTTTAGTTTTAAGATAGACTTATTCTCGAAGCTGAAAATTGATAACATCGACAAGATTGGAGGCCAATCACCAATGTTAAAGTGAGGTTCATATTTGCATGATAGCATGATGTTTGCAGTTCATCCGAATTTGTAGTGATGCGATACCAGATTATAAAGAGGCCAGAATAACAATCCAATTGCTCAAACTCATGTAATTTAATTTCTACACATCATGCGATTGTAACGATTTGTTTAACATTTTTGCTTGGGTTTTTATAATCCCACAAATTGGCTTACCGAAATGTGTGTGATGATACCACGTTGAAATTGAAAATAAAATTGTAACTAGGAATTTTATGTATATATTAGGCATTTCTTTGTGTTTTCAATTAACTTTTTTGAAATGTATTCAGTAAAGAAAATTCTCCTCTTTTCTCACCACTCTCGTAATCGACAGTTTCTCCATCTTCATTGCAGTTTTTCCATCATCTTCTTCAATGGCAGTTTCTCCACTTTTTATTTCTCCAATTTTAGCATACCATAATTTATGTGTTTGTCGCTGACTCATAGATGTTTACAATCTTATACGCATCGTTCATATTGTTTTGAGTTTGCTTGTCTTTGTGCATGTGTTTTTTAGTGGTTAAGTTTTTTTAATATACATAAGGGCTCGTTTTGTAGTATGTTATAACATGATACTATGATAGTTAGCTAGGGATAAAATTTTCAGGCCGGAGAAAGGATAAGGTATGGATAAGATTTTTATGATACTGCTTTGTAGAGTAGACAATTTTTCAGATTATAGTATTTGTGTAACTTAAAATGACAAGATAACCCTTATTATACTTAGACTTTTGTATGTAATAATCTTTTCAAAAATAAACATATTTTAAAATATCAAAAAGTAACATGTTCGAACTTTGTTTGCAAAAAATTAGAAGCAACCTGTAATTTAGTTATGTATATTCTAGATCAACGTGAAACCAAAATCTAGGATGTTTTGAAATCCAAAAATCTAATATATTTTCTAGTAATTTAGAACATGCTTTGGCAAGAAATTAAATGTTACATAAAAAAATCAAAAAATCAAAAGAAATATTCCAAGTTTCAGAGCTCAAAAACACAATGATGCCGACATTTGATTCCAAATCAAGGAATTCAATATCAAAACACAGATCTAGAATCGAAAATCATCACTGTCTTGCATTAAATCGTCACCGAACTATCGCTGACATGCAGATGGTGACGGACATGGCGCGAACAATGACGACCTTGAAATAGATGGCCATTGTTACAAAGATAATCGATGAGGGCGATGAGTTTGCATTCTGTTGAAGATCGGCGACATTTCTAGTGAATTTGTGGAATGGCATGTCAGAGCAATTCCAGCGACTCTCTGGAAGGGTTACGCGATTCTCCAGAACGATTCCAGCGACCCTAAACCCTAAACGATTCCATCGACTCGCTGGAATTTGTAACGGTCCTTGTTCAGCCCTAGGTATAAAAAACCTAGGGCACGATTTTCAAGATGCTCTTTAGCCCCCATATTGTCATATTGTCAAATTTTCGTCCAGAGCCAAAAGAAGGCCAAAGAGAAATTTTGGATCACCAAGATGAAGAATTCTCACCGCTTGACTTATGTCTGAGACGTTTAGTATCATTTTATTAGGGCATCCACAATGGGACGCCCTAAGCGACGCCCTATGCACCGCCATGTCAGCATTTTATCCTCCTCCTATTCCACCTACAGTGGGGCGGACTATAGCCCGCCCTAAGCGACGCCCTAAGCATTTCACTATTTTGTATTTATATTTTTATTATTTTTGCAAATGTAAATAAAAATATTAAACAAATAAAAACAACACAATTAAAGGGAAATTCTAATTTTACTTAATTAAAAAAAAAGTTACAAAATAAGAAATAAAAAAAAAAGCTAAAAATACAAAAAAAGGAGGCTAGTCTAAAGAAGTCCCAACTTGCGGCTGAGGCCATCGATCATCCGCTGGATGCCCTCGATTTGAGCCGGGTTGGTCGCCTGCATGAGGGCGGTGTGCCCGTCCAACAACGTCCGGTAGTCGGAGGAGGCTGCCAAATCCGCGTACACATGGGCCGCGGTCGAAGTCGCGGACGGCGTCGAACTCGGGGTCGGCGACGGGGCTTGCTCAGGCGGCGCGACAGAGGAGGATGTGGCCTTGCCCTTGCCCTTGACAGCCTTGACGCCAGGGGGACGCCGGGAGGACATCGGTGTGCCGGAACTCTCATCTTCGAACACCGGACTGTTGAGGTCCACCGGAGACGCGCCGCTATCGCTACTTGTATAATCATTGAAAGTGCGCTTCGACGCCCTCCTCCTCGCCGTCGTCGATTGGGGAATCACACCACCAACGAACTTTTGCTTGTCCCTCAAGAGCGCCCAGGACTGGTAGTGCTTGAAATCGCCGTACAATGAAATGTACGACTGCATCGCTTTGTCCCGCACATCCGCGAGACTCTCGCCACTGGCCTGCTCCCTCTCGCACTTCTCGTACTCCGCCGCGAACAAATTTACATGCTTCTTTATTTGTTCCCAGTGCTTGCGGAGCTGCTCCCTATGGCGCTTGTACGCGTTCGCCGGCTTGGCGCGTTGTATTTCTCGGCGATGCGCTCCCAATACGCAGTCACCCTCTGGTTGTTGGCGTACACCGGATCCTCCGAAACATCAATCCAACATCTCGTCAAGACGATGGATTCGGGGTCAGAGTAATTCGTCCTGCCCGGGGCGAACTCTTCACACACCTCCGTTGTAGGCAACTTCTGGGCTCGTGCCTTTGTCCGCTTCTTCTTGGTGGCGGACCCGGAAGGAGCAGCGGCGGAGGCCGGCCGGCCGCGAGGTGCGGCGGCCACGGAGGGGCGGTGTGGAGACGGATCCATATCGGACAGCCCGTATGAGTCGGTGGAAAAGTCGGGATCGGATCGTACTCAGCGTTGGTGTCGAATGGCCGGTATTCGTCGGGTTCTGTACCCGGCCATCGTGCACCACCGAACATCGGACTATTCGGATAATCTCCGGAATCCATTTTGCTTGAAAATGTAGTGAATTTGATGAGAGTGAAGTGAGAAAAATGAAGTGTGAAAAATGAAGTGAAAGAGGAATATATGGGTTTTGAAAATTTAATAAAATTAAAAAAAAAACTAAACCGCGTCGCATCGTCCGTGACCCATCGTCTGCCTCGTCCACAGTGGCGGACGATGGGTATCCTCCGCGCATCATCCACGATGTATCGGGCGCGGACCATGGGTTACCCATCGTCCGCGATACTGCAGTGGCGGACGATGCATCGTCCGCCCCATTGCGGATGTCCTTAATGTCACAACGGATTGTTTTGTTGAATCCGTACTGAACATGAGTGGCTAAATACTTTTGCAAAGTTTTGGGTGAAGACTACATTGAATATGTGGTTGTTTAATTGATTCGATTTACCTAGTTCTTGTGATTATTTTGAATTGTCCTCGTGATTTACTCATTCTTTTGATTAGCTACCAATTGAATTTTGATCGTTTAACTATATTAATTAAGAGATGGATAGTTTTTTGTGGTTAAGCAAACAATCATCGCTAAGATAAGCTATATTCGAGAGAATTGATATCTTAGTGAGTTTTGAGTCATAGAAGCTGAAGGAGTTAGATTCAAGGTATTTGAAAAGAGACTTGATATTAAAATCTAACTAACAAGATGGGTGCACTTGAGAGAAGGTCTATCCTATAGTAGCGACTTTCCTCATATTCCCAAAGACACATAAAGGTAAAAAAAAAAAAAAAAATTCAAACTAATCAACATTAAGTCGTTGTAGTCGGATCCTAGAACTCTACCACCATATTATTATTATTTTATTTTAAAATTTTAAAATTTTTAATATTAATATATTATAATATTATTATTATAGTGTCGTGTCATATATGTGTTGTTATCGTGTCGTGTTGACACAAAGTAGTTCGTCTCGCTAATGGGTTCGTGTCGTGTTCGTGTCTGAGGGTAGCGGGTCATGTTCTTGTTCGTGTTTGGAGTTTTTTTAACGGGTCGTGTTTGTGTTTGTTGTTATCGTGTCGTGTCGTTATCGTATCGACACGATAACGACACAACACGCACAATTTGTCACCCCTAGTTTGTATGCGTACATGCTTTAGGGACTACCTCTTTAGGTACTCAACTTACAGATCTAAGCAACTAACATGCGAAAATGGGCATAGAGGAGAACCACTATTGACAGAGTAGTACCAGTCTGAAGTCTATTCTGGTCAATGGATAATAATAATGGAAATGGTCACCCTAGGAATTAGAATTGTAATGAGAACAACAAAGTTCCTCCAACTCCAGCAACTGATGAAGCAAATGATGGGGTTGGCAACAAAAGCACAAATAAATCGGAGAATTAGATCTATTTAGCGGATTATTTAGGAAAATTCTATTCGTGCAATTATCACATGTATCATGCTCATAACTTGAATTAAAACATGCTTTTGATTAATTGAAACTTAAAACATACTTTTTTACGGAGACAGGATAATACTTTCTTGATTCTCTAAAGAATCATAGATGGCTCGCGACTTCTCTACGTGATGATATTCAATACTAGACCACAAATTTTCTAACTGGTTCCTCACGAAGTAGGAAAGGGAAGAAAATTTCGTCCCCACTGTGTATAGAAGTGGACGAAAATTTCAATAAAATAAATCGTGGTCTTGTCTCTCCTTTATTCTCCTATTTATATTAAGTTACATATTGAGCCTAGTCAGAGATCTATGGAGGTTTGGATGTGACCTCACCCAATTAGCTTTACTAATTAAATTGAACCTACAATTTAATACAAGCTTATATTGGAATATTATTATCAGCCACTATAGTAATAATATTGCACTGTCCATCCAAATCCGAAATTACAAGTAATCTGGGTTTCCTCTTTTGTTTAAAGCTTTATTTCTCGCGCTTAAGATATGAATATCCATTAATTAATTATTGTCTGCCATAAGCGTAATTAATTAACATCTTATTAATTCCAAGAATGGACTTAGCAAGAAACACTTATTTATTATTCATAGAATAATTAAATTCCAACTAGCTAGATTCCAAATAATAAAACCTTGTTTCAAGCTCCTCTTGAGGACATTATCAAACGAGACTCACCAGACACACATCACAATATAAAAGCAATCCTAGCAACGCTAGATATCAATTGACACTACCCAAGATATTATGATTATTGGGTTACGAAAAACCTGCATCATTTGATAAATCAAACTAATGCAAAATCAATATCGTATGCTCAATGCTAAAATATATTGATTAAGAAATAATTATTTGTCAAAACCTCGTCTTTCAGTAGATAGCATAAAGACATGTCTTGCTGTTAGATCCGTTTAGTACTATCACACCAATGTCATCTTATATCAGTAAGACTTAAAAATATGTGGACTGGCATTGCAACCTTTCACGATAGGTAGTCAAGGCCTATCTAGGTTGTGAAATTATTTATTTGTTCAGAACTGATCGTGTTACCTTAAAGTGAACGTCGCCACTGACGGTCTACTAAAACAAAGATTTTGACTTGTTGCGTTTCTTATAACATTTAAATATGTAAAAACAAAAATTAAATGTAAAACATAATATCATTATGATAAAAATAATATATTTTATTCATTGAAAAATAAAATAAGAATTTTTATAGTATTCAATCACTCGAAAGGTTATTTCTAGTATACAAAACTGTAAAAGCAAATGAGAAAGGAAATGGAGGATAATTGGAGAGAATAAGCTCTCGTCTGCAATACATTTGTGAATTTGACTATTCTGGCCACACCTATTGGCACCAGAGTTGATGTCAATCCCTTTGGGTTAAAGACCATGCTGATCCAGATGGTTGACCAGAAGGCATTTTTTCGAAAGACCCACGGAGGACCCCCAATAAACCTTTGTCCAGATTCTTGGATGTAAACAATGTTACCAGATCATTATGGTGCCTGATGAAATCGCCAAGCTGAGAATTTTCAGATTCTCACTTGCAGATTATGCAAAGGATTGGTATGACAATCTTGCGCCTGAGTCAAATGCAAGCTCGAATGATCCGACACAACTTTCTAGAGTACTTCTTCTCACTCAACTCCACCTCAAGCTGCAATCATAAATTTCTCATTTTGGAATGAGAAATAAAGAGTCTATGTTTGAGGCATGGGAGATATTTAATGCCTTGTAGAAGATGTGTCTTAAACATTGGATTTCACCGGGCCATGAAGTGAGTATCTTCCTTAACGGATGCACTAATTTATCGAATATCAACTGGACTTTGGGTCTGTAGGAGCATTCCTAGATTTGGGAATAGGTGCGTGCAAGAGGAAGTTAGAGACGTTCGCCTACAACAACAAGGGATGGAGCTCAAGAAGAGAGGTACCTCAGCTATGGTTGCCCACTATCTCAAACCCGATAAACCTCTTGTCCAAATAGCTAATGATGAAAAATCAAAAGGTGGACAATATACAACCGACACAAACTCAGATGGAGCCGACCCATGATAGAGGATGAGATGAATATAATATTTTAATTCAAGTTTTTGTGGGTTATTATTACGGGGCGCGTTATAATGTTAACTTTTCTTAAATTGCTAACTTGTTAACTCATCAACGCAATGTATTAAAAATATCAATACGATCACATTAAAATGTCCACACAAATTTGTGTTGACATTTTAATATATAGTATTGACATTTTAAATATCAAGTCAACACATTGTATTAAAATATCAACTAAGTTTATGTTGACATTTCAATGTGATCGTGCTGTCATTTTTAATACATTGCGTTTACGTGTTAGCAGAGTCAATAACTTAATCTTGGTTTAGCATTCCAATTCAGTCAAATGGATCTGAATTAGTGTTGACCATCACTTTTTAACAGTGCATTAAAAAAAGACCAACTTCAGCCCGATTTCGTTTGTTTGGGACTTGAAAACAAAAAATTAAATGTTCTGGAGCAAATTCCTAAAATGGTCATATGTTCAAGACCAAAAATAGACTTTCTGCACAAATCATTGTCTTATTTTCTCTTGTGTCTTTGTTCTTTGACTTGAAGAAATTAGTCATTTGGAACACAGAAGTGGAATTATATCTTATGTTTGATAAGATATAATTATTCCCTCATTTCCAACTAAGGTGACACTTTTAGGGTTTAGTTCCATATATACACTTTTCTTTTCAGTTTGTTTCAAATAAGATGACACATTTATACTCCCTCCGTTAACAGTATGAATATTTATTCCCTCATTTCCAACTAAGGTGACACTTTTAGGGTTTAGTTCCATATATACACTTTTCTTTTCAGTTTGTTTCAAATAAGATGACACATTTATACTCTCTCCGTTAACAGTATGAATATTTAGTTCGGCACGGGTTTTGATGCATAATGAGAAAAGTAAGAGAGAGATAGAAAGAAAAAGTTTTTAAAATATTGTTAGTGGAGAATGGGTCCCTCCTCGTTAGAGAGAAAGAAGTTTCTAAAATTAGAAAATTCATACTTTTCAAGGACGGACTAAAAAGGAAATAATTCATACTTTTCAGGTACGGAGGGAGTATTTAGAAACAATAAAATGGATTTTCTCTACAATTAACACACCTAACCACTTTTCTCCAATTAAAACAAGTACTTCAACTCTCTTTTACTCTCTATTTAATACTTACATCTATATTTTCTCTCTCCAATTAAACATACATTAACCAACAACTCCTAAAATCTCGTCCCGACTAAGAACTGTGTCATCTTAGTCGGGACGGAGAGAGTAACTGATATGAAATTGATTAGTAGAATTTGTGCACATACACAAAATACACATTACACACACATAAAGTGTATGTTTGTATGTGTATGCAATGTGTGTATTTTGTGTATAGTGTGTGTAGTGCTTGCAATGTGTGCAGTTTGCGTTTGGTAGTGTGTAGTGTGTGTATAGTGTGTGTGCAGTACATACAATGTGTATAGTATTTGTATTTTATGTATACTGTTTGTATGATGTGTGTAGTCAGAGGCGGACCTACATGAAGCCTTGGGAACCCCCAACTTTTTTATATTTACCTATATGTATGTATATATATATATAGGGGTGTACTAATATGCTAACTAATTTTAAAGTGCTAACGTACATCCAACCACGTGCTGCCACGTGGCACGAAAAATGCAATATTATATACAGAAAAATGCAATATGCATTTGTAAAAGTTATAATTGAATTTCGACAGATTGCATTTTTGTTATATGCAGATTGCATTTTTTATTGTTGAGTTTTGCATTTTCGATATTGACTGTTTAATTTGCATTTTTTATCTATACGGATTGCATTTATATATGTGAAAATACAAAACCTAACAATATAAAATGCAATTATGAGAAAATGCAAAACTTAACAATAAAAAATGCAATTTTTCTATAACTAAAATGCAATCTGCGGAAATGCATGAACGACTTCACAAATGTGTATTGCATTTTTATATATACAATATTGCATTTTTCGTGCCACATGGCAGCACGTGGTTGGATGTACGTTAGCACTCTAATTAAGGATGCGCCCTAGTGCTCCCCTATATATATATATATATATATATATTAGGTTCACGAATCAAAACTATACACCTGCTGGCGTAGCAGCAGGTGGCTGAATATTAGCCTTTCACTTGGGAGATCCGAGTTCAAATCCCGTGAAGGCCTTAATTCTTCGTCAATTTGTTTTCATATCTTTTGTTTTGTAAACACTCTTTTTTTCATAAAATATGTTTCGTCAACACTTCACTTTTTTAATAAAATAGACAAGGACAAGCTATTAATCTCAAATTATACACACTTCCCAATAAAGATAAGCTATTAATTTTAAGTTATACACAATTTGCAATAATTTTTTTTTTTCATTTTGTTAACACTTCTCATTTTTTTTCAAATAGTCAAGTTATTAATTTTAAAATATACTAATCGCTTTGCAATAATTTTTTTTTTATTTTGTTAACCCTTCCCATTTTTTCAACTACTTTTAACGATTATATGTATATCTAGTTATTGTCACCTTTTTATTATTTGTCATTCACTATAACCTATATTATGTCACAATTTCCTTATCACTAATGCGGTAATACCACAACTATTTGCGATAAGGTACATATCAAAAAATACACTGCAACTATTAAAGTAATTTGGACCCCCCAGTCGCAAATCCTGCATCCGCCACTGTGTGTAGTGCTTGTATTTTGTGTTTATTGTGTGAAGTTTGTGTATTTTATGTGTACAGTATGTGCGTATGTATGTGTTTATGCTATATGGATATATGCATCATGAAGGTATTTAATTTATAAATATTTGGAATTCCAATTATTTACTTTAGATATGAATTTCGAATCGCGAAATTGAGAAGTTTGAATTTGTAATTTAGTTCCAAATCCAAAATTTTGTGATACCAAACATTAGATTTGGAATTGAAGATCCCAATTCCATTTCCACTCCTCCAATTCTATGTACCAAATTGAGCTAGTGATATTTGTTTTGGAAATGGGAGGAAGATAGGTGGACATCTTGCTGGGTTTGGGTGCAGTCCTTGATGTAGCTTGCGGCCAGCTTGTGTGGGGGCTCGCTCGCTGCGTGGTTGCTCAGTTCGAGACAAGTTTGGTGGTTTAGCCAAGGTTGTCCGAGGTTGTAGAGTGCAAGGAGTCTGAGAATTCACTCGGCCAAGGCCCTACAATAAATGCTTTTCAATTTTGTTGTCTTGCATATGTTAAAAACTTAGGGGTGTTCGGTTTGCAAGATTGTATCCAGGATTAAATTTGTAATGTGTTTGGTTCATGAGATTCAACCCCACAATTCAACCCTAGATGAATAATTATGGGATAATTAGTCCTAGCTAGCTAACCCCCAGTGACTAAAATAATCTCACAACTCAATCCTAAATTGTATCTTGGTATTATTTATCCTGAAAACCGAACACCAAATTCTAATAGTTGTTTATAATTTGGTTTTTGATTGGCTTCGCACTTATTTTTCACGCTCATCATTTTTAAGTGGTTTGAGCCTTTTAACTTATACAAAAATATCTATTTTTTCTAAAATCTTCAATCTTATGTCATTTTTCCACAAAACTTTGTCAAATGAATATTTATATAAAGTACTATATACTAATAATATCCCAGCCAAGAATTAATATTTAATTGATATGCTATGCTACAACATAGTTTGATTATTAAAATCAACATTTGCGTCGTGGTCTTTTAACGATCATAGATGTATCAAAAGCTTCATTCACATGAGACACCTAACTAATCATATTTTATAATTAAGACTGGAACTTTAATCTTTGGATTGATGCTCCATTTATCTTCTAAAGGGAAGATTAGCATTACTTAGGACCCCACTTCACTTTATATTATTACTTTGACCTAATCATATATGTAATTGTAATTTGAGAATGTATAGATAGCTATGAAATTAATCTACTCTTGATTCTAGAGAGTCTGACTAAGATTAATGGTGAAAGACTAGCCCACTAATTCCAGCAAAGGAAGAAAATTTCACAATTATAGGGATATATCTCTTTTCCCTAGAAATAAAATTGCACTAATATAGAAAATGCAGACCCCTTATTATATTACTACAAGGAACTTCAAATTTTATTTCTAATTTCCCCTACAATCTCTATAACTGGTGGCATACCATTTAATAATCGAGTGCAAATTAATCATATGTTATAGTTACGAAATTGAACGAACTTAGCAATGATCAACATCAAAATCCACTTATTCGCATGGAACACAGAGAAACCCCAATAATATAATAATAGTTTGAATAATGTACGCATATAATTAAAGGAATAATTCAATAGTTAATTTATGTGAAGATAAACTAGAATATGATCATTAATAAAACAAATATTAAAAAATGAGAATATGAGTTTCCGTAGTTGCAAGTACAATTAACTTGGACGAGTCTGGAAGACCATAATATTTGGTACCTACTTTGAGTTTATAATGTGTTTTATTAGGAATCCCAAAAGTTAGACAGCTTGCAAGCAATTAATTAATTAGTGTAGGAAATCAAGCAAAATCCAAGATTTATATGCTTTTTAATTTGTATAATTATTCTTCAGTTTTTAAATAGTTCTTTTTATCTTGAGAAGCCAATCCAATTGATTCATAAACTCTTAAAAAGAACCTAAACGATCTATATTTAATTTGTGGCATTTCCCTTTCTATCTACTAAAAGGCTCAAAGCAAAATATGCGTGCTTTGGTTGATGTTTCACGCTATTTACCAAACAACAAATATTATGTACATATATGTACGAATACATCTATCATCTACACAATTCATGATATACATTCTTCATATGAGAGGATTACAATGAGATAAATAGAGTACTACACTTAAATTTAGTAATGGATATTAAGCAATTAAATTTTACTATGATACAACGGATGGAGTGATGACTCACATAAATTTTAGTTTTAAGTTTTTCACATTTTTTTGTACGCATTTGAAGTGATGCTAATAGCCATGCTTAATTTGCACACAAATGAAACATGATATGTCTACAATATCTCATCATCTATAAGAATTTCCTTTTCAATTAACTATTGTAATAAATATTTCTCAATCAAACTTCATTGCTTATGAATATAAGGTTGTTTAAGTGACTCTTTATAGGTTTTATTTATTTTAAAATTGGTGATTTTTCTACCTGAATTTTCTTTCTTGAAAATGAAAAAAATAAATTATACTCCCTCTATTTCTTTATAGCTGAGTCGTATTCCTTTTTAGTTGTCCCACTGTAGCTGAGTCATTTCTTTTTTTTTCTTTCTTTTTTTTTTGGCAAAAAGTGATACTTCCTATATCCATCATTAGGATTCTCGGTTCATCATTTTAGTCCATCAACTATTAGGAGTCCATGGACTAAGGGATTACTATATTTTTTTTTAGTGCTTGAAAAGAGGATTTCGAAACGTCCCCAATAAGCAAGTTCTATTCTAGTCAAATTTTGAAGCAGCGGTAGGCAGTACATGTTCTTTTTGCTATAGTATTTACAAGCAATCACAATTATGTTACTTCCTCTCACCAAATCACAACCATCAATCATTCCAATGCCCCTTCACATCTCTAGATTCTCTCTCTCCATAATCCCACTATAAATTCCAACACTCAATTCATACAAACTACAACCAAAAAAAAAAATATACAACACACAACATCCTCTCATACTCACAACTAGAAAAAATCAAGGAGAGTCAATTTGAAATGGCAGGAAACAAGAAGAAATCTTCCTTCTCCCTCTTCGGCTTCTTCAAAGGCAGAAGCTCGTCGTCGTCGTCGCGGGGTAGAAGCTACGAGGTGAGGGACGAGTATGTGAAAGCATACAAAGTTTATCCTAGCGATGAGGATAGAGGCCGTTGGGTGGCGGAGCCAAGAATCGACGAGAAGGCGTCGGCTTACATCTCGCTAACTACCGATAAATGGGGAAAGCTGGACGCCTCCGACTAGCTAGCTAGCTTTCATAATCGTCTACATTGTTTATCTGTATCTAATTTCTTTCTGTTTTATTTATGTTTGTTTAGTGGCATGTAAAGCTTTGTACTATCAATTTGAAAATAGTTGAATAAAGTTGAAGATTTGTTCATGATCGAGTTCTGTTTGTTCACTTCGTTGAATTAATTTGTTTGTTTGCTGGTTATTTAGATAGTACTTCAATGGTTCAATTTCATATGTCGATTGGAAGTTTAAAGTGTGTTGAGTATTGACATGATTTGTAATTATTTGATTGTTATTTTCGTCTATTTTCAGAATAACTGCTAAATCTAATCAAAGACTTTTTCTAGTTTACATAATTTTGTAACATATTCATGAATCTTTACGCTAATAATTAGAGACTTGAAACATATTCATGAATCTTTACGCTAATAATTAGAGACTTCAATGATAGAACTTTAAAACGATTTTACTACTCAGATTACGGTGAATCACTCTCAAGAATGACCAAACATAAGAGAAAAACGAAATCGATTATATATGGTTTTATTAAATTGTCTAAAAACTACCATTCAAATTTACAACTCCCTCCGTTCCACAGTAGTAGAGGTATTTATTTCCGACACGGAGATTTAGAAAAAGTTGTGTTAAGTGGGTTAAATAAAGGAAAAATAAAATAGGAAAAGAAAAAAGTAGAGAAATGAAGAAAGAATAAAGTAATAGCGAGTAAAGTAAGTGAGCAGAAATGTGTTGACTTTTATTAAAAAGAGAAATGATTCTACGACTATAAAACGTACCAAAATAGCAAAATACTCCACTACTATGTGGAATGGAGTGAATATAACTTATATATAGGCAACACAAATATTATACTCCCTCCGTTCCAAGTTACTTGAGTCATATTCCTTTTTGGTGTTCCAAGTTACTTGAGTCATTTCTCATTTTGGCTAAAACCAAAAAATGTAATCACATCTACTTTATTCTTTCTTTTACTTTACTCTATTTTTTCCCTTACTTTATTCTCTCACAATTTTCTTAAATCTCGTGCCGAAAAGAAACATCTCAAGTAACGTGGGACGGAAGAAATATTATTAATTAGAAACGGAACGATAAACTCAATCCCTTGAAAATATAGTTATACAAAAACTCTCAAGTTCTCATCGTAAACGAAAACAATTGCAAATAATTTAATCCCTCAAGAGAGTCAGAATTTGACTCAAATAAATTAACAAAAATTAAATCGAAAACTAGAAAACGACGTTGCAAATCTTATCTTTATTACAAGAGGCTTCTCATCTGCTCAACTATTAGGGGCACCAATTTAATCATGGAAAATTGGTAAAAAAATCATGAAATTTCACAAAATTTTGATATTTTCCACAACATTTAAAAGTAGTCTTAAAGACTACCAACTTTTTGAATTATGTGAATTTCCCATACTAAAATTTTCGGCATAAGTTTTATCCATGTAGAATGTCGGCACTAATTCCAGAATATACATATCATCATCAGTTTCAGTTTTCCCACAACATTTAAAAGTAGTCTTAAAGACTACCAACTTTTTGAATTGGGTGAATTTCCCATACTAAAATTTTCGGCATAAGTTTTACCTGTGTAGAATGCCGGCACTAATTCCAGAATATCCATATCATCGTCAGTTTCAATTTCCCCACAACATGGAATGTATCAATGACTATTACATATAGGTTTTTTGACATTTCATGTAGGCAAAAGTTATGCATAAAACTTTAATGTGAAATATTCACACTATTCAAAAAGCTAGTAATTTTTAAGACCACGTTTACTGATTGTAAAAAATACTAATTTTTAGGAAAGTTTATGATTTTTCTAATTAAGCTCCCTTTAAAGATTAAACATTAAAACTGTATGCATGTTTGAAAAACACAAGAAAACATTTGATCATGCGCATGTATATAGATTCATGTTGAAAGTTGAAATGAGCAGACAAGGCTGCTGCAATGATTGTACGATATTTTGTTTAATGTTGTACTTTATTTAGTGGCAATGATAATGGATACTTGGGAACACAGAATTTTTTTCAGTCCCTGTATTTTTGGGAAGGATGGATGGAGTTTGTAATGCCATATATATCGTGTTTCCTATTTATTCTTTTAATCGGATCTTGATTTGTTGTTTCTTTAGCAATATTACTGACATGCCTTGTTTTGTAAAGCAACATCAAGTTCTTTAATAATTATATGTTACTTTTCGTTGATTGAATTGATACGATTTGAAATCTATAATTAATAAATATCGGTATACGTTATTTGGATTAGTCGATATTGACTCTATGTTGAAGAGATTGACATGCTCGTATATCAATTGACTCTATGTCGATGGGATTGATTATATATCAATCCCGTTGACATAGAGTCAGTATCTTGAAGAGCAAAATTTTACGCCAAACACTTGGATGGTCGGTAGTCAATTATAATTAATTTGTTATATAAATATTAAAGTTGTTAATTAACGATGTTACGTATTTATTTATTTCTTGATGAGAGTCTGGGAACAGGTTTAATGATATACATCCGGACATCATGATTTTAAACATCAACAGTTTGTTATCTAACGAATTGAGACCAAATCATACATTTTACTTTGTAACCTATACTGTTTTAGTTATGCAATTCGTTATAATATTGTCAATTATTGATAGAAATATGAAAGATTGAGGATGAATAGTATATCAACCAATTTCATAAGTTGTCAAGAACAAACAAGCATCACTCTTAAGGAAAAATATAGTACTTATGTTTTTCATGCTTTCCATGAAAAACAACACACCAACACCCAATAAAAATCTTAACTTAAAATACCTATATTTTTCTTCCTTGTCTTATTATTCCAACTTAATTTGGCAATGATTTGAAGTTTTATTTCTTTTTTATTTTTGGGTTGGGTTAAAGAAGAAGGGAACATTTAAATGCTTTGCGGGAACAAAACCTGTGATAGTGAATCCTGAAAAATGAAAGCACAAAGATGACTCCAAAAATAATGCATAGTAGAATAGAAGAAAGTGGAATTTGGTGCAGAGGAAAAAAATGCTTAAAGAAAAAGGTGTGTTTCCTGAAAAGAAATTTAGATGGTTATCCTTCACTTCAAATACAGCTGTTCATAATAAAGTACCAAGTATCTTTAAAGCCTCCCCAACCTATATATTCAGTGCTCCCTCCATTTCGCGATAGTTGAGTCATTCCATTTTCTGCACTTATTCTGAAAAAATAATAATAAATAGCTAAAATGGAGAGATAGTAAAGTAGGTGAAATCATAAGATACATAAGAGTCTTATCTACATTATTCTCTCATTTACTTTATTTTTTCTCCGCTCTAACTTTCCTAAAACGCGTGCGGAAAATGAAATGACTCAACTGCTATGTTTCATAGTAGTAGAGGCATTTCTTTCCGGCATGAGTAAGAAAATGATGTGTAATGTATTAAATAAAAAGATAAAAAAGTAAGAGAGATGAAAAAATAGAGAGAATAAAAGTAAGACAGATGAAAAAGTAAGTGAGAAGAAATGTTTGACTTTTATTAAAAGGGGAAATGACTCTACTACTATGGAACATACCAAAACGGCAAAATAACTCCACTACTATGGAACGGAGGGACTAGTATATAATCCTCCCTTTGTCCCAATAAATATGAAACGTTTGTTTTTCGGCATGGAATTTTAAGTAGTACTATTGTTTTGTGAGTTAATGAAGAGAGAGTAAAATAAGAGAGATGAAAAAGTAGAGAATAGTTTTACCTACATTTACTTACTCTCTCTCAACTTTAACTATTTATTATTATTTTTTTCAATCGAGTGCAAAAAAAGAAGTGGGACAAACTTTTTGGGACAAATGGAGTACACTCTCCGTCCCAGAGAAGTTGGCATACTTTGAAAATGGCACGGGATTTTAGGAGTTTTTGTTTTGTGTGTTAAATGGAGAGAGAAAATATAATTTTTATATTCATGTGAGAGAGAACTTTTTCCAAAAAGGGAAATGTGACATCTTTTGTGGGACAAACTAAAAAGAAAAGTGTGCCAACTTCTCTGGGACGGAGGGAGTAATATTTATGATAAAAACTATTCCCTCCATCTCCTAAAAATAGGTACTTTTGAAACGACACGAGTTTTAAAAACTGGTAAAGTAACAAAGAGATGGGAAGAAAAATGTGTTAGTGAAAAATAAGTCTCGCCTCATTAGAGATAAAGAAATATCCTTTATAGAAAGTTTATATTCACGGAGAATGGACCAATAAAGAAAGAGTTTCAATTTTTAGGGTACGAAGGAAGTATATAGTTTTCAAATATTTTGATTAAAATTAATTATTTTAATTAATTATTTTTAAAAATATTATATACTCCCTTTGGCCCAAAGTAATTGAGTCGTATTCATTTATAGGTCGTCTCAAGTTAATTGAGTCATGTTCTTATTTGTTAAAAGCTTTCTCTATATAATATTTCTCATACTTTATTCTCACTACTTTAACCTTCAACACATCAATTTTCAATTTGCGTATCAAAGAAATGTCTATACTATCTTAAGACAATGGGAGTATGATATTTTTGAAAATTTGTTGTAAATATTAATCATGATGTTTTATATAATAATAAATTTTCTATAATTTATAGTAACAAATACTAGTATTAAAACAGTGAAACTATATGTGAAACACTTCCAAAACTTTATGTAGTGACTAATCAGAAGAACCTATACATTGATGATATGGGAGTCTGGGAGAATAGGTCTTGGAGTTGAAGGTTCAAATGGCGAAGGAATTTATTTGCATGGTAAGTGGATTTGGTTGAGCATCTTTATGAAGTTGTTAACTGTACCTCTTTGAGAGAGAATATGAGGGATGTGAGAGTGTGGTCTCTCGACAACTCAAACTCTTAGTCTGTTTTTAATTTTTAATTGCAGGCCATACATGCTCAAAATGAAGAAACTCCTATCGACACTCAGGGACAATTAGCTTGGAGAAATATTCCACCACCTAAAGCTCAACTCCAAGTGTGGTTTATTCACCAAAAAAGACTCAACACTAAGACAGGTTGGTCAAAATTGGCGTTCTTGGAGTCGACGAGGATCGATGTGCCTTATGCAAGGAGGAACCTGAATCTGTTGAGCACATTATCTTCTATTGCAGGTTCTCTAGCAGCCTTTGGTACTATTGTCATCGCTTGGAACCTCTCCATGTGCCTTCCCAAAGATCTGACTTCTTGTCTCCTCTCTTGGATGGGTGGCCCTCTCTGAAATCTTGAAAAGAGGATATGGATCGCCCTCTTCTATGTGACTGCATGGTCGATTTGGGACCTTAGAAATAGAACCGTTTTCCAAGGCTGTGTACACAATTTCGAGATTGAGAAAAAACTTATTTTCTGGCGCTTAGGTGTTTGGATAACAGGTTGGTGTACCAACTTTCCGTACTGTCCGTGGCAAATGCATAATGAGTTGAGCTACAATAGAGAGTGGCCTAGAGATATGAAGACACAAAGAGTCCGAAAGTCCGAACTTGAGAGACCAAGCATATAATTTGGGACCAGGTATCTAGCTTTGCGGGTGTTTTTTTGTTGTCTCTTCTCTCCAGTTGTTGTGCTTTTTGTCCTTGTTGTTGTTTGTGGGGCGCTTTTGGTTGTAGTTTTTTTTTTTTAGTATTTCGGTTGTTTGGGCGGGTGTGTTGACGTGTTTTGTTGGTGGTCTGTCGAGTAATTCAGAGTGTTGCTATTTGACGCTTCTTTTGCTTGGGATTTTTGTACAACCACAAAGATGAACCAACCCTAGGCAACTTTCATTAATCCTAATCACTCTTTGGCTCCACTACTCAATAGATACACTACCATTGATGCATACCTCTACTTGATTCAATCAAAGAAAAAAAACAAGCAACCTACAAAGTAGGAATTGGATAAACTCACAAAGGAGATACAATCTTAATTCATCAAAAGTCTCTTATAAAAATGATACAAAAGAGTATTTATAGCTAGGGCTTCATTCCCAAGAAAAAGGGTCCACAAAATGAAATAAAAATGCAGCGGATAAAACGCCCGATTGGGCATTCGGACAACGTAAAATCGCTCGACCTTGGCGAACTCTCTGGAATCCGCAAGGCATACTCCCAATCGCTTAGTCGGGCGTCCCTCTCCTCACTTCACCCGGCCGAGCGAACTCTCTAACCAAATTTCCAAAACAACACAAAAACTCCCGGTCGGGCGTGTTTCCTCGCTCAATTCGCCCGACCGAGCAAATTCTTTGTACTCGCCATCTCTTCTACACTTCTTTAGTAAATCAGCCATAACTCTCTCCACCGGACTCCGTTTGAGGAGTGCAAGATACTCACGTGAAGCTATTTCGAAGGCAAAGACATTGGTAGTCTTTGAAGAGTGTTTGGACATCATCGTGATGTAGCGATTATTGATAAAATTCAGCTGCAGTTGACATCTTTGATGCACAGTTCCATGGTCGTATCATCCTCCTATTCTTGGGAATAATTTGTCCTCAAATCCGAGCTTTCTCGTTTCATTTTATTCTCGGGATGCAATCGAGCTTTATTGGATCCTCGGCGTGTCTTCTCTCTCATTCTCGGGCCCCAAGCGATCCATTGTTCACGTTGAAGGAGTGACTCTTGATACTCAACACCCTTGGTCATTTCACAGTTTGTTGTGCACAAGGTGCATCCTTTTGGTGCAGTTGATATTTCTGATCCTAAGTCCAATGATATGTGGAAAGGCATGGTCAGAGGTTGAAGGTTTATCTAGGCGGTAATACTTGGAAGGAGCAAAGGGAGACGGTCTCACTACAAGATTCACAAGTGTAGATCCGAGGATGAAAAAGGTCGATCCAATGACCATAAACAAAGGCGCTGATTGGAGGTCACCCAAGTTTTTATTTTGTTTTCTTTAGTTTTTATTTCCATATGTTGGAAGTTTTGTTTGCTCAATTCTTTCCTCTAGCATTTGTTTTGAATTGAGTGTTTCTTTGGCCATGTTTGTTTGGCAGGAAAGTAAAGTTGTAAAGGAAATGATTACTAGGCTTTTGATTTATAGGATTGTGATTTCTAGGATTATGATTTCTGAAATTTATGATTTTTCAGAAAATGATTACGTGGAATATTATTGATGAAAAATATGAATACTGTGTTTGGAAACATGCCAAGATTTTGAAATTATAATTTCCAGTTATTGAAATAATTTGATGAATAAAAAATGTAAAATATATAATGAAATACTCTTATTAACTGAACTATTATTTTACATTAAAATTAAAATAGAAATTACAAAAATAAACAATAAATAATCTATATAATCAGCTAAACACAACTAAAATAGCACATTTTAAAAAAATAATCTTCAATTGTTTAACGGGGGCATAATTGATTTTTTTTATATGAAATATTCATCATAATCAAACTCTTGGTTATGTAGATCATTAGATTTAATAAAGTTTAGCAGAAATAAAATTCATTTCAACATAACCAAACCCGTGTCTTAGTGTCTAGATAGATGATTAGAATTAATAAAATTTTACGGAAATAGAATAGTTATGAAGTAGTGGAAGAAATGAGATATTTGATGAGTAGTGGAAGAAACTGCTTTTTTACAAGGAAAAAGAATACCTAGGTTTAGAAGAGGAAAAAGAATCCTTAAATTTCTACATAACTTTCCTTGATTTTAGGAATTAGTTTCCTTTCCTTATTTTCTTATTATTTTACCAAACATAGAAATTTTAAAATTAGAAATCATATTACTTTCCCATTTTCAACAAACGCAAGAATTTTACAATTGAGAATTAGATTACTTTCCCAACACACAATAGATGTCAAACAAACATGACTTTTATGTTTTGTTTGTGTTGTGTTGTTTTTTTAGGATCAAATTGCGCTTCTGAGGGAGCACAACTACAATTGAATACACACCCACTCTCCTGCCCATATGCAATGGATTTCATTCTAAGTTTAGGGGAGTCTTCTTTTTCCTTTACTTTTTATGTTCTTTTTGCTTGCATTGAGGACAATGAAGCATCTAAGTTTGGGAGGTTGTTTGAGTTTGAATGATTTTTATGCATGATGCATGTTTTTTAGGGTTTATTATATGCTAAAGGTGTTTTGAATCAATGTAATTGTCGGGTGCATACTTTATCTTCGGCTTTTTGGTTGGGAAATCTTGCTTGATTTTACTTGATCTTTGAAGTTTAGCATGAATGAAATTTTTGCATTGATTTATTTGAGAGAGCATTTTGTGTCTACATCCAATTTCTTGAGTTGAGGAGAGTATGAAAGTCATATGTTTTGTAGATATTATCTTGGATCGATTTGCTTTATTAGTTGCGTGCTTGCATTCATATGTGTTAATGATATGGAACGATAAGACATTAGGATGAACTCCATGGCCAAATATTCACATGCCTAGTCTAACAAATGATCTCCCTAGAAGCCACTTTGAGCTTTAATACCCATTGATTTGTGTAAACACTTAGCCAATCACTTAGCTACTAAAATAAGCTTCATAGCCTCAACAATAAACCTTGCTACTATTCGGGTGATAAATACAAGTTTAAGCTTTGTTGACTGAGTTGTGAGTTTTGGGTGGTGTTCTATAAAAGTGTAGAGATTTTCAGATTTGATGTTATGTATAAGTATTGAGAAGGAAGTTCTTAGAAAGGAAAAAAATGGTCTCCAAATTGTAAGAGTCGAGGCCCTTGAAAAATATAAATAAATGGTGAAATAAAGATAGAACTTTTATTGCTTTGTAAAGATGTAATCTTATCTAGATAAGATCTCAAGTTTGGGGAAGTGAAAGTTTGGGTTGTAAAAGGTGTATTGTTTGGTTCTTTTGAAGGAAGTTGTAGTAATGAAGAATTTAGCACACAAATATGTATGAGTTGTTGGTTTTTCTGGATTAAAAGAGATAAACACTAGCCGGACGTAATACAACTCAAAAGAAGGAATAAAAAAAAGTAAACTGAAACACAATTACAATGAAGTATTCAAAACAATAATCCGTAAATATAGTAGTAAGCCGAGTTGAGGAGGCCTCTTTCTGCAAGACGAGATATGTCACGGTAGTGCTCTCGGATTGGCGTGTCGTCCCCAAATATAAAACGACTTCGTCTTTGATAAAGCAGCACAACTATCAATAGAGCTCCGACGAACTGGACGGAGGTGAGCGCAGACAGTGGCAGACTTATGTAGTGCCATGGGGGTCCCTTGGAACCCCCACCGATTTCACATTAAGGTATATATTTAGTATACAAAATTAATTGATGAAGTATGGTATGGCATAGGTGGTAGAGTGTTATGGCTCTCAATCTTGAGGTGTCAAGTTCGATTCTTGTTACAACTAGTTATGCATTTTTATTTTTGCACATTTGTACTTGATTCATAACTATTTGTAAAATCAATAAGAATAAAAATAATTCTTTAGCATGTGATAGAGCTCGTTACAAGCATGGTTCTGTAGGGTTTATTGCACTAACATGGCTAATAGTGTGCAAAAAGAATGGTGAATTTGAGTGTGCAATAGCTATAAAACGAAGAAAATTGCAAGTGCAGGAATGATCGGATCAACTCAGAAAAGAAGTAAAAATAACCAGAGCCAAGTTGATCCGCTGCGCCGACAAACTGATCCAGTGGAGTCGATCACCTGAGTGGTGAGTCACAGGAGAGAGAAAGAGCAGATGCTACCTCAGAGGGGCATAATTATCAAAGATATGATGGGCTTTCCCAAGGGATTTGGGCCCAACATCATCCTATAAATATGGAGAGAGTGCACAGACTCATCATCTTCAGTCATCTTAGAATTCCATTAGTTTCTTAGTATGGAGTAGAAGTTAGCTAGCTGCTGCAGGGTCATCGTTTCCACTTCAAGTCTTCATTTCTTCTTCCTCGTCAAGGGAGGAGAGATCGGATTTGCGTAGAAGTCCTCTTAGTTCGAAGCATTTGTAGCACCCCGAGGGGTTTAAACAATTTTAATTCCGTTTTTAGTTCATCGCTTTTGTAGATTAGTTGTTTTATCATGTTTATTTTCAGCTACTACTCTAGTTTCCTTTCTGTTGTCGTTTGATCTTTACGTTTGTGCTGGATTTTTGTTTTCATCATCATTTACCCAAGATCCTTTTATGAAATGGAGTTTGTAGTTTAAGTTGTTTTAGATCTAGTATTTTCTGCTTTGGTTGCTTTTATTTGCTTTAGTTCAGCTTTGTTTATGCTTTTGCGTATGTAGATTTACATTTCCGTTTGCCAACTTGCATGAGAATAGGTTAGATAGCTTAGATTTGTTTCTGTTTACGTAAATTTCATATGGATCTATGTTCATTTTGTCTGATTTCATGTTTTACATTTGCACTCTCTGCTTTCGTTGTTTTTATTTAGTTTCTTAGTGAAGAAGAAGATAGGAGTTTGTTAGAACTGCAGTCTCTGTCACCTTTTAGATGTTTACACTTTGAGTAGTGCGTGCATTTGTGTCAGTGGTCCCGAGTACTTTATGTCTTTCCATTTTTAGCTTAGTTGATCCAGTTATTTTTCTCAGTTCATTATGTCTCTAGTTTAGTTTGATCCGTTTTAGTTTTTTAGTTGATCAGTTCTCCCCCTTAGTTAAACTTAACCCACTTGAAGCGTGGCCACAACCAACCTACCAGATCCCAACTTCAACCGCATCCATCTCTGTAGGATTCGACCCTTACTTCCCTTTACTAGTTTAATAGTATTGTGGGTTAAGGTCTTGATACACCCTGAGTCTTTCTGTTCACACACCCAGCGACCAGTAGGTATCATCCAGCTTGAACCGTTTGTCTTCTGACCTGATCAAGTTGTGCATGTTCTACGTGTTTTCAATTTACTTGTGAATTCAGAAGTGACAAAAGAGTGCTAATCAACATGCATATGTATTAGGAGTATTATACAAAGTAAATTTATTTTAAAGTTAGGCTTTTATTTAAAAAAAATATTCTTAAATTATTTCGATGATACTAGGTTTTTTCTTAAATTTTTTTGATGACGTTTATATTGTTCATTCTATAATTATTGATATCTTGTTATCCATTTCTTAATTCTATATTGTTTACGGAGTAAGTATTTTTGACATCGTTGACACTAAACTTATGTAACAAATATTAACTATAGTTTGGACCCCCCAATATAGAACTTTTGCGTCCGCCACTGAGCGCAGAGCTTCGATAGAAGAACAATGCACAAAAGGGAGAAGGAGATTATGAATGCAGAGAATGCTTTGAGTGTAGAGATTTCAAGTTTATCTTGAAATATCTTGGTGTTTTGAGAATGCAAGAGTATGCATCACTATTTCTAGTCAATGTGGAGGATATGGAGTCAACTTTGCCTTTAAGGCTAATTTGTAATGGTCGTCGGTTATAAACGGTGGCGGAACCAGAAATTTAAAGAAGTCGGTGCTGAAATTTTACAATAAAATAGTGTGACACCGACGCCCTTATTATCTTCGAGAGTGGATAGCCAATTCTAGCAGTACCAGTTGTCCGCAGTGGCATATCATATTTATCAATTTATAGGCGCGAAGAAAATATTAATACTTCATATCTTAGTACATATACATAGAGATTGTGATATTGTGAAAGTAGCAAAATGAGTTACTCCCTCTGTCACACAAAGATTGTCTCACTTTGACCGGCCACAGGTTTTAAGAGATGTAATGAAAAGGAGTTGAAAAGGATAATGAAATGTGAATCCTACTTTTGTATTTTAGTTTTATAATAAAATATGAGTAGGAATGAGTTAGTGGAATATGTGGTCCTCTACCAAAAATAATAAAAAATTAAATTGGACAATTTTGTGGGACAGACGGAAATGGAAAAATGGGACAATTTTTGTGGGACGGATGGAGTAATATATAAAGTAGTACCCCCTCAGTCTCACAAGAATATGCACTCTTTGTTTTTTAGTCCGTCCCACAAGAATATACACTTTTTAATTTTAGAAACTTTTTTCTCTTTAATGAGGTGAGATCCATTCTCCCCTAAAAATACTTTATTTAGTTTTCTTTTTACATTTCTCTAACTTTCTCAAATATGCATTAAAATTTATGTCTGACCTAAATGTATATTCTTGTTAAACAAAGGAAATATAAAATATAAATATAATAAATCCATATAAGATATTATTACAAAAAATTTCCAAATGGTAACTAAAAATATGTAAATATAGGAAACTTTGGTAAGAAAAAAAAATTCAAATAAAATTATCCAATGCTCTTAATCAATAAAGGATAAAACTATACTACTAGTAAAATTATAGGATTTTCCCAATTGTACACTTTTTTAATAAAGATAAAATTTTATAATAAAAATATTCCCTACACACTACACTAATACCTACATAATGAGTAAAAAAATGAAAAGTCTGCAACTAGGTAGAGTATTTGACTCTCTCTCCTCCTTACCATTCACCCTCCCCTTTCTCTCTATCAACGCCCTTTCTCTCTCATTTTTAAGCTTCTCTGTAAAAATGGGGCCGGGACACTGCTCTTCTGTATAAATAGGCGGACGGCTCCGGCAAAGCCCCCGCTCAAGCGGGGGTGATAAGTCGAATTCTAAGCCTTGGTTACTGGTCAGTATGTCGTGATTTACATGTATTATCAGCAAAGAATAAGTGTGCAGGAAAAGGGTCCCAATCAGTAGGAGAAGGTTCGGACAACTCAGGTGAAAAGAGCACTAGAAGGGTGCAATACTGACCAGAATGCATGCCAGAAAGAAGGCTCGAGATGGAGAAGAATAATTGTTTGGATGATCAACCACAAACAAGGGAAATGAGTTATTTCGCGAAGGAAGTATACCCTAAAAGTAAGGGCAAGCCTCCCTATAAAAGGAACCACTTGGAGAGATATAAGGAGTTGGGCCACTACACTTAGTTAGAATTCTCTCTCGGAAAAGATTTTTCCTTTAGCATTGTCCACATCTTCTTATTCCTCGCCACAGCCAAGGTCACCTGAAGTTCCAGACGTCCACCGGAGTATCACCGTCCATCGTTCCAGCCAGTTCATTTCGTAGTAGTAGCAGTTTCATCGCTCGGAGTGGCAAAACAATCTTTAATCGCTTTCTTAGTTTAAATCTTCACTTGCTTTCTTTCGTTGGATCTGTTGCATGACTTAGCTCTTTGTTATCTTTTGAAGTATTATGTTGAGATCCAAACGCTTTTAGTAATGAAGTTTGTTTTATGCATCTCTTTGAGTTCGAATCTGTTTCATTCTGCCAAGGTAGCTTAGATCTAGTTATCGCGTTTATTTTCTAAGTGTTTAAACATGTTTTCGTTTGAGTAGGCTAGATCTGAGTTTGTCAACTAGAATTTTGAGTTTTTTTTATTTCGGTTTAAGGTTTGTGCATGAGTTTTTCATTTTACGTTACTGTCGCCACCTTGCATGTTAGTCAGTAGGAGTAATCTGGAATTATTAGCTGTTAATCTTTGAGTTTAAGCTTTTAAATCATGGATCTTATGTTTGAAGCAATTCATCCATGAAGTTTTTGTTCATCTAAATTTTATGCATACTTGTTGAAGAAGAAAACATCACAATCCACTTTTTCTAGGACCACTTTTACTTTTTAGTTACCTTTTGCTTTTGTCCTTTACTTTTAAGTTTGTACCCTCCAAACCTGTCAGAGTAGCCACCCAACTACCACATATTCTCTGTTATTCTATATTACCTTTTATAGTAACCGCTTAACTTTTCTCACGTACACAACCACATGTCTATCACTTTCAGGCCCACCAGTCAGTAGAGTACCATATTTAATTCTTGCTAGGTAGAATCTCAACCCAAAAGCGTGGTAGCTAACCAAAACCTTCCAGATTATCACCACGATTATCCCAACGTGTCCATCTCTATGAGATTCGACCCTTACCTCCACTATACTAGCCAGTAGAAGTGAGTTGAGGAATTTTATTGATACCGGGTTCCGGTCGTCGTGCCAACGACTCAGCTAGGTTGGGATTTTCATCCTAATCAGTTGGATACACCTTGCATTAACACAACACCGAAAACCTGCTCTATCAGGGGGCTTGGCCTATGCTGGTTCCGCCAGTGGTTATAAATGTTACAGACGTTACAAACATCTATCATTGAGCATGAACCTGGACGGATGTATCTAGACATTTCTCATATAGTTGTTCATTTCATAAATGTATCTGGACGACCCGATCAATGTGCACACATTCTACTAAGCTTTCTCCGTATGCTCATTTGCCACATTTGTTTTTGTCTACATGTCCAAAATAAGATTAATTAATTAATTAATTGCATATCTCCATATATCGTGACATACTTTATTATATTATTTCTCACTCACCGGGAATTGGCTTAGAGAAAGTGAATATACCACAATCATCTACTCGGAGCGTAGATCGATTATAAATTATTTAATTATTTTAAAATTAAATAATCCATCACTTGTACGATTTGTCAAATTGCGTTGATCGGACTACGATTCCAACATGAGCTACTATCCGTTTTATCCTACCTCATCCCTAGCCCCATTAAAAGCTGCAATTAAAGACTTTGGACTTTATTGTTAATACATTATGAGTGTTTTGTGAATGGCTTGGTGGAGTTAAAGAAATTTGATTTGAAATCCGCGAGTCTATGTGAAAAGTATTGTTTGACGAGTCAATGACGACGGTTTGAGTTGTAAGATCTTATGCTTGGACTTACTCTGAAGTGCACCTTGACTTGAAGTTGTAGGTGGATGGGTGATTATTCTTGAGAATTGGAAATCTTGATTGGAAATGTTGGGGGTTTGGATTTTGTGATGAAAACTTTTGGAAAAAAAATTGTGAGTTAAGCTTTGAAATATTGTGCTTAAAGTGGTTTTGCTCGACGGTGAGCAAGTAAATATGTTTGAGGGTATTTGACGTGAGACAAATGGTTCATCTTTATTCCCTTATCTTTACTTAATTAACATGATTTGATGCTTGCAAAAGATTATTTTCTAGTGTAGCAGGTAGAATGGAGTGTAAAAATGGAGCCAGAAAAATGCTTGGAGATGTCCGCTACAGTGCTGCCTAGACGCCCGATCGAGTGTTGCAAACGGGCGCCTGCTTGGGCGCTATCTCGTAAAGCATTGGGAGGCGACTTTAGCCAATTTCCACCTGGTCGGGCGCTATCTCACAAAGCGTAGGAGTTGCGGAAGCAAATCACACGGTCGGGCATCCTGACGCGCCAACTGCCATGATTCAGTTTTTAAATAGGTTGGGGGGCAGTTTTTGGAGATTATTCATAGATTCTTAGACACGAAAATAGAGAGGAAAAAGGGATAAAGAGAGGAGAAGAAGAGAAGGAAAAAAATTCCAGCCAACATTCCGCAAATCAACTCAAAATCTACATTCCACTCAATGAGAGCATGCTTCCTATGATTTTTCTTGCAAAATTTACCATGTGTTCAGGCTAAACTCTCTATGTTGCTCCAAGTTGTAATTTAGGCTTGTATGGATGTATCTACAACATTGAATCCATTTGTTTTGTCACCAACAATGTGCTTGATGTTTTATTCACTATGTTTTTGGCTAATAATAATATGGTGTTGTTATTTCCTTTTCTATTGTCTCTTTAATATAGATTGGGAGTGCTTTATTGTTGGTGTGCTATTGAATTTGAATTGTCCATAGAATAATTTGATAGTGGATTAAGTAAGAGATCATAGTAGATGAATATTTCTCCTGCGCTTCCACAGTAGTTTGTAGTCGTTGAAAATTGGTTCATAGATTATGTCTTTAATCCATTCATATGTTTCATTATTAGAGGTGTAGAACAATACAAGTCTATTGAGAAACTTGGAGTGACGTATTTTCCCATTTGAAAAGTGTTTCAACAGTTAATCTTTTATTTTAATTTGTTAACATCTTTCAAAACTAAAAAATCAAATCTTTATTATGCTATACTTGTAAATTTAAATAATTTTTCACCTCCCCATAGGTGGACACTTGAAAAACTACTTACGATACTGTAATCTTGCAGTACCATAGTATTATTAATATTAATTAATTAAATTAAATATATCTGTGTATATTGAATTAGATAACTCTAAATACACATCAAGTTTATCTATTATTTCTAAAAAAAAGGAAGATCGACTAGCATAACACGTCGCCATACACACAAATCACAACTACCACTTTATTCTTGTAATACGCGACCGACTACCTAATTTTTATGTGGAAAAACATTACGAAGTTATTTAGTTCGCTTCACTTATTGATATACATGAAAAAGTCCCAGCTTCCAGCTATGGATCAGAGAAAGAAACGTTTATTAAGTTAAAACACAAAGTGCTTGTTTTTAAATCAAAAAATAATTTAATTTAACGTGAGGCAGCTTCTTTCTTCATTTTTATTTTACCTTTAATAATGCATGTATTTAGATAAAAGAAAGGATTTGCACAAAACAGAACACTATGATGCAATCAGCAGTAACACGCGGCACTATCTCTCTCTCTTTAAATCCATTTCTAACTTCCTCTCCTTTCTCACTTCTCTTCTAAACCTTTCTGCATTTCTATCTTCTTCTTCTTGGAAAAAAAATGGGAACAGCAACTTTCATCGACATTATCGTCGCAATTCTTCTTCCTCCACTCGGTGTTTTCCTCAAGTTTGGTTGTGGGGTATTCTCTTTCTATTTCTCAATTTTCTTTAATTTGATGTACAATTACTTCTGCTTTTAATTTTTGAAAATACAAAGCAATAGTACTATATTTATGGAGTATTTGATTTTGGTGAATTAAATTAACAGGCTGAGTTTTGGATTTGCTTGTTATTGACGCTCTTTGGTTACATTCCTGGAATCATTTATGCTATATATATTCTCACCCAGTAGACATTCACCTCTCTCTCCCAGGTAAATAAATACTATTTTATTCTGTATTTGTCGCTTTAATTGATGTTAATTTGTAGTCTTTATCTTCTTGATTTGAATGGCTAAGAAAGCCTCCACAAAATGGAATAAAATTGACAAGATATTATAATTCACTACATCTTAATTGGGCAGTAATTGTAGGGGAATTTCTTACTATCATTAATTTGAGAGAATTGTGGATGGATTTGAAATGATTAATGAATCACAATCTCTACAAAATGGAATAAAATTGACAAGATATTATAATTCACTACATCTTAATTGGGCAGTAATTGTAGGGGAATTTCTTACTATCATTAATTTGAGAGAATTGTGGATGGATTTGAAATGATTAATGAATCACAATCTCTACAGCTGTATAATATTATATCACTACTCTCTTTTTTTAACTCTTGAAGTGTCTTTACTTTGAACACACTACTTGAACCTAAACCTTCCGTTGATTGGGGGTGTAATTTAATGTAATCATGCATAATAAGTCTAGTAACTACGTTACTGGCTTTGGATTATTGCATGATTTACTCTTATAATTTGCCAAATTATTAAATAGGAGTAGTATATAAATGTGTAAAATAATGAAAATGAATGACATTGATGGATGGCACCAATGAATGTAATAGTAGGCCAGATGTCACTTTATTGCTAGACCCCCATGTCACGTTCAACATGTATAATAAAATCATTGCGCATGTGCAGCCAGATGGCGTTTGTAGAATTAGATGAATGTTTAAAATTAAATAATTTAGCAGATTAATTTATAGTATTATTTCACATTTAACTGTCGTCTAGTTTACGTGAATTTCTGGATGTGCTAAATTTTCAATCGTTATAGTTATCTGAAATTTGACTTATTTCTTCTATGCAGGTGTAAGATAATGGTTAAATTGGTGTTGATGTTTCAAAACATGTTTAATTCAGTTTTTATTTTTTCGTTTGTCCTTTTTGTTATTCCTGTTGTTATGACGTCTAAATCAGAATGATCACATTTTCATTGTTGTAATGTCTGTTTCAGTGACTGGACGGGTTCTCATATTGTCTAAATGATTAATTTGTGAATTATGTATACTTTTTGGTTTATAACGGTTTGTTCGATAAAATAATCATTAGTCAATGAGTGAGTCATGAAATTATATATAACTAATTATCCATGATTATTCATTTAAGATTGAATTATGATATCCAATCTCATGAACTATACAATTAAATATTTAATCACAAATACATATTTAATTATGAGATATAATTTTTTAAAATAAAAAAAAATTATATTTATTTTATATTTTGAGGGTGGTTGATTTTGCACCGAACTTCAATTTGAAATTTTGACACACTAATTAGAGAAGTTTTTACAATAAAATAAACAAGTCTGGATTAATTTTATAAAATACCATTCATATCTGCTTTTAGTTATATGTTCAGCTTCCATGAGCATGTATTTTGGTTACACGACATTTCTATGAATCAAGCAATTGTTTTCAGAAATACTAAAGTAGAATTTATAACATGTACAGTATTGTCCTAAATACAAATAATATCACATTTAAGGGCTAACTTGAAACAAATATTTACTCAAAGATTCAACCTCGAATACGTTAAGTTATATATCTATGCATTCCATTAAATAAATCATAAATCCAAATTCGATTTATACTCGCTTCATACACGCTCCACGCCTTAATAAAACGGCTAAACATAACAAAACAGGGCAAATCAACACAAAAAGATAAAGAGATCATCATCATCATCATCATTGTCATACATAATCTCTTGAATCAAGAAAAAAAAACCACACGCAGAACAATGAAGAACTAAAGTATTGCAGAATCATATTATTGCCGCTCTAGCTTATTTTAGTTAACTTCGTTTGCAAGACTCAGTTACATCGTTTGGTCACCGTTTAGAACCTCAAACGGTGTAAGAGGTTAGAAAAAAAGAGACGAAAGTCTAAGAGCAGCAACCAAGCTAGGGTTCTCCACCTAGCTCCACTCTTAAGTTGTCATAGGGGTACACCTTGGGTGTCTGTAAAAAACCCAAAGATACAAAACATTAGGAAGAGAATAAAACTTTCCACCTTTCATGGAGGAAAATAAATTACTACTCATTTAAGTAAAATAATGCATCTGTAGGGGGGACCAAATCAAGCGCCCTCTCTAATCAATTTTAAACTATCGATAGTTTTTTCATCGTCAATTGTCTTATTAGGCGTCCACAAAGAGTATGCAACGTTCTCCTTTTGAACACACTTGCTTATAATTCACTCTCAAAATACTGTTTATTTACATTAAAAAGAAACTTACTCAGCCCACCATCTTAACCCACTATTTGCCCTTGATGGGACAATTTTCCAATAACCAGATATGTATCTAACATTTATTAAAACTCACATCGTCCCCGATGCTGCACGCTCTTAGTAGATGGAGAGAATAGTTAATAACTAGTGGGAAAAAAAAAGCACCCAAGTACTCCAACAAGTCAAGAGTATTACTGAAGAAATAGTTGTTTCAGCCACAAACAAAAACATTATACAAGCTATTGATCAGAGGAACAACTATTAGTATAAGCAAGAGGTGGAACCAAGGAAGGAACCGATATAAAAAATCTATTATATTCCACGGTTTAAAAAATCGTTCGTGAGGCACGCCTCAGAGCAAGGTGCCTGGAAATCGCTCTTGAGGCGGCACTTCAACTGGTGCAAACAGAGTGGGTGCCTCAAACTTCCGCTGTAATTTATTTTATTTGCCTAGTTTTCACGCTTTTAATGGCCAACAGTTGAATAGGGTTTTGATCCCTTTGCCACAATTTGAGCGGGTCGTTTAGAAACAGCCCGAATTAACAAATTAAAAGTACTACAAAAAAGGAAGTTAGTGAACCTAAGCCAACAGAAAACATGGGATATGGGAAGAAATGTCCCACTGTCTTATGTGCCCCATCTCCTTCCCCCCACTGCTACTTGGATATTTGATTATGGCAACTAATATTTATTTGAGTTTAAGATTTGAAGGACTGTATAAGTATCTATGTTTTTATGGCTGTTATTATACTCCCTCCGCCCGCCATTTATAATTCATTTTGACTCGACACGGGTTTTAAGAAATTGTTTGACTTTGTGATGAAAAATGGGGAAATGAGTTAGCAGAATGTGGATCCCATTTTTATATATTGATTTTATAATAGAATGCAAGTGTAATGAGTTAGGGGGATGGTGGGGTCCATTTACTTAAAATGGAAAAAGGTAAATGGGACTTTAAATGGCGGACACCCCAAAATGGCAAAAATGGGACATTATTTCACGAACAGAGGGAGTATTTGGTATACGTCCAAAATAGAGAAAATAACTACTTAGTATAAGTTCATCCGATCCGAGCCAGATGAACTTGGGCCTTTGGGTGGGCATAAGTTAATCCAAAGAGTGGAGGTGGCGGCACAGCTGCGCAGCAAGAAGTCGCGAACACAGAACTAGCGTGAGAGAAGGAGCACAGAGAGAAGCAGAGAAGAAGGTGGGAAAAACCAGGCCGCAAAGGGAAGAAGAAGGCAGTGGACATTTGAGCAGCAGCGGCTTTCTGTTGCGACAGGGAAGGACTTATCAGGTGTTTCTAGTGTAGGTTGCATGTGTTCTTACTTCTTAAAAGTATTGGGCTGGGATAAAACGTTTTGGGATAGGACTAGAACGTATTGGACTAGGGTTAGAGCAAATTCCTAATATACATTTTTTTAAAAAAAATCTAAAATATGTATTCACATGTATTTTAGGTGTATTTAAATATATCAGTATGAAAAACTTCCCAGACCGGGGACGCTAGGCTCCTGGTGCTTCTTAGGGACTAGGACACGTGAATTAAATGAGATTCCATCCAAACAACAGCGAAAAAGAAAACAGCTCACGGTTAAAAGGTCCTAGTACTCCAATGCCATCCCATGATTTGCATTTCATTTGACCAAATTGGTAATGTTAACTGAAGCATCAAAACACTAAGTTTGAGTCATTTTCTCTCACAATTCCCGAGTACTTTTGAGTGATTGAAAATCATTATAACCAATCTAAAGATTAAGCAATCAGCTCTTAGTCAGGAGTTTGATGCTTAATCAACATACAATTCATACAATCTCCTACAAGCCCAGCACTAGTCTCTATGTATTTGAAAGAGCGTTGAAACATAATATTAGATTTAGTAAACCATTTTGTCCCCAAATTATTTTTGGCAAAGGAAATATCAGTTGCAGCTATTGTTGATTGAAATCACAAGTTAACTATGATGCCCAACATTTCCAGTCTATACATACCATGTATTGTCACAAGTTAACTTGTTGATTGAAATCACAAGTTAACTATGATGCCCAACATTTCCAGTCTATACATACCATGTATTGCCTAATGCCACATAACCAAAAAATTTAACTTCACATAGTAAACAATCCATGACTAGACAAGTAAACAAGCAGCCTCAATGTTATGTACTTATATAAGCTATAAGCTCAAATGCTCAATGTCAATTGTAAAAAACTCAAAAGTAGTATGGAAGAAAATATTTTCTAGGGAGAAAAGACCATTTAATATTTGTTCTCGATGAGAATCTTTATAGCATAGTGAAGTGAACAAAGAGAATCATAGAGCTATAATACAACATCAAAACCATAGTTGCAAAATGAGAGAGGGACAAACGAATGGTATTGCCAGAGTACATTAAATCACAAGGAAATATATGTCCCATTGTTAAACACAAGGAGATATTGTGGAGAATTTTTCATTCAACGCTAATATCCATACTTCTTCAGATAAGACAACTCAAGCAAATACCAAGGATGCAAACGTGTGATAATAAACTTTTACTTACAAATATATGGATCCAAGCAGTATAAATTGATGAAAAACAAACACATAATCAACAAATTTGGACTTACAAATGGTATTGTAGAAGCTTTGTCATTCCACACCACTAAAAGCCCTAGAGACGCGAAAAATCCCAATCCACCGCACAACCAAGCCAATGCTTCGTACTACAACAGAAATGATTGATTACAAAAAACCACAAAACCCCCCAAATGTAAACAGAAATCATGCATATATAAACAATTGTAGTAAAAATATCAAATATTTATAGTGGTGAAATGCGTAATTGAATAAAAATGGTAAAAATGTCTGACCTTCCCAACAGTATCAGCAATCCGGTCAATACAAGGTTCAGGAAAGGGAGTCCCGTTATCCCACACAAGTTCATCGTTCACTGGAAGCTGCGAATTTCTAGGGTTTCAAGATATGTTCAGTATAAATGGACTGAAATGCAAAAGATGAAATGATTTACAGGTTTATTGGGGACGATGTGCTTTCCGACGGGGAGGCCCATGCCGGAGCGTTGCCGGAGAGATGAAGCCGTGGAACGCGAAACGACGCCGTTGCCGCCCATGATCCGTGATGCTACGTGGCTCAACCTTGCTGCCATCTTCGATTTCCTTTGGTATCAAATTGATGGAACTGTGATTTGGTGTAAAGCAAATCGGTGATTTTTACACATTTTTAGAAGAACTTGGTTTAAAAACATTCACTTTTTAAAAATCGGATTCAAGACATTTGAATTCGTTAACAAAATCGTTAACAAAGTGGGTCCTAAATTGATGGAACCTTTAATTTTTTACTGTCAACACTCAATTAACGATTTTTTTGACTTAATTAATACTTCATTCGTTCCGATTTTATGCAACTTTATTTTGTATTTTAAGTGGAGAGAATAAAGTAGAGATGAAAGTGTTTCCATTTTAAGCAATGAGTCATCTTGGTTGGGACAAATTAAAAAGGAAAGTGTGTCATCTTCAATGGGACATAGAGGAAGTATAATGATGCATAATAATTAAATAAAATTAAATAAAAAAATCAAAATAGTCTTCTACTCCAAAATCTACACCTCCGCCTATCTCGGCCCCCGGTTCAGCCCCAGCACTTACCGCCTCAAGATCAGCAAAACACCGAAAAGGAGAAACACATGAATATCTATGGAACGTGGCTAGGAGATCACGTATCAAAATATTATACTATATATTATAATAATTATACACATTAGTATAAATTACTTCACCTTAGCCCATATCGCAATATAACAGTTTTGTCATGCAATCTCGAGTAGGTACAATAAGATTAATACAGAATTACTCATCTGATGTGGAATCACCTTGCATCTTCCCAAATCGATTCCATTAGAGGCAGAAATAGCTGGATGAATCTCTTCCTGTCACAAATAATCGTCAAACCTCAGTAAAACAAAAGGACACAAAAAAAAAAAGGAGTTAAGGTTTAGAATGGTCTATGTTCCCAATGGGTTTATTTTCAATTTGATTTTTATTTGCGTTTTGGTAAGATGTTTCACTCATTTTGTTCGAATAAAATTAATAAATTATTCAAAAATTTTGAAGTTGCATTAGTACTAATTTAGTCTGAACAAGAGATGATCCCTGTCTTAAATTCTTTACTTTTATATACAATTGTGGAATATGCTTTTCAATACACAAAGGGACACGTGTAAAAAAGAACACTAACAAACCAATAAAAAGGCACAATGAAATGAGGGAAATTTGCACTTCATTCTTATTGAAGAAGAGTACTAGTTTAGAAATTTTCTAAGAATACAATGAAAATCAATTGAGGTATGATTGCCTCTGTAACAATGGGAGCTGAATCAAAAATCATACTTTTATAACTAATGATTCAGTTTGAGCTTTAAAATAGAAGCACCATAACTAACTATCCTGCTTCATTTATGTACCAGATTGTGACAGGTTGTATCACACGGGTACGCACAGTCGACAGCCTGGACAGTAGCTCGATCGAAGTACCAATCTCCAACAGCTAGCGCAACGCGCTGCACCACATTTACCCAAATTTCATCATCAAAACTATTGTCAGCGTGCAACATAAAACACAGAGTAGGATAATTCGTTGCAACTAGCTCGTAGTTTTATCGGATTGATTATTACCAGACTGATGAAGCATCAACTTACCCTATTGTTAACTGCGGGAGAATCATCAGCAAACCAAGTGTCCTGCCTTTCTGACTGGCAGTGCGCGAAACAAGAATTTAAAAATAACCCGTTCTGACTCGATTCTGAAAAGCTTTGGACTGCACTCAGCATACGATTCCTAAAATCTGTTTCATCACGATTTAATCGATGAGCACCAGTAGTACATCAAGATTAAGCTGCAGCACATCTTACCCTGTAGAAATTCGATCTGTGATGCGGAGCATAGTTCGTTATTCATTTTACAATCATGCCAGCTGCCTTGAGGATCAGCACTTGAAGGAGCCAAGCTTTCTCGGACCTTAATATATTTGAAAGCAGAAATCAGTATTTTTCTATCTTTCTCTAATTATTGAAGCAAAATGTAGATATGGTTCTACTTTTACCTGCCATGAATCATAGGCAGCATTAAGAATAAACAAAGGGGTCTTAATGCCGGCAATCAGATTCTGAGGGAAGAAGCACTGCCACACGAAAAAAAAGGTATGTAAATGAAATGATAATAGAGCCAGAAGTTGCCTCGTATATCTGCTGAAAAACCAAGGAGAAGGAAGGCTTACTGAAGTAGGATCCAAGTGGTCCGTGCAAGTGCTTGGCAGGTTTTCTTCAACGCCCTGCCAAAATATGTCAAAATATTTACGGAATATGAATAGCACGCAATAAGATGATGTCTCCAACATTTATGGCATCACGAAAACAGGCAGGTAGGCAATGTTAAAGCCATACTCCGCAGTAGATCTTGTAATAAGCTCGTTATCTTTCAGGAACTGTATAATTTCAAATTTACCGGGATCGATATTTAAGGAGTTACGAATCCATTTACAAGTGTTCCAAGGGCTTAAGCACTGATGCTCGGTCTTGTTTTTATGTCACAGTGATTGTGTGTGGATATTGGTAAATCACCTGAGAACAAAGTTTAAGAGAAACATGAATAGTACCTGCAAGCTAACGACGCCAGCAAAGAAACTTCTGAGTGTGTGTCCACCAGATACATCAGTACTGCAGGAAACAAACAATTGAGATTCTGACAATTTGTGGAGCATTACACGTTAATAAGGCGAACAGGGAATGGCTAAAAAGTTTATGGAAATTACGCGTCCATGAATAATCCGGCATCACTCAGGCACTTCACTTTGGTGCTTACAGGAAATAAACCTTGAAATTCATCACAATGCAATATAGAAGCTAAACCACCAGCGGAGCAACCAGAAAGAAGAGCCTGGAGTAAAATGCAGCATAAACTAGTAAATACTACGAAACACGAACAAGTAAAAAAACATGAACAAACAGATATAGTTACAAATTAAGTACTAATACAATACTTGATTCGCATAGTGCATTCCCTTTGACATCAGATCTTCAATTGCAGCCAGCCATATGCGTTTCCCTCGAAACTGCAAACCCCTTTCCTGCACAGCAAACTCTTACTTTTAAACAACCACTACTAGATAAAGTAATTAAAATTGTGCATATTTGTGCTCAATGATACAAATGCCAAAAGAGGAATCCCGTCGTAGAGAATGCTGCAAACCTTATTTTCACTGTCCCCAGCGAAAGAAGCCCCATCGCAGTAGCGAATCTTTACTCTATTCCAGTTAAAAAAGTCTGAACATGCAAAAGATATAATCAGGAGTCATGACAAACCAAATGTAGTTTTGACATGATAAGAACTGGTTTCTTCCTTTATTACCGGGATTTTCTTCAGCCTTGTTACTGAGTATCCCGGTAAATGGAATTTGCTTCTCGAATAATGTAGATGATCCACGAAGTGTTGTTTTACGGTAAATACATGATCTTAAATTGTTGCACCAGCCTCCACCCTGCCACAAGATGAAATTTATGATTGAGAAACCAACAAGCATAAGGCTAACAGAGAACAAATTCAGAGACAGCATAAGCAAGCTTGAATATTGCTACATCTCCCATGAAATCAATTCTACATTTTATGCAATAAGCTTAATAATCCAAATGTCAAGAACAAGGCTCGAACTCAATATTACTGTGTATAGGAAATTTTAATTGTATGCGACGATTGAGAAATAAACACCCTAATAATATGTTATAGCAACAGCTGTGTAGAACTCAATCAGTAATTGTTTGTCATCACACGAACCTCTAGCTGGATGAGCCAACTATTTGCTCCCGTCCCAAACCCACGATGCAAGTGATAGCCCGGTGGCGTGCCATCCAAACATACTGCAAAAATTATACACTAAGAAACTTAGACCAGAAAGCTAGTTTAAACCTCAATAACAATATACTTATCAACTAGCATTTCAGTCATTTTCAAGAATGCACACCTAACAGCTTACACAAGAAAGAAACACAAATCATTTTTCTTATAACAGGAGGTTTAATTTATCCTAGTTGGGCAGAATTCATCACACAAGTGAATAACATCAAGGGCGTACAACAAAAGCACCCCAATTGAATCTAAATGGTGCATTAAAACTAAAGAAATTGACAAATCAAAGCAACCTAAATCATTATTCTCAGAAAAGCAACCACACAAACGCCAACTTTAGCAAATTAATAAATGAGATAAGAACATAAGACTGAAGCACCGACCGCAACAAAGAAGAAACGTGAGCTCATTTAGGATTAATCAAGCAAATATCACACAAATTAACAAATTAAAAAAGTGAAATAAACACTATGAAAAAGAGAGCGAGAGTACCAGCTCCTTTAGCAGCAGCTCCGTCAACAAGAGTGAGGCCCACCATGAGAGCATCGGGAGGAACAGCAGCAGCTGCCATACCATAAACAGACTCCAAGAACGACATATCTAAGCTGCTATTCCCACTGAAAAACTCATCAAGTTCAGAACTTTCAGCTCCCCATTTACTCAAAACAAACAAAACACACAGCACAACTCCAAATTCCACCATCTTCCCCATTAAAAAACCTCACTTTGAAGTTGGGGTTAATGTGTCTTCAATCAATATTAATGTGTCTAAGTTAGGAAACAAAACTATGTAGATTTTTTCCCTTGGTATGAAGAAAGGGAGGTGGGGTTAATTCTTTTTTTTTAATCTCTCTTCTGAGTGGGTTCTAAAATGAGGTGGTCCAACTAAAAGCACCGAATAATGCTTTCCACAGGTGAATGTGAATGTTTTTGCCGGGTATGTCTTGATGTTATATTTAATATGCTCATGTTTGAATAATATATATGTAAAAAAGGTAATACACGAAAGAATTTTACACCGTTAATGGTTTGCGTTCGAAGGTGCAGATTTTTAGAAACCGATGCATGAGTAGAGACTGAGTGTAGGACGTTGGAATAATTTACGGTTTATTTTGAAGTTTCTCATGTTTGAAATTTTAGGTATATATTGGATTAATTTTATTATTGAATATTCATGCTCCAATATAATTTCCCCGCATGAACCGAGACCCTCGACAAACCCTCCAATCAACCTCCCAGGAGAAATTCGTCCATCCCGTACAAAGCGCCAAAGATCGTGTCTTGTGCGATTAATCGTCCAAGACAGTATGATATCTTGTCTTTTTTGAAAGATTTGTCTTATCATCTCATGTTTTCTTCGTCTGTTCTTTCCTGAGTCGTATTAGGGGAATCAGATCGCATAGGGTTTTAGAAATCTTATATATGTTCGAATTATTTGGTCTTTTACATTCATTGAGAAATAACATAATTATTATCGCATTCTTGTTCAAAGTTTTCTCGCACGTCCGAAATTTGGTTCCAAAACAAGGGTTTTGAACCTTGCTCCCTCTCCAACTCGACGATAGGCTCGAGGGCTTATCAACTTGGTACTTTCATTCATGTTCTATCAGAATTTGTGCATTCATCATTTGCTGCTAAAATGTATTTTTATATTATACCAACCATAAAAGCTAAATGCCAACCAACTCATCCAAGGATATTATCATACAACAAGATAATACAAAGCCACGTATAAAATCAAATGATCAAGAAGTCATGGAAACAACAAACACAGATGGTTTCAATATGAATATTGTTTGTTGACCTCCTAGCTCTTCGGACACAAATGTTAATGACTTATGTTTCTTTGAGGTCATCCAATCATTACAAGATGGAAAACCAACCAAGAACGTGGATGACATGTTGAAGAATGTGACTTGTTCATTTGATGAACTGTCAACAAATATATTTGATATTGGAATATTTGTTACCTTACAAGGCTGTTTAACATGTACTCCTAAAATTTATTAGTTATTTCTATTTTTGTCTATTCCTAATAATTTTTGTCGCCTTTCATTTTTACTATAAATTTTGATAGTGGACTCCACATTCCACTAATTCATTTCCACTAACATTTTATTACTCTTTTCGTTCCGGCTAAAATGACACATTTCTTGGCCGGCACGGGGTTTTAGGAGTTGGTGGTTAAAGTGTTTAATTAGAGTGAGAAAAAGTGGGTGTAAGTATTAAAATAGAGAGAGAAAGAAAGATAGATATTTTAATAGGAGTGAAAAAAAGTGGTTGGGTGTATTAATTGGAGAGAGAAAGTTTCCAAAAAAGGAAATGTGTCATCTTAGTTGGGACAAACTGAAAAGGAAAACGTGTCATCTTAAGCGGGACGGAGGGAGTATTTAACTAATACCCCTCATTTCCATGTTAATAGAGTCATTTTTCTATTTTGAAAAGTTCCAAGATAAATTGAGTCATTTCTATTTTGGGAAGTTCCATATTAATAAGTCATTTTTCTATTTTGTGAAGTTCCAAGATAAATTGAGTCATTTCTATTTTTGGTAAAAAAGTAACTCTCTCATTTACTTTACTAGTGTTATCACCCGTGCCGACAAAAGATTTTCAAATAATAAAAATATATTTACAACTAAATAGATTAAAATAAAGAAAATAATATAAAAATATATTTCTTTTAAGAATATGAATTATTTAAAAATAATATTAATAAGATTATAAACAATTAAAAACATTATAAACAACAATAAACAAACATTTGTAATTCTCTCGACCCACTGCAATGAAACCTTTCATATTCAACATAATATTGACTTATCAATTATAGGTGTAGTAACATAAATAAAAAAAATAACAAAAAAGGACATGCATTAATCAAATAAAATAAGATATACAAATTAAGGAAAATGTATTCCTAAATACAAATGAAAAAAATATGTGAACGAATAATTAGTTCACGATTTATTTGTGCAAAAAAAATATTTAGAAAAACAACAATCGGTAGTTCATAAATTTTGAAAAACTTAACAATAACATCAGATTCACTTCTACTATCATCATCATCATCATCATCATCTCTACAAATTAAAATCTTAAGACATTCACGATTGTGACTCTAAATATAGCAACATACTATCGTCGTTGGAATCTGAATGAGAACTTTGAATCAGACAGTATTAAAGGCATATAAAGAATCAAGATAGAAAATTTTGATCATCCAATAATCACATCTTAGTTGACTACTCATTTCTTATGTTCAGTTTCGGACTATAGCATAATTTGATATGTATGGGCAAAGAAAAAAATATATTTTTAGTATAGGAAAAAGATAAATTTTATTATTTCCCGTCATATATGCGTATAAAAAGCAAATTGTCACTTAAAATAAGTAACAACATTTTATCACTTAAAATTTATACTATTCTTTATATTATAAGAAGTCATACAAATTTTATAAGTTAGATTAAATTTTAAATATTTAAAATTTAATCTAATTCCGTTTCTGATTTTATTTTAAGTATTTATAATTTCATCTATTTTTTTATTCTTTAAACTTAATAGTAGCGTTTAGTTAATTGGAGACAATTATTTGGTTCAATTTTTTCATCATCATTATTATTTCAATACATGATAGTAATATATATATACACATTTCGATATTTTGAGAGTCTAAAAAAAATATGAGTTAAAGTCTTAAACAACAATATATTATTTAATAAAATAAATCCAAGTCAATTCAATTCAAACTAAATATATAAATTTAATTAGTTAATAAGAATGAATTTTAAATTTGAAAATATATATTATACAAAATCTAATAAATATGAAGTTCAAATTAAAACCTAGCTTAAGACAATAATAATAGAGCCCAAGCCCCAAATTAAAACTCTATTATTGGAGATACACATCTTTGACATAAATTATCGAACAATATGAACTAACAATAAGTCGTGTCTAAATTAAGCATGCTTTATTTCATTTACTATAATTTATGAGAATTGAGACACGTCATACTGGAGATATACATTTTTAAACTATAGAAATTTACATACATCTCATTTTGCCTGAAAGTAAATAAAATCTAATTTTACATGACTCGTAAAGGATATTAAAATCTTATCACTATAATCAGTGATTAAATAAAATATTTCTATCCAATTACGATACACTTAGTAAATATTTTTATGAGTAATATTTAAATTAATCGATTCATAATTGATGTATTTAGCAATATTTCATCCTTTATAGAAATGACTCCTAAATTCCATCTTTTTCATCATCGTTATTAAATATCAAGTATAATTAAATTTATAAATTGCATTGCTAGAATATTAAATATAAAACATCAAAACAGTATTTCCCTCTTTTGTTAATAATTTGAAAAAAAATGAAATTTGTTGATTTCAGTCCATTTCAAATTTTAATGTCTTTCTTCTAAGTATTTTATGTTTATATTTGCTTATGGGTTTCACTCAACAAAATTCTTGAAATCAAAAGAATCGATTTATGATTCTTAAATTTATTACGTCAATACAAAAAATATAAAATTAAGTAGTACGTAGTTAACGACAAAAATAAAAATTAAGTATTTATTTAATGAAATATCTAGAGTAATAGTACTATATAAATTGTTCGATAATCCCCTTGATAGCTTACAGCCATACACCATATAGTTATTGCATACAATTACGCATATATACATTAGGATGTGATCAATTGCTATTAAGTTGCTAACTTGATAACTCATCAACGTAGTGTATTAAAAATATCAACACGATGACATTAAAATGTCAACACATAATTTTGTTGAACTTCAATATAATGTGTTGATATTATGTGTTGACATTTTGATGTTACCATATTGACATTTTTAATATACTATATTGATGAGTTAGCAGAATTATCAATTTAAATAGTTAGCAATGCACCCCGATATACGTTTATACAAAAAATATTATTTCACATAGACCTAGAAGTATAAACGTAACATAACAAATTAACATAAAAAGGCTACTAATACGAAGAATTTTATTTAAATGTAAATCCACTAACCAACTAATAGCCTTATTTGAATTTTGGCCCATCAACTATAAACCACTCTAAATTGAATTAAGCCCTCTCAACGTGAATAGACAACATTATGCTAATTTAAGTTTTACAGTCTCCATTTGCGCAACTCATTTTTTGAAGTGAAAACCCCCCTCAGTCGTCTTCTTCCTTCCTTTTGAATCTCAGCCTTAGCAACCAACCACCACACATCTCGCTTGTCACCATCTCTCTCTCTATTTCTCTCCCAACGTGTTCCCCGCCGCTCATTCTGCTGATGCTCTTTTTCCTCCTCATCTCCGACATCTCTCTCCATCCCTCAATTTCTCTCGGGCCGTCTTATCGCCGCGCCTTCCTCACAGCCACGCCGCCACCCCTTCGTTGCCGTGGTTCAGCTTCGTCGCCGCCAGTGCATGATTGCCGCGGAGTCTCCACCGACTGCAATAAAAAAAAACTCAGATATTTAGTTTTAAAATGCAAATTCATTTAATGGTGTGGATATATATAATTGTGTAATCTTATTTGAGAAGCCACTATTGCTCAATAGGAGCTGCCTTTTTTTATTTGCCATTTTTCAAGATGACCAAATGGGTAAATAAAATAGCTTTACATCTTCCCTCCAAAAGGGCAAAAATGTCTTTTCAATAAACTGTCACTTTAAATTAGTAAGATTTCTCTTCCTTTTTCTTACTTTATTGTCTCTTACTTTATTCACCGTCCATTTAACACACTATTCTTAAACTCCGTGTTGAAAAGAAATATATCTGTTAACAAGAAATGGAGGGAGTATATAAAAGTAGGACCTACATGCCACTAATTTTTTCAACCCACTTTCTATTACATTTCTTAAAATCTGTGTCAGGTCAAATAGTAACAAAATATTAGGAACGAAGGGAGCATAATGCAGGTGATAGGTGAAAATAATTACAAGATCTAGAGGTGGCCAAACCAAACCGGACCGCCGGTTTCCAACCGGCGGTTCGGAACCGGAACCGGAACCGGACGACGGTTCCGGTTCGAAATCCGGTTACACGGTTTTTACGGTTCGGTTACGGTTCAAGAAATATGCAACCGGAACCGGCGGTTAACCGCCGGTTAACCGGAAAAAGTAGCCGTTCGCTGATAGGTTCGTAGGGTTCAGGGGGTAGGTCTGAAAAAGAACGGTTAACCGCCGGTTTGTGTCGGAAAACCGGCGGTTTGTGTCAGAAAACCGGCGGTTCCTGACACAAAACCGGCGGTTCCCGACGGTTCAGGCGTAGGGTTCAGGCGTAGGGTCTAGGGTTCAGGCGTAGGGTCTGAAAAGGTGTCGGAAACCGCCGGTTTTCGGTCAGAAACCGGCGGTTTCCGACGGTTTCAAATTTTGAATTTCAATTTTTTTTTTTTTTTTTTTAATATCAGATTTTCCCCCCATTTTTATCTATAAATACCCCCTTCTTCATCACTTCTACTCACCCCATTCTTGTATTAACAAGGATTTCTCTCTCAATCTCCAATTCTCTATTCTCTACCTCATTCTCTAAATTTGCTCTCTACTCGTTTACTTAAGTTGTTCATCAATTTTCATAATTTGCACTTCATATTAGTTACAACTTACAACTTGTTCAACTACATTACTATAAAAAAAAATATGTCTTCTTCTCGTGGTGGTGGTGACTGTGATCGACGGGGCAAAGGAATTGCAGAAGATCAATCTACCCGTCCGAGAAAATCACGACGACCTACTCGTCGAGAAATTTTGGAGGAGGTTTCCCATGCTGAGGCTGTTCGCTTACAACTAAGTTATAAAATATTTTGCATATTATTTTTTTTATACATAAAGTCATAACTTAATAAGTTTGAGTTCATGATTTTTCTATGTTCATCATCTTCTAAATTCTAATTCGTACATACTACGTATACTATTTGTAGATGGAAGAAGATCGTCGTGCAGCTGCAGCCAGTGCACTATCCCAATTGGGTGGTCATGGCGCGGTTGGCGCCGAATCCGATGCTGATAATTACATCTCGGTCGATGATTACGATATTGATGATGTTAATGTTAATCTGAACGATGATAATGAGGACAGTGACGGTGGTGACCACGAAAATGAGGAAATGCCCCCCCCCCTTCACAAGACGACCGCGGAGAAAAAACTAAATATAAATCTGATATATTTGTGAAACATTTCAAAAAGGTCCCAATAGTTTCTTCCGCTAATGAAGTGCCGGTATTTTTTATGGCATATTGTAACTACTGCACCAAAAAATACAAATTCAAGAAGTCCGGGGGATATGGCTCTCTCATCCGTCACATGCAGACGATTCATCCCGAACTATATAGGCATACCGCTAGCCAAACCCAACTCAACTTCCAAAGTGCGAGTGCCCATGGCTCCGCCTCCGGTTCGTCTCAAACAGGTACGCCGTCCTCCGCTCTTTTAAGATATGATCATAAGCATACTACTGACGTTATGGCTAAATTTGCTGCCATGCATCATCTTCCTTTTGGTATTTATGATAATCAAGATTATGAAGATTCGATGAAAGAGTGTTATAATTTGAACTCAAAAAGACTACCTAGAACTAGTATTCAACGATCTACCAAAAATCAATATACTGAAATGAAAAAAGATTTATCACGATATTTGAGTAACTTGGGACACAAAGTGAATATTTGCTCTGATGTATGGACTGACGCTTTCCAAAAGCATGCATACATGGGAATTACGGTTCACTTTATGGACAATAGTTGGTCTTTGAACAAACGTTTAATTGCTTTTAGAGATTTTCCTACACCACACACTGCAAATGCAATTGCTTTTTTAATTATTCAAGTTTTGAATGAATATCAATTATGCAATAAGGTGTTTTCTATTGCTTTTGATAATGCAACTGCTAATACTGCAAGTATTAGCGACTTGATTGATGCGTGCTCTCCGATTATCGATGGTAAGTATTTTCATCAAAGATGTGTATGTCATATTTTGAACTTATGTGTACAAGATGCGCTTTCTTTATGGCAAAAGCATGTTGATCCTATTAGAAATGCAGTTAGAGCGATCCATTTCAAGCTTGGCAAGGCTTGGAAAAAATATTGCCGTAACAGGAACATCAGGTATACAACTTTTATAATGGATGTGTCTACTAGATGTAACTCTACATATGATTGCCTCAATTCTACTTTGGAGCATAGAGATGCTTTGTGCGATTTTTTTAGAACTAATCCCTATGGTGATATAGTTCATACACCTAATTGTTGGGACCAAAGCATGAGTTTATGTCAATTGTTCAAAGCTTTCAAAAGTGCTACCGTTGAATTATCGGGTGTTTACTATTGCACATCTGTTCGTGTGTTAGAGCATTGCATGTATATAGCACTTGGTTTTAAAACATGCATGAAAAATGCTAGATCTCGTGAGTTAATGTGTGTTTTATTTTATATGATTGAAAAATGGTTGAAGTATTTTAGTGAAATTCCAACTGTGTTTTTAATTGCTAAGTGCTTGGATCCGAAATGGAAATTAGCTGGCACAACTAAGATCTTAGATTTCTATTATCAAAATTTGCGTTCTATTGATCTTAGTCCACTTCAAAATTTGCCTTTTGATGATAATGAAACCTCGAGAGTTTTTGAACTAACCATTCCTGATAGATCACTTGTTCAAGCTCAATTTGAAAGTAGTTTGCGTACTCTCTTTGCCGAATATGAAGAAAAGTATAACCGTACCCACCAAATTCATCCACGTACACAACATGCTCCTCAACCGCAGCAATACGGCGGTTTTGGTTTTGCTTATGATGACCCCGATGCTCAATCACAATTAGCCGACTTATACGGCTATGGCACAAGCTCAAGTTCAAGGTCCACCTCAATGGGATCGGTAAGCGAGTTAGATTTTTATTTGGAAGCACGCCGCCATACTTTTAGTGATGCAGGTCCTACACCCGCCCAAATCGACGTCCTAAAGTGGTGGGGAACACACGAGAAAGATTATTCCATACTTGCGTCAATGGCTAAGGAGATCTTTGCAGTCCCGGCTTCCACTGTAGCCGTCGAGTCCGCTTTCAGTGTTGGAGCATGTGTCTTGGACGTGAGAAGAAGCAAACTCTCCGCGAGAAATATGGAAGCCGTGATGTTACTTGATGATTGGGGAAAAGCTGCAAGGAGAGCGCAAGAACCAGATTGGGATGCTCGTGAAGAGAGTGAGGAAACCTTCACCGACACCGAGGGCGAGGATGAAGGTGGTGAATGAAGGCCAACCGTCGTCAACCGCCAACCAACAAGGTAAACAAGGTAAGAGAACTACATGGACTTTGATTCCTCAATGCAATTGAGCATTAAGGATACGTAGGCACCTCAACTTTTTAAATTTAAGTTGAGCTCAAGTCATTTTCTTTCTTTTTTTTTTTTCTAATTGTTTCAACTTTACTTTTAATATGTTTTTTATAAATTGTAATTTTGTATTTAAATCTTAAATTCAAGTGTATAGTTGTAGTATTGTTGTATTTTGTAACTTGTAATTGTAATATTGTATTGTAGAAATTTACATTCAAAGTTTCAAATCAATAAAATTGCAATTCTTTATCGTTATCGATTCTCTTTGGATTTTACTATAGAATTGCAATAAAAGCTATAACTCTAAGATTTAATAACTCTAAAATTTAAAAAAAAAAAAAAAAATTGAACCGGAACCGGTGAAAAACCGGCGGTTAGTAACCGGAACCGGAACCGGCGGTAACCGGCGGTTAAACCGGAACCGGATAACCGGTATCCGGGCCGGTTACGGTTCATGATCTCGACGAACCGGAACCGCCGGTTTCAAACCGGAACCGGCGGTTTTCGAACCGTGGCCACCTCTAACAAGATCCACGTATGAACAAGCAACTATCAGAGTTCCTTGAAGTGGACAAGGAATTGCATGGAAATGAGGCTGGTTTCAGCACAAAATTTGCAGCATTGAATGTTGGTTTCTGGATTACAAGAGATAAACCGAGCGTACTACAATCCAAAAGAAGGAATACAGAATGAAGAACTGAAACAAAATTACGATAGAAAATCGAAACAATAAACTGCAAACAGTAGTTAGCCGAATCGAGGAGTCCTCTTTCCTCAAGAAGAGATATGCCTCGGTAGTGCTCTCGGATTAGCGTGTCATCCCCAAAGATAAAACGCCTATGTCTTTTATGAACAACACACCGCTAACAGCAGAGCTCCGACGAACTAGATGGAGGAGAGGGCTGAGCTTTGACAGAAGAAAAATGCAAGAGAGAGAGAGCTTGTGATGTATAATATTTGTGTAGAAATGCATGGAATGACTGGCCTATTTATAGGCTCAGTCCACTTCAGGGATCAACCAGCCTTGGTGGCTATCATCATTGCAGGGCTGTAACCGTCGGACGTTACAAATCATTACAAGCCATTACGAGAGCTGGAGAGGCTGATCCTTGACGGACGTATCAGGACACGTTGCGCGTCTAGGTTCGTTCACGACGTGGACTTCATCACGTGTCAGCCACGTTGGTTTCACTACGTCATACTGACGCAGTGTCATCGCTCTTGGCTTGCTCACGTGGTGTAATTTTAATGTAAGAGAGAGAATGAGAAAATGTGGATCAATTTGAGTGAACTACAAAAACAATCCATGGACTATGGATTTATCTCGCCAATAGTCCCTGAACTTTAAAAATATCTCCAGTAGTCCCTGGACTAAGGGTTTATTTCAAAATTGGTCCTTTTGCACTATTTTCTTCCGAAAATGCCCTTTTGAGCTGTTGGACAATTTTTTCTTTTCACATTTTAACTGTTTCAGTATGATATTATTTCAATGATGTACTAAATTATTTCAAAATTATCTTCTTCTTCCATTTGTCATCCTTCACTTTGTTTTTTATTTCAATATCAGATTTAATTTTATAAAATTAAATTTACAATTTAGATTTTTAAATATCAATAAATTATTTTAATTAGAAGAAGATAATTTTGAAATAATATCAGATTTAGTACCTCGTTAATAATATCATATTGAAACAGTTAAAATCTAAAAAGAAGAAATTGCCCAGGAGCCCAAAAGCGCATTTTCGAAAGAAAACAGTGCAAAAGAACCAATTTTGAAATAAACCCTTAGTCCAGGAACTACTGGAGATATTTTTAAAGTTTAGAGACTATTGGCGAGATAAACCTAAAGTCCAGGGACTGTTTTTTGTAGTTCATTATATAATACTAAATGTGAATGGAATAAGTTGGTAGAATGTAGGGCTACTTATCATTTATGGTAAAATGAAATAGAACTTTTATTCAGGGACATATAAAAACGACAAAACAGGACTCTTATTCAAGGATGGAGGGAGTAATAGATTAGGTTATGTAATACATGCACCAACACAATTTCCCCACATGAGCCGAGACCCTTGATGACCCTCCAATCAGCCTCCCATAAGAAACTCGTCCATCATGTCCAAAATGCCAAAGATTGCGTCTCGTGCGATAAATCGTCCAAGATAGAGCATGTATTTATGATATCTTGCCTTATTTGAAAGATATCTCATTTTGAGTCATAAATTAGGATTTATCTTTATCATCTCACATTTTCTTTGTCTGTTCTTTCTTGGGTCGTAGACTCGTAGTAGGAGAATCAGATCGCATAAGGTTTTAGAAATCTTATATATGTTCGAATTATGTAGTCTTTTACATTCATTGAGATAAGGGTGTGTTATCTTGCTAACTCCCTTTTAAATTGCTAACTACAACTCATTGATAGGTTGATCATTAAATTAAGGTACAAGATCATTCATCCACGAATATCAATGCCGTCTAAAAAAAATATTAATTAAGGATATTAATGTCTATTAACAAAAAGTTAGTTATAACTAACTTTTAAAAAATATCTTTAAATTTAATGATTATAACTATCTCAATTTAAATTATTTTTTCACACAACACATATTAAATTAAAGATAATTTTATAAGGATTCTAACGAGATCTCACTTGCATATGTTCCGATGTCAAAATTTGAAAAAAAATAATTAAATTTTCGTATTTTTGTTGTAGCATGTTAATGTCAACAACATATGATAATATATGAATACAACACATATAAAATGTTAATACTAAATTGTGTTGGATATATTCAAGGAGTTGTATTGATATGTTTAATACACTATATTGGTTTTGTTCCAAAACCATAAATTTGATAGTTTTTCTTATCTTTTTAAATTTAAATAATAAATAAAATAAAATTACACCTGACAATTTATAGACCACTAGATTTTTACCAATCTTATGGTTTTAAATTAGTTGTAGTTAGCAATTAAAGATAAAGTTAGCAATTGATCACTCCCCTATTGAGATATAACATAATTATTATCAATTGTTAACTCATCATTTGATTGCTAACTACAACTAATTTAAGGCCATAGGATTTTAGAAAACGTGTGGTCTATAATTTGCCACGTGTAATTTTCGTTTTTATTAATTAAATCGAAAAAGAAAAAAAAAACTCCAAATTAGGGTTTTTGGATGAAAATGTCAATATAGTGTTTCGAAAATATCAACACAATGCTTTAAGAATGTGAACACAATGCTTTAAGAATGTTAACCCATTGCTTATATTGACATTCTACATGTATTATATTGACATATTTTATATAGTATATTGATATTTCTGCTTGTACGAAAAAATAAAAAAATTTCGAAATTTTTTTCAAATTTTAATGTCGGAACATATGCATGTATGACATCGTTGGAATCCTTATGAAATTATCTTTAATTTGATATATGTTATATGAATTTAAAGTTTTGAGATTTCTTTTAAAAGTTAGTTATAACTAAACATGTAGTTAATTGACATTAATACCCCTATTGATATTTTTTGGAATTAATCATATGGCTTTATTGACGTTTTTCGTTGATCGTATTGACATTTAGGGATTAATGATCTAAGCCCTTAATTTGAATATCTAATGGCTATTATGTAGTTATAGTTAACAATTAAGTTATGAGTTAGCAATATAACACTCCCCTATTATCACATTCTAGCTTGTTCAAAGTTTTCTGTCACGTCCAAACTCTAGTGCTCCCTCTCCAACTCGACGATAGGCTCGATGGCCTATCAACTTGGTGCTTCATTCGTGTTGTCTACCTTTGATAGAAGTGTAAATTTCTTTATATATTTATATCTATCTGAAATTGTGCATTCATCATTTGCTAATATTTTCATATTATACCAGCCATAAAAGCTAAATATCAGCCAACTCATGCAAGGATATTATCATCCAACAAGATAATGCAAAGCCACATATAAGATTAGATGATCAAGAATTCATGGAAGCAACAGACACACATGGTTTCAATACAAATCTTGTTTGTCAACCTCCTAACTCTGAAGGCACAAATGTCAATGATTTATGTTTCTTTGAGGTCATCAATCATTACAGGATGGCAAACCAACCAAGAATGTGACTTGTTCATTTGATGAAATGTCAATAGACACTTTTGATATTGGAGTATTTGTTACCTTACAATGTTGTTTAACATAATTACAGCATTTCACATATGAACAAGCAACTATTAGAGTGACAAGGATTTGGTTAGAGACAGCTGAAACTATCTACAACTGCTGAAAATGAGGTTGGTTTCACCACAAAATTTGCATCAATATTGAATGAATATTTCCAGTCATAAACAAGATGTGAAGTGTCAATTTTTTTAAAATGTAAGTTTTTTTTCATTTTGAACAGGATGTCAAGTGTCAGGTTTTTGGATATTATGGCATGGATGTAAGGTCTCAACTTTTTGTCTATGTTTGCATCATCAACTAAATTGCCACCTAATTGCATCATCAAGAGTCTCAGCTTATTCATACCACTCAACAACACAACACTTTTAGCAACTTATGTAAGTTAAAGTCTCAGCTTATTTAAAATTTTTGCATCATTGGCAATCAAAGTCCACATGTTCAATTGATTGCATCATTGACAAATTCAACATCCAAAAATATTGCACATATTGCATCATTGACATATAAAACAGCCCAACGATACCTTCATATATGCCCTAGCTAGCATATTGCACATATGACAACATACTTACTTGATTAATGTAGTAAGTACAACTTACACTACAACCTACATAAATCCCAGATTAATGAAGTACTCGTAAATTACAGCATCCTTAATTAAAACTGTAACAACATTCAAACACTATATACTGCCTCTGTCCCTTATTAAGTGATTCACATTCCATTTTTGCACTCTTTCCTCTCCACTCTTACTTTATTCTCTTCACCTAACTAACAAAATTTCACTTTCAAAACCCGCATCGAAAAGTAATGCCTCACTTAGTGAGGGACGGTGGGAGTACTCTGCAGCAGCAATGGAGGATCTAGAAATATGTGAGTGAGAGGGGCTGCGATAAAACCAAACTCGCTCATACCATGTCAAGCAAGGAGATAGAAGAGGCGAAGTTTGCGGAGACTCCGCTCCACAAAGCGGCTGCGGCCGGGATACAATTGGAAAGAATTTCACGTATGAGTTGAATCTCATCAGTAATTCTTAAAAAAAGAATGAAAAGGAGAATCAACAATATTTGGAATTTGGAAGTCACAACTCTTTGTCACAGTCACACAGATGAATCATGAATTAGTATTATTCTATTTAAGCGTGTGAGTAATATAACAATATTTATTTACCAAATAAACTAGGTTGTTGCAAGAAATTTATTTTCAAAATTTCATTATTTATTGATTAATAGTAAGTAGTCATTAACTCCATACTTGATAGTTTATTCTAAGCTAGCACTTTTCCAAACGAAGTATAATACTGTAGTAGTATTATGATATACTGGCTACTCCTAGTATAAATATAGGTATATAAAGTTTATTGACGGATCCATCAATACTTTATCTGTCAATACCCGTGTTTAGAGAAGAAATTTCGCTTGATTAGTGACGGATAATTCCGTCACATCCGTCACTAAATCGCGAGATTTTTTGTAGTGATATAAGGGAAAAAAACATGCCAAAAATAGAATGAGACTAAATGTAAATAAATTATGAGTTAATAGAATATGAGAAGTAGTTATTAAAAAGTGTAATAGTAGTAGTAGTAGTAGTAAAACTTTTATTAAGGGTGTTTTAAGAATGTAGTCTTATTCTACTTGGCTGTATTTGATGAGTATTACAGTATCATTATATGGCTCTTCCTTGTAGGGAGCAGAAAAGATAGTGAAACTGGTGAAATTAAACAGAGTGAATTCCAACAATATGACGGCCCTAGATCTTGCCAGAATATACAATCAAACTGCAGTGACGAAAATCTTAGAAGATAAAGAAGCCAAAACAATCAATGAAATTTACAAAGCTCCAACAACGACCGATTACGTGCTGAGTGGATCAACCTATGCCGAAAAAGTTTCACGTGGCTACTACAACCTAACCCAACAGCTTACCCTCGATATGCGCAACACCATCTTGGTGGTGGCCACGCTCATCGTGGCTGCCACCTACCAGGGGGTGCTCCAGCCCCCTGGAGGAGTCTATCCTGCTGACGATGTCGAAACCCTTAGTATGGGGCGGAGGTTGCTGGGAACTGGTACTAACCCTGAAAGCAGCCTCCACCCCATATTGGGGCGGAAGCTGCTGGGTAACCCGGAAAGCAGCCTTCGCCCCATATTGGGGCGGAAAGGAGAGGACACATGGAAGAAACCGACGGCTGGGAAGATGGTGATGAAGAAGGATAAGTACCGGTACTACATGCCGTGCAACACGTTTGCATTTGCATTGTCAATGGTGATAGTGATATTCGTGGTCCCGGGCTCACCAGTGTTCTTGATCCTCCACCTCTGCTTATTGTTCATGTGCATCAGCTATGTTCTGGCTCTGGACGCTATAGCTTTTTACACGTGCATCTCTGACACGATCTATGCCATGTCGCTCTACGCCATTGTCGGGGCTTATGTTGTGAAGCTCTTGTATTATCCGGTGAAAGCGCTCCTCGTTGACGAGGATTGGTGGCTGCGGGGACTCGGCGTCAAGTTTGCTAATCGTTGTAGCGTAACAAAATGGTTTTTCTCCGATACTCTTGTGATGATGAAGCAGCAGCACCTGGTGCTACGTCTTAGTTGAAGTTGAAGGACGGAGAGACTATTTATTTTCATGTGTTGTAGATTGTCATTGCTGTTTTGTTTTGTCTTTTTTGAGAGGGATGTTCATGTAAGATGTGTGATAAATGTGTTCAAATATGCTGTGCATTACGATTTTTTATTTTATTTTTTATATACATATAAAAGATCTTTTTTAATGATAAAGTTTAATAATTTTCAGTACTACTAAATAAGAAAGAATGTATTTTAAAGATTTCATTATTATTATACTCCATAACTGAGAGTTTATTCAAAGTTGGTTAGCTTTTATCTTGAGCAGTTAGCCAAATTAAGTAATTTAAACATAAGACATATATGGATGCTTTATTCCCCCATGCATTACACGATTGGATATAAAGCTTATTCGATATTCTGTAAAGCAAAAGTGAGTGACCAATCTCATTTTATTACACACTCAAGAAGTAAGGTATATCATACTTATTTAGTTATTTAACTATATTGAGAGTAATCTCTTATTTTTGAATATACAGCAGGAGATGTATTAATATGACATTTTTTTTATTGTAACACCGTACCATCATTTTAGGCCGTTAGATCTAAAAAGTGTGTGAATTATCATTTTAGGCCGTTAGATCTAAAAAGTGTGTGAATTATCATTTTAGGCCGTTAGATCTAAAAAGTGTGTGAATTATCAAGCTGTAATATGGCAGCCCATTTAATTAGATTGGAACATAAAAAAACGCTGAAGGGCAAAATTGGTGATCTCTATTTTTAGTCTGTTTTCAGATTGTAGTGTTACTCTATAAATATTGCAGTGTTACCAAGTAGTATTTGTATTTTACATATCACTTTATTGTACTTGTTCCTGATATAGTTTATTCAAACGATCGTTCTCGCAATATTGCTGATTATAGCTTTGTCGTCAGCAGGTTTCCTTCAATTTCAGGAATGCGGCTAAAATGTGGGATATGCCAAATTCGTTTTCGATTTAAATTTTTGGGAATTTATTAAAATACCCACGCCTGTAATATCCAACACATAAGACCACAATCCAAACTATATTTCATCAATTCAATTCTAACTTTGAAATAGCCCGAGTACACTAAAATATTTCCTCGTAAAATATGACTGCGCAGTCAAACTTCCTTTTCCTCTTTCACCATATTTGAACTATACATGACAGAGAATGTGGCCACATTCAAAGTCACTAGACCGGCCAACTCGAAGGATGACACCCGATCTACATGTTGTGTACACTAGTCCGAGTAGAGTTTGCAGCTCTACACAGACTCGAATTCGATTAACTATACATGGTAACAAGGAGCTTAGACATCAATGTATGAGGTACCGAATTCAAGCCCTCTTGACCTCAGTTGTAATTTCCTCCTTTCTTAGGAGTTTATTTATAATTTCCTCCTTCATATAAGAGTTAATTTAAAAAAAAAAAACAAAAAAAACAAGCCACTTCAGATAGGCATTCCATAAAATAAAATATGGCACGACATAACATATATTTTCTCATAGGACGTACTTGAATCATAAACCATATTTAAACAGAAAGCCCACCTCGTTGACTTAAGAGTTTGCTTAAAAGATCTCGCAACTTGTAAATTCCACGTTCCGAACTTAGAGTCTCACATAACAAATCCCTTTACACAACAAGGTAGTAACACAACAATCAGCACGAGAAAACTACTAATTAGAATGCATGCACCCTAATTGAAGTCTTTTATCTCTTTTCTCAATTTTTCGCATATTTTTGATTATTCGGCTACCGCCCAAGGCATCGCGTGCGACGCCGGTCGGCCGCTCACGCTTAATATATCTCCGTTGGCTCCTCGTATTTTCCTCCACGATATCAGAATAAATTCCCATAAATTATTTAAGCGCATAAATAAATTATCGCAATTATCTCCCTTCACATTTATATTTATTTCGGACTTGGGATAATATTATTCGCCCTTTGAAATATTGTGGGATTAATTAAATAATTTCCTATAATCAAACCAATTATAGGCACAAAGATTATTCAAGTGGCCCACAACCAAACCACCCACCTTATATCTCCATAATATTTAAAAGGCCCATCCTTATTCCTCCATAATAGAAAAGAAAGGGAGCCCAAATTAAAATTAATTAGGAAGAGGCCCAAAATAATTGAAAGATGGAGCCCAAAAGAAAAAAAAGAAATTTTTTTAAAGAAGGCCCAATTAGAGCATCCACAGTGCCGGCTAGCCGATTCGCGTCGCTAGCCGATCGGCTAGCCGAACCATTGTAGTCGGCCAGCGGCGAATCGGCGTAAAAATCGGCGTGGGCTAGCCGATTAGAGGGCGCTGGCCGCCATTGTGGCGTGCCGATCGGCCAACACCAATTTTCGTTTTTTTTTTATAATTTTTTTTGAAAACCTATATATACGCGATTTTAGTTTCATTTTCATTTGCATCACTTGTTTTAACGAGTTTTCTCTCTCTCTAAATTTCTGTACAAGAGCAACATCGAGGGATGAGTAATGCGGGTGATAGCGGTAGCGGTAGTGGTGGTAGTGGTGGTAGTTGGGCCAATGACGATGAAGCCGGTCCAAGCCACGGAACGGCCACCCCTAGCGTACGACATGGGATACCTCTCGATGAAGTCGGCCGCCTCCAGGAATATGCCGACATGCGCCAAGTGGATGCTCATATTCAACTCCAAAAGGATATAATTGAAGAGTTGTGGGCACGGAAGACTGCACGGCGATAGTTTTTTTTCTTTATTATGTAATTTATTTTTTTAAATGAATGTAATTTTTTTAAATGCAATTAATGAATTTTTCCGTATATGTCTCATAAATTTAATTCCGCAATTTAATTGTAAATTTAATTCCGTAAATGTAGTTGTTTTTTAATTATTTTTATTGCGACTGGCCTATGGCTGGCCTAAATCTGATATGGCAGATGAATTTTTAGTTGTGCTGACGTGGCAGGGAGAGAATGGCTGGCCTATGGCTGACCTATTTATACGGTGGATGCTCTTACCACAATCGGCTAACACGTTCCTCCTTTCTCATCTCACACAAAAATCCCCAAATCTCCAAGCCGTCGCCGATAACCACCACCGCGACTCTCCACCGGTCATCACGAAATTCCGGCGACTCGATTCACCTCCTTCACTCCTCCCTCTACTTCCCCAATGAAATCCCACACTTCAGATCCCCAATTTCAGCAAAACTCCCAAATTGTAGCCCCAAAACAGTCCCGCGCCCCTCCGATTTACTCACGCTGTCCACCAATCGTCGCCGGCGTGCCCTTCGCACATACGCACCCGCCAGAATCGGCTCCGCCACTCCATCCCGGAGTTGCTACTGCTGCAGTGGAGTCGCGGCTGCTTCTGCAACCAGGAGGCATCGCCGCTTGTCGCTCCGACTGCTGCTCGCTGCCTCTCTCCCATCTCCGCTGCTGCTGTACCAGTCCCGTCGGTCTGGCAGCCACCGCACATCACCGAATCAACCCCGAAGATAAGTTCTCATTACCAAATTATCTTCTCTTTCGCATTTTTGATTAATTTGCCGTGGGCTGTTCAAATGAGTTTGGTCGATTCACGTTCTTGTTTGAGTTATGCGATTAGTTGGTTGTTGATTTAGTTTCGAGTTTCGATTGATTGTGTTCGCAAATTTTGAGATTGAGGGGATAGCAATATACCTTGCTTGAATTTGTTGTTCCAAAAAGAGTTGGTAGAACCGAATAGAGGAGTCACTTGTGCATAAGTTTGATCGCGGACTCAAAATTTAGAGGTAGATTATGGAGGATATTACCTTCAATTGAGTGTGGATAGGAAGTGAAATTGTCGCGACTTATTGCTCGAATTTGGGAGTAGAACAAACTGTGAATGAGTGAGAATTTGTGATCTTGTGAATTTTGCAGATTATGAAATTGTTCGCGAAATTTGTTAGATATGGTTGACCGTTTAGTGTAGGAGATTAATTGGGGTATTAAAGTGTGATTAATCACCTTGAATTGGATTAATGGCGATTAATTTCTGAAATGAACTGCAGGATTAAATCGAGTTTAAGGGGAGTAAAATTGCAGAGTAACGGCAGGGCAATTTCTGGAGCAGAATGAAGAATAACAAAAATTTCATGTTGGGAGCAGATCATGGAGACTCTACCGATCTACCGTGAAGGAACAAAAGATGGAGGGATTGGGCTAAAAAGGATTAAGCATCTCCCCCTTATTTATTTAATTAGGGAATTAATTAAGGAGTAAAAAATCAGAATTAAAAGTTTAATTTGGTCAAAATCACGATTAAACCTGTTGGCCGTTAGTTTTTAACGGAAATGTTGACGGAGGACCAAAATGATCAAATTTTCATATGTTCAGAACTACAAAATCCAAACGATAATGTTTAGGAAAAAAAACGTAAAATGGTCATATATTCAGGACCAATTTTGGCCTTTACTCTTTCTTTTATTAATTAAAGTTTACGGAAAACTTTAATTAATTTCGTCATCTAATTCTAAACAAAGATTAACATCACCCAACGCAACCAATTAACAATTGGTGATGTTCTAAATATTAATTCTTCCAAAAATCGATCCATACTTCAAACACGCCGCGTACTCCATAGTACTTCCAATTAATTCCACGAAGATCCAAGATAAAATTCCTTTCCATCAAAACAATTCACTTATCCGAGATTATGATATTTCAAACACCGTATGAACTTCCCTTCGCGAAATTCAACAAAAGAAAGTCCCTAGGTGTTATGCCAAGTACTATAAAAATTCACCGCCAAAGAATATTATTCGTGCAAGCCAAAAAATATTTAACTCCTCGCTTCGCGAGAAATTAAATATTAATTTTTTTTTCCAGAAATCTTCCTTTTTATCACCATATCGCATTCAATACCAAAAATTTTATTATCCGAAAATTGCGGGTGTTACATTTTTAGCGTCAATTGAGTTTCTATTTGCAATAATGCACACAATTTTTTTGGTCGATTTTTCTGGAAAAAATGAAATGGTAATCATTTGAATTAGGGTTCTATCCATTATTGAAGTTTTTAGTTGATTTCATAGTTATATTTAGTTTATTTTCGATTATTGCGGGTAAAACCGTACTGATTTCGTATATGTTTCTGGAAATTAGGGATTTTGTGTTCAGTTTGTTGACGATTCTGTCCATTATTGACGATTTTGGTTGATTATTAAGTTATATATGTGTTTTTGTCGTTTTGGATGATGAAATTTAACTGATTTTGTTGGTGTGTCTGACAGAACATCAATGACGAAAAGAGGCAGACCCTTCAAAAGCCAGCCAACACAGACTACAGGTGATAAATCTCTTGCATTCTTCTTGAATTTGTTTAAATCTGATACCATTGGTTAAGCTAGAGTTCTGCAGTATTTGGTTTAGGGGTGAGTCGATACGATATATCGTATCGAAAACGTTGCATCGTGTTTCGTATCGAAAATATCGATATGAAAGAATTTCATATCGTTATCATATCGAAAGTTTCGATATGGAATATCGTTATCGTATCGATATTTCGATATTTCGTAAGATCGATACGATATATCGAAATATCGTTATCGTATCGAATACCCGTATATCGAAAAATATAATTTCAAAACTGAAAAATAACACAAAAATTAATAAAACGTCAACACAATAAAATAAATAGTGTTCTTATTAGGGTTTCATACATATATATATATATATATATATATATATATATATTTTCTAAATATATGAATGAATTAAATGGATTTATATATATTTATAATTTTAAACTTCAATATGTATTAAATTTCAATATGTTTCGATATATACGATATATATCGTATATTCGATATAAAACGATATATCGCGACATAAGGAAATTCATATCGTTATCGTATCGAAAACTTAGGATACGATACCGTATCGTATCGAAAATTACGATATACCGAAATTTCGATAATTTTTCGATAATTTTCAATACGATACGAGCGATGTATCATTTTTTCGGTATTTTTCCCTAGCCCTAATTTGGTTGTTGGTTGTTCATTGAAAACTACCCTTTTTACACACTCACGATTCACAAGTAGAATAAAAACAGGCAGAGCACTCAACCTGATCAAGCTACCGATCATTGGATGTGAAGAGAGACGAAAAAAGTGTTCAAGACCTTAACCCACAGTACTAAGTAATCTAGTAAAGGGAAGTAAGGGTCGAATCCCCCAGAGCTGAAAACAGTTGGAGTTGGGAATGAGACATTTGGAAATGGTCGGCTGCGACCACGGTTTAATTTTTGGGGTAAGACTAAACTAGTGTGAACTAATCAACTGAATGAAAACATCTTCTAAGCTAAAACTTGACTGGATCAACTAAGCTAAAGAAGGAAAGGAATCAAAAGTACGTAGGACCACTGACACGTCCGCGCGCATACTCAGAAAAGCTGAAAGCGACGAAAAAGGTAATAGAGATGACGGTTTTAACTAATTACCTTCTATGTCTAGTCTAAGCAACTGAACGCAAAGCAAAGCGTAAATCAAAACAGAGCATCATCATAAAAACATGAAAACAATGCAGCAATAAGTGGATCCATATAAATTGCACTTAAACGAAGGCATATCTAAGCTAAGGGAAGTAAATCATGCAAGTTGATGGACGGAAATGTAAATCTGCCTACGGGAAAGCAGTAAAAGAGCAGATCCAAAGCGAATAAAAGCGATCAACACTGAAAACCCTAGATCTAACAAAGCTTGCATAAAAAAACTCCATTTCATTCAAGATCTTCGGTAAAAACAAAGGAAATAGAATTCTCGCGCAAAGTAGACAACGATATGAAAAAAACTAAGTGACGACTAAAAGGAAAACATGTTTAGCCACAGAACTATGAAAACAATAAAGATAACAAAAGTAAATTGTTCAAATCCTCGAAAGACTACACAGATGCTGAGCTAAGATGACTTATACGCGGATCTCGTCTCCCTTGGTGAGGAAGAAGGGCTGAGAGCTTGAAGGTGGAATGGTGACTCCTCGGCAGCTAACTACTACTACTCCATAACTAGACTAAACTTGAGTGATTGAAGAAGGTGAGTGATGAGCGATGTGGAATCCATGCAATATTGCCATATTTATAGAGCGCATGTTGGGCCCAAATCCCTAGGGCAAGCCCATTTTGCCTTTGACAATTCTACCCCTTCTAGAATGGACTTTGCTCTTTCTCTCTCCTATGACTCAGCACTGCAGATGCATGATTCTACTGGATTAGTTTAGCAATTTCAACGGATCAACTCGGCTCTTTTCATGCTGTTTTCGCTCCTTTCCTTGAGTTGATCCGGTTGACCCTGCACTCTCTAGTTCTTCATTTTCTGGCTTTTGCGCACTCAAATTTGCCATTGTTTTTGCACATTATTAGCCATGTTAGTGTAATACACCAAATAAAACCATGCATGTATTGAGCCTGATCAAACTGCTCACACTTAAACAGTGTCCTCAAGCATGAAAGAACAACAAGAAAGGGTAAAATGCATGGGGTTCCTGACCGACTCCTAAAAAGGAAAAACAAAACACAAATAGACATTTAAAAGAAAAAAAACACAGAAAAATATCTACATGTTTGAGACTGGCTCGACTTCAGACAACATCCCTCACAAGCTCAAGGTAACTTCAAATACTTTAAATTAGCAAGAAATGTAAGTTGAGCCCGAGATTATTAGTCTTAATGAGATACTAAAGCGTGTTGGTCCTGTAGCGAACAAACTTCCATTACCACCTGCGTTGGAAAAGTTGCATAATGTATTCCATGTGTTGGAAGTATCAGTTAGATCATTATCATATTCTCCAAACTGAATTGATATAGATACAACCTGATTTGACCAATAAGAAACCGTTCAAATTTTAGCGACAAAATCAAGGAACTCAAAAAATAAAAGAATACCACTAGTCAAAATAATGTGGAATAGTCATATTGAGCTTAAGCTCACCTCCCTTCCTCTTCCCCTCTGCAGATTATAGTTACGAGAGATCTCGCTAGATGGACAACTGCGCGTGTCAAGTCACAGTCTTATTTGCCGAGAAAGTTAAAGTGGTGTGCACGTGACATGTTCAATTGAGGATTTGTAGATATGTTAATCGATATTTTTCTTTGTTGTAGCAGGTTGCAAATTGTGTAATAGTGTGCATGTGTCATGTTAAAAAAAAGGGGGGTACACAGTAGAAAGATTTATTCGTAATAAGAGGTGAACGTACCAAAACGTGACACCAATTATTCAATTTAATAAATCGAGTAAGGGGTGTTACAGATTGAACTCCAAATCTCTCTTTTTAATGAAAAAATGGATAAATATGACACATAAATGTTTCAAATAAGTAAATTTGGATATATTGCGCATGAGGTGTGTAATCTAATACTAACTAAGTTATGGTAATAACTAATAACTAATATCAATTTTGTATGTTAGAAACATCAACACAAAGACATAAATTTATCAATTTTATTGTGCTGATAAACTTATGTCTTTGTGTTGACATTTTAAATTTACATGTTGTATTGATATAATTATGTCTTAGTGTTGATAATTTTAATACACAATATTGAAAGTTATTAGTTATTACTGTAAATTAGTTAGCACACTAACGCAACCCCATTGCATGAAATACAAAGAATAGATGCAATGCCAAATCGCCTACGTGATAAGGTTTTTTGCAAGTTCATTTATAGATCTACATCAACCTGATTTTTTTTCTTCAATGATCATGGCGGATTCTTGAACAATACTACTAGTTCTCAAAACTATTTAAAGAACCGTCTTTGCCTCAAAATATTTGTTCGAGATATTCAATGAAATGATATATTTCAGAAGTACTTTAAAAAGGATATGTACGTATGTGATAAAAGATACTCTATCCGTCTCACTTATGGTGAGGTGTATTTCTTTTTGGACCGTCTCACTATAAGTGAGACATTTCCTTTTATGGCAAAAAACAACTCTCTCTTTCTCTCTCTCTCTCTTTCTCTCTTAGTTTATATTCTCTTATACTTTTTTCTCTCTACTCACTACAAAAAACACGCTAATTACCAACGGAAATATCCGTGGGTAAAATCAATTTATCCGTTGGAAAACAACATTACCAAGGGATTAGCAAGGGATAGTAGCCATAAGTAAAAGCGACGACGCTAATTTTTTTAATATCCCTTGGTAAAATTTCCAGCGGCAAATCCCTCGGTAAATCTAGCTCAGGGTTTAGGGAATTTCCAACGGCAGTTATCTGTTGGTAATTACTGATTATGGTTTAGAGAATTACCAATAAATAATGACCACCAAAATGAGAATTAGGATAGATAAACCTCAGAATTCTTCGTCAAAACATAACCAATGTACGAATCAAAAAGAAGCATGGAGTATAAAGTTTAGAAGTTAGTTTGTGAGACACCAATTCTAAGTAGTAGCAGCAGCATCATCATCATCATCAACAACATGAGTTTGACTTCATTGTTGGGGTTCCTTAAGTTAGGTTGTGAGACATCAATTCTAACCGGTAGCATCATCATCATCATCATCAACAACAACAAGAGTGTGACTTGATTGTTGGGGTTCCTTAGACATGAACCGCTTCATCATCTCTTTCAGCTCCAGCCCTTGCTTAAGAAATTCTTGCAGCCATCACTTCATGTTGCATTTGATCTCGCATCTGGTCCAGAATGGAAGGATCCAAGGCAACTGAGGGGTTTTGGGTCGAGTTGTTACATATGAGGCGTTTTGCAAAGTTCCCTGCCCCTATCATCCTCTTTTTCTTGTCTAGCTTGCCTCCAAGAGCATCATCTATGAAAATCTTGCTCAAATTTGGATTGTCACCCTTTGTTGCAGCAATAGTTTTCACTTTTGCCTAAATAATAATAAATTTATAATGTAAAATTAGCATTCGAGGAATATCAAACTTACACTTGATATTAGTTTAAGAACAAAACTATACGTGTAAATCTCATGACTGAACAATGGCCCTTCGCTAATAATCAGATGTTTAAACTAACACAATGTCAACCATAAGAGGAGTATTCACTTAACCTCACCAAAATAATTCATCTGTTTACAATCTGCCAATTCTACACTCAACTTTTCATTTGATTTCAAATCTTGACATGCAAATTTAGTTTTTAATATCTTTGCATGTTCATATCTCCTTGCTCATGAAGAAGCCCCTTTCTATCTAATAATTATGATTGTGAGTAAAAAATTGGGCTTAATTGTGGATTTTGTAAATTAAAATGTTGCATTCATCTCTGTTATTGGACAGCTGATACCACCAGATTTCACCAAGGTCAACCAGTCCATCGCCAACTATGATCTTTGCATTAGTCCATCACTAATCCCATCAAAATTACAACTTTATATTATCCTTTCCTTTTATCTTCGCAAATAAGAAAATCACAAAACAAAAGAAGCAAATAGCAGAGTGCCGTGAAGCTCAATTAATAGGACTCTTAATGAGGGATGAAGGAAGTATATACTGCATTTAACTTTAAAGAAGAAAAATAAATTAACATAACTATATATATGGAACTTCAATAATAATAATATAAAAATAAGAAAATCGAGTGAAAAATAAGCCAAAACAAATATAAAAAACTATGCTCCAACGAAACCAGAATCATACGAAATTCCACACTAATAACACCTACCATTTACCATCTCATGATTAAGCTAGAGTTTGATTTCTACTCCATGAGCTGGATATATATATTCTGATAAAAACACTAAAATCTCAAATCTCGACTCAAACGAAAACTTATTCAACAAACAAAAAATAATCTAAGAAATTGGACACAAAATTAAGATAAAAGTAGCATTGGATCGGACCATGAGCGCTTGATTCCCCTTTTGCATTTACGCAACGTGGGATCGTTCATTCTGCAACTACCATTTTTTATCCAAAAAACGAATCATCCCACGTCACGAAATTGAAACATTGAAGCTTCTCTATCCATCACCAGAATCATGTATATATATAGATATATATATATATATTGTTTTTTCAGCTAAGAATAAATGCTTTGCGCAGATAAAGAAAGTGTGTTTTTCGCTTCTGAGTTATCATGAGTTCATGAATGTAAATGATGTGTATATATAATATGAGTTGCATTAGCGTGCTAACTAATTTATAGTAATAACTAATAACTTTCAATTTAATGTATTAAAATTATCAACACAAAAATATAATTATATCAATACAGCATGTAAATTTAAATACCAACACAAAGACATAAGTTAATCAAAACAAGAATATTGATAAATTTATGTCTTTGTGTTGATATTTTCAACACACTAAATTGATATTAGTTATTACTATAAATTAGTTAGTATTTGATCGCACACCTATATAGTATAGCCCTAAATTTTCACACACACACAAAATAATATTATATAATGTTAGCATCAATATTTCTAGTATTTGTTCCATTTGTTTTGATTTTAATACAACAAAAACTGTTACTGATTTTATAAATTTCATAAAACTTGAACTTCATTATTTTTGTTCTTTTATTCGTTTATTAATTTGACGTTATAAGAAAATTCAGAATATGAGTTTTATTTTTAAATAATTAATAAAAGGGATATTGGCATCTAATATCATGAAACTTTTAAAAAGTTGAGTTTTTCCCATGAACTTTAAAATTGACAAATAATATCACGAACTTTACCCCGGGTTTATTTTTTCCCACGAATGAAAAATTCATGTTATTTTAATAGATTGAAGAACAATTTTGGAGGGTTTGCTTCAAGAAAAAATACCTTCAAAGATAGAAAAACTTTAAGTTCTCAAAATTGTTGTCGAGAAATTAAAAAAAAAAATCTGTATCATAATATTATTTGTGGGAATTTTTTCATTCGTAGGAAAAAACAAACCCGGAATAAAGTTCGTGATATTATTTGCCAATTTTAAAGTTCGTGGGAAAAACCCAACTTTTTAAAATTTTCATGATATTAGATGCCTATATCCCAAAATAAAATTAATGTTAATGTGGACTAAAAGAAGAGAGGTGATCATATTAGTGCAAATTCAAATTATGTAGCTAGCATAACATTAAGTTCACATTCACATTTGCATTCCTAAGTTTGATAAATATATTGATAGGGATGTGATCATATGATAACCCATATTTATGGTGATAACCTAATAACCTATCATTCTATGGACGAAATATATCATTTTATAGAACATAATATCATTTATGGATTTTAATATCAATTTTTTTTAGTAAAAATAATATTTTTGACCCATAAAATGATAGGTTATTAGGTTATCATCATAAATATGGTTATCATTCTAACGCACCCCTATATTGATATATATCATGTATATACGTAAGTGTGTGTATTTACGCATGCAGGGTTTAGTGAGGGACAGAGAGGGAGTGTCAATTTGGAGAGAAAGTGCAAAAGTTTGATATGGTTTTGTTGCCCTAAAGCTAGGGTCCTTTTTTAAAGTGATAAACAATTATGAATTCCAAAAAGGGTCTTTATCTAAGCTGTGTTTGCATTCTTGGATTTTTATGTTCCCGGTTTAGGTAAAGCATTTTCTTGCAAAGGAGATCTGTATTCGACTCCATCTAATTTAATTTTCTATATATTTACTAATATGCATGTTTATGATCTCTACCTTTCCACCTTCAAACCATGGAAATTTTCGCAGATTCTTTTACTCTCACTATTGAGCCATTTGATTAATTAACTGCTTGGGATACCATTTTCTCAGGTATCAAATTACATAATTTTGTTTGAGTTCTCTATTAAAAAAATCATACATACCAAATGAATTTGATCTTTCATTGACATAGATAAATTGAAATTATTACTATATAGATAGATATGGCTAATCAGTGTGTATACAGAACGGTATTCAATGAGTATAGATAAAAGATCAACCAATTTAGTTTTAATACCAAAATTCACTTTGGTCATATCCAATTCAATATATATCTTTTGATAATCACATGATATCTGTGTATGATGATTGTAAAATATTAGTACCATGAAAGAAAAATTTATTTTGTCGCGATGCTCACATGGGAAGGAAGAAGTGACATGGTCACCTAGTTAGGATCTCTAGGCTAATCTTGATTTGAACTCCACTCTTTCAATATATGCCACGACTAATAAACAAAAATGCGAAATTTAATAAATTATGATGCTGCTCATCATTGCCTAACAATGATGAATGTTAATAACCGATGAATAGCAGTTTAATCACCTTTTTAAAAAGCGTTAGAGTTATCAAAGAATATATAGAAAAGACATGATCATTATCAAGATGATGTTTAGTGATAAATTGATGTAGTGAGAATTTTCAGCAGAGTGGAGGGCATACAACATGTGGTCGGATCTGATTCTTTTGAAGTGCAGACCCAATCGATTGGACGGTTCGGTATGCGTCCAGTTCAAGACGGGAACATGGTAAGAGCAGTACATCCAAAACATGGGATTCCCACTTTTCCACTTTGTAGTAACAATTGTTGGAGTAAGATAGAAAAAAAGCCACGTTTGGTGGGGAAAAAAGCAATCCTGCTTCGCACGCCTTTGTTCATAAAGTGTTTCCTTCATGGACCAGACGTCGCGTGGAAGACAATCAAATATAGATGGAGGGCACACCAAACTAGTCTTTTCTTCTTCTTTGTAATATATATATATATAGGGGAGTGTTATATTGCTAACTCAATGCTTAATTGCTAACTACAACTCAATAATAGTCATTAGATATTCAAATTAAAGGCCTAGATCATTAACCACAAAATATCAATACGATCAACAAAAAACGTCAATAAGGCTATAGGATTAATTCCAATAAAAATCAAAGGGGTATTAATGTCAAGTTAGTTATAACTAACTTTTAAAAGAAATCTCAAAACTTTAAATTCATATAACATATATCAAATTAAAGATAGTTTTATAAGGATTCCAACGATATACTACATGCATATGTTCCGACGTCAAAATTTGAAAAAAAAAATCAAGAATTTTCTTATTTTTCGTACACAGGCTAATGTCAATACAACTAAGATAATATGTCAATATAAAGCATATACAATGTCAATCCTAAATTTGTGTTGACATTCTCAAAGCATTGTGTTGATATTTTCGAAACACTATATTGACATTTTCATCCAAAACCCTAATTTGGCGTTTTTTTTTAATTTTTTTCGATTTAATTAATAAAAATGAAAATTACACGTGGCAAATTGTAGACCACACGTTTTTTAAAATCATGTGGCCTTAAATTAGTTGTAGTTAGCAATTAAATGATGAGTTAGCAATTGATCACTCCCCTATATATATATAGGTCCTGTTAGGTTGAGATTTTTTTAGCTTAATTGAGAACTGAGAACCATTTTCTGCAAGTAGATTATATCAACTAGGGAGTATTATCTCATTTCATTTCAATAGCCAGAATATCAAATGTCAACAGCCCGTATTAAAATGTCAACAACTAAAAAATAACACTTATAATTCACATATCAATACCGAGAATATCAAATGTCAACAGCTCGTATTAAAATGTAAACAACTACTCCCTCCGTCCCACTTAAGATGACACGTTTTCCTTTTTAGTTTGTCCCAACTAAGATGACACATTTCCTTTTTTAGAAACTTTCTCTCTCCAATTAATACACTCAACCACTTTTTATCACTCTTATTAAAATATCCAACTTTCTTTATCTCTCTACTTTAATACTTACACCCACCATTTCTCTCTCCAATTAAACACTTTCACCAATAATTCCTAAAATCCCGTGCCGGCTAAGCAATGTGTCATCTTAGCCGGGACGGAGGGAGTAACAAATAACACTTATAAATTCACATATCAATAGCCAGAATATCAAATGTCAACAACTCGTATTAAAATATCAACAACTAACAAATAATACTTATCATTGTCTCGGGGAAGCTCTCAAATTACTCAAGATGACAAGAATAACATCTCTGTGATAAAATTGCCAACTCGCAATGAATAGTTTACAAAGATAGCAGGTCTAAGCTCAACATTTGCCCCTCTTGTGCCCTAGTGCATTGGGCGTCGGCTCTTCTTGTACGCAAAGTCGTATCATTGCGGATCACGCTTTCGTGCTTAACTTTGTCTATCATCATCTCAAAATTTGTTGCTCAAGAAAGCAATTACAGATTTATGGTCCATCCTTCGTAGTCCCATCTTAAACTACATTCTTTAGGGAAGTTCCTATTTTGTCTAGATTCTTTCGTTTCCTTGACTAGTGATATGAATCCGGGTAGCGCTAAACTAAGGAAAGTGAGGTGAAACAGGTGACAAAGAGCCAAGCCGCAACTGGAGTCAGATTTGAGCAGTGATTCGCCTATCCATATGATGCCCAAATGCTATTCGAAGGCTACCATTGTTTTCATCATTAAAAGAGCTTCGCGTGGATATCTTGCACGACTCAATCGGAGCTTGGATGAAGAAGTTATGGTCATTTTACGAAAGTCGCGAAGTCAAGCAAAGGAGGCTCCAGAAAGTTCACGCATGCGGGTGTTTTGTTGCATGAAAACACCCAACCAGGCGATTTGTGTCCGAGAAGAATTTAAAAGGCGGGATTTTGAATTATTTTGAGTGTCTTTTCATATTCCAACCCTAGTTTGAGTGACCTTTCACCTCCTAATCATCTACATCTATAAATAGGGTCTTTTGTATCATTTGTAAGAGATTAGAGTTGAGTTTAGAAAAAAAAGAGTCTCCTTTGTGAGAGTCCCTCCCCATGTTGGGTGAGATGAATGTTTGGAAAAATTCCACGGCCGGGCTATGGTTGCTTTGTGGATAGCCCGGGGTTAATCACTTAGTAAAAATGAGTGCTTGGATGAAAGTTGCCAAGGGTTGTTATCATCTTTTTGGTGGAGGTCCTTAGGTCTCCAAGAGGTTCTTAGGTCTCCAAGTGGTCATTTCCTCACACACTTTTCTTTCATTTCTATTCCCCCATCTATGCAATATTTTGTTCTACTCCCTCCGTCGTGAAAATTACATATTTCCTTTTTCGTCCGTCCCTAAAAATTTGTCACCTTTCACTTTTACCATTTTTGGTAGTAGACTCCACCTTCCACTAACTCATTCCCCTCACATTTTATTTTAAAATTAATATATAAAAGAAGGAACCACATGCCACTAACTTTTTCAACCCACTTTCTATTACATTTCTTTTTAGAGTAATATTTATTTAAGTTTCAATGTAATGTGTTTTTATGTTATTGTTGTAGTGTTTATAGTTTGTAATTTTAATTGTGTTGCTTTTACAAGAACAAGTCTTGGGCTAATTTTGAAGATTCATATCAACTAGAAAATTTTTGTCACACTTTGTCTCAGCTATCTCAAAATTCCACTTCTTCAACTTTCACTTGGTTGGTTGAACGTCTTGGAGTGTTGATCGAGTCGATTACTTGGAATGATCTAGTGAACAAGTCTAGATCTTGACTGAAGAAATGGTTGATCTCAGAGTAGGAAAGAAACTGAGGCTCTGATACCACTCTGTCACGACCGCATTTTGCTAAGGATAGCGAAAGCGGGTAAACCGCGAAGAATAAGGGGGATTAAAGAGAACGAGAAAGAAAAAGGGCTAGAACTTGAGATTATGAACAAATGCCAAGTCAACGATATCATAAAATAGAAACCAAATATTCGATAACATGGTCTCGAGATAGAATAAGCATCTCGTCAAATGAATCAGAGTTCGTGGTCTCGAGATAGAATAAGCATCTTGTCAAATGAATCAGAGTTCGTGGTCTCGATAACATGGTCTCGAGATAGAATAAACATGATTCTACAATTCTCTCTTCACAAAATCACAGCAGAATAAGTCCTTACAATTCTCACTTTACGACTTCGTGTATGAAGACACGAATCGTTGGAAGATCCACTTGATTATTTAATAACATCGACTCTAATCATCACTTCTTCCTCTTGACGTTCAACCTGCACATTTATTAATAATGCAGGGCTGAGTACAGGAGTAGTACTCAGTGGATACGTGCCGAAAAGCAAAACATACATTATATAGTTGTCAAGCTATCACAGTAACACGCGAGGGTTTTTCTTAAAAGGCCCGAGCTTACTAAATTCTTTTGTGAGCTAAAAGTTTGACTACAGACTAACTTCTTTCATTATTCATAATTCATCATTCATAATATATATTGGTCGGTTATTTCAGTTAACCGATCGGTTATCGGGTAGAACCGATATAACCGATAACTGGTGCGATGCCTTGCTCCCGGAACCGAACCGAACCGATAACCGAAATTCAAGAATTTTCGGTTCGGTCATCGGTTAACCGACTAACCGATGACCGAATTCCCAGCCCTAGATTGCGTATTAAAACACGGGTTGATTTAAATTAGGAAAAAGAGAGGAAAGGTAGAATTTGAGATGATTGCAAGAATTTGCAATTACATTTGATTTAATACATTCATACCGCAATTACATTTGATTTTGCTACATCCGAAGAGCAATTACATTTGGTAAATCGAGCCGCAAAAAATAGATTAATCTAGGTCCGGTCAATTGCATTTTAACATTCAAATAAAAATCTAGGAAGATAATAGATCTACTATGTAAGAAGCATAGATCTACATCTAATATACTATACTACCATACTGCATAATCAACTATAAATAACAACACAATCATAGGGCTGCAAGTGACGGTTGAAGAATAAAAGGAGACCTTGACCTCAACAACAAATCACTTGCAGATGTGCTTCGTATTTACCATTATGCATCATATTTAAAATTATAATATTTTATCGGTTCTTTAAAAATCGATCATATTTACCATATTAGGATATCCCTTAAAAATAGACCACTATTTAAGGAAACTTTGTTCTCACTAATAACAATACTTCAATCACGTTTTTATTCTACATCTATCTTACTTTACCGAATGCGTATTAAAACACGGGTTGATTTAAATATTGTCTATTTTTTGGACGGAGAGAGTATTATATATTCACTATTTTTCATTTTTTTTATTATGATATATTAAGGACTAAATTTCCTATATAATTATGTAGTATTATTTGTCACATTTTAACAATATATCATAAATTTCCTATAATATAGTTACAACATTATGTAAATTATTTAATAGATTTTATTTTATGTTGTTTATTACTCCCTCCGTCCAAAAAAAATAGAGCAATTGGTGCGTGACATAGGTTTTAATGTAGAATTGGTAAAGTAAGAGAGAAGGGAAAAAAGTAAGAGATAAGTAGTGTTAGTGGAATGATGTGTAGGGTTATTATTTGTTGAAAAATTTCCATAAATAAATGTGTTGTATTTTCTGTGCACGGCCAAAGATGGTAAGTGTGCTCTATTTTTTATGGACGGATGAAGTATTATATTTGAAGCAAATACAACTATACGAGTATATTTTTACTTATAGTGATGTTAATCTGGTGATACCAGTGGTCTGGCACCGACCTAGACCCCGCTGGAGCGACATTCGGGTATGGACCCTAGAGCAGGCAAGCAACGTTCAAACCTTACTCAAATATAACCCGAATTAGATAGGCATGGTGGTTGTGGTGGCTAGAGACATTGATGAATGATTCATCAATGGCGAACAAGGGAAATCATTTGGAGAGACTCAGTGACAGCGAATTAATACAACTTGGAATTCAAACGGAAAACAATGTCCACCACAATGGGATCCGGCTACAAATTGAAATGGTGCCCTTCATGCGTGAAGTTGATGCAGCCTCAAGGGAGACATATTGTTTTCAGTTTGAATTTCAAGTTGTATTAACTCGCTATCACTAGTCTCACCTAATCATTTCCCCTGTTCGCCATTGCGTTGAAGTGAGAAAGAAGTAGAAATGAGAGACTTGGTAATGGATGAAGACTTGTACAATTTTACTTTGCTACAAGCTACTAACGGGTCCGGTCATCCACGACCATAAATCAGAGTTAGATACAAGTCTATATTTGAGGTGGATTTTAACAAAGTTTATTAGTATAAATTTAGATGGTATCCCAAGTTTCGAGACCCCTATTATTTGATGTTCAAAGACTCTTCATCATTTACTTGATATATTTTAGGTAGGTTACTTAATTAAGAAAAAATATAAGTATATTAATATTTCACTGGCATAGCCAATATTTTTATATTGGGGTTTCGCACGGCACTACTATTAAAATTGTTGCATATCTTTAAGTATCGACGGCACCATAAAAATTTGAGATATAAATTAAAGATACATACAGTGACAATATATATGAGTGTTTCAATAATTAAAAGATAGATTTATATTAAAAAAACATCAATGAACATAAATGAACAAATAAACAAAAATTATAAGTACCAAATTACTAGTGTTAGAAAATTGAAAAATACTATTAATTAATTAATTACTAGCTATGAGTAAAAAAATAAATTATTTAATAGATAAATGAATTAGTAAGGAGAAAATTGAATAAAATAATTTTATGATTTGTTGGGCAGTCAAACTATTAGTGTAGTTTATTATCAAAATGCCACGAGCAGTAGTGGGATAAAACAAGAAACTATGGTAAGGGAAAAAAATATCCTCCATAAAATGATTTTGGGAAACAATGTTAATTGAGATATGAAAATATGAAAAAAAAAAACCAAAAAAAACAACAACAACATATTTATCACGTAAAAAAGGTAAGTGAATTACAGTCTTCTTCTTGGAAATGCATCACCTGCTTCTCGATCCATGGTATAATATGGAGTATATGAAGGGTAAAACTTGTAAAGTAAAGCAAACATCATTAAACAAAGAGGTATGAGCAGAAGACGTGAATATAGCATTGTTGTCTCAATACATAACAAATTCATTCTGTTGTTCAATGGCCGAAAACCTGAATATAGCTGATTAATAATTAATATTACCGAGTTAATCCAGAACAAAAAGTTCCATGAGGTGTTAACCAAAAAAGTACTACTCCTAATAATAATGAAATGAATCTTTTCCTTTCTTATTGGGCTACATTAATGAAATCATTTGAAGGGGCTACATGGTCATGGTTTGGGCCGGCAGAATATAAATATTAAAGAGAATGGTTGGTTTTAAATTTAATGAGATGAAGTGGCATAGGAGTCTTGTCCGAGGATAAATTTTGGAGAAAGAATACTCATTTTTCAAAAGAGTCCACAATTTTCTAAGATAGATTTTTTTAAAGGAAAAATTACCTTTAAAGTCATGAACTTTTAAAATAGTTTAAATTTTTTTCATGAATTTTACTTTTAAAATAGTTTAGTTTTTTTAGTGAATTTTAAATGTTGCATATAAAGTCATGGACTATGAATTTTTTATCCAACCCGACCCGATAAATTTCCAACACAAACTTATCTTAGATAGCGTTTAATATTTTGAAGAGTTTTCTACTTAAAAGAAGTTCTATATTATTCATTATTATATATTTGTACAATATTTTACTTTCAAGTTTAGGATATCATTTTTGTATATTTTAAATAGGTTATGTTTGTTTATTAAAAAAAAAAAAAACTACTTTACGAAATGTTGCAATGTGCGATATAAAAGGAACTTAAAAAATTATGCTTCCAATTTCACGGACTTGTGGAGGCAGTTGTCATACAAAGAAAAAGAATGTCAAAAGCAACGAAATCAGAAGTGTTATTATAAAATATAATTGCACAATTTTATTGACGGACCACTTTTTAACTATTTATAGTCGGTTTTCTCCTCTTTTACTCACACCACTCCACCGTACACATACTTTGCTTCACCATGAATCTAAATACACTTATTGACAGTGATTTGATTCGTCTGGTGATAAACTCGTAGATTAGCAATTGTCTTGGATGTTTAAAAGTACATATTTTAGTGTTTTGAAGCACATTACTTGAGTTTTCATCTATGATCCCCTACTTTAGTGTTTTGATAAGTTTGTCGAATTTTTGTAGTCAAAACAGGTGGAAACGGGTGAAACAGCAGCCAAAGATTAGGCCGGGCGTTCTACTGCACGAAGCCGGGAGTTTGCTCCAAAGGTCGGGCGTTCCCACTGTCCCCGGGCGTTTTCCCATGGAAACTCGCTGGGGTCGGGCATTCGCAGCATCATCGTGGCTCAAGAAAAACGCCCGGGCCTGGTGTTTTGTTACTTAAAATCGCTCGGCCGGGCGATATGCCTGTGCGCTGATTTTCTTCTATTTTTCGCCCCAGGTATAAATAGGACCTACTCAGCACACTTTCCACACGCCCTAGAAGCAGTTTCCACATTTGTGAGCAGATTGAAGTGACAAAAAGTCCAATTCATCAACAAGTTTAAAGACGAAGACGAAGACGATTTGCCCATTCAATTCACCTTTGGGAGTATCTTTATTAGTTTTCCTATGTTCAATTCACTTTCTATGGATTTCTCTTGTGAACTTGCGTTGAATATGAGTGGCTAAATCTTTTGTACAGTTTTGGTGAAGACTACAATGAACGCTTTTGATTAATTGAAGGACTTTTGATTACCTTTGCTCTTGTGATTTCTTTGTATCATTCTTGTGCTTTTTTAATTCAATTGCTTAGCTACCAATTGAGTTTGTTGACCTAGCTATGAGTAATAGAGAGATCCCTAATTAGGATTGATAAAAGAATTAACAACACTTAGATAATTTGCATTCGAGAAAAGGAATTTTAGAGTGAGGGCTTGAGCCTTTTGTTTTAAGGAATTAATTGTGAAGTATTAGACGGAGACTTCAATATTAATGATTAATCAATTGGTTGAGTGCACCCGAGAGAGGGCTTAGCCTAGACTAGCAGCTTTCCTAGTAATCCTAGAGACTTTAATTGGGTAATCGAAGTTGTTGAATTGTTCGCATCGTGTTCGTTGTAGTTGGATCTAAGGCTCTACTGTGTTCTTTTATTTGAAACTTCTCTCTTTGTTGTGTGCTTTTAGCTTGTTTATGTTTATTTGTTTTTCTTCAAAATCAAAACCAATCTTTCCAGATTCTCTAGATAGTAGTTAAAATCGGGTCATGGTACTTAAGTTGTACAATTTGTCTCTGGTACTTAAGTTGTACAATTTGTCTCTGTGGATACAATACTCTTACTTGTTTATTGCTACACTAACCCCGTACACTTGCGGATAATTCTCGTGTTTAAAATAAATCAATACGTATTGATTTTCGATATATTTTGGTAATATTGATAATACTTTTATTTGTAACATTCAGACTAATGTTTAATTATCATCTTCTTCCTCAAATGCAAAGCCATGAATAATTTGTTTGAAGATGGAGATTGGAGATGGAGATGAAAATAAGAGTATATCGTACCATTTAATCATAACAGCATAACATCAAACAAGATAACAAAAAATGCTCCTTCATTTGCAAAATACTAGTTCTACTGAATAAAAACATAAGCTAGTTGAATTGGAGACATATGTCTTCTTTGTTTCCCGTTCATCCGAATCTCTCTGTTAAATGAAAAAAGAAGTGAGATTTTAGATTAATGCAATATGGGAACAAGAATGAGCAAGAAAGACAGTCATACCTTAAAAATCTGTCTCGAAGAGAATGGTTATCCTGCTGCTATTTTGTCTTAAATAGTTTACTGAGTTCATCAATTGTACGACCATCAGTATCATCGGCCACGACCACCGTGCCTATCCAATTAGGAATATAATCTAGGAGGACCTCAAGGCATTCCACTTCTTGATGGGCTGCGCAGGCGTGCATGGAGAACTGGGAGTTCAAACTTCGCATAGTGAATTTCATCATTCATGTTTATTCCCTCTGAAACCAACTCATTCTCACCCAACTCATTAATGTCAACGGGATTCTCCACGGTGAGAGGTGGAAGGAAGTGTGGGATAAAGAGAAAGAAAGAGGTGGAGCTAATATTTCCGGCACGGGTTTTAGGAAATGTTAAAAAAAATAGGTGAAAAAAAGTTAGTGGAATATGGGTCTCACTTGAATATATATAGTTTTAAATGATACGTGAGTAGAATAATTTTATGGATGTGGGGCCTTTTTACCATTTATGGTAATTATGAATCGGGACTCCTATTCGCGGATGGACCAAAATGGAAAAACATAACTCTTATTCACGGAGGAAGTATCATTTAGAGTGAGACATCCCAAAAAGGAAAATGTGTCACTTATTAGAGTGGGACGGAGGGATTATCTAATACTCTCTCCGTCCCATAAAAATATGTGCACTTTCCATTTTCGTCTGTCCCACAAAAATATGTGCATTCCAGTTTTGAAAAGATATCAATTTAATAATGTTGGTCCCACTATCCACTAACATTATATTAACTACCACTCTCCTCCTCTCTTTTACTTTACCATACCATTCTCTTCATCTCTCTTGCTTTATCAATTTTTTCTTAATTCTCGAGTCATATCCTCTGTATTTTTATGGGACGGAGGGAGTAAGATAACTTGAATCACTATTTGAAGTATGGTTGTCAACTGGGATGGGCCAGCTAGGCTCACTGTAGAACTAGGCTATAATTGGGCCGTTTATCAAACACATAATTAAGTACCGGTGTGCACATGCCCTTAATGTGCACCGAGACTAATAGGGAGTAGTATTTTTATATATTATCAAAAAGAGAGAAAAGAAAAAATGGTACTGTGTCAAGACATCCTAGTCGAATGAGGTTCAGAACTTGTAACAGTAGCGCTAAGGCTACAAAGGCGGCGAAAACCCTACAGTTTGAACTCACATGCGAATTATCAGCAATCACACAACTTATTTTGTCGTTTGGATAGCGTGAAGGGGATCGTCCGCCGGAGCTAGCCCGTCGGAGAATGTTGTCAGCTCTATCTACTAAAACTATTTTATCGTGAATAGATTGGGCATTGACTAAGGTGACCTTGTTCAAACTTCAAATCAAGAGGAAATAATTAAGTAAGTTATTCCTGTTGTTTCATTCCAATATTTATATTTCCGCATTTCAATTCTATTTTACAACAGACCTTAATGCCGTGTTTGGTTATTTGGTGGCACACAGTCATGAGCGGCTTAACGTGCCTTGGGCAGGGAATGGCGGCCAAGGCATGAGATTGGCTGCCGGAAACTTCAGCCATGGATTTAGCTTAAGGATTTGTTGCTTAATAAATTCTTGTTCACAATCCCAAGTTTGTGGACTAAATGTGTATTGCCTAATTTGCATTTATACCATGCACATACCATATCAGTCATACACGTTGGCCTGTTCGGTAATCATATCACTAAATTTTATAGGATGTCGATATTTATCACCATACTATAGATAAAATTTCCACATTTTCAAATGATAAATTTGCAAAAACAATAAAATTGCTCCATATTAATGCGTATATCGCTTGTCGATAGTTGATTCTTCAACCGGGTTATGTGGATAAAATCCAATGCTGTTTTTTTTTTTTTCAAATTAATTTTTTGTGAGTTGCTTGTATTTATCAAATAAATTACGTTTCACATTCAATATTATTTAATTCTGTTTCTTTCACCGACAGATGGTTGATATATGTGAGCAACGAAATTAGATTTAATTAGTTTTAATTGCCCCTTTTTTGTACATGGTTGAAAAAATGTGAACATGTAATCCTATGGGCCACTTCAAGAAACTAAGCATATATGGGCCGCTTACTAGAACGGGCCGAACAACATTGATTGGACTAATGGGCTCTCGGTCGTAGCCTGCTCCGTTATCATATACTCTTCTATAGGTTGTTCATATTAAAATACTTTAAAGTAGGTCAAACTTGATCATTTGTAACTACATTTTGTTTATCTAAATTTAATTAATATAGATATTAGCAAGTTTCCCCTATAAATTAACTTTACTAATATCAACTCTAATGGTTTAAATAAAATTGACTCTTCAGTTGTAATAGCAGTCCTACGTACGTGTATATGATCGAATATTTTGCAATACTATTAATAAGAATTAAACAAATATGAGTGATGATGATAGATTAATAGTAAAATACTAACATATTATCGAAACAACCCAAGATATTTTAAAATTCGTACCTATTTGTTTAGGGCCTTTAGGCATATTTTTAATAAACTAACAGATTATATATACTCTTATTTTCAAATATATAACAGACTATTATATACTAATCAAATTTAATAAATATTTATTAATTTGTACAGAAAAAAAAATTGTTATTAATTATCGAACTAATTAAAAACAACAAGTTGACCTTCTTTGCAAATAAAATGATGTAAAAAACTATTGTTGAGGGTGGTTGCACGATTGTGACAGATGTAAAAAAAACACCAAATTATACTACTAAATTTATTTCTACACATTGTGGGCCTCAAAATGATAATTTGTATACATAAGACATCTTTTAGAATTGCATAATTTTCTTTCGAACATACATTTGACAAAGTATACAAGTATAGTACTCCCTTCGTCCCACTTTAACAGTCTCATTGACTTTTCTGCACTCGTTTTGTAAAAGTGATAATAAATAGTTAAAGTGGGGAAATAATAAAGTAAAAAAGAGAATAATGTAGATAAGACTCTTCTCTATATTATTCTCTTTTTTACTTTATTATTTCTCCACTTTAACTATTTATTATCATTTTTATAAAACGAGTGCAGAAAAGTCAATGAGACTGCTAAAGCGGGACGGAGGGAGTACTAAATTACACCGAATGGCAAAAAAAAACAACTTATTTATTCTCCATAAGATTCAAAATGAAAATGCATACTTAAATAATGCCAAACTACTAAAATAGTATCATCTTCCTCCATCCATTGGCAAAAGAATATGATCCCTAGAGATGCTGTCATATCCCACACTTGAGTTCATATCACCATTACCAAAGTGACTCATTCCATCATCAATTCTAATAAAAGACTCCGTCTCTTCTTCATCGTGAACATTAATTCGTGCCCATGAGTGATTCCCTCAGAGTATTAGCCTTTCAAGCTCCATTCGTCCCTAACCGGAGGACATTTGATGTGCAAAGGACTGCCATCAAGATTCTACAAAGTGGATTCTATTGGCCAACTCTTTACCGTGACTCTGCAACACATGTGTTGCAATGCAATGAATGCCAACTCATTGGTGGAATATCCAAAAAGAAATAGATGCTCATTCATTGAGGTAGAATTATTTGATGTACGTGGGATAGATTTTATGGGACCATTCCCAAAACGGAGGAGTATCAATATATTTTGCTTGCAGTTGACTATGTCTCTCGATGGGTGGAAGCAATTCCTACCAAAACTAATGATCTAAACTTGTGACTTATTTTGTGAGGAAAAATATTTTTAATAGGTTTGATACACCCCGTGCACTCATAAGTGATGGAGGCTCTCATTTCAACAATAAATGGCTGGACAACGTGTTGGACAAGTATGAAGTCAAGCATCGAGTCACTTCACCTTACCACCCTCAAGCCAATGGGAAAACTGAGGTTGCGAATAGGGAGATTAAGTTCGTTCTGCAGGAAACAGTAAGCACAAATAGAAAGGATTGGGATGATGCGTTGTGGGCATATCGTACCGCATACAAATCTCCAATCGGTATGTCTCCTTATCAATTTGTTTTTGGAAAATCATGTCATTTTCCTTTTGAGTTAGAATATAGGTCTTTTGGGCGGTAAAGAAGTTAAATCAGGATTTCTACAAGGCCGGAGAAGATAGGCGCATTTTTCCTAATGAGACGGATGAGTTTAGAATGGAAGCCTATGATAGCTCGTCTACTTACAAAGCGAGGATGAAAGCCTATCTTGACAAAATGATCAGCCCAAGGGAACTCACACTGAGGGATGTTGTTTTGTTGCACAACTCAAGACTCTCTTTTTCCCGGGAAGTTGAAGTCAAAATGGACCTGCCCCTACATGATCAACAAAATCTGTAATAGTTGGACAGTTGAGTTGTTAGCTCCTGATGGAACTCTAATCCAAGCCAATGGCCACCGTGTGAAGAAAATTCTATAGCTCGGACAAAGTAATGGAGGAGGACGAGGTTTCATTGGAGAAACCTCCCAAAGAGTAGAAGGGGTAAAGTAAAGCTAATGATTATAAAAGAGCGCTTATTGGAAGGCAATCCAGTCATTTATTTCCAGTTTTTAAGTATTTTTTTGTTTTAATTTCGTTATTATGTTTATTGAAATTTCGCAGCTTCTGGACTACTCCCAGTGACCGCTAGCGCTTGCGCAGCGGTCCGCTAGGGCCTACTAGAATGGTTCTGACTCACTTCCAACGATCGCTGGATCTTTAACCGCACTCCAGCAACAATTTTTTGAGTTTTTGCTTTGTTCAGCCTCACCATGAAAATTTCAAGGTATATATACTATTTTCTTTGATTACTCACGTCCCAACCGACTCTACAAACTTATTTTACACTTTGTTGTAAATAAGTTTAGAAGGATGACGTGGTGGACGGTGAGTTTAGGATGTTTTTGTATTTAAAACTCGAAGGTAAAATTTATGCCATGAACATAGCATGAAGAACTTAGAAACACGCATGTAGAGGGACACATTAGACTGAGTTGCCTATGATTTTAAATTCTTTCCACCTATGATTAAGTATGGCTTAACGTTTTGATTTGATGGTTTTGTGAAAAGATGCATACTTAGTTAATTGTTTGTTCGCCTTGAATCAAGCTTATACCTTGTGAGATTTGAGCCTTAATTCTTTCTTGTGTGATATATCTCCATGCATGTACATGTTTCTAGAACTTGCTCCTTATCTACCTAAGTTTACATAATGTTTAAGTAGATAAGGGAAGATGTTAGACAATCTTTTCATAGCTACTTTTTATCCAAAATTTTTGACCCTTTTCAAAAATCTCTTATTACCTTTGGAGCCAATTTTGAGCCTTTAAGTCTATTCCTTAGAAGCCAAAATAATGGGGACAATTCCTTGGGTTAGTGTAGTTTATTTTATTTTATTTTGAAGGAATTGGAGAGATAAGGGAGAAGTATATAAAGTGGAAAAAGTAGTATGCTTAAAGTTTTAAAAGTGCATGTTCTGAAATTGAAGAAATTTAAAGTGTGATTGATCTAGAGAGGATGCCTATGTTATAAAATAAATAAATAAAAAGGAAGGTTGTGAAGAAAAGAAAGAAGAAAATCAAAGGATTGGAAAGTGAGTTGAAGGAAGAATAAATGTTAAAAGTGTCTTAGGTTTATAAGAAAAGTGGGGTCTATTTTACTTTACTTGGGTTTTTTATTTTTTGTCATTTTTAAGCCAAATATTCCTCACCTACCAATGAGCCTACATTACAACCAAAATAAAGATCTTTCGTACTTTTGATGCTTCGTACTTTTGATGCTTAATCACATCGAGTAGAGGAGGGATTAGACTTTGAGCAAGCCTATGATAAACTTTGCATGATGCATGATTTGAGTGTTTATACACATTACCTTATACACTTCCTATCTTTGGAAGTTTGCCACATGTGAGTGCATGAATTCAAGGTGTTCCATGAGTTAGTAAGGAAAGTGCATTAATAAGCCTTGTTTGAATTGATTGTGTTAATTTACGCTTAATGTATTCATTCCATTTCCATGCTATGAGGCAATTCTGACGTCTAGTCCTTATGCAATCTATGCGTCTATATTGTTTCTTTTGTGTTTTGTTTGAGGACAAACAAAGAGTTAAGTTTGGGAGAGTTGATACGCTCGGTTTTTGCACTATTTTAAGGGCATTATTTGGTCTGTTATGAGTGTCAAAGTTGCATTACATGTCTATAAATTGTACTCCCTCTGTCCCTCTGTAGTAGAGGCAATTCTTTTCGGCACGGAATTGAAGAAAAGTTGTGTTAAGTGAGTTAAGTAAATGAATAATAAAGTAGGAAAGGAAAAAGGTAGAGAGATGAATACGGAATAAAGTAAGAGAGAAGAAAAGTTGTTGTATTTTGCCAAAAAAGGAAATGACTCAGCTACAGTGGGACAACTAAAAAAGGAATACGTCTTAGCTACAGAGGGACGGAGGGAGTATATTTTGTCTATTTTGGTATTTTGACGTGTTTTGTGAGAAATATGCAAAATAGAGCCTAAAATAATAGCTAAAAGTTGAAGTTGGAAATCTGAGTATTCGAGAGGTCCAGCGGCTCGCTGCAACACAACCAGCGACCGCTAAACAGATAGCGGTCCACTTTGGAAAAGTTAAGCTGAAAAGGAGGAACACACCCAACGACCGTTGGTTTGTGCACAGCGACCGCTCCAGATGATCCAGTAGCTACGGGATGATTGCCAACAACTGTTGAAACAAAGTGTAGCGACTGCTGATCAAGAGGCAGACGCTACGGAACACATTGCAGCGACCGCTGAACAACGTATAGCGGCCCACTGGGAAAATGCGGTGCACAGATTTGACCTACTTTCTCTTCAAGATTTACCATACTGTGCTGAATATTTGTCATAATTAAGGGACATGAAAATAAGGCTATAAATACCCCCTCAAGCTTCATCAACAAGGGACTTTTGCAGTATAGTTCCAGGTCAAGAATATTTTTTTAAAACACCTATATGAAGGAGAAAATTACAAATAAACTCCTATAGAAAGGAGGAAACTACAATTGATGTCAAGAGGGCTCGAACTCGTCACCTCATACAATAATGTCTAAGCACCTTGCCGCTAGGACAAAGGCTCTGGACCAGAGCAAGAATACTTAGAGAGTTCTTCCATTATTTATCAAGTTCAAGGTGTTTGAAGAAGAATTCAAGAGAAGATCAAGGCTACAAAAATTCTACATTTTGGTTTTTATCAATTTAGTTCTAATGTTTTCTTCGTTTTCCCTACAAATTATGTATTTAGATTATTCTATCATGTGTAACTAAACTCATAGTAGAATTCTAGGGATGTGTTAGTAGTGACTTTGGCTATACAGTTCTTATTTATTTAATATCCGTTTTGTTCATTACTTTGCTTCTAATCTAAGTGTTGGATAATTGCTTCACGTTTGAGTGACATATTCTATGAAATTTATTGGCTTGCTACATAATCGTGAGAGGATATTGGCGAGCTAGAAGAGCTTAGTTGATGTTACAATTAACTTCCCTTAAAACGACACTATTAATTGAGAGCGAGAACATTAGGAGTCCTAGGAGCTTTTAGGAGTTATTAATCTAGGATTGACAACCCTAGTGTCTATAATCCACTTTGTGCAGCATGGACAATATAGTCGTGACTCGTTCTAGTAAAGTATGAACTGTGCTAGGGTGTTGTAGTTGGAATCTGTATAACCCTGAAAGAACATCCCTTGAGTTCCCTTATCTCATCTCTTTTCTGTCTGTGTTTTATCTGCAATTGTATTTTTCTTCGCTTTTACAAGTTTTATTTTCAAAAAATCAAAAACCTTTTATTTCTCCAAATAGTAAAAGAAACCTAGAAGATAGCCAATTTGTGTTCGTTTTCTCTATGTTCAATAACTGGTACTAACCTTTAGCTATACTATATATACCATGCATACTTGTATAATTATTTAGTGCTAATAAAAAATGCATCACATAGAATCTCCGTCAATGCACTCTTATTGCCTCGAAATTCAGCTTCAGCACTAGACAAAGCTACTACTCTCAGTTTCTTGCTTCGCCATGTGACAAAGTTCCTCCCCCACAAAGGTGAATAACTGGCAGTTGATTTTCTGTCATTTGGGTTTCTTGCCCAATCAGCATCTGTAAACCCATGAATTTCCAGATATCCATGATTCTCGAATAGAATTCCATGGCCTACCGTCCCCTTTAGGTATCGAACAAACCTCAGAGCTACTTGAGACACATGCATGAACTAATACTCCAACTGTGTAGGCTATATCGGGTCTAGTATGGGATAAGTATATCAGTTTCCCAACTAGACGCTGGTATCTGGTGTGGTGAGTAGCTTCGAGTCCTTCAACTATCTATAGACCGTGATTCTGAACTATGGGAGTGTCGGCTGGCTTACAATCCAGTATTCTTGTTTCAGTTAGGAGGTCTAGGACATACTTCATATGACAAATGAAGATCCCATTTTTTTTTTATCTTAGAACTTCTATACCCAGAAAGTAATTTAGAAGCCCCATGTCCTTCATTTTAAATTCTGCAAACAAATTCTTCCTTAGTTGACCTATCTCCTCTTCGTCATCGTCAGTGAGAATCATATCATCTACGTAGATGATATCTTTCCTTCTCTTTTCTTCAGGGACAAGGTATGATTAGAGTTGCTTTGCTTGTACCCGTATTTCTTCATTGCCTATGTCTCCCTCCCAAACTATGCTCTAGGTGACTGCTTTAGCCCGTACAGTGTCCGTTTAATTTGTAGACCTTCCCTCCTTCGAATTACATAGTAAATCCAGGAGGTGCTTCCATATACATATGGGTTTCTTTAGTTCCCCGTGTAAAAAGGCGTTTGTCACGTCGAACTAATGCAGTGGCCACTCCCTGGCTACTGCTATCAAGAAAAGTACTCAAATAGTACTAATCTTTGCCACATGTGAGAATGTCTCGGCATAATCAACTCTATATGTATGAGTGTACCCTTTGGCCACTAGCCTTTCCTTGTACCTTTCAATAGATCCATCTGGCCTTCGTTTGATGGTGAAGATCCATCTGCATCCCACAGTTCGGACTCCATCAAGTTTCAGACATATATCCAAGGTATTGTTCTTCATTAGGGCTCGCTGCTCCACTAGCATTGCCTCTCTCCACTGGGGAATTTTCATGGCCTTGCTATTGTTGTCGCGATCAGATTGCTCGCCGCAACCACCATTGCCACAACAGCCCTCTAGCGAAAATACCTATTCATCTCCAAGCAATTTTGATAATTCCGATGGAGTGAATTCCAACCTAGAAGATTCACATGAAAATGGCTATATATCTAGACAATATGGGACAAAAGGTTTTGTGAGATAAGATGTCAAATGCAAAATTGATTCTGACCTCTTCAAAGATACTTCTTGTTGCAGTGTTTCTAAGAAGATATTATATGATGCCGATGGCAGTTCAAATGAGGATCCAGAGAGACCTCTTTCTGGGGAAGATGATGCTAAAGAAACTAACGGGTTGCTATCTACTCTAGCAGTTTTTGGTGTTATACATGAAAAAGTAGGCGCTGATAACTCCAAGGCTAGTCACGACGTATCAAGTGTTTCCATAACAACTGTTTTGTGTGATTTGTTTAACAAAATCAGAATGAAGTACATCGACAGCACTGATGTGTGGACATTGGAGGAGTTCTATTCCACCACGAATGTCCGTACGCTTTGTCAGCTTTGTGCAAATCTTGAGGCGATACCTTGGCAATGCTTATGTTCGCAACGTTCTTCGTTGCATCGTGGTTCCCACCTTGAGGACAAGGTGGATTTTAACCGCGGGGGAGTCGATACATTCATTGTTCCATATCTCTATCATATCTTGCGTTATTATTTAGTTGCATTATTTAATTAGATAATTTAGAAATTGTATATCTTTTTCATATGTTGGTTGTCTTGCTCATTAAGTTAGTATTAGTATTATAAATAGAGAATGAATGTATATGAATTTACGTCTCTTTCTATTTTATTTTATGCACTTTGTTTAAGCTTGAGTTGACAGGATTCCGCCTCCCGAGACTTCTTGTTTATCGTCTCCGACGTCGTGATAAGGGAAATACCCTTATCATAATTGGTAATGATAATAAACTTAAATATATTTATATTTTGGTCTTCAAACCAAACTAACACTTAAATAATTTGTTATCGAACAAATTAAAAAAAATTTGACCTTATTATCGAACTAATTGAAAAAAGCCAAGTTGACCTTCTTCACAAATGAAATGACGTAAAAAAATCTATTGCTGAGGATTCACATCATAGTGGTTGCACGATTGTGACAAATGTAAGAAAAAAACAACACAAAATTATTCTACTATATTTATTTCTAAACATTGTGGGCCTCAAAATTGATAATTTCCATGCATAAGACATCTTTCAAATTTTTTTCCAACATACATTTGACAAAGTATACAAGTATAGTACTAAATTACACCGAATGGCAAAAAAAAACAACTTATGTATTCTCCATAAGATTCAAAATGAAAATGCATACTTAATTAATGCCAAATTACTCAAATGATATCATCTTCCTCCATCCATTGGCAAAAGAATATGATCCCTAGAGATGCTGTCATATCCCACACTTGAGTTCATATCACCATTACCAAAGTGACTCATTCCATCATCAATTCTAATCAACGACTCCATCTCTTCTTCATCGTGAACTTTAATTCGTGCCCACGAGTGCTTCCCTCCGAGTATTAGCCCTTCGAGCTCCATCGCTACCTCCTTCATACTAGGCCTATCCTCGCCTCTTACATTTAAACACTCTTTCGCGAGGACAGAAACAACAGATATTTCCTCCATATTTTCCAACCCTACAATATTTTCATCAAGAATTTCAAACAAGAGGTCTTGTTTGAGTACAGAAAGGAAATAGTTGGCAAGACTCTTCTCTTCTATCGGCCTATCAAAACTCAATGCTCTTCGCCCTGTAATTAGCTCCAACAGAACAACTCCAAAACTATAAACATCGCTCTTCTCTGTCAACTGGTTTGTTTGCATGTATTCAGGATCAAGGTATCCGAAAGTCCCTTGAACCATCGTGGATAGTTGTGCGAGATCAACGGGAACCAACCTTGAAGCTCCAAAATCCGACACCTTTGCTGTGAAAGTATGGTCTAAAAGAATGTTATCCGGCTTGACATCCCTATGTATGATGGGGGTAGAAGCTGAAGAGTGCAGATACGAGAGGACCTCTGCAGTTTCTGTAGCAATCTTCAGACGCGTGTTCCAATCAAGAAAGCGCGCCTTAGCCTTATTGTGCAAGTGGGAAGAAAGGGTGTCATTATTGATGAACTCGTAGACCAAAAGGGGGACATCAGTCTCCAGGCAACAACCAAGCAACCTAACTACATTCTTGTGGTTGATCTGAGACAGAACAACTACCTCGTTGATGAACTGCTCGATCTGTGTGAGATCAACTCTTATAGATCTCTTTATGGCAACTGTTCTTTTGTCTGCTAGCACGCCTTTGTACACGGTGCCAAAGCCACCTCGGCCAATGATCATACTATCATGGAAGTTATTTGTCGCCTTCTCTAGCTCGGATGAGCTGAAAATGGTGACCATATCCGGTGAGGCTTCTCTCGTAGCGAGTTTTTCTTGCAACTTATCCCCGCCGTTTTGGAGAAAGAATTTATGCTTCGTCTTTCTCTGTGATCTTCTTTTTAGTTCTAAGTAGAGGAGGATGATAGCCAGTAGCAAAGTAATGATCCCACATGCAACCCCTGTTTGTTTGTTTTGTTTAAGGAAACCAAATTTGAAAATAATATGTTTCAAAAATCCGAAGTTAAAGTGTCAATGTATAATGACCAATCAAGACATATGCAATCTTCATATTGTGCTTCTTTTGGGGAAGAATGCATCCATGTTCACCTCTTCCATCACCATCTTGTTTATCCGGACATGAACATGTATAAGTCCCTTCTTCATTATTGCAATACTCCTTCATGGTGCAATTATTATGATTCGTATCTGCGCATTCATCAATATCTGTAAACAAAGAGAAAGAGGTTCATTAGTTGATTAGTCATTCATCAACTACATAACAAGGGGAAAATAATTTGGCGCAAAATAATACTTCACCTATACATCCTTTAGGTAGATAAGGGTTTCCTTCAAATCCGCCCACGCAGCGACAGCGATAGCCATATCCGTTTGTGGGATTGTAGCACTCAGAGTTTTCACTGATGCAAGCATAGGTGGTGGCATCTGTCTTGGCCTCTTCGCACGTGCCATTCCTGATAACCCAGTCAACCACCATAGGAAGCTTTCCTAACATTTGACAAGGTAGTAAGATATCCTTTGAGAAGTTGAAGGCAGAGTCCTGAACAACAAAAGCATAGCCACAGTTGTTGAAATCCCAAACATCGATATAGTTGGAATAGCTCTTGACCTCAACTTCCACCCTCGACACATTCTGGGGGATGGGAGTCTGGCAGCATCCCACTCCGGCACACGACCCTTCCGTGAGATCAGCCTCGGAACTGCACATGGCGGTGCAGCCCGTGGTGAAGCTGCGTTCGAGCCTAGTTCCCGAAACCAAGGCATAGGCATCACACCCCACAATTGTGAACTTGTTTGCAGTATTATTGACGGTGAAATAAGTAGCTAGATCGATCCACGGGTTGTTGTGGAAAGAACTTGAGCCGTTGCGGTAGTAACAATCGTTGGCTATGTAGTGCATCACTCTCATCTGGCCGTCCATGTATATGTCTGTGATTTCGACTTCCGAATCCCCAGAATAGCTTTGGATGATCGACATCTGTGCGGTTGCAAGTGACCCAGAATTGTATAGTGAGGTAGCATTCTTGTGTTGTGCCGAAAGGGAAGGGAATGCGTATGTCGCCGCAAGAGTTGTCGTCGCAGTGGGGCATAGATAAGGGATAATTTTGTGATGAAAGTACTAGTGTGGGTAATATGAACACGATCATCACCAAAATTGATGTTTGCATGTTGTTCAGTTTCTCTTAACACACATTAGTAGTAGTATTTATGTATATTTAGAAAGTAAAACTGAGCTAAGTCAATGAACGTCCGAGTCTTCGATCATCCACTTGAGCGTCTTATGTCATACTAGATGTTTGTATAATCATAATCTAAGAAAGCATTTACCCCTTCTTTACTATTTATAAATCTTCTTTTTTTTGGAATATACAAGTTGTCATCAAATAAAACAAGATGGCAGGAACTTGGTCATTCAACGTTGCACAGATATTAATGTGATGGTATTTTATTACTATATTCCCTTCCAAGTCTTTTATTAGTAGTTTCAATGTTTTTAGACTTAGTCTTATATGTTATATTTAAGTCTTCGATAGTATTAGTATTATTAAGTCTCCTGTTAATTTAATATAGTCTTTTGTAAATGGAAATTTATTTCATTTCAATGTTACATATATCCTCTATAAATTGTTTTCAGAACACTTTACACATTTGTGTTGAACTTGTACATATTTCTCGATAAGTTGTTCATTTAAAATAATGTCAACTAGGACAAAATAGATACTATACGTATATAGACACTAGCAGTTTGTTAAATAAATTAAATTAAATAATGTCAACTCTTATGGTTTAATCAAGAATGATTCTTCTCAATCATAAAGCAGTATTAACTGTGCTGCATATGTAGTCTCTTAATTATTTAAAATAAAAACATATGATCGATTTAATAGTATAATATTAAAATTTACTCTGCGCTGAAAAATTAAATTAGTTTTACCGTTTTGGATTGTCATAAAAAATTAGGCCAAATCTAATATAAAATTTTTTTAACCAATTACATACCATTAATAATGTGGACCCACGATCCACTAACACTATTTTTACTATCTTTTCTCTTTTTATTTTTTTCCATCTTTCTCTTACTTTATCAAATTGGACATTAAAACATGTGTCATGTACAAATTTGTCTATTTTTTAAGGCCGAAGGGAGAATGATATAAATCTAATGAAAACATAACAGATCGATATAGATGAAACAAATTTTATATATAAATTTTATATTTTATGCAAAATAAAGTCATTAACGAACTAGTAATTGAAAACTTAAGTTGACCTTCTTCACAAATGAGATGATGACAATAATATTACTTGTCGAGACTTCACATCATAGTGCCTATATGATTGCGACAAAAGTAACAAAAATAACTACCAACAACAAATTAATTTCACAAATAATGCTCAAAACAAAACTGGAACACCAAAATTGATTGAAATTGCGTTTCATAGTCGTATTTAGACATCTTTCACAACGGCAATCTGGAATTAAAATTGCAAGCACTAAATTGCATCGAATGGGTATAAACAACTTAATTATTCACAATAAATGAATAGCCATACTGAATGCCTATATATTCTAAGTCTATCGATTTATACGTGCTACTTCCTCCGTCCCCCAAAATTTGCTACACTTTGACCCGACACGGGTTTTAAGAAATGTAATGGAAAGTGAGTTGAAAAAGTTGGTGGGATGTGGGTCTTTATTTTAAAATATTAGTTTTATAATAAAATGTGAGTAGCAATGAGTTAGTGGAATATGGGGTTCACTATCAAAATTGGTAAAAGTGAAGTGTATCAAATTTTCAAGGACGGACCAAAATAGTAAACCGTATCAAATTTTCAGAGACGGAGGTAGTAGTAATTAGTAATGAGACCAAAACATAATTACATATTCAATCATGATATATAATCTTTCAAATAGAACTGGACAATTAAATTTTTGGAGAGAAAGAGATATGGAGGATATTAGGAATGTTGCTGAGGCATATTTCCATGGAGCAGGAGCAGCTGACGAGAAACTTACTGATGAATTTTTCCGTTCACTAAACATAGTCGGAGCGGAGATAGAAAAGTTAGCCAGAGTGAGTTCTGTAACGCGGTGGGGGCCGTTGGCAAATACCTCCTTCCAGGAGATCTTAGCCTTTTATTACTTAGGCAAGGTCTTGGTCCCATGTGCACAAGTTGTGACACCCTTCTTCGTAATTCCTATTTTTCTTGCTTGAAATGTCAAGCCAAAGGATCTAACTTCTTCTGCTTTGTATGCCACAAGATATTCACAGACACTGGGGACATGTTGAAGGTACTGGATCAAATTCTCGAGAACTCAGAGTTTGCAAATAGCCTAACTGATGATGAGTATGCTGCCCTTCCGGTATTTTCCACAAACTTTATTATTAACATACTACTCCATTTGTGTTTCTATTAGGTCAAAATATCATTATTGACCGTTAGTTTTTGACAGAAACTCAAAAAAATGATCACTTCAACGACAATTTCATTTGTTTAGGAGTTGATTTTTAAAAAGTAAATGTTCTCGACCAACTTCGTATTTCGGCCATATATTTAGGATAAAAAAGGACTTTACTCTATTGTTATACTAATTATTTAGACATTCGTTTTGTGCACTTTATAGGTTAGTGAAATTGGCTCTGAAGTACTATAAGAATTGATAGCTCAAGGTATACCTATATGCAAAACTTTTGTATTCTGTATTTTATATAGGTTTTCTTTAAAATAGAATATGAATCTCATAATTCAAAATATTAATGAACTAGCTAGAAAATTAAATACTTAACAAGGAATTTTATTAGTTTATTCTCAATCAAATCATTAGAAAGAACTTTACCATTACAACAAGGCCTCCAAATCGAAATAAAAATTATTATTCACCATTTCACCTACCCACACATTATTAATTCTTTGGTGCAAACTTGCCCTTTATCTTATCAACCTCCTTGGTGCCAATCTGAAACGCCTTGGTGAGCACATTATCCGGCACCGGTGGCGTGGCAGCGAACAAGGTGGCGGCGATGGACTGCGTTCCTGGGAGCTGGCTGTTGAAGGCGGCAACAACGGCCGCAGGGGAATCGCCGTTGTTCTTCTGAAAATGGACTAGCCCTTTAGGGAAAACGAAAACCTCCCCTTCCTTGATGGACTTGGAGATGAGGACGTTGGCGGTGGTGATGAAGCCGACGTCGAGCTCGCCTTTGAGCACGAACACGACCTCGGTGGCGCGTGGGTGCGTGTGCGGTGGGTTGAGGCCGCCCGGGGCGTAGTCGATGCGGGCCAAGGAGACGCCGAGGGTGTTGAGGCCCGGGATTTTCTGAACGTTGGCGCCGGTCACAGCTGACCCGAAGGAGTTGTTGGTGGCGCCGCTCTTTGATAGACCGGTGAAGAAGAAGTCATCCGCGGTTACGTTTGATTTGCATGTATATCCGTTCACCTTCAACTCTGTTTAGACAGAGATTTGCATTCATACAAATATACATATCAAAATATTTACTTTCGTTGTTGTTAAAATTAAAAAAATTGTATGTTCACTTTTATTTGACACAGATTCTAAGAAACGTAAAATAAAATGAGTTGAAAAAAGTTAGTAGTAGATATATAGTCATACTTTGTATATTAATTTTATAGTAAAATATGAGTGGAATTGAGTTATTAAACGCATGATAATATGAGAATGAAACTCATAGTACTCCCTTTCTTTGGTACTCATTAAATGTCTCATATTTGAAAATTGCGGGTTTTAAGAAATTGTTTAACATTATGAAGGAAAGTGAATGAAAAAAGTTAGTGGAATATGAACTTCACTTTTATATATATATTAATTTAATTTTAATTATTTTATAATAATTATGAATAAAAAGAGTTAATAGAATGTAGGACCCACTTAGAAAAAATAATAAAAGTCAAATAGGACATTTATTGTGGATCGTCTAAATAAAGAACTATGATACATTTAATGACGACTAGAGTCTTTTCCCCCTAAATTAATGGATGATAGTACTATTTCTTTTTCCCCTAAAATATATTTTATATGCTCCGTCTAAGATGACACATTTTCTTTTCTCTCTTGTTTTGAAAATATAATAAATAGGTAAAGTAAAGCAAAAGTAAAAAAGTAAGAGTAATGTTGAAGAGACCATCCTCTATATTATTCTCTTTCATACCTTACTTTCTCTCCACGTTAACTACTCCCTCCGTCCCACAATAAGTCATGTTTTGTCATTTCGGTCCGTCCCACAATAAGAGCCTTATTTTATTTTTACCATAAATGGTAAGTAGGCCTTACATTCCACCAACTTTTTCCACTCATATTTTGTTATAAAACTAATATATATAAGTGAGACTCATATTTTACTTACTTTTCTTTACGTTTTTTAAATCGTGCCATAACTGAATATGATTTTTGAATATTTATTAATATCATTTTTCTAAAATACGTGCAGAAAAATAAGGTAATATCATCTTAGCTGAGTCTGGGACAGGAGGGAGTAGTTATAAATTACTTATCTAATAAGTAGTTCAAAATATTTACGTATTGGAGTATTCTCTATAATTCAAGCTTATCTATTATATGTATTAATATTGCAACTACAGATGTATGAACATGTTTACTGTTTAGTAATGCTATTTTTAATAATTAATGAAGGAAATAAATTTGGTTGTTGAGGTGAGACCGACAGCTTTTACTAGCATCATTGATACAGATAGAAACATTATCTTTATTACTTACAAGGTGCTTTTACTTTATGGAATATACTTCCTCACGTTCTATTAAGATGGAATATTTATTTTTCAGCACATAATTTGATATGTTATTATTTTGTGAGTTAAGTGAATAGATAAAATAAGAGAGAAAGAAAAAGTAGAGAACATCCTAAAAGAGAAAATGTATCACAGTCGGACGCGAGGAGTATATAATTTTACTAATTAAATTTTATATTTTAACATATTCTACAAAGTAAATAATTTTCTCATACAAGATAGAACAAGTGACGTACAGAAGAAACAATTTCTTTTTATGACAAATTTGGAACAAACAAAAATGTTGGTAAAATGAGTAAGAAGATAAGTACCAGAAGTGAGATCAGCAACACAAACATCTTGAAGCAAGTCAGGATCAGCAAAAACTCTGCTGCAAAGCATGATAACAGCCACCATCACCACAGCAGAACCGGCACCAGCCATGACTAGAAGCAAAGTGTGTGTGTGTGGGTGAGAGAGAGAGAATGAAATTTTACTAGACAATTAAAAATCGAAGTCTCTGTGCCTTTTCTTTGGTGTTGAAGAAGATGAGCATTTAAATGAAAAACGAAACAGTACTGCCAAAGTAAGCCACGAAAATGACTCAAAATAAGTGTAGGATTGAACAATCATTGACTTAATTTGAAAGCAAATTAAATTGCTATAAGAAAATGACATGGTAGTTGGTGGAAGCACAAATGTTGTGTTTAAGATAAATACCTTATTTTTAAAGATTGTTTTTTATGATTAGGTGAAGCCAAAAGTTGGTAAATTATCTAATCTTTGTCGGAGGAGCTTTACCTAATTTTGCTTAATCGTCACACACACAACATTGATTAGTCTTCATTGATTACGATCAATTGGGAAGGAAGTGTGTATCGTCACGATTCATCTACTATTGCAGAAGTTATATATCCTCATTATCTTATGTTTGTTTCCTTTTTGGAATAACATTAGAACGATTCTCCAACTTTCACAAAGATGTCAGCAATCTTTTCTCTTGGTTCACATTGCTTATCTTCTCAAGTTTTGTTTTCAGTTTCTTTCCTAAGTCATGCGTCGTTAGTTGAGTGCATGTAACTATTTGCCACCCAATATAGATCAAACTTATACATAAAGGATTGATGTGTATTTAATGTTGTGAAAACTGTGTAAATATATAAAACACTAGCATGACGTAATATAATCCAATGAAAACTAGAGAAATTACACGCAAATAAATTGAAACAGAAAAGACAAATTAGAAACTATAAACCGTAGATATAACTGTAAACCGAGTCGATGAGTCATCTTTCCATAAGACGAGATATGCCCCGGTAGTGCTATCAGATTGGCATGTCGTCCGCAAAGATAAAACGGTTTCGTCTCTTAATTGGTAGCATTACTAGCAGTAGGGGCGGACCTATGTATATAATGGGTAGGGCTAAAGCCCTTAATAAAATTGTATTTTGAGTTTTTTTTCATTCATAAATTTTTATAAGTTATCCAAATTTAAGGCAAATTATTATGTAAAAGCCGTTATAAATAATTTAAAACACTCAAAAATATACTTTAAAACAAAATTTAGAAATCACAGCCTATCGTTATTTACTTCTGCGTCCGCTCCTGGCAGCAGAGCTCCGGCGAAATAGATGATAGCGAGGGCAAAGTTTCGACAGAAGACTATGCAGAGAAAGAGAGAGCTACAATGATATAGTGTTGAGAATGTAGGTGGGTTGAAATGCATGGACTGGGTACTAATTTAGAGGCCTAGTCCAATTCATGTGAAGGCTATTAAGCTTACTATTATGGTTTGACTATAACCTAGGGTTACAAACTTTTATCCTAGACGGGACATATCTGGACACGCCTCGCGTTTGGGATAGATCAAGATGTGGGCATCAGCCACAACACATGGCGCACGGGGCACTGGGAAGGTGGCACACGGCGCGGGGCCTGGGGCACGCGACACACCACTCATGACCACGACTGTCCATGGCCACGGTGCATGGGGCACGGCCACGACACGCGGCACGCGATTGCGTTCTCGGCGAGCCAACTACTCCAAACCAAACCCAAATTTATTAGATTTCTAATGAGTCAACCCAATAATGATATTAACCCCATAAGGTTTGACCAAAACCAATAAATTCATATGTATTTATGTCAAGTTTTCATGTTGTGTCAAAAAGTGATAGCCATACTAAACTCAACTGGGCCTTAAATTGAAACATAGATTTTGACTTGGGGAGAGGGGTGTTGGGAGGTATTTTCCAGCTGTGGTAGTTTATGGGGTAAAATGGAACATGAGGGACCTTTTTGCAAAATGAGGGTTGGATAAAAACATCCTACCCTCCCCCATTCAACCCTATCGGCCCCCGCCCCGGCCCCCTTTGTGATTTTCGCCTCCCCTTCAACCCTACCGCCTCATTTGAGAGGGCTACTTCGACTAGAACCCTACTCCTTCCCGGTCACCTGTGCCGCCTTTACCCGCCACTGAACCCTAGTCACTAAACAAGTTTTACCTTCTGTCCAGCTTTTGGTGGTTGCAACTAGGGTTGGCAATTTTTGACACGACACGTTAACACGACACGAACCGGCACGAAATTAATAGGTTTGGGTCAGAGCTTATCGTGTTCGTGTCCTTATCGGGTCGACCCATTAAGGACACGAAAATTTCGTGTCGTGTTCGTGTCGGGTTCGTGTTATCCGTTAACAATGCGTGTTCGTGTCGTGTTCGTGTTATCCGTTAACACATAATATTTTAATATTATTATTCTTATTAACACATAATATTTTAATATTATTATTCTTATTATTTTCATTTTTCAATACGTATTTTCGTGTCATTAATGGGTTCGTGTCGTGTTCGTGTCGTGTTGACCCGAAACGGTTCGTGTCGTTAATGGGTTCGTGTCGTGTTCGTGTCTGAGGGTAGCGGGTCGTGTTCGTGTTCGTATTTGAGGTTTTTTTAACGGGTCGTGTTCGTGTTTGTTGTTATCGTGTTCGTGTCGTTATCGTGTCGACACGATAACGACCCGACACGCACGATTTGCCACCCCTAGTTGCGACCGATGCTTTGGTCGTGTTGGCTGGATTCCCCCCACCTTTGGGTGCGTTGACGACTACGTCGTCGCCGTTGAGATGTAGAGGTGGGGAGAAGGTGGAGGTGGCGCGGAGGGATTACAAACACCGCCCATCAATCCGTCGGTGTAGGTGGCTCTGTCAACCCTCCCCCCCCACCCACCCCACTGCCGCTAATGCCTTTCCACCGCCACTTCCACCACCGCGCTTCCCATTCTGTCTTGCACATTTCATTTTGTGCCACTACTCGGGATATCCATGGAGGTGGAAGCATGTTTTCTGTAAGTACCTCTTTCCCATAGTGTGAGCAAGTTAATTTGCTCTAGTCTTTTTCCTGTCTCCAATTTGTGGTGAATTTGATCACCTGTGGAGGGAATGGTTGGCTCCGGTCAAATGCGTCTAGCCCTGTGGTGATTTCAGATTGGTCGGTCTCTGGTTTGAGCTCCTTTTCGTTGACTGTCTCTCTTCTCACCATTCCGTAAGCTTTGTCGACGGTCGGTATAAGGGATCTTGGTTGAGTACCTCTGTCTGATTTTGTCATATTTCTCAACTGGTGCCCATATGAATTGATAAAGTATGCGTTTTTGGGTCACCTTGTTGTATTTGTCGATGCTTTTTGGACTATCCATGGGATTGGGATCTCTGGTATCAACGGATATCCACGTATCATGGAATTTGTTCTAGAGGGCTTCCAAACATAAATCTCCTTGCTTCATCGCCATTGATTGCCAGTGCAAGTCATGCACTTGAAATGGATGTGCTCCACTCCCGTATGTGACCGCCAGACCTTCCCTCAGATCTTCGATTGTCTTGTATTGTGACACTTCATTTACCAAACTGGATTCGAGGTTACTGATGATCCAATTAAAGCAGCAGCGATCTCGTTGCTGCCATTTTGAGTAGTCGGGATCATCAGAATGAGGGGGTTCTGAACCTCCAGCAATGTGAGAAGTCGGCTCCTTTTCCCCTATGGCTCTTTCCATCAGATTGACCCAAAGAGGATAATTATCTCCATTAAGTTTATCTTTTAGGTTGATTTCTCCCAAAGACTCCAGGTGATGTTGTGGCTGTTTTGGGGAGGTTTCGAACTTGTTTCCGGATTTATTCATGAAGTTCATGAATTAGGCAAATTGTTCCGCAAAATCTACCATGGTTTCAGCTAGGATTGGTTTTATATTTTCTGCGTCAAAATTTGACATGGTTGGGTTTGTGTTGGTTTGGCAGATTTAAAAAAAGGCTGAGAAGGGTATGCGCGGGACTATGATGACATTGTTCTGAGTCCCAAACTGATTTTTCCTGCTCTAAAACCATCTTAAAGATGGTAATTGAGAGAGGTATAGAGAGATTGATAAGGCATATTGGAAGTAGAAAGTAGAGAGAAATATGTTTGTATGTTTCTTGTATGTTTGATCTGCTCATCACTCTAGTATTTATAGGGAAATTTAAGACTCTTCAAGTACACCAATAAATGAAGTTTGGAACTTTACATTACTAAGAACTCTACAATATTGAATGTAACCTAAGAACTCCACTATAATAAATAGTGGGCGCCCATTTATTCTTATTTTTCCAACATTATAACAGCCTATTTTGGCTAAGATCGTCATTTCATTTTGAACTTTGGCTAAAAATATCGGCCACAATATTTAATCAACCCTACATTATGTTATCAATCCTTATATAATCAACTTTGCAACTTTTGCAATAAATATATGGTGACGTAGGTGCCCGTGTTTTGCGGACATAAGCGTCGTTTATTTAAAACGACGTCGTCTCAACACCCCTCAAAACGATGCCTTTTTCATTCCATCATTTTCAGATTTAGAATTTTTTTTCAAACGTTCTTGGTTCAATTATTCCATTAATTTTTTTAATTATGTAAGACCTATCATAATGCCACATAAATACCATTTCTCTAAATAATGCCACGTACTAACTGAAAATTTTAGTTATGGGATAATTGCAATAATATCATAAGTTATGATTTAATTAGCTAATTTTATAAATTGTACTAGTAGTCAACCAAAAATTGTGATTTAATTGATAATTTTTCCTACCAGCTTAGAGGGGAAACTGCAGATACCAACAGCACTACTCATGCTACCAAGTGTGTGGTCCAAGACCAACATTGAAATTCATTTTCCCATAGGCATAATTTGTGTAAAAACTGCCCCTGGTAAATAAATGTCTATTGTATAACGAGATTTCACTAGTTTTTACTTCTTTTCTTTTCCATTTCTCTTTAGACGGACGGATAAATGTACACAGGGACAATACAATCTTATAGAAAGAAAAAATAAAGAATGTTATACTCCATCTGTCCCATTAGAAATGAAACGTTTTTCTTTTTAGTTTGTCCCACTAAAAATAAAACATTTCCTAAAATGGAAATATCTCTATCTCTATTTTTTCATCCATCTTACTTTACCAACCCTACATTAACTCACAAAACAACCCTACATAAAAACACGTGTCAATTCACAAATGTTGCATATTTAATGGGACGGAGGGAGTACTAACTAAGATTATCGGTGGAAGCATTTCACTTGAGAGTAAAAACAACTACAATAGAAATCCATCAGCAAAAAGTCATACTACAGTCTTCCTTCATCTATTTAAGCAAAACAAGCAATGTAAACAAGATGACACAAGGAGATAAACGTAAATGACATTAGTCTAAGAGTAAAAATAGTTAAACTAAAATATAAAAAATTCTGTTACTACTTATTATTCTTCTTGTTTCAAGAGCTTCGCTGTTTATCAATTCATAACAACTCCAACATGTACTATGAAGAAGAAGATTCACACGCAATCAAGAGACCAAGTTTGGATATGTCGTGCTACAGCCACCTATCCTGAATGTTGGGGGATGCTAGACTATGTGATCTCTTACGACAGCTAGTGAAAAAAACGATGGAAAAAGAGGATATGACTCAAAACACTACTCATTGGAAATGAATTGGATAAACAGACACAGTAATCAAGCTTCAATCAAGTCCGAATGGTGTGCCCCTGACTTACAAATCAGATTCAGAATCTTTGAAATCTTTGGAAATAGCCTTCCATAAGCTTGGTATGATCATATGGACAGTAAAATGTCCATAAATGAACCATGAGCATCACAAAATATGCAATACCATTCTTTAGTTTCGTTAAGGATTCGCAAGGCCGGAAAGAGGCACAGAGAAACTGATAAAAATGAGTGTACACATCTACGAACTATCAAGGGGCTTGGCATATCTCAAAGTTCCAATCTACCATACTACTATTAAATAGTGGATTAGCCTATACTTTTTATATCCATCGAAACTTATACTCCCTCCGTCTTTTGCACTCGTTTTGGAAAAATAATACTCCCTCTGTCCCACTTCAGGAGTTCCATTTGAGTTGCACGGATTTTAAGAAATGTAAAGGAAAGTGGGTGAAAAAGACAATGGAATGTGGGTCCTACTTTTATATATTAGTTTTATAATAAAATGTAATTGGAAAAAGGTTAGTGGAATGTGGGGCTCATTACTATTTATGGCATATTCAACCAAGACTCTTAAAGTGGGATATCCAAAAATGGTCAACCAGGACTCCTAAAGTGAGATAGAGGGAATAGTTAAAGTGGAGTAAGTAAAGTAAAACAGAGAATAATGTAGAGAAAACACTTCTATAGGAGTATCATTTTTCCAAAAACGAGTGCAAAAAGGAAGTGTGACATCGGGATGGAGGGAGTACTTAAAAGTAAACTCCTGCAACAAGTTTAATTTAAACATGCATAATTTAATCAATCTTGAAACAACAATCCCTTGGAAATTTGATTGAAGAACTTTCTCCTCAATGTACTTCAACACGATCAGACCAAACCAAAGACCCCAACACACATCATCGAACCAAACCAAATACATCACAATAATTCATTGAAAATATTGAGAGAAGATAGCCAAAACAGGACATGATTAATTTAAGATTATATCCAAAGAAACAATTTGCAGAATTGGGGATTTCCTAAATTGATCGATCAGGCATCCAAATGGGGATTGCAGTGTTGGGAATAAAAATCATTAGTTTCAATAAGAAGTCTCAAGTCGTCAAAAGTAAAGCGGGGACTATTAGGATCACTGGTGGGTGACTCACCGGAAGAATTGACCGTTTTGGGCTGTCGACAAATGCCACTCTGTTTCAGCTTCTTGTGAAGCAGTTTCTTCTTCTTCCTGAGGCGAAAAAAGAGGGGCTTTTTTCCCTTTCTCCCGCAGCGCTTGCACTTCCACTCATCATCATCAGACATCAATCCACCAAATTACATGGCGCCACCATTTGATTCTTGAAATTTGTGCGAGTTAAAGAATTTTTCGTAGGCCCCTTTAGCAATGGAGAGAGGAAGAGAGCAGTTGTCGTTTTTCACAGCTTCCTTGACAGATACTGCTTTCAATACATGTCGGTTTTCCTATTTCCTCAAATGCATTTATTCTTCTTTTCCATAATTATATTTGAATTTGACTAATGTATTTTTATATATATAAATTCATTATTAATTACGATCCGCTCGTAAATTTAGGAAATTCAAATTTAACTCAATATCCTTACTAAAGATTATGTACATATCTCAATAATTTTGAGATATGGAACTCTAATAAATGGAATTTAAAAAGATTATACTATATCTCTATCTTTTATACCAACTATTTAACCAAGCAAACTAGTACGTATATAGTTATCGACTTATCGTAGTAAAGGCGTAATCATGAAATTTTTTTATTTTATTTAATAAAAATATCAACCGGAAAATATTACTCCATGTGTAATAAAGAATAAATGTTTAATGCAAGTTACGAGTATTGAGATTAATTCTAATTATGCATTACACAAAATCCATTCATTGACAGGGCTAGAGAGAATATATGGCATAAAACATTTTAATATACAGTAAGTTTTCATTTAAACATGAAATTAGATAGGACTAGAGACAATAAATTAAATTATGTACATTTAAGTATTTCTTCCGTCACATAATAGATGTCATACTTTCCTTTTTAGTTTTTTCCAAATAAATATCATATTTTCCTATTTCCAAAAAATTCTCTCTCACATTAAAATAAATATATTATTTTCTCTTTTACACTTAACCCATAAAACAACATCTCTTAAAATCTCATGTCAATCACTAAATGTGACATCTACTTTGAACGGAGGGAGTAATAATTTTTATTTAAATTACAGTTCTGTGATAAGTTTTGATCAGTTGTTGAAATTGACTGTAATAATTTCTTTTTATAATTTTGGCTATGATCTTTTCATGGTTAAAATCGAAATTGATATGACAATTAAATATGATATGATAATAAAATAATATTATTCTATTTTAAGTATTAAATGAAACGACATCGATTAATACAGCTGCTGATTAATCTGAAACGGTTGATTCAATTTCAAATTCTATATTCATATTTGAAAAATTATAAGATTGATCAAAATTAATGCAAAGTTGTCATTTAAATGTTTATAATTTTATATAATTTTTAAAGTTCAGGCTTCAGCTACCGTTAACATTTATTTAATGATGAAATTAGCTTGTTGCCATCATATGAATTCTTTTATACTCTCTGGGATAAATGTTTCATGCTCCTTTCATTCAAAAAAAATAGACAAAGTTATAAACAGCAAGGATTTTGTGCAATTAATGAATTAAGAGAGAGAGAATATGATATAAGTAATGTTAGTGGATTAATTGTGAGTCCATGTTTAAAATAATGTATAAGGTTAGTACTGATTTAAAACTTTTCATTTTTATAATTAGTCTAATTTTGGTGGACGATCCAAAATAGCAAAACTAATCTATTTTTATAGACGGGAGGAGCATTTCCTTTCCATTCGTTTGTAATTAAGTGTCTCATTTCACTTTCAATTTTGATAAGTAAACCCAATATTCTATCAACTCATTTTATTTATATTTTATTACAAAAATTATTTTATACAAATAAGACTTATATTCCATTAAATTTTCTCTCTAAATTTAGTTAAGCCATAGGCTTAAAATTTGCCATGTCTTATAGTGACCACATTTTTTTTAATTACATACGAACATTCAATTACATTATACTCCTATTTTATTAAAATAGACCATTTTTGTTATTTTGCATATTCCTTAAAATTAGCTAATTCTGTTTCAGAGAAAACAAATCAATTGAAAAGAAGTGCACGTCACATATTCTGTCATGTCTAATGTGCATCTTGCGATTCTTGCCCAATCCCAATTTTAACGAAGCATGTTTATCATTTTATGAAAGTGGTTTTTAGGAAATTAAAATAATAAAGTAAGAAAATGTAAAGTTTTGACCTTTGACAGGAGGGATTAATAAACAGAGGTGGATGTGTTTGCGCTGTCTGATAATTTTATTTTTTTCAAAATAATTGGAGTGGTTGATTGATTTAGCATTTGGATTGTAATCATTTGGGATATGTTTATTTCCTTTGAGTTTGGTAGCTAGGTGTCATGCTTGACCATCTTCTTTATTGTTTAAATATCTTAATTATTGATTATTATTTGTGTGGTTGTTATACGGATATTGCCTTTTTATCATAATTCAGTTGACTAATAACTTCGAATGCTAATTGATGAATGAATTCAATTTTAAAGATACAACTTGAGCTAACAATATTAAAGTGCGTAGACTTCATTTACATCACTAAAATGCCATTGAAGGACCTAGATATTAAAATTTCCAACTAGTTAAACTAAAATATGTAGACTTCAGCTGCAAAACAACAGTAATAAAAATATTTAATTAAAGTAATATTATACTGATCCAAGAAGATTAAGTCGCTTCTTTTTTCATTCGTTTTAAAAATATAACAATAAATAGTTAAAATTGATAAATAGTACTTCCTCCGTTTCATAGTAGCAAAGTCATTATATCATTTTGGTACATTCCATAGTAGTAAAATTATTTTCTTTTTTATAAAAGTCAACAAATTTCTTCTAAGTTACTTTACTTTATCTTACTTTATTCTCTTTCATCTATCTATCTTTTTCATTTCCTACTTTATTCTTCTTTTATTTAACTCATTAATACAATTTTATTTAAATCACTTACATCACTAAATGCTGTTCTATTGAAGGACCTAGATATTAAAATTTCCAACTAGTTAAACTAAAATATGTAAACTTCGGCTGCAAAACAAAAGTAATAAAAATATTTAGTTAAAACAATATTCTAAAAAAGTTAAGTTGCTTTTTTTTTCACTTGTTTTAAAAATATCACAATAAATAGTTAAAGTGGATAAATAGTATTCTCTCTATTTCTATAATAGTGAAGTCATTATACCATCTTGGTATATTTATAGTAGTGGAGTCATTTTCTTTTTTAGTAAAAGTCAACATATTTCTTCTCACTTACTTTATTGTCTTTTACTTTATTTTCTCTATCTGTCTATCTTTTTCATTTCATACTTTATTCTTCCTTTCCATTACCGCGGAACGGAGGGCTTTTCTACATTATTATTGCTTTTACTTTTTTGCTTTTTTTATTATATTATATTATGAGCATTGGATGCTAAATATTTACTTTACTACTCCCTTCGTCCGCGAATATAAGTCCTATTTAGGGTTTCTTTATTGTGAGCATCGGATGCTCAATTCACGGACTACTCCCTCCGTCCGCGAATAGGAATCTTATTTTTTTATTTTAGTCTGCCCGCGAATAGGAGTCCTGGTTCTTTTTTACCATAAATGATAATAGGACTCCTCATTCCACTAACTCATTCCGCATACATTTCATTTAAAACTAATATATACAAGTAGAACCATTATTCCACTTACTTTTTGCCACCTACTTTTCTTAATATTTGTTGAAATTCGTGCCGCCAAGAAATGTGACTCCTGGTAGCGGACGGAGGGAGATTATTTATCAATTTTAACTAATTTATTATACGTGACCAAGCTTATTCTTGACAAACGACGGGCTCTCGCTAAATTAGTGTGATTAGCGTGGACAGGCAATCAAAAACACGGATTTCCGAATCATATCCTTCTCATGGAGATGGAGGCACTGCAAACACCAAATTAAAACTTTTTTTTACAAATGCTACTGATTTAAGGCAGCTGCTTGTAATTTTATCAGCGAATCAAATTGTAAATGAACACTAATCTATTATCTTAAAGTTAAATACTGAAATTGATAGATCCAACTGAATAACATTAAAATAACTCAATTTTATTTAATTCGTCAAACCACCTAATATCACCTAAATGCATTGATTTATTTACCATTTCTATTATATTGATAATACTCTCTTTAAAAAATTGACCATTTGTCATGCATGATACTTAATTGAAGAAATAATGCATTAGTATTAAAATTTGCATTGAATCTATATTGTGATTTAAGGACACAGTCTTCATAGAAGAAAATTCTACAGAACACCTCATCATTTAGTAAAAAAAAATTACTATATTCGATATAAGAAAAGATTAAATTTTTATTTAGGTTCTCTTCGGACTTTTCTTTTATGTAGGAAAGTAGACATACATCATAATTGCCACTATCGATTTTTCAAGTAAACTCCTTAACCAAAAAGATAACGATATTGATTAAATTTGCACTAGGATCCGTTCTATTAAAAATATTATTTTTATCCTTGGATCAGCTGTTTCACCAATTGAGGTGCCTACAAATCAGCGCGGAGAATAGTCATTGGGACTGCCGGTGGATACCCTTGCTAATTACCAAAAAAATATATTATATTTAATAATTGAATATATATTATGTTTGATTCATTAGAATAAATCTCACATTTTAATCCTAAATGGATAAATTATAAGAAAATAAATCATAATCATCATCCCTGATGAAAATAATCTTACAACTTAATCCCATATGGATTAAAATAAATTAATAAATTTCATATGAATTTACTTCAACTTTTAATAATTTTTATATTATTACTAATAATAATAATATGGTCTATAAAATTAGGGTTGAACAAAAGGGATGGATGGGGCAGAGCTGCCACACCGGGATCAGTTTCAAAATTGAGAAGCAAAAAATGAATTATACTGCTATTATAATATCATTACTTTGCGTGCAAAATGTTCCCATGGATTAAATTCTCAATGGATCTACAGCTAGATAAATCCGAAATTCAGTTTTCCATTCGATTAAATAACCCTTCACGAATCCAATTCTAAACACTGTTTTAGTGTTTACAAAACTTTATTCTTGCAGTAAAAGTAATATTATGGATAATAAATGAACCTATTGTGCATAATGAAGTACTAATATAAACTAGTGAAACCTAAGATCATCATCTGTGTTCAAGGGAGGGAGAATGGAGTTGGCCAGGTCGTCGTTCAGCTTGACTGGAAACGCGGCATCCACTGCTTAGATTCTTCCGTGTCTTCCAGCCTCAAACTGCACAAAAACACCTTTCAGATTCATTACAATGTCACAAGGATCAATCAAAATAATAGATGAGTAGTAGACTGCTTTTGGACTTACTCTTTTAAGATTGAATTGATATCACCTCGGGGCTTTTGGACGTACTCTTTTAAGATTAAATTGATATTAGCTCGGGCTTCAGTGAAGAGGCGGATGTTCTCACGAAGCTGCACAAAATAGGCAACCATGATGTAGTCAGTATTATCGTTCTAGCGAGCAGCTTTGTGCCGTTTCATCACTATTTTAGAAGGCAAACAAATTCATGGATACAATCATACAATGATAGAGTAGTAGTCATAATCATAATCCATATACTTCAAATTAGAAAAGCTACAAATCATGTTAATCAACACATGAATGAAGAATAATACTTTGGTTAGTTCAACACTGAAGGCACTGAAACTGCAAGTACCTTGCAAGCAGACAAGTTGTTTGAAATTTGATCCAACGCCCAAGCATTATTCCTGAGAATCTGTCTAGCAGGATCATCGATAGCTGAAATTCACAAGTTTCAACGGTCAATATTGTTTGTAGAGATGTAAATGTTCTGAAAGAAAACTAATGTCAACAAGAACTCAAGAAAAATCAACACCAAGTAAGAATTAATTTTCAAGTGAATCCATACTAAAAGCTTTATTTTCTTTCTACATGAGTAAGCGAAACATAACGGCATATACTGTAATACCAACCATTCAATCTGTCAACACTGTCCACGTCCACTGACATCACTTCAAGTCCATTGACGAGGTTTGCTACTTGAGATGATTCCAGCAATGCATCTGAACCTTTTTCCTGAAATTTCCAAATTGTGCGAGAATATGAGTTAGATCAGTTCAACAGATTATAAATATAAGTATATTGATGAATATCCATTACAAGCTGATAATTACATGTACCTTTTTGCCTTCATTTTTCCTCGATGAACCAATATCCTCTTTCTTTCTCTTGCCATTCTGCTTTTTCTGCAGAACAGGAAACCATACACGTTAGCAGTAACGTAAATCAGATCAACAAAAGTTGCCTCTTCTTTGATCAACATCATCATAAATTGTGCAAAAATTGAAGAAAGGAGATTCTATAAACACATTAATTTGGATTTCAGTTTATAATTCCTTCTTCAAATAGATTCATGAATTAGTGGGAACTAAGTGTAGATCAGTCATCATGCAATATAGAAACTTTATTGAAGGGAATGATATCTCACTTTCATCCATATGCAGCGTAATACAACATCCCGAACTGTCTTGCTTCTTAAAGCATGAGCGATTCTAACATAAACGGTAGGTGTGCTTTCTGAGGCATATCTGCAGCAGGTAAATGATAAGTATAACAGCAATTTCTGTGCAGTAAGTAAAACAACTATAACCTTGAGTGTGTATTAAACAAATTTGCAGTAATGTTTTCACACATTATTCCTAGTTTTAGCCTGATTACATTCTGAAAAGTGAAATAGATCAAATTCAACTCGGCCTAGATACAGTAAATCGAAAAACAATCAGCAATTAACCAACCAATTCCCCGTTAAATGGCATTATACGTCCATAACATCAAAACCATCACTACTTCAACAATTTCACCTTCTCAAATTCAAGTAAACCCTGCTACATAATGCGAAATTGCGAACAACAATCCAATAGCTAGAAAACACGCATCAAAACACATAGCAACTACATCATCACATTCACAAAACGAAAAACGAAACTAAGAAAAGGAGAAGCTTACTTTTCCAGCAAATCTTCCAGCACCGAATCTTCATGGGGCTTCCACTCAAGCGACAATCCAGGATTATGCAAGAGCTGTCGTCGATTCGCCTTCACCGATTTGTCGCCGTTGCTATCGCCCGCAGCCATAAAATTGTAAAACTAAAAATTAAATAATGTATGTAGCTTCGATTCGAACTATCGAATTTGAAACTCACCAACAGCTCTGAATGTATATTTAATAACTCGCGGAAAGGGGATTTTATAAGAAGGCGCCAAGATTCCATGGGTCAGTTTTTGGTAAATAAATTGGTTTATTTCCTTAATATTTGCCGCATATAAATGGATATTTTGGATAAAATTTTAATATTGGCCAAGTCATCATCAATGTGTGAATATTTAGTTTAGGATAGGTTAATTTCACTAATATCTGTCATAAAAAATGGATAATTTCAACAAAATATGAAATATGGCCAAGTCAGACTGAGTAATCGTAATCGTAATCAATATGCATGTGTGGGTATTTAGTTTAGGATTGGTTTATTTCATAAATATTTATTGGCCAAGTCAAACTGAGTAATCGTCAATTCAAATGCATGCGTGAGTATTTAGTTCAAGATTTATTTAATTTATCTATTTATTAAGTAATTTAGGTCACAGTCTTCATATATGAAAATTCTAAAAAACACCTCACCATTTAGTAAATTATTTTTATATTTAATATAAGAAAGTACTTGTTGATTATTTATTTGAGTTCTCTTTAGAATTTTTAAAAAAGATAAAAATATTGAATGAAGTTGCATTCGACTTAAATGACAAGTCATTAGTGGAATTCGAATTAATAAAGTTTATATGTACTTAAGTTACTTCAACCTTTAATAGTATATTTTTAGATTATTAATAATATATATTTAGTCTCATAGATGATCAATTACTGACTCATCATTTAATTGTTAATTTTAACTAATTTAAGATCATAGGATTTTTGAAAACTTGTAATCTACAATCTGCCATGTATAATTTTTGTTTATTAATTAAATCGAAAAAGATTTTAAAAAAAAAAAAAAAAACTACCAAATTAGGATTTTGGATGAAAATGTCAATATAGTGTTTTAAAAATATCAAAACAATGCTCTGAGAATGTTAACACAATATTTTAAGAATATTAACACATAGCTTATATTGACATTCTACATGTATTATATTGACATATTTTATACTTCATATCATTTCGACATTTGTTGTTGTACTAAAAAAATTTAAAAATTTTTATTTTTTAAAAAATTTTGACATCGGAACATATGCAAATGAGATCTCATTAGAATTCTTATGAAATTATCTTTAATTTGATATATGTTTGTGAAAAAATAATTTAAATCGAGAAAATTATATGCATTTTAAAATTATGAGATATTTTTCACTATTCTACAGAATATATATTATGCACGTTTTTCGTTTTTCATCCCTATATATATATATATATAGGGTTTTGATCTATGAAGACCAGATTTAAATACAGAAACGCAGAACGCGGTCATACGTAGGACATTTTTAGGTCATAGTTAGTTTATTTTTGGGTCATGCTAACAAAGCATGACCTAAAATGATCTTAACATGACATAAACCCAAATCTTATAATATGACCTAAAACTGCTTAATTATGACCTTCCGTATTTTTGGTTAATTATTGACCATTAGATCATCTAATCCTAGGGCCAAGATTTGGGCTGCATTTTTAGATTTAAACACATACTTGTTTTGATCATCTCCATATATATATATATATATATATATATATATATATATATATAAACTTGTGTGTACGTTTTGTTTCGTAGAAAAACTTTGTTTGATTGGGGTTTAATAGTTTATTGGGTTTTTTGACAATAAAGCCCACTGATAGATCAACGTTGGGCCCAAATTTACTTCTTTAACTCGTGCACACTTTTATTGGAGCAAACATTAATGGGCAAATTTTAGGAATCCAAACAAACTCATAGCTGGGAATTTATTGTGTCCAACTAATGCAAGCTTACGAAAAATTAATAACGAATCAAAGTGTGGTTGGGGGATCAAACTCGATCAAAATCGGTAATTGAATATGTCGTCGACCACACTGTGTAGCAACTCCGTCCAACTATTAGGTAGTGGGGGGTTCGTTCCGGTTTCATTTGTCATCCATTGTCACTGACCGGCCAACAGCCTAAAAATTCTATTTTCTGGACCTGTCATTGTGCCCAATTATGAGAGAATTTTGGATGTCATTGAAAATGTTCTCATAAGAGCTATAATTAAAATTCCAACGACGACAATTTTCTTGGCTCGTATCGTATTCAATGAAGATTAACCAAAGTCAAGGTCAATGTCTATTCCATGTTGGATTATTTTTTAAAAAGTCAATCTTCAATCACATACAACTGTATATTGTTGTATCCAAAGTCACAAGTCGTGAAGGTTTGAAATTTTTAGTTTGTGGAGATGATGATAATAGTAGGGGTGATTCAACAGTTAATGTTGTTTATAAAGAAGCTTTTCAAAATTTGTGAACTACTAGTTTGCTGTTATTTTTCTAATTTTTTGTTCCTATCTATGAATATCAATATTTTGTTGATCAAAATTGTTGAACTATTTATTTATTCAAATTATATGTTTTTTCCTCTTTGATCCTTAGTCGCACACTTACTTTTTAATTGTATGTCTATCTTATTCTAGCTAACCCACACATCTCCTCTTTTTCATTTGTTTTATTTTACTCCACTTATATCAGAAATTAAAAATGTATAAAATTATTTGCCGAATATGAAATGTTTCATTTAGAGTAATGGCTTGAGAGAAGTACATTTCTCTTTTTTATTATTATTTATAATATTTTTAATTATTTATAGTATTACGAATACTTAATGGAATCAAGACATATTCTTAACTATAAACATCATTATATTCTCTTTATCCTTTTTTTTAATCTAAACATTTATCTTTATTATTTGAAATTCTTATATCTTGTGTGGCATGTGTGATAACACTAGTTATTCATATGCCCTTTTTTAATGAGAATTTAAATTTTCGCCAAACTTAATATTGTATCGCTCAACTTTTCTTAGTCCATTAATAACTTTGTATCACACTTTTGAATTAATTCTATTAAGTTTTGATTAATTAATATGTATCCTATGGCTATATATAGATTGCTCCCTCTTATCACTTGTACACCAACCATAAAACTCTCTCTCTCTCTCTCAAAAAAAGAAAAGAGAAAAGTCCAAGACAATGGAAATTGGAAAAAGACAACCAAAAATAGCCACAAAAATATGGAATATAGTAAGAATAGCGATGTACATGATGAGGAGAAGCAAGGTGAAGAGGAAGATAATGGTGGAGCTCAACACACTTGTAAACAAAGGTAAAAAAGGAGCCAAAGCCATCCTCGACCACCACCACCACTACTCGTGCCGATCCAACGACACGGCCAACACGGCCTTCGTATCGGCCCGAGACTACGAGTTCAGCTGCAGCAACACTCCCGTCCCCAAGCGCAAAAACCGCCACAATCACCAGTACGATAATGATCTCAAAGTCATGCACAAGGCCTTCGGCATTCTAAGCCGTTACGACATCGTTGAGGCGTCCCCGTTCCACGGTGGGGTCGACAAGGACGCCGAGGAGTTTATCAACAAGTTTTACCGAGAATTGAAGAAGCAGAGGCCGGCGGAGACGCCGTCGCCCTACCGTGAATGGACTACCTAAGGTAGATGGTCCCATAATTAATTCTATCTACATAATTATATATGTTCGCTCAATCAATTAATGTTTTCGTTGCAGTTCAAACCATCCCATATTAGAAAATTAGAAAAAGTGCGAGCAATATATAAGTGCATCATTTATTAATTCCATGAGTACGAGACCTTTTGGATAGTGCTATGAGAATAAAACTGTGAGGGCAGTTGCAAGGGTTCGGCGGTGCACACTCGAACTCCATACCTATTAGTACTCTCTTTGTTCCATTAGTGTTGACACTTTCTTTTTCGCATTCGTTTCGAAAAAATGATGATAAATAGTTAAAGTTGAGATAGAGTAAAGTAGAGAGAGAATATAGACTATTGTTTATAGTTGAGGAGTACTGTGACATTGTCTGCTTTGGGCAAGGTCCTCACGCCTTTTTGTTTTTGAAATACTCTTTAAAATGCCGTATACTAATGGAATTAAAATAGCTTTTATATACTATTACTTTTAACGTTTAAATTTCTCCCTAATAGAGTATTTAATTATACTTTACCTCTTTTCTACGTAGCATCATACATCACGTGACTTGGGGATGACAACATACGATGGGCGAATTCATGTTTTTATCCTTCTTTTCAAATTTCTCAATAATAAGTGTTATCAATTCTATTTATGTATGTGACATATACAAACGAAAAATGTAGTTTATTGGCTTGAATGCATGTATCTAGACTACTGCTATGATATGTATTAGTAGTTAGCATTTATTGATGATATAGGTTTATCAATCCTATAGTTATAAATTTTATGCACGCATCCCTATGTGTCCATATAGTCATTGGTGTAAGATGTGGAATCTAAAATGAAATATTCAAAAAATACCGATACTAATTAATACTTTGGATAGCAAGAAAAGTGGGTTACCATCATCACTTTAATAGCTGATATAGTTTGTGGATAACAAGCACTGTCTTTATTACAAGTTTTTGTTTCTATTCTACTTGTGTTACTTCTTTGGTCATTTCGTCAATTAGTTGTTGGAAGGTCGCTATTCTTGTATAATAGAGGGAAAAGTACTACGAATTCTGTCCACGACAATTATTCCTTTTCTATAAATATATACATGAAAATAATAATTAAGTTAATTATTCATCACAACCGTATAATTCTACATTTTTTAAGTTATAAGATTTTAGGTTTGATTTCAATAGCTAACTAAAAAAATTTCATTTAGTTATGTTAGGTGATTTTATCAGACATTTGATCAAAAAGTTCTGCAATAAATTTAGCATTAAAAGTTGGGCCTGAGGATAATTAATTGATTACAGTATATCAGAATGATTAGTACTTAGTATACTTTTGGATTAAAGCTTTGATAATAGGCTACATGAATAATTACATTCAATTTTATATTACAAATAAGAAAAAAACCGTATCTCGTCATCTCAATTCATTTTCTTCCATCTATAATGAATTGCATGATAGAATGGAGAAGAAAATCAATAGGTAACTCGTACCTTCACTCAAAACATTTTAGGCTATTTGTTTGAATTTTACTAGTAAATTTTTTTGTCTAATTTCAAAATTTATGTTTGTTTGTATGCACCTTTCTGCTATTTTAAGTTAAAAGATTAAAATAAGATTTACTTTTCAAATTTGAAAAATGATTTAGTTTATTCATAATTAATTAACTGATTATCTTTACGTTTTGGGGGTGACATTACCGATTGAAATTCTTTACTCGTTGTCAGGGGCGGACACAAAAGTTAACGTGGGTAGGGACTAGATTTTTAAAATATTACTTAGAATTATATTTTCAGGTGATTTTGATTATTATTAATAGAGATTTTTATATAATGATATATATAAAGTATAAATAAATTTTAAAACTTTATAATAAAAAAACAAAAACAAAAAAAATGAATAGGGACTAAAGCCCCTTACTCATGTAGATTCGCCCATGCTCGTCGTTCAAGACTAGCAACATGAAATTTATGTCTCTCAATAATTTCGGAGAGGTTATCTTCTCTGTTGGAGTCAGATCAGCTAATATAAATAAATTTGGTTTTCATCCATGATAGTATAAGAGCATCCACAATAGCGGCTAGCCGATTGCTAACCGATCGGCTAGCCGAACTAGCAATCAGCCGGCCGAGAATCAGCGTGGGCTAGCCGATTTGAGGGCGTTGGCCGCCATTGTGGCGTGCCGATCGGCCAGCGTTATTTTTTTTAAAAAAAAAAATTAATTTTTGATGTATTTTTTTATGCATTTTTTTTATTTATTACATTTTTTTAATGTAATTTTTATGCATTTTTTTATTGCATTTTAAATGTATTTTTTTATGATTTTTTTTTAATTATGTAATTTTTAAATAGGTACACAGACGACGGGCTAGGCCCAATAAAAAATTAAGACCTAAAACAGAAACATGTCATAGCGTCCCCGTTCAGCTAGCGGCAAACTATAACGGATTCAAGGCACACTATCATTTTTTAATGTATTTTTTTAATAAATTAGTGAGGAGTAGAGTGGGGCGGTGGCTCGTGTGTGGAAGCCCGGATTTTTTTTTATTATGTAGTTTTTTTATTTTTAGTTAATGTACTTTTTTTTATTTAAATAAAATTAACGAATTTTTCCCGTATATGTGTCGTAGATTTAATTCCGTATTTTGTGTTTTATTCCGTAAATGTAGTTGTTTTTTAATTATTTTTATTGCGGCTAGCCTTAGGCTAGCCTATTTGAGTAAAATGCTGATGTGGCAGGTGGATTTTTAGTGTTGATGGCGTGACAGAGAGAGAGAGTGGTTGGCCTATGACTGGCCTATTCTTATTGTGGATGCTCTAAGAGATTGATCTCCATTTAAAGTACTAGGATACAAGGTCCCATTAGTCAATACCTGAAATATAACAAAAGAAAAAATATACTTCCTCCGTCCCCAAAGAATATACACTTTGAGTTCGGCACGAGTTTTAATATAAAATTGGTAACGTAAGAAAGAGATAGATTAAAAAGGAATTAAAGTATTGTTATTGGAGAATGAGTCTCACCTTAAGAATATACACTTTAGGTTCGGCACGAGTTTTAATATAAAATTGGTAACGTAAGAAAGAGATAGATTAAAAATGAATTAAAGTATTGTTATTGGAGAATGAGTCACACTTTGTTAGAGAGAAAAGATTTTTCAAAATTAGAAAGTGCATATTTTTGTGAGACAGACTAAAAAGGAAAGAGTATTATTGTGTGACGGAGATAGTATATAAAAGCAAATTATAAAAAGACAGTAGCCATTTAAATTGTTAAATTTAGTCGAACTTTGGTCAATCTCATAACCTTCAAAACTGGAATATTAAATCTGGAGCTTTTAATTTGCGCTCATTTATTCTATTCGTACACAAATCAATGACTTTAATTTGGTGCTAATAAAAAATGACACTTTTAATAGAATGAGAAATGAAATAAGAAGATATAGGAGAATAAAATAAAAAGATATTTATTTTAGTGAAATATTCTGAAAATCATCAAAAGAAATTATATGCATGAATCACGCCGTCCATTATTTACTTGCGCACAAAGAGGTATTCCCCTTGTTCATATCAATGGAAAAACATGTTCAAAATAATTTCTTCTTCAAGCTATGAGCAATTTAGAAAATTAGCCACGTATGACTTGATAAAGATTAGGGGTGGCGAAACGGGTTATCCGCGAGAATCCACACCCGATAAGTCGGGTACCCGTATCCGATTTTAGCTAAATTTATTGTCCCAATACCCGCCCCGCAACAGACCGGGATTACCCGATACTCTTGTTGGGTATCCCGTACCCGACCCAAAAATAAATTTTAAAAGAATAAATTTATAGAACATATATTTGTTACTAATTGACTAAAATAGGTAATTTGAAAACCCTAATAGCCTACAATGTTTCATAATTAATTTACTGTATTAATTTTGATGGTAAGCTTTGAATAGATTAAAAATAAAAGTGGGGGAAACTCTATAACTAGTTCTGGTGAGTTTTCAATTGAATATTCGTTGGAATATAAAAATGCTTCTAAAGATCTTTTAGAATACTTAGATTTTATAAAGTATTAAAAGATTGTATATATAGCTAATATTAATAATATCAGATATTATCGGGACTAACGGGTATACCCGCAAAACTCTAGAACTGTAGAACATACTACCCGACCCCGTCCCATTTCCCATTATCTCCGGGTAGCGGGTACCCAATATCCGGCAGGTATCGAGTCAAAATGGGAATTACCCGCTACCCATTATGTCAACCCTAATAAAGATATTTTAAATACAAATATCAAGGTGGATAAATCTTTTGTTAGATGCATAAAGACCTTCTTCAATTACCTTTTGTGTGGATCTCTAGGATTTTCTTTCCACCGGCACAAAATGAGAGAAAAAACGGGAATAAAAGAAAGGATCAAAAATAAATGACTCAAAATTATGAACTTTAGAGAACTTTTTAAGGCGTGGAGATCTAATAGAATTTGAATTATGTGAAGTATATATCTAATATAGGTTATGAACTAAGCTAAAAAGAGGAAAAAATCACGTCAGAGGTCGTTGGGTTGAGCCAGTAGGTCACCGAGTGCAATTTGGGCATGCTACTCCGAGCCAATAGATCGTTTGGTTCACGAATTGCAACTCATCAACTCGATTGGTTATCACTACCATGCACAATCTTCATAAAATAGTCATAACTTTTTCTACCGGACTCCAATTAAGGTGTACGAGGTACCCACATGAAGAAGCTCTTTCGAAGATAGAGACATTAGATTCGATAGACACATTAGTAATATTTAACGAGAGTTCGGATATAATCTTTGTTGACCAACTATTGTTTACATTTTTACCTTCATTTGTCCGCTGTGCCATGAGTTATCACCTATAAAGGCAAACTTACAACACACTGAATATATGAAACACTTAAAAGTCCTTCAAACCAAACAATTAAAACCACAAAAATTGGAATTCACATAAATAACTCTCCCAACAAACTACAATCCTAACAACTAACTTAACCATCTTACTAACATCTACAACCAACTAACTTCCGTACTGAGCTGGTTGAAGTTGGCTCAATTACTTCAACAATATTTTATACTTGTGGGTATAATTCATCTCTAGTTTTCTCATAATGTATAATTTTCGCTATTAGCTCTTTTAGTTTTGTGCATAATATTAATTTTTCAACATTTTAGTCTTGCACGAACAAACAAAAATCGTTATTCAAGAGTTGCCAAAATTTAACGCCGTTGTCACCAAGCCACTGGACAAGTGCAGATGAGGAGGATTAACGCCACAAGCTTGGTGATTGGGTGATGTAGAAGGGGTTGGGGAAGAAGGAGTTGTTGCAACCGGAAATAGCACAGGGGTTGGAATGGGTTGAAACATAATACTACCTCCATCCACCAAAATTTGTCCCACTTTGACCTGGCACGGGTTTTAAGAAATGTAATGAAAAGTGAGTTGAAAAGGTTAGTGGATCGTGGATCATACTTTTATATATTAGTTTTATAATAAAATGTGAATAGGAATGTGTTAGTGGAAGATGGGGTCCACTACCAAAAATGATAAAAGTGAAATGGGACAAATTTTGGGGGACGGACGGAAATGGAAAAATAGGACAAATTTTGGTGGACGGAGGTAGTAATATCTACACGAAACAAGTCCCCATAAAGCCGAGGCCTTGTTCGCATTGTTCTCATACTTTACAAGGTAAGTTGTAATGCCTAGACAATTAATATGCAATACCATGTTACAACATAGGAACGGACCGACTAAGTGCTCACTTCAACAATTCGCGCAGAACTGACGGTGACATCATCAACGGCTTCTCCTTGTGAGCAACTGATTTCCAGGCATAGAGACTGCACAGTGCAGATCCAGCTACTTTCCAAGCAAACCCACACTTCTCCACGCTCTCCACCATGTCGTATGTTACATGATATATAGCAAGGGATTCCTCATACAACACGGTGGTATCCTTTGCACTTTCCTCCATTTCAGGAGCATCGTACAATAACTGCATTTTCGTATATCTCATTATAAATGCCTTCTTTCTATAAACATTCGAAAAAATATCATACCTGCTTGTATTTTTTAATCACATCATCAGCAGCATCATTCTTAACTTCATCATCGCGGCTTAGGGCGTTTGCCATCTCCCCGCAATAGCACTTATACCTATCTCTCCACTTGATGAGATAATCCTCAGGGATTGGAATGTCAAAGCATGGCATTTTCCAGATTTCTACACCATTAAAAAACAAATAAATAAATATAGTAGCATTTTGTTGTACTTGCCACAAATCTGATGCTTCTTGCAAGAGCAAGGTCACCTTACTTCGCATCACCATTCACGTTTGAAACCAATGCATACTTCATGATAATATAAGAATGCGCGTGATATTGTCAGATTTGCTAGGAATGTCAGTGATTGATTTTAAGGAACACTCACCTTTTCCAGGAACATCAGCATTCTGAAATTCCTGTACTCTGTCATATATTAAACCCAATATGGAGGAGGAGTGATAGCTATTCTCGAACACTCTTCCCATGTGATGCGGAAACAATTCTGCTTTCAAATAATCAGGTAGATTGATCTGTTTCCCAAGGAGACAATAATTTGTTATTGGTACATGGTAACATAGATGTACAAATTATATGTATTTGAGAGAGATGTAAGGATGAAAGAAGAACAACAAAGTAAACTGACATTAGGATTTAGGATCTCCTCACTACTCTCCATGATTTCCTACCAATACAATCTGTACTTTATTTATGTGAAATAACATTATAATATGTTCCTTATAATAGATAAATCAATCAATCCTTAATTTAAATGATTTTCTTTACCTTCTGTGGTATACAAAGATGTTGAATAATTTTTACGATACTTGAAACCTATTTGTTCTATCAGTACGAGAGTGAATATTTTGATCTATCACAAACTACAAGCTATATGGTTAACCCACAGGTGACTCGCAAAAGTTGTCTCAATCATATCAGCTGAGGCAAACCATGTGATATTTAAATCCAGCATAACTTTATATAGAGATGGAATCAGCTCTTTGTTGATTGACATCATCACCAAAAATCAAAATCATAAATTTACCAAACATCTGTCCTTGAGATAACTAAATGGCATACATTAAGACAATATTAAGCTGGACTAACCACCACAGATAGTTTTAATAGTTTCCAAGGAGAACAGATGTAAATTCAAGCGACTTGGGGAGCCTACAGATTTTCTGGGAAATGGATATACTGTAAAAGAATAGTGCATTTTGAACTAGCATACAAGTGTGTGCAAAAACAAATCTGGTTGAGTACAAATAACACATTTTAGGAATGCTAGCAGGGCCACTACATGAAACAAGCAGCTCACTCAAAACAATCTAAAATAAAACCAAAATCTACCTTTTTGCCACTTTTTGGTGCATCTATTGCATCATAGTAGATGTCAATCAACTTAAGCATTTTTGCTTTCAGAGAATTTTTCTCGGTTGTACGATCAACACCTAGAGACAGCAGCCGATCCATGTATGTGAGCCAGCTATCTGCTGCAATGCCCATGGTGTGGCTGGCACATGGAAAATGACAGAAAAATTCGATAGTACTATTAGAATTTATGCAAACACAACAGTATTATCAAAGTGAACACAAGGATTCTGATGCATTAGCTGTGTTTTAGCTTCCTACCTATTTATTTAGCTAGTTAAAGAGCAGGATAGTTTAAGAGGGAGACAAAAAATGTATACATTGCAGGATAGTTCGAATGAATAGGACCATTATGGCGTGGGTTTTGCACCACTTTAACGCAATTTGAGCTCCAAAAATTTTCTCAATGAATCAAAAATGATATTCCATTAAAGCCAGCACAAACTTGGTCTCAACTGGAGCTAAATGGTGTGACAATAGCACCAAATTGGTGTTCTGGTGGAGAATTGGAGTTGGTCTTAAATTTGGAAAATGAATAAGCATTCCCTCATGCTCCGAAAAGATAGCTTGTGCGTCATTCTAATTGAAATAAAAAATTCATAGACTGTGCATGGACTACTTTATGGAACTACTAATAAACAAGCATGCGTCATAAAGATACTCCCATCTGTGATCAAAAGTGATTACCTCGGTGTCCTAGAATCAAGGAATAATTGAAAAAGTTCATGTTCTAACTGCAAACTTGAATACTGATGCAGATCTTTCTTCTCAGCGTGTGGGGCTGGGTACACACGACTCCATGGTTCACTTACTTTAAAAAATTTCAATAGCTGCAAGGGTTGATTAAAAAAATACAGTTAAGAGGAGATTTTCAACAATTTTTACTTACATCTCCAAACCCCATCATTATACTAGTACAAGTTATAAAAGTTAACAATGACCAATTATACTAATTACTACATAACAGCTTGGGCAGAACTCTAATGCTATTATACTTTAGGCTTCTAAGTGCATAAAATTGCCACATCCCTGTAAAATACATAAACTACCTAAACATAATTTCCTAAAAGAAAACTAAGGAATAGGTAAACAAACAAAAATGAATCTTTATTAATCTGGGCTGCTACCCTCTAGCATGAGACATCATAACTTGCCATCATTATGTAATTCCACTCTGTGTACAATGTCACTTAATGTGAATTGACCAAAAAGTGTTTTGGGCAAATGTACGAGACTAATTTTGAAAACTGGACTTTAGTATTTATTTAACAGAACTATGAACTAAAAGCAAATGGGCAAATATCAACAACTTATGACACATTTATTCACCAGAAAAGATACAAACCCACAGGTAATGTGCAGTTTAATGTGTCAATTCAGAAGAAAAGAGGGGGTGGGTGGCAGGGAGAAAGGAGTTATAGATTTTAACCTCAGGGTTTCTGGAAACCCAATACATGTCACCATCAAAATCGCCAGTTGCCATTTCATAAGCTGCTGATCTCTGGCCTTTGGTTGAGAAGAAAATGCCATACTTGGCATTGCCAACAAACTCTTCCAATTCTTCAATATACACAGCCTTCATGACATGAATATCTCCAAAATGCATTCCAGGATTCCTGTATACTAATACATTCCCTGATATCTGACCGCTATCACTACACAGAATAAGTCATCAACGAGAATTATTTTTTGAAGAGAGCTCATTATATACACTTCATAAAAATTCAAAGAAACAAAAATAAGATATCAGGAGAAGCATAAGTGTTAAAGAGAGAACCAAAGTGTCAGCGTCTAAATTCATGTCGAACACAAAAGTGTTTCAATTTTCTACGAGATGCTTACTAATCTTGTCTCAGCAATATATTTATTTGCTACAAGAAGTAACGTGCAGGATGACTGAATCATAACTCACAAAAACCATGATCAGAATATGAAACTTGCAATGCAACATTCGAAAGTGGATTTAGCAGCCCACGGGACCAGATATAGTGAAGAAAGCATCAGGAGAAAAAGCACTTTTACATACAGGATAACGCAGACTTGGTCATTATGTAATACACCAGTCGGATCAGCAGTCCCCATTAAGTAAAAGCTTTCATTCACTGGTATCCTGCCTTCTTTAAGTTTAGTTCTCTCGCTACTTTCCAAAGTCACTAGACAATGTTGGAGAAACGGTTCATCAAGAGGTACCGCGGAGCAAATCATTCTCTGGGCTATAAAACCTAAAGCCCAGTCATCATGAAGGGAAGCAACTGCAAGAAGAGCCATCTTTCTATTAGCAAACAAGTTGCATCAATGTTTTCATATAAACCAATAAGAGACAGTTATTATATGGAAAGAAGCAAGAGGCTAGTTGCTAAAATCTGAAGGACTGAACTAGGAAATATTAACACATTTGAGAAAATCGAGGGAGCGGGAAACATGATAATGACCATTGGGACATGAACTATAAAGTGTCTTCAAGAAGTACCTCTCAAAGCCGCTCGCCTATTGGAGAAGACATTTCGCGTCTCTTCTAAAGCTTTATTAAGCAAATTGAGAAAGAACTCTTGAGGAACCCCTCCATAGCTCAGCAAAGCAATCAAATATTTTGAAAGATAACTGCGGTTAGGTCTGTGACTGATAGATGAAGATAAGAATTAGGAAATATTTCCCAAGGAGAAATAGGCATTGGATAATAGGCTTCCTTTAACTGAATATATAGTACTACAAAACAGAGATATATCAACTAAAAGGGAACTCCTGTTTACAGTACATAACTATATACAGATCCTTGATGATTAGGAATTGAGATAGAATTCAAGGAAGAATCCAACCATAAAAAGTGAGGAGACCTGACTAGATTTTTATCTTCATTACAGTGTTAACGAAAAATAGACGTAAATACCTTATCAGATTTCAAACATACTTTGAGAAATACAAGAACTATAAGGTTTTATTGTGTTCAATTGAGATCATTAACCTTTCAATTACATGTGGTGTCATCATATATGTCCTGTTGGTCAACTCATATATACATTTATTTGGAAGGTACCCTCTTATCTTATGAAGCACCTTAGCATCATCAATGGAAAAATGGAAGCAAAGTATTTAGAATTGAATTATCATGGAAGATACCTAATGGTGTTAATCTCCAGAGAGTTGAACGTAAAAATTTCTTCACTCTCCAGTGCTTCGTCCTTTGGCACCTTAATCATTGATGGCCTAATCTGAATTCTTCCTGGTTCAAGCTATAGCAATCGATTGCCAGAAGAAGAAGAAATGGATCACAACGTCCAGAGAACAAAAAAACATCTCTAACCAGTTGCACCTCACACATCCACTGGAAACACTAGACCGTTATCCTCACAGTCATACTAAAGTTCATACAATATTATGAGAAAAGAAGGAAATAGCGATAGAAAAGGAGACCATATAGTATAAAGGTAATAAGCTGATACACTGAGCACTAGCACATAATATACTACTGCAGAACTAACTAGTAATGTGTAAAAGATACGTACTAAAAGATACGTACCAGGGTGACCATCTTTTCTGTGTTACTGTAAGATGAAGACCCAAATAAAGAATACAGAATGAACTATACAAAACAACTCCATCAAATGCAAGGAGAAACTGAAATCCCTACAATTTGAAATCACCAAGTAACATACGAGGAAATCTGCTTCCAAGCCCCATCCACAATTAAATACCACTTCCCATAACTCTTGACTGATTTACCATTTGCTCACAAACGTTCCAGGGATTTAATCAAAAACAAATTTATTAAGCATAACCGAAAACAGTCCCAGGCTTCGAGCTCCTTTAACAGGTTATTCCACAATTTGAAGAAAAAAAATATCAAAGAAAAGTATGGTGCATGCAAAACTACATATCAGGCACCAATTCTTAAACATGAGTTATGAGAAAGACCCGCATTGGAGGTGCTATTCTGGCAGCTAACCTTATGTTTATGCTCCCTCAAATTAAATAAGGTGTTAGCAGAACCAAATGAAGTATGATTACCTTTCTATTCAACAGCAGAGTCCCCTTGACAGCAAAGCCATCATGAAACAAGCGGCATTGAATCAGTAGAGGCTGAAAGATTGAAACCAAACAGCACATAGCTAAGAATATGAGCATAGAGAATGCTGAACTTAAAAAATTGTCAAAACTGTCTAACAAGAAACTTTTTGTGGTAAATAGAATGAATTGCCAGAAGCTAGAATTACAAAACAATGCTAGGTTACTTTTAGTTTACTAGTTTTTCCATTCATAAAAAGGACAGGATGAATTTGTCCGTCTTTAGTTTTTGGAGTGTGATTATCCTTCAGAAGTTATCATTATCAAATATCAATCTTTGCAATTCTATTATAAGATTAAGTTCACAGAAGTATGAGATAAAGTAACACAACTGATTCAAGATCTGGTACGGAAAATATTAGCTGTACAAAGGAGTCATTAAACATCTGTGAGGAAAGGTTAAGTTTAATAAAGCAGAAACCATGGAAATTAAAGAGTAATACACAGCTTCTCCAGGTGAAAACAAAGCAGAGAGAAATAAAAAAAAATAAGGTCGAAGCTTTCATATTAACCAGGCCCATCCAAGAAAAGAAATTGAAGCTGCAGGGAAATTTCATAAAATTGAGTTAATAAAAGCTAAATTGAAATGCTAATTACACATGCTAATCATTTTTTCATGATATAAGGCTCCAACAAACTAGATTAACCAATTATCTAGAAAGGCCAACTTCATCAACAAACACGATAAACAATTTATCCAGTGTCCAATTAAAAATGGACAGGTCAGAAGCAGAAGGAAGTAATACACATGAGGCTTATTGCTTTGAACTCTTCACTCATGCTCTAACCACGGTACTTGGACGCAGAAATATAGAACTCAATTTCCACACATCGCGAATTAAATATGGTTGAAATACCTTTAACCGTGCCAATTTCCCCTCACGGGTGATACGCATCACTCATAAAGGAGCCGTGAAGGAAAAGTCTAAGTGCAGGAAGTTAGTGAAGGGGTATCGTTTATTTCAATCATAGTATTTTTTATTTCATTTCATTAGTGTTCGATAATTTAATTTCTCATTTGCTTCTTTTCTCTAACAATGACTGACAACAGAGAACAAAATGGAAAAGTTGTACACTAAAAGAAAGGCAAATTACTGACCTCAACACTAATGTCCGTATTATGCATTGAGGCGTGTAAATCTTTCGAACACTTCATTGCCAAGTCTTCAGAGATATATCCAGTTCCATCAGTATGTAAGATAGGCTTTCCATCCTCGTCATGAATAATAGAGCCATTCTCATCCTAAACATATGGAACAAGAAAGATAAATTGTATAGTTATGCAACTCCTATGGGAAATAAGAAACTTTACAAACATCATGGAGTTGAACATACGAAATCAAACTGAAACACAACATTCATACCTGAAATGGTATATCTTCGATTATCTCCACTATGATAGCAGCAAAATCAAGATCGATCTTTGTAGTCTTGGACAGAATAAGAGAAAGCCTGAAGGGCATCAAGATAATGAAGATCAAGCTCTAAACAGATATGAATTGTTGTAAAATAAGTATCCCACATTGGTTATGTATCCTAGTTAGGCATAGTCTCGTGTAATATATATAGATGCTTTGTCAAGTGATAATAAAGCTACTACTTTTCTCTAATATGTCTAGACACTTTGCTATCTATGCTATATTTTATTGTTCTGCATTGTATCAGAGCGGATGCAAATCCGTCTCTAACTTAGACAAACTAGGGTTTTTGCCGCTGTCTGCTTACTGCTCTATCAGCTCGTTTCTACGACTCCAGCTGATCTGCTTAAGGTTTGCTCTACAAATCTTCTATTGGGACGCATGCTACTACGGATGCCAACTACGAGACCAGTGTTGTTAGGGGTACACGGCGTACCGGGGAGATGAGATAAAATTCCATGGGGACGAACTGGGTTCATCTTGTTCTATATTTGTTGGGGGAAACATTTATCAGGACATCGTGTGTGCCAAGGTGGACATGATCGATATATATGCTCCAGCTTGAGGGGGTGTTGTAGCTACACATCTCACATCGACTATCTGTCCTAGTTAGGCTAGTCTCTTGTAATATATTTGTATATATAGGTACTTTGTGAAGTGATAATATTGAACTATTACTATTTTCTCTAATATGCCTTAATAACTTTCCATATATGTCTAAATTTATGTTCTACATGAACAATAAAAGAAAAAATACATTGACGCCAACCTGGCCATGTACTTTTCTATGGTTGGTAGTTTGTGTACATGCATGAAGAGGCCCCTTGCTTCACTGACAGATTTTCGAAACAAAATATAGTCTTCCTCGTGATCATGGGATGAAATGGAGTCAAAATGGACAAAATAACACTTCACATCAGAGTAGGTAGATTCCTTGTCCCTCCCGACTTTGTTTTTCTTTTTCCTCAGTTCATCTTTGAATACTGTATAAACACCATAGAGATCATTAAACATTTCAAGATATATTCCACAGCCCATTTTTTGACAGTGAATAACTCCTCAAAGATAACAGAAGGTAAAGCTGCCTACAAATGCAAAGTAACACTTGTAAAGGTGTTTCTGTTAAAAGTGGTGACTCGTTCAAGACTTAATTTGTTTCAAGATGATTCCACCAGACAACCTTCATTTGACTACAATTAAATGTAGTATTGGTTTAAGAGGTTAGAAGTCAAGAATAATTGAATTAAATTAACCATGTCAATGGCAGACTGTATTTTCAGATATACTCAAAGCAGAACAGCTATAAATAATATTTTCTGAACAATATGATTACTGAGTTAGGGAAAATATCTAAAATTACACTCTTAATAGGGAAAACTGCCAAATAATCATAAACTATAATTAGTTTTTGCAATTTCAACACCACTTTAAAATTCTGTAATGAAGTAGTACACAATTTTTTTATGCAAATTGAACTCAGAGAGTATTACCGTGAATTTGGCTTTTGGAGCCATGGGTTTTTCTACCATTTTCCTTCTCATTTTTGATTCAGCCAGTTCCTTGAGGAGAAGCAACTTTCTAGGTCCCTCTACTTTTAATTCATTGTTTCAGTAGGCAAAGCAACTTTCTAGGTCCATCTACTTTTAAGTCTTTGTTTCAGTAGGCAAAACAACTTTCTAATTCCATTTACTTTTAACTTAGGCAAAACAACTTTCTAGGTACATGTACTTTAAAGTCTTTGTTTCAGTAGGTCCTTGTTGTAAACCTTTGTACTTCCATAGTCCTAATCCAGTCTCCAGATGTCTTTTTTTTAATGGATTTACCTAAACCGTTAACACTATATGTAGAAAAGGATTTCATAGAAAAGAACTAGATGCACAAAGACTTTCAAAAAAAATTGAATGTACAAGTTCCATTAGAAATAAAAATGTTTATATTTTTTGGGTAGTTTACACTGTGAAAACAATTCAATGAAAAATAATTAATTTGTTATAAAGTATTTTTATGCACATTTTATGGAATTAAGGGTAAAATACAGCAACTGATCCTTATAAATATATAAAAATATCACTTGTACTTGTGGGAAAAATTAAATACTTACTAACTTAGTAGATAAATATTCTATATAAACTCATACTGTATTACTCTCTCCGTCCCCAAAGAGAATGAACTTCAGGCTCGGCACGAGTTTTAATGCATTATTGGTAAAGTAAGAGAGAGAGAGATAGAAAAAGTTTTTTAAGTATTGTTAGTGGAGAATGGGTCGCACCTCATTAGAGAGAAGAGAGTTTCCAAAATTGAAAGTTCATACTCTTTGGGGACGGTCGAAAAAGGAAATAGTGCATACTCTTTACGAACGGAGGGAGTATTTTATATCTCTAATCTCTATTTATTATAAAAATTGCTATATGAAATAGCATGGTCATTATAAACTTACTAATGTTATTATGAAACTATGAAATAGCATAGTTATTATAAAATATTACTATTACTAAATGATTCACATGATGTTAAATATTCTTGAGAGAAATCCAAGCCAAGTCTATAAATGAAATGTAAATAAAATAATTACCGAAGAATCGATAACGCCTTAGACCAACAAACAATCCTTCTTCAACAATTTTGCGTGCCGGATAGTCCGCATTCTCTAGAAACTTTACTGTCAGTACATTATCGTCACCCAATGATCTTTGCAGGTGATTTCTCGAACTATTAAGATATGGCCCCTGTATCACCCAGAAGATGTGACAATAAGAATTATTATCATGATAGTGAGACCAAACAAGATTAAAGATTCACCAAATCATAACAATCTAAAATATTCTAAACAACTTATGAAGTGTCATTTCTTTAAGTTAATGGAAGTCAAAAACACTTCTGAGCATCTGCCACTTGAAATTCGTAAAATATACTGTTATGCAAATATACTCACTTTTCCAAGCATTGGATAAAGAAGTGCATACATTAAAGTTCAATACTAACCTTGAAATAGTAATTTCCATCTGGGTCAACATGGCAGTTATAGATATGAGTTTTCCCAGAATCCCAATCAAGATGCTGAGTGAAAAAAGAAAATGGATCATATGAAATTCAAACAATGAAGAGCTTATACACAACTGTTAAATTAACACCAAATAAATCTCACTAATTCTCATATCTTTCAATTATTTCAAACAAAAAAAATAGAAAAATAAAAACATGTATATGTAGCAGCTAGAAAGAAAGGAATGTATCAAATTCTGATATCTAGAAACAAAAAATAAGAAACAGATTCATACAAGTAAACTTATACATGTAGTATATCTTTATATGAAGATACTAGGTAACCTAAATTTGAGCTACTAATCCCAAAAATTCAGATTACATTGCTGCTTTTCAGCCACTTCATAACTCACCTGAATGCGCTCTGATTTCTCGCAGTACTTGGAACCAAGAAAATTCCAAATGTAGTGTTCAAAAGCTATCATGGGAAGACTGTTATTAGTATAGACTTTATTAGAATCTTCGATGCTCAGGAGATCTTCCAACTTCTTCCTGTGGTGTCAAGTACTCTTTTCTTTCAGGTTCAGTGACTATGAATGTCCCACACAACAACACAACAGAAATTAACTAACCCTTTGGTGTAGCTTAGCAGCAAAAATAATTTCCTATATTCAAGTTTGTTCAGGATCAACAACTGTGGACTTATTGTTACAGGCTCGGACTTCTCATTATGTTCTCGGGAAAGCAGAGATGCATCTCTTACAATACAACTCTGGCTTCCCATAGCCTCATCTTCAAAAGATAGCTGACGATTTATATTTTGAAAGCCTGTCCTTTGCATGCTTTCACCATCTGCACATGATAAAAATGTCAACATGAAAGGGATAGCAGTTTCTGTTTATGTGAGCAACAAAGCCATTACTTCTTTCATGTTCCAAGGGTCCACTAAAACATTTATCATGCATTCAAAGGTCCAAGTGCAAGCTAAACAGCAAATACAATATCTTCTTACTGGTTTTGATCCAAAAATACAAAATGACTCATCGAAAAAAAGGTACATTTTTTTATGGCAAAGATGGACTGCAAGTTATGCCCCAAGTTAACAGCCATTATATAATCAAAAAATCTCAGAGCCAACCATGAACAATGAACAGGACAGTTATGACCTCACAAACTCTTGAACCCCTTTCCCCTCACTGCCTGTTGTGATTGAGGCTGAGATTAAAAATTTCGCTCAAATTGTTTGATAATCCAAACTCCAAATCGAGAATTCACATCGTAGTAAGTATGAAGAACTAGGAGTTAGAAAATGTTAGCATTCCCAACATTCCAAAGCAAACCCTAACCAACTAAATAGTAATTACGATAAACAATTGACACACAAAACAGAGCAGAGATGACCGAAAAAATAAAAATAAATAAACATAAAATAAATACTGCGAGGGATAGTCGGGGAGGCGGAGGATGGCGAGCTGATGCCGAGAGGGGATGAGTTGTAATGGCTGAGAATGGCATCGGCTTGAATTGGGTGGTTTTTCTTCACCATCTTAGAAACAAAACCACTAAAGCTCGTAACAGTTTTGGAGGAGTGCACTATCTTCAAAATCTCCAAAGATGACTGCTCCCCGATCTCACGCAGCATTTTTCTCGCGTAACTCTTAAGCGGTGTTTGCAGCTGCTTTTCCACTAAAATTTTATTGATCGCCAGCTCTACCAATTCCGGTAGACGCACATGATCGCCATTAAACTCTTTTTTCTGCTTCTTGGCCTCCATTTCTTTATGATTTGAGTTTGGGATTTTGAATTTAGAGAGAGTGAGAGTGAGAGGAAGATACACTGCAGAGTTTCATCTTACTGCTATTGTTGGCATTGGCGGACACAGTAAGGGAGGGGGAAGGGCCCTCCCAATAAGTAGTTTTTGTGTTTTTTTCTACTTTGAAAATTTTCAAAATTTTCAAGTACTTTTATCATCCCTCACCTAATTAATGCGAATGAAGAATAAATCTCTGAAAGTTGAATGATAGGAAGGGCTGAACTTCTAAAACGGCTGTTGTGTGTGTTCATGAGGAAGGAGACGCAACTTTACTGATGTAGCTCTATTACATACACACGTACACGTCCATCACTCGTGTATATTTGTATGTACTCCCTCCATTCCTTCGTAGTTGAATCATTTTTTCATTTTGAGAAGTTCCTTCATAGTTGAGTCATTTTCATATATAGGAACTTTTTCTTCTTTCTTACTTTACTCCCTCTTATTTTATTCTCTCTACTTTATTCACTTTTTACTTTATTCTCTCTACCTTTTTCTCTTTCTTACTTTTTTATTTATTTATTTAACACACTCAACATTCATTTCTTAAACTCCGTGCCGAAAAGTTCCGCCTCAACTATGAGGGAACGAAGGGAGTATTAGGAGATGAATTAGGATTTGTCGTAGGTGATCCTCTCCATTAAGAAAGAAATGACTCAATTCTCAAAGTGAATAATACTAATAAATGATACTCCCGTCTCGTATTAAGAGTCACTTTTTCTCATAAAAGTCCGTCTCAGTTTAAGAGTCACATTTAGAATTTTTCATATTTGGTCATACAATTTTACTCTTTTGTTCATCAAAATGTCATTATCTATCTTAAAATAAACTAATAAACATCTTTTAAATCTAAAATGTCAAAAGGGATCCACCTTCAACCAACTCACTTCATTTATTACACACTCCACCATCTTACTTCATTTATTACACACTTCAACTTTTTCTTAAAACTCGAGTCATAACTATATCTAACTCCTAATCTGAGACACGGAGGGAGTAGTATTTTTAATTAGTGTTGTTTTAGCTTTAGAAATTAGAGCCGTGCGTGTCTCACATTTTTAGATTGGTTCATACTTATATTTTGTACTTTTTGGGGGTTTTATTTTCATAAATTGCTGCATATTTTAAATCATAGAAAATGCAATATTTTTTTTTACGGTTGATGCAATAAATATGTATTTATTTACGAACTGTATTTGGATTATACTTGCCTGACTCAAGTGATTTTATTTAACCAACAGGTAACAAGCGCCGAAAGGGAGGAAGCAATTAGTATGAGACTGGAAATGACGATGGTGAAAATTTGCAGTAAACACAAAAGGACATAAAATGACTATTCCAAGAATTCTCCGAAAAATTTTGCGAGTCCGATTGCAACAATTTGAAAAGGTGTTTCCTAATTTTAATGGAATATGCTCTGATTGAAACACCTGGGGACGGCTCAAACCAAAGATTCGGAGTTTTATAGACTACATGTCTGATGTCACCGAGTACAATTGTAATTTTGTAGTAGAATTGTGATATTTTTATGATCCATTATTTTGGATTGGTAGAATGTCTTTTAATATTGATGCATTTCGTAACATGTTGTGCAGACTTGTATGCTCATGTATTTTCAAACGAGTATTGTATCCAATATGTTTACTGATGCAATTGTTTTGGTACTAAATGCGCACCTTATTTGTTCCAAAGCAACGTATATCCTGGTACAATGAAATGCGATGACATATTAACATGATTATTATGGTGCAATGATTTGAGTATTGTTAATTTGTTAGCAATCATATATTTATAAAATGCAAGCAATTTCTCGTGTATAAAATGCAACTATTTGTGCATTCAGATGCAACTATTTATTTGGTAAAGCATATGATGCACTTAGTAAAACATAAAACTCAAATACGAACCTTATACATTTCATTCCAATTAAATCTTTTATTGAAACTAAAAACGAAATAAAATACTTAAATCTGCAGATGAAATACATTTTTAATTAGACCGAAATATTACATTCTAATAGATGATATTCATGAACACTCTTGTCAATGAAATTATGAAATTCGACATTGTAGAGTTTAAGCTTACAGTTAATCTGTAAATTTTTATTTAGATAATTATAATTATTTTGGATTTTTGATTGAGATATTTTGTGTTGAAAAAATTGTACTCCCTCTGTCCCATTAGAAATGAAACGTTTTCCTTTTTAGTTTGTTCCATTAAAAATGAAATGTTTCCTAAAATGGAAACATCTTTATCTCTACTTTTTCATCTCTCTTACTTTACTCTCTCTTCATTAACTCACAAAATAACACTACATAAAAATCCGTGCCGATTTCCAAATGTTGCATATTTAATGGGACGGAGGGAATATAACCTTAAAAGAAAGAAAAAATAACTTCCCATATGTAAAATAGTTAATGCATCAACAATATATGGGAAGGTAAATACAACTAACTGAATTGATTGGCGTACTATAGGGTCAATGCAATAATAAGTATATATGCAGCACAATAACTAAATCCCAGGTGGATGTTTCCAGATCGTCTGATGTATTAATCTAATGGATGATATTTATAGAAAGTTGTGAACTCAAAATTTGATATTTTTGAGTGCATCCTTAGAGGAACTGTGGTTTAATTTTATTCCTCACTCTATATTCCTTTTTATATTTCCTTTCATCGTCTTTATTTCTCCAGCAGCCACATTTTATTTTTACTATTTAGTCACACTCAAAGATCATCACTTCTATTTTCTTTTCATCACATTCTCTTTTTTTTTATGTTTTTTTAATTCATTTTTATATCATTTTTCTTTCCTCACGGTAACAATTCTTTTCCTTCATTATTTTACTTTTTGTGTACGTACACATTGACTTTTCTTTTCCAATTTTAACTATCATATGAACAAAAATATACATACATACACGCACACCCCTAAAAACATATACTACTAAAATCCTAGATTTTCCCATTTCTATTTCTAAATTATAACTTTGGGATATTACACTTTACATGCATAAAAATATAATAGTGGTTTTATTTAGAAAATAGGAGAAAGGGACATTGAATACTATTAGAGAAGATAATCGGGTTATTAATAACAAATTCTAAAATTAATGAGACTTGGGTGCACTGGCGGAGCCACGGTGGGGCCAGGGGGGCCCTTGGGCCCCCCAGCCATTTCAGTTATCGCTATATATGCTATATGTACGCAAAAATTAAAAATGACGAATTGGTGCAGTTGGCTTGAAAACTTGTCACTAATTGAAATGGGCAGGGTTTGATCCTTCCTTCTAGCAATATGATTTTGAGTATTTTTTATGCCTCTTTTTGGACTTTAATTTCCCTACCAATTTAATATAATCTTATTTTTTTATGCCGCTTTTGGACTTTAATTTCTCTACCAATTTTATACTCCCTCCGTCCCAAGATAAGTGACCTACTTTTTTTGGGCACGGGATTTAAGGAATGATATTTAAATAAGTTAAAGTGGAGAGAGTAAAGTATGAGAGAGGAAAAGTAGAGGAGAGAAGAGAGAATAAAGTAGGTGGAGAATAAAGTAAGAGATATGACTTTTTGCTAAAAATGGAAATAGGTCACTTATAGTGGGACACTCCAAGAAGGAATACAAGTCACTTATCTTGGGACGGAGGGAGTATAATCTTATAAATTTATTTTATGCTGTAAACAATTTTTCATAATAATTTATCTTGTATAAACTTATTAGCTATTAATTTTGTATAAATAATTTTATTTATAATTATATACAATATAGAATAGAAGAAAGTAATTCTATAATTTTGTAAATATATAAGTACTATACTACTATATATTATTGGTAAAACCAGTTTCAATAGTACTATGATCTTTATTATAAAAATATTATTCTTTAACTTTTTTCGATGGTCGACGTTTTTACAGTATCTCTAAATTTTCTATTACTAATCCTCTAATTATTTATCTCATTGTCTATCTCTAGCGCGCAATACTCTACTACTTATGTCAGGGTCATTTCCGCGTCGTTGACAAAGAAACACTACAAAAATTTTAATATATTAATTTGGGCCCCCCAGGACTAAAATCCTGGCTCCGCCACTGCTTGGGTGCGGCTTGATCTGATGTCCCCTTGCTTACTTCCATTGGCTTCACGACTTGCCAGTATTTCTCCTTTTGTTTTCCTATTCTTTTGCCATTACGGTTTTTGTTGGGTATTGTTGGTTTTGTGGTTGGAAATTTGAAACACATCCTTATATACGATACTCCCTCCTCCGTTCACAAACAATAGATCATTTTATGTATAGCACAAGTATTAATGTACAATTGGTAAAGTAAGAAATAAGGGAAAAAAGGTAAGAGAGAATGAGAAAAATTAAGAGAGAAGTAGTGTTAGTAGAATGTGGGGTAAGAGAGAAGGAGAAAAAAGTAAGATAAAAGGAGAAAAAATAAGAGGGAATCTTTCCATAAATGCTTGTGATCTATTTTTTATGGACGGCCAAATATGGTAATTGTGATCTATTTTTTGTGGACAGATGGAGTATGAAGTAAGTAAAAAGTACTCCCTCCGTCCCTGAAATTTTGTCACATTTTTCTATTTTCGTCCGTCCCACAAAATTTGTCACATTTCATTTTATACTATTTTTGGCAATGGATCCCACATTCCACTAACTTATTCTCACTCACATTTTATTATAAAACTAATACTTTAAATGTAGGACTTGCATTCTACCAACTTTTTCAATTCATTTTCCATTATATTTTTTAAAACCCGTACCCGGTCAAACTGTGACAATATTTAAGGGACAGGGGAGTACAAATCAAATTTGCAAACTAAGATGACCGTGTTGTAACAATATACAACTAGTGTGCATTCATAAATTGCACCGACAATGTCAAAGATTGTTGTTGACTTCACATCCCGGTCCGACAGTATATTATAATTCCTCATAGCAATTAAATTCGTATTATGAGAGAGAGATACACATTCAAACAAAGTATTAACAGAGAGAGAGAAAAAAAAGTCTTCTCGAATTGAATTTGAAATATAGGTATTTTTTTTAGGGGAAAGTGATGAAGGAAATCGTGTTAATATGATTTGAGTGTTGGGTAATTGGCGCAGCGGAAATTGCAAATTAAATAAATCCACAAAAGAATCTATTTAGAAGATTATGTGGATCGATTCAATTTCATGCTTGAACATGTAGAGACATATTATTACGCAATTAATCACATAATTTATAATTAAATTATGGTGTTAAATACTTACAATTATGATTCTCCAAAGAATTGAAGTGGCTTGCTACTTCTCCACGTGTAGATCTTGAAGCTTGATTGTGATTGCAAGACCAAGGATCTTCTAAGCTGTGATCCTACTCTATAGATCTAAATTCCTTGTGGGAGGAATCTCTTAGAAATTATAAGGATCTTGAAGGAGAAGACAAGAAAGCCAAGAACACACAATATGGAATGTTTGAGTTCCTCTATGAGAGAGAGAGGGCCGAAAATCCTTGATGTGGAGGCTAGGGTTTTGTGTTGTGTTGTGTTTTGTTGTGTTGTGTGTTTGTCTCTTCTCCTTACATCCTTATTTATAGAGTTTATGATGGGCTAGGTTAGGGATCTATGGGGCTTGGACTGGGCCTCCCCAATTGGACCTTCTTTACTAATTCAATTATAACTCGTAATTCAATATAAGACCAATGGAATATTTCTTGTGTCGCTATCGAAGAAATACTAACCGCCCATCCAATCCGTGATTACAAGCAATCCGAGTTATCCTCTTTAATATATTATTTCCCGTGTCTAAGACTTTCTATATCTATTAATTAATTTGTAGTCTGCTATAGACTTTAAATTAATTAATATCTTTTTATTTCCAAGAGTTTGTCTAGTACGAGATGTATATTAAAAATATAACTTCCTTTTCTATTTATTCTTGGATTAAATCCAAACCGGTCGGGTTTCCGAATAATAGAACTTCTCTTGAACACCTCTTGGGGATATAGTCAAACCACGCAGGCACACGTTTCAATGTAACAATAAAACTAACACCATACTAGTATTAATTACTACTTCCTCCGTTTCGCCATAGTTGAGGCGAAACTTTTCGGCACGGAGTTTTAGAAAGGAATATTGGGTATGTTTAATAAATAGATAAACAAGTAAGAGAGGGGAAAAGGTAGAGAGAATAAAGTATAAAGTGAATAAAGTAGAAAGAATAAAATAAGATAAAGTAAAGTAAGAAAGAGAAAAGGTTACCATATATAGAAATGACTCAACTATGAAGAAACTTCCTGAAATGGAAAAATGACTCAACTATGAAGGAACGGAGTACTACCTAAGATATCAGAAATATTGGATTGCGAAAAACCCGCACCTATTGATAGGTCAAAGCAGCGTATGATTAAATAACGTGTGTCCTATATTATTACAAAGATTAAGAAATATTAAAATCTCCAAGATATCGTCTTACAGTAGATAGCAACAAAGACGTGTCTATACTTTAGATCCGTTCAATGCTATTGTGATATCCCTGACCTGCATCACATATTATTTTACATAATAACATGTTTTTATTTTTATTAAATATTAGTATGAAGTATTATTATTTAAGTTATAGAAATAATAAATAAGTATCAAAAATTATATGTTAATAAATTATGTGAAAGTAATATAGTCGCTTACATACATACGAGTGTACGTGTGTTTAGAGTAAAGTAAAACAATGTGCATTATTCTATTTTTACATATTATATGTACAGTATATACATATGGGACGCCATTTATATTTGGGCTTTCAGTGATTAAGCTTTATCCTTTTAAGAGTATTTTTGTGAAGAAATATATACGTATATTACATAATTATTGGAAAAGTATGAGTGTGTGTGCATGTGTAATAATGTGAATATGTATTATGGAAATATAGATTAAACTAATTATATATATATATATAAAGATGGTATAGGTGTATGAGAAATATATTAAAGGTTAACAAGTATGCATGAGGAAGTGTATATATGTGTGCATATATATGTAACGTGTGTGTGCATGGAATACGCCCTTAATGCATGGTGATTAATAGTTTGATAATTAATATAATATAAATAGGTTGCATGACATATGTGCCTACAAGAGTTATACGTGTGAGTAATTTAGATAGTAGGCAAACACTATGATAGTTGAAAAGCTAGTCATATTTTACACCGACTCTTTAATATATATTTATATCTATATGACTAGAGTTAGAAGGGGGAATTTTTTTAGAGGAAGTCTACGAGAAAATGGTAGACTCAAAACGTGAGCTCCTAATTATAGAAGTGAAGAAACAATGTTCAGCTAATATTTTGAAAAGGTAGAATAGCAAACTAAATCAAGCCAATTTGGCGAAGAAGATGATACACAGTCCTAAGTAGAATCAAAGGCTCAATTAGAGTATCTACAGTATTCAGGTGTGTATAAATCACACTTTTAATTTTACATATTTTATGTGATTGATTGCTATGTATTAAATTGGAGTGAATATTTGTATTATATGATGCGGGATTAAAATAGTTATGCGTTATTTGATATTGATGGTGGAATATTGAATATGTGAGTGGTGCTATGAATATATTTTTATATAGCATTAGAATTATTTGCATCATTAGATTAAAGAGGGGGTTATTTCTATTTTTATTAATGCATGTTAGTAGAATTCCATTTTAATGAAGGGCTTTAGTTTTATTCCAACTTAGGGAGTGACGCATAATCATTATGCGTCTTCAAAAGTAAAACGCACAACGGTGATACGTCTTTAATGGATGACGCATAAGTCTTATGCGTCGTCGATCAAAAACGCACAAAAAATTTGCGTTTTAGAATGACGCACAACACTGATGCGTCTTTAGTAAGTGACGCATAACCCATATGCGTCTTTCTTTAGTGACGCATAAAGCTTATGCGTCTTTTGTTAGTGACGCATAAAGCTTATGCGTCTTTCAGTCGAATTTTTACCAGCGGCAGAACGCAGACAGCAGAATCGCGAAAACAAATTGAAGAAGCAGGCGATTTTCCATCTTTTCCGACGCGATTTCCATCTTTTCCCGACGAATTTCAGACATATTTCGGTAATTGCTCTTCAATTTGGCTACATTTATTCTTTATTGCTTAATTTCTGTATGTTTTCCCTAATTTAACAAAGTTAGGGTTTAGGGTGAAATTGATGAAATTTCGGACGATTTTTGTTGTTTTGTTGCCTATTTGTGTGTTTCACATGTATATAATTAGTAAGTGACTCAATTTTTGATGAAGTTGGATTGTTGAAGTTGAATTTTTTGATTAACTTGAATTGAAGTGTGTTTTTCAGTTGTAGTTGCAATTTAAGTTGGATTGTTGAGTTTTTGTGATTAAAATAGAATGTTGATTAAAATTGAATGCTGATTAAGTTGGGTGATTATTTTTGGTGATTATTTTGAAGCTGGAATGTTGGAATGTTGATTAAGTTGGAATGTTGGAATGTTGGAATTTTTTGGAATGTTGGAATGTTGATTAAGTTGGGTGATTATTTGGGTTTAGAGCTTATGATTAAGTTGGAATGTTGATTCAATTTGGTTGATTATTTTGAAGCAGATGGCATCTTCAAGTTCTGAAGAACAATTATGTTATGGACCTGAGGATCCATCATTACTATTTCATCAAAACGAACACATTTCAGCCTCATTGTTGGCGAATGGCACATCAAATGTGTTTAGAGTTCGTCGGACGGAAAGTAAGGTCTGGATAGGTGCAAATGCATCCAACTGTGAAGGATTTGCTTGATGTATGGGGTTTCAAAGGCTTGTTGGAATGTGGAAGGCCGATGAGGGTAGACAACGAGCTTATCACTGCCTTGATCGAGCGCTGGAGGCCTGAGACACACTGTTTCCACCTACCAGTTGGAGAGGTTACTGTAACCTTACAGGATGTGCAAACCCTGTGGGGCTTGAGAGCAGACGGTCGTGTTTTCACTGGCCGTCACTGGCTTGAGACATTTTTTCTATAAGCCCTAATTTTTAATAAATTGGGTAAAACTAACAAAGTAGAGCAAAATTAACATGAATAATGATGAATGTAGCCAAATTGAAGAACAAATACCGAATATGTTTGAAATTCGCCGGAAAACATGGACAAATGCGCCGGAGAAGATAGAAAATCGCGACTTTGCTCGCTGTCTCTGTCGAAATGTGTTTCTGCTGTTTAAATCGCGACTCGAAGACACATAACCATTATGCGTCACTAATGAAAGACGCATAACGGTTATGCGTCACTAATGAAAGACGCATAACAGTTGTGCGTCACTCCAAAACGCTAATTTTATTTGCATTTTCACCTAACGACGCATAATCCTTATGTGTCATTGCGTAAAGACGCATAACCTTTATGCGTTTTACTTTTAAAGACGCATAACCTTTATGCGTCACTCCCTAACTGGGAACAAATCTATTCTTCTTCATTAAGATGGAATGCAATTAACATCCTAGAACAAAAGAAGAATTAACCCTTAAAGAGGATATGTGACAATCTAGTTCTGGGTCTGATATCAATGGAAATGAAAATAGACCTACGAGTCATATACCATGATAGTAGACCTATGGGTCAATACAAAGAGCAAAGAGGGACCTTCGTGGAAAGGTCAAATCAAAGAGGGGCCTTCGTGGAAAAGTCAAAATATGCAAAGAGGGGCCTTTGTGGAAATGTCAAATCAAAGAGGGACCTTCGTGGAAAGGTCAAATAAATATAAGGGACCTACGGGTCGTGTACAATGGAAATCTCGGGCAGATACAAGACTTGATCTGTCACAGAATAATAAAAAGAACGGAGAGGCATATGCATATGAATATTAAATTGTTTATGATATTTATTACTTTTGGTGATATATGTTGGTGAAAGAATGTGTTTGATATTTGTGTGTGAAATTAAAGGTGAAAATTTATATGCACTGAGTTGTGGCTCATATAAACCACTAATATTTTTCAGGAAAAGATATCAGTGATGTTTCGGTTAATGTGAGATATACAAACTCCACATGTTATCAGGGTCGGCGGCTGACGCATTTTGACAACCTTCTCCTCCTCATCATTTTTGCATGTAGATAAATGTGTAGCATATAGAGTGGTGAGAGGGTCCCACTGTTGATCAGAATGTTTTGAAATATGTACCTGATAAATGTTAGTTTTGAAATTATAAAATATATGTGTTTTTGTATATGCGCTCGCTTTTGGCCAACCGGGCGAGGGCGACGAGTAGAGGATGGAGGGGACGAAAACTCTTCAGCATCCGGGGGAGGTCGTGGGATCCGCCGCTGCTACCGCTGTAGTCACCGGAATAGTTCAGCCTCTGCTTCTTCGGCCACCCAGCGTCGCACCCCGCCTGGAACTTCTCGGAGTCCTTCAGCAACACATAGCATTCCCAGAAGGTGAACTCCTTATACTTCCCCGGCAAGGGGAACTGACTCTCCGCTGTCCTCCGGGCGTCCTCCTCATTCTGCCCACTAGTTAGCTGGCGGAGGGCGTTGGCGTATAACCCCGAAAATCAGCCGACCGCGACCCTGATCCGTTCCCACCCCTTCCGGCACTCCTCCCTGCTGTAGTCCTTCCCGTGCGGGCAGTTCCTCCCGTAGGCTGCTCTAATCTTCGCCCACATGTTGACGAACCGCTGGTTGTTCGCAACCAGCGGATCGTCGCAGACCGACAACCACGCCTTGGCCATGCCGGCGTACTCATCCTCCGTCCACTTCCTCCGTGTGGGAGTGTCGTGATCAGCGGGCTGCGATGACTCACCGACCACCTTGCCCTTCTTATTCGGCGCGACCCGACCCGCTGGAACGGGAGTGTCCGACTCCCCAAGATTGATCCCCATCTCATGCAATGACAAAAGGTCATCGCCAGTGAACTGCGTCTCCACTGGGGTCGACGTGTGAGACGAAGCCGTCAAAAAATCAAGAGAGGGACGATAGACCATGTCCCCCCCTCCCCGGTGGCTCCTGCATCCCGGGATGCATACCGGGCTGCATCCCTCCCTGCCACATCATCCCCATCATCCACTGCATCATCTGCTGCTGCATCTGGGGCATACCTCCCCACCCCGGCGCTGACTGCCCGCCGCTCACCTGCACCCCGCCCGGCATCCCCCACAGCATCCCCACCTGGTTCCCCCCCTGCATTCCCCCCGGCGCTCCAGCCATCATCTCCATCAACTGTTGCCAAGGGACGTTAAACTCTGGGCCCATCTGCCCGCCCATCTGGCACCATCCAGATCCCACGGGTACCGTGGGAATATGAGAACCGCTCATCGCCGGACTGGACTCGTTGTTGTCCATCGCTTGATGTTGCTCTTGTACAGAAAGTTAGAGAGAGAGAAAACTCGTTAAAACAAGTGGTGCAAATGAAAATGAAACTAAAATCGCGTATATATAGGTTTTTAAAAAATAAAATAAAAAAAAAACGAAAATTGGCGTTGGCCGATCGGCACGCCACAATGGCGGCCAGCGCACGCGAATCGGTTAACCCACGCTGATTTTCTTGCCGATTCTCGGCTGGCCGGTTGCAATGGTTCGGCTAACCGACCGGCTAGCGATGCAAATCGGCTAGCCGCTATTTTAGATGCTCGTAATTAAGACATCTCAAAGATAAAACCTGGATACCATGCACAATAGCAAAATAAGGAATTTTTGTAATATCCAAAGTAAATGTATTGAACCAATCATCTGAGGACAAATGTGCGTGGTGCAGTCATATTTGTGTCCTGTGTAAAGTCAATACCTCAAAAACCCGCCTTCACTCTCATTCTCTCACTCAACAGCGTCGATGGCCGCCCAGGAGACTACTTCTCAATCCGCCACTTTCCGCCACGCATTCGGAAATGTTCTCTCCTTTGCCGTTCTGTTGCTGATCGGCGTTATGGCCTTCTCGATCCGTTTATTCTCAGTAAATCCTACTCCTCCTTTGTCTGCGTCCACTCATTCATGCGCATTTGTGTAAATTCATAAATTTGATCGATCGAACCCTAAGTGGAAAATGTATATTTGTTAATTTCTAGTGAATGAGCTGAATCGACGATTTATATATTTTAATTTAATTGTTTGATTTTTTGTTTTTTGCTTTCAATTTTTTTTGCGCAGGTGATTAAGTATGAGAGTGTAATTCATGAATTCGATCCTTATTTCAATTACAGAGTGACACAGGTTAGTCTGTTTTTTTTATGAAATTTATGGTATTCTTCATGATCAATTTGTGCGAGAAAATGAATTTGCTTCTTTCCTTGTTTCATTGTGACGTGTTTTGAGTGGGAGGATTTACGTTAGCGAAGAATTACTTACACTACAACTTGCCAAATGGGTTTAAATATCTGCATTTGGTAAGATATCAACATGATAAACAAAATTGTGTAGGTCTATAAAAGTTCAGTTTTTATTTTTTGTCATTCTCAATGGAATTCAAATGCAAATCACCATTCATGTAATGTGGTGTGTTTCTAAAACCCATGATTCGAGAGATAAAATTTTACTCCCTCCGTCCCACCCTAAGGGGAGCGTCCTTTTTGGCACGGGATTTTATGTTGTGTTGTTTTGTGAGTTAAGTGGATAGAGGATAGAGTACGAGTAAGAGAAAGTAGAGAGGGATGTTTCTATTTTAAGAAATGTGTCATTTAGGTGGGATATCCAGGAAATGTGTCACTTAGAGGGGGACGGAGGGAGTACTTTGTATGAAGATTCAAATGAATAGAACTTATTAATGTGTTATATTGGTCAGATTAGTTCAAATAATAATAATTTCTCACATTTTTTGTTAATAATTTCTATAAGCTGCTCATATAAGGGTTCTTGGCTATCTTGGTGGTAGAAATAGCATATTTGCCCTGTGGGGGTGCCTTGTATTTCCATCTCATGTTTGATATGGCACTCAGGTTTCTAAAGATCTAAAAACCCTTTGAATTGGTCAATTGAATTAGTAGTATGAGATGTCTTATCGTAAGTTCCTAACACATGATGTAGCCTGTAGGGTACAAGTTTTGGGATAATATAATTGCAATTTACCAAAAAGTATAAGAAAGTTGGATGCATTTATACTCGCATTGAAAAAACACGCTTAACCCTAAAGGGAGTTTGAAACAGAAATGTTGATTTGGAGAACAGATCAATGAGCGTAAGAGAAAAGTATAGTATATGATCTGTATGTGGAAGAGAGATGGATTTTATTATGTTCAAGAAACTTGGTTTTGACCCCGTCTCCTCCAAATATGAACTGAATATGAATCTGCCAATGACATACATTGAAAAGTTAAAACAACAGCGTAGCCCAGATCATGTCTGCGAGGTTGGTGTGCTTGACCAACTTTTAATTTGGTAAACTTAACTTTTCATCTTTTGTCTATATAAAATTGGTTATCTAAGTTCTCTGAGGACTCCATTGCATCAAGTTGTATTTTTATACGTGTTGTAACTTAAGTCAGTTTTAACCTCTTCACAGCACAGAAGACTGACCATCTTCTGTATTGCATTTCTTGTGCCTTGTCTTCTATATGTCAAATCTACATTTCTTATCCTTCTTTGGATTTTGATGTCTGCATGAAGCAAATTTAGTGACATAAGTTTGATGATTACAGTTTCTTACAAAAAGTGGAGTATATGACTTCTGGAATTGGTTTGACGACCGAACATGGTAATTTCTGTATTTGCAACACCTAGTTTGTGTTTTGTGGGAAAATTTTATGATTGTGCCCTAATTTTGCTGTATTGACATTATTTCGAAATCTTGGCAAGGTATCCTCTTGGACGTGTGATTGGGGGAACTGTATACCCTGGGCTTACTCTAACTGCGGGTACTTTATGGTGGTATGGATTACATATTTTGGCTCTGTATAAATAACAATATATCCATCAGAGAAGCTTTAGTTTATGCGGTTATTTCTATTGACAATTATTTAGTTGTTCGATTTTCATCAAATCATTTTTAATAACACCGCCCTTGTTTTTCTTATAGTCCTGTTTCACTAATTGATCTGTTTAAATTTATTGACAGGATACTGAACTCCATTAATATTCCTCTATCAGTAGAAACTGTTTGTGTATTTACAGCTCCTGTATTTTCTGCCTTTGCTTCATGGGCCACATACCTTCTAACTAAGGTTCTTTATAAATCTATTGCCTCTCTTCTTGTGGCTGCTGCCTAGGCTAATGGACTTTACCAGGGAATCTTTATTGGACATGTTTTTTGATGAGGTATATGTTTTGTCTAGGAAATTAAAGGTGCTGGTGCTGGCTTGACTGCTGCAGCTCTTCTGGCCATGGTATTATGTTTTCAATTTCTTTGTTTTAGTTATTTTGTGTAGATCCGGAACACATTATCTTGTATTTTAGCTTTTGCAATCACATCATACATTCATGTAATTCTTTTTATGTTCTGTAATTGCTTCCCATGCCTATGTAAATGATTTTAGCCCTGACCCTGATTTAAAACATGTGATGTTCAATTAACCTGTACTTAATGTGGTTAAAGCAGTTGCATTCAGTATCCATTGCTTCCCATGTGTATGTAAATGATTTTAGCCCTTACTAAAGTGAGGTCATGTAATAGGGTAGCAGTATAGCATCTTTAAGGTATACAAATCTAGCTTGGTTAACTAATTCTAACATTAGGTCATGTAAATGTAATATGGCATCAGTATAGCATCAAAGTATACTTATTTCCAATTCCACTTATCAGAGGCTATGCTGCAAATTAATTGGCAGTAACAAAAAATCAGTTGCTTATGTAATATGTATGACAATCACCTTCTTTCGTCTTTTCCTTTGTTTTGTTTTGAGATATCCTTGTGGGAAATTATTGTATAATTATTTATTTCTCTTCTTGCAGGTGCCATCATATATATCTAGATCTGTGGCTGGGAGCTATGACAATGAAGCAGTTGCAATATTTGCTTTGATCTTCACTTTCTATCTATATATAAAGGTGAGATTTCAATCTGTGTTGTTTCTGAATTACTAGTTTTCTCCTGACAAAGAATTTATTTTCTCGAAGACTAGAGCTGATATTCTTACTTCTGCGAGCTAATTTGGAATCATGACTCGATATATATTCATTCACTGCAGACGTTGAACACTGGATCACTTTTTTATGCTACACTAAATGCAATTGCGTACTTTTACATGGTGCGTATTTTGCTGAAGTTTTCGCTCTCCTCTTTTTGTTTCAGGCTCAATGACAGTGTTCATGTTGTTCATATATCATTTCAGGTTTGCTCCTGGGGAGGGTACACCTTTATTATAAATCTCATCCCGATGCATGTGCTGCTATGCATAGTAACTGGTCGCTATTCTCCACGCCTCTACATTGCTTATGCCCCCCTTGTAAGTATTTTGTGTATCTGTACTTGTAGCAAATTGTTTATGAATGATTTGGTAATTGTGATGAATGGGTTCTTATCAGCCAGAATTTAAACGCTGTGATGATTAAATAACACTTTTTATACCTTACAAAAGGTAAGGATGTTTGCGTGAGAATCGTTAAACATTACTTTGGAAAGAAGAGATTTGTCTCATCTAGAGCTTCTTCTCTAATTTTGTTAATCCTTTCATTAGGTATCCCAATAAAATAAAATAAAATAAAATGCTAACCCTTCCCCATGGCTGAATATCTAATGGTTGATCTTGGTATTTTCAGAGTTGTATCATGGAAGACCACTTTGTAGATCTCTAATTTACCAGGCTGTCATGATTTCCTTATCTAATGTAAATGTCTAGATGAGAAATGGAAATTATTGATTCAGGCTCTAGAGATGATGAAAAACTAACTCTTTAGATTAAGCTCTTGAGTTGATTTATGGTGTCTTCTTAAAAGCTAAATCAAATTCAAACATTGTAGGAAACAGAGCAAAACAAGTTAAACTTGGCTCATAATCAATCTAGTTTTTTTCTTTTTTCTTTTAGATATTGTTTCACCAAATAAAATGCCAACTAATCTAAATTTTTGGAGGGATTTAAACTATTTGTCAAACACATAAGTTTTCATCCCATTCCTCGTGACTATCATATGATGATATGAAATTTAATTTCTGGTCTCTGAGTCTCTCTCAAAGAGACTAGGATCCTTTATTATAAGATGTTTAGGGTAAAAACTTGAGAGATAAGATTAAGGCCATGTGATTTTGGATACATAAATAAACTTGAAAACTACCAATTAGAATGACTCATTTTTTTTCTGGGAAATTCCTCTTTTCTCTCCCTTCCATAACACTTTGCCTGCTTTAGAGGTGGCCGGACCTGTAACAATGCTCCTGATGATTACCAAAAAATGATATGAAGCACATGTTTTTTCTTTCTGTGGCCTTGCTGGAGATGTACTTTATATTTGTTTATTTTTTTCCTGGTCTATCATTTTTTTCTCCAACACCATAAATTTCTGTATCCAGGTCGTCTTGGGAACATTGCTAGCAGCTTTGGTGCCTGTTGTTGGTTTTAATGCTGTCATGACATCTGAGCATTTTGCGTCATTCTTGGTTAGCTGTCCAGTTTCTAAATCTCTGTTGATATTATGCCTGACGAGTAGCTTTCTTGTGTTTTTCACCCTGATACCTGATGTCTTTTCATGCTGGAAGTCTGCAACATGCTTCAAATCTGCATATGAGCTTTTTGAATTCCAGAGTTTGCAGATCCATTATCTTGCTATCTACTGCTGGACTACGTGCATTTCTTAGACTAATGTAGAATGATGAGTGTATAATATTGCTTACTTGAGTTATAACTTGTGAGGTCTTTTTCTTCCACTGTTTGACATATAATTGTTATTTCTGATGTTGGACATAAGAACTGCGGTTAGAGTAAAGGGGAAACGTAGTATATTTCGTGGTTGCAACTCAATGTTGATAAAGTTAAATTAATAGGACTTAGAACCTCATGTTGGCTCTTTCTGTGCTTTTCTGTGGAACTGGGATTTCCTTCCGAATTTAACTATAAGAGAGATATGAAGTGGAATTTGGGAATTTCTTGTTAAAGCCTTAAGGGAGAAATTATATAAAGTGTGCAACAGAACTTTCTTGCCCATATTCCATTAGCGGTGTCATGGTTTCTGAAAGAAGCAAATAAGTCTAGGAAGGGCAAGGGATGCTTTATTAGTTCCAGGACATAAAAAAAAAACTTTTGAATTAAACATTTATGAACAATTGAGGTTTGAACCTGAATATTATATAGATTCCAGGAATGTATCAGAATCCCTTACTCTACAAAATTGCCACAATGCCTTTATTGTCAGCAGCTGGGCCGCAGAAATGAGTCAACAATATCTTTGGGTGTTTCCTCTCTTTCTTCTTCATGCATAAGTTTATTAAGTCTTAGAAAATCAAGACATATACCAAGATTCGTAAATGTTACTATTTGTTTTCTATGTTCTGACATATGCATCAGTTTATAAATTAATATCCCCAAAATATAGAGATCAGACGATTGTAGAAGACGAAAATATGGAAAATATTGAAGGAATTGAAGGTTTTCTTTTACTTGTTTGGTCCCCTATTTGAGTGTGGTGTCATTCTCGCTTAACCAAGCTTCCTATTTGTTTTGTTTGTAGACAAAAAAGGTTATCTTGTTAATACATTTTGAAAGTTAAACCATCTTGATTACAGAATACAGATGAATGTATGTCAACTGTCTTGACTCTTGAGAATGACTTCCCCTCTTGATATGAAGTTTATACTTTTGCTGTGGATGTGCTTCTTCACAAATCACAAGTCATACTAGTGATTGAAATGTTTCACATGGTTTTATTAGTTGTATTACTGTAAGTGGCAGCATATATTAGACACTAGCCCTGTTTCTCAGATTATTAAGTTGTGGTTCTTCTGACAATTATACTCAGGTCTTTATCATAATACATGTTGTGGCACTTGTCTATTATATCAAAGGAATTCTGACCCCGCAAATGTTCAAAGTAGCAGTTACTCTTGTTGTATCAGTTGGGATGTAAGTCTCCACTCTAAATTCTACTCTATCGCTGATGTTTGTAACAGCATGAGAAATACTCCCTCCGTCCATGAAAAATAGGTCACTTTCATTTTCTACACTCGTTTTGAAAAAATGATAATAAATAGTTAAAGTGGAGATAAAGAAAAGTAAGAGAGAGAATAATATAGACAAGAGACTTCTCTACATTATTCTCTCTCGTACTTTACTTTCTCTCCACTTTAACTATTTATTATCATTTTTTCAAAACGAGTGCAGAAAATGAAAGTGCTATATTTTTCGTGGACGGGGAGGGAGTATGAAGCATCATATCTAACCACCCTTTTTCTATTTTCTTCTGTTCTCTATTACTTATGTGCATTCCTCTATAGTAGTAGTGCTAAGGCTATCCAGTTAATTAGAATGTGACTGGGTTTTGGTGTGAAAAATTCTGTTCTTTTTTTATAGGACAGTTTGTAGACTAGGACTTTTTTTGCCAAGTCACTTAATTATTGTTTCTCATGTTCAGGGTTTTGTGTGTTGCTGTATTGGCTGTGCTAATAGCATTGGTAGCATCCAGCCCAACAAAAGGCTGGAGTGGACGAAGTCTGAGTCTACTTGATCCGTAAGTTGCCTATATGTGTAGTATGCTATTTATTGCTCAAATCATGCATGTTAAATGGCTTTACAAACTAAAAGATACCTGATTTATCTGTATAAGAAATATGCTGGCTTTTAAAGCCGTTCTTTTTGACTTGTGACCTATTCTAACTTCTAAAATATTGTTATCATCTAGTGAGTTCATCAAAACATAGGGAGTATATCTTTTCATCAATATTTATTTCAAAGATCTGTTTCCAGCTTTGTCCTGTTGAATTGACCTCAGTAATATATAAGCACCATGGGCTGATGTTTCTTCTCTAAGATTAGGAGAAAATCATACTATTATTTTGGCTGACTGCCAGCTTCAGCTTGCATGTATCAACAACTAAACAAAGCAAACGAAAAGTTAATTGCTAGCTGTAAAATAACTTGCAGACATAACATTTCCATCTTCCAGTTATGCAAGGCACATAAAATTGTATTGGTATGAAAATTCACACTTTGTAGATTTTGGTGCAATAAAACTTCCTCCTAGAGCCATGCTCTTACTCTGTATGTAAAACCTAAAACCATAACTTCTATATTCAGATTCCTGTTTCAAAAGGTCTTATTGTGAAAACTGAAAAGTAAGTCTGAGGTGAAAGATCCCAATAATATTTTTTACAAATGTTCTGTAATATGCTACCGCCTACCCCAAATATATTTGCTACCGCCTACCCCAAATATATTTGCACGGACTTTGTTTTCTGTCCCTCAGAATTATTGTTATTGCTATTAATTATCTTTTGGCTCTTTTCTCCCGTTTAAATTGGAGACAGAACCTATGCAAGCAAATTTTATTTCTATGTTATCATTTCTGTAACTGTTATGAATATATTTTTGGCTGTTTATCCTATGTAAATGGAGAACAGAACCTATGCAAGCAAGTACATACCAATCATTGCAAGCGTCAGTGAACATCAGCCCCCTACTTGGCCATCTTACTTTATGGACATCAATGTTTTAGCATTTTTGGTTCCCGCTGGTATTATTGTAAGTTCTCAATTATTTGTTCTCTTAGAAAGCTTTACTGACGCGATGTTTCTGTTCCTCCCTTTTTACTTAAATACTAATACTAATTATAATAATCTGTGTTGGAATATGCAGGCATGCTTTTTGCCATTGTCTGATGCAAGCTCCTTTGCAGTTCTCTACATTGTTACATCAGTATATTTTTCAGGGGTCATGGTATGCATAGCTGAGACATACCTCAATCACGATGTTGTTTTACTTTCTGCTCCCAAACTAAATTACTTAAGTTACAATGTGGTAGGTGCGCCTAATGCTCGTACTAGCTCCAGCAGCTTGTATAATGTCTGGTATTGCCCTTTCAGAAGCTTTTGACGTTTTCACTAGATCAATTAAATTCCACTTGGTTGGTACAACGCAAAACCCCCAAGACAATGTAAGTGAGTTCATTATGCAAGTGAATCAAGTGATTGGTATAGCCTGTAACTAAACTAGGATGAAAATTTTCTGATCTTCACAAGGCAGGGGATGCCACCAAAGTTACTCATAACGATGTGAAGTCTGAGAAAAGTGAGGACACAGTAAAGGAACGATCTTCAAGGAAAAGTAAAAAGAAGGACAAAGAAAACATAGAGAAACCATCTCTTGTATCCCGAGTTGAAAAGAGGCTTTTGGTCTTGCCCCTGGAGACTTCAGTGATGGCTGTTATCTTACTTGTCTTGCTTGGAGCATTTTATGTGGTATGCATACGATGTATTGCCGAGCAATTATATTTTGACTATATGTTTCTGCAATGTGTAAGGTTTCTATGGGATTATGGTTGTAAGAGGAATTTGTTGCTGATATGTTTTGTCTTTTGTGATTATTGCTTCATTACGTATTCCCTCCATTTCTAGGAACTTTTGAAATGGCACGGGTTTTACTACAAAATTGGTAAAGTAAGAGAGGGATAGAAAGAAAAAGTGTGTTAGTGGAAAATGGGTCCCATCTCATAGAGAGAAAGAAGTATCCTAAAATAGAAAGTTTCTATTAGGAAACGGGACCAAAATGGAACTAATTTCTATTTTTAGGAAACGGATGGAGTATTATCTTTGTCATCTGTGTATTTAGCCTAGTTGAATGAAACTCAAAATTGTGTAAATATGTTATTAGTTATCATGATGTCAAATTGTGCTAGACCCTTTCTCATAGTTGTGTATACTATTTTCAAATAATTAAGAATAATTTTTGTTGTAGGTTCATTGTGTCTGGGCTGCAGCAGAGGCTTATTCTGCTCCATCAATTGTTTTAACCTCTCGTTCTCATGATGGTCTCCATGTCTTTGATGACTTCAGAGAGGCATATGCTTGGTTGAGCCATAACACTGAGGTGGATGATAAAGTAAGTAGTTAGGCTGCCTCTTGAATCTTGATTTCTTTCATGCCAATTACAAGTTCTCACTTTATCCTTCTGCTGGTTATGCAATTCTTTGTTTTCTATTTACTTTTCAAGGTTAGGTGTGTGAGCGTGTGTACATCTGTAACTGTGGCTGTGCATATATAAGAACATATGTCGCTGAAGCATATGCAGGGCATCAAATCCTAGAAATCCAACTTGAAATCACCCTAACCATTAATTAGTTAACTAAAACGGCAGCGGAAAAAAGATTAGGCAATTATAGGAGCACAGTGCATCTAGTGTTGAAATGCTCCACTATCACTTGCACTTGTCAACAGTACTGGTGTTTATAGGACTATTTATGTTGCATTTCTTAAACTTAACTAGTCTCAATCTAGACTTTTACTAGCCCTTATCGCCGTAGTAAAAAATGGTTATGATTTATGATTCACATGATCGCGCGGATTAATCAAAATCATTTAATTAGTTTCAGATTCTGAATTACCAGGGAATTTCGGCAAGAGTGGCTAGAATTTATACACTCCATCCCTTAAGCGTGTAGATAAGTGAAAAAATGATACATGTGTGTAGATAAGTTGAAAAATGGGCCAACATTTGTTTTAATAAATGATACTACCTCTGTCCACAAAAAATAGACTAGTTTTACCATTTTGGACCGTCCACCAAAATTAGACTAGTTTCTTAATATGGAAAGTTTTAAACATTTAAATACTTACTATTTACTAATAATGTCACAATCCACTAATACTTACTTCTCTCTTATTTTTATCCCCTTCTCTCTTACTTTTATCCCCTCTCTCTTAGTTTAAATGCTCAAAATCAAAATGATACGGACCCAAAGCCACTAATGAAGTAAAATTTTAGCAGTCATTATCCTCTCGTTCTATTTGAGGTTCTGAACCTGGCGGTGCCTGGACTAGTACAACATATGTCTATGTTCACGCCTTGCAACTTCACACAAAATGCCCTGACCCTTTTTCTTGATGACTTCAGATTGTTTCAGCACGAACAATACCAATTTCTGTTTTCTGAGCTTTTCTGTGACAAATAATGAGCATTTTATTACAAACTAGGAAACAAGCTTATTGGTCTTCTTGCTGCTGCTATTTTGGTCCAGGTTGCATCTTGGTGGGACTACGGTTACCAAACAACTGCTATGGCTAACCGTACAGTTATTGTTGATAATAATACATGGAATAACACACATATTGCAACTGTTGGTACTGCAATGTCATCTCCAGAAAAGGCAGCTTGGGACATTTTCAACTCGTTGGATGTAAAATATGTTTTGGTTGTCTTCGGAGGTTGTCTTCATTACTTGTCAGAAAGTTTTCTTAATCAAGGAGAATATTATCCTGACAGCTGTCACTTTATCTCAGGTCTTGTTGGATATCCCAGTGATGACATTAATAAGTTTCTGTGGATGGTTCGGATTGGTGGAGGTGTGTTTCCTCACATCAAGGAACCTGACTATTTGGTGAGTAGTTGATAGCAGCATTCTGTTTTTTAATGTAATTATTTGTTTGTTATGTCTCTAGTCATTGTACTGGTTGATTTTGTCAATCCGGTGTTGCTTTTAATTTCTCGTCTTTCTTCATAATTCCAGTATCAGCTAATGTGCAGTGTGTGTGGTTTTGTCTAGATATGGAGTTTTTTTTTTCCATTCAGGCTTTTATCCGATGTCATGTTTTTTTCACTAATTCTATCCTGGCATTGAACAGAGAGACGGTCAGTACCGGATTGATTCTCAAGCTACTCCAACCATGCTCAACTCCCTCATGTACAAACTTTCATATTTCAGGTGCGTATTTATCGGTCTTATATTTGGATTTCTCCTACCACATAAAAATTTGCCATATGATTTTGTTTTGTCTTGTAGGTTTGTAGAGACAGATGGTAGAGGGTATGACAGGGTTAGGAACACTGAAATCGGGAAAAAGCATTTCAAACTCACTCACTTCGAAGAGGTAAAGTTCCGTTCTCACAAAATTTTACTCCCTCCGTCCCACTTTAGGAGTCTCGGTTGAGTTCGGCACGAATCTTAAGAAATATAAAGGAAAATTGGTGAGAAGAGATAGTGGAATGTGAGTCCTACTTTTATATATTAGTTTTATAATAAAATGTGAGTGGAATGTGGGGCCTATTACCAATTATGGAATATTTCAACCGGGACTCCTAAAGTGGGACACCCAAAAGTAGTAAACCGGGACTCCTAAAGTGGAACGGAGGGAGTACTGTAGTTTCCTGTGATGATAGTTTAGACGACTAGACATTCATACTAGTTTTGCAGCTCTATCTTGTTGGTGATATGGTGATTGTGTAGCTCTCTGTTATCTTATTTCTCCGTGTATGTATCTCATCTTTAGGTCTTCACCACTCATCACTGGATGGTTCGGATATACAAATTGAAGTCGCCCAAGAATAGAATCCGTGGGAAAACCAAGAGATTCAAATCGGTATGCAATGCCATACTATGTTCAATAAATAATAAGTGATGGCAATATTAGAACTTCACCATCACAGACTGACTTATGCCAAACCCTTGCAGAAATCTGGCACTTCGACTAGCTCGAAAAGAAGTACAAGGAAGAGGAACCCCTGGCAGTAAGTACGATAATGGGTCAAACGACTTTGATCTTCAATATCGAGAAGAGAATCAGAAGACGAGGTGATCGATTGAGATTGTGGTCTCTTACGTCCGGATATTGTAGACTACTTGATCAATGAGCAAAATTTAGAACAAATTTTGACTTCAGTATTAGCTAATGAGGCTGTTGACTGTATAAGAAAATTAATTTAGAATATTATTGCAGAACTGTGGAACATGTAATCTAAATATAGCTGTTTTAGGTCTGAGCCTTCTGTTTGCTGCTACTGCTACAACTTGCACATGATTATAGCTTACGATAACAATTTATTTTTGAAATTTAATTTTTTCTGCTTTGCTTATAGTAGGTTTTAGGCTTAATCATGTTTTGTGTCTTATTTTTTGAATAGATAGTCTAACGGCAGGCACTCCTTCATGAAATTTACAAAGCCATGTCCGCATTTCAGATGATTATTTGAACGAGGGGAATTCAAAATTTGAGTTGCAAAAAGTTTTAACTGAATTCAATGTTTATTAAAATGGTAACTCAAAATATCTCGGCTGTCCTGATCGGGAGTCCAACCGTTGTCTGATCGGCTTGAAATTTTAACTAGAGGTAGAATACTCGTGAATCTTCATTTTGACCGAAGGAAATTGAATTTGAACGGTTAGATCTTCAATTGAATTTTTGAACATGACTTCAGAAGGAAATTGAATTTGAACGGTTAGATCTTCGATTGAATTTTTGAACATGACTGTAGTTTCTTGAGATGTTTATTTCATCTGTTTTGAAGTTGTGTTAATCTTGAGATGTTTATTTCATCTGTTTTTACGTTGTGTTAATTATCCTTCGTTCTGTTATTAAGGATTAGATATCATTGTAAACTTCTTGGTCGTATTCCCTCCTTGGTGATGTGGATTTGGAGTACCGTTGGGTCTCGTGGTTTTTATTATTTCTTCACAATTGAAGAAAGTTTCCACGTAAAATCTTGGTGTTGATATTTTCTATTGTTGCTTCTCGTCATCATATTATTTATAAGTCCACATTGGGTGCTATTATATTGTGCTCCTATTATATTCTTGCAATTGGAGAGATTTGTTTATCCACTGATATTTTCTATTGTTGCTTCTCGTCATCATATTATTTATACGTCCACATTAGGTGCTATTATATTGTGCTCCTATCATATTCTTGCAATTGGAGAGATTTGTTTATCCGCTGCACCTTAAAATTAGGTCACTCCTCCCAACAGAGTGGTACTAGAGCCACAGTTTTTTTTTTAAAAAATAAAGTCCTATATAAATGAGGAAATTACAAATGGTGTCAAGAGGGCTCGAACTCAGCACCTCATACAATAATATGTCTAAGCTCCTTGCCGCTAGGACAAAGGCTCTGGACAGGTACCAGAGCCACGATCGTGGTTTTTTTTATTTGCTCGAATTATAGGGGCAATTAATACTAGTAAAATTGTTTCCTTGAATGGAACAAATTATCATATTTGGAAGGGTAAGATGAAAGATCTTTTATTTGTTATAAGTTTGCATCAACTTGTGTTTGCCTCCGAGAAGCCGCAATCTAAGAAAGATGAAGATTGGACTTTTGAGCATGTGATACGCTCGAATTTTGCACTGTTTTAAGGCAATTATTTGGTCCGTTTTTTATGTCAAAGTCACTCTACATGTTCAATAATTGCATATTTTATACATTTGGGTATTTTGACGTGTTTTGTGAGAAATGTGCATATTTGAGCCGAAAAAGAAGTCAAGACACAAAGTCTGGAAATCTGGAGTTCAGACGGTGACTGGCGACCGCCGCAAGGTGTACGACGACCGCTGGCGCCCGGCGGCCAGTGAAGTGTAGCGGCCCGCCTCGAAAATTCGTGCTTGAAACGGAGTCTCGTCCGGCAACCGTCGGAGGACGTGCGACGGCCCACCGCCGAAGAGACAGGGACTCTGGACTGCAACGCGGCGAACGCCGGAGAATGTGCGGCGGCCCGCTGGAGAAAGGCGGCGAATCCGAGAGCCCTAGATTCTGCTCCAATATTTACCATATTTTGAAGATCTTTTCATTCTACAATGAGGAATGACTTTCCCCTATAAATAGGACCTCAACCTTCATCAAATTAGAGCTTATTTTTGCAAAATAATTTCTAGAGATTAAGAGCTGGAGTACTTCATTATGTTCAAATTGTCTTCTCTTCAATTTATGTGTTTAGCTTATTCCTCCGTGCGTAACTAAACTCATAGGATTCTAGGGATGTGTTAGTAACGACTTTGTTTATACAATTCCAGTTTTCTATTTAATATCCGTTTTGTTTTTACTTTGTTTCTTCCCTAAGTTAATCTCGATGCTGCATGATTGAGTGACACAATTATGTATGATTTAATATAACTTGCTTCATAACTGTGAGAGAGTTCTAACGAGTTAGGTCCACTTAGTAGACGCTACAGTTAGCTTCCATTAAAACGACACTGTTAATTGATAGTGAGGGCTTTTCAAGGGTCTTAGGATCTTGTTGGAGTTACGTGTTAGGATTGACAACCCTAATATTGTAATCAACGTTTGTATCGCATGAGCATAAGCTAGGTGACTCGTCCTATCAAAGTAATAACTGTGCTAGTTTGGAATTTGTATAACCATAACTGTGAACGCACATCCCTGGAATTCCCCTTATCTCTATATTTTATCTCCGTGATTTATTTGCAATTAGTTGTAATTTGCTTTCAAATATTTTTAGTTTTCAAAAGTTTCCAAAATCTTTCGGTTCTCTAGATAGTAATTGAGTTTTAGTAGAAGATAGACACTTTATGTTCGTCTTACCCGTGTTCGATATCCGGTACTAACCTTTGGTTATACTATTTCTATTCTGTATACTTGCAGGTATTTATAGTGCTAAAAAATAGTGCATCAGCATGAACAGGTGTGTGGTTATATCCGAATGTGGGTGGACGACAATGTTCACAATCTTATTGAAAATGAAAAAAAAATATGAAGACACTTTGGAATACTCTTGAGAAGCTGTAAGCTCCAAGACAGGTAGCAACAAACTTTATCTGCTGAAACAATTGATTAATTAGAGATCTCTGAAGGCTCATCTATATCAAATCATGTGAATGAGTTTCAAGGCGTGTTAAATTAGTTGTCTAGTGTTGGTGTTACTTTTGAGGACAAGATACTTGGTTTATGGTTACTCAATAATTTGCCTGACTCTTGGGAGACATATCGAGTCTCGCGTACTAAGTCTGCACCTGAAGAAAAAATGTTATTTGACTGTGCCAAGAATGAAATTCGCAATGTGAAGAGATTCGAAGGGAGACTCAAGGCACATTCTCGCAGAATGAAATCTTGTTTACAGAGCAGAGAGGGATAAATCCAAATAAAGGTCAAGGTAATAGAGGAAATGAGTAGAAGCAAGTCCAGATCGTCCAAATACAAGGATGTTGAGTGTCATTATTGCCACAAGTCAGGCCACATCAAGAAAATTATTGGTCTTTGAAGAATAAGAAAAATGGAAATAATAAGAATGCAGAAAAGTCTGAAGAAGATAGTACTGACCGTGTTGCTGCTGCTACAAGTGATCTTTTCATTGTTTCTGATGACCATGTGATGCACTATTTTTTAGCACTATTAATACCTGCAAGTATACAAAATAGAATTAGTATAGCCAAAGGTCAGTACCGGATATCGAACACGGGGAAGGCAAACACAGACTGTCTATCTTCTACTAAGACTCAATTACTATTTGGAGAAACAAGAGAATTTTGAAAACTTTTGAAAACTGAAAATATTTGAAAGCAAATAACAACTAGATGCAATTAAAACACAAAGATAAACGATAGAGATAAATGAATTCCAAGGATGTGCGTTCACAGTTATGGTTATACAAATTCCAAACTACAATACCCTAACACAGTTATTACTTTGATAGGATGAGTCACCTAGCTTATGCTCATGCAATGCAAACGTTGATTATAAGATTAGGGTTGTCAATCCTAACACGTAACTCCAAAAAGCTCCTAGGTCCCTTGAAAAATCCCCACTCTTAATTAACAGTGCCGTTTTAAGGAAAGCTAACTGTAGCTTCTACTAAGTGAATCTAACTCGTTAGAACTCTCTCACATTTATGAAGCAAGTTATATTGAATCATACATAATTGTGTCACTCAATCATGTAGCATCAGAATTACTTAGGGAAGAAACAAAGTAAAAACAAAACGGATATTAAATAGAAAACTGGAATTGTATAACTAAAGTCGTTACTAACACATCCCTAGAATCCTATGACAGTGCTGCTTCAAGATGTCAGCATGTTCCAGATGTTCATTGTGTTGGAATCGTAGTCCGTCCAGCGCAATTTGATGGGTTGTACAAGTGACGTAATATTTAATTTTGAAATCTTAAATATTTTATAATCGATCTACGCTCCGAGTAGATGACTGTGGTATATTCACTTTCTCTAACCGATTCTTAGTGAGTGAGAAATAATTTATTGAAGTATGTCATGATAGAGTAGTGATATAGGACAAGTTCCCCTTAAGTGTATAACTAGAGAACAAATTTCAACCACAGGATTAAGAAATTAGGGCTGAAACTCAGCATAGGATTTCAAAATTGGTCCAAAAAATTACTTCACTATAAGCAAGAATTGGTTCACTATATAAAGGCAGGGGTAAAATAGTCATTTAACAAACAAAGTTGTGGTTAGAACTTGAATTCCTCTCATTTAGATTAATTTTCTTCTGCCCACTATCTATTCTGCTCGAATTCTCCATCGATTCTCCACCGATCCTCCTCTTTCGCTCAAATTCTCAATATATTCTTCGCTTTCGCTCGAATTCTCCATCGACCCTGCACCGATTTCTCTCTTCTGCTCGAATTCTCTACCAATTCTCACTCATAAACGACAACTTTATGCCGTCGCCGCCGCCTTCTTCAGCTGCGCCTAAAGTTCATTTGATTCACTTTGTTGTCGCCTCCTTTTGGTTGCTCATTCTGTAGTTGCCTTCGATTCAACATACCTAATGCCTTCAATTCGTAAACGTATGTTCGTCGACCTATTTATTATAGGAACGATTCATTTTACCGATTTTATTTGCATTTCAGGTTAACGATGGAGTCATATTATGCTTATTCATTTCAGTTTACAATGAACTAAAATGTAGAAACGTGAGTATACTGTTTTGACATATGAATGAAGTATATTAACTCTACATGGAGTCATATTATGCTTAATAGTGAATCAAATTATGGTTATAGTAAAAGTAAATGACGCATCATTAATTTATATTGCTCTGTTTTTCATTTTAGTGAAGTATTCCATGGTTATAGTGAAATGTTTGTGATCCATGCTTATATTGCTCTGTTTTTTCATTTCAGTGAAATAAAACATGCTTAGAGTGAAGTATTTCATGCTTAGAGTGAAGTGTTTGTGATTCATGCTTATATTGCTCTGCTTTTTTTTTCAGTGAAGTAAAACGTGTTTAGAGTGAAGTATTTAATGGTTAGAGTGAAGTGTTTGTGATCCATGATTATAATGCACTATTTTATCATTTCAGTGTAGTAAAACGTGCTTAAAGTGAAGTATTTCATGCTTAGAGTGTAGTGTTTGTGATACATGCTAATAGTGCACTATTTTTTCATTTTAGTGAAGTAAACCGTGCTTAGAGTGAAGTATTCCATGCTTAGAGTGAAGTGTTTTCGATTCATGCTTATATTGCTCAGTTTTTTTTTTATTTCAATGAAGTAAAATGCGTTTAGAGTGAAGTATTTAATGGTTAGAGTGAAGTGTTTGTGATCCACGATTATAATGCACTATTTTATCATTTCAGTGAAGTAAAACGTACTTAAAAGTGAAGTATTTCATGCTTAGAGTGAAGTGTTTGTGATACATGCTAATAGTGCACTATTTTTTCATTTCAGTGAAGTAAAATGTGCTTAGAATGAAGTATTCCATGCTTAGAGTGAAGTGTTTTCAATCCATTCTTATATTGCTCAGTTTTTTTATTTTAGTGAAGTAAAACGTATTTAGAGTGAAGTATTCAATGGTTAGAGTGAAGTGTTTGTGATACATGGTTATAGTGCACTATTTTTTCATTTCAGTGAAATGAAACGTGCTTAAAGTGAAGTATTTCATGCTTAGAGTGTAGTGTTTGTGATACATGCTAATAGTGCACTATTTTTTCATTTTAGTGAAGTAAAACGTGCTTAGAGTGAAGTATTCCATGCTTAGAGTGAAGTGTTTTCGATTCATGCTTATATTGCTCAGTTTTTTTTTATTTCAATGAAGTAAAATGCGTTTAGAGTGAAGTATTTAATGGTTAGAGTGAAGTGTTTGTGATCCATGATTATAATGCACTATTTTATCATTTCAGTGAAGTAAAACGTACTTAAAAGTGAAGTATTTCATGCTTAGAGTGAAGTGTTTGTGATACATGCTAATAGTGCACTATTTTTTCATTTCAGTGAAGTAAAATGTGCTTAGAATGAAGTATTCCATGCTTAGAGTGAAGTGTTTTCAATCCATTCTTATATTGCTCAGTTTTTTTATTTTAGTGAAGTAAAACGTATTTAGAGTGAAGTATTCAATGGTTAGAGTGAAGTGTTTGTGATACATGGTTATAGTGCACTATTTTTTCATTTCAGTGAAATGAAACGTGCTTATAGTGAAGTATTTCATGCTTAGAGTGAAGTGTTTGTGATCCATGCTTATAGAGTACTATTTTATCATTTCAGAGAAGTAAAATGTGCTTAAAGTGAAGTATTGCATGGTTAGAGTGAAGTGTTTGTCATCCATGCTTAAAGTGTTTTGTTTTTCCATTTCAGTGAATTAAAACATGCTTAGAGTGAAGTATTCTAGTGTTAGAGTGAAGTATATTGTGTTTATAGTGAAGTATATTGTGAGTTTACCATTTTGGCATTTGAATCAATTATATTGTGTTTATAGTGAAGTGTTTTATGCTAATAGTGATGTATATATTATTTACAATAAATTGTTTTGCCTTTATAACGAATGATGTTGTTAACATTTTTGAAAATTGCAGGTATACTTAATGAAAGACGGAGAGAAAGACATAGAACAGTAGAAGCAGACCATGAATGAAACTTTGGCTTCTATGATTGAAGATTGTAGTAGACATATGGACATAGATGTGGAAAAAATGATTGCGAACTTCAACAAATTTCATGAACAATTGTACAAAGTGATATAATTCATAACATGTGTCTCTTTTGTTCACTGTAAAATTTATTTAGTACATTAACATTAAATAGTTTGTTCATATTTTACATTAATATTTGGTTCATAGTATAAGGAATGCAGAACATACTTCACTAAAATGGAAAAACAGTTCATTATAAGGCATGCATAACATACTTCACTATATGCACAATATACATCACTATATGCTCAATATACTTCACTGAAATGAAAAAAAAAGTACACTACAACACATATACTTCACTATATGCACAATATACATCACTATATGCTCAATATACTTCACTAAAATGGAAAAACAGTACACTTTAAGGCATGCAGAACATACTTCACTATATGCACAATATTCATCACTATATGCTCAATATACTTCACTAAAATGAAAATCAGTACACTATAAGGCATCCAAAACATACTTCACTATATGCACAATATATATCACTATATGTTTAATATACTTCACTAAAATGGCTAGAGAGAAGTATTCAATGGCTAGAGTGAAGTGTTTGTGATCCATGCATATAGTGCACTATTTTATCATTTCAGTGAAGTAAAATGTGCTTAGAGTGAAGTATTTGTGATGTATGTTTATAGTGAAGTAGTATATCGTATTTATAGTGAACTGTATTGACTTTATAGTGAAGTATATTGTGTGTACGATTTTGTATGAATTTTATAGTGATGTATACTGCCTTTAGAGTGAAGTGTATTGTCTTTATAGTGTATAATATTGTGATTACATGTTTAAGCACTCAAAATATATTTCATTATATACTAGCATCAACAAATGCTTCATATACATTTATACGAGTGAATTGTAATGAAGGTAAAGTGAACCAACTTTATCTTATAGAGCACCATCTTTGATCGTCTCACAAATTCATGAGATAGAAAAATCAACTCTTGCGATGAAATACTAAATTAGCATATCATGAAATCGACTAATATCGATGGAGAAATCAGCTCTGCTATGAAAATTGATATAGCAGATAGTGAAATTAACAACTAACGATGGAGAAATAAGCTCTTGCGATGAAAAGTGATATAGCAGTTCGTGAAATCGACAATTAAGATGAGGAAATCAGCTCTTGAGATGAAGATTTTGCAAGATGTGATTGTTGAACAATGAACAAGAGTGTGAGTGATGGAGATTGTAGCAAATCTGCATAAGTTTGTTGCGCCATATTGAAGCGATGGACTCCGTCGAGGAAGAAGATAATTCTCTTGTTGTTGCGCAAAACGCTGGTGATGCGTAGATGGAGATGAAGTTGTAGGAGATGGAAGAGGAGCACGAGAAGGTGAGGCGCGAGCATGGAGGTTTATCGGTGGCGGAGCGGAGGAGAGCGTCGCCGAAATCTAGATGATTTTGTGTGAATCTGGATGAAGCGTGAATCTCCCATAGATTACGGTTTTGAAAAATGCCCTTGTTAATTACTTTTTAATTAAAATATGTAAAAATAGTTAAGACATAAGATTAATTTAGAGTATTAAGATGTGTGATTGAGATTTTTTCTTTAGTTATACACTTAAAATTAGTTAAACATTGATCACTCCTCTGTCATGATATATGGAGACATGTAATTAATTAGTTAATTAATCTCATTTTGGACACGATAATGTGGCAAATGAGAAAACAGAGAAAGCTTCGTAGAATTCCATGCGTTCACATTGATTGGGTCCTCTAGATACATTTCTGGAATGAACAATTATGAGAGAGGTGTCTAGATGCATCCGTCCAAGTTCATGCTCCATGATTGCCGTTTGTAACGTTTGTAACCACCGACCATTACAAATCAGCCTTAATGGCAAAATTGACTCCATATCCTCCGCATTGCCTATAAATAGTGATGCATACTCTTGAATTCTCAACACCAAGACATTTCAGATACACTTGAAATCTGTACACTCATAGCATAAACACTTTTTCTCTTTAAGCATTGTTTTTCTACTCTCTCCATCATTTACCGGAGCTCTGCCTGATAGCGATGCTACTTCATTAAAGACGAAAGTCATTTTGTCTTTAGGAAGACACGCCAATCCAAGAGCACTACTACCGGGGGCGTATCTCGTTTTGTGGACAGAGGCCTCATCGACTCAGCTTACTACTGCATTTATGATTTTATGGTTTCGATTTCAATATTGTAATTTCGTTTCAGTTTTCTTCTGTATTCATTTTTTGGGTTGTATTACCCTCGGCTAGTGTTTATCTTGTAATCCAGAAAGCAACAACTTGAACTTGGTTTCCATAGGGAGACTTGATAGTGATGGTTATGGAAATAACTTTATTGATGAAAAATTGAAGATCGACAAAGGGTCCGTGATATTGGCTAAAGGTTCGAAATTGAAGGAAAATCTTATATGTTGGAAACTTCAATTTCAGATGACTTAGTGAATGTTGTTGGAATACAATGTTCACTAGAATTGTGGCATAAAAGGTTAAGTCATATTAGTGCCAAGTAACTTGAAACTTTGGCGAAGAAGAATATTCTTCCAGCTGCTCAAAGTTCTAGTTTTGAGAAGTGCTCTCATTGCCTTGAAGGGGAGCAAAATCGAGTATCTTTCAAAACTAATCATCCTCACCGACAATCAAATTTATTAGATTTGGTTCACTCTGTTTGTGGTCCTTTGAAGGTAAAAACCAATGGTGGTGCATTTTATTTCGTGACATTTATTGATGATCATTTCACGAAGCTATCTTGAAGACTAAAGATAAAGTGTGTGGCAAATTCAAGGAGTTTCAGGCCATAGCAGAAAGACAGACAGGAAATAAATTGAAGTGCATCAGGACAAACAATGATGGTGAGTACCGCAGACCGTTTGAGGAGTATTGTAGGCACCAAGGGATCAGACACCAAAAGAAGCCACTAAAGACGCCTCCGTTGAATGAGTTGGCTAAAAGGATGAACAGAACATTGATGAATAGGGTAATTTGCATGCTACTGGAGTAGAAACTTCCATAGTCATTTTGGGAGAAGCTTTATGTGTTGCTTCCTATGTCATTAATTTGACTCATACGATTGCTTAGCAGGGTGATGTTCCAGAAAATGTTTGGACATGGAAGAACACCTCTTCTGATCAATTGAGGGTGTTTGGTTGCAAAACATATGATCATGTTCCTAGAAATGAAAAGTCAAAGTTAGATGCTAAAGTAAGACAATGCATCTTCATTGATATGGTCAAGATGAGTTTGGTTACAAATTGTATGATCCTGTTGAAAAAAAGGTAATACGAAGCAATGTTGTGGTGATTTATGAAGACTAGACTATTGATGATATTGATAAGGCAGAGAGTTGAGATTGGTCCAAGTTCTATATCACACTTGCCTACTATAGTAGGTGGTAATGCAATTGAAGTTGAGATACCGGTTGATGATTTTGCTGATTACCAACAAGATGAAATTTTGGAAAATCTTCCGGATATTGTTAATGACGATCCACAAGATGTTGAACCTAAAAGGTCTTCCAGAGATGGACAACAGTCAGCCGCAATACATTGAAGAAGCTATGAAAGATGTAGACAAACAAAACAAGTTTCTTGCAATGAAAGATGTAATGATCATGATCATGATGTCCAGAGCCTTTGTCCTAGCGGCAAGGAGCTTAGACATTATTGTATGGGTGTCAAGTTCGAGCCCTCTTGACATCATTATTAGTTTCATCCTTTATATAGGAGTTTATTCTTTTAAAAAAAAAGAAAAAAAAAAGAAGTCTTCATGATGTATCAATTTGATGCCGCTACCGAAGGGTAAGAGAGCTTTGAAGAACTGGTGGATCTACAAACTGAAACAAGAAGAGAACTCTTTCAAACCAAGATACAAAGCAAGATTGGTTGTTAAGGGTTTCAGTCAGATAGATGGAGTTGATTTTGACGAGATTTTTTCACCCCTGGTAAAGATGTCTTCAATCCGAGTTGTGTTGGGGCAAGCTTCAAACCTTGATTTGGAGATTGAGTAAATGGATATGAAAACTGCATTTCTTCATGGTGATTTGATTAAAAAAATTTACATGGAGCAACTAGAATGGTTTAGGGAAGTAAACAAGATTATGTGTGCAAGTTGAAAAAGAGCTTGTATGGTTTGAAGCAAGCTTCAAGATAATGGTACAAGAAATTTGAGTCCGTGATGGCAACAAGGGTACACGAATACTAGCTATGACCATTATGTGTTTAGTCAAATGATGACCAAGATTTTACCAAGATGCAAGTTTGAAGTTTGTTGTTATCTTGCCGGAATGGTAAGGTCCTCCACATAGTTGTGAGGGGGAGAATTGTTGAATTAAGGCTCCTAACTTGTGGAAAAAAGACTCATATAATATTTGCTCATTTATTAACTTAAATAGGTCAAATGATAACTTATAAACACCTACCATGAGTGTAGGAGCCTCCATATTGAGAGAAAAGAGAGAGAGAAAAACGCGTATAAGGAAAGAAGAGAGAAAAGGATGTTCTCCAAGTTTTTGCCTTACGTAGTCTCGACTATTATTTTGATCGGGGTCCAAACGTTGTCCGACCGACTTGAAATTTTAACTAGAGGTAAAAGACTTGTGATATTTTATTATCATTAAAAGTAATTTGATTTCAAATTCACATTTTTAGTTACAAGATAAGAATAAAATAATGAGAAAAAAATAAGAAGAAAAAAAATTAATTGAAGAACGACAAAAACAAAAAAATCACAAAGAAGGGGAAGTATGTCTATGAACAATGCAAAAGTAATTACAACGTGATTATACCGTATGTTTAAGGACATTAGTTTAAATAAAATTGTCCATGTACCGAAAACATTATAACCCATCATCGAAGAACCAATTCTTAGCAATTAGATTAAGAGATCCAATGGTTAAAATAATGACAAGTGTATTATATTTTAAATTTAAATAGTTAGTAAATAAATTTAAAGGGTATTAATGTCAATTCTCTCTCATAAAAATTATTTCAAAACTTTAAATTTACGTAACTCTCAATTTAAATTATTTTTTGCAAAAAATATATCAAATTAAACATAATTTTATAAGGACTCCAACGAGATCACAATTGCATATGTTCGTGTCATGAAATTTGATAATTTATATTTCAATTTTCGTACATGTTGATAAACAGGTTTTTATCAACAAATGCAAAAAAAAATTCTCAATATACTGTATGTAAAATATCAATAAAACTGTGTTGATATTTTCTTGTACCTGTGTTGATATTTTCATGTACTTGTTGTTGATATTTGTAATACACTATGTTGATATAAAAAAACTAACTAAAATTAACAGTTGATAATATAATGACGATGCTACCCTTTTGTTGATATTTTGTCTACTACTTCCTCCGTCTACGAATAGGAGTTCCTTTTTTTCATTTTAGTCCGTCTACGAATAAGAGTCCCGGTTTTTCATTTTAGTTCATCCACGAATAGGAGTCCCGATTCATAATTACCATAAATGATAAAATTGCCCCACATTCTATTAACTCATTTCACTCACGTGTTATTGAAAACTAATATTTACAAGTGAGATTCCTATTTCATTAACTTTCTTCTACCCACTTTTCTTAACATTTCTTAAAATTCGCCGAAAAGAAATGAGACTCATATTAAGTGACAGAGGAAGTATTTGTAAAAATTTATAAACTTCCACTCGTTTCAGAATTGTTGTGTAGATTTAGTGGGTGTTATAAGCATTATTATAAGAGGACCAATTTACATATATTTATATCTTAAATAACTTTAGTGACAGTGCCAATCATTGTTTGTCTGCGTCAAATGAGAACTCAGAGTTGGAACTAGCTCCGAAATATTTACCATGAACATTTTCGATTAGGAGATCTAAAAAATATTTACCATGAACATATTCGATTAGGAGATGTAAAAGAAAAAAATAAGGAATTTTTTGTAATATCTAAAGTAAATGTATTGAACCAATCAGCTGAGGACAAATGTGCACGGTGAAGTCATATTTGTGTCCTGTGTAAAGTCAATACCTCAAAAACCCGCCTTCACTCTCATTCTCTCACTCAACAGCGTCGATGGCCGCCCAGGAGACTACTTCTCAATCCGCCACTTTCCGTCACGCATTCGGAAATGTGCTCTCCTTTGCCGTTCTGTTGCTGATCGGCGTTATGGCTTTCTCGATCCGTCTATTCTCAGTAAATCCTACTCCTCCTTCGTCTGCGTCCACTCATTCATGCGCATTTGTGTAAATTCATAAATATGATCGATCGAACCCTAAGTGTATTCGTTAATTTCTAGTGTATGAGCTGAATCGACGATTTATATCTTCTAATTTTGATTTTTTATTTTTTGTTTTAATTTTTTTTTTCTGCGCAGGTTATAAAGTATGAGAGTGTGATTCATGAATTCGATCCTTATTTCAATTACAGAGTGACACAGGTTAGTCTGTTTTTTTATGAAATTTATGGTATTCTTCATGATCAATTTGTGTAAGAAAATGAATTTGCTTCTTTCCTTGTTTCATTGTGACGTGTTTTGAATGGGAGAATTGACGTTAACAAAAAATGACTTACACTACAACTTGCCAAATGGGTTTAAATATCTGCATTTGGAAAGATATTAACATGATAAACAAAATTGTGTAGGTCTATAAAGGTTAAGTTTTTATTCTTTGTCATTCTCAATGAAATTCAAATGCAAATTACCATTCATGTAATGTGGTGTGTTTCTAAAACCCATGAGTCGCTCCGTCCCACCCTAAGGGGAGTGTCCTTTTTGGCACGGGGTTTTATGTAGTGTTGTTTTGTGAGTTAAGTGGATAGAGGATAGACTACGAGTGAGAGAAAGTAGAGAGTGATGCTTCTATTTTAAGAAATGTGTCATTTAGGGTGGGACATCCTACAAAGGAAAATGTGTCACTTAGATGGGGACGGAGGGAGTACTTTGTAAGAAGATTCAAATGAATAGAACTTATTAATGCGATATATTGGTCGGATTAGTTCAAATAATAATGAGTTCTCACATTTTTGTTAATAATTACTATAAGCTGCCTATATAATGGTTCTTGGGTATCTTGGTGGTAGAAACTAGAAATAGCATATTTGCCCTGTGGGGGTGCCTTTCTCTTGTATTTCTATCATGTTTGATATGGCAGTACGGCACTCAGGTTTCTAAAGATCTAAAAACCCTTTGAATTGGTCAATTCGTAAAACATGATGTAGCCTGTAGGTTACCAGTTTTGGGATAATATAATTGCAATTAACCAAAAAGTATAAGAAAGTTGGATGCATTTATACTGACATTGAAAAAACACGCTTAACCCTAAAGGGAGTTTGAAAACAGAAATGCTGATTTTGAGAACAGAGCAATGAGCGCAAGAGAAAAGTATAGTATATGAACTTTATGTGGCAGAGCAAGGGAGTTTGAAAACAGAAATGCTGATTTTGAGAACAGAGCAATGAGCGCAAGAGAAAAGTATAGTATATGATCTGTATGTGGCAGAGAGATGGCTTTTATTATGTTCAAGAAACTTGGTTTTGACCCCGTCTCCTCCAAATATGAACTGAATATGAATATGACAACGACATATACTGAAAAGTTAAAACAATAGCGTAGCCCAGATCATGTCTGCGAGGTTGGTGTGCTTGGTCAACTTTTGATTCGGTAAACTTAACTTCTCATGTGTTTCTAATTTCTATATAAAATTGGCTATCTAAGTTCTCAGATAACTCCATTGCATCAAGTTGTATTTTTATAGATGTTGTACTTAAGTCAGTTTTAACCTCTTCAGTCTTCACAGCAAAGAAGACTGACCCTCTTCTGTATTGCATTTCTTGCGCTATGTCTTCTATATGTCAAATCTACATTTCCTATCTTTCTTTGGATTTTGATGTCTGCATGAAGCAAAATTTAGTGACATAAGTTTGATGATTACAGTTTCTTACAAAAAGTGGAGTATATGACTTCTGGAATTGGTTTGACGACCGAACATGGTAATTTCTGTTATTTGCAACACCTAGTTTGTGTTTTGTGGGAAACTTTTATGATTGTGTCCTATTTTTGCTGTATTGACATTATTTTGAAATCTTGGCAAGGTATCCTCTTGGACGTGTGATTGGGGGAACTGTATACCCTGGGCTTACACTAACTGCGGGTACTTTATGGTGGTATGGATTACATATTTTGGCTCTGTATAAATAACAATATATCCATCAGAGAAGCTTTAGTTTATGCGGTTATTTCTATTGACAATTATTTAGTTGTTCGATTTTCATCAAATCATTTTTAATAACACCGCCCTTGTTTTTCTTATAGTCCTGTTTCACTAATTGATCTGTTTAAATTTATTGGCAGGATACTGAACTTCATTAATATTCCTCTATCAGTAGAAACTGTTTGTGTATTTACAGCTCCTGTATTTTCTGCCTTTGCTTCATGGGCCACATACCTTCTAACTAAGGTTCTTTATAAATCTATTGCCTCTCTTCTTGTGGCTGCTGCCTAGGCTAATGGACTTTACCAGGGAATCTTTATTGGACATGTTTTTTGATGAGGTATATGTTTTGTCTAGGAAATTAAAGGTGCTGGTGCTGGCTTGACTGCTGCAGCTCTTCTGGCCATGGTATTATGTTTTCATTTACTTTGTTTAGTTACTTTGTGTAGATCCAGAACACTATCTTGTATTAAGCTTTTGCAATAAGCACATCATACAGTCATGTAATTCTTTTTATGTTCTGTAATTGCTTCCCATGCACATGTAAATGATTTTCGCCCTGATTTAAAACATGTGATAGTCCAGTTAAGCTGTACCTAATGTGGTAAGAGCAGTTACATTAAGTATCCATTGAAGAGAAAACATACTAAAGTGAGGTCATGTAATTGGGCAGCAGTATATCATCAAAGTTTACAGCATACAAATCTAGCTTGGTTAACTAATTCTGACGTTAGGTCATGTAAATGTAATAGGGAAGCAGTATAGCATCAAAGTATACTTATTTCCAATTCCACTTATGAGAGGCCATGGTGCAAATTAATTGGCAGTAACAAAAAATCAGTTGCTTATTTATGGCAGTCACCTTCTTTCGTCTTTTCCTTTGAATTTTTTGAGATATCCTTGTGGGAAATTACTGTACAATTGTTTATTTCTCTTCTTGCAGGTGCCATCATATATATCTAGATCTGTGGCTGGGAGCTATGACAATGAAGCAGTTGCAATATTTGCTTTGATCTTCACTTTCTATCTATATATAAAGGTGAGATATCAATGTGTATTGTTTCTGAATTACCAGTGCTCTCATGAGTCATGACTAACTAGAGCACCTGATATTTGTACTTCTGCGAACTAATTTGGAATCATGACTCTATATACATTCATTCACTGCAGACATTGAACACAGGATCACTTTTTTATGCTACACTAAATGCAATCGCATACTTTTACATGGTACGTGTCTTGCTGAAGTTCCTGCTCTCGTCTTTTCACCTATTGTTTCAGGCTCAATGATAGTGTTCATTTTGTTCATATATCATTTTAGGTTTGCTCCTGGGGAGGGTACACCTTTATTATAAATCTCATCCCAATGCATGTGCTGCTATGCATCGTAACGGGTCGCTATTCTCCACGCCTCTACATTGCTTATGCCCCCCTTGTAAGTATTATGTGTATCTGTACTTGTTGCAAATTGTTTATGAATGATTTTGTATTTGTGATGACTGAGTTCTTATTAGCCAGAATTTGAACGCTGTGATGATAAGATAACCCTTTTTATACCTTACAAAAGGTAAGGATGTTTGAGAGAGAATTGTTGACACTACTTTGGAAAGAAAAGATTTGTCTCATCTAGAGCTTCTTCTCTAATATTGTTAATCCTTTCATTATGATATCTCAATAAAATAAAATAAAATACCAACCCTTCTTCATGGCTGATCAGCTAGTGGTTGAGCTTGGTATTTTCAGAGTTGTACTGGTATGCACGGTCGGAGAATCATGGCAGAACACTTTGTAGATCTCTATTTTACCAGGGCTGTCATGATTTCCTTACTTAATGTAAATGTCTAGATGAGAAATGGAAATTATTGATTCAGGCTCTAGAGATGGTGAAAAACTGACTCTTTAGGTTAAGCTTTTGAATTGATTTATGGTGTCTTCTTAAATCAAATTCAAACATTGTAGGAAACAGAGGCAAACAAGTTGAACTTGGCTTATAATCAATCTAGTTTTTCTTTTTCTTTTAGATATTGATTCACCTAATAAAATGCCTACTAATCTAGATTTTTGGAGGGATTTAAATTATTTGTCAAACACAGTGCTTTTCATCCCATTCCTCGTGACTATAATATGATGATTTGGAATTGAGTTTCTGGTTTCTCTCAAGAGAATAGGATCCTTTATTAAAAGATGTTTATGGTTAAAACTTGAGGGATGTGATTAAGGCCATGTGATTATGGATACATATATAAAGTTGAATACTACCAATCAGAACGACTCATTTTTTTCTGGGAATTTCCTCTTTCCCATTTTTTCCATTGAAATACTTTGGCTGCTTTGGAGGTGGCCGGACCTGTAACAATGCTCCTGATGATTACCAAAAAATGATTGATGCAATGACCATGTTGTCCTTCTCCTGCCTTTCTATGCTGCTGAAATATACTCCCTCCGTCCCACTATACGAGGAGTTTCTTTTGGCATGGTATTATTTAAGAAATGATATTTATTGAGTTAAGTGGAGAGAATAAAGTATGAGAAGAAAAATTAGTAGAGATAAGGAGAGAATAAAGTTAGAGAGATAAAAGTGTTGCTTTTTGCCAAAAAAAGAAATCAATCACTTATGGCGGGACAACCCAAAATGGAAAGTTGTCACTTATAGTGGGACAGAGGGAGTATTAATTTTGAATCACTTTTTGGTGATGTGTTATTTTCCTGGTAATGCTCGTACCATCATATCTGTTTTACTATGAGGCACATGTTTTTTATTTCTGTGGCCTTACTGGAGATACTTTATATTTGTATATTTTTTCGTGGTCTATCATTGTTTTCACCAACACCATAAATTTTTGTATTCAGGTCGTCTTGGGAACACTGCTAGCAGCTTTGGTGCCTGTTGTTGGTTTTAATGCTGTCATGACATCTGAGCATTTTGCGTCATTCTTGGTTAGATGTCCAATTTCTAAAGCTCTTTTGCAATTATGTCTGATGAGTTATTTTCTCGGGTTTTCACTCTGATTCCTGTAACATGCTTCGAAGCTGCATATGATCTTTTCGAATTCCAGAGTTTGCAGAATCCATTATCTTACTATCTACTGCTGGACTACGTGCAATACGTTACTTGAGGCACTTCTTTTTTGGACTCATTTGGAAAAAATAATAATAAATAGTTAAAGTGGAGAGAGAGTAATATAAGAGAGAAAATAATATGGAGAAGACTCTTATCTAAATGCCTCAAGTAACGTGGTGGGACAGAGGGAGTATTGCTTACTTGAGTTATAACTTGCGAGGTCTTTTTCTTCCGCTGTTTGACGTATAATTGTTAGGTCTGATGTTGAACGCGAGAACTGCAATTAGAGTAAAGGGGAAATATGGTATATGTCGTAGTTGCAACTCAATGTTGATAAAGTTAAATTATTAGGATTTAGGAACCTCATATTGGTTCATTCTGTGCTTTTCTAGAACAGGGTTTTCCTTCTGAATTTAACTGCAAGAGACAGATGAAGTGGAATTTGGGAATTTCTTGTTAAGGGCTTGAGGGAGAAATTTTATAAAGTGTGCGACAGAACTTTCTTGCCCATATTGCATTAGCAGTATCATGGTTTCTGAACGAAGCAAATAACTCTAGGAAGGGCGTGGGATGCTTTATTAGTTCTAGGACATTAAATAACTGTTGATGTAAACAGTTATCAACAATTTAGGTTTGGACCTGAATATTATATAGATTCCAGGAAAGTATCAGAATCCCTTACTTTACAAAATTTCCATAATGCCTTTATGGTCATCAGCTGTACCACACAAATGAGTCAACAATATCTTTGGATGTTCTCTCTCTTTCTTCTTCATGCATAAGTGTATTAAGTCTTAGACAATCATGGCATATACCTAGATCCATAAATGTTCTCAATTTGTGTTCTGTGTCTGGCCTATACATCAGTTTTTTGGTTAATATCCCCAAAATATATTGGAAAATATTGAAGAATTTCAAGGTTTTCATTTACTGGATTGACCCCCTATTTGAGCGTGGTGTCATTCTCGCTTAACCAAGCTTCCTATTTGTTTTGTTTGGTTTAGATAATAAACAGGTTATCTTGTTAATACATTTTGAAAGTTAAACCATCCTGATTACAGATGAATGTATGTCAATTGTCTTGAGAATGACTTCCCCTCTTGATATGAAGAATATACTTTTGCTGTGGATGTGTTTCTTCACAAATCACAAGTCATACTAGTGATTGAAATGTTTCACATGGTTTTATTAGTTGTTACTGTAAGTGACAGCATAATCCTAGACACTATCTCTGTTTCTCAGATTATTAAGCAGTGGTTCTTCTGACATGTATACTCAGGTCTTTATCATAATACATGTTGTGGCACTTGTCTATTATATCAAAGGAATTCTGACCCCGCAAATGTTCAAAGTAGCAGTTACTCTTGTTGTATCGGTTGGGATGTAAGTCTCTTCTCTAAATTCTACTTTATTGCTGATGTTTGTAACAGAATGAGAAATATGCAGCATCATATCCAACCAACCTCTTTTCTATTTTCCTATGTTCTTATTACATTGTGCATTCCTCTATAGTAGTACTGCTTGGGCTATCCAGTTAATTAGAATGTGATAGGGTTTTGGTGTGGAAAATTCTGTTCTTCTTTTATAGGGACAGATTGTAGACTTAGACTTTTTTGCCAGTCACTTGTAATTGTTTCTCATGTTCAGGGTTTTGTGTGTTGCTGTACTGGCTGTGCTAATAGCATTGGTAGCATCCAGCCCAACAAAAGGCTGGAGTGGACGAAGTCTGAGTCTACTTGATCCGTAAGTTGCTCTATATTAATATGTGTAGTATGCTATTTATTGCTCTAATCATGCATGGTAAATGGCTTTACAAACTAATGGATACCTGATTTTATCTGTATAAGAAATATGCTGGCTTTTAAAGCCGTTCTTTTTGACTTGTGACCAATTATAACTTCTAAATATCGTTATCATCTAGAGAGTTCATCAAAACATATATTTTTTCATCAATATTTATTTCAAAGACCTGTTTCCAGCTATGCCCTGTTGAATTAACCTCAGTAATATCTGAGCACCATGGGCTGATGTTTATTCTCCAAGATAAGGATAAAAAGCATACTTATTTTTTTGGCTGACTGCCTGCTTGCATGTATCAACAACTGAACAAAGCAAACTAAAAGTTACTTGCTAGCTGTAAAATAACTTGCAGGCATAACATTTCCATCTTCCAGTAATGAAAGGCACATAAAATTGTATTAGTATGAAAATTCACACTTTGTAGATTTTGGTGCAGTACAACTTCCTCCTAAAGCCATACTCTTACTCTGTTATGTAAAACCCTGAAACCATAAATTCTATATTCAGATTCCTGTTTCAAAAGGTCTTATTGTTGAAACTGAAAAGTAAATCTGAATGATCTCAATCACATTTGTTACAAATGTTTTGTAATATGCTACTCCCTCCGTTCCATGTTAATGGAGTCATTTTTCTATTTCAGGAAGTTCCAAGTTAATTGAGTCATTTCTATTTTTGGCAAAAAGTAATTCTCCCTTTTACTTTATTCTCTCTTCATCTCTCTTACTTTTTCACCATCCATTTAACGCACTATTCTTAAACTCCGTGCCGAAAAGAAATTCCTCTATTAACAAGGAACGGAGGGAGTACTGCCTACGGCATACCCCAAATATTTTTGCACAGACTTTGTACTTTGTCCATCAGAATTATTGTTATTGCTATTAATTATCTTTTGGCTCTTTTCTCCTGTTTAAAATGGAGAACAGAACCTAGGCAAACAATTACTACTTTTCTTTTGTTATCATTTCTGTAACTGTTATTAATGTATTTTTGGCTGTTTTATCCCATGAAAATGGAGAACAGAACCTATGCAAGCAAGTACATACCAATCATTGCAAGTGTCAGTGAACATCAGCCCCCTACTTGGCCATCTTACTTTATGGACATTAATGTTTTAGCATTTTTGGTTCCCGCTGGTATTATTGTAAGTTCTCAATTATTTGTTCTCTTGGAAAGCTTAACTGACGTGATGATTCTGTTCCTCCTCTTTTTACTTTACTAATTATAATAATCTCTGTGTTGGAATATACAGGCATGCTTTTTGCCGTTGTCTGATGCAAGCTCCTTTGCAGTTCTCTACATTGTTACATCAGTATATTTTTCAGGGGTCATGGTATGCATAGTTGAGACCTACCTCAGTCACGACGTTTATTTACTTTCTGCTCCCAAACTAAATTTCTTCAGTTACAATGTGGTAGGTGCGCCTAATGCTCGTACTAGCTCCAGCAGCTTGTATAATGTCTGGTATTGCCCTTTCAGAAGCTTTTGACGTTTTCACTAGATCAATTAAATTCCACTTGGTTGGTACAACGCAAAACCCCCAAGACAATGTAAGTGAGTTCATTATGCAAGTGAATCAAGTGATTGGTATAGCCTGTAACTAAACTAGGATGAAAATTTTCTGATCTTCACAAGGCAGGGGATGCCACCAAAGTTACTCATAACGATGTGAAGTCTGAGAAAAGTGAGGACACAGTAAAGGAACGATCTTCAAGGAAAAGTAAAAAGAAGGACAAGGAAAACATAGAGAAACCGTCTCTTGTATCCCGGGTTGAAAAGAGGCTTCTGGTCTTGCCCCTGGAGACATCAGTGATGGCTGTTTTCTTACTTGTCTTGCTTGGAGCATTTTATGTGGTATGCACATGATACATCGCTGAGCAATTATATTTTGACAATGTTTCTGCAATGTCTAAGGTGTCTAAGGGATTATGGTTGTAAGAAGAAATTGTTGCTGATCCGTTTTGTCTTACGTGATTATTGCTTCATTACATATTATCTTTGTCATCTGTGTATGTAGCCTAGTTGAATGAAATATAAAAATTGTGTAGAATCGTTTAAATATGGAGTTTTATGTATCTTGATGCCAAAATGTGCTAGACCCTTTCTCATTGTTGTGTATACTAGTGCTGTATTCAGGTTCTGATCTGATTTTCAAATAATTAAGAATAATTACTGTTGTAGGTTCATTGTGTCTGGGCTGCAGCAGAGGCTTATTCTGCTCCATCAATTGTTTTAACCTCTCGTTCTCATGATGGTCTCCATGTCTTTGATGACTTCAGAGAGGCATATGCTTGGTTGAGCCATAACACTGAGGTGGATGATAAAGTAAGTAGTTGGGCTGCCTCTTGATTTCTTTCATGTCAATAACAAGTTCTCACTATAATCCTTCTGCTGGTTATGCAAGTCTTTGTTTTCTTTTCTCTTTTTAAGGTTAGGTGTGTGAGCATGTGTACATCTGTAACTTTGGCTGTGCATATTCATGAACATATGTCTCTGAAGCTTATGCAGGGCTTCAAATCATAGAAATCCAACTCAAAATCACCCTAACCATTAATTAGTTAACTATAAAAATAGCAGCGGAAAAAGAGTAGGCAATTATAGGAGCAGCAGTGCATCATCTAGTGTTAAAATTCTCCACTATCACTTGCACTTGTCAACAGTACTGGTGTTTATAGGACTATTTATGTAGCTTGTTACCTTTGTTTTAAATTTAAACTGTATTTCTTAACTTCACTAGTCTCAATCTAGACATTTACTAGCCCTTATCACTGTAGTAAAAAATGGTTATGATTCACATGATCGTGCGGATTAATCATGTGAAATCATTTAATTAGTTTCAGATTCTGAATTACCAGGGTATTTTGGCAAGAGTGGCTAGAATTTATATAATCCATCCCTTATAAGTATGTTCCCACTTTTTCGGCATAGTTTTTATTTTAATAGTACATGATACATAAGTGTGTAGATAAGTGAAAATATTGGCCAACATTGTTATAGGGGTATGTAGATCCTAGGGAAATGGGCCAACTTATGTTTGGTTTTTTTGTGTTAATATAGTGAGGGTAAAATATAAGATTAGTAGTGGGTAGTTCCCTAAAGTGGAACTTATGAGGGAAGGACTGAAATGATAAAATGGACACATTTATAAGGGACGAAGGAAGTATTTTTAACCAGTGATTGCTAGTTATATATTACTTCGCTAAATGGCTACTATACTTTTTGCCTCTGCATGTGAACCTTATATATGTGACCCTCATTTTCTTCTTTTTTTGCCGCAATTGTTTCTTTTATAACTGGTGAAAGATTTTGCTGATGAAGCCATGCATAATGCCCTATAACAAGCTGTAGCTGCTCTGTCCATTTTAGCATCCCAGGAAAATATACATTCTATGCCATTCATAAAAATTGTTGGCTTTGGGTATGCTGTAAAAATGTTTCTTTTTTTGTTGAAGAAATGGGGTGTGCCATGTGCAATAATTGACTACTTGGATTAGGATTTTTGAGGATCTAATTTACACTAAAATTGGAAATCTGACAAACCTTTTTCGAAGAGCATTATAGCAACATGTTTGTCATTTAAACAAGGACAATAAAGCCTTCTCTTGTATGTATTGATAATGAAATTTAAATGTACAGCTTAGACTTCTACTTAGATACTGCTGGTGATTGTTAAAAAATATTTTTTCTCAAAATGGATAATAGTAGAATTGGCGGTTTCTCAATGAGGTCTGATTCGTTTGCCCTTAGGACCCCAACAGATGTCAGTGGCATAAGTTTCATTGCTAGGTCAGATATATAAATTATATCGGGTGATAGTTTCAGAACCATGTGCACTATATCTTCTTAATGTTAGAGTTAGACGTTAGTGTACCTGTGTTGGTGAAGCTTGTTATACAAATATGAGATATTTTTGATGTTGGTACTTAGTTTAAATGCTCAAAATCAAAATGATAGGGACTCAAAGCCACTTTTGAAGTAAATTTGAGCACTCATTATCCTCTCTTGTTCTATTTGAGGTTCTGAACCTGGCTGTGCTTGGACTAGTACAACATATGTCTATGTTCACGCCTTACCACTTCACACAAAATGCCGTGACCCTTTTTCTTGATGACTTCAGCACGAAACAATACTAATTTCTGTCCACTGAGCTTTTCTGTGACAAATAATGAGCGTTTTATGACAAACTAGGAAACAAGCTTATCGGTCTTCTTGCTGCTGCTATTTTGGTCCAGGTTGCGTCTTGGTGGGACTACGGTTACCAAACAACTGCTATGGCTAACCGCACAGTGATTGTTGATAATAATACATGGAACAACACACATATTGCAACTGTCGGTACTGCAATGTCATCTCCAGAAAAGGCAGCTTGGGACATTTTCAACTCGTTGGATGTAAAATATGTTTTGGTTGTTTTCGGAGGTTGTCTTCATTACTTGTCAGAGAGTTTTCTTAATCAAGGAGAATATTATCCTGACAGCTGTCACTTTATCTCAGGCCTTGTTGGATACCCTAGTGATGACATTAATAAGTTTCTATGGATGGTTCGGATTGGTGGAGGTGTGTTTCCTCACATCAAGGAACCTGACTATTTGGTGAGTAGTTGATAGCAGCATTCTGTTTTTTAATGTAATTATTTGTTTGTTATGTCTCTAGTCATTGTACTGGTTGATTTTGTCAATCCGGTGTTGCTTTTAATTTCTCGTCTTTCTTCATAATTCCAGTATCAGCTAATGTGCAGTGTGTGTGGTTTTGTCTAGATATGGAGTTTTTTTTTCCATTCAGGCTTTTATCCGATGTCATGTTTTTTTCACTAATTCTATCCTGGCATTAAACAGAGAGACGGTCAGTACCGTATTGATTCTCAAGCTACTCCAACCATGCTCAACTCCCTCATGTACAAACTTTCATATTTCAGGTGCGTATTTATCGGTCTTATATATGGATTTCTCCTACCACATAAAATTTGCCATATGATTTTGTTTTGTCTTGTAGGTTTGTAGAGACAGATGGTAGAGGGTATGACAGGGTTAGGAACACTGAAATCGGGAAAAAGCATTTCAAACTCACTCACTTCGAAGAGGTAAAGTTCCGTTCTCACAAAATTTTACTATAGTTTCCTGTGATGATAGTTTGGACGACTAGACATTCATACTTGTTTTGCAGCTCTATCTTGTTGGTGTCATTGTGTAGCTCTCTATTATCTTATTTCTCCATGTATGTGTCTCGTCTTTAGGTCTTCACCACTCATCACTGGATGGTCCGGATATACAAATTGAAGTCGCCCAGGAATAGAATCCGTGGGAAAACCAAGAGATCCAAATCGGTATGCAATGCCACACTTATGTTCAATAAATAATAAGTGACTGCAATATAAAAACTTAATCATCACTGACTGACTTATGCCAAACCATTGCAGAAATCTGGCACTTCGACTAGCTCGAAAAGAATTACAAGGAAGAGGAACCCTTGGCAGTAAGTACGATAATGGGTCAAACGACTTTGATCTTTAATATCTAGAAAAGAATCAGAAGACGAGGTGATCGATTGAGATTTTGTGGTCTCTTACGTCCAGATATTGTAGACTACTTGATCAATGAGCAAAATTCAGAACAAATTTTGACTTCAGTATTAGCTAATGAGGCTGTTGACTGTACACGCTTCAGAATATTATTGCAGAACTGTGAAACATGTAATCTAAATATAGCTGTTTTAGGTCTGATCCTTCTTTTTGCTGCTACTGCTACAACTTCCACTTGATAGCATACCACAAAAATTTGTTTTGAAATTTAATTTTTTCTGCTTTGCTTCGTAATTTTTAGGCTTTTAATCTTCTAATTTTTTGAATAGGTAGTCAACGGCATGCACTGCCTTTTGAAATTTACCGCTGTAAAAGCCATGCTCACATTTCAGATGATTATTTGAACGGGGGAATTCAAAATTTGATTTGCGACAAGTTTTAATTGAATTAAATGTTTATTTAAATTGGTAACCATTACCATCCTATCGATTAATTAACCCCACTCCCATCACGGGTTAATAACTGCGAAACAGAATACTAAATACTAAATTCAACATTTTTATAAATCTTAATGGCGCATATTATTTATTGATATTGGAGTCTAATACTCCCTTTGTTCTTCGTTCTCTCATAGTTGAGATGAAATTTTTCGGCACGTAGTTTAAAAAATGAATGTTGAGTCTGTTAAATAAATAGATAAAAAAATAAGAAAGAGAATAAAGTAGAGAGAATAAAGTAATAGAGAGAGTAAAGTAAGAAAGTGAGAAATATGGAAATGACTCATAGTAAATTTTCCGAAATGAAAAAATGTTTCAACTATGAGGAAACAGAGGGAGAGTATCATGAACTTTTTCAAAAAAACAATTTTTTTTATCAACATGACATATAATATCACAAACTTAAATAGTTGTTGAATTTTTTCCACTAGCAACAAAATCCAGCTACATAAATTTTCAATTGAATCAAAATATTTTATTTTTTCAAAATAATACTACCTCCGTCCCCCAAAATTTGCTACACTTCGACCCGACACGAGTTTTAAGAAATGTAATGGAAAGTGAGTTGAAAAAGTTGGTGGGATGTGGGTCCTACTTTTAAAGTATTAGTTTTATAATAAAATGTGAGTAGAAATGAGTTAGTGGAATATGTGGTCCACTACCAAATATGGTAAAAGTGAAGTGTATCAAACTTTCAGGGACGGACCGAAATAGTAAACTGTATCAAATTTTCAGGGACAGCGGTAGTAATTTATATTAAGAATAACTGTAGCTTTTACAACCGCCATTATTATTCACAAAAGGTATTACGTTACTCTTTTCGTCTGCCATTAGGAGTCACTTTTGAGCTCGGCACAGGTTTTCAGAAATATAAAGGAAAGTGAGTGAGAAAAGATTGTGGAATGCGAGACCCATTTTTTATATATTGGTTTTACAATAGAATGTGAGTGATATGAATTGGTGGAAAGTGAGCTTTACCTACCATTTATAGCAAAAATGAACCGAAACTCCTAATGGTAGACCGACTAAAATAGTAAATTGGGACTCTTAATGGCGGACGTAGGAAGTGTATTCCATATATTGTATATCCATTCATAATAACAATCACTTTTATTGGACACAAATCATAAATTAGTCACTGTAAATACAATCCCTTCTAACAATGTGATTTTAATGTATGAAAAGTCGAAAACAATAATATTGTCATAAAGCTTTGTTGTGGTATTACATACTTTCACCTAAAAAAGCTCTACATGTTGAATTAGGGAGTAGAAAGCTGGGACTATGGAGCCCCATGACTATCCCACCAATTTAAATCATGTTATATACTTTTGGAATCAAACTCGGGCCTTCGAATCAAATGATTCTACAAGCTATTCCTAGACCATTTGCACTAAAATTAGAATACGTAAATTTATGGATACGTATTATATATATCTAGAGCTAAATTTATTGGAGGTCCTAATGACCCGCCATACTTAAACGTACGGCCGCCATTGATGATACGTATAAGAGTGGATAGCTTATTGTGAATTAAATTTAACTGACGCAACAAATATATATAGATTGAAATAAAAAAATAATTGACAGTATATCTGGATTTCAAAATTTGGCCAATTCGATAGAAGATTGTCTAATTACATTAAAAAAAGTCCAATTCATCCAACATTCACTTGGTTTGGGGTAGGGTATTGGCACCTAAATTAAACATAACTATAACAATATCATACATTAATATAAAAAGAAAACTAAAACTAAGTTTGATAGATCACTCCTGCTATCACTAATTAATTTTGGTATAAAAACCTATAAAATATCGATAGTCCTATGTCTAACTAAAAATTTAGCCATAATTATTGGAGATAATTTGACGTGCGTTTTGTTTGTTATTTTTCCTTCTGTCCTTGCTTCAAATAAACAATACACCACCTTGACATAAAAAAGTAATAACTGCAAATATATACGGGATGTGCATTCCTAAAATATTTGTTTGATTGGATCTGTTTGCTATCTTCTCAAAGCATCCGCAGCGGTGCTCTTACCATCGTCCGTCCGTTTGTACCGCTGAGCATCCGTCGTCCGTCCGCTGCTGCAGCTCGTCCGTCCGTGCCGCTGAGCACCCTTACGTGGCAGCGTCTGATTGGCCAACGGCATAGCCGTTGGCAAATTCGATTTTTTTTATAAAAAATATCGAAATTTATTTAAAAAAATGTTTTTAAATAAAAAAAATATTTTCCCACTTCCCAAAAAATTATATCCATTTTCTACCCACATTTAATTTATTTTTTAATTTTTTTCCCCAAAATTCACATTTTCATCTATAAATACCCCCACTTCAACACAAAAAAAATCACATTCTCTCATCTTTTTTCTCATACTCTCATCTTTGTAGGATTTTAATTATGTATTTCTTTATTTTCTAGGATTTTAATTATGTATTTTTATTTTTTAAGATTTTAATTATATAATTTTTATTTTTTAGGATTTTAATTATGTAATTTTTATTTTTGAATGTATTTTTATAATGTAGAAATGTTTTTTAATAATCGAAGTATTTAAATTGAATAATAGAATGGTGGGACCCTTGAGCTTGTCCTTAGCTAAGAGCATGGATGTGGGTGTTGTGCTCTTAGCTAAGGACAAGGAGTAAAAGTGGGTCCGGGCCCACTTCCATGCTCTTAGCTAAGGGCACGGATGAGGATGCTCTCAAGTAATGCCTTGCTCCTATTTTTTTTGTGTTTTTGTGTTGCTTTGATATTTATTTTTGAGTTTAGTTACGAACTACTCTGTGATAGCGGCTAGCTACTATTTAATTTATGAATAAATGTCAAAATTGGTACTGCACATATAGAAATTTGATCATTTTAGTCTTCCGTCAACATTTCTGTTAAAAACTAACGATCAACGAATTTAATCTCGATTTTGACCAAATTAAACTTTTAATTCTGATTTTTTATTCCCTAATTAATTTTCTAATTATTTTTATAAATATTCTTTTAAAATTAGAATTAAATAAAATATTTAGGGGGTGTTTCACTTCAATTAAATAATATGTTCAGAGTTCTTATTTTTTCAGCATCTCGGTAGAGGGAGTACATCACTACAATTTCTATCTTCTTCCTTCCTCTCACCTTTCATCTTTTTCATCTATTTTCGTTCATCTCCAAATTCTAATCTACAGAACTTCAAATTCTCCTTTCATTCACAAATTCTAAAATCGAAATTCATCTTCAAATACCTATAACATAATCAAGAATCCAACAAAATCGAAGAATCCCAAAATTGAAAAACCCAACAAAAATGGGAGAATCTCAAATCTGCAAACCAAACAAAATCAAGAACCCAACAAAATCGGACAAAATCGAACCAACCGACGGCGCCGAATACTTCCTCTCCGCCGCCGCTATTTTCCCCTCATCACACCCTTCCTTCTCCCCCACAGTGAGGTACGCCACCTCCCCTCCCGTCCTCGTCCCCCAATTTCAATTTAATCTCAATTTATCGATCGATAATTCCCACCAGAAAAACCTTATCCTCTCAATCTCCCCTTCAATTTCAAATACCCCTTCGCTCGGTTTTACAAAATTGAAAAAATTGGGGCTAGGGATTTCGAAAAATGAATTCCCAAATAAAGAGTGGATTTTTCTACAGCTTGAAGCAGAAGGCAGAAGCAATTCAAGCAATTGAAGAGGATGACAAAAAGGAGAGAAATTTGTTCGACCTGGCGTCGCCGGAGTCGCGGCCGGCGGCGGCGAAGAAGCTGGAGTGGATCGTGTTCGGGGGTGGGTGACGATGGGTTTGTAATATTTATAAAAATAATTAGAGAGTAAAAAATCATAACTAAAAATTTAATTTGGTCAAAATCGGGATTAAATCCATTCATTGGTAGTTTTTAATGGAAATGTTGACGGGAGGATTAATCGTGATTCGATTTGAAATGTGCAAGACCAATTGTGATCCGAATTAAAATGTGCAGGTCTAAAAATCCAAAGATAATGTTTAGGACTAAAAACATAAAATGACCATATGTTCAGATCCAAAGATAATGTTTAGGACTAAAAATATAAAATAACCATACATTCAGGATTAATTTTAGACTTTACTCTTAATTTATTTTTTACTTTAGTTTATGAATTTGCACACATCAAGTTTGATTTTAACTTTAGGCTTTACTCTTAATTTTTTTTTACTTTAGTTTATGAACTTGCACACATCAAGTTTGATTTTAACTTTACTTTATGAACTTACACGCATCAAGTTTGATTTTATTTGAACCAAAACAAATGGGGCAAGTTCTGTCGGTGGAGTGCATACATTATGAAATTTGTATGTTATTATTATGTAATGAATTATTACATGATAAAAAAATGTTTGACTTTACAATTACATTAATTAGTGTGTAAAGATTTCTCTGGATCGATATACAATGATGAAGCACTGTACAACATATTCTCGACATTAACCTCTCACCAACCAATTATTTCATTCATTTTAATTATTTCTACTTTTTTCTTTATATTTTGCTTTTTTGAAGTTAGCTCACAGGTTGTGATCCTCTTTCAATCGTAGTAGGCCTACTAATTAATATATTAGTTACAAATCTAAATATATTAAGTTTATTATGATTATTTATTGAATAAATATTTTTTATCCAGTAAATGAATATACATATGAATAAATACTCCATATAAGTGTTTATGTCCTAACATATAGTATTACTTAGTATATAAATGTTAGCCAACAAATTAATAAACTAAAATAGAGTAAGTTTGACTTGAAGAGACATACAAACCTTTCGTTTAACTTGCCAACATCAACATCTCATCCATTTTACCACTATACCCATCTCAATTCTATTTTTATGAGTTATACCCCGGTGGTGAAGCCAATAATTTTATACCCACTATATTTTGTGGAATATTATCCTTCACTTTAGACAAATAAATTTTGTATTGCTTGAGTAAATCTTAGATAGATAGGATTCAATTTCAACTTTTATTATGATCTCAATGTGGGATAAATAGTTGTTTTCTAGATATGTTTTTAACTTCAAGTTTCTTTGTAATTTTGATGTGGGACAATTAGTTTTAGGCATGGAATTCAATCCTTGGAATTAGAATTGGAATTGGAGCCTCCAATTCCAATTCCGTTATTCGGTATCACAAAATGATAGTTATTTAAAAGTACGAGTAGTAATTATTTTAAATAGTAGTTAGTTAAAATTTTTGAATTTTAAATTGAACTCTAATTCAATTCCAATTCCTTTGTTTGAGTTATCAAACAAAGGATTTGGAATTATAACACAATTCTATGTAAATTCTTTAGTTATACCGAATAAAGGATTTGGAATTGAATTAGAATTCAATTCCTTATAATCCAATTCCATGGAATTCCAATTTCAATTTAATTCCAATTTCATGTATCGAACGGACCGTTAATGTTTTACACCTCTCATGCTAACTTTAACTTCTGTGCCTTGCTACTCAATCAAAATAACCTACGCTTATTAGTATTACCTTTACACTGGGCTTCATCCTTAAACAACCACACAATAGCCATGAAGGAAAACTATTGTATTACGCCACAGTCCACACAATATATAAAGTGTAAGGGCAAGCTAATTGCAGCTCAAATGTTTCTGGTTATGTGTAATTCTTGATTAACTTGTGTCTTGCAATATTAATCTCACTATTTTATATGATAATGTAAATTTAATTTAAGTAATATAGTTTTTTTAATTAAGCAACGTAGGTGTTTGTTTAAATTTGTTGTGTTTAATATAATATATTTTCTATTTATAAGGTGTGAAAACAAAAATAAAAAATAATAATATTAAAAATTAAATGAAAAATTAGTTTTAATTGATAGGGTTGATACTAGTTCGAACCATTGCAAAAGGAAATGGCCGGATGAAGAAATGTTGATGTGGTGACCACTAGTCCGCCCTACAATTGTGGATGCTCTAAATGCCTGGTCTACATTTTAGAAGTAGTTACCTAATGGTAAAGAGCATGCTTTTGTATGATGATTAATTTATTTCCTCTCTAGCTACAGTATGACTATCGACAAGATATATGCTCCTTTTTTCATGGGTGTAGTGATTATGTTTGCGTGCCTAGCCAAATTAGTGACAGATAATAAGGAATAAAGCAAAATACCCAAATCAACCAATTAATAATTTTGCTTAGAAATCACGATTTCATCAACATGCATGTAGCATGCTACTAATCCAATTCAATGATCATCATTTGGGTTTCACTATCTCTCATTTTCTCTTCCTTTATGTATAAATAAGAGTCCATGATTGTTAATCACAACAATATATATATCAAGAAGAAGCCTCCCTCTTCTCCAACAAAAGAAAAATAGAGAATTATGTATATTAGTATGGCCTTTGGTGCTACAATGTTAATAATAGTATCATATGTTTCAATGGGGAGTGCATTGAGCATGAATAGGTACGATGTATCATGTCCCAATGTTGAGGCTATTGTTGCTAAGGTTGTAAGAGATGCAACATCTAGAGATAAAACAGTCCCTGCAACACTTCTTAGAATGCATTTTCATGATTGTTTCATAAGGGTAAGTGTTCATTTAAATGTTTCTTCTGTAACTTTTTACACTCGCTTTCCTTCACATTTTTTAAATTTGTGCCAAGTACATGTATTGTTGAGCGGGGGAGTACTTTACTACTACTAGCATTATGTGAACTCGAACATGAGATTGGCCATTGCACTACTAGGCCAACACATATATATTGGAGAATAGTTATTAGAACTAGTTTAATTAAGTTGTTTTGAAAATAATAAGCAGGGTTGTGATGGGTCGATACTGCTGGAGTCTCGAGGTGGAAATAAAGCAGAAAGAGATGCACCACCAAACAAATCTCTGCATGCATTTTATGTGATTGAAGCTGCCAAGAGAGCTGTTGAGGCTGTATGCCCCGCCGTTGTCTCGTGTGCTGATATTTTGGCCTTTGCCGCTAGAGATGCGGTCGTCCTCGTAAGCATATTATTTTGCACATATTCTTTTCCAAATTAGATATTAATTTATTGCAATTAGATTTATCAACTGCGAGTCAAAACTCGTATTGTTTCTATAGTGACTATTTTTAGGGGACAGATGAGAGAGTATAAGATGGATATTGACTGCGATATCTTAAGCAAGATTTAATGAAAAAAAAAAGTCATATATGAAATGATCACTTAGCAACTGTTTCTCTCTTTTTTGCCATCTCATTATACTAGCATGTTCATTCAATTGTCAATCATGGTAAAGCACGCAAAATTAAAGAGTTGCAATGATCAATGTCCTTTGCAATAATGCTAACAAACTTTACTCTGTTTTATTATTATTACCTACAATGTCAAAATATGAAGAAAAATACCCCAAAAGTAAACGATGCTTGCTTTATTTCAACATGATATGTCGTAGCTCACGTCCCTTTATTATATCAATACTTTTTATTTATGAAATGACCTTGATTTATAAAATCAATTTGTATGTTTAAAGTTTAATTTAAGATAGTAATGTAACATGCTATGTTATAGTGTCTTCATTTCGAAATATAGCCCCTCTTTAATTTTCACATAGAATTAATCTATATTTTCATTATCTATGGTTCAATATCACTTTTACTATAACACTAAAATAATGTTATTTTAGCAAATTTATTAGTAGCAATATATCTGAACCACTAAATTTTTACTCGTAGTCAGGAGGGCCGAGATGGGAAGTACCAAAAGGAAGAAAAGACGGGAGGACATCGAAAGCAAGCGAGACCTCAACACTTCCATCCCCACTTTTCAACGTCTCCCAGCTCGAAAAATCATTCGCCCTAAGGGGCCTCTCGCCACAAGAGCTAGTCGCCCTCTTAGGCGCACACACCCTTGGCTTCGCGCACTGCTCCACCTTCGAGAAGAGGATCCGCAACTTCAACTCCACCCATTACGTGGACCCCACAATCCGCCCCTCCTTTGCGGGGGTGCTGAGGGGCGCGTGCCCCCTCAAGAACAAGGCCCCCAACGCGGGCGTCGCCATGGATCCGTCCTCCACCACGTTCGACACCAACCACTACAAGCTCATACTCAACCGGCAGGCATTGTTCGCCTCCGATCAGTCACTTCTCACCGCTCCCCAAACCAAGGCTTTGGTTTACAAATTTGCAACCTCCAAAAGGGCTTTCCACACTGCTTTTGCCAAAGCTATGATCAAAATGAGCAGCCTTAATGGAGGCCAGGAGATTAGGAAGGACTGTAGGTTTGTTAATTAAATTTAGTTTACAAATAAGCATTACAATTGTGCCTTGTTATTATGTTATTTTCGACAACTGTTATTATATATCCTAATGAAGCCTAATGTTGCTTCTCATGCATACTTGAAGGCTGCTGGAACTTTTTTATTTTTTATTCATGGTGTATGTCCGATTTGAATATTATATCTAATGATTAAATATTCATTATATATAGTTCATTATATTGAACCTCACAAATAGTTACAGATATAATCATACCATAATAAATCATAACTATAACTTCTAATTTTTATAATCTCACAACTTAATAATAAATAAATAATTATATAATAATGAGTTATACTATAACTTCTAATTTTTATAATCTCACAACTTAATAATAAATAAATAATTATATAATAATGAGTTATAGTAACCGCCGTTCCCTAAAACAAAATAGTCAGTTGATAATAACTGATCACTTATATAACCATTTCTAAATGCGTATATTTCTCATTTTCGCTACATCTTTTTGGGAAAGTAAAATTAAAAATCAAATTTATATAGTTATAGACTGTGGTATTAATATTGCACTAAAAATACACTACAACAAAAACACCCGGAGAAGAACACGTTTTAATAGTACTATTATGGACACTAATTTGTGTTTTTAATTGTACCATCAATGCGTGTCTTTATTGTTAGTGTCTCAATTAAAATTAGAGGAAACAAATAGAAATATCCTAAAAAAGCAAAAATTAAGATAATTTGCCCTAATTTAGAGACACTTTCTTTTGCGTCTTAAATTAGAAGTAGCAGTTATTTTTTAAAATTTTCAACGCTAGTAATTTCATTTTAATTTTTATGTCCCTAAAAGATAAATCCTTGTAATGATTAATTTTCACCCTCTCAAAATCTGAATTCAGGTTAGTTCAGTAAATTTCATTGCCCAGTTAGTAATTTTAGACAAAGGCTTTTTTTGCGGCATATTACATTGATTGGAACATTAATCTGTGAGTGCTGCCGTGAAGCTCCATAATCGACAGCCAATTGAGGGAAACTCCGCCCTCAAACCAACGAAAGGTATATCTTCATCTCTAGTATTGAGGAGAAATGAGGATGAGAGTAACTGGCAAATTAGAGGACAATAGAAAGGAGAGGAGAGAAATACATATTGTGGTCTGTGGAAGTGAAGAAAACAAATGAACATGAGGAGAAAATTGAATGGAAGAAGAGAGAGAGCTTGGTGAGAAAAAGTTGGAGTATCAAGGAAAGAGAATTGTTGAAGAAGCTCATTTTTTAAAATATAATTTACAGTATGTTATAACTAATTAATATATTTAAGAACTATATGGCAGTTTAATCTATGCGTAATTCATTTAGCTTATGAGTAAATTAATAGTTTATGAGTAAATTATAGTTGTATACTTGTACGATATATTCCTTGCATTTTAAACTTAACTACCGTGCATAACAAAATAAAAATAAATTTTAAATTTTAAAATTTCTTATAATAATTATTTTAAAAAATATTTTTGTAAATAATAATAATTAAATTAGTAAGTACTCTCTCTGTCCCACTAGAAATAAAACGTTTTCCTTTTCGGGTTGTCCCATTAAAATTAAAACGTTTCTTAAAATAGAAATAATTTTATCTCTCCTTTTCCCTCTCTCTTACTTTACTCTCTCTTCTTTAACTCACAAAATAACACTACATAAAATCTTGTGCCGAAAAGCAAACGTTTCATATTTATTGGGACAGATAGAGTATATATTACTAATTCTTTTATCTGATCCCATAATTTTTATTTCCTGGGTCTGTAATTGAGATCACACAATAGGGCGGCTTGTAATTTTATACATCAAGTGGATTAATATACTAATAATGGAGTAATAAGTAAACTAATTTGATCCATAGGCTATTATAGTATACAAAAATTAATTTTGTTAAGTAATTCATATGTCCAAAATTTAAAGTTTTATTTAAGTTTTTAATTCAGCACGAATTTTAAGATATGTGAAATAAAATTGTATAAAATATAGATCCTATTTAATAGTAGTATATTAATTTTATAATAAAACTAGTATTTGAAATCAGAAATAAAAGAATAACCAAAAATAACATCATGTACGTATATGATTGTGTTTTATTTTAAGTGCTCCGAGAGTCCATCCTCACATCTAGGGAGATCCCAATCAAGAATATTTAAACCATCGCCTTAATTTAGGTAAAAGAAGCATAATGGGTAAATTGTTGAAGCCACTTGCCATCCTCTATCTCCTTCATGGATTCCTCGCCAAAATAATTATATTCCCTCCGTCCTTAAAAACAATGTGAATTCTTTCCTTTTTTTTTTTGTCCATCTCGAAAAATATGAACATTCTAGTTTTAGAAATTCTTTTCTCTCTAATAAGTTGAGACTCATTCTCCACTAACAATACTTTAAAACTTTATATATCCATTTCTCTCCTACTTAACTAATTATACATTAAAACCCGTGTCAAACCAAATATTCATATATACTGTTCAGGGACGGAAAAAGTAATAAAGATCATGCCAAAGAGATACTACCTCCGTCACCCAAAATTTGTCCCACTTTGACCCGGCACGAGTTTTAAGAGATATAATGAAAAGTGAGTTGAAAAAGTTAGTGGATTATGGGTCCTACTTTTATGTATTAGTTTTATAATAAAATGTGAGTCGGAATGAGTTAGTGGAATATGAGGTCCACTACTAAAAATGGTAAAAGTGAAATGGGACAAATTTTGGGAGACGGACGGAAATGGAAAAATTGGACAAATTTTCAGGGACAGAGGTAGTATATGTCTAGAAAACCAAGATATCAAATTTGGATTTTTTAATAGATTCTGTAATACCCGCACCCTTATTTCCTTTCTTTCGTTTTGTTATTGTCGAACTAAAGATGTAAGTTCTCTTTTCACGAAGAGTTATTGGAACTCGAGCCCTTGTTATGAGATTTAATTCTTTTTAGTTGCAAGTAAAAGCTAAAGTAATCAAATGAACTAAACAATTGGAATTTACATTGTAAAATATCACGAATTTTCGAATAGAAATTTCTTATGCAATTAACGAGCAACTAATGTTCAAATACTACAATACTTAGAACAAGGCTTAATTAATGACAACTAAGAAACAAAAAAAAAAGATGAAATATGCATGGAACAAATGGCATCGGGTCTCTTCTTCCGGGCCGGAAGTCGCAGCCCTCTCCGATCAGCCCGTTGGGCCGAGGCATCAAGCCGTCTCGGACAGCAGCTTGGCAGCCCAAGTCCCCTCCCAACCTGCAATGTAGGGACCAGCTTAAATTGCTAAGAAACAAAAGGAAATAAGGGGGGCTACTAATTGAAGAAAATGGACAACATCTCTTTAGTGGAGAGACCAAAGACTTACCCAAAAGGGGGCAAGTCCAGCCTGCTAATCCTCCACCCTAATGCAGCACCTGTTTCTCACCAGCCACAAGCAAACAATGGGAGTTAATAGCCAAGTACTAAGTACTCAAATAGAGCCAATTCTCAAGTATATCTTGCTGCAGAAACATAGTCAAAAGGGGGATCTCTGCAAGAAGGGAACAAGGTAGTATAACAGCCAAATTAATTCCCCATAGTACACCAAAGCTCAGCCTATAAAGACCTCTCCACACCACATACCAACTCCTTTCACACACACTTCAAAATTTCAGCAAAAACAGAGAGTTAGAGGGTGGAGCAAGTAGTGAACAGCCGCAAAGTCAGCCACTCCTTCGTTTTCCAGAGGTAATACACCTCCATTTTCTTTTTCTCCCAATCAATTTTCATGTCATCATATAGAGGCACCACAACTTAAGAATCACAATCAATATAACACAAGCACACCCTCTGCCCTTGTTTAGAACATCATGCTAGCTCAAGAACACAGAATCATAGCTATAGAAATCTCATAACAGTAGTAGCATTGTTAGAGCTTTAACACATAAATGGAACAAGAGTACAATAGGCTGCCTTTATGCTCGAAAACAGTAGCACGCATATGTAGAATTTCGTTTCAGGGAGCTAATGTCCCTCCAAAATCAACTCTTTTAAGCACAATCAAATCGAACACCCCCCCCGGCTGTTAATTGAAAAAATATACAGAGAAGAACATAACTTGGAGTAGAGAACTTATCTTCGGGGTGAGTCGGGGCTGTTCGGAGTTGTTTCGGGGACTACCGTGGCGGTTCGAGAGAGAGACTCGGCGAAGGACGGTGGTTGCCGGTTTCGTATGGGCAGCAGGGGCTGACCACGTGACGAAGGCAGCAACCGTGGCTGGAACTCCACGGCGAGCCTAAGCTCCTGAGGTGAAGACGGCAGCGGCGAATCGCCGGAGAAGAGGGGGAAAGGCGGAGATGGCTGGAGCGGCGCAGCAGGCGGTAGCCCTGCTCGTCGGGCAGCCGAGGACTTCTCCGAACTCGACGGAGAGAGAGAGAGAGACGGGAGTTCCCACCGACGGAGCTCCAAATTTTCGCTGAGGATGAGAGTGACGAATGGCGACGAAGCACCGGCGATTGAAGGAGGCGACGCTGAATTCGCCGGGGAAAAGAGAGCGGAGCCATTTGTGCAGAGAGAGAGAGAGAGGCGATGCCTCCTCTCCTTCTCCGACGGTGCAACATCAGCAGGGCAGCGACGCGGGATGCCGAGGGGAAACGCCGGCGGCGCTCCGGCAACCCGGGTGGAGCGGCGCTTTCACCGAGAGGAAGGAGGGGGATGAGTCTAGGGATTTTTCCCCCAAATCGATTTCTGTGAGAGCCGATGGAAGTGAGAAGAAGTTTGGGCCTCTTTTGTTTTATTGTTTAGGGCCTCTTCTTATTTACTTTGTTGGGCCTCTCTAATTAAAGAAATATGGACTAAGGAAATGTTTTAGAAATGGGCTGCCTTGTTATAGAATTTAATTATGGAGTTTGGGCCACCAACTCAAATTAAAGTATGGACTAGGAATTTAATTAAATCATGAGCCCACCTATGTTGCTCAATCAAATAATTGAGGTTAAGTAATGGTCCGCCAATTAATTCTACGATGATAAACTTAATTCCCGGACTTTAGTATTAGCGCTCGAATAATTTATGGTGCGAAATGATGAATAGACCTCGAGTCTATTTTAGTGCTTGAATAAAATATATAGGAGGTAACGCTCTTTCGTTAAACGAATAATTGATAGACCTCCACACCAAACTAAATCGCAAGATTTATTTAGTGCTCAAGGACTTCTTATGAATTAAGAAAAAGGAATAAAATGATCACGCACTTAGGATGCTTCATGTTTAAGCTTAATGGATATCTCAAAATCTAATTAAGTATCATTTTATTTCCTAAAGGGACGTCGTCACGCGTCGTCTAAGGCCAAGTTAAAGAACTTACGGATAGAGATTTTGCTTTGAGGTGGGCATTCTTTCAAAACGTGATTTTAGTATGAAAATGTGAATCTTTGCTCAAGTATGTTGTCATGCCATGTTTTGTTTTATGATTACCTATCTGCTTGGCTATGTCAATTTAAGTTAAATCGAATTCGGGTCCAAGTAGGGCCGCAAACCCTACTCGGACTAGTGTACACATGAGGGGACCGTGAGCTAACATAGGAGTTGGCCGGTCCAGTGACCGTCGTGGAATGTGGCCACATTCCCGGTTCACACAAAGTTCAGATATGGTATATCTATGTTACGTGATTGCGCAATCAAATCTTAATGAAAAGAAAAGTATTTAGTGACTCGGGTCTTTTAAGTAAAACCCCGTGATCACTCAACTGTGGCATTGACAAAATAAAGATAGAACTGTTTTTGGCAATGTGCTCACTGAGTATATCAAATACTCAGCCCTGCATGTTATTTTCAAATGTGCAGGTTGAACGTGGACGAGCAGGCGAAGGTGTTGGGAACGATCCTTAAATAAGTAGATAGGTAGCCCAAGGTAGTATGTCTCCATACATACTACTTTGTCTTGGACTTTTCCGATGCATTAGGATTTTGTACTAGGAATTTATGAACCTAGACCGCACTCTGACTTTATTTTGGCCTTGATTCACATTCGCCTATGAGACTAATGTCCTATGTTCGACTTATCAGTTATGTTTATCCCATTATATTGTTTCTAAAGTGTTATTTAGTCACGTATAGATGCAATCACTACCACTAGGGGGTATGTGGTCGTGACAGATTCAATTTGGGTTTCCCAGTTGCCCGGAGACCGGCCGATGAAAACCCCGGGTCCGTCTTCTCACTTGGCTCTTGGGAGATCCATTCCAAAAATACAAGCGTTTCTGCGATGCACATACAGTTGATGCTTAACAACAAAGCTATGGCATGACTCCACCAGCAATGGTCTGTCTGAGATTGAGAATGATCCACCCTTTTGTACCCCTCGAGTTGGGGGCAGATAGACTGATCCTCAACAAGACTGTACGACCCATGTCGATATTTACACCGCTCGACTTAGACCCCTCAAGGTTCCATTGTCTGTATAGATTCATCTTTCTTTCTTACTTTTTTAACGTTTTAAGGGTAATTTGCATGTAAATTCTTAAACTTTTGCTAAATTATGATTTTGCATTCCAACTTTAAAATTTGTGTATTATTTATCAAACTATTGATTTGTTCTGCTTTTGCAGTCAAAATTATTGATTTTTGACTTATTTTGCAACCATGTTTGATGCTAACATACAAATTGATGATTTACTTATGTGACCTGTGACTATTGGATGTTAACTAAAATGTTTAATTTGTTGAATTAGATATTAATAAATTTTCTAATTAAAATTATTAATTCATGGACACTATAAATATTGACTAAAACTATTAATTTTAGTTATTTAATATAATATTCAGCTGAATTGAAGAAGTACATAAACATAATATTAATCATGATGGAAAAATAAGAGTTATTCTATTTAGCCTTCGTTCAATTGTTATAATTGCTTGTGAATATTATGAAGTTGACTAAAAATTTAATACTACTAAAATTTTTTATAAGAGTATTTTTGTTGAATTTTTTTAGTTAATTTTGATTTGTTTTCAAATTAATAAACAAAAATTATATTAGTCATACATTAGATGCATATTTATTTCAGAATAAATCGTGTTATGTGATCTATTTATAATTAAAAATTAAAACTATTAAATATTGATTAAAACTAAGACGTCGTCATACCTTATTGATTAAATATTATACATTATCAAATACTATTGATTAAAACTATTAATTTTTGTTATTTAATAATTTTAATAATTAATAAAAATTTATTGATATTTAAAAATTAAAATTTAAAATTTAATTTTATAAAATTAAATCTAATATTGAAATAAAGAAACAAAGTGAAAGATGACAAAAGGGAAGAATGATAATTTTGAAATAATATCAGATTTAGTACATCACTGAAATAATATCAGATTTAAAATGTTAAAAGTGTGAAAAGATCAAATTGCCCAAATGTTCAAAAGGGTATTTTTTGTATCAAAAAATGGTAAAAGGACCAAATTTGAGACAAACCTTTAGTCCAGGGATGTCTGACGATATTATTAAAGTACAGAGACTATAGACGAGATAAATCCATAATCCAAAGACCATTTTTATAGTTAACTCTTTATTTTAACAATCGTATCAATCTAATATTTACTGAGATTATAGTCGCGATATTACAATGACATACTTTTTCATATTGCAACAATATGGTCTTCAATATTTTTTCAGTTACCTTTTTATAAATAAAATGATAATCAAATTTTAAGATTTCCAGCATCATAGATATTCCTTTTTATAAATAAAATGATAATCAAATTTTAAGATTTCCAGCATCATAGATATTCTAACTTTATTTGTTATTGCGATTTCAAGAAATAAATTACTGTTGTTATTTTAGAAGGAAGATTAAATGTGATTTTAATTATGGAGATAAAATGTTTTAAATTTTAATTATTTAGCACTACTTTGTAGACTATCAATAATCTAACGACACTCAAATAGAATTGTGTCAAGAGTTCAAAGATCAATTGATTGATTAGTAAGAGAAATACAAGAATTATAGTATATAATATCTCAACATTACGAAGAAATTAAACATGCATAGGTGTTTCTTTTTCAATTTCATGAATTTGGAACACCTTTTATGCATTGATTGCATCAAAATATAATATACTGTAATAATTATTGTTTAGGTTATCAACTGATTATTGGATCTTTAAATATAACCAAAAAAAAAAAAAAAAATTCAGACTTTTTTCTAGGATATTTTGCCAGAAAATTTATAAACTTTTGTCAAATTCAAGTTTTGTACACCAGCTTTGAAGTTGAAATCCGACTGCAAATTATTTAACTATTGATTTGTTCTTATTTTTGTAACTAATTACAATTTTGATATTGACATGGCTTAATAGGATTGTATTAAGATGACAACCATTTTTAAAATGACAGTGTACCACCGATGAGAACTCTTAGATTTAGGAGCAAATTTAATCTTAGCCTGTCACGTGGCAGACTTGCTTGCCTATGTATCGTAGATTGCTTGATTATCTTTAATTTCGTATCACATATTACTTGGAACCATATGACGAGTTGCTTGCCTATATATCGCAGATTGCTTCCCTATGTATTGCAGATTGCTTACCTAGGTTGTCATTTTATTTATGATGTCATCATAGTGCTATGATTTTGTATCACAGATTGCTTGACTATGTATCGCAGATTGTTTGACTTGATTGTCATTTTAACTATAGTGTCACTATAGTGCACCCTATATAAACTATTCTTCAACAATGACATTATTTAATTTAGTACAAAATGATATTATTTCATTACGTAAAACATGACATGATTTTGGTTAACGTCCAATAATGTAAGCTATGTCAACCCTGAAATAATAATTTGCTGTCAAATCAAAATAAATTAATAGTTCTGTCATCTACAGTTGGATTTCAAATATGTTAAGCAAAACTATAATTTGATGAAAGTTTTGTGCAAATCATCACGTTACAAGGTAAGCTGATAAAAGAATTGCAACTAATGTCGTGAAATAGGTAAGGAAAAGCAGCCGTGTTATATAATGGTAAGTATAATCATGTACTACTATCATTTACCTAAAAAAAAAACTTTTATTAAAAGTAGCCGTGTGAAAACGAGTAGAAAATAACTAAACTCAAAAACACACAATTAATTAAACAATTTTAATCAGTTATTTGAAATCCACAACACACTATAAATACCACCTTGTATCCATACTTTTTATTTGTACATAAAAATAGAACTCAGTTCTCTTGAGGTCTCAATACATATTTTCCTGCATAAGTTACTTGTCTTTTTCACTTTTTATTTCAATATCAACTTATACATTTTTCGTGCCTCTTTGCAGATTTTTGTTGATTAAATTAAGTGCAAAAACCTTAATTCGAAATGACTTCAAATCTTTGGGTACTTAGGAATCAAATTCATGTTGTATTTGTGGACCATGAATTGAATCGTTTATACACCGCAAGCCTGATGGAAGCATGCCAGTATAGAGGTAGATATATTTTTAATGTTTTAATTATTTATATAAGTTCTACCGATATATTCATACATATATGGTCTTTTTTTATAGTTAAGTGAAAATAAATTTAAGGGGTCTCATCATGGTGAATTTGAACTTGAGACCTTTGATTGCTGAACTTGATATTTGGTTACCTTTGATTGCTGAACTTGATTTTTGGTTCTCCACATGAACGTGTCTATGGTTCTATAAGAATTAACATCATCCTTTTTGCAATTATAAATCTTGCAAAGTATTGATTTATAGGTTGCCATATAATGAAAAATAGTTTGCATTGGCAATGATAGTCCATAATCCTACGAAAAAGATATCGGCAAACAATTAAACAATTTTTAAATTGAGTTGTTTTTGGATCACACACCTATATACATATGAAAAAATGAAAGTATATCCAATAAATGTCATAAAATTTAGATATATAATGATTATTTTAATTTAAAGTTTCTATAAATAATCTTGTATTTCACCTACAAAAATCTATTTATGCATGTTTGATAAGCTTAACTCTATCCATATGTATGTATTTGAAACCCATAAATTATTTGAAACCCTAAATATTTTCAATTAACTTAAATTTATCTTCTTTTTTATTTTATTTCTCTTTTTTTTGGTACATTAGTTACTCATTTCCAATTAGCTGGCGATGCTATCTCAATGTTAACAAATGGAAATACGAAAATCGATTTGATCATAGCAAATATCATCTCATCTGACGTAGGCAACCTTCTTCAACTAGCAGTAAGCATGGAAATACCAACAATTTGTAAGCTATTTAATTTTCTCCAAATTTGGACCTTTTCATTTCAATATTTATTTCAATTTGTAAAATATTTAATTCTCTAATATTTCATCTTGTACACATCTAGTGATGTCGAACGATGACAACCCGAGCACGGCCATTAGTGTGATTGAGAACGGGGCGTTTCTCTACATCAAGAGGCCAGCGACCCTCGAGATGCTAAGATACCTATGGCAGGATGTGGCGAGGGAGACCAGGCGCGTGATGAGAGAGCGCGAAAGGCTGGCGGCCAGCTACATTACGCCTCCGTGTGGCATCGAGTTTTGGGAAATGGAAAACCCTAACAACTTGTTCAGTGTGGATAAAGGTAAGCGTAACCGAAGCGATTACTATAACGAAAAATATGTTGAAAACGAACACAGCTTCGATAATAGTATGATGAGCCAAGGAAATGTGAAAAAAAAGATGTGCATCCATTGGACCTCAGAGCTACGCGAGAAATTTGACGAGGCTTGTTATCAACTAGGGGATGGAAGTAAGAATATTTTCCTAAATATAAAATTTTAAAACATGAATAATGCATACTATTGAAACTAGCTAACATTTATTATTTAATAATTGCTTCAATTTAGATAACTTTCCAGCGGAGATAATGAAGAAGATGAATGTGCCTGGACTAACAAGATTGCAAGTAGTAAGTCATCTTCAGGTTTGTTTTTCAACGACTTAAACTTACAATAAGTTATATCTAAAATATTTAGACATGTCAATTTTTATAGCCTACTTGTTTTGCTTGCTTTTTGAAATTAATTTTCTCTCTTATACTCTTAGATAAAATAATTTTACTTGTTAACTTTTTTTCTTATTTTATTAAAAACTAATGGTTGTAAACTTGATGAAACTTATTTAAAGGGGACGGTGTATTGAGAAGACCCTAATTTTTTAAAATTATTTTTAGAAAATGCGCCAGCTTGGCGGTGAAGACCCAGAGTCAACCCAAACGGATCCCAAGTCATCTGATGGTAAGAGGTCCAACAACAAGCGGAAGCGGTTTGGGCTCATGCCCCGAATCTTGCATGACAAATTTAAAGAGCGGGTCCAGTCATCTGATGGTCAGGGGTCAAGCCACAATCCAAGTCGGTTCGGGTCCATGCCCGAAATAATGAAGGACAAATCAAAAGACCGAGTCGGCGATCATGGATCAAGAAGAGAAATGGAGGGTGTGGCTAATGAAACAGGGATGGCTAACCAGTCCACAAATGATAATGTGGAAAACGAAACATTCTACACAAATCCCGAAAATATTGCACAAGACAAACACTCTTCTTCTTCAAGCCACTTATCATTTGATGATTATTCCTATTTTCAGTGATCTTTGATGTGTGCAGTAATTGAGCATTCTTCAATTATGTATCCATAATTGTTTTGTTTAAACTAGCTTGAAGAAGTCGATCCACATAATGATAATAATTTTATTGCTTATACATTCTTTATGTCTCTATATATATAAATGAAGTCATGCAATTACAATGTGTGTCTTTGTTAATTCGAATAAAATTAATTAATTATCATATTTAATGTTCAATCATCTTTGTATCATTATCTATTTTTACTTATATCATTATCTATTTTTTTTACTTATTTGAGAAGATGATTTGACTCAAATAAGAGGTATAATTGTCATAAGCGAGGATTTTTTCAGGTGCAGCGATGATGGCAATGGCACTGGCCCTTGCGATATTTAGGACACAAAAACAGAGACGTGGTACTTGTGTTAAAATATACTCCACCAGTTCCATAAAAATAAGGACACTTTTCTTTTTCATATGTCCCATAGAAATATCACATTTCCATTTAGAAAGTTCTTCTAAACTCATTACCAATATACATTAATTTATTTACAATTTATATCACAGGATCCACCATTAAACACTAATAATGTGGGTCATACTATCGACTAACACTATTTTAACTATATTTTTCTTCATCTCTCTTACTTTACCAATTATACATTAATTACCGTGCCATTCCAAATATCTTCATTTTTCTTGGACGGGGAGAGTACAATTTAATATGCAAAACAAAACATCCTAAATTAATGACAAATTATCTTAATCTTTTGGTTCTTTTAGAATGTTTCATTTGTGTCCCCTAATTTTAGTTAGGACCCAATAAAGAAGGATGATTTATGAAATATTGGCAGTAAATTTAGAAATTAGTGTCTTTAATTGCATTAAAAATGTCATATTCCTTTTGTTTTAGTAGTGTCGTCGTGGTGGAGCTCGAGTGGCTTGGTGCTGCCCGTGCTGGTGGCCGCCGGCTGATCGTCCCCATCAAGTCCACCGCTTCCTCTATATACAAGGGATACAATTGTGGTTTCTTATTTTGATAATTATATCTACCTAATATTTATTGAGATTTTAGTGCGATATTACAATGACGTACCTTTCACATTTCAAAAATATAATTTTTAATATACTTTTTCAGTTACCTTTTTATAAAATAATGATAATCAAATTTTATGATATTCAGCATCGAAAGATATTCTAACTTTATTTGTTTTTTCAATTTGAAGAGATAAATTATTGCCCAATTCGTCTCAAATTAAGTGATCTGTAATCTTAACTGGGACATGATAATATAAGATACATATATTTCATTTTTTTATAAGAAATAAGATTTTTAGTCTCTCCTATTTTATTTGTGAAAAACTTTGGAACGGGTGTGTATGGTGGTGGGCTAGCTCGTCTTCATAATTAGAATAAAATACTTCCCCCATTCCGCTTTAGCAGTCCCGATCACTTTTCTGCAGTCGTTTCATAAAAATGATAACAAATAATTAAAGCGAAAAAATGGTAAAGTAAAAAAGAGAATAATACATAGAAGAGATTAAACATGCATATATAGGTGTTTTTCTCAATTTCATGATTTGGATTGCATCAAAATATATAATAATTATTTTTTGAGGTTATCAACTGATTCTTTGAACTTTAAAACTAATTCACACTTCTTATCTTCCGCATTATAATTAGAGTTATAAACAACAAGCACTACATGACAGTATGGAAAATTGAACATTGATCTATTGATGTTATATATACTTTTGGTTTGTGTTTATCTTATTTTCTAGCATAAGTTTCTAGTTCTTTTTTCACTTTTTATATGAACATAATCGTCTCATTCAAACTCTAATACATTTTCGTGCCCATTTGCAGATTTTGTTGCATTAAATTAAGATCAAAAACACTAATTCAAAATGACTTAATATCTTTCGGTTATGAGTGAACTTCATGTTCTCTTTGTGAACCATGAATGGAGTTGTTTATACACCACAAGCCTGATGGAATTATGCCAGTACAGAGGTATATATACTTTTGATGTTTCAATAAATTTATGTGCAAGTTGTATCGGTATAGTCATATAAGAATACTGCTCTTTATTACACATTAAAAAAAAAAAGACATAAACGTGTCTGACTTTCCTAATTTTGCTTTGACTGATGTTTACTCATCTTCTTCAATTGTCAACATTCAGTCAATGATGAAAAACAAACACTTGTATCTAACATTAGTAGTTAATTATGGAGTTTGAAAAATAAGCTTTTATGGAATCACATTTATTAACATCACAAATTTCAGTTCATTTCAATTCATCTTCAAATTTTAATTTACTATTATAGACTAAAAATAAAATAATAATGACGTTAGATGCCTTCTTATATTGACCTATTTTATTTGGTTTTGCGTTCTGAGGTGTTTTGCCTTTAACGCAGCCCCAAACATTATAACATAAGTATATCCAATAAAAAATGAAAGAAAGATCCAATAACATGTCATAAAGATATATAATGATTATTTTAATTTATAGTTAATTTCCATGAATAATCTTGTATTTCACCTAAAAAAATCTATATACGTTATAGGGGATGTAATCAATTGCTAACTAATTACCAATCCCAAATTGAGACCAATTTTCAACTATTAGATTAGAAGATCTTGTGGTTAATATAATGCCAAGTGTAATATATTTTAAATTTAAATAATTATTAATTAAATTAAAAGGGTATTAATGTCAAATCCTATATGTAGTAATTATAACTAACTATTTTCTCTCTCCTCAAAATCATCTCAAATCTTTAAATTTACGTAACTCTCTCAATTTAAATTATTTTTTCGCAAAAAATATATCAAATTAAAGATAATTTAATAAGGATTCCAACGAGATCTCAATTGCATATGTTCCGACGACGTTCGGATGATGAAATTTGATATTTTTTATTTTAGTTTTCGTAAATGTTGATACCCAAATTTTTATCAACAAATACATCAAAAAATCTCAATAAAACCATGTAAAAATCTCAATAAATATGTGTTGATATTTTCTTGTACTAATGTTGATATTCTTATATCATATTGTTGATATTTGTAATACACAATGTTGATATAAAAAAACACTCACGAAAATGATCATATGATAACATAATGACGATATTACCCTTTTGTTGATATTTTGTCTACTATTTATTGAGATTTGTGAGCTTTAATCTCATCCACTCATTTTAAAATCCAAGGGTGAAAATTTAGTCTTGATTTTGGATTAGGGTGCTATAAGCATTAGAATAAGACCCTATGTTATAGTATTTCATAAGCTTAACTCTATCTATAATTATGTATTTGACCCCTATACATTACATTTTCTTTTATATTAATTTCTAAATATTTTCAATAGGTTAAATTTATTTTCTTCTTTTTTATTTATTTTATCCTTTTTTTCGTATTTTAGTTACTCCTGTCCAACTTGCTGGCGATGTTATCGCAATATTATTAAATGGAAAGACGAAAATCGATTTGATCATAGCAAATATCACCACATTTGATGTATAAAAGATTCTTGAACTAGCAGTAAGCATGGAGATACCAACAATTTGCAAGTGTTAAAATTTTTAAATTTTGTCCCACATCGACTTAGTGAAGATCCTAGCTCATCTATATAAGTATGGATAATCCTCTCTCTTATAAGTTTTTTTAAGGGATGAGTGGCTCATTTCTAATACTCCCTCCGTCCCGCTTCAGCAGTACTCTTTTCTATATTATTCTCTCTTACTTTACCATTTCCCCACTTTAACTATTTTTTATTATTTTTACAAAAAGAGGGCAGTAAAGTCAATGGGACTGTTAAAGCGGGACGGATGGAGTATGATATTTGAGCGGACCCAAGTCGATGATAAATTATCTCTTTATCTCTTCTCTTGTCTACCTCCGTAAAGTCCGATGCGTCATTCCGGCCCACACGTGAGAGGGCGTGTTAAAATGGAAAGTTGATCACTTGTGGTGGGACGGAGGGAGTATTAATATTGCATTAAAAATACACTACAGCAAAAAAGACCGGAGTTCGACATTTTTTAATACTATTAAGGACACTAATTTGTGTTTCTAATTAATACTAGAAATCACCTTTCGAGTGATTGAATACTGTTAAAACTCTTATTTTATTTCCAAAAGAATAAACAGATTATTTTTGTCATAATGTTGTTATGTTTTACATTTAATGGATGTTTATTACATGTTTAAATGTATAAGTAACTTAACAAAGTCTAAATCTTTGTTTTAGTAGACCGGTTGTGGGCGTCGTTCACTTTAAGATAACACGGTCAGTTCTGAACAAAGAAAAAGAAGAATTTCACAACCTAGATAGGCTTAGACTACCTATCGTGAAAGGTTGCAATGTCAGTTCGATTATTTCTAAGCCTTACTGAAATAAGATGACGTTCGTGTGGTATAGCAATGTCAGTCCGATTATTTCTTAAGCATTTAAATGTTTGGAAACCATCTTGTAAATGCACAAGCAAACACAATGTAATAATAATATTGATTCTATTCGTGCGAAACTGCTCGAATAATACTGAATTGAGTTAATAGTGGATTGTAGAGTTTTTGTACACAAACAATATACTATTCGTGCTCGAAACATGTTTTTCAGTAAACCAAACCTAACAATGATGCTGCGTACTTGTTTGAACTAAGCAAAAAGAGGACAACTACAATAAGCAGTTGCGAAAAAAAATATTACCTACATCCCATAATAAGAGTCACATTTCAATTTTACCATAAATGGTAAGTAGACCTCAAATTTCATCAACTTATTTCACTCACATTTTATTATTATACTAATTTATATAAATGATACCCATACTCCACTAACCACTATTTTAAAAGCCGGACTGGACCCGCCGGTCGGACCGGTTTTGGCCGCGAACCGGTGCTTAGCCCGGTCTGGTTCACACTAATAAACCAGTTGACATTTGGACCGTTTTGGACTGGGTAAACCGGCCGATTTGATCGGAAATCGGGAACTGGTTGAACCGGTTTTTTCCATTTACTAGTATTTTCTTAAAAATATAAAATTGATCCTAACAAGAATCAACCCCTTGACCTATTTGTTATTAAAGCATGACCTCTGCCACTCCACCACTTCCATATTTGTGACATAACATTAACTTTAATTATAATTATACGCAATAAAACTCTGAAATTTGTTATCTATATTCAATAGTATTATATTCTTGTAACTAAATAACTAACAATTTATGCATATGAAGTTATTGTGATTAAGAAAATCATTAATATATATATATATATATATATATATATATATATAGAGTCCCATTATCCACAAATCCTCTCTTAATGACCGAACTAGAGACCAAATTTGGGCCCTTAGATGTAGTTTTTAATGGATGAGATTAGACCATGCTTTATTAATTTCACTCCTTCATTAGGTAAACAATTTACTTCAATCCAGGGGTATTTTGGCCAAAATACATTTAGGGTAAAATTTTTGCAGCAACCTTCATTCAATTCACGTGATTTTCTTCATTTTCAATTCTCTCTTTATCTTCTTCTCCAAAATCGACGAATTTCTTCTACAAATCGACGAATCTTCTGCAAATCAACGGATCTTATCATCAATTGAATTGAATCTCATCCTCCTCCGATGAGCTCAGCTGCAGCAGCAGCATACTACTACACCGGATGCGAACACGACTACGAGCCGCACTTCCTCGATTCCTGCTCCCTCTGCGGCAGATCGCTCTGCCAAAACAACGACATCTTCATGTACAGGTAAAATTAGGTGAAAATCCAAGAGATTTGGAGCTGAATTGGTTAGCGGAGTTTCTAATTTGGTGGATTTTTGCAGAGGGAACACGCCGTTCTGTAGCCAGGAGTGCAGGCAGGAACAGATAGAGATGGATGAGGCGATGGAGAAGAAGAAATGGAAGAGGTCTTCTTCCTCCAAGAGATCGAGCGCTGCGAGACAGAGCTCCGACGAATCTGACATCAATAAAGCTGTACGCACTGGAGTAGTGGCTGTGGCCTGAGATTATAAACTTGATTTCAAATAATTAAGTATACAGTATTTGAGAAGAGACTACTGATAAGTTCATCGGTGAATTCACAACAACTGTATTCATTATAACAACAATTTAGTTCATTCAGTTGTGTTATTACCTCATTATAACAACAATTTAGTTCAATAAGAGTCGAATTGATGGCATACTTCAATGTGCAAATAACACATCAGTTAAAGATGTTACTTCATTATAATGTTTTATTACTTCATTTTTGTTGTGATTTACTCCATTATTATGTATTATTACTTCATTTTAGTAATAAAACCTACTGTATAAATAGATCATTTATATTACTTCATTATCATAACTTATTACTTCATTATATGAATTCAATACTTCATACTAACTAGATTATAGTTAATAGGAAAACAGATCATTTATATTACTTTATTATCATAATTTATTACTTCATCTTATCAATTTACTATTTTATCAAAAAGAATATGTAGTTCATTTTAATGTGTTATAACAACAATTTAGTTCAATAAGAGTCGAATTTATGGCATACTTTAATGTGCAAACAACACATCAGTTAAAGATGTTACTTCATTATAATGTTTTATTACTTCATTTTTGTGGTGATTTACTTCATTATTATGTATTATTACTTCATTTTAGTAATAAAACCTACTGTATAAATAGATCATTTATATTACTTCATTATCATAACTTATTACTTCATTATATGAATCCAATACTTCATACTAACTAGATTATAGTTAATAGGAAAACAGATCATTTATATTACTTTATTATCATAATTTATTACTTCATCTTATCAATTTACTATTTTATCAAAAAGAATATGCAGTTCATTTTAATGTGTTGTAACAACAATTTAGTTCAATAAGAGTCGAATTGATGGCATACTTTAATGTGCAAACAACACATCAATTAAAGATGTTACTTCATTATAATATTTTATTACTTCATTTTTGTTGTGATTTACTTCATTATTATGTATTATCACTTCATTTTAGTAATAAAACCTACTGTATAAATAGATCATTTATATTACTTCATTATCATAACTTATTACTTCATTATATGAATCCAATACTTCATACTAACTAGATTATAGTTAATAGGAAAACAGATCATTTATATTACTTTATTATCATAATTTATTACTTCATCTTATCAATTTACTATTTTATCAAAAAGAATATGTAGTTCATTTTAATGTGTTGTAACAACAATTTAGTTCAATAAGAGTCGAATTGATGGCATACTTTAATATGCAAACAACACATCAATTAAAGATGTTACTTCATTATAATATTTTATTACTTCATTTTTACTGTGATTTACTTCATTTTTATGTATTATTACTTTAAAGCGAATTGACGGCCACCAGCGGGAAGGACAGCCACAGCAAGGTCCTGACATCGCGAGGGCTAAGAGACCGCTGCGTTCGATTAGCGGTTAACACCGCGATCGAATTCTATGATTTGCAGGACCGATTAGGCTACGATCAGCCGAGCAAGGCGGTGGAGTGGCTGCTCGCGGCAGCAGCTAGCTCGATTGCAGAGTTGCCGCAGATCAATTCCCCCTTTCCGGCGGCGGTCGGTGGTAGCAGCAGCTTCGAGACCTCGATTTCCAGATCTGAGAAGACGGTTAAGGAAAATGAGAAAGAGAAATCTTCTTATGTTGCTTCCTTCACCGAGCTATTGAGCGGAGGCAAGGATGCATCCGATGAGAATTCCAATAGCGAAGCGGCCAGGCTGGCGGTGGCAAGCGGGCAGCGAAGTAGCGAGGTGGAGGGAGCGGTGGTCATAGAAGCACTAATGAGGGAGAGAAAGAGAGCTAGAGAAGAGGATACGGTGGCGCCTTCTCTACGATGAGAGAGAATTGTAGAGAAAGAAGTTGGTTGGAATTGGGAAGTGAGGATGAGCTGCACATTACTAAACTACCCTTTACCAATTTAATTGAGTAAAAAATTCAGAAATTATTAATAACCATTAGATGTGATTAATGCATGGATGAGATTTAGTCTCTAGTTCGGCCCTTAAGAATGGTTCGACATTGATCACAACTCTCTCTCTCTCTCTCTATATATATATATATATATATGGGAGTGATCAATTGCTAACTCATCCCTTAGTTGCTAACTACAACTAATTTAAGACCATAAGATTTTAGAAATCTTGTGATCTACAATTTGCCATGTGTAATTTCGTTTTTCATTTTTTAATATTAAAAAGATAATAGTAAGTATCAAATTTAGGGTTTAGAAATATAATGTCAATACAGTGTATGAAATACATCAACACGAAGACATAATAATGTCAACACAATTTCATATTGACATTTTACAAGCATAATATTGACATATTATGTAGGTGTATTGACATAAATCTGTTCGTAAAAAATACGAAAATTAAAAAAAAATTTAATTTTTTTCAAATTTTGACGTCGGAACATATGCATGTAGTATATCGTTGGAATCCTTATAAAATTATCTTTAATTTGATATATGTTATATGAATTTAAAGTTTTGGGATTTCTTTTAAAAGTTAGTCATAACTAACTTGACATTAATACCCCTATTGATTTTTATTAGAATTAATCCTATAGCCTTATTGACGTTTTTGTTGATCGTATTGACATTTTGTGGTTGATGATCTATGCCTTTAATTTGAATATCTAATGGCTATTATTGAGTTGTAGTTAGCAATTAAGCATTGAGTTAGCAATATAACACTCCCCAATATATATATATATATATATATATATAGGATTGTGTTAAAATGACAACACCTCTTAAAGTAACACCATACCACCATTCCTAGCCAATCATTTGTACATGTGGACGAATAATAAGCTGCCATGTGGCAATCATAAAAATTTCTCAAGGCTAAATTTTTGCGGACTGCAATATCCAATACACTAGACTGCAATTTTTCCCGACTGCAATATCCAATACGCCAGACTGCAATCTATAGATTGCAGTCTGGCGTTTATACTATTGCAGTCTAGCATATATAATATTGCAGTCTAGCGTGGTGTCACAGTGTCATTTTAAGAGTGTTGTCATTTTAACGCACCCCTATATATATATATATATATATATTATATAGGGATGTATGGGCACACTATGGTGCCACCTTAATTAAAGTGACAACTTAACTCTATTTATAGCCATCCGATCTCCTAATTAGATGGTTGAGATTGATTTGTAGAATCAGAGCATGGATTGCTTGGTTAGTAACATATTATTGCTTATAAGGATAATTCTGTCTTTTTGCTGAAATTGAAACTGATACGGGAGTGGAAAATCCCGATAAATTTGGGCGATGATTCATGATATTTTTCTCCCACTTCGCAATAACTCTTTCCCACTAACTTGAAAACAGAATCACCATTCTCTCTCCCCAATCGACCTTTCTCTCTTTCTCTCTTTTATTCAATTACCGATTTCATTCCTAATTTACAATAAACCCATTACTAATTTACAATAAACCCTAGGTCAGTGGCGCTTTCTGCTAGGCATCTCGCGACGAAGCTCCGAAATTCGCCACGTTGGGCAAGTCATCGCTGGTTGTTCATCGCCCGACGCTTCGGCCTCATGCTCGTGATCTTTGGGTCCGATTTTCGATTAATTATTGCTTAGTCTGACCTGTTTAGTGGTTGTTTAGATTCTATTGCTTATTTTTGAATTGCTTATTGCTTATTTTTTAATTGCTCATTGCTTATTGCTACATCACGTTGCCCTAAGCAAACCTAAATTTCCAGTTCACCACCATCAGTCAAAAATTCGGATTGCTTATTGCTTTTGTTTATTTGTTGTTGCTTATATTGCATTGTTCATTGCTAATTGCATACACGGGCTGTTGTTGCTTTGCACAATAATGTAGATTTTCGATTTATTATTGCTTAGTCTGATTGCATAGTGCTTATTTAGGTTTTACAGCTTATTGATTATTGTTCTATTGCTTTTTTTCGAACTGCTTATTGCTTATTGTATATGTTGATTGGTTATTCTTGTATTGCGTCGTTAGTTGCTAATTGCCAGAACGGGTTGTTGTTGCTTTGCATAATAATGTGTTTGTAATTGCTTATTTGTACCTAATATTTGCTTTGTTTGTGGTGGCTCCATTTAGGATCTATAATTAATGACTTCCTGGAATGCATTGTATGACTTGGTGCTTGCTTGTTATGTCTTTGAAATTGCTTGATAAAGGGATTGGTATTTATTATGGTTGCTACATTTAAAACTTATTCTTCTTGGCTTGGATTCATATGCTGTGAATCCGGTTAGGTGTGGTTTGCTATCGGATATATGTCCTTTTTTTTAAATACGGGATGACGTTGGGTGTGGTTCCTCGAAACCAATTACGCTTGATTGATCCTTAGTAATTGCTTGGTTCTATTATATTGTTGGCTTGGTTGGAAACTGATTTTTTTTGCTTATTAATGACTGGAAATTTGCTTGTTCACAAGATATTATCTGATTAGAATAATGACGTTTGTGTGCGTAATAATGGATGAGTCATTGTTTGTTTCTGCCATATGAGTTGCTTGCTTAACAATTAGTTTTGTAAATGCTCAAAAGAAGTATTAGTTTTGTTTGTATTTATTTTGGTCGTGCAACACAGGACGCAATTATACAATGCTGAGAAAGAGGAAGACAACCGAAGAGCCTGAGATAGAAGAGGAATGCGAAAGACAATTTGCAAAAGCTCAAAGTCGATCCGAAAATGAGGGTTGATCAGGGAAAAATTCTGATAAAGACAAATAACTATGAATGGTGAATGATATTTTTTGAATGTTGAAAAGATGGCGGCAGAGTACCCCAAACCTTGAATAGTGAATGCTATTGTTTTAGAAAAATGACAATAACTTTGTTTTGTTTTGTTTTGTTAGGAATATTGGTTTATTTTGGTGTAGTTACTGGTGGTTTCAGAATTTCTTTTGTGGTTGTACTTTTTGCATGTGACATGCATAGAAAAATACGTTAGGACACTATATATAGGCAAACAAAATAAACTAATGATTTTCAAACCAAGCAAATTCTAAAACATAAACAATAAAAAATACTTATAAAATCAAGCAAGTTGCGATACAAATCCAATGTTGATTATGAAAGTACATCAAGGGCTAGTCAAATTCAATTAATTATAAATTGACATGTTATATATGATATGCAATTTGGGAAGAATAACCAAGCATTAAAATAAATGTTACCAAGCAAGATGATACGTAACAACTTCTTCTAATAAAAGTTTTCTCACGGACAAATTTCCTTAATCACAAAGCGAAATGAAGCAAAGCCATATTAAACCAAATTAATGGCTAGTTGATTTGTATTGATAGGGTGTAAAAGAACATTAGTAAAAAGCAATATATATAGTAAAAAGCAATATAGAACATTAGTAAAAAGCAATTTTGAACATTATTGACGAATCCGGAATACATGCCACTGATAAGCAATTTTAAACTAGGAATCAAGCAATATTAAACATCTAACCAAACATGTTGATATTCTACATCCGAAGTCAAATAAGAAAGCAAAAAACTAATGTAATAATCAATCTATCACAATGATATGCAACTGCGGATTCAGTGGGCAGCAATAAAAGTAAAGTATATAAGATTTGGTTCCACGTTTCCGAGTGTCGAAACCAGCTTCACGAGCATAAGCGTCGTAGAAAGCAATTCCGTCGTCCAAGCTGTTGAATTTCTTGCCAATGAATGATTTTACTTTGTTAGGGCAGTCGGGCACACAAGTAACGGCATATGGTACAGAATAAGCAATTTTTATAAAAGAGGAAAGCAATACAAGGTACTAAATCAAGCAATCATAACTACATATGATATAGAATAAGCAATTTCTATAAAAGAGGAAAGCAATACAAGGTACTAAATCAAGCAACCACAACTGCATATGAAATAGAATAAGCAATTTCTATTAAAGAGGAAAGCAATACAAGGTACTAAATCAAGCAACCATAATTGCATATGATATAGAATTGCATATGATATAGAATAAGCAATTTCTATAAAAGAGGAAAGCAATACATGGTACTAAATCAAGCAACCATAACTGCATATGATATAGAATAATCAATTTCTATAAAAAATGAAAGCAATACAAGGTACTAAATCAAGCAACCATAACTGCATATGATATAGAATAAGCAATTTCTATAAAAGAGGAAAGCAATACAAGGTACGAAATCGAGCAAACATGCGATTCAAAATCAGTGTTAAATAAAAGCACAACAAGCACTTCCATGCAAGCACAGACAATATGTAAAGCGATAGAATTGGTCGTCGATTATTAATTTGAGACAACAACCAGAGATATTTTAACAACTAACATATGCAATTTCAGTACAATACGTAAGCAACCGAACATATTTAACCAAACAATCTGACTTACGAATTCTGTATGGTGTAATAGAACTGCTCATTTACGAATTCAACTAGGAAGATACAAATATGAACTCCGTGAGATTTAATCACAAATTCAAAAACTTCATTTATGAATTCAACTAGAAAGATACAAATTCAGTAGTTACATATCAAATTCGTTAAATTGATTTAACATATCAAAATTTACAACTACACGATTACATAAAATAGAATCACATATCGAAAACCAACAAACTGAAACCACACAATTACACGATTACACAATCAGAATTGCTTCTTACCGTCTACAAAATCAGTGAAATGGAAGTCATCGGGAACATCATTCTCCAAGGATTGACTACTGATCATAATTGAAGGAAGAATTACAGATAACAAAATGAAAATAGCGCTGGAGATTAAAAGATTTGCAGAGACTGAAAATACAGATTGCTGTTTTTTGCTAAAGATTTGATAAATTAATGTAAAAAATAGAAGAAGGAGAGAAGGAGGAAAGACCGTGTTTTATGTTTAGAGAGAAACAGCTGGAACTGAGCTTTCCAGTTATAGCCTTTTGCATATTTTAATTCATTTTTTCAAAAAAATCAAAAACTGGCAAGTGACATATTAAAATTGCATCTCCATCAAAATCTAACGGCTCAGATTGGTGGCACAGTGTCACACACATATATATATATATATATATATATATATATATATATATATATATATAGGGTTTTGATCTATGAAGACCAGATTTAAATACAGAAACGCAGAACACGGTCATACGTAGAGCATTTTTAGGTCATAGTTAGTTTATTATTAGGTCATGCTTTGTAAGTATGACCTAAAATGATCTTAACATGACATAAACTCAAATATTATAATATGACCTAAAACTACTTAATTATGACCTTCCGTGTTTTGGGTTAATTATTGACCCTTAGATCATCTAATCCTAGGGCCAAGATTTGGGCTGCATTTCTGGGTTTAAATGCATTCTTATTTTGATCATCTCCCTATATATATATATATATATATATATACATACAACATTGATGTTAGTTATTAGTTATTACTGTAAATTAGTTAGTATTTGATCACACACCTATATATATATATATATATATATATATATATATATATATATATGTTTCTTAACTTAAATACGTATAAATTTAGGGCTCGTTTGATAAGAAAGATGAGATATACTAAGATTTGTTAAATAAGATAAGAAATGCGGGCTTCGTGTCAAGATAAGCTCGGATGAAGGTTTTTTTCGTTGTTGTTTGGTAGACAAGAAATTATCTAGATTTTTGTATTAATAAATCATAATAAATGAGGTAGAAATGCTATCCGACCAAATTTATGAGATAGATATCTTTGTATTTTAAGGAAAAATTTGCGGGCTTGGATGGGCCATAGAGAAAACCACGGGCTGACATAATAGGTTAACTATGATATCAAACATTTAGAAATAGTCATGTAAGTATCTATATCTAGGCATTACTAACCTATCAAACGGGCTCTTAATGTTTTATAGTACTCCATATGTTTAATTGTATTTATCATTTATTATGTTGTAACGATATTTTATAATCCAATAAATTAAAATTACATATAATTATATATAAATTTTAATATTTTATGCATAAAAATAGTATTTAATTTTATTTATCATCTGCTAGATTTGAATTATGTTTACCGTTTCTAGGGTCATCCTCCATTGCTTATAGCATCATAATCTAAAATTAAGACCAAATCTACACCCTTAGATTTTAAAATGAGTGGATGAGATTGAACCTTACGAATTTCAATAAATAGTAGACAAAATATCAACAAAAGGGTAATATCGTCATTATGTGATCATATGATAATTTTCGTGAGTGTTTTTTTATATCAACATAGTGTATTACAAATATCAACAATATGACATAAGAATATCAAGACTAGTACAAGAAAATATCAACACATATTTATTGAGATTTTTACATGGTTTTATTGAGATTTTATATGCATTATATTGAAATTTTTTGATGTATTTATTTATAAAAATCTGGTTATCAACATTTACTAAAATTAAAATAAAAAATATCAAATTTCATCATCCGAATGTCGTCGGAACATATGCAAATGAGATCTCGTTGGAATACTTATAAAATTATCTTTAATTTGATATATTTTTTGCGAAAAAATAATTTAAATCGAGAGAGTTACGTAAATTTAAAGTTTTAAAATGATTTTAATGAGAGGGAATTGACATTAATAACCCATATTTTTATTTAATAATTTTCTTAATTAAAAATATAGTCCATGTGACATTATTTCAACCACTAGATCTCCTATCTGATGGCTAAGATTTGGTTTTAATTTGGGATTGTTAATTAGTTAGCAATTGATCACTCCCCACCATTTCTATACTTTAATTATATTTTATTTAAATGAAACACAACTTTTTTTTAATTATTTTTGTATAATAATGTATATTTGATCATGACTAAATATATTTTTATTAAATATACTATGTATATAATATGATTAAATTTTATTTGTGATGTATAAATAATACAATATTTGATTAGGGGAGTGATCAATTGCTAACTCATCATTTAATTGCTAACTACAACTAATTTAAGGCCATAGGATTTTAGAAAACGTGTGGTCTACAATTTGCCACGTGTAATTTTCGTTTTTATTAATAAAATAAAATAAAAAGATTAAAAAAACGCCAAATTAGGGTTTTAGATGAAAATGTCAATATAGTGTTTCGGAAATATCAACACAATGCTTTGAGAATGTCAACATGATGCTTTAAGAATGTTAACCCATTGCTTATATTGACATTTTAAATGTATTATATTGGCATATTTTTATATAGTATGTTGACATTTCTGCTTTACGAAAAAATTGAAAAATTTTTGAATTTTTTTTCAAATTTTGACGTCTGAACATATGCATATATGATATCGTTGGAATCCTTATAAAATTATCTTTAATTTGATATATGTTATATGAATTTAAAGTTTTGGGATTTCTTTTAAAAGTTAGTTATAACTAAACATGTAGTTAATTGACATTAATACCCCTATTGATATTTTATGGAATTAATCATATGGCTTTATTGACGTTTTTTGTTGATCATATTGATATTTATTGGTTGATGATCTAGGCCCTTAATTTGAATATCTAATGGCTATTATTCAGTTGTAGTTATCAATTAGGTATTGAGTTAGCAATATAACACTCCCCTATTTGATTATATATAAAATTTTAAGTTTTTTTTATAGTATATATTTAATTATATACAGTATAACGGTTTGACCAGTGGTTCAACCGGTCGAATCAGTTGAACCGTGAATCAGTAGCCTCGTCGGTTCGCTTGCCAGTCCGATTTTTAAAACATTGCCGGTAACTTTTTCTACTTACTATTGTAATTTGGACTATGTCCAGACAAGTTTGTGCATAAACTCCACATAAACATTCAACATTCACGAGTTAACACAGTACAGATTAACCATAAATTTGATCAAAGAACCAAATTAAATTCAAAGTTGAACAAAAAATTTATCATAACTTCATAATTTCAAAGAAATTCAGCTAAAACCTAGTTTTGAGGCCAAGGACTTTTGATCGAAGAGAAATGGTGGGCTAAGAAGATTTAATACATCAAAATTAGAGGATTTAGAATTTCAATTTCGATTTCCATCAGCTTTTCATTAAATACGAAACTCAACAAATCGGATTGATGGTAACAAATTTGGATTATTACCTAATTATTAATCTATTGATCATAGAGATGAAGTAGCTAGGGCACACACAGATGCAGAGAGAGCGGGCAGCACACAACGAAGAGAGCGAAACAGGGGGAAGTAACACACATCATATTTTTTTTCATTTTAATATGACCCATTTTCAATTTTGACCCGGAATATCACGACCGCACTTTGCTAAGGATAGCAAAGCCGGAAACCGTGGCTAGGGGTGGAAAATAAGAAGAGGGGAACAGAAAGGGGATAAAACAATGACTGAATATATACTTAGAAGTAAGGGGGAAAACAATTTCAAACCAACTTTTAATCACCAGAACTTGAATGAAAATCTTACATTTTAATAAATAATTATCAGAGTAACAGTCGATGTCATCTAGAACCTTGGTACGCAGTGGAACGAACACGGTCACATGTATGGGGACATGCACCGCCGAGAGCCTCTACTTAAAATAAAAGGAAAATCATAACTCTGCAGCATTCTCCACCGTCACTGCTCAACCTGCACATTTAGAAATATATGCAGGGCTGAGTATAAAAATACTCAGTGTACACATTGCCGAAATATACATACATAAAATGAAAATATTGTCATGCCATCACAGTAACACTCGAGGGTTTTTTCTTAAAAGGCCCAAGCTTACTAAATTCTTTGTGAGCTAAAGTTCGACCAATCAGTCTAAGTTCTTTCTTTCTTTTCGCCATATCTGAACACCAAGTGCCGTGGAGATGGTGCTCTCTCACGGTCACCTAACTTTTTCTCCAGCCGGGGAGGTGGCCACCTCCCACGGCCTCCATAACTTTATTTGTGACCCGTGGAAGGTGGCCACCTTCCACAGCCACTTGTGTACACTAATCCGAGTAGGGACACCACCCTCACTTGGACCCGAATTCGATTTTTACGTTCCAACCAAACAGATAGGCATAAAACAAATCATTTATGGCAAGACAACATCATTTACATAAACAACAAACATAGATTCACATTTTCATATTTTCATCCGAATTAGTATGTAGGATAGAAAAGTTCACCTCGTTCGTTTAATTTCCTTAGCTTGATTTTCTCGTTCCGACCTTAACTTGCGGAGATAACCTTTTTCAAGATAGTATAATATAATATAAAATACTAATCAGACTTCAAGAAATTCTTAAATTTTAATAGGAATGCATGCCTCCTAATTAAGTCCTCTCATTTTTCGCTTATCCTTTAAAACTTTTGAAACTCATATATTATTTAATACTCCTTTCACTATTCCCGGCTTCGACTAATTTGGAACTCCATACTTTACTATGAATTTTACTCCCGCAAAACTTTAACAAAACCAAAGATCAATTATTTTAGCTTAGCTACACGTTAAAAGGAACTATATATATAAATACTAATTGAAGCTTAATTTAAAACTTAGGCTAAGATTTAATATTAAATCCCTCCCAAAAAAAATTCATATTTCAAAATTGGGCCAAGACTTCCTTTTATTTTGAACCCAAATAATTAAATTTTTGAAACTGGGCCTCCTTGGTATATTTACCGCAGCCCCCAAATTTATTAAAAGGAGTTGGGCCCGGATTTAAACTTTTCCATTCAATTAGTCAAATGAATTAGTATTTCCTAGCCCAACAATCAAAATAACACACACAAATGAGTACCCACTTCATCTCCATCATCCTAATTTGATGTGAGAGAAGTTCCCACTTCTCACTACCAGCTACTGCCGCGGCCATCATGCCCCAGCGCTGCCGTCCGTCACCGCCTCCGGCGGCGCTCCTCTCCATCTCCCTCTCTTTCTCCCGAAATTTGCTCCCAAGTTCCGACACCCAAATCGAGGACCTCCGTCATTGATTCATGTTGTTTCTCCGCCACCGTGCTGCATCATCGCCGTTCGCTGTCGTCGCTTGGCGCCGCAACATCACAGCTCGGCAGCAATCGGTCCTCTCAGCTTCAAAGCTAAGTCTTAACTCTCGTTTCTGTTCTTAAATTCCAGTTATTGAAATCAAGTTATTAGAATTATTGGTTATCGGTTTAGTTTCGGGCCATTGTTAGGATTTCTTGCTTGAATTACAGTTTATGCAACTTATGCAAAATATTTATGTGAACAAGCTGAAGGAGAAGAGGTATTGAAACTGGATCGATGGACTGTACCTTTCTTGAGGGAGAATTGTTTGAAGACTTGGTATCCACTCCAAAGTTGATGACTGAACCTCTCACCTCTGCTCTCTATTTTGTTTGCAAAATAAGTAGTTGGAAAAATTGTGAGTAGGAGTTACAACGTGTAACAAAAAGGAGGAATGGGGACGCGTGGAGTGGGGAATGAAAGCCACGCCTGGGGTGAAGCAGGAATTGATCTCATTGGTTACTTTGGTTAAACTTCACAATTGGACTCCAAAAATATAAAATTTTCTTATAGTATAAAATTAAGCCCACAATTGCTTTTAGAAATAAATCCTTTTATTTTCATTATGCTTTATTTCTTGGATTTTAAATTCCTTTCACAAAATTTGACACTCAAGACTTTGGTATTATGCCAAAACTAAATATAAATTAAGATTTCCCTTTATCGATCTTAAGCATTTAATATTTTTTTTAATCGGTGAAGATTATATAAAAATTTTCGGCTACCCATTCGACGTCCTTTCGAGTTCAATTAAAAAGAAAGGAAATGCCGGGATGTTACACGGAAAATATCCGTGTCTTTTTTTTTATTTTTAATTTGACCCGTTTTTCATGGAATTTGATTACAATTCTCTTGTTAAATTATGGAATTAATGGAATTAGAATTCAATTTCATATTAAATTGTTGTTGTGATACCGAACATTAGATTTGGAATTGGAGCCTAACACTCACACTTGTGACAACAAAATTTTATTGCTTATGCATTCTTTAACGAGGTGTGGGGTTATTTCTCAATAGAAAAAAGGAAAAGTTCGAAAAAGAACTTAAAATAGTGGAAAGTTAGCTGAATATATTCAATAAAAATAAAGTTATGCAATTACATTATGGCTGGCCACAACGTTTGTCTTTGTAAATTTTATTAAAATAATTACTAAATTAATCATCTTATTTAATATTCCATCTGTCCCGCTTTAGCAGTCCTATTGACTTTTCTGCACTCGTTTTGTAAAAATGATAATAAATAGTTAAAGTGGAGAAATAATAAAACAAAAAAGAGAATAATATAGATAAGACTCTTCTCTATATTATTCTCTTTTTTACTTTATTATTTCTCCATTTTAACTATTTATTATCATTTTTACAAAACAAGTGCAGAAAAGTCAATAGAACTGCTAAAGCGGGACAGAGGGAATATTCAATTATCTTTATAGCATTATCTATTTCTACTTATTTGAGAAGATGATTTGACTCAAATAAGAGGGTATGATTGTCATAAGTATATTTTTTAGGTGAATCTTGAACTGTGACTATATAAGCCACATGTCCAAAGTTTTTGGTTCGAAGAATTTTGCAAATGTACGTGGCAAGTTAAATATCGATGACCTTATCCATTTAGATCAACCAAGCAAGAATAGAACGAACCAAAAATAAAAGAAGGTCAAAGGAAGCACATGAATTAAAGGATCTCTTACCTTGCATAGACTTTTTGTATTTTGGATATTTATTTTCACCATCTTTTACATTTAATAATCTTCTATTAAGGAGTAACTCTGTAAAATATACAATTATATTCAATTGACTCAGTTTATATCTATATGGAAGAGACGCCAGAGGCTTCATTTAGCAAAAATTTCAATCATTCCATATCAAGTGACATAATGATCTATTAAGGAGTAACTCTGTAAAATATACAATTATATTCAATTGACTCAGTTTATATCTATATGGAAGAGACACCAGAGGCTTCATTTAGCAAAAATTTCAATCATTCCATATACATAATGAGTTTGATCCGTCTCACCCAGGGATGGATCCAATATATTGGTAGGTGGGGCATATGCCCCTCAAATTTTTCTATATATATATATATATATATATATATATATATATATATATATATATATATATACACGCGATGTAATCAAATGCAAACTTTAAATATTGTACAAACTTCAAACTATAATTTGGACAGTTAGAAAATGTCGACAAATGACAAAATAACAGTAACAAAAAATGTCAACACAATGTCAACTGTTGACAATGTGTTGACATTGTGTTGTAGATATTTTTTCATCGGTTGACATTTTCTAACAGTTCAGAATATAGTTTGGAGTTTGTACCATATATAAAGTTTTCATTTTATCACTACCCTATATAAATATCTATACTTTTTTGCTAATTTATACTTCTTATTCACTAAATGCACCTTCTTAAATTCTTCAAAATTTTATATATATATATATAATTTTGCCCACTTGAGATTATTTTCTAGCTCCGTCCCTGGACTCACCGATAATTCATTAACAAATGAAAACATAAATAGATGCAATTATACCGGCATTGATCATTTTTATGAAAAACAGCATAATGTTAAAAGATGAAAATTGTCGATTGATGAATTAGCCTTCCATATATAATACACATTCATATTGGCCCCATAATGACATAATAAAATTATATAAAAAAATGGAGTAGTATTAATTTTGCATCACTCTTCACGACAAGAAGAAAATGAGCATATTATACAACACTTTGATATTAGGAGTACTAGTGTGGGATTTGATAGGTACGACTTTTTTTCTTGTTTTATGGAGTACATACATAAAATAATATTTCATCTTTTATTTTTTATTTTATTAATTGTTTTAGATATTTCTTGAATCTTAACATGCTACTAAAAAGATATTGAAAATTTAAATTACTTAATATACTAAAAAAATTATGTTAAAGCTATAATTTTAATTTAGTATCAAAAGTGATGAAATATGATTATTTTTTATGTGTAATATAATGAATTATATATTATAAGGCCAGTATCGTACAAGGACGGCTAACACATCAATTAGTAATTTCCATTTTAAGATTATGCATTTCTATAAAAACAATTATTCCCGGATTTCTAATAATTGTAATGAGTCAAACTATGCTGCCATTTTTCAGAGAATTAGTGGTGTGACACACTAACTTATTATGCCACTGAAGTATGGAAGGAGTATGAAATTTTTGCTCGGCTTCACTTTTGGTTTTTTATATTAATAATCATATCAACGTAATATTTACTGAGATTATAGTCGCGATATTACAATGACGTACTTTTTCATATTACCACAATATGGTCTTCAATATTTTTTTCAGTTACCTTTTTATAAAATAAATGATCAAATTTTAAAATTTCCAGCATCATAGATATTCTAACTTTATTTGTTATTGCGATTTAAGAAATAAATTACTGTCCCTTTCATCTCAATTCTCAAATCAAGCATACTAATTTGTATTCTTAAAATATAAGTACTAATTAATACATTTCATCTTTAATTACTTGATAAGAATTAAGTTTTCTAATTTCTCGTTTCTCTTATTTTATTTGGAAAAAACTGTAGAATAAAATAATAATTATGACTAGAACTAGTTAAGTTAATATCAATTTAATCTTGATAAAATTACTTAATTTTGTGCCTAAAATAAAATGTGATTATGGAGTATTATTTTAGAAGGAAGATAATATGTGATTTTAATTATGGAGTATTATTTTAGAAGGAAGATAAAATCTGATTATAATTATTTAGCGCTACTTTGTAGACAATCAATAATCTAACGACACTCAAATAGAATTGTGACAAGAATTCAAAGATCAATTGATTGATATTAGTAAGAGAAATACAAGAATTATATATAATATCTCAACATTACGAAGAAATTAAACATGCGTAGGTGTTTCTTTTTCAATTTCATGAAGTTAGAACACATTTTATACATTGATTGCATCAAAATATAATATAATATAAAATTATTTTTTAGGTTATCAACTGATTATTGGATCTTTAAATATAAACAAAAAAAAAATACTTCATGCTTTTTTCAAGGATATTTTGCCTATAAATTTATAAACTTTTGTCAAATTAAGTTTTGTACACCAGCTTTGAAGTTGAAATCGGACCACAAATTATTAAACTATTAATTTGTTCTATTATTTGTAATAAATTACAAATTTGGTGTTGACATGGCTTAATATAAACTAGGATTGTATTAAGATGACAACCACTTTTAACATGACAATGTACCACACAATGAGAACTCTTAGATTTAGGAGCATATTCAATCTTAGTTTGCCACGTAGCAGGCTTGCTTGCCTATGTATCGTAGATTGTTTGATTATCTTTGAATTCGTATCACATATTGCTTGGAACCATATGACGAGTTGTTTGTCTATGTATTGTAGATTGATTCCCTATGTATTGCAGATTGCTTGCCTAGGTTGATATCATTATAGTGTTATGATTTCGTATCACAGATTGTCTATGTATAGCAGATTGATTGACTTGGTTATCATTTTAACTGCACCCCATATAAACTATTCCCTCCGTCCCCGATTAAGAGTCACACTTTTCCATTTCGGTCCATCCCCAATTAAGAGTCACACTTCATTTTTACCATAAATAGTAAGTAGGTCTCACATTCCACTAACTCAATTCACTCACATTTTATTATAAACCAATATAAAAAAATGGGTCCCACATTTCACTAACTTTTCCAACCAACTTTTCTTTATATTCTTAAAATACGTGTCCGGTCAAAGTGTGACTCCTACTGGGGGACTGAGGGAGTATTCTTCAACAATGAAATTGTTGAATTTAGTATAAAATGATATTATTTCATTGCGTAAAACATGACATGATTTTGGTTGACATCCGATAATGTAAGCTATGTCAACGCTGAAATATTAATTTATTGTAAAATCAAAATAAATTTTTAGTTCTATCATCTACAGTTGGATTTCAAATATGTTAAGCAAAACTATAATTTGATGAATGTTTTGTGCAAATTATCCGTTACAAGGAAAGCTGAAAAAAGAATTGCGACTAATATCGTGAAATAGGTAAGCAAAAGTTGTTGCATTGAAGGGTAACTATATAAAATAAAAATTTATTATATAATGGTAAGTATAATCATGTACTATCATTTACCTAAAAGAAAACACTTTTATTAAAAGCAGCCGTGTGAAAACTAGTAGAAAATCACTAAACTAAAAAACACTCAATTAATTAAACATTTTTAATCAGTTACTTGAAATCCACAACACACTATAAATACCACCTTGTATCCATACTTTCTATTTGTGCAAAAATATAGAACTCAGTTCTCTTGAGGTCTTAATACATATTTTCTTGCATATGTTTCTTGTCTTTTTCACTTTTTATTTCAATATCAACTTATACATTTTTTTTTGCCTCTTTGCAGATTTTTGTTGCATTAAATTAAGTGCAAAATCCCTAATTCGAAATGAGTTCAAATCTTTCGTTACTTAGGAATCAACTTCATGTTGTATTTGTGGACCATGAATTGAATCGTTTATACACCGCAAGCCTGATTGAAGCATGCCAGTATAGAGGTAGAGATATTTTAATGTTTTAATTATTTATTTAAGTTCTACCGATATATTCATACATGGTCTTTTTTATAGTTAAATGAAAATAAATTTAAGGGGTCTCATCAGTGAATTTGAACCTGAGAATCAACATCTTTTTGCAATTTTTAATCTTGCAAAGTATTGATTTATAGGTTGCCATATAATGAAAAATAGTTTGCATTGGTGATGATCGTCCATAATCCTACGAAAAAGATATCGGTAAACAATTAAACAATTTTTAGATTGAGTTGTTTTTGGATCACATACCTATACATATGAAAAAAAATGGAAGTAGATGCAACAAATTGTCATAAATTTTAGATATATAGTGATTATTTTAATTTATAGTTTCTATAAATAATCTTGTATGTCACCTACAAAAATCTATTATGTATATTTGATAAGCTTAACTCTACATATATGTATTTGTTTGAAACCCCTAAATATTTTCAATTAACTTAAATTTATCTTCTTCTTTTTGATTTTATTTCTCTTTTTTTTTTTTTTTTTGGTACATTAGTTACTCATTTCCAATTAGCTGGCGAGGCTATGTTAATGTTAACAAGTGGAAATACGAAAATCGATTTGATCATAGCAAATATCATCTCATCTGACGTAGGCAACCTTCTTCAACTAGCAGTAAGCATGGAAATACCAGCAATTTGTAAGCTATTTAATTTTCTCCAAATTTGGACCTTTTCATTTCAATATTTGTTTCAATTTGTAACCTATTTATTTCTCTAATATCTCATCTTGTACACATCTAGTGATGTCGAACGATGACAACCCAAGCATGGCCAAGAGTGTGATTGAGAACGGGGCGTTTCTCTACATCAAGAGGCCAGCGACCCCCGAGATGCTAAGATACCTATGGCAGGATGTGGCGAGGGAGACCAGGCGCGTGATGAGAGAGCGCGAAAGGCTGGCGGCCAGCTACATTACGCCTCCGTGTGGCATCGAGTTTTGGGAAATGGAAAACCCTAACAACTTGTTCAGTGTGGATAAAGGTAAGCGTAAACGAAGCGATTACTATAACGAAAAATATGTTGAAAACGAACACAACTTCGATAATAGTATGATGAGCCAAGGAAATGTGAAAAAAAAGATGTGCATCCATTGGACCTCAGAGCTACGCGAGAAATTTGACGAGGCTTGTTATCAACTAGGGGATGGAAGTAAGAATATTTTCCTAAATATAAAATTTTAAAACGTGAATAATGCATACTATTGAAACTAGCTAACATTTATTATTTAATAATTGCTTCAATTTAGATATCTTTCCAACGGAATTAGTGAAGAAGATGAATGTGCCTGGACTAACAAGATTGCAAGTAGCAAGTCATCTTCAGGTTTGTTTTTCAACGACTTAAACTTACAATAAGTTATATCAACAATATTTAGACATGTCAATTTTTATAGCCTACTTATTTTTGCTTGCTTTTTGAAATTAATTTTCTCTCTTAAACTCATAGATAAAATAATTTTACTTGTTAACTTTTTTTCTTATTTTATTAAAAACTAATGGTTGTAAACTTGATGAAGCTTATTTAAAGGGGACGGTGTATTGAGAAGACCCTAATTTTTTAAAATTATTTTTAGAAAATGCGCCAGCTTGGCGGTGAAGACCCAGAGTCAACCCAAACGGATCCCAAGTCATCTGATGGTAAGAGGTCCAACAACAAGCGGAAGCGGTTTGGGCTCATGCCCCGAATCTTGCATGACAAATTTAAAGAGCGGGTCCAGTCATCCGATGGTCAGGGGTCAAGCCACAATCCAAGTCGGTTCGGGTCCATGCCCGAAATAATGAAGGACAAATCAAAAGACCGAGTCGGCGATCATGGATCAAGAAGAGAAATGGAGGGTGTGGCTAATGAAACAGGGATGGCTAACCAGTCCACAAATGATAATGTGGAAAACGAAACATTCTACACAAATCCCGAAAATATTGCACAAGACAAACACTCTTCTTCTTCAAGCCACTTATCATTTGATGATTATTCCTATTTTCAGTGATCTTTGATGTGTGCAGTAATTGAGCATTCTTCAATTATGTATCCATAATTGTTTTGTTTAAACTAGCTTGAAGAAGTCGATCCACATAATGATAATAATTTTATTGCTTATACATTCTTTATGTCTCTATATATATAAATGAAGTCATGCAATTACAATGTGTGTCTTTGTTAATTCGAATAAAATTAATTAATTATCATATTTAATGTTCAATCATCTTTGTATCATTATCTATTTTTACTTATATCATTATCTATTTTTTTTACTTATTTGAGAAGATGATTTGACTCAAATAAGAGGTATAATTGTCATAAGCGAGGATTTTTTCAGGTGCAGCGATGATGGCAATGGCACTGGCCCTTGCGATATTTAGGACACAAAAACAGAGACGTGGTACTTGTGTTAAAATATACTCCACCAGTTCCATAAAAATAAGGACACTTTTCTTTTTCATATGTCCCATAGAAATATCACATTTCCATTTAGAAAGTTCTTCTAAACTCATTACCAATATACATTAATTTATTTACAATTTATATCACAGGATCCACCATTAAACACTAATAATGTGGGTCATACTATCGACTAACACTATTTTAACTATATTTTTCTTCATCTCTCTTACTTTACCAATTATACATTAATTACCGTGCCATTCCAAATATCTTCATTTTTCTTGGACGGGGAGAGTACAATTTAATATGCAAAACAAAACATCCTAAATTAATGACAAATTATCTTAATCTTTTGGTTCTTTTAGAATGTTTCATTTGTGTCCCCTAATTTTAGTTAGGACCCAATAAAGAAGGATGATTTATGAAATATTGGCAGTAAATTTAGAAATTAGTGTCTTTAATTGCATTTAAAATGTCATATTCCTTTTGTTTTAGTAGTGTCGTCGTGGTGGAGCTCGAGTGGCTTGGTGCTGCCCGTGCTGGTGGCCGCCGGCTGATCGTCCCCATCAAGTCCACCGCTTCCTCTATATACAAGGGATACAATTGTGGTTTCTTATTTTGATAATTATATCTACCTAATATTTATTGAGATTTTAGTGCGATATTACAATGACGTACCTTTCACATTTCAAAAATATAATTTTTAATATACTTTTTCAGTTACCTTTTTATAAAATAATGATAATCAAATTTTATGATATTCAGCATCGAAAGATATTCTAACTTTATTTGTTTTTTCAATTTGAAGAGATAAATTATTGCCCAATTCGTCTCAAATTAAGTGATTTGTAATCTTAACTGGGACATGATAATATAAGATACATATATTTCATTTTTTTATAAGAAATAAGATTTTTAGTCTCTCCTATTTTATTTGTGAAAAACTTTGGAACGGGTGTGTATGGTGGTGGGCTAGCTCGTCTTCATAATTAGAATAAAATACTTCCCCCATTCCGCTTTAGCAGTCCCGATCACTTTTCTGCAGTCGTTTCATAAAAATGATAACAAATAATTAAAGCGAAAAAATAGTAAAGTAAAAAAGAGAATAATACATAGAAGAGATTAAACATGCATATATAGGTGTTTTTCTCAATTTCATGAATTGGATTGCATCAAAATATATAATAATTATTTTTTGAGGTTATCAACTGATTCTTTGAACTTTAAAACTAATTCACACTTCTTATCTTCCGCATTATAATTAGAGTTATAAACAACAAGCACTACATGACAGTATGGAAAATTGAACATTGATCTATTGATGTTATATATACTTTTGGTTTGTGTTTATCTTATTTTCTAGCATAAGTTTCTAGTTCTTTTTTCACTTTTTATATGAACATAATCGTCTCATTCAAACTCTAATACATTTTCGTGCCCATTTGCAGATTTTGTTGCATTAAATTAAGATCAAAAACACTAATTCAAAATGACTTAATATCTTTCGGTTATGAGTGAACTTCATGTTCTCTTTGTGAACCATGAATGGAGTTGTTTATACACCACAAGCCTGATGGAATTATGCCAGTACAGAGGTATATATACTTTTGATGTTTCAATAAATTTATGTGCAAGTTGTATCGGTATAGTCATATAAGAATACTGCTCTTTATTACACATTAAAAAAAAAAAAGACATAAACGTGTCTGACTTTCCTAATTTTGCTTTGACTGATGTTTACTCATCTTCTTCAATTGTCAACATTCAGTCAATGATGAAAAACAAACACTTGTATCTAACATTAGTAGTTAATTATGGAGTTTGAAAAATAAGCTTTTATGGAATCACATTTATTAACATCACAAATTTCAGTTCATTTCAATTCATCTTCAAATTTTAATTTACTATTATAGACTAAAAATAAAATAATAATGACGTTAGATGCCTTCTTATATTGACCTATTTTATTTGGTTTTGCGTTCTGAGGTGTTTTGCCTTTAACGCAGCCCCAAACATTATAACATAAGTATATCCAATAAAAAATGAAAGAAAGATCCAATAACATGTCATAAAGATATATAATGATTATTTTAATTTATAGTTAATTTCCATGAATAATCTTGTATTTCACCTAAAAAAATCTATATACGTTATAGGGGATGTAATCAATTGCTAACTAATTACCAATCCCAAATTGAGACCAATTTTCAACTATTAGATTAGAAGATCTTGTGGTTAATATAATGCCAAGTGTAATATATTTTAAATTTAAATAATTATTAATTAAATTAAAAGGGTATTAATGGCAAATCCTATATGTAGTAATTATAACTAACTATTTTCTCTCTCCTCAAAATCATCTCAAATCTTTAAATTTACGTAACTCTCTCAATTTAAATTATTTTTTCGCAAAAAATATATCAAATTAAAGATAATTTAATAAGGATTCCAACGAGATCTCAATTGCATATGTTCCGACGACGTTCGGATGATGAAATTTGATATTTTTTATTTTAGTTTTCGTAAATGTTGATACCCAAATTTTTATCAACAAATACATCAAAAAATCTCAATAAAACCATGTAAAAATCTCAATAAATATGTGTTGATATTTTCTTGTACTAATGTTGATATTCTTATATCATATTGTTGATATTTGTAATACACAATGTTGATATAAAAAAACACTCACGAAAATGATCATATGATAACATAATGACGATATTACCCTTTTGTTGATATTTTGTCTACTATTTATTGAGATTTGTGAGCTTTAATCTCATCCACTCATTTTAAAATCCAAGGGTGAAAATTTAGTCTTGATTTTGGATTAGGGTGCTATAAGCATTAGAATAAGACCCTATGTTATAGTATTTCATAAGCTTAACTCTATCTATAATTATGTATTTGACCCCTATACATTACATTTTCTTTTATATTAATTTCTAAATATTTTCAATAGGTTAAATTTATTTTCTTCTTTTTTATTTATTTTATCCTTTTTTTCGTATTTTAGTTACTCCTGTCCAACTTGCTGGCGATGTTATCGCAATATTATTAAATGGAAAGACGAAAATCGATTTGATCATAGCAAATATCACCACATTTGATGTATAAAAGATTCTTGAACTAGCAGTAAGCATGGAGATACCAACAATTTGCAAGTGTTAAAATTTTTAAATTTTGTCCCACATCGACTTAGTGAAGATCCTAGCTCATCTATATAAGTATGGATAATCCTCCCTCTTATAAGTTTTTTTAAGGGATGAGTGGCTCATTTCTAATACTCCCTCCGTCCCGCTTCAGCAGTACTCTTTTCTATATTATTCTCTCTTACTTTACCATTTCCCCACTTTAACTATTTTTTATTATTTTTACAAAAAGAGGGCAGTAAAGTCAATGGGACTGTTAAAGCGGGACGGATGGAGTATGATATTTGAGCGGACCCAAGTCGATGATAAATTATCTCTTTATCTCTTCTCTTGCCTACCTCCGTAAAGTCCGATGCGTCATTCCGGCCCACACGTGAGAGGGCGTGTTAAAATGGAAAGTTGATCACTTGTGGTGGGACGGAGGGAGTATTAATATTGCATTAAAAATACACTACAGCAAAAAAGACCGGAGTTCGACATTTTTTAATACTATTAAGGACACTAATTTGTGTTTCTAATTAATACTAGAAATCACCTTTCGAGTGATTGAATACTGTTAAAACTCTTATTTTATTTCCAAAAGAATAAACAGATTATTTTTGTCATAATGTTGTTATGTTTTACATTTAATGGATGTTTATTACATGTTTAAATGTATAAGTAACTTAACAAAGTCTAAATCTTTGTTTTAGTAGACCGGTTGTGGGCGTCGTTCACTTTAAGATAACACGGTCAGTTCTGAACAAAGAAAAAGAAGAATTTCACAACCTAGATAGGCTTAGACTACCTATCGTGTCGATTATTTCTAAGCCTTACTGAAATAAGATGACGTTCGTGTGGTATAGCAATGTCAGTCCGATTATTTCTTAAGCATTTAAATGTTTGGAAACCATCTTGTAAATGCACAAGCAAACACAATGTAATAATAATATTGATTCTATTCGTGCGAAACTGCTCGAATAATACTGAATTGAGTTAAAAGTGGATTGTAGAGTTTTTGTACACAAACAATATACTATTCGTGCTCGAAACATGTTTTTCAGTAAACCAAACCTAACAATGATGCTGCGTACTTGTTTGAACTAAGCAAAAAGAGGACAACTACAATAAGCAGTTGCGAAAAAAAATATTACCTACATCCCATAATAAGAGTCACATTTCAATTTTACCATAAATGGTAAGTAGGCCTCAAATTTCATCAACTTATTTCACTCACATTTTATTATTACACTAATTTATATAAATGATACCCATACTCCACTAACCACTATTTTAAAAGCCGGACTGGACCCGCCGGTCGGACCGGTTTTGGCCGCGAACCGGTGCTTAGCCCGGTCTGGTTCACACTAATAAACCAGTTGACATTTGGACCGTTTTGGACTGGGTAAACCGGCCGATTTGATCGGAAATCGGGAACTGGTTGAACCGGTTTTTTCCATTTACTAGTATTTTCTTAAAAATATAAAATTGATCCTAACAAGAATCAACCCCTTGACCTATTTGTTATTAAAGCATGACCTCTGCCACTCCACCACTTCCATATTTGTGACATAACATTAACTTTAATTATAATTATACGCAATAAAACTCTGAAATTTGTTATCTATATTCAATAGTATTATATTCTTGTAACTAAATAACTAACAATTTATGCATATGAAGTTATTGTGATTAAGAAAATCATTAATATATATATATATATATAGAGTCCCATTATCCACAAATCCTCTCTTAATGACCGAACTAGAGACCAAATTTGGGCCCTTAGATGTAGTTTTTAATGGATGAGATTAGACCATGCTTTATTAATTTCACTCCTTCATTAGGTAAACAATTTACTTCAATCCAGGGGTATTTTGGCCAAAATACATTTAGGGTAAAATTTTTGCAGCAACCTTCATTCAATTCACGTGATTTTCTTCATTTTCAATTCTCTCTTTATCTTCTTCTCCAAAATCGACGAATTTCTTCTACAAATCGACGAATCTTCTGCAAATCAACGGATCTTATCATCAATTGAATTGAATCTCATCCTCCTCCGATGAGCTCAGCTGCAGCAGCAGCATACTACTACACCGGATGCGAACACGACTACGAGCCGCACTTCCTCGATTCCTGCTCCCTCTGCGGCAGATCGCTCTGCCAAAACAACGACATCTTCATGTACAGGTAAAATTAGGTGAAAATCCAAGAGATTTGGAGCTGAATTGGTTAGCGGAGTTTCTAATTTGGTGGATTTTTGCAGAGGGAACACGCCGTTCTGTAGCCAGGAGTGCAGGCAGGAACAGATAGAGATGGATGAGGCGATGGAGAAGAAGAAATGGAAGAGGTCTTCTTCCTCCAAGAGATCGAGCGCTGCGAGACAGAGCTCCGACGAATCTGACATCAATAAAGCTGTACGCACTGGAGTAGTGGCTGTGGCCTGAGATTATAAACTTGATTTCAAATAATTAAGTATACAGTATTTGAGAAGAGACTACTGATAAGTTCATCGGTGAATTCACAACAACTGGATTCATTATAACAACAATTTAGTTCATTCAGTTGTGTTATTACCTCATTATAACAACAATTTAGTTCAATAAGAGTCGAATTGATGGCATACTTCAATGTGCAAATAACACATCAGTTAAAGATGTTACTTCATTATAATGTTTTATTACTTCATTTTTGTTGTGATTTACTCCATTATTATGTATTATTACTTCATTTTAGTAATAAAACCTACTGTATAAATAGATCATTTATATTACTTCATTATCATAACTTATTACTTCATTATATGAATTCAATACTTCATACTAACTAGATTATAGTTAATAGGAAAACAGATCATTTATATTACTTTATTATCATAATTTATTACTTCATCTTATCAATTTACTATTTTATCAAAAAGAATATGTAGTTCATTTTAATGTGTTATAACAACAATTTAGTTCAATAAGAGTCGAATTTATGGCATACTTTAATGTGCAAACAACACATCAGTTAAAGATGTTACTTCATTATAATGTTTTATTACTTCATTTTTGTGGTGATTTACTTCATTATTATGTATTATTACTTCATTTTAGTAATAAAACCTACTGTATAAATAGATCATTTATATTACTTCATTATCATAACTTATTACTTCATTATATGAATCCAATACTTCATACTAACTAGATTATAGTTAATAGGAAAACAGATCATTTATATTACTTTATTATCATAATTTATTACTTCATCTTATCAATTTACTATTTTATCAAAAAGAATATGTAGTTCATTTTAATGTGTTGTAACAACAATTTAGTTCAATAAGGGTCGAATTGATGGCATACTTTAATGTGCAAACAACACATCAATTAAAGATGTTACTTCATTATAATATTTTATTACTTCATTTTTGTTGTGATTTACTTCATTATTATGTATTATCACTTCATTTTAGTAATAAAACCTACTGTATAAATAGATCATTTATATTACTTCATTATCATAACTTATTACTTCATTATATGAATCCAATACTTCATACTAACTAGATTATAGTTAATAGGAAAACAGATCATTTATATTACTTTATTATCATAATTTATTACTTCATCTTATCAATTTACTATTTTATCAAAAAGAATATGTAGTTCATTTTAATGTGTTGTAACAACAATTTAGTTCAATAAGAGTCGAATTGATGGCATACTTTAATATGCAAACAACACATCAATTAAAGATGTTACTTCATTATAATATTTTATTACTTCATTTTTACTGTGATTTACTTCATTTTTATGTATTATTACTTTAAAGCGAATTGACGGCCACCGGCGGGAAGGACAGCCACAGCAAGGTCCTGACATCGCGAGGGCTAAGAGACCGCTGCGTTCGATTAGCGGTTAACACCGCGATCGAATTCTATGATTTGCAGGACCGATTAGGCTACGATCAGCCGAGCAAGGCGGTGGAGTGGCTGCTCGCGGCAGCAGCTAGCTCGATTGCAGAGTTGCCGCAGATCAATTCCCCCTTTCCGGCGGCGGTCGGTGGTAGCAGCAGCTTCGAGACCTCGATTTCCAGATCTGAGAAGACGGTTAAGGAAAATGAGAAAGAGAAATCTTCTTATGTTGCTTCCTTCACCGAGCTATTGAGCGGAGGCAAGGATGCATCCGATGAGAATTCCAATAGCGAAGCGGCCAGGCTGGCGGTGGCAAGCGGGCAGCGAAGTAGCGAGGTGGAGGGAGCGGTGGTCATAGAAGCACTAATGAGGGAGAGAAAGAGAGCTAGAGAAGAGGATACGGTGGCGCCTTCTCTACGATGAGAGAGAATTGTAGAGAAAGAAGTTGGTTGGAATTGGGAAGTGAGGATGAGCTGCACATTACTAAACTACCCTTTACCAATTTAATTGAGTAAAAAATTCAGAAATTATTAATAACCATTAGATGTGATTAATGCATGGATGAGATTTAGTCTCTAGTTCGGCCCTTAAGAATGGTTCGACATTGATCACAACTCTATATATATATATATATATATATGGGAGTGATCAATTGCTAACTCATCCCTTAGTTGCTAACTACAACTAATTTAAGACCATAAGATTTTAGAAATCTTGTGATCTACAATTTGCCATGTGTAATTTCGTTTTTCATTTTTTAATATTAAAAAGATAATAGTAAGTATCAAATTTAGGGTTTAGAAATATAATGTCAATACAGTGTATGAAATACATCAACACGAAGACATAATAATGTCAACACAATTTCATATTGACATTTTACAAGCATAATATTGACATATTATGTAGGTGTATTGACATAAATCTGTTCGTAAAAAATACGAAAATTAAAAAAAAATTTAATTTTTTTCAAATTTTGACGTCGGAACATATGCATGTAGTATATCGTTGGAATCCTTATAAAATTATCTTTAATTTGATATATGTTATATGAATTTAAAGTTTTGGGATTTCTTTTAAAAGTTAGTCATAACTAACTTGACATTAATACCCCTATTGATTTTTATTAGAATTAATCCTATAGCCTTATTGACGTTTTTGTTGATCGTATTGACATTTTGTGGTTGATGATCTATGCCTTTAATTTGAATATCTAATGGCTATTATTGAGTTGTAGTTAGCAATTAAGCATTGAGTTAGCAATATAACACTCCCCAATATATATATATATATATATATATATATATATATATATATATATATATATAGGATTGTGTTAAAATGACAACACCTCTTAAAGTAACACCATACCACCATTCCTAGCCAATCATTTGTACATGTGGACGAATAATAAGCTGCCATGTGGCAATCATAAAAATTTCTCAAGGGTAAATTTTTGCGGACTGCAATATCCAATACACTAGACTGCAATTTTTCCCGACTGCAATATCCAATACGCCAGACTGCAATCTATAGATTGCAGTCTGGCGTTTATACTATTGCAGTCTAGCATATATAATATTGCAGTCTAGCGTGGTGTCACAGTGTCATTTTAAGAGTGTTGTCATTTTAACGCACCCCTATATATATATATATATATATATATATATATATATATTATATAGGGATGTATGGGCACACTATGGTGCCACCTTAATTAAAGTGACAACTTAACTCTATTTATAGCCATCCGATCTCCTAATTAGATGGTTGAGATTGATTTGTAGAATCAGAGCATGGATTGCTTGGTTAGTAACATATTATTGCTTATAAGGATAATTCTGTCTTTTTGCTGAAATTGAAACTGATACGGGAGTGGAAAATCCCGATAAATTTGGGCGATGATTCATGATATTTTTCTCCCACTTCGCAATAACTCTTTCCCACTAACTTGAAAACAGAATCACCATTCTCTCTCCCCAATCGACCTTTCTCTCTTTCTCTCTTTTATTCAATTACCGATTTCATTCCTATTTTACAATAAACCCATTACTAATTTACAATAAACCCTAGGTCAGTGGCGCTTTCTGCTAGGCATCTCGCGACGAAGCTCCGAAATTCGCCACGTTGGGCAAGTCATGGCTGGTTGTTCATCGCCCGACGCTTCGGCCTCATGCTCGTGATCTTTGGGTCCGATTTTCGATTAATTATTGCTTAGTCTGACCTGTTTAGTGGTTGTTTAGATTCTATTGCTTATTTTTGAATTGCTTATTGCTTATTTTTTAATTGCTCATTGCTTATTGCTACATCACGTTGCCCTAAGCAAACCTAAATTTCCAGTTCACCACCATCAGTCAAAAATTCGGATTGCTTATTGCTTTTGTTTATTTGTTGTTGCTTATATTGCATTGTTCATTGCTAATTGCATACACGGGCTGTTGTTGCTTTGCACAATAATGTAGATTTTCGATTTATTATTGCTTAGTCTGATTGCATAGTGCTTATTTAGGTTTTACAGCTTATTGATTATTGTTCTATTGCTTTTTTTCGAACTGCTTATTGCTTATTGTATATGTTGATTGGTTATTCTTGTATTGCGTCGTTAGTTGCTAATTGCCAGAACGGGTTGTTGTTGCTTTGCATAATAATGTGTTTGTAATTGCTTATTTGTACCTAATATTTGCTTTGTTTGTGGTGGCTCCATTTAGGATCTATAATTAATGACTTCCTGGAATGCATTGTATGACTTGGTGCTTGCTTGTTATGTCTTTGAAATTGCTTGATAAAGGGATTGGTATTTATTATGGTTGCTACATTTAAAACTTATTCTTCTTGGCTTGGATTCATATGCTGTGAATCCGGTTAGGTGTGGTTTGCTATCGGATATATGTCCTTTTTTTTAAATACGGGATGACGTTGGGTGTGGTTCCTCGAAACCAATTACGCTTGATTGATCCTTAGTAATTGCTTGGTTCTATTATATTGTTGGCTTGGTTGGAAACTGATTTTTTTTGCTTATTAATGACTGGAAATTTGCTTGTTCACAAGATATTATCTGATTAGAATAATGACGTTTGTGTGCGTAATAATGGATGAGTCATTGTTTGTTTCTGCCATATGAGTTGCTTGCTTAACAATTAGTTTTGTAAATGCTCAAAAGAAGTATTAGTTTTGTTTGTATTTATTTTGGTCGTGCAACACAGGACGCAATTATACAATGCTGAGAAAGAGGAAGACAACCGAAGAGCCTGAGATAGAAGAGGAATGCGAAAGACAATTTGCAAAAGCTCAAAGTCGATCCGAAAATGAGGGTTGATCAGGGAAAAATTCTGATAAAGACAAATAACTATGAATGGTGAATGATATTTTTTGAATGTTGAAAAGATGGCGGCAGAGTACCCCAAACCTTGAATAGTGAATGCTATTGTTTTAGAAAAATGACAATAACTTTGTTTTGTTTTGTTTTGTTAGGAATATTGGTTTATTTTGGTGTAGTTACTGGTGGTTTCAGAATTTCTTTTGTGGTTGTACTTTTTGCATGTGACATGCATAGAAAAATACGTTAGGACACTATATATAGGCAAACAAAATAAACTAATGATTTTCAAACCAAGCAAATTCTAAAACATAAACAATAAAAAATACTTATAAAATCAAGCAAGTTGCGATACAAATCCAATGTTGATTATGAAAGTACATCAAGGGCTAGTCAAATTCAATTAATTATAAATTGACATGTTATATATGATATGCAATTTGGGAAGAATAACCAAGCATTAAAATAAATGTTACCAAGCAAGATGATACGTAACAACTTCTTCTAATAAAAGTTTTCTCACGGACAAATTTCCTTAATCACAAAGCGAAATGAAGCAAAGCCATATTAAACCAAATTAATGGCTAGTTGATTTGTATTGATAGGGTGTAAAAGAACATTAGTAAAAAGCAATATATATAGTAAAAAGCAATATAGAACATTAGTAAAAAGCAATTTTGAACATTATTGACGAATCCGGAATACATGCCACTGATAAGCAATTTTAAACTAGGAATCAAGCAATATTAAACATCTAACCAAACATGTTGATATTCTACATCCGAAGTCAAATAAGAAAGCAAAAAACTAATGTAATAATCAATCTATCACAATGACATGCAACTGCGGATTCAGTGGGCAGCAATAAAAGTAAAGTATATAAGATTTGGTTCCACGTTTCCGAGTGTCGAAACCAGCTTCACGAGCATAAGCGTCGTAGAAAGCAATTCCGTCGTCCAAGCTGTTGAATTTCTTGCCAATGAATGATTTTACTTTGTTAGGGCAGTCGGGCACACAAGTAACGGCATATGGTACAGAATAAGCAATTTTTATAAAAGAGGAAAGCAATACAAGGTACTAAATCAAGCAATCATAACTACATATGATATAGAATAAGCAATTTCTATAAAAGAGGAAAGCAATACAAGGTACTAAATCAAGCAACCACAACTGCATATGAAATAGAATAAGCAATTTCTATTAAAGAGGAAAGCAATACAAGGTACTAAATCAAGCAACCATAATTGCATATGATATAGAATTGCATATGATATAGAATAAGCAATTTCTATAAAAGAGGAAAGCAATACATGGTACTAAATCAAGCAACCATAACTGCATATGATATAGAATAATCAATTTCTATAAAAAATGAAAGCAATACAAGGTACTAAATCAAGCAACCATAACTGCATATGATATAGAATAAGCAATTTCTATAAAAGAGGAAAGCAATACAAGGTACGAAATCGAGCAAACATGCGATTCAAAATCAGTGTTAAATAAAAGCACAACAAGCACTTCCATGCAAGCACAGACAATATGTAAAGCGATAGAATTGGTCGTCGATTATTAATTTGAGACAACAACCAGAGATATTTTAACAACTAACATATGCAATTTCAGTCCAATACGTAAGCAACCGAACATATTTAACCAAACAATCTGACTTACGAATTCTGTATGGTGTAATAGAACTGCTCATTTACGAATTCAACTAGGAAGATACAAATATGAACTCCTTGAGATTTAATCACAAATTCAAAAACTTCATTTATGAATTCAACTAGAAAGATACAAATTCAGTAGTTACATATCAAATTCGTTAAATTGATTTAACATATCAAAATTTACAACTACACGATTACATAAAATAGAATCACATATCGAAAACCAACAAACTGAAACCACACAATTACACGATTACACAATCAGAATTGCTTCTTACCGTCTACAAAATCAGTGAAATGGAAGTCATCGGGAACATCATTCTCCAAGGATTGACTACTGATCATAATTGAAGGAAGAATTACAGATAACAAAATGAAAATAGCGCTGGAGATTAAAAGATTTGCAGAGACTGAAAATACAGATTGCTGTTTTTTGCTAAAGATTTGATAAATTAATGTAAAAAATAGAAGAAGGAGAGAAGGAGGAAAGACCGTGTTTTATGTTTAGAGAGAAACAGCTGGAACTGAGCTTTCCAGTTATAGCCTTTTGCATATTTTAATTCATTTTTTCAAAAAAATCGAAAACTGGCAAGTGACATATTAAAATTGCATCTCCATCAAAATCTAACGGCTCAAATTGGTGGCACAGTGTCACACACACATATATATATATATATATATATATATATATATATATATATAGGGTTTTGATCTATGAAGACCAGATTTAAATACAGAAACGCAGAACACGGTCATACGTAGAGCATTTTTAGGTCATAGTTAGTTTATTATTAGGTCATGCTTTGTAAGTATGACCTAAAATGATGTTAACATGACATAAACTCAAATATTATAATATGACCTAAAACTACTTAATTATGACCTTCCGTGTTTTGGGTTAATTATTGACCCTTAGATCATCTAATCCTAGGGCCAAGATTTGGGCTGCATTTCTGGGTTTAAATGCATTCTTATTTTGATCATCTCCCTATATATATATATATATATATATATATATATATATACACATACAACATTGATGTTAGTTATTAGTTATTACTGTAAATTAGTTAGTATTTGATCACACACCTATATATATATATATATATATGTTTCTTAACTTAAATACGTATAAATTTAGGGCTCGTTTGATAAGAAAGATGAGATATACTAAGATTTGTTAAATAAGATAAGAAATGCAGGCTTCGTGTCAAGATAAGCTCGGATGAAGGTTTTTTTCGTTGTTGTTTGGTAGACAAGAAATTATCTAGATTTTTGTATTAATAAATCATAATAAATGAGGTAGAAATGCTATCCGACCAAATTTATGAGATACATATCTTTGTATTTTAAGGAAAAATTTGCGGGCTTGGATGGGCCATAGAGAAAACCACGGGCTGACATAATAGGTTAACTATGATATCAAACATTTAGAAATAGTCATGTAAGTATCTATATCTAGGCATTACTAACCTATCAAACGGGCTCTTAATGTTTTATAGTACTCCATATGTTTAATTGTATTTATCATTTATTATGTTGTAACGATATTTTATAATCCAATAAATTAAAATTACATATAATTATATATAAATTTTAATATTTTATGCATAAAAATAGTATTTAATTTTATTTATCATCTGCTAGATTTGAATTATGTTTACCGTTTCTAGGGTCATCCTCCATTGCTTATAGCATCATAATCTAAAATTAAGACCAAATCTACACCCTTAGATTTTAAAATGAGTGGATGAGATTGAACCTTACGAATTTCAATAAATAGTAGACAAAATATCAACAAAAGGGTAATATCGTCATTATGTGATCATATGATAATTTTCGTGAGTGTTTTTTTATATCAACATAGTGTATTACAAATATCAACAATATGACATAAGAATATCAAGACTAGTATAAGAAAATATCAACACATATTTATTGAGATTTTTACATGGTTTTATTGAGATTTTATATGCATTATATTGAAATTTTTTGATGTATTTATTTATAAAAATCTGGTTATCAACATTTACTAAAATTAAAATAAAAAATATCAAATTTCATCATCCGAATGTCGTCGGAACATATGCAAATGAGATCTCGTTGGAATACTTATAAAATTATCTTTAATTTGATATATTTTTTGCGAAAAAATAATTTAAATCGAGAGAGTTACGTAAATTTAAAGTTTTAAAATGATTTTAATGAGAGGGAATTGACATTAATAACCCATATTTTTATTTAATAATTTTCTTAATTAAAAATATAGTCCATGTGACATTATTTCAACCACTAGATCTCCTATCTGATGGCTAAGATTTGGTTTTAATTTGGGATTGTTAATTAGTTAGCAATTGATCACTCCCCACCATTTCTATACTTTAATTATATTTTATTTAAATGAAACACAACTTTTTTTTAATTATTTTTGTATAATAATGTATATTTGATCATGACTAAATATATTTTTATTAAATATACTATGTATATAATATGATTAAATTTTATTTGTGATGTATAAATAATACAATATTTGATTAGGGGAGTGATCAATTGCTAACTCATCATTTAATTGCTAACTACAACTAATTTAAGGCCATAGGATTTTAGAAAACGTGTGGTCTACAATTTGCCACGTGTAATTTTCGTTTTTATTAATAAAATAAAATAAAAAGATTAAAAAAACGCCAAATTAGGGTTTTAGATGAAAATGTCAATATAGTGTTTCGGAAATATCAACACAATGCTTTGAGAATGTCAACATGATGCTTTAAGAATGTTAACCCATTGCTTATATTGACATTTTAAATGTATTATATTGGCATATTTTTATATAGTATGTTGACATTTCTGCTTTACGAAAAAATTGAAAAATTTTTGAATTTTTTTTCAAATTTTGACGTCTGAACATATGCATATATGATATCGTTGGAATCCTTATAAAATTATCTTTAATTTGATATATGTTATATGAATTTAAAGTTTTGGGATTTCTTTTAAAAGTTAGTTATAACTAAACATGTAGTTAATTGACATTAATACCCCTATTGATATTTTATGGAATTAATCATATGGCTTTATTGACGTTTTTTGTTGATCGTATTGATATTTATTGGTTGATGATCTAGGCCCTTAATTTGAATATCTAATGGCTATTATTTAGTTGTAGTTATCAATTAGGTATTGAGTTAGCAATATAACACTCCCCTATTTGATTATATATAAAATTTTAAGTTTTTTTTATAGTATATATTTAATTATATACAGTATAACGGTTTGACCAGTGGTTCAACCGGTCGAATCAGTTGAACCGTGAATCAGTAGCCTCGTCGGTTCGCTTGCCAGTCCGATTTTTAAAACATTGCCGGTAACTTTTTCTACTTACTATTGTAATTTGGACTATGTCCAGACAAGTTTGTGCATAAACTCCACATAAACATTCAACATTCACGAGTTAACACAGTACAGATTAACCATAAATTTGATCAAAGAACCAAATTAAATTCAAAGTTGAACAAAAAATTTATCATAACTTCATAATTTCAAAGAAATTCAGCTAAAACCTAGTTTTGAGGCCAAGGACTTTTGATCGAAGAGAAATGGTGGGCTAAGAAGATTTAATACATCAAAATTAGAGGATTTAGAATTTCAATTTCGATTTCCATCAGCTTTTCATTAAATACGAAACTCAACAAATCGGATTGATGGTAACAAATTTGGATTATTACCTAATTATTAATCTATTGATCATAGAGATGAAGTAGCTAGGGCACACACAGATGCAGAGAGAGCGGGCAGCACACAACGAAGAGAGCGAAACAGGGGGAAGTAACACACATCATATTTTTTTTCATTTTAATATGACCCATTTTCAATTTTGACCCGGAATATCACAACCGCACTTTGCTAAGGATAGCAAAGCCGGAAACCGTGGCTAGGGGTGGAAAATAAGAAGAGGGGAACAGAAAGGGGATAAAACAATGACTGAATATATACTTAGAAGTAAGGGGGAAAACAATTTCAAACCAATTTTAATCACCAGAACTTGAATGAAAATCTTACATTTTAATAAATAATTATCAGAGTAACAGTCGATGTCATCTAGAACCTTGGTACGCAGTGGAACGAACACGGTCACATGTATGGGGACATGCACCGCCGAGAGCCTCTACTTAAAATAAAAGGAAAATCATAACTCTGCAGCATTCTCCACCGTCACTGCTCAACCTGCACATTTAGAAATATATGCAGGGCTGAGTATAAAAATACTCAGTGTACACATTGCCGAAATATACATACATAAAATGAAAATATTGTCATGCCATCACAGTAACACTCGAGGGTTTTTTCTTAAAAGGCCCAAGCTTACTAAATTCTTTGTGAGCTAAAGTTCGACCAATCAGTCTAAGTTCTTTCTTTCTTTTCGCCATATCTGAACACCAAGTGCCGTGGAGATGGTGCTCTCTCACGGTCACCTAACTTTTTCTCCAGCCGGGGAGGTGGCCACCTCCCACGGCCTCCATAACTTTATTTGTGACCCGTGGAAGGTGGCCACCTTCCACAGCCACTTGTGTACACTAATCCGAGTAGGGACACCACCCTCACTTGGACCCGAATTCGATTTTTACGTTCCAACCAAACAGATAGGCATAAAACAAATCATTTATGGCAAGACAACATCATTTACATAAACAACAAACATAGATTCACATTTTCATATTTTCATCCGAATTAGTATGTAGGATAGAAAAGTTCACCTCGTTCGTTTAATTTCCTTAGCTTGATTTTCTCGTTCCGACCTTAACTTGCGGAGATAACCTTTTTCAAGATAGTATAATATAATATAAAATACTAATCAGACTTCAAGAAATTCTTAAATTTTAATAGGAATGCATGCCTCCTAATTAAGTCCTCTCATTTTTCGCTTATCCTTTAAAACTTTTGAAACTCATATATTATTTAATACTCCTTTCACTATTCCCGGCTTCGACTAATTTGGAACTCCATACTTTACTATGAATTTTACTCCCGCAAAACTTTAACAAAACCAAAGATCAATTATTTTAGCTTAGCTACACGTTAAAAGGAACTATATATATAAATACTAATTGAAGCTTAATTTAAAACTTAGGCTAAGATTTAATATTAAATCCCTCCCAAAAAAAATTCATATTTCAAAATTGGGCCAAGACTTCCTTTTATTTTGAACCCAAATAATTAAATTTTTGAAACTGGGCCTCCTTGGTATATTTACCGCAGCCCCCAAATTTATTAAAAGGAGTTGGGCCCGGATTTAAACTTTTCCATTCAATTAGTCAAATGAATTAGTATTTCCTAGCCCAACAATCAAAATAACACACACAAATGAGTACCCACTTCATCTCCATCATCCTAATTTGATGTGAGAGAAGTTCCCACTTCTCACTACCAGCTACTGCCGCGGCCATCATGCCCCAGCGCTGCCGTCCGTCACCGCCTCCGGCGGCGCTCCTCTCCATCTCCCTCTCTTTCTCCCGAAATTTGCTCCCAAGTTCCGACACCCAAATCGAGGACCTCCGTCATTGATTCATGTTGTTTCTCCGCCACCGTGCTGCATCATCGCCGTTCGCTGTCGTCGCTTGGCGCCGCAACATCACAGCTCGGCAGCAATCGGTCCTCTCAGCTTCAAAGCTAAGTCTTAACTCTCGTTTCTGTTCTTAAATTCCAGTTATTGAAATCAAGTTATTAGAATTATTGGTTATCGGTTTAGTTTCGGGCCATTGTTAGGATTTCTTGCTTGAATTACAGTTTATGCAACTTATGCAAAATATTTATGTGAACAAGCTGAAGGAGAAGAGGTATTGAAACTGGATCGATGGACTGTACCTTTCTTGAGGGAGAATTGTTTGAAGACTTGGTATCCACTCCAAAGTTGATGACTGAACCTCTCACCTCTGCTCTCTATTTTGTTTGCAAAATAAGTAGTTGGAAAAATTGTGAGTAGGAGTTACAACGTGTAACAAAAAGGAGGAATGGGGACGCGTGGAGTGGGGAATGAAAGCCACGCCTGGGGTGAAGCAGGAATTGATCTCATTGGTTACTTTGGTTAAACTTCACAATTGGACTCCAAAAATATAAAATTTTCTTATAGTATAAAATTAAGCCCACAATTGCTTTTAGAAATAAATCCTTTTATTTTCATTATGCTTTATTTCTTGGATTTTAAATTCCTTTCACAAAATTTGACACTCAAGACTTTGGTATTATGCCAAAACTAAATATAAATTAAAATTTCCCTTTATCGATCTTAAGCATTTAATATTTTTTTTAATCGGTGAAGATTATATAAAAATTTTCGGCTACCCATTCGACGTCCTTTCGAGTTCAATTAAAAAGAAAGGAAACGCCGGGATGTTACACGGAAAATATCCGTGTCTTTTTTTTTTTTTTTTAATTTGACCCGTTTTTCATGGAATTTGATTACAATTCTCTTGTTAAATTATGGAATTAATGGAATTAGAATTCAATTTCATATTAAATTGTTGTTGTGATACCGAACATTAGATTTGGAATTGGAGCCTAACACTCACACTTGTGACAACAAAATTTTATTGCTTATGCATTCTTTAACGAGGTGTGGGGTTATTTCTCAATAGAAAAAAGGAAAAGTTCGAAAAAGAACTTAAAATAGTGGAAAGTTAGCTGAATATATTCAATAAAAATAAAGTTATGCAATTACATTATGGCTGGCCACAACGTTTGTCTTTGTAAATTTTATTAAAATAATTACTAAATTAATCATCTTATTTAATATTCCATCTGTCCCGCTTTAGCAGTCCTATTGACTTTTCTGCACTCGTTTTGTAAAAATGATAATAAATAGTTAAAGTGGAGAAATAATAAAACAAAAAAAGAGAATAATATAGATAAGACTCTTCTCTATATTATTCTCTTTTTTACTTTATTATTTCTCCATTTTAACTATTTATTATCATTTTTACAAAACAAGTGCAGAAAAGTCAATAGAACTGCTAAAGCGGGACAGAGGGAATATTCAATTATCTTTATAGCATTATCTATTTCTACTTATTTGAGAAGATGATTTGACTCAAATAAGAGGGTATGATTGTCATAAGTATATTTTTTAGGTGAATCTTGAACTGTGACTATATAAGCCACATGTCCAAATTTTTTGGTTCGAAGAATTTTGCAAATGTACGTGGCAAGTTAAATATCGATGACCTTATCCATTTAGATCAACCAAGCAAGAATAGAACGAACCAAAAATAAAAGAAGGTCAAAGGAAGCACATGAATTAAAGGATCTCTTACCTTGCATAGACTTTTTGTATTTTGGATATTTATTTTCACCATCTTTTACATTTAATAATCTTCTATTAAGGAGTAACTCTGTAAAATATACAATTATATTCAATTGACTCAGTTTATATCTATATGGAAGAGACGCCAGAGGCTTCATTTAGCAAAAATTTCAATCATTCCATATCAAGTGACATAATGATCTATTAAGGAGTAACTCTGTAAAATATACAATTATATTCAATTGACTCAGTTTATATCTATATGGAAGAGACACCAGAGGCTTCATTTAGCAAAAATTTCAATCATTCCATATACATAATGAGTTTGATCCGTCTCACCCAGGGATGGATCCAATATATTGGTAGGTGGGGCATATGCCCCTCAAATTTATATATATATATATATATATATATATATATATATATATATATATATATATATATATATATATACACGCGATGTAATCAAATGCAAACTTTAAATATTGTACAAACTTCAAACTATAATTTGGACAGTTAGAAAATGTCGACAAATGACAAAATAACAGTAACAAAAAATGTCAACACAATGTCAACTGTTGACAATGTGTTGACATTGTGTTGTAGATATTTTTTCATCGGTTGACATTTTCTAACAGTTCAGAATATAGTTTGGAGTTTGTACCATATATAAAGTTTTCATTTTATCACTACCCTATATAAATATCTATACTTTTTTGCTAATTTATACTTCTTATTCACTAAATGCACCTTCTTAAATTCTTCAAAATTTTATATATATATATATAATTTTGCCCACTTGAGATTATTTTCTAGCTCCGTCCCTGGACTCACCGATAATTCATTAACAAATGAAAACATAAATAGATGCAATTATACCGGCATTGATCATTTTTATGAAAAACAGCATAATGTTAAAAGATGAAAATTGTCGATTGATGAATTAGCCTTCCATATATAATACACATTCATATTGGCCCCATAATGACATAATAAAATTATATAAAAAAATGGAGTAGTATTAATTTTGCATCACTCTTCACGACAAGAAGAAAATGAGCATATTATACAACACTTTGATATTAGGAGTACTAGTGTGGGATTTGATAGGTACGACTTTTTTTCTTGTTTTATGGAGTACATACATAAAATAATATTTCATCTTTTATTTTTTATTTTATTAATTGTTTTAGATATTTCTTGAATCTTAACATGCTACTAAAAAGATATTGAAAATTTAAATTACTTAATATACTAAAAAAATTATGTTAAAGCTATAATTTTAATTTAGTATCAAAAGTGATGAAATATGATTATTTTTTATGTGTAATATAATGAATTATATATTATAAGGCCAGTATCGTACAAGGACGGCTAACACATCAATTAGTAATTTCCATTTTAAGATTATGCATTTCTATAAAAACAATTATTCCCGGATTTCTAATAATTGTAATGAGTCAAACTATGCTGCCATTTTTCAGAGAATTAGTGGTGTGACACACTAACTTATTATGCCACTGAAGTATGGAAGGAGTATGAAATTTTTGCTCGGCTTCACTTTTGGTTTTTTATATTAATAATCATATCAACGTAATATTTACTGAGATTATAGTCGCGATATTACAATGACGTACTTTTTCATATTACCACAATATGGTCTTCAATATTTTTTTCAGTTACCTTTTTATAAAATAAATGATCAAATTTTAAAATTTCCAGCATCATAGATATTCTAACTTTATTTGTTATTGCGATTTAAGAAATAAATTACTGTCCCTTTCATCTCAATTCTCAAATCAAGCATACTAATTTGTATTCTTAAAATATAAGTACTAATTAATACATTTCATCTTTAATTACTTGATAAGAATTAAGTTTTCTAATTTCTCGTTTCTCTTATTTTATTTGGAAAAAACTGTAGAATAAAATAATAATTATGACTAGAACTAGTTAAGTTAATATCAATTTAATCTTGATAAAATTACTTAATTTTGTGCCTAAAATAAAATGTGATTATGGAGTATTATTTTAGAAGGAAGATAATATGTGATTTTAATTATGGAGTATTATTTTAGAAGGAAGATAAAATCTGATTATAATTATTTAGCGCTACTTTGTAGACAATCAATAATCTAACGACACTCAAATAGAATTGTGACAAGAATTCAAAGATCAATTGATTGATATTAGTAAGAGAAATACAAGAATTATATATAATATCTCAACATTACGAAGAAATTAAACATGCGTAGGTGTTTCTTTTTCAATTTCATGAAGTTAGAACACATTTTATACATTGATTGCATCAAAATATAATATAATATAAAATTATTTTTTAGGTTATCAACTGATTATTGGATCTTTAAATATAAACAAAAAAAAAATACTTCATGCTTTTTTCAAGGATATTTTGCCTATAAATTTATAAACTTTTGTCAAATTAAGTTTTGTACACCAGCTTTGAAGTTGAAATCGGACCACAAATTATTAAACTATTAATTTGTTCTATTATTTGTAATAAATTACAAATTTGGTGTTGACATGGCTTAATATAAACTAGGATTGTATTAAGATGACAACCACTTTTAACATGACAATGTACCACACAATGAGAACTCTTAGATTTAGGAGCAGATTCAATCTTAGTTTGCCACGTGGCAGGCTTGCTTGCCTATGTATCGTAGATTGTTTGATTATCTTTGAATTCGTATCACATATTGCTTGGAACCATATGACGAGTTGTTTGTCTATGTATTGTAGATTGATTCCCTATGTATTGCAGATTGCTTGCCTAGGTTGATATCATTATAGTGTTATGATTTCGTATCACAGATTGTCTATGTATAGCAGATTGATTGACTTGGTTATCATTTTAACTGCACCCCATATAAACTATTCCCTCCGTCCCCGATTAAGAGTCACACTTTTCCATTTCGGTCCATCCCCAATTAAGAGTCACACTTCATTTTTACCATAAATAGTAAGTAGGTCTCACATTCCACTAACTCAATTCACTCACATTTTATTATAAACCAATATAAAAAAATGGGTCCCACATTTCACTAACTTTTCCAACCAACTTTTCTTTATATTCTTAAAATACGTGTCCGGTCAAAGTGTGACTCCTACTGGGGGACTGAGGGAGTATTCTTCAACAATGAAATTGTTGAATTTAGTATAAAATGATATTATTTCATTGCGTAAAACATGACATGATTTTGGTTGACATCCGATAATGTAAGCTATGTCAACGCTGAAATATTAATTTATTGTAAAATCAAAATAAATTTTTAGTTCTATCATCTACAGTTGGATTTCAAATATGTTAAGCAAAACTATAATTTGATGAATGTTTTGTGCAAATTATCCGTTACAAGGAAAGCTGAAAAAAGAATTGCGACTAATATCGTGAAATAGGTAAGCAAAAGTTGTTGCATTGAAGGGTAACTATATAAAATAAAAATTTATTATATAATGGTAAGTATAATCATGTACTATCATTTACCTAAAAAAAAACACTTTTATTAAAAGCAGCCGTGTGAAAACTAGTAGAAAATCACTAAACTAAAAAACACTCAATTAATTAAACATTTTTAATCAGTTACTTGAAATCCACAACACACTATAAATACCACCTTGTATCCATACTTTCTATTTGTGCAAAAATATAGAACTCAGTTCTCTTGAGGTCTTAATACATATTTTCTTGCATATGTTTCTTGTCTTTTTCACTTTTTATTTCAATATCAACTTATACATTTTTTTTTGCCTCTTTGCAGATTTTTGTTGCATTAAATTAAGTGCAAAATCCCTAATTCGAAATGAGTTCAAATCTTTCGTTACTTAGGAATCAACTTCATGTTGTATTTGTGGACCATGAATTGAATCGTTTATACACCGCAAGCCTGATTGAAGCATGCCAGTATAGAGGTAGAGATATTTTAATGTTTTAATTATTTATTTAAGTTCTACCGATATATTCATACATGGTCTTTTTTATAGTTAAATAAAAATAAATTTAAGGGGTCTCATCAGTGAATTTGAACCTGAGAATAAACATCTTTTTGCAATTTTTAATCTTGCAAAGTATTGATTTATAGGTTGCCATATAATGAAAAATAGTTTGCATTGGTGATGATCGTCCATAATCCTACGAAAAAGATATCGGTAAACAATTAAACAATTTTTAGATTGAGTTGTTTTTGGATCACATACCTATACATATGAAAAAAAATGGAAGTAGATGCAACAAATTGTCATAAATTTTAGATATATAGTGATTATTTTAATTTATAGTTTCTATAAATAATCTTGTATGTCACCTACAAAAATCTATTATGTATATTTGATAAGCTTAACTCTACATATATGTATTTGTTTGAAACCCCTAAATATTTTCAATTAACTTAAATTTATCTTCTTCTTTTTGATTTTATTTCTCTTTTTTTTTTTTTTTTTGGTACATTAGTTACTCATTTCCAATTAGCTGGCGAGGCTATGTTAATGTTAACAAGTGGAAATACGAAAATCGATTTGATCATAGCAAATATCATCTCATCTGACGTAGGCAACCTTCTTCAACTAGCAGTAAGCATGGAAATACCAGCAATTTGTAAGCTATTTAATTTTCTCCAAATTTGGACCTTTTCATTTCAATATTTGTTTCAATTTGTAACCTATTTATTTCTCTAATATCTCATCTTGTACACATCTAGTGATGTCGAACGATGACAACCCAAGCATGGCCAAGAGTGTGATTGAGAACGGGGCGTTTCTCTACATCAAGAGGCCAGCGACCCCCGAGATGCTAAGATACCTATGGCAGGATGTGGCGAGGGAGACCAGGCGCGTGATGAGAGAGCGCGAAAGGCTGGCGGCCAGCTACATTACGCCTCCGTGTGGCATCGAGTTTTGGGAAATGGAAAACCCTAACAACTTGTTCAGTGTGGATAAAGGTAAGCGTAAACGAAGCGATTACTATAACGAAAAATATGTTGAAAACGAACACAGCTTCGATAATAGTATGATGAGCCAAGGAAATGTGAAAAAAAAGATGTGCATCCATTGGACCTCAGAGCTACGCGAGAAATTTGACGAGGCTTGTTATCAACTAGAGGATGGAAGTAAGAATATTTTCCTAAATATAAAATTTTAAAACGTGAATAATGCATACTATTGAAACTAGCTAACATTTATTATTTAATAATTGCTTCAATTTAGATATCTTTCCAACGGAATTAGTGAAGAAGATGAATGTGCCTGGACTAACAAGATTGCAAGTAGCAAGTCATCTTCAGGTTTGTTTTTCAACGACTTAAACTTACAATAAGTTATATCAACAATATTTAGACATGTCAATTTTTATAGCCTACTTATTTTTGCTTGCTTTTTGAAATTAATTTTCTCTCTTAAACTCATAGATAAAATAATTTTACTTGTTAACTTTTTTTCTTATTTTATTAAAAACTAATGGTTGTAAACTTGATGAAGCTTATTTAAAGGGGACGGTGTATTGAGAAGACCCTAATTTTTTAAAATTATTTTTAGAAAATGCGCCAGCTTGGCGGTGAAGACCCAGAGTCAACCCAAACGGATCCCAAGTCATCTGATGGTAAGAGGTCCAACAACAAGCGGAAGCGGTTTGGGCTCATGCCCCGAATCTTGCATGACAAATTTAAAGAGCGGGTCCAGTCATCCGATGGTCAGGGGTCAAGCCACAATCCAAGTCGGTTCGGGTCCATGCCCGAAATAATGAAGGACAAATCAAAAGACCGAGTCGGCGATCATGGATCAAGAAGAGAAATGGAGGGTGTGGCTAATGAAACAGGGATGGCTAACCAGTCCACAAATGATAATGTGGAAAACGAAACATTCTACACAAATCCCGAAAATATTGCACAAGACAAACACTCTTCTTCTTCAAGCCACTTATCATTTGATGATTATTCCTATTTTCAGTGATCTTTGATGTGTGCAGTAATTGAGCATTCTTCAATTATGTATCCATAATTGTTTTGTTTAAACTAGCTTGAAGAAGTCGATCCACATAATGATAATAATTTTATTGCTTATACATTCTTTATGTCTCTATATATATAAATGAAGTCATGCAATTACAATGTGTGTCTTTGTTAATTCGAATAAAATTAATTAATTATCATATTTAATGTTCAATCATCTTTGTATCATTATCTATTTTTACTTATATCATTATCTATTTTTTTTACTTATTTGAGAAGATGATTTGACTCAAATAAGAGGTATAATTGTCATAAGCGAGGATTTTTTCAGGTGCAGCGATGATGGCAATGGCACTGGCCCTTGCGATATTTAGGACACAAAAACAGAGACGTGGTACTTGTGTTAAAATATACTCCACCAGTTCCATAAAAATAAGGACACTTTTCTTTTTCATATGTCCCATAGAAATATCACATTTCCATTTAGAAAGTTCTTCTAAACTCATTACCAATATACATTAATTTATTTACAATTTATATCACAGGATCCACCATTAAACACTAATAATGTGGGTCATACTATCGACTAACACTATTTTAACTATATTTTTCTTCATCTCTCTTACTTTACCAATTATACATTAATTACCGTGCCATTCCAAATATCTTCATTTTTCTTGGACGGGGAGAGTACAATTTAATATGCAAAACAAAACATCCTAAATTAATGACAAATTATCTTAATCTTTTGGTTCTTTTAGAATGTTTCATTTGTGTCCCCTAATTTTAGTTAGGACCCAATAAAGAAGGATGATTTATGAAATATTGGCAGTAAATTTAGAAATTAGTGTCTTTAATTGCATTAAAAATGTCATATTCCTTTTGTTTTAGTAGTGCCGTCGTGGTGGAGCTCGAGTGGCTTGGTGCTGCCCGTGCTGGTGGCCGCCGGCTGATCGTCCCCATCAAGTCCACCGCTTCCTCTATATACAAGGGATACAATTGTGGTTTCTTATTTTGATAATTATATCTACCTAATATTTATTGAGATTTTAGTGCGATATTACAATGACGTACCTTTCACATTTCAAAAATATAATTTTTAATATACTTTTTCAGTTACCTTTTTATAAAATAATGATAATCAAATTTTATGATATTCAGCATCGAAAGATATTCTAACTTTATTTGTTTTTTCAATTTGAAGAGATAAATTATTGCCCAATTCGTCTCAAATTAAGTGATCTGTAATCTTAACTGGGACATGATAATATAAGATACATATATTTCATTTTTTTATAAGAAATAAGATTTTTAGTCTCTCCTATTTTATTTGTGAAAAACTTTGGAACGGGTGTGTATGGTGGTGGGCTAGCTCGTCTTCATAATTAGAATAAAATACTTCCCCCATTCCGCTTTAGCAGTCCCGATCACTTTTCTGCAGTCGTTTCATAAAAATGATAACAAATAATTAAAGCGAAAAAATGGTAAAGTAAAAAAGAGAATAATACATAGAAGAGATTAAACATGCATATATAGGTGTTTTTCTCAATTTCATGAATTGGATTGCATCAAAATATATAATAATTATTTTTTGAGGTTATCAACTGATTCTTTGAACTTTAAAACTAATTCACACTTCTTATCTTCCGCATTATAATTAGAGTTATAAACAACAAGCACTACATGACAGTATGGAAAATTGAACATTGATCTATTGATGTTATATATACTTTTGGTTTGTGTTTATCTTATTTTCTAGCATAAGTTTCTAGTTCTTTTTTCACTTTTTATATGAACATAATCGTCTCATTCAAACTCTAATACATTTTCGTGCCCATTTGCAGATTTTGTTGCATTAAATTAAGATCAAAAACACTAATTCAAAATGACTTAATATCTTTCGGTTATGAGTGAACTTCATGTTCTCTTTGTGAACCATGAATGGAGTTGTTTATACACCACAAGCCTGATGGAATTATGCCAGTACAGAGGTATATATACTTTTGATGTTTCAATAAATTTATGTGCAAGTTGTATCGGTATAGTCATATAAGAATACTGCTCTTTATTACACATTAAAAAAAAAGAAGACATAAACGTGTCTGACTTTCCTAATTTTGCTTTGACTGATGTTTACTCATCTTCTTCAATTGTCAACATTCAGTCAATGATGAAAAACAAACACTTGTATCTAACATTAGTAGTTAATTATGGAGTTTGAAAAATAAGCTTTTATGGAATCACATTTATTAACATCACAAATTTCAGTTCATTTCAATTCATCTTCAAATTTTAATTTACTATTATAGACTAAAAATAAAATAATAATGACGTTAGATGCCTTCTTATATTGACCTATTTTATTTGGTTTTGCGTTCTGAGGTGTTTTGCCTTTAACGCAGCCCCAAACATTATAACATAAGTATATCCAATAAAAAATGAAAGAAAGATCCAATAACATGTCATAAAGATATATAATGATTATTTTAATTTATAGTTAATTTCCATGAATAATCTTGTATTTCACCTAAAAAAATCTATATACGTTATAGGGGATGTAATCAATTGCTAACTAATTACCAATCCCAAATTGAGACCAATTTTCAACTATTAGATTAGAAGATCTTGTGGTTAATATAATGCCAAGTGTAATATATTTTAAATTTAAATAATTATTAATTAAATTAAAAGGGTATTAATGTCAAATCCTATATGTAGTAATTATAACTAACTATTTTCTCTCTCCTCAAAATCATCTCAAATCTTTAAATTTACGTAACTCTCTCAATTTAAATTATTTTTTCGCAAAAAATATATCAAATTAAAGATAATTTAATAAGGATTCCAACGAGATCTCAATTGCATATGTTCCGACGACGTTCGGATGATGAAATTTGATATTTTTTATTTTAGTTTTCGTAAATGTTGATACCCAAATTTTTATCAACAAATACATCAAAAAATCTCAATAAAACCATGTAAAAATCTCAATAAATATGTGTTGATATTTTCTTGTACTAATGTTGATATTCTTATATCATATTGTTGATATTTGTAATACACAATGTTGATATAAAAAAACACTCACGAAAATGATCATATGATAACATAATGACGATATTACCCTTTTGTTGATATTTTGTCTACTATTTATTGAGATTTGTGAGCTTTAATCTCATCCACTCATTTTAAAATCCAAGGGTGAAAATTTAGTCTTGATTTTGGATTAGGGTGCTATAAGCATTAGAATAAGACCCTATGTTATAGTATTTCATAAGCTTAACTCTATCTATAATTATGTATTTGACCCCTATACATTACATTTTCTTTTATATTAATTTCTAAATATTTTCAATAGGTTAAATTTATTTTCTTCTTTTTTATTTATTTTATCCTTTTTTTCGTATTTTAGTTACTCCTGTCCAACTTGCTGGCGATGTTATCGCAATATTATTAAATGGAAAGACGAAAATCGATTTGATCATAGCAAATATCACCACATTTGATGTATAAAAGATTCTTGAACTAGCAGTAAGCATGGAGATACCAACAATTTGCAAGTGTTAAAATTTTTAAATTTTGTCCCACATCGACTTAGTGAAGATCCTAGCTCATCTATATAAGTATGGATAATCCTCCCTCTTATAAGTTTTTTTAAGGGATGAGTGGCTCATTTCTAATACTCCCTCCGTCCCGCTTCAGCAGTACTCTTTTCTATATTATTCTCTCTTACTTTACCATTTCCCCACTTTAACTATTTTTTATTATTTTTACAAAAAGAGGGCAGTAAAGTCAATGGGACTGTTAAAGCGGGACGGATGGAGTATGATATTTGAGCGGACCCAAGTCGATGATAAATTATCTCTTTATCTCTTCTCTTGCCTACCTCCGTAAAGTCCGATGCGTCATTCCGGCCCACACGTGAGAGGGCGTGTTAAAATGGAAAGTTGATCACTTGTGGTGGGACGGAGGGAGTATTAATATTGCATTAAAAATACACTACAGCAAAAAAGACCGGAGTTCGACATTTTTTAATACTATTAAGGACACTAATTTGTGTTTCTAATTAATACTAGAAATCACCTTTCGAGTGATTGAATACTGTTAAAACTCTTATTTTATTTCCAAAAGAATAAACAAATTATTTTTGTCATAATGTTGTTATGTTTTACATTTAATGGATGTTTATTACATGTTTAAATGTATAAGTAACTTAACAAAGTCTAAATCTTTGTTTTAGTAGACCGGTTGTGGGCGTCGTTCACTTTAAGATAACACGGTCAGTTCTGAACAAAGAAAAAGAAGAATTTCACAACCTAGATAGGCTTAGACTACCTATCGTGAAAGGTTGCAATGTCAGTTCGATTATTTCTAAGCCTTACTGAAATAAGATGACGTTCGTGTGGTATAGCAATGTCAGTCCGATTATTTCTTAAGCATTTAAATGTTTGGAAACCATCTTGTAAATGCACAAGCAAACACAATGTAATAATAATATTGATTCTATTCGTGCGAAACTGCTCGAATAATACTGAATTGAGTTAAAAGTGGATTGTAGAGTTTTTGTACACAAACAATATACTATTCGTGCTCGAAACATGTTTTTCAGTAAACCAAACCTAACAATGATGCTGCGTACTTGTTTGAACTAAGCAAAAAGAGGACAACTACAATAAGCAGTTGCGAAAAAAAATATTACCTACATCCCATAATAAGAGTCACATTTCAATTTTACCATAAATGGTAAGTAGGCCTCAAATTTCATCAACTTATTTCACTCACATTTTATTATTACACTAATTTATATAAATGATACCCATACTCCACTAACCACTATTTTAAAAGCCGGACTGGACCCGCCGGTCGGACCGGTTTTGGCCGCGAACCGGTGCTTAGCCCGGTCTGGTTCACACTAATAAACCAGTTGACATTTGGACCGTTTTGGACTGGGTAAACCGGCCGATTTGATCGGAAATCGGGAACTGGTTGAACCGGTTTTTTCCATTTACTAGTATTTTCTTAAAAATATAAAATTGATCCTAACAAGAATCAACCCCTTGACCTATTTGTTATTAAAGCATGACCTCTGCCACTCCACCACTTCCATATTTGTGACATAACATTAACTTTAATTATAATTATACGCAATAAAACTCTGAAATTTGTTATCTATATTCAATAGTATTATATTCTTGTAACTAAATAACTAACAATTTATGCATATGAAGTTATTGTGATTAAGAAAATCATTAATATATATATATATATATATATATATATATATAGAGTCCCATTATCCACAAATCCTCTCTTAATGACCGAACTAGAGACCAAATTTGGGCCCTTAGATGTAGTTTTTAATGGATGAGATTAGACCATGCTTTATTAATTTCACTCCTTCATTAGGTAAACAATTTACTTCAATCCAGGGGTATTTTGGCCAAAATACATTTAGGGTAAAATTTTTGCAGCAACCTTCATTCAATTCACGTGATTTTCTTCATTTTCAATTCTCTCTTTATCTTCTTCTCCAAAATCGACGAATTTCTTCTACAAATCGACGAATCTTCTGCAAATCAACGGATCTTATCATCAATTGAATTGAATCTCATCCTCCTCCGATGAGCTCAGCTGCAGCAGCAGCATACTACTACACCGGATGCGAACACGACTACGAGCCGCACTTCCTCGATTCCTGCTCCCTCTGCGGCAGATCGCTCTGCCAAAACAACGACATCTTCATGTACAGGTAAAATTAGGTGAAAATCCAAGAGATTTGGAGCTGAATTGGTTAGCGGAGTTTCTAATTTGGTGGATTTTTGCAGAGGGAACACGCCGTTCTGTAGCCAGGAGTGCAGGCAGGAACAGATAGAGATGGATGAGGCGATGGAGAAGAAGAAATGGAAGAGGTCTTCTTCCTCCAAGAGATCGAGCGCTGCGAGACAGAGCTCCGACGAATCTGACATCAATAAAGCTGTACGCACTGGAGTAGTGGCTGTGGCCTGAGATTATAAACTTGATTTCAAATAATTAAGTATACAGTATTTGAGAAGAGACTACTGATAAGTTCATCGGTGAATTCACAACAACTGTATTCATTATAACAACAATTTAGTTCATTCAGTTGTGTTATTACCTCATTATAACAACAATTTAGTTCAATAAGAGTCGAATTGATGGCATACTTCAATGTGCAAATAACACATCAGTTAAAGATGTTACTTCATTATAATGTTTTATTACTTCATTTTTGTTGTGATTTACTCCATTATTATGTATTATTACTTCATTTTAGTAATAAAACCTACTGTATAAATAGATCATTTATATTACTTCATTATCATAACTTATTACTTCATTATATGAATTCAATACTTCATACTAACTAGATTATAGTTAATAGGAAAACAGATCATTTATATTACTTTATTATCATAATTTATTACTTCATCTTATCAATTTACTATTTTATCAAAAAGAATATGTAGTTCATTTTAATGTGTTATAACAACAATTTAGTTCAATAAGAGTCGAATTTATGGCATACTTTAATGTGCAAACAACACATCAGTTAAAGATGTTACTTCATTATAATGTTTTATTACTTCATTTTTGTGGTGATTTACTTCATTATTATGTATTATTACTTCATTTTAGTAATAAAACCTACTGTATAAATAGATCATTTATATTACTTCATTATCATAACTTATTACTTCATTATATGAATCCAATACTTCATACTAACTAGATTATAGTTAATAGGAAAACAGATCATTTATATTACTTTATTATCATAATTTATTACTTCATCTTATCAATTTACTATTTTATCAAAAAGAATATGTAGTTCATTTTAATGTGTTGTAACAACAATTTAGTTCAATAAGGGTCGAATTGATGGCATACTTTAATGTGCAAACAACACATCAATTAAAGATGTTACTTCATTATAATATTTTATTACTTCATTTTTGTTGTGATTTACTTCATTATTATGTATTATCACTTCATTTTAGTAATAAAACCTACTGTCATTTATATTACTTCATTATCATAACTTATTACTTCATTATATGAATCCAATACTTCATACTAACTAGATTATAGTTAATAGGAAAACAGATCATTTATATTACTTTATTATCATAATTTATTACTTCATCTTATCAATTTACTATTTTATCAAAAAGAATATGTAGTTCATTTTAATGTGTTGTAACAACAATTTAGTTCAATAAGAGTCGAATTGATGGCATACTTTAATATGCAAACAACACATCAATTAAAGATGTTACTTCATTATAATATTTTATTACTTCATTTTTACTGTGATTTACTTCATTTTTATGTATTATTACTTTAAAGCGAATTGACGGCCACCGGCGGGAAGGACAGCCACAGCAAGGTCCTGACATCGCGAGGGCTAAGAGACCGCTGCGTTCGATTAGCGGTTAACACCGCGATCGAATTCTATGATTTGCAGGACCGATTAGGCTACGATCAGCCGAGCAAGGCGGTGGAGTGGCTGCTCGCGGCAGCAGCTAGCTCGATTGCAGAGTTGCCGCAGATCAATTCCCCCTTTCCGGCGGCGGTCGGTGGTAGCAGCAGCTTCGAGACCTCGATTTCCAGATCTGAGAAGACGGTTAAGGAAAATGAGAAAGAGAAATCTTCTTATGTTGCTTCCTTCACCGAGCTATTGAGCGGAGGCAAGGATGCATCCGATGAGAATTCCAATAGCGAAGCGGCCAGGCTGGCGGTGGCAAGCGGGCAGCGAAGTAGCGAGGTGGAGGGAGCGGTGGTCATAGAAGCACTAATGAGGGAGAGAAAGAGAGCTAGAGAAGAGGATACGGTGGCGCCTTCTCTACGATGAGAGAGAATTGTAGAGAAAGAAGTTGGTTGGAATTGGGAAGTGAGGATGAGCTGCACATTACTAAACTACCCTTTACCAATTTAATTGAGTAAAAAATTCAGAAATTATTAATAACCATTAGATGTGATTAATGCATGGATGAGATTTAGTCTCTAGTTCGGCCCTTAAGAATGGTTCGACATTGATCACAACTCTATATATATATATATATATATATATATATATATATGGGAGTGATCAATTGCTAACTCATCCCTTAGTTGCTAACTACAACTAATTTAAGACCATAAGATTTTAGAAATCTTGTGATCTACAATTTGCCATGTGTAATTTCGTTTTTCATTTTTTAATATTAAAAAGATAATAGTAAGTATCAAATTTAGGGTTTAGAAATATAATGTCAATACAGTGTAGGAAATACATCAACACGAAGACATAATAATGTCAACACAATTTCATATTGACATTTTACAAGCATAATATTGACATATTATGTAGGTGTATTGACATAAATCTGTTCGTAAAAAATACGAAAATTAAAAAAAAATTTAATTTTTTTCAAATTTTGACGTCGGAACATATGCATGTAGTATATCGTTGGAATCCTTATAAAATTATCTTTAATTTGATATATGTTATATGAATTTAAAGTTTTGGGATTTCTTTTAAAAGTTAGTCATAACTAACTTGACATTAATACCCCTATTGATTTTTATTAGAATTAATCCTATAGCCTTATTGACGTTTTTGTTGATCGTATTGACATTTTGTGGTTGATGATCTATGCCTTTAATTTGAATATCTAATGGCTATTATTGAGTTGTAGTTAGCAATTAAGCATTGAGTTAGCAATATAACACTCCCCAATATATATATATATATATATATATAGGATTGTGTTAAAATGACAACACCTCTTAAAGTAACACCATACCACCATTCCTAGCCAATCATTTGTACATGTGGACGAATAATAAGCTGCCATGTGGCAATCATAAAAATTTCTCAAGGGTAAATTTTTGCGGACTGCAATATCCAATACACTAGACTGCAATTTTTCCCGACTGCAATATCCAATACGCCAGACTGCAATCTATAGATTGCAGTCTGGCGTTTATACTATTGCAGTCTAGCATATATAATATTGCAGTCTAGCGTGGTGTCACAGTGTCATTTTAAGAGTGTTGTCATTTTAACGCACCCCTATATATATATATATATATATATATATTATATAGGGATGTATGGGCACACTATGGTGCCACCTTAATTAAAGTGACAACTTAACTCTATTTATAGCCATCCGATCTCCTAATTAGATGGTTGAGATTGATTTGTAGAATCAGAGCATGGATTGCTTGGTTAGTAACATATTATTGCTTATAAGGATAATTCTGTCTTTTTGCTGAAATTGAAACTGATACGGGAGTGGAAAATCCCGATAAATTTGGGCGATGATTCATGATATTTTTCTCCCACTTCGCAATAACTCTTTCCTACTAACTTGAAAACAGAATCACCATTCTCTCTCCCCAATCGACCTTTCTCTCTTTCTCTCTTTTATTCAATTACCGATTTCATTCCTAATTTACAATAAACCCATTACTAATTTACAATAAACCCTAGGTCAGTGGCGCTTTCTGCTAGGCATCTCGCGACGAAGCTCCGAAATTCGCCACATTGGGCAAGTCATCGCTGGTTGTTCATCGCCCGACGCTTCGGCCTCATGCTCGTGATCTTTGGGTCCGATTTTCGATTAATTATTGCTTAGTCTGTCCTGTTTAGTGGTTGTTTAGATTCTATTGCTTATTTTTGAATTGCTTATTGCTTATTTTTTAATTGCTCATTGCTTATTGCTACATCACGTTGCCCTAAGCAAACCTAAATTTCCAGTTCACCACCATCAGTCAAAAATTCGGATTGCTTATTGCTTTTGTTTATTTGTTGTTGCTTATATTGCATTGTTCATTGCTAATTGCATACACGGGCTGTTGTTGCTTTGCACAATAATGTAGATTTTCGATTTATTATTGCTTAGTCTGATTGCATAGTGCTTATTTAGGTTTTACAGCTTATTGATTATTGTTCTATTGCTTTTTTTCGAACTGCTTATTGCTTATTGTATATGTTGATTGGTTATTCTTGTATTGCGTCGTTAGTTGCTAATTGCCAGAACGGGTTGTTGTTGCTTTGCATAATAATGTGTTTGTAATTGCTTATTTGTACCTAATATTTGCTTTGTTTGTGGTGGCTCCATTTAGGATCTATAATTAATGACTTCCTGGAATGCATTGTATGACTTGGTGCTTGCTTGTTATGTCTTTGAAATTGCTTGATAAAGGGATTGGTATTTATTATGGTTGCTACATTTAAAACTTATTCTTCTTGGCTTGGATTCATATGCTGTGAATCCGGTTAGGTGTGGTTTGCTATCGGATATATGTCCTTTTTTTTAAATACGGGATGACGTTGGGTGTGGTTCCTCGAAACCAATTACGCTTGATTGATCCTTAGTAATTGCTTGGTTCTATTATATTGTTGGCTTGGTTGGAAACTGATTTTTTTTGCTTATTAATGACTGGAAATTTGCTTGTTCACAAGATATTATCTGATTAGAATAATGACGTTTGTGTGCGTAATAATGGATGAGTCATTGTTTGTTTCTGCCATATGAGTTGCTTGCTTAACAATTAGTTTTGTAAATGCTCAAAAGAAGTATTAGTTTTGTTTGTATTTATTTTGGTCGTGCAACACAGGACGCAATTATACAATGCTGAGAAAGAGGAAGACAACCGAAGAGCCTGAGATAGAAGAGGAATGCGAAAGACAATTTGCAAAAGCTCAAAGTCGATCCGAAAATGAGGGTTGATCAGGGAAAAATTCTGATAAAGACAAATAACTATGAATGGTGAATGATATTTTTTGAATGTTGAAAAGATGGCGGCAGAGTACCCCAAACCTTGAATAGTGAATGCTATTGTTTTAGAAAAATGACAATAACTTTGTTTTGTTTTGTTTTGTTAGGAATATTGGTTTATTTTGGTGTAGTTACTGGTGGTTTCAGAATTTCTTTTGTGGTTGTACTTTTTGCATGTGACATGCATAGAAAAATACGTTAGGACACTATATACAGGCAAACAAAATAAACTAATGATTTTCAAACCAAGCAAATTCTAAAACATAAACAATAAAAAATACTTATAAAATCAAGCAAGTTGCGATACAAATCCAATGTTGATTATGAAAGTACATCAAGGGCTAGTCAAATTCAATTAATTATAAATTGACATGTTATATATGATATGCAATTTGGGAAGAATAACCAAGCATTAAAATAAATGTTACCAAGCAAGATGATACGCAACAACTTCTTCTAATAAAAGTTTTCTCACGGACAAATTTCCTTAATCACAAAGCGAAATGAAGCAAAGCCATATTAAACCAAATTAATGGCTAGTTGATTTGTATTGATAGGGTGTAAAAGAACATTAGTAAAAAGCAATATATATAGTAAAAAGCAATATAGAACATTAGTAAAAAGCAATTTTGAACATTATTGACGAATCCGGAATACATGCCACTGATAAGCAATTTTAAACTAGGAATCAAGCAATATTAAACATCTAACCAAACATGTTGATATTCTACATCCGAAGTCAAATAAGAAAGCAAAAAACTAATGTAATAATCAATCTATCACAATGATATGCAACTGCGGATTCAGTGGGCAGCAATAAAAGTAAAGTATATAAGATTTGGTTCCACGTTTCCGAGTGTCGAAACCAGCTTCACGAGCATAAGCGTCGTAGAAAGCAATTCCGTCGTCCAAGCTGTTGAATTTCTTGCCAATGAATGATTTTACTTTGTTAGGGCAGTCGGGCACACAAGTAACGGCATATGGTACAGAATAAGCAATTTTTATAAAAGAGGAAAGCAATACAAGGTACTAAATCAAGCAATCATAACTACATATGATATAGAATAAGCAATTTCTATAAAAGAGGAAAGCAATACAAGGTACTAAATCAAGCAACCACAACTGCATATGAAATAGAATAAGCAATTTCTATTAAAGAGGAAAGCAATACAAGGTACTAAATCAAGCAACCATAATTGCATATGATATAGAATTGCATATGATATAGAATAAGCAATTTCTATAAAAGAGGAAAGCAATACATGGTACTAAATCAAGCAACCATAACTGCATATGATATAGAATAATCAATTTCTATAAAAAATGAAAGCAATACAAGGTACTAAATCAAGCAACCATAACTGCATATGATATAGAATAAGCAATTTCTATAAAAGAGGAAAGCAATACAAGGTACGAAATCGAGCAAACATGCGATTCAAAATCAGTGTTAAATAAAAGCACAACAAGCACTTCCATGCAAGCACAGACAATATGTAAAGCGATAGAATTGGTCGTCGATTATTAATTTGAGACAACAACCAGAGATATTTTAACAACTAACATATGCAATTTCAGTACAATACGTAAGCAACCGAACATATTTAACCAAACAATCTGACTTACGAATTCTGTATGGTGTAATAGAACTGCTCATTTACGAATTCAACTAGGAAGATACAAATATGAACTCCGTGAGATTTAATCACAAATTCAAAAACTTCATTTATGAATTCAACTAGAAAGATACAAATTCAGTAGTTACATATCAAATTCGTTAAATTGATTTAACATATCAAAATTTACAACTACACGATTACATAAAATAGAATCACATATCGAAAACCAACAAACTGAAACCACACAATTACACGATTACACAATCAGAATTGCTTCTTACCGTCTACAAAATCAGTGAAATGGAAGTCATCAGGAACATCATTCTCCAAGGATTGACTACTGATCATAATTGAAGGAAGAATTACAGATAACAAAATGAAAATAGCGCTGGAGATTAAAAGATTTGCAGAGACTGAAAATACAGATTGCTGTTTTTTGCTAAAGATTTGATAAATTAATGTAAAAAATAGAAGAAGGAGAGAAGGAGGAAAGACCGTGTTTTATGTTTAGAGAGAAACAGCTGGAACTGAGCTTTCCAGTTATAGCCTTTTGCATATTTTAATTCATTTTTTCAAAAAAATCGAAAACTGGCAAGTGACATATTAAAATTGCATCTCCATCAAAATCTAACGGCTCAGATTGGTGGCACAGTGTCATATATATATATATATATATATATATATATATAGGGTTTTGATCTATGAAGACCAGATTTAAATACAGAAACGCAGAACACGGTCATACGTAGAGCATTTTTAGGTCATAGTTAGTTTATTATTAGGTCATGCTTTGTAAGTATGACCTAAAATGATCTTAACATGACATAAACTCAAATATTATAATATGACCTAAAACTACTTAATTATGACCTTCCGTGTTTTGGGTTAATTATTGACCCTTAGATCATCTAATCCTAGGGCCAAGATTTGGGCTGCATTTCTGGGTTTAAATGCATTCTTATTTTGATCATCTCCCTATATATATATATATATATATATATATATATATATACATACAACATTGATGTTAGTTATTAGTTATTACTGTAAATTAGTTAGTATTTGATCACACACCTATATATACATATATATATATATATATATATATATATATATATATATGTTTCTTAACTTAAATACGTATAAATTTAGGGCTCGTTTGATAAGAAAGATGAGATATACTAAGATTTGTTAAATAAGATAAGAAATGCAGGCTTCGTGTCAAGATAAGCTCGGATGAAGGTTTTTTTCGTTGTTGTTTGGTAGACAAGAAATTATCTAGATTTTTGTATTAATAAATCATAATAAATGAGGTAGAAATGCTATCCGACCAAATTTATGAGATACATATCTTTGTATTTTAAGGAAAAATTTGCGGGCTTGGATGGGCCATAGAGAAAACCACGGGCTGACATAATAGGTTAACTATGATATCAAACATTTAGAAATAGTCATGTAAGTATCTATATCTAGGCATTACTAACCTATCAAACGGGCTCTTAATGTTTTATAGTACTCCATATGTTTAATTGTATTTATCATTTATTATGTTGTAACGATATTTTATAATCCAATAAATTAAAATTACATATAATTATATATAAATTTTAATATTTTATGCATAAAAATAGTATTTAATTTTATTTATCATCTGCTAGATTTGAATTATGTTTACCGTTTCTAGGGCCATCCTCCATTGCTTATAGCATCATAATCTAAAATTAAGACCAAATCTACACCCTTAGATTTTAAAATGAGTGGATGAGATTGAACCTTACGAATTTCAATAAATAGTAGACAAAATATCAACAAAAGGGTAATATCGTCATTATGTGATCATATGATAATTTTCGTGAGTGTTTTTTTATATCAACATAGTGTATTACAAATATCAACAATATGACATAAGAATATCAAGACTAGTACAAGAAAATATCAACACATATTTATTGAGATTTTTACATGGTTTTATTGAGATTTTATATGCATTATATTGAAATTTTTTGATGTATTTATTTATAAAAATCTGGTTATCAACATTTACTAAAATTAAAATAAAAAATATCAAATTTCATCATCCGAATGTCGTCGGAACATATGCAAATGAGATCTCGTTGGAATACTTACAAAATTATCTTTAATTTGATATATTTTTTGCGAAAAAATAATTTAAATCGAGAGAGTTACGTAAATTTAAAGTTTTAAAATGATTTTAATGAGAGGGAATTGACATTAATAACCCATATTTTTATTTAATAATTTTCTTAATTAAAAATATAGTCCATGTGACATTATTTCAACCACTAGATCTCCTATCTGATGGCTAAGATTTGGTTTTAATTTGGGATTGTTAATTAGTTAGCAATTGATCACTCCCCACCATTTCTATACTTTAATTATATTTTATTTAAATGAAACACAACTTTTTTTTAATTATTTTTGTATAATAATGTATATTTGATCATGACTAAATATATTTTTATTAAATATACTATGTATATAATATGATTAAATTTTATTTGTGATGTATAAATAATACAATATTTGATTAGGGGAGTGATCAATTGCTAACTCATCATTTAATTGCTAACTACAACTAATTTAAGGCCATAGGATTTTAGAAAACGTGTGGTCTACAATTTGCCACGTGTAATTTTCGTTTTTATTAATAAAATAAAATAAAAAGATTAAAAAAACGCCAAATTAGGGTTTTAGATGAAAATGTCAATATAGTGTTTCGGAAATATCAACACAATGCTTTGAGAATGTCAACATGATGCTTTAAGAATGTTAACCCATTGCTTATATTGACATTTTAAATGTATTATATTGGCATATTTTTATATAGTATGTTGACATTTCTGCTTTACGAAAAAATTGAAAAATTTTTGAATTTTTTTTCAAATTTTGACGTCTGAACATATGCATATATGATATCGTTGGAATCCTTATAAAATTATCTTTAATTTGATATATGTTATATGAATTTAAAGTTTTGGGATTTCTTTTAAAAGTTAGTTATAACTAAACATGTAGTTAATTGACATTAATACCCCTATTGATATTTTATGGAATTAATCATATGGCTTTATTGACGTTTTTTGTTGATCGTATTGATATTTATTGGTTGATGATCTAGGCCCTTAATTTGAATATCTAATGGCTATTATTTAGTTGTAGTTATCAATTAGGTATTGAGTTAGCAATATAACACTCCCCTATTTGATTATATATAAAATTTTAAGTTTTTTTTATAGTATATATTTAATTATATACAGTATAACGGTTTGACCAGTGGTTCAACCGGTCGAATCAGTTGAACCGTGAATCAGTAGCCTCGTCGGTTTGCTTGCCAGTCCGATTTTTAAAACATTGCCGGTAACTTTTTCTACTTACTATTGTAATTTGGACTATGTCCAGACAAGTTTGTGCATAAACTCCACATAAACATTCAACATTCACGAGTTAACACAGTACAGATTAACCATAAATTTGATCAAAGAACCAAATTAAATTCAAAGTTGAACAAAAAATTTATCATAACTTCATAATTTCAAAGAAATTCAGCTAAAACCTAGTTTTGAGGCCAAGGACTTTTGATCGAAGAGAAATGGTGGGCTAAGAAGATTTAATACATCAAAATTAGAGGATTTAGAATTTCAATTTCGATTTCCATCAGCTTTTCATTAAATACGAAACTCAACAAATCGGATTGATGGTAACAAATTTGGATTATTACCTAATTATTAATCTATTGATCATAGAGATGAAGTAGCTAGGGCACACACAGATGCAGAGAGAGCGGGCAGCACACAACGAAGAGAGCGAAACAGGGGGAAGTAACACACATCATATTTTTTTTCATTTTAATATGACCCATTTTCAATTTTGACCCGGAATATCACGACCGCACTTTGCTAAGGATAGCAAAGCCGGAAACCGTGGCTAGGGGTGGAAAATAAGAAGAGGGGAACAGAAAGGGGATAAAACAATGACTGAATATATACTTAGAAGTAAGGGGGAAAACAATTTCAAACCAACTTTTAATCACCAGAACTTGAATGAAAATCTTACATTTTAATAAATAATTATCAGAGTAACAGTCGATGTCATCTAGAACCTTAGTACGCAGTGGAACGAACACGGTCACATGTATGGGGACATGCACCGCCGAGAGCCTCTACTTAAAATAAAAGGAAAATCATAACTCTGCAGCATTCTCCACCGTCACTGCTCAACCTGCACATTTAGAAATATATGCAGGGCTGAGTATAAAAATACTCAGTGTACACATTGCCGAAATATACATACATAAAATGAAAATATTGTCATGCCATCACAGTAACACTCGAGGGTTTTTTCTTAAAAGGCCCAAGCTTACTAAATTCTTTGTGAGCTAAAGTTCGACCAATCAGTCTAAGTTCTTTCTTTCTTTTCGCCATATCTGAACACCAAGTGCCGTGGAGATGGTGCTCTCTCACGGTCACCTAACTTTTTCTCCAGCCGGGGAGGTGGCCACCTCCCACGGCCTCCATAACTTTATTTGTGACCCGTGGAAGGTGGCCACCTTCCACAGCCACTTGTGTACACTAATCCGAGTAGGGACACCACCCTCACTTGGACCCGAATTCGATTTTTACGTTCCAACCAAACAGATAGGCATAAAACAAATCATTTATGGCAAGACAACATCATTTACATAAACAACAAACATAGATTCACATTTTCATATTTTCATCCGAATTAGTATGTAGGATAGAAAAGTTCACCTCGTTCGTTTAATTTCCTTAGCTTGATTTTCTCGTTCCGACCTTAACTTGCGGAGATAACCTTTTTCAAGATAGTATAATATAATATAAAATACTAATCAGACTTCAAGAAATTCTTAAATTTTAATAGGAATGCATGCCTCCTAATTAAGTCCTCTCATTTTTCGCTTATCCTTTAAAACTTTTGAAACTCATATATTATTTAATACTCCTTTCACTATTCCCGGCTTCGACTAATTTGGAACTCCATACTTTACTATGAATTTTACTCCCGCAAAACTTTAACAAAACCAAAGATCAATTATTTTAGCTTAGCTACACGTTAAAAGGAACTATATATATAAATACTAATTGAAGCTTAATTTAAAACTTAGGCTAAGATTTAATATTAAATCCCTCCCAAAAAAAATTCATATTTCAAAATTGGGCCAAGACTTCCTTTTATTTTGAACCCAAATAATTAAATTTTTGAAACTGGGCCTCCTTGGTATATTTACCGCAGCCCCCAAATTTATTAAAAGGAGTTGGGCCCGGATTTAAACTTTTCCATTCAATTAGTCAAATGAATTAGTATTTCCTAGCCCAACAATCAAAATAACACACACAAATGAGTACCCACTTCATCTCCATCATCCTAATTTGATGTGAGAGAAGTTCCCACTTCTCACTACCAGCTACTGCCGCGGCCATCATGCCCCAGCGCTGCCGTCCGTCACCGCCTCCGGCGGCGCTCCTCTCCATCTCCCTCTCTTTCTCCCGAAATTTGCTCCCAAGTTCCGACACCCAAATCGAGGACCTCCGTCATTGATTCATGTTGTTTCTCCGCCACCGTGCTGCATCATCGCCGTTCGCTGTCGTCGCTTGGCGCCGCAACATCACAGCTCGGCAGCAATCGGTCCTCTCAGCTTCAAAGCTAAGTCTTAACTCTCGTTTCTGTTCTTAAATTCCAGTTATTGAAATCAAGTTATTAGAATTATTGGTTATCGGTTTAGTTTCGGGCCATTGTTAGGATTTCTTGCTTGAATTACAGTTTATGCAACTTATGCAAAATATTTATGTGAACAAGCTGAAGGAGAAGAGGTATTGAAACTGGATCGATGGACTGTACCTTTCTTGAGGGAGAATTGTTTGAAGACTTGGTATCCACTCCAAAGTTGATGACTGAACCTCTCACCTCTGCTCTCTATTTTGTTTGCAAAATAAGTAGTTGGAAAAATTGTGAGTAGGAGTTACAACGTGTAACAAAAAGGAGGAATGGGGACGCGTGGAGTGGGGAATGAAAGCCACGCCTGGGGTGAAGCAGGAATTGATCTCATTGGTTACTTTGGTTAAACTTCACAATTGGACTCCAAAAATATAAAATTTTCTTATAGTATAAAATTAAGCCCACAATTGCTTTTAGAAATAAATCCTTTTATTTTCATTATGCTTTATTTCTTGGATTTTAAATTCCTTTCACAAAATTTGACACTCAAGACTTTGGTATTATGCCAAAACTAAATATAAATTAAGATTTCCCTTTATCGATCTTAAGCATTTAATATTTTTTTTAATCGGTGAAGATTATATAAAAATTTTCGGCTACCCATTCGACGTCCTTTCAAGTTCAATTAAAAAGAAAGGAAACGCCGGGATGTTACACGGAAAATATCCGTGTCTTTTTTTTTATTTTTAATTTGACCCGTTTTTCATGGAATTTGATTACAATTCTCTTGTTAAATTATGGAATTAATGGAATTAGAATTCAATTTCATATTAAATTGTTGTTGTGATACCGAACATTAGATTTGGAATTGGAGCCTAACACTCACACTTGTGACAACAAAATTTTATTGCTTATGCATTCTTTAACGAGGTGTGGGGTTATTTCTCAATAGAAAAAAGGAAAAGTTCGAAAAAGAACTTAAAATAGTGGAAAGTTAGCTGAATATATTCAATAAAAATAAAGTTATGCAATTACATTATGGCTGGCCACAACGTTTGTCTTTGTAAATTTTATTAAAATAATTACTAAATTAATCATCTTATTTAATATTCCATCTGTCCCGCTTTAGCAGTCCTATTGACTTTTCTGCACTCGTTTTGTAAAAATGATAATAAATAGTTAAAGTGGAGAAATAATAAAACAAAAAAGAGAATAATATAGATAAGACTCTTCTCTATATTATTCTCTTTTTTACTTTATTATTTCTCCATTTTAACTATTTATTATCATTTTTACAAAACAAGTGCAGAAAAGTCAATAGAACTGCTAAAGCGGGACAGAGGGAATATTCAATTATCTTTATAGCATTATCTATTTCTACTTATTTGAGAAGATGATTTGACTCAAATAAGAGGGTATGATTGTCATAAGTATATTTTTTAGGTGAATCTTGAACTGTGACTATATAAGCCACATGTCCAAAGTTTTTGGTTCGAAGAATTTTGCAAATGTACGTGGCAAGTTAAATATCGATGACCTTATCCATTTAGATCAACCAAGCAAGAATAGAACGAACCAAAAATAAAAGAAGGTCAAAGGAAGCACATGAATTAAAGGATCTCTTACCTTGCATAGACTTTTTGTATTTTGGATATTTATTTTCACCATCTTTTACATTTAATAATCTTCTATTAAGGAGTAACTCTGTAAAATATACAATTATATTCAATTGACTCAGTTTATATCTATATGGAAGAGACGCCAGAGGCTTCATTTAGCAAAAATTTCAATCATTCCATATCAAGTGACATAATGATCTATTAAGGAGTAACTCTGTAAAATATACAATTATATTCAATTGACTCAGTTTATATCTATATGGAAGAGACACCAGAGGCTTCATTTAGCAAAAATTTCAATCATTCCATATACATAATGAGTTTGATCCGTCTCACCCAGGGATGGATCCAATATATTGGTAGGTGGGGCATATGCCCCTCAAATTTTTCTATATATATACATATATATATATATATATATATATATATACACGCGATGTAATCAAATGCAAACTTTAAATATTGTACAAACTTCAAACTATAATTTGGACAGTTAGAAAATGTCGACAAATGACAAAATAACAGTAACAAAAAATGTCAACACAATGTCAACTGTTGACAATGTGTTGACATTGTGTTGTAGATATTTTTTCATCGGTTGACATTTTCTAACAGTTCAGAATATAGTTTGGAGTTTGTACCATATATAAAGTTTTCATTTTATCACTACCCTATATAAATATCTATACTTTTTTGCTAATTTATACTTCTTATTCACTAAATGCACCTTCTTAAATTCTTCAAAATTTTATATATATATATATAATTTTGCCCACTTGAGATTATTTTCTAGCTCCGTCCCTGGACTCACCGATAATTCATTAACAAATGAAAACATAAATAGATGCAATTATACCGGCATTGATCATTTTTATGAAAAACAGCATAATGTTAAAAGATGAAAATTGTCGATTGATGAATTAGCCTTCCATATATAATACACATTCATATTGGCCCCATAATGACATAATAAAATTATATAAAAAAATGGAGTAGTATTAATTTTGCATCACTCTTCACGACAAGAAGAAAATGAGCATATTATACAACACTTTGATATTAGGAGTACTAGTGTGGGATTTGATAGGTACGACTTTTTTTCTTGTTTTATGGAGTACATACATAAAATAATATTTCATCTTTTATTTTTTATTTTATTAATTGTTTTAGATATTTCTTGAATCTTAACATGCTACTAAAAAGATATTGAAAATTTAAATTACTTAATATACTAAAAAAATTATGTTAAAGCTATAATTTTAATTTAGTATCAAAAGTGATGAAATATGATTATTTTTTATGTGTAATATAATGAATTATATATTATAAGGCCAGTATCGTACAAGGACGGCTAACACATCAATTAGTAATTTCCATTTTAAGATTATGCATTTCTATAAAAACAATTATTCCCGGATTTCTAATAATTGTAATGAGTCAAACTATGCTGCCATTTTTCAGAGAATTAGTGGTGTGACACACTAACTTATTATGCCACTGAAGTATGGAAGGAGTATGAAATTTTTGCTCGGCTTCACTTTTGGTTTTTTATATTAATAATCATATCAACGTAATATTTACTGAGATTATAGTCGCGATATTACAATGACGTACTTTTTCATATTACCACAATATGGTCTTCAATATTTTTTTCAGTTACCTTTTTATAAAATAAATGATCAAATTTTAAAATTTCCAGCATCATAGATATTCTAACTTTATTTGTTATTGCGATTTAAGAAATAAATTACTGTCCCTTTCATCTCAATTCTCAAATCAAGCATACTAATTTGTATTCTTAAAATATAAGTACTAATTAATACATTTCATCTTTAATTACTTGATAAGAATTAAGTTTTCTAATTTCTCCTATTCATTGTTTCTCTTATTTTATTTGGAAAAAACTGTAGAATAAAATAATAATTATGACTAGAACTAGTTAAGTTAATATCAATTTAATCTTGATAAAATTACTTAATTTTGTGCCTAAAATAAAATGTGATTATGGAGTATTATTTTAGAAGGAAGATAATATGTGATTTTAATTATGGAGTATTATTTTAGAAGGAAGATAAAATCTGATTATAATTATTTAGCGCTACTTTGTAGACAATCAATAATCTAACGACACTCAAATAGAATTGTGACAAGAATTCAAAGATCAATTGATTGATATTAGTAAGAGAAATACAAGAATTATATATAATATCTCAACATTACGAAGAAATTAAACATGCGTAGGTGTTTCTTTTTCAATTTCATGAAGTTAGAACACATTTTATACATTGATTGCATCAAAATATAATATAATATAAAATTATTTTTTAGGTTATCAACTGATTATTGGATCTTTAAATATAAACAAAAAAAAAAATACTTCATGCTTTTTTCAAGGATATTTTGCCTATAAATTTATAAACTTTTGTCAAATTAAGTTTTGTACACCAGCTTTGAAGTTGAAATCGGACCACAAATTATTAAACTATTAATTTGTTCTATTATTTGTAATAAATTACAAATTTGGTGTTGACATGGCTTAATATAAACTAGGATTGTATTAAGATGACAACCACTTTTAACATGACAATGTACCACACAATGAGAACTCTTAGATTTAGGAGCAGATTCAATCTTAGTTTGCCACGTGGCAGGCTTGCTTGCCTATGTATCGTAGATTGTTTGATTATCTTTGAATTCATATCACATATTGCTTGGAACCATATGACGAGTTGTTTGTCTATGTATTGTAGATTGATTCCCTATGTATTGCAGATTGCTTGCCTAGGTTGATATCATTATAGTGTTATGATTTCGTATCACAGATTGTCTATGTATAGCAGATTGATTGACTTGGTTATCATTTTAACTGCACCCCATATAAACTATTCCCTCCGTCCCCGATTAAGAGTCACACTTTTCCATTTCGGTCCATCCCCAATTAAGAGTCACACTTCATTTTTACCATAAATAGTAAGTAGGTCTCACATTCCACTAACTCAATTCACTCACATTTTATTATAAACCAATATAAAAAAATGGATCCCACATTTCACTAACTTTTCCAACCAACTTTTCTTTATATTCTTAAAATACGTGTCCGGTCAAAGTGTGACTCCTACTGGGGGACTGAGGGAGTATTCTTCAACAATGAAATTGTTGAATTTAGTATAAAATGATATTATTTCATTGCGTAAAACATGACATGATTTTGGTTGACATCCGATAATGTAAGCTATGTCAACGCTGAAATATTAATTTATTGTAAAATCAAAATAAATTTTTAGTTCTATCATCTACAGTTGGATTTCAAATATGTTAAGCAAAACTATAATTTGATGAATGTTTTGTGCAAATTATCCGTTACAAGGAAAGCTGAAAAAAGAATTGCGACTAATATCGTGAAATAGGTAAGCAAAAGTTGTTGCATTGAAGGGTAACTATATAAAATAAAAATTTATTATATAATGGTAAGTATAATCATGTACTATCATTTACCTAAAAAAAAACACTTTTATTAAAAGCAGCCGTGTGAAAACTAGTAGAAAATCACTAAACTAAAAAACACTCAATTAATTAAACATTTTTAATCAGTTACTTGAAATCCACAACACACTATAAATACCACCTTGTATCCATACTTTCTATTTGTGCAAAAATATAGAACTCAGTTCTCTTGAGGTCTTAATACATATTTTCTTGCATATGTTTCTTGTCTTTTTCACTTTTTATTTCAATATCAACTTATACATTTTTTTTTGCCTCTTTGCAGATTTTTGTTGCATTAAATTAAGTGCAAAATCCCTAATTCGAAATGAGTTCAAATCTTTCGTTACTTAGGAATCAACTTCATGTTGTATTTGTGGACCATGAATTGAATCGTTTATACACCGCAAGCCTGATTGAAGCATGCCAGTATAGAGGTAGAGATATTTTAATGTTTTAATTATTTATTTAAGTTCTACCGATATATTCATACATGGTCTTTTTTATAGTTAAATGAAAATAAATTTAAGGGGTCTCATCAGTGAATTTGAACCTGAGAATCAACATCTTTTTGCAATTTTTAATCTTGCAAAGTATTGATTTATAGGTTGCCATATAATGAAAAATAGTTTGCATTGGTGATGATCGTCCATAATCCTACGAAAAAGATATCGGTAAACAATTAAACAATTTTTAGATTGAGTTGTTTTTGGATCACATACCTATACATATGAAAAAAAATGGAAGTAGATGCAACAAATTGTCATAAATTTTAGATATATAGTGATTATTTTAATTTATAGTTTCTATAAATAATCTTGTATGTCACCTACAAAAATCTATTATGTATATTTGATAAGCTTAACTCTACATATATGTATTTGTTTGAAACCCCTAAATATTTTCAATTAACTTAAATTTATCTTCTTCTTTTTGATTTTATTTCTCTTTTTTTTTTTTTTTTTGGTACATTAGTTACTCATTTCCAATTAGCTGGCAAGGCTATGTTAATGTTAACAAGTGGAAATACGAAAATCGATTTGATCATAGCAAATATCATCTCATCTGACGTAGGCAACCTTCTTCAACTAGCAGTAAGCATGGAAATACCAGCAATTTGTAAGCTATTTAATTTTCTCCAAATTTGGACCTTTTCATTTCAATATTTGTTTCAATTTGTAACCTATTTATTTCTCTAATATCTCATCTTGTACACATCTAGTGATGTCGAACGATGACAACCCAAGCATGGCCAAGAGTGTGATTGAGAACGGGGCGTTTCTCTACATCAAGAGGCCAGCGACCCCCGAGATGCTAAGATACCTATGGCAGGATGTGGCGAGGGAGACCAGGCGCGTGATGAGAGAGCGCGAAAGGCTGGCGGCCAGCTACATTACGCCTCCGTGTGGCATCGAGTTTTGGGAAATGGAAAACCCTAACAACTTGTTCAGTGTGGATAAAGGTAAGCGTAAACGAAGCGATTACTATAACGAAAAATATGTTGAAAACGAACACAGCTTCGATAATAGTATGATGAGCCAAGGAAATGTGAAAAAAAAGATGTGCATCCATTGGACCTCAGAGCTACGCGAGAAATTTGACGAGGCTTGTTATCAACTAGGGGATGGAAGTAAGAATATTTTCCTAAATATAAAATTTTAAAACGTGAATAATGCATACTATTGAAACTAGCTAACATTTATTATTTAATAATTGCTTCAATTTAGATATCTTTCCAACGGAATTAGTGAAGAAGATGAATGTGCCTGGACTAACAAGATTGCAAGTAGCAAGTCATCTTCAGGTTTGTTTTTCAACGACTTAAACTTACAATAAGTTATATCAACAATATTTAGACATGTCAATTTTTATAGCCTACTTATTTTTGCTTGCTTTTTGAAATTAATTTTCTCTCTTAAACTCATAGATAAAATAATTTTACTTGTTAACTTTTTTTCTTATTTTATTAAAAACTAATGGTTGTAAACTTGATGAAGCTTATTTAAAGGGGACGGTGTATTGAGAAGACCCTAATTTTTTAAAATTATTTTTAGAAAATGCGCCAGCTTGGCGGTGAAGACCCAGAGTCAACCCAAACGGATCCCAAGTCATCTGATGGTAAGAGGTCCAACAACAAGCGGAAGCGGTTTGGGCTCATGCCCCGAATCTTGCATGACAAATTTAAAGAGCGGGTCCAGTCATCCGATGGTCAGGGGTCAAGCCACAATCCAAGTCGGTTCGGGTCCATGCCCGAAATAATGAAGGACAAATCAAAAGACCGAGTCGGCGATCATGGATCAAGAAGAGAAATGGAGGGTGTGGCTAATGAAACAGGGATGGCTAACCAGTCCACAAATGATAATGTGGAAAACGAAACATTCTACACAAATCCCGAAAATATTGCACAAGACAAACACTCTTCTTCTTCAAGCCACTTATCATTTGATGATTATTCCTATTTTCAGTGATCTTTGATTTGTGCAGTAATTGAGCATTCTTCAATTATGTATCCATAATTGTTTTGTTTAAACTAGCTTGAAGAAGTCGATCCACATAATGATAATAATTTTATTGCTTATACATTCTTTATGTCTCTATATATATAAATGAAGTCATGCAATTACAATGTGTGTCTTTGTTAATTCGAATAAAATTAATTAATTATCATATTTAATGTTCAATCATCTTTGTATCATTATCTATTTTTACTTATATCATTATCTATTTTTTTTACTTATTTGAGAAGATGATTTGACTCAAATAAGAGGTATAATTGTCATAAGCGAGGATTTTTTCAGGTGCAGCGATGATGGCAATGGCACTGGCCCTTGCGATATTTAGGACACAAAAACAGAGACGTGGTACTTGTGTTAAAATATACTCCACCAGTTCCATAAAAATAAGGACACTTTTCTTTTTCATATGTCCCATAGAAATATCACATTTCCATTTAGAAAGTTCTTCTAAACTCATTACCAATATACATTAATTTATTTACAATTTATATCACAGGATCCACCATTAAACACTAATAATGTGGGTCATACTATCGACTAACACTATTTTAACTATATTTTTCTTCATCTCTCTTACTTTACCAATTATACATTAATTACCGTGCCATTCCAAATATCTTCATTTTTCTTGGACGGGGAGAGTACAATTTAATATGCAAAACAAAACATCCTAAATTAATGACAAATTATCTTAATCTTTTGGTTCTTTTAGAATGTTTCATTTGTGTCCCCTAATTTTAGTTAGGACCCAATAAAGAAGGATGATTTATGAAATATTGGCAGTAAATTTAGAAATTAGTGTCTTTAATTGCATTAAAAATGTCATATTCCTTTTGTTTTAGTAGTGTCGTCGTGGTGGAGCTCGAGTGGCTTGGTGCTGCCCGTGCTGGTGGCCGCCGGCTGATCGTCCCCATCAAGTCCACCGCTTCCTCTATATACAAGGGATACAATTGTGGTTTCTTATTTTGATAATTATATCTACCTAATATTTATTGAGATTTTAGTGCGATATTACAATGACGTACCTTTCACATTTCAAAAATATAATTTTTAATATACTTTTTCAGTTACCTTTTTATAAAATAATGATAATCAAATTTTATGATATTCAGCATCGAAAGATATTCTAACTTTATTTGTTTTTTCAATTTGAAGAGATAAATTATTGCCCAATTCGTCTCAAATTAAGTGATTTGTAATCTTAACTGGGACATGATAATATAAGATACATATATTTCATTTTTTTATAAGAAATAAGATTTTTAGTCTCTCCTATTTTATTTGTGAAAAACTTTGGAACGGGTGTGTATGGTGGTGGGCTAGCTCGTCTTCATAATTAGAATAAAATACTTCCCCCATTCCGCTTTAGCAGTCCCGATCACTTTTCTGCAGTCGTTTCATAAAAATGATAACAAATAATTAAAGCGAAAAAATGGTAAAGTAAAAAAGAGAATAATACATAGAAGAGATTAAACATGCATATATAGGTGTTTTTCTCAATTTCATGAATTGGATTGCATCAAAATATATAATAATTATTTTTTGAGGTTATCAACTGATTCTTTGAACTTTAAAACTAATTCACACTTCTTATCTTCCGCATTATAATTAGAGTTATAAACAACAAGCACTACATGACAGTATGGAAAATTGAACATTGATCTATTGATGTTATATATACTTTTGGTTTGTGTTTATCTTATTTTCTAGCATAAGTTTCTAGTTCTTTTTTCACTTTTTATATGAACATAATCGTCTCATTCAAACTCTAATACATTTTCGTGCCCATTTGCAGATTTTGTTGCATTAAATTAAGATCAAAAACACTAATTCAAAATGACTTAATATCTTTCGGTTATGAGTGAACTTCATGTTCTCTTTGTGAACCATGAATGGAGTTGTTTATACACCACAAGCCTGATGGAATTATGCCAGTACAGAGGTATATATACTTTTGATGTTTCAATAAATTTATGTGCAAGTTGTATCGGTATAGTCATATAAGAATACTGCTCTTTATTACACATTATAAAAAAAAAGACATAAACGTGTCTGACTTTCCTAATTTTGCTTTGACTGATGTTTACTCATCTTCTTCAATTGTCAACATTCAGTCAATGATGAAAAACAAACACTTGTATCTAACATTAGTAGTTAATTATGGAGTTTGAAAAATAAGCTTTTATGGAATCACATTTATTAACATCACAAATTTCAGTTCATTTCAATTCATCTTCAAATTTTAATTTACTATTATAGACTAAAAATAAAATAATAATGACGTTAGATGCCTTCTTATATTGACCTATTTTATTTGGTTTTGCGTTCTGAGGTGTTTTGCCTTTAACGCAGCCCCAAACATTATAACATAAGTATATCCAATAAAAAATGAAAGAAAGATCCAATAACATGTCATAAAGATATATAATGATTATTTTAATTTATAGTTAATTTCCATGAATAATCTTGTATTTCACCTAAAAAAATCTATATACGTTATAGGGGATGTAATCAATTGCTAACTAATTACCAATCCCAAATTGAGACCAATTTTCAACTATTAGATTAGAAGATCTTGTGGTTAATATAATGCCAAGTGTAATATATTTTAAATTTAAATAATTATTAATTAAATTAAAAGGGTATTAATGTCAAATCCTATATGTAGTAATTATAACTAACTATTTTCTCTCTCCTCAAAATCATCTCAAATCTTTAAATTTACGTAACTCTCTCAATTTAAATTATTTTTTCGCAAAAAATATATCAAATTAAAGATAATTTAATAAGGATTCCAACGAGATCTCAATTGCATATGTTCCGACGACGTTCGGATGATGAAATTTGATATTTTTTATTTTAGTTTTCGTAAATGTTGATACCCAAATTTTTATCAACAAATACATCAAAAAATCTCAATAAAACCATGTAAAAATCTCAATAAATATGTGTTGATATTTTCTTGTACTAATGTTGATATTCTTATATCATATTGTTGATATTTGTAATACACAATGTTGATATAAAAAAACACTCACGAAAATGATCATATGATAACATAATGACGATATTACCCTTTTGTTGATATTTTGTCTACTATTTATTGAGATTTGTGAGCTTTAATCTCATCCACTCATTTTAAAATCCAAGGGTGAAAATTTAGTCTTGATTTTGGATTAGGGTGCTATAAGCATTAGAATAAGACCCTATGTTATAGTATTTCATAAGCTTAACTCTATCTATAATTATGTATTTGACCCCTATACATTACATTTTCTTTTATATTAATTTCTAAATATTTTCAATAGGTTAAATTTATTTTCTTCTTTTTTATTTATTTTATCCTTTTTTTCGTATTTTAGTTACTCCTGTCCAACTTGCTGGCGATGTTATCGCAATATTATTAAATGGAAAGACGAAAATCGATTTGATCATAGCAAATATCACCACATTTGATGTATAAAAGATTCTTGAACTAGCAGTAAGCATGGAGATACCAACAATTTGCAAGTGTTAAAATTTTTAAATTTTGTCCCACATCGACTTAGTGAAGATCCTAGCTCATCTATATAAGTATGGATAATCCTCCCTCTTATAAGTTTTTTTAAGGGATGAGTGGCTCATTTCTAATACTCCCTCCGTCCCGCTTCAGCAGTACTCTTTTCTATATTATTCTCTCTTACTTTACCATTTCCTCACTTTAACTATTTTTTATTATTTTTACAAAAAGAGGGCAGTAAAGTCAATGGGACTGTTAAAGCGGGACGGATGGAGTATGATATTTGAGCGGACCCAAGTCGATGATAAATTATCTCTTTATCTCTTCTCTTGCCTACCTCCGTAAAGTCCGATGCGTCATTCCGGCCCACACGTGAGAGGGCGTGTTAAAATGGAAAGTTGATCACTTGTGGTGGGACGGAGGGAGTATTAATATTGCATTAAAAATACACTACAGCAAAAAAGACCGGAGTTCGACATTTTTTAATACTATTAAGGACACTAATTTGTGTTTCTAATTAATACTAGAAATCACCTTTCGAGTGATTGAATAGTGTTAAAACTCTTATTTTATTTCCAAAAGAATAAACAGATTATTTTTGTCATAATGTTGTTATGTTTTACATTTAATGGATGTTTATTACATGTTTAAATGTATAAGTAACTTAACAAAGTCTAAATCTTTGTTTTAGTAGACCGGTTGTGGGCGTCGTTCACTTTAAGATAACACGGTCAGTTCTGAACAAAGAAAAAGAAGAATTTCACAACCTAGATAGGCTTAGACTACCTATCGTGAAAGGTTGCAATGTCAGTTCGATTATTTCTAAGCCTTACTGAAATAAGATGACGTTCGTGTGGTATAGCAATGTCAGTCCGATTATTTCTTAAGCATTTAAATGTTTGGAAACCATCTTGTAAATGCACAAGCAAACACAATGTAATAATAATATTGATTCTATTCGTGCGAAACTGCTCGAATAATACTGAATTGAGTTAAAAGTGGATTGTAGAGTTTTTGTACACAAACAATATACTATTCGTGCTCGAAACATGTTTTTCAGTAAACCAAACCTAACAATGATGCTGCGTACTTGTTTGAACTAAGCAAAAAGAGGACAACTACAATAAGCAGTTGCGAAAAAAAATATTACCTACATCCCATAATAAGAGTCACATTTCAATTTTACCATAAACGGTAAGTAGGCCTCAAATTTCATCAACTTATTTCACTCACATTTTATTATTACACTAATTTATATAAATGATACCCATACTCCACTAACCACTATTTTAAAAGCCGGACTGGACCCGCCGGTCGGACCGGTTTTGGCCGCGAACCGGTGCTTAGCCCGGTCTGGTTCACACTAATAAACCAGTTGACATTTGGACCGTTTTGGACTGGGTAAACCGGCCGATTTGATCGGAAATCGGGAACTGGTTGAACCGGTTTTTTCCATTTACTAGTATTTTCTTAAAAATATAAAATTGATCCTAACAAGAATCAACCCCTTGACCTATTTGTTATTAAAGCATGACCTCTGCCACTCCACCACTTCCATATTTGTGACATAACATTAACTTTAATTATAATTATACGCAATAAAACTCTGAAATTTGTTATCTATATTCAATAGTATTATATTCTTGTAACTAAATAACTAACAATTTATGCATATGAAGTTATTGTGATTAAGAAAATCATTAATATATATATATATATATATATATAGAGTCCCATTATCCACAAATCCTCTCTTAATGACCGAACTAGAGACCAAATTTGGGCCCTTAGATGTAGTTTTTAATGGATGAGATTAGACCATGCTTTATTAATTTCACTCCTTCATTAGGTAAACAATTTACTTCAATCCAGGGGTATTTTGGCCAAAATACATTTAGGGTAAAATTTTTGCAGCAACCTTCATTCAATTCACGTGATTTTCTTCATTTTCAATTCTCTATTTATCTTCTTCTCCAAAATCGACGAATTTCTTCTACAAATCGACGAATCTTCTGCAAATCAACGGATCTTATCATCAATTGAATTGAATCTCATCCTCCTCCGATGAGCTCAGCTGCAGCAGCAGCATACTACTACACCGGATGCGAACACGACTACGAGCCGCACTTCCTCGATTCCTGCTCCCTCTGCGGCAGATCGCTCTGCCAAAACAACGACATCTTCATGTACAGGTAAAATTAGGTGAAAATCCAAGAGATTTGGAGCTGAATTGGTTAGCGGAGTTTCTAATTTGGTGGATTTTTGCAGAGGGAACACGCCGTTCTGTAGCCAGGAGTGCAGGCAGGAACAGATAGAGATGGATGAGGCGATGGAGAAGAAGAAATGGAAGAGGTCTTCTTCCTCCAAGAGATCGAGCGCTGCGAGACAGAGCTCCGACGAATCTGACATCAATAAAGCTGTACGCACTGGAGTAGTGGCTGTGGCCTGAGATTATAAACTTGATTTCAAATAATTAAGTATACAGTATTTGAGAAGAGACTACTGATAAGTTCATCGGTGAATTCACAACAACTGGATTCATTATAACAACAATTTAGTTCATTCAGTTGTGTTATTACCTCATTATAACAACAATTTAGTTCAATAAGAGTCGAATTGATGGCATACTTCAATGTGCAAATAACACATCAGTTAAAGATGTTACTTCATTATAATGTTTTATTACTTCATTTTTGTTGTGATTTACTTCATTATTATGTATTATTACTTCATTTTAGTAATAAAACCTACTGTATAAATAGATCATTTATATTACTTCATTATCATAACTTATTACTTCATTATATGAATTCAATACTTCATACTAACTAGATTATAGTTAATAGGAAAACAGATCATTTATATTACTTTATTATCATAATTTATTACTTCATCTTATCAATTTACTATTTTATCAAAAAGAATATGTAGTTCATTTTAATGTGTTATAACAACAATTTAGTTCAATAAGAGTCGAATTTATGGCATACTTTAATGTGCAAACAACACATCAGTTAAAGATGTTACTTCATTATAATGTTTTATTACTTCATTTTTGTGGTGATTTACTTCATTATTATGTATTATTACTTCATTTTAGTAATAAAACCTACTGTATAAATAGATCATTTATATTACTTCATTATCATAACTTATTACTTCATTATATGAATCCAATACTTCATACTAACTAGATTATAGTTAATAGGAAAACAGATCATTTATATTACTTTATTTTCATAATTTATTACTTCATCTTATCAATTTACTATTTTATCAAAAAGAATATGTAGTTCATTTTAATGTGTTGTAACAACAATTTAGTTCAATAAGAGTCGAATTGATGGCATACTTTAATGTGCAAACAACACATCAATTAAAGATGTTACTTCATTATAATATTTTATTACTTCATTTTTATTGTGATTTACTTCATTATTATGTATTATCACTTCATTTTAGTAATAAAACCTACTGTCATTTATATTACTTCATTATCATAACTTATTACTTCATTATATGAATCCAATACTTCATACTAACTAGATTATAGTTAATAGGAAAACAGATCATTTATATTACTTTATTATCATAATTTATTACTTCATCTTATCAATTTACTATTTTATCAAAAAGAATATGTAGTTCATTTTAATGTGTTGTAACAACAATTTAGTTCAATAAGAGTCGAATTGATGGCATACTTTAATATGCAAACAACACATCAATTAAAGATGTTACTTCATTATAATATTTTATTACTTCATTTTTACTTTGATTTACTTCATTTTTATGTATTATTACTTTAAAGCGAATTGACGGCCACCGGCGGGAAGGACAGCCACAGCAAGGTCCTGACATCGCGAGGGCTAAGAGACCGCTGCGTTCGATTAGCGGTTAACACCGCGATCGAATTCTATGATTTGCAGGACCGATTAGGCTACGAACAGCCGAGCAAGGCGGTGGAGTGGCTGCTCGCGGCAGCAGCTAGCTCGATTGCAGAGTTGCCGCAGATCAATTCCCCCTTTCCGGCGGCGGTCGGTGGTAGCAGCAGCTTCGAGACCTCGATTTCCAGATCTGAGAAGACGGTTAAGGAAAATGAGAAAGAGAAATCTTCTTATGTTGCTTCCTTCACCGAGCTATTGAGCGGAGGCAAGGATGCATCCGATGAGAATTCCAATAGCGAAGCGGCCAGGCTGGCGGTGGCAAGCGGGCAGCGAAGTAGCGAGGTGGAGGGAGCGGTGGTCATAGAAGCACTAATGAGGGAGAGAAAGAGAGCTAGAGAAGAGGATACGGTGGCGCCTTCTCTACGATGAGAGAGAATTGTAGAGAAAGAAGTTGGTTGGAATTGGGAAGTGAGGATGAGCTGCACATTACTAAACTACCCTTTACCAATTTAATTGAGTAAAAAATTCAGAAATTATTAATAACCATTAGATGTGATTAATGCATGGATGAGATTTAGTCTCTAGTTCGGCCCTTAAGAATGGTTCGACATTGATCACAACTCTATATATATATATATATATATATATATATATATATGGGAGTGATCAATTGCTAACTCATCCCTTAGTTGCTAACTACAACTAATTTAAGACCATAAGATTTTAGAAATCTTGTGATCTACAATTTGCCATGTGTAATTTCGTTTTTCATTTTTTAATATTAAAAAGATAATAGTAAGTATCAAATTTAGGGTTTAGAAATATAATGTCAATACAGTGTATGAAATACATCAACACGAAGACATAATAATGTCAACACAATTTCATATTGACATTTTACAAGCATAATATTGACATATTATGTAGGTGTATTGACATAAATCTGTTCGTAAAAAATACGAAAATTAAAAAAAAATTTAATTTTTTTCAAATTTTGACGTCGGAACATATGCATGTAGTATATCGTTGGAATCCTTATAAAATTATCATTAATTTGATATATGTTATATGAATTTAAAGTTTTGGGATTTCTTTTAAAAGTTAGTCATAACTAACTTGACATTAATACCCCTATTGATTTTTATTAGAATTAATCTTATAGCCTTATTGACGTTTTTGTTGATCGTATTGACATTTTGTGGTTGATGATCTATGCCTTTAATTTGAATATCTAATGGCTATTATTGAGTTGTAGTTAGCAATTAAGCATTGAGTTAGCAATATAACACTCCCCAATATATATATATATATATATATATATATATATATAGGATTGTGTTAAAATGACAACACCTCTTAAAGTAACACCATACCACCATTCCTAGCCAATCATTTGTACATGTGGACGAATAATAAGCTGCCATGTGGCAATCATAAAAATTTCTCAAGGGTAAATTTTTGCGGACTGCAATATCCAATACACTAGACTGCAATTTTTCCCGACTGCAATATCCAATACGCCAGACTGCAATCTATAGATTGCAGTCTGGCGTTTATACTATTGCAGTCTAGCATATATAATATTGCAGTCTAGCGTGGTGTCACAGTGTCATTTTAAGAATGTTGTCATTTTAACGCACCCCTATATATATATATATATATATATATATATATATATATATATATATATATATATATATTATATAGGGATGTATGGGCACACTATGGTGCCACCTTAATTAAAGTGACAACTTAACTCTATTTATAGCCATCCGATCTCCTAATTAGATGGTTGAGATTGATTTGTAGAATCAGAGCATGGATTGCTTGGTTAGTAACATATTATTGCTTATAAGGATAATTCTGTCTTTTTGCTGAAATTGAAACTGATACGGGAGTGGAAAATCCCGATAAATTTGGGCGATGATTCATGATATTTTTCTCCCACTTCGCAATAACTCTTTCCCACTAACTTGAAAACAGAATCACCATTCTCTCTCCCCAATCGACCTTTCTCTCTTTCTCTCTTTTATTCAATTACCGATTTCATTCCTAATTTACAATAAACCCATTACTAATTTACAATAAACCCTAGGTCAGTGGCGCTTTCTGCTAGGCATCTCGCGACGAAGCTCCGAAATTCGCCACGTTGGGCAAGTCATCGCTGGTTGTTCATCGCCCGACGCTTCGGCCTCATGCTCGTGATCTTTGGGTCCGATTTTCGATTAATTATTGCTTAGTCTGACCTGTTTAGTGGTTGTTTAGATTCTATTGCTTATTTTTGAATTGCTTATTGCTTATTTTTTAATTGCTCATTGCTTATTGCTACATCACGTTGCCCTAAGCAAACCTAAATTTCCAGTTCACCACCATCAGTCAAAAATTCGGATTGCTTATTGCTTTTGTTTATTTGTTGTTGCTTATATTGCATTGTTCATTGCTAATTGCATACACGGGCTGTTGTTGCTTTGCACAATAATGTAGATTTTCGATTTATTATTGCTTAGTCTGATTGCATAGTGCTTATTTAGGTTTTACAGCTTATTGATTATTGTTCTATTGCTTTTTTTCGAACTGCTTATTGCTTATTGTATATGTTGATTGGTTATTCTTGTATTGCGTCGTTAGTTGCTAATTGCCAGAACGGGTTGTTGTTGCTTTGCATAATAATGTGTTTGTAATTGCTTATTTGTACCTAATATTTGCTTTGTTTGTGGTGGCTCCATTTAGGATCTATAATTAATGACTTCCTGGAATGCATTGTATGACTTGGTGCTTGCTTGTTATGTCTTTGAAATTGCTTGATAAAGGGATTGGTATTTATTATGGTTGCTACATTTAAAACTTATTCTTCTTGGCTTGGATTCATATGCTGTGAATCCGGTTAGGTGTGGTTTGCTATCGGATATATGTCCTTTTTTTTAAATACGGGATGACGTTGGGTGTGGTTCCTCGAAACCAATTACGCTTGATTGATCCTTAGTAATTGCTTGGTTCTATTATATTGTTGGCTTGGTTGGAAACTGATTTTTTTTGCTTATTAATGACTGGAAATTTGCTTGTTCACAAGATATTATCTGATTAGAATAATGACGTTTGTGTGCGTAATAATGGATGAGTCATTGTTTGTTTCTGCCATATGAGTTGCTTGCTTAACAATTAGTTTTGTAAATGCTCAAAAGAAGTATTAGTTTTGTTTGTATTTATTTTGGTCGTGCAACACAGGACGCAATTATACAATGCTGAGAAAGAGGAAGACAACCGAAGAGCCTGAGATAGAAGAGGAATGCGAAAGACAATTTGCAAAAGCTCAAAGTCGATCCGAAAATGAGGGTTGATCAGGGAAAAATTCTGATAAAGACAAATAACTATGAATGGTGAATGATATTTTTTGAATGTTGAAAAGATGGCGGCAGAGTACCCCAAACCTTGAATAGTGAATGCTATTGTTTTAGAAAAATGACAATAACTTTGTTTTGTTTTGTTTTGTTAGGAATATTGGTTTATTTTGGTGTAGTTACTGGTGGTTTCAGAATTTCTTTTGTGGTTGTACTTTTTGCATGTGACATGCATAGAAAAATACGTTAGGACACTATATATAGGCAAACAAAATAAACTAATGATTTTCAAACCAAGCAAATTCTAAAACATAAACAATAAAAAATACTTATAAAATCAAGCAAGTTGCGATACAAATCCAATGTTGATTATGAAAGTACATCAAGGGCTAGTCAAATTCAATTAATTATAAATTGACATGTTATATATGATACGCAATTTGGGAAGAATAACCAAGCATTAAAATAAATGTTACCAAGCAAGATGATACGCAACAACTTCTTCTAATAAAAGTTTTCTCACGGACAAATTTCCTTAATCACAAAGCGAAATGAAGCAAAGCCATATTAAACCAAATTAATGGCTAGTTGATTTGTATTGATAGGGTGTAAAAGAACATTAGTAAAAAGCAATATATATAGTAAAAAGCAATATAGAACATTAGTAAAAAGCAATTTTGAACATTATTGACGAATCCGGAATACATGCCACTGATAAGCAATTTTAAACTAGGAATCAAGCAATATTAAACATCTAACCAAACATGTTGATATTCTACATCCGAAGTCAAATAAGAAAGCAAAAAACTAATGTAATAATCAATCTATCACAATGATATGCAACTGCGGATTCAGTGGGCAGCAATAAAAGTAAAGTATATAAGATTTGGTTCCACGTTTCCGAGTGTCGAAACCAGCTTCACGAGCATAAGCGTCGTAGAAAGCAATTCCGTCGTCCAAGCTGTTGAATTTCTTGCCAATGAATGATTTTACTTTGTTAGGGCAGTCGGGCACACAAGTAACGGCATATGGTACAGAATAAGCAATTTTTATAAAAGAGGAAAGCAATACAAGGTACTAAATCAAGCAATCATAACTACATATGATATAGAATAAGCAATTTCTATAAAAGAGGAAAGCAATACAAGGTACTAAATCAAGCAACCACAACTGCATATGAAATAGAATAAGCAATTTCTATTAAAGAGGAAAGCAATACAAGGTACTAAATCAAGCAACCATAATTGCATATGATATAGAATTGCATATGATATAGAATAAGCAATTTCTATAAAAGAGGAAAGCAATACATGGTACTAAATCAAGCAACCATAACTGCATATGATATAGAATAATCAATTTCTATAAAAAATGAAAGCAATACAAGGTACTAAATCAAGCAACCATAACTGCATATGATATAGAATAAGCAATTTCTATAAAAGAGGAAAGCAATACAAGGTACGAAATCGAGCAAACATGCGATTCAAAATCAGTGTTAAATAAAAGCACAACAAGCACTTCCATGCAAGCACAGACAATATGTAAAGCGATAGAATTGGTCGTCGATTATTAATTTGAGACAACAACCAGAGATATTTTAACAACTAACATATGCAATTTCAGTCCAATACGTAAGCAACCGAACATATTTAACCAAACAATCTGACTTACGAATTCTGTATGGTGTAATAGAACTGCTCATTTACGAATTCAACTAGGAAGATACAAATATGAACTCCGTGAGATTTAATCACAAATTCAAAAACTTCATTTATGAATTCAACTAGAAAGATACAAATTCAGTAGTTACATATCAAATTCGTTAAATTGATTTAACATATCAAAATTTACAACTACACGATTACATAAAATAGAATCACATATCGAAAACCAACAAACTGAAACCACACAATTACACGATTACACAATCAGAATTGCTTCTTACCGTCTACAAAATCAGTGAAATGGAAGTCATCGGGAACATCATTCTCCAAGGATTGACTACTGATCATAATTGAAGGAAGAATTACAGATAACAAAATGAAAATAGCGCTGGAGATTAAAAGATTTGCAGAGACTGAAAATACAGATTGCTGTTTTTTGCTAAAGATTTGATAAATTAATGTAAAAAATAGAAGAAGGAGAGAAGGAGGAAAGACCGTGTTTTATGTTTAGAGAGAAACAGCTGGAACTGAGCTTTCCAGTTATAGCCTTTTGCATATTTTAATTCATTTTTTCAAAAAAATCGAAAACTGGCAAGTGACATATTAAAATTGCATCTCCATCAAAATCTAACGGCTCAGATTGGTGGCACAGTGTCACATATATATATATATATATATATATATATATATATATAGGGTTTTGATCTATGAAGACCAGATTTAAATACAGAAACGCAGAACACGGTCATACGTAGAGCATTTTTAGGTCATAGTTAGTTTATTATTAGGTCATGCTTTGTTAGTATGACCTAAAATGATCTTAACATGACATAAACTCAAATATTATAATATGACCTAAAACTACTTAATTATGACCTTCCGTGTTTTGGGTTAATTATTGACCCTTAGATCATCTAATCCTAGGGCCAAGATTTGGGCTGCATTTCTGGGTTTAAATGCATTCTTATTTTGATCATCTCCCTATATATATATATATACATACAACATTGATGTTAGTTATTAGTTATTACTGTAAATTAGTTAGTATTTGATCACACACCTATATATATATATATATATATATATATGTTTCTTAACTTAAATACGTATAAATTTAGGGCTCGTTTGATAAGAAAGATGAGATATACTAAGATTTGTTAAATAAGATAAGAAATGCAGGCTTCGTGTCAAGATAAGCTCGGATGAAGGTTTTTTTCGTTGTTGTTTGGTAGACAAGAAATTATCTAGATTTTTGTATTAATAAATCATAATAAATGAGGTAGAAATGCTATCCGACCAAATTTATGAGATACATATCTTTGTATTTTAAGGAAAAATTTGCGGGCTTGGATGGGCCATAGAGAAAACCACGGGCTGACATAATAGGTTAACTATGATATCAAACATTTAGAAATAGTCATGTAAGTATCTATATCTAGGCATTACTAACCTATCAAACGGGCTCTTAATGTTTTATAGTACTCCATATGTTTAATTGTATTTATCATTTATTATGTTGTAACGATATTTTATAATCCAATAAATTAAAATTACATATAATTATATATAAATTTTAATATTTTATGCATAAAAATAGTATTTAATTTTATTTATCATCTGCTAGATTTGAATTATGTTTACCGTTTCTAGGGTCATCCTCCATTGCTTATAGCATCATAATCTAAAATTAAGACCAAATCTACACCCTTAGATTTTAAAATGAGTGGATGAGATTGAACCTTACGAATTTCAATAAATAGTAGACAAAATATCAACAAAAGGGTAATATCGTCATTATGTGATCATATGATAATTTTCGTGAGTGTATTTTTATATCAACATAGTGTATTACAAATATCAACAATATGACATAAGAATATCAAGACTAGTACAAGAAAATATCAACACATATTTATTGAGATTTTTACATGGTTTTATTGAGATTTTATATGCATTATATTGAAATTTTTTGATGTATTTATTTATAAAAATCTGGTTATCAACATTTACTAAAATTAAAATAAAAAATATCAAATTTCATCATCCGAATGTCGTCGGAACATATGCAAATGAGATCTCGTTGGAATACTTACAAAATTATCTTTAATTTGATATATTTTTTGCGAAAAATAATTTAAATCGAGAGAGTTACGTAAATTTAAAGTTTTAAAATGATTTTAATGAGAGGGAATTGACATTAATAACCCATATTTTTATTTAATAATTTTCTTAATTAAAAATATAGTCCATGTGACATTATTTCAACCACTAGATCTCCTATCTGATGGCTAAGATTTGGTTTTAATTTGGGATTGTTAATTAGTTAGCAATTGATCACTCCCCACCATTTCTATACTTTAATTATATTTTATTTAAATGAAACACAACTTTTTTTAATTATTTTTGTATAATAATGTATATTTGATCATGACTAAATATATTTTTATTAAATATACTATGTATATAATATGATTAAATTTTATTTGTGATGTATAAATAATACAATATTTGATTAGGGGAGTGATCAATTGCTAACTCATCATTTAATTGCTAACTACAACTAATTTAAGGCCATAGGATTTTAGAAAACGTGTGGTCTACAATTTGCCACGTGTAATTTTCGTTTTTATTAATAAAATAAAATAAAAAGATTAAAAAAACGCCAAATTAGGGTTTTAGATGAAAATGTCAATATAGTGTTTCGGAAATATCAACACAATGCTTTGAGAATGTCAACATGATGCTTTAAGAATGTTAACCCATTGCTTATATTGACATTTTAAATGTATTATATTGGCATATTTTTATATAGTATGTTGACATTTCTGCTTTACGAAAAAATTGAAAAATTTTTGAATTTTTTTTCAAATTTTGACGTCTGAACATATGCATATATGATATCGTTGGAATCCTTATAAAATTATCTTTAATTTGATATATGTTATATGAATTTAAAGTTTTGGGATTTCTTTTAAAAGTTAGTTATAACTAAACATGTAGTTAATTGACATTAATACCCCTATTGATATTTTATGGAATTAATCATATGGCTTTATTGACGTTTTTTGTTGATCGTATTGATATTTATTGGTTGATGATCTAGGCCCTTAATTTGAATATCTAATGGCTATTATTTAGTTGTAGTTATCAATTAGGTATTGAGTTAGCAATATAACACTCCCCTATTTGATTATATATAAAATTTTAAGTTTTTTTTATAGTATATATTTAATTATATACAGTATAACGGTTTGACCAGTGGTTCAACCGGTCGAATCAGTTGAACCGTGAATCAGTAGCCTCGTCGGTTTGCTTGCCAGTCCGATTTTTAAAACATTGCCGGTAACTTTTTCTACTTACTATTGTAATTTGGACTATGTCCAGACAAGTTTGTGCATAAACTCCACATAAACATTCAACATTCACGAGTTAACACAGTACAGATTAACCATAAATTTGATCAAAGAACCAAATTAAATTCAAAGTTGAACAAAAAATTTATCATAACTTCATAATTTCAAAGAAATTCAGCTAAAACCTAGTTTTGAGGCCAAGGACTTTTGATCGAAGAGAAATGGTGGGCTAAGAAGATTTAATACATCAAAATTAGAGGATTTAGAATTTCAATTTCGATTTCCATCAGCTTTTCATTAAATACGAAACTCAACAAATCGGATTGATGGTAACAAATTTGGATTATTACCTAATTATTAATCTATTGATCATAGAGATGAAGTAGCTAGGGCACACACAGATGCAGAGAGAGCGGGCAGCACACAACGAAGAGAGCGAAACAGGGGGAAGTAACACACATCATATTTTTTTTCATTTTAATATGACCCATTTTCAATTTTGACCCGGAATATCACGACCGCACTTTGCTAATAGCAAAGCCGGAAACCGTGGCTAGGGGTGGAAAATAAGAAGAGGGGAACAGAAAGGGGATAAAACAATGACTGAATATATACTTAGAAGTAAGGGGGAAAACAATTTCAAACCAACTTTTAATCACCAGAACTTGAATGAAAATCTTACATTTTAATAAATAATTATCAGAGTAACAGTCGATGTCATCTAGAACCTTAGTACGCAGTGGAACGAACACGGTCACATGTATGGGGACATGCACCGCCGAGAGCCTCTACTTAAAATAAAAGGAAAATCATAACTCTGCAGCATTCTCCACCGTCACTGCTCAACCTGCACATTTAGAAATATATGCAGGGCTGAGTATAAAAATACTCAGTGTACACATTGCCGAAATATACATACATAAAATGAAAATATTGTCATGCCATCACAGTAACACTCGAGGGTTTTTTCTTAAAAGGCCCAAGCTTACTAAATTCTTTGTGAGCTAAAGTTCGACCAATCAGTCTAAGTTCTTTCTTTCTTTTCGCCATATCTGAACACCAAGTGCCGTGGAGATGGTGCTCTCTCACGGTCACCTAACTTTTTCTCCAGCCGGGGAGGTGGCCACCTCCCACGGCCTCCATAACTTTATTTGTGACCCGTGGAAGGTGGCCACCTTCCACAGCCACTTGTGTACACTAATCCGAGTAGGGACACCACCCTCACTTGGACCCGAATTCGATTTTTACGTTCCAACCAAACAGATAGGCATAAAACAAATCATTTATGGCAAGACAACATCATTTACATAAACAACAAACATAGATTCACATTTTCATATTTTCATCCGAATTAGTATGTAGGATAGAAAAGTTCACCTCGTTCGTTTAATTTCCTTAGCTTGATTTTCTCGTTCCGACCTTAACTTGCGGAGATAACCTTTTTCAAGATAGTATAATATAATATAAAATACTAATCAGACTTCAAGAAATTCTTAAATTTTAATAGGAATGCATGCCTCCTAATTAAGTCCTCTCATTTTTCGCTTATCCTTTAAAACTTTTGAAACTCATATATTATTTAATACTCCTTTCACTATTCCCGGCTTCGACTAATTTGGAACTCCATACTTTACTATGAATTTTACTCCCGCAAAACTTTAACAAAACCAAAGATCAATTATTTTAGCTTAGCTACACGTTAAAAGGAACTATATATATAAATACTAATTGAAGCTTAATTTAAAACTTAGGCTAAGATTTAATATTAAATCCCTCCCAAAAAAAATTCATATTTCAAAATTGGGCCAAGACTTCCTTTTATTTTGAACCCAAATAATTAAATTTTTGAAACTGGGCCTCCTTGGTATATTTACCGCAGCCCCCAAATTTATTAAAAGGAGTTGGGCCCGGATTTAAACTTTTCCATTCAATTAGTCAAATGAATTAGTATTTCCTAGCCCAACAATCAAAATAACACACACAAATGAGTACCCACTTCATCTCCATCATCCTAATTAGATGTGAGAGAAGTTCCCACTTCTCACTACCAGCTACTGCCGCGGCCATCATGCCCCAGCGCTGCCGTCCGTCACCGCCTCCGGCGGCGCTCCTCTCCATCTCCCTCTCTTTCTCCCGAAATTTGCTCCCAAGTTCCGACACCCAAATCGAGGACCTCCGTCATTGATTCATGTTGTTTCTCCGCCACCGTGCTGCATCATCGCCGTTCGCTGTCGTCGCTTGGCGCCGCAACATCACAGCTCGGCAGCAATCGGTCCTCTCAGCTTCAAAGCTAAGTCTTAACTCTCGTTTCTGTTCTTAAATTCCAGTTATTGAAATCAAGTTATTAGAATTATTGGTTATCGGTTTAGTTTCGGGCCATTGTTAGGATTTCTTGCTTGAATTACAGTTTATGCAACTTATGCAAAATATTTATGTGAACAAGCTGAAGGAGAAGAGGTATTGAAACTGGATCGATGGACTGTACCTTTCTTGAGGGAGAATTGTTTGAAGACTTGGTATCCACTCCAAAGTTGATGACTGAACCTCTCACCTCTGCTCTCTATTTTGTTTGCAAAATAAGTAGTTGGAAAAATTGTGAGTAGGAGTTACAACGTGTAACAAAAAGGAGGAATGGGGACGCGTGGAGTGGGGAATGAAAGCCACGCCTGGGGTGAAGCAGGAATTGATCTCATTGGTTACTTTGGTTAAACTTCACAATTGGACTCCAAAAATATAAAATTTTCTTATAGTATAAAATTAAGCCCACAATTGCTTTTAGAAATAAATCCTTTTATTTTCATTATGCTTTATTTCTTGGATTTTAAATTCCTTTCACAAAATTTGACACTCAAGACTTTGGTATTATGCCAAAACTAAATATAAATTAAGATTTCCCTTTATCGATCTTAAGCATTTAATATTTTTTTTAATCGGTGAAGATTATATAAAAATTTTCGGCTACCCATTCGACGTCCTTTCGAGTTCAATTAAAAAGAAAGGAAACGCCGGGATGTTACACGGAAAATATCCGTGTCTTTTTTTTTATTTTTAATTTGACCCGTTTTTCATGGAATTTGATTACAATTCTCTTGTTAAATTATGGAATTAATGGAATTAGAATTCAATTTCATATTAAATTGTTGTTGTGATACTGAACATTAGATTTGGAATTGGAGCCTAACACTCACACTTGTGACAACAAAATTTTATTGCTTATGCATTCTTTAACGAGGTGTGGGGTTATTTCTCAATAGAAAAAAGGAAAAGTTCGAAAAAGAACTTAAAATAGTGGAAAGTTAGCTGAATATATTCAATAAAAATAAAGTTATGCAATTACATTATGGCTGGCCACAACGTTTGTCTTTGTAAATTTTATTAAAATAATTACTAAATTAATCATCTTATTTAATATTCCATCTGTCCCGCTTTAGCAGTCCTATTGACTTTTCTGCACTCGTTTTGTAAAAATGATAATAAATAGTTAAAGTGGAGAAATAATAAAACAAAAAAGAGAATAATATAGATAAGACTCTTCTCTATATTATTCTCTTTTTTACTTTATTATTTCTCCATTTTAACTATTTATTATCATTTTTACAAAACAAGTGCAGAAAAGTCAATAGAACTGCTAAAGCGGGACAGAGGGAATATTCAATTATCTTTATAGCATTATCTATTTCTACTTATTTGAGAAGATGATTTGACTCAAATAAGAGGGTATGATTGTCATAAGTATATTTTTTAGGTGAATCTTGAACTGTGACTATATAAGCCACATGTCCAAAGTTTTTGGTTCGAAGAATTTTGCAAATGTACGTGGCAAGTTAAATATCGATGACCTTATCCATTTAGATCAACCAAGCAAGAATAGAACGAACCAAAAATAAAAGAAGGTCAAAGGAAGCACATGAATTAAAGGATCTCTTACCTTGCATAGACTTTTTGTATTTTGGATATTTATTTTCACCATCTTTTACATTTAATAATCTTCTATTAAGGAGTAACTCTGTAAAATATACAATTATATTCAATTGACTCAGTTTATATCTATATGGAAGAGACGCCAGAGGCTTCATTTAGCAAAAATTTCAATCATTCCATATCAAGTGACATAATGATCTATTAAGGAGTAACTCTGTAAAATATACAATTATATTCAATTGACTCAGTTTATATCTATATGGAAGAGACACCAGAGGCTTCATTTAGCAAAAATTTCAATCATTCCATATACATAATGAGTTTGATCCGTCTCACCCAGGGATGGATCCAATATATTGGTAGGTGGGGCATATGCCCCTCAAATTTATATATATATATATATATATATATATATATATATATATATATATACACGCGATGTAATCAAATGCAAACTTTAAATATTGTACAAACTTCAAACTATAATTTGGACAGTTAGAAAATGTCGACAAATGACGAAATAACAGTAACAAAAAATGTCAACACAATGTCAACTGTTGACAATGTGTTGACATTGTGTTGTAGATATTTTTTCATCGGTTGACATTTTCTAACAGTTCAGAATATAGTTTAGAGTTTGTACCATATATAAAGTTTTCATTTTATCACTACCCTATATAAATATCTATACTTTTTTGCTAATTTATACTTCTTATTCACTAAATGCACCTTCTTAAATTCTTCAAAATTTTATATATATATATATAATTTTGCCCACTTGAGATTATTTTCTAGCTCCGTCCCTGGACTCACCGATAATTCATTAACAAATGAAAACATAAATAGATGCAATTATACCGGCATTGATCATTTTTATGAAAAACAGCATAATGTTAAAAGATGAAAATTGTCGATTGATGAATTAGCCTTCCATATATAATACACATTCATATTGGCCCCATAATGACATAATAAAATTATATAAAAAAATGGAGTAGTATTAATTTTGCATCACTCTTCACGACAAGAAGAAAATGAGCATATTATACAACACTTTGATATTAGGAGTACTAGTGTGGGATTTGATAGGTACGACTTTTTTTCTTGTTTTATGGAGTACATACATAAAATAATATTTCATCTTTTATTTTTTATTTTATTAATTGTTTTAGATATTTCTTGAATCTTAACATGCTACTAAAAAGATATTGAAAATTTAAATTACTTAATATACTAAAAAAATTATGTTAAAGCTATAATTTTAATTTGGTATCAAAAGTGATGAAATATGATTATTTTTTATGTGTAATATAATGAATTATATATTATAAGGCCAGTATCGTACAAGGACGGCTAACACATCAATTAGTAATTTCCATTTTAAGATTATGCATTTCTATAAAAACAATTATTCCCGGATTTCTAATAATTGTAATGAGTCAAACTATGCTGCCATTTTTCAGAGAATTAGTGGTGTGACACACTAACTTATTATGTCACTGAAGTATGGAAGGAGTATGAAATTTTTGCTCGGCTTCACTTTTGGTTTTTTATATTAATAATCATATCAACGTAATATTTACTGAGATTATAGTCGCGATATTACAATGACGTACTTTTTCATATTACCACAATATGGTCTTCAATATTTTTTTCAGTTACCTTTTTATAAAATAAATGATCAAATTTTAAAATTTCCAGCATCATAGATATTCTAACTTTATTTGTTATTGCGATTTAAGAAATAAATTACTGTCCCTTTCATCTCAATTCTCAAATCAAGCATACTAATTTGTATTCTTAAAATATAAGTACTAATTAATACATTTCATCTTTAATTACTTGATAAGAATTAAGTTTTCTAATTTCTCCTATTCATTGTTTCTCTTATTTTATTTGGAAAAAACTGTAGAATAAAATAATAATTATGACTAGAACTAGTTAAGTTAATATCAATTTAATCTTGATAAAATTACTTAATTTTGTGCCTAAAATAAAATGTGATTATGGAGTATTATTTTAGAAGGAAGATAATATGTGATTTTAATTATGGAGTATTATTTTAGAAGGAAGATAAAATCTGATTATAATTATTTAGCGCTACTTTGTAGACAATCAATAATCTAACGACACTCAAATAGAATTGTGACAAGAATTCAAAGATCAATTGATTGATATTAGTAAGAGAAATACAAGAATTATATATAATATCTCAACATTACGAAGAAATTAAACATGCGTAGGTGTTTCTTTTTCAATTTCATGAAGTTAGAACACATTTTATACATTGATTGCATCAAAATATAATATAATATAAAATTATTTTTTAGGTTATCAACTGATTATTGGATCTTTAAATATAAACAAAAAAAAAATACTTCATGCTTTTTTCAAGGATATTTTGCCTATAAATTTATAAACTTTTGTCAAATTAAGTTTTGTACACCAGCTTTGAAGTTGAAATCGGACCACAAATTATTAAACTATTAATTTGTTCTATTATTTGTAATAAATTACAAATTTGGTGTTGACATGGCTTAATATAAACTAGGATTGTATTAAGATGACAACCACTTTTAACATGACAATGTACCACACAATGAGAACTCTTAGATTTAGGAGCAGATTCAATCTTAGTTTGCCACGTGGCAGGCTTGCTTGCCTATGTATCGTAGATTGTTTGATTATCTTTGAATTCGTATCACATATTGCTTGGAACCATATGACGAGTTGTTTGTCTATGTATTGTAGATTGATTCCCTATGTATTGCAGATTGCTTGCCTAGGTTGATATCATTATAGTGTTATGATTTCGTATCACAGATTGTCTATGTATAGCAGATTGATTGACTTGGTTATCATTTTAACTGCACCCCATATAAACTATTCCCTCCGTCCCCGATTAAGAGTCACACTTTTCCATTTCGGTCCATCCCCAATTAAGAGTCACACTTCATTTTTACCATAAATAGTAAGTAGGTCTCACATTCCACTAACTCAATTCACTCACATTTTATTATAAACCAATATAAAAAAATGGGTCCCACATTTCACTAACTTTTCCAACCAACTTTTCTTTATATTCTTAAAATACGTGTCCGGTCAAAGTGTGACTCCTACTGGGGGACTGAGGGAGTATTCTTCAACAATGAAATTGTTGAATTTAGTATAAAATGATATTATTTCATTGCGTAAAACATGACATGATTTTGGTTGACATCCGATAATGTAAGCTATGTCAACGCTGAAATATTAATTTATTGTAAAATCAAAATAAATTTTTAGTTCTATCATCTACAGTTGGATTTCAAATATGTTAAGCAAAACTATAATTTGATGAATGTTTTGTGCAAATTATCCGTTACAAGGAAAGCTGAAAAAAGAATTGCGACTAATATCGTGAAATAGGTAAGCAAAAGTTGTTGCATTGAAGGGTAACTATATAAAATAAAAATTTATTATATAATGGTAAGTATAATCATGTACTATCATTTACCTAAAAAAAAACACTTTTATTAAAAGCAGCCGTGTGAAAACTAGTAGAAAATCACTAAACTAAAAAACACTCAATTAATTAAACATTTTTAATCAGTTACTTGAAATCCACAACACACTATAAATACCACCTTGTATCCATACTTTCTATTTGTGCAAAAATATAGAACTCAGTTCTCTTGAGGTCTTAATACATATTTTCTTGCATATGTTTCTTGTCTTTTTCACTTTTTATTTCAATATCAACTTATACATTTTTTTTTGCCTCTTTGCAGATTTTTGTTGCATTAAATTAAGTGCAAAATCCCTAATTCGAAATGAGTTCAAATCTTTCGTTACTTAGGAATCAACTTCATGTTGTATTTGTGGACCATGAATTGAATCGTTTATACACCGCAAGCCTGATTGAAGCATGCCAGTATAGAGGTAGAGATATTTTAATGTTTTAATTATTTATTTAAGTTCTACCGATATATTCATACATGGTCTTTTTTATAGTTAAATGAAAATAAATTTAAGGGGTCTCATCAGTGAATTTGAACCTGAGAATCAACATCTTTTTGCAATTTTTAATCTTGCAAAGTATTGATTTATAGGTTGCCATATAATGAAAAATAGTTTGCATTGGTGATGATCGTCCATAATCCTACGAAAAAGATATCGGTAAACAATTAAACAATTTTTAGATTGAGTTGTTTTTGGATCACATACCTATACATATGAAAAAAAATGGAAGTAGATGCAACAAATTGTCATAAATTTTAGATATATAGTGATTATTTTAATTTATAGTTTCTATAAATAATCTTGTATGTCACCTACAAAAATCTATTATGTATATTTGATAAGCTTAACTCTACATATATGTATTTGTTTGAAACCCCTAAATATTTTCAATTAACTTAAATTTATCTTCTTCTTTTTGATTTTATTTCTCTTTTTTTTTTTTTTTTTGGTACATTAGTTACTCATTTCCAATTAGCTGGCGAGGCTATGTTAATGTTAACAAGTGGAAATACGAAAATCGATTTGATCATAGCAAATATCATCTCATCTGACGTAGGCAACCTTCTTCAACTAGCAGTAAGCATGGAAATACCAGCAATTTGTAAGCTATTTAATTTTCTCCAAATTTGGACCTTTTCATTTCAATATTTGTTTCAATTTGTAACCTATTTATTTCTCTAATATCTCATCTTGTACACATCTAGTGATGTCGAACGATGACAACCCAAGCATGGCCAAGAGTGTGATTGAGAACGGGGCGTTTCTCTACATCAAGAGGCCAGCGACCCCCGAGATGCTAAGATACCTATGGCAGGATGTGGCGAGGGAGACCAGGCGCGTGATGAGAGAGCGCGAAAGGCTGGCGGCCAGCTACATTACGCCTCCGTGTGGCATCGAGTTTTGGGAAATGGAAAACCCTAACAACTTGTTCAGTGTGGATAAAGGTAAGCGTAAACGAAGCGATTACTATAACGAAAAATATGTTGAAAACGAACACAGCTTCGATAATAGTATGATGAGCCAAGGAAATGTGAAAAAAAAGATGTGCATCCATTGGACCTCAGAGCTACGCGAGAAATTTGACGAGGCTTGTATCAACTAGGGGATGGAAGTAAGAATATTTTCCTAAATATAAAATTTTAAAACGTGAATAATGCATACTATTGAAACTAGCTAACATTTATTATTTAATAATTGCTTCAATTTAGATATCTTTCCAACGGAATTAGTGAAGAAGATGAATGTGCCTGGACTAACAAGATTGCAAGTAGCAAGTCATCTTCAGGTTTGTTTTTCAACGACTTAAACTTACAATAAGTTATATCAACAATATTTAGACATGTCAATTTTTATAGCCTACTTATTTTTGCTTGCTTTTTGAAATTAATTTTCTCTCTTAAACTCATAGATAAAATAATTTTACTTGTTAACTTTTTTTCTTATTTTATTAAAAACTAATGGTTGTAAACTTGATGAAGCTTATTTAAAGGGGACGGTGTATTGAGAAGACCCTAATTTTTTAAAATTATTTTTAGAAAATGCGCCAGCTTGGCGGTGAAGACCCAGAGTCAACCCAAACAGATCCCAAGTCATCTGATGGTAAGAGGTCCAACAACAAGCGGAAGCGGTTTGGGCTCATGCCCCGAATCTTGCATGACAAATTTAAAGAGCGGGTCCAGTCATCCGATGGTCAGGGGTCAAGCCACAATCCAAGTCGGTTCGGGTCCATGCCCGAAATAATGAAGGACAAATCAAAAGACCGAGTCGGCGATCATGGATCAAGAAGAGAAATGGAGGGTGTGGCTAATGAAACAGGGATGGCTAACCAGTCCACAAATGATAATGTGGAAAACGAAACATTCTACACAAATCCCGAAAATATTGCACAAGACAAACACTCTTCTTCTTCAAGCCACTTATCATATGATGATTATTCCTATTTTCAGTGATCTTTGATGTGTGCAGTAATTGAGCATTCTTCAATTATGTATCCATAATTGTTTTGTTTAAACTAGCTTGAAGAAGTCGATCCACATAATGATAATAATTTTATTGCTTATACATTCTTTATTTCTCTATATATATAAATGAAGTCATGCAATTACAATGTGTGTCTTTGTTAATTCGAATAAAATTAATTAATTATCATATTTAATGTTCAATCATCTTTGTATCATTATCTATTTTTACTTATATCATTATCTATTTTTTTTACTTATTTGAGAAGATGATTTGACTCAAATAAGAGGTATAATTGTCATAAGCGAGGATTTTTCAGGTGCAGCGATGATGGCAATGGCACTGGCCCTTGCAATATTTAGGACACAAAAACAGAGACGTGGTACTTGTGTTAAAATATACTCCATCAGTTCCATAAAAATAAGGACACTTTTCTTTTTCATATGTCCCATAGAAATATCACATTTTCATTTAGAAAGTTCTTCTAAACTCATTACCAATATACATTAATTTATTTACAATTTATATCACAGGATCCACCATTAAACACTAATAATGTGGGTCATACTATCGACTAACACTATTTTAACTATATTTTTCTTCATCTCTCTTACTTTACCAATTATACATTAATTACCGTGCCATTCCAAATATCTTCATTTTTCTTGGACGGGGAGAGTACAATTTAATATGCAAAACAAAACATCCTAAATTAATGACAAATTATCTTAATCTTTTGGTTCTTTTAGAATGTTTCATTTGTGTCCCCTAATTTTAGTTAGGACCCAATAAAGAAGGATGATTTATGAAACATTGGCAGTAAATTTAGAAATTAGTGTCTTTAATTGCATTAAAAATGTCATATTCCTTTTGTTTTAGTAGTGTCGTCGTGGTGGAGCTCGAGTGGCTTGGTGCTGCCCGTGCTGGTGGCCGCCGGCTGATCGTCCCCATCAAGTCCACCGCTTCCTCTATATACAAGGGATACAATTGTGGTTTCTTATTTTGATAATTATATCTACCTAATATTTATTGAGATTTTAGTGCGATATTACAATGACGTACCTTTCACATTTCAAAAATATAATTTTTAATATACTTTTTCAGTTACCTTTTTATAAAATAATGATAATCAAATTTTATGATATTCAGCATCGAAAGATATTCTAACTTTATTTGTTTTTTCAATTTGAAGAGATAAATTATTGCCCAATTCGTCTCAAATTAAGTGATTTGTAATCTTAACGGGGACATGATAATATAAGATACATATATTTCATTTTTTTATAAGAAATAAGATTTTTAGTCTCTCCTATTTTATTTGTGAAAAACTTTGGAACGGGTGTGTATGGTGGTGGGCTAGCTCGTCTTCATAATTAGAATAAAATACTTCCCCCATTCCGCTTTAGCAGTCCCGATCACTTTTCTGCAGTCGTTTCATAAAAATGATAACAAATAATTAAAGCGAAAAAATGGTAAAATAAAAAAGAGAATAATACATAGAAGAGATTAAACATGCATATATAGGTGTTTTTCTCAATTTCATGAATTGGATTGCATCAAAATATATAATAATTATTTTTTGAGGTTATCAACTGATTCTTTGAACTTTAAAACTAATTCACATTTCTTATCTTCCGCATTATAATTAGAGTTATAAACAACAAGCACTACATGACAGTATGGAAAATTGAACATTGATCTATTGATGTTATATATACTTTTGGTTTGTGTTTATCTTATTTTCTAGCATAAGTTTCTAGTTCTTTTTTCACTTTTTATATGAACATAATCGTCTCATTCAAACTCTAATACATTTTCGTGCCCATTTGCAGATTTTGTTGCATTAAATTAAGATCAAAAACACTAATTCAAAATGACTTAATATCTTTCGGTTATGAGTGAACTTCATGTTCTCTTTGTGAACCATGAATGGAGTTGTTTATACACCACAAGCCTGATGGAATTATGCCAGTACAGAGGTATATATACTTTTGATGTTTCAATAAATTTATGTGCAAGTTGTATCGGTATAGTCATATAAGAATACTGCTCTTTATTACACATTAAAAAAAAAAGACATAAACGTGTCTGACTTTCCTAATTTTGCTTTGACTGATGTTTACTCATCTTCTTCAATTGTCAACATTCAGTCAATGATGAAAAACAAACACTTGTATCTAACATTAGTAGTTAATTATGGAGTTTGAAAAATAAGCTTTTATGGAATCACATTTATTAACATCACAAATTTCAGTTCATTTCAATTCATCTTCAAATTTTAATTTACTATTATAGACTAAAAATAAAATAATAATGACGTTAGATGCCTTCTTATATTGACCTATTTTATTTGGTTTTGCGTTCTGAGGTGTTTTGCCTTTAACGCAGCCCCAAACATTATAACATAAGTATTTACAATAAAAAATGAAAGAAAGATCCAATAACATGTCATAAAGATATATAATGATTATTTTAATTTATAGTTAATTTCCATGAATAATCTTGTATTTCACCTACAAAAATCTATATATGTTATAGTATATTTCATAAGCTTAACTCTATCTATAATTATGTATTTGATCCCTATACATTACATTTTCTTTTATATTAATTTCTAAATATTTTCAATAACTTAAATTATCTTCTTTTTTATTTATTTTATCCTTTTTTCGTATTTTAGTTACCCTGTCCAACTTGCTGGCGATGCTATCGCAATATTATTAAATGGAAAGACGAAAATCGATTTGATCATAGCAAATATCACCACACTTGATGCATTAAAGATTCTTGAACTAGCACTAAGCATGGAGATACCAACAATTCGTAAGTGTTAAAATTCTTAAATTTTGTCACACATCGACTTAATTAGTGAAGATCCTAGCTCATCTATATAAGTATGGATAACCCTCCCTCTTATAAGCTTTTTTAAGGGGTGAGTGACTCATTTCTAATATGATATTAGACCGGACCCAAGTCGATGATGGATTATCTCTTTATATCTTCTCTTGCCTACCTCTGTGATGGAAGTCCGATGCGTCATTCCAGCCCACACGTGAGAGGGCGTGTTAAAATTCTTAAATCGTGTCCCACATCGACATGTGATGATCCTAGCTTTTACTATTAAAATGGTGAGTGACCCATTTCTAATAGTAAGAACATTTTTTTTTTGTGATTTTTGGACCCTTTTAATTATTTCAATATTTATTTTGACCATGTACATGCATGTATGTAATTTAATATTTCATCTTGTACCCATCTAGTGATGTCGAACGATGACGACATCATGAACATGGGCGCGTGGGCAATTGAGAATGGGGCGTTTCTCTACATCAAGAGGCCAACGAAGCCCGAAATGCTAAGATACCTATGGCAGCACGTGGCGAGGGAGACCAGGCGCGTGCTGACGAGAGAGAGTGAAAGGCCGATGGCAGCCAGCTATGCCACGCCTCAATGTGGCGTTGGGTTTGGGGAAATTGAAAACCCTAGCAACTTGTTCGCCATTGATAAAGGGAAGAATAAAATGAACTATTACTATAACGAAAAATATGTTGAAAAGGAGTACAACTTCGATAATAATATGAAGAGAAAGATATGTATCCGTTGGACTGATGAGCTACACCAGAAATTTGTTGATGCTGTAGAACAACTAGGGAAGGGAAGTAAGAGTTTTTCCTACACTAATGTTGTCATAGATATAAAATTGTGTAACATGAATACGGTATATTGCAACTAGCTAACATTCATTTAATAATTGCTTCAATTTGATAAATTATAGATATCTATCCAAAGGAGATATTGGAGAAGATGAATGTGTCTAGACTAACAAATTAAAGCGCAAGTGGCAAGTCATCTTCAGGTTTGTTTTTCAACAACTTATACTTATATTCAATAAGTTATACTAGTATCTAAAGTATTTTGACATTTCAATTTTTATAGGTTACTATCTAAATTATGGGGTATATTCAATGCCTAATAAATTTCCATTATTTATATCATTTGTCATTATAGTCCACTTGTTCCGCTTGCTTTTTGATATTCTTTTTTCTATCATAGTAACTTTTTATAAGTATAAAAATTACCTTTTCGTTCTTATTTTACTAAAATCTATGTTTTCAACATATTTGGTTCGAAACTTGAGGTATATATTAAAATGGGACAGAATATAAGAAAACCCTAATAATTTCAAATTAAAAATTATTTTTTAGAAATGTCGTAATGAGGAATATATGTCGATCCCCCAAAGACTGAAAATCAACCCTAAGGCTCAATCCCAAGTCATCCAATGACGAGGCGTCTAGCTACAAGCTGAGGCGGTTTGGTCATGCCCCGAATAAAGAAACAAAAATCAGAAGACCGAGTCTAGAATCATGGATCGAGGATGACTAACCAGTCATCCGATGGTGAGTTCGGGTCCATAACCGAAATAATGAAGGCCAATTCAAAAGAACGGGTCGACGATTATGGATGGAGAAGTGAAATGGAGACAGGGGTGGCTAACCAGCCCACATATCATCAATATCTAGAAAATGAAGCATCATTATTGTTATTCCCTGCTCTAGAAAGTATTGCACACTCTCCAGACCAAATGGGCCTATCACCATCACCAACTGATGATAAAATTTTACACTACTCCTTGATGTGCAGTGTGTATTAGAGCTAGTAACTCTATAAGTAATCAAGCATTCTTCAATTATGTATCCATAATTGTATTTTTAAGAACTCGATCCACATAAAGATAATCATTTTTTATTGCTTGTTACTATTTCTCAATTAAAAAAAGGAAAAGTTTCTCAATTGTTATAACTCTCTCTGCAGTAATGCAATATCACAAAAACAACAAGAAAACTAGGTTTGGTAGCTATCCACACGCTAGTTATTCTCCGCGATGGCTATGGAGCTTGAACAGAAAGCCCAAACAGATTTAAACATGAGGACCTACTACGAGAGTTGCCCGATGTGTTAATATTAGACATATATTGAAGTGGGATTGTTCGGATACTTCCTCTACCCCTCGACAAACCGAGGACTCCTCCTCTGTTTTCTTCTATTGACAGGGGAAGAGGAAAATCCGACCGAACAATTCCTTCCCAAAATATGTCAAATATTAACACATCAGACAATTCCTCCTCATGTTGAACTCTCTTTGGGTTTACCATCGCTTGTTCCTTCAAGATCGTCTTTTGGCAGCGGGTTCACGACGTCCTCCCGACGACATCCCATTCCCAAACGCTTCATCCATTATAATCTCTCTCGGATGTCTCCTCTGTTTTCTCGGCCTTCCTCTCGAAGGCCTCTATTCTTCTCTCCATCAGCTCCTTTCTCGGCGGTGATTTCTTTGGAAATGCCACCCTTCATGGCGCCATGCTGCCTTCGCCCAGCCTGCTCGCCGTCTCTGTTCCCTGTTGGGCAGAGTTTCAGTTGCTAAATGCAGGGATCCTCCTGGATTTTTATTTTTATTTTTGCTTTAGAGACGGTGATCGATCCTATGGATCATACTCTGCTACCATGTTAAAAAGTAAAATGCGAAAAATAAAAGACACTAAAAGCTTTATCAACTACTTCCTCCTCCATAGTAGATGTCACACTTGGAAATTGACATGAGATTTTAGGAGATATTATTTTGTTTGATAAGTGGAAAGAGAAAATAGTATATTTATATTAATGTAAGAGAGAATTTAAAAAAAAAAAAAGGAAATGTAACATCTTTTGTGGGACAAACTAAAAAGGAAAGTATGACATCTACTATGAGCTGGAAGGAGTACGTTGTATTAGACTATGAATTCTGTCAATGGTTACACCAACTTTTATAGCTCCAATTCTAGCTATGCATGAAAAATATATTCTAATTGCCATAAGTATCTTCTTGTTTTATTTTTCATAATCTTTAATTGATTTCCTTCATTATTCTTACCATAATTACATCTCTTAATTTCTTGTTCTCCAGTTAATTAATTTCTCTGTTCCATTGTATTTATGAGTTTTACATGTTTTTTGTTGATTATGTAAGAAAATGCATGACATGAGTATCGTGTGATGTACGAATCGAATTATCATGATATTTATCGATTTATCCATTTTCGTAGGTGAATTACTTAAATTTGACGTAATTGTCAACTAAAGTTATTATAAATTAAAATTAGAATTTAATTCTCAATTAAGTACCGTTAACTTGTTAACAGTGCTTAATCATATAAAGTACTTCACTTGTTAATATTAAATAAAAAAATTATATCCGAAATCCTATTTCAACTAATGAGAAAGAATCATTCACGATATCTCCAACTTGATGTCAAATACTCCCTCCATCCCATAATAGATGTCACATTTTTCTTTTTAATTTGTCACACAAAAGATGTCACATTTCCTTTTATCAAAAAAGCCGCCTCTCACATTAATATAAATATACTATTTTCTCTCTCATTTTAATATACTCCCTCCGTTCCATAGTAATGAAGGCGTTTCTTTTCAGCACGAAGATTAAGAAAAATTGTGCTAGGTGAGTTAAGTAAATGGAGAATAAAGTGGAAAATGAAAAAAGTAGAGAGATGAAGAGAGAAAAAAGTAAGAGATAGTAAAGTAGGTGTGGAAAAATGTGTTGACTTTTACTAAAATGGGAAATGACTCTATTACTATGGAACGTACCAAAATGACAAAATAACTCCATTATTATGGAACGGAGGGAGTACAAAACAACATCTTCTAAAATCTCGCGTCATTCTTAGATAAATATACTATTTTCTCTCTGCATCTAACATTCATAACAACATCTTCTAAAATCCCGTGTCATTCTCCAAGTGAGATCTACTATGAGACGGAGGGAGTACCAAACATCCTCGTTTATAACTTTATTTCTTAAATAAAATGAGATTATCTTCTGACACATTAATTTATAATATAACTAATGAAAATCGATTAGTTTTTTATAAAATTAAAGCAATTGATTTATAAAATTAATAAAGATCATGTTATATTCGATCATTCAAATTCCACTAATACAGCAGTGGTATATTAAAAGACAAAATTGTAAAATTACATCCAAACATTCCTCATGGGAAGTGGGTCCAGCATTATCTGTAGCGAGAGTCTCATTCAACCCACACAAACACATGCACTAGTGTTTCTATTGTTTTCTACTGTTATTACTACTTTTCTAACTCGCTTTGTTTTGGTGGCATGTGAAGCTTGTTGTTTCATTGCTTTGTATGTGATTGTTTCGTTTGATGTCTTAATCTTATAATCTTATTGCTTGGCGGAATAGAGAGTAATAGATCATGGAATCTGGTGGCACAGTGGGTTTGAATGCTTTTGATTTCATCAGCTTGGCGTAGGGATGTTGATGTTAATTGAATTTGAATGTTTTTTTTTCGGAATTAGTTTGATACTAGACTAGTAAAAAAGTTATGCCTGTTTTTAAACTTAATTTCTAGTGCTTTTGCATTTTCATTGAAATTGTATTCATCTTTTTTATCCTCCATTTTTTTCTGTATTTTCCTATATTGCTAGAACTGATTTTGTAGCATTTTGATTTGATCTTGTTGACTGCTGATAAAGCTAGTCATACATTTTCATTGCAAGTCCTGGTGTGAGGAATCGTTGTGGTGTTGTTGTGACAGGATTCGGTATAATGGATACCTAACATCTCGGGTTTGGGAGTTCCGAGTGATGGGTTGTGTTTATTCTAAGGCGTGGATTAACGAGTTTTGTGCCCCTCGAGATGTTAAGTTGCTAGAAAACGGAGCTGTAAAAACAGAAGAGAAAGGAGATCAACTATATCAGTTTAGTACAGCCACTGATCACGAGGCAGGTATTGCTCGACTGTCAAGGGCGTCAGATGGCTCGAAAGCTGTGAAAGTTCCGTCTGGCGAATATGAATTACACTACTCATTTCTTTCTCAAAGAGGCTACTACCCTGATGCTCTTGATAAGGCCAACCAAGACAGTTTTTGCATTCACGCGCCATTTGGGACGAGCCCAGACGACCATTTTTTCGGTGTTTTTGATGGTCATGGCGAGTTTGGAGCTCAATGCTCGCAGTTTGTGAAGCAGAGGTTATGTGAAAATTTGCTCGGGAATAGTCGATTCCACACGGATGCAGTTGAAGCCTGCCACGGAGCATTCTTGACAACGAACTCCCAATTGCACGCTGATATAGTGGATGACAGCATGAGTGGAACAACTGCAGTAACGATCCTGGTTCGTGGTAGGAAGCTTTACATTGCCAATGCTGGTGATTCGAGGGCTGTTGTAGGCGAGAAAAGGGGTAACGACGTTGTAGCTGTTGATCTCTCCATTGATCAAACGCCTTTTCGGCCTGATGAGCTTGAAAGGGTGAAGCTTTGTGGAGCTAGAGTTTTGACTTTGGATCAGATTGAAGGACTCAAGAATCCACATGCTCAGTGTTGGGGAACGGAAGAAGACGACGATGATGGTGATCCGCCTAGACTATGGGTCCAGGATGGTATGTACCCTGGTACAGCTTTCACGAGAAGCATTGGCGATTCTATTGCTGAGACCATAGGCGTCGTTGCAAACCCCGAGATTGTTGTTCTGGAGCTTACACAGAGTCATCCTTTCTTCGTAATTGCAAGTGATGGTGTCTTTGAGTTTCTCTCCAGCCAAACTGTAGTAGACATGGTAATTTATGTCTTCCCTCATCATGCTAATTAATTAGTATACGTGCTCGGATTCCATGTGCCTCTGAAGCTTATTTTTGCCCTTCATTCAGGTTGCAAAGCATAAGGATCCTCGTGATGCTTGTGCTGCGATTGTTGCTGAATCATATCGTCGCTGGCTACAATATGAAGCCCGTACAGATGACATAACGGTGATAGTTGTGCATATAAACGGTTTAAAAGATGTAAGAAGGGACTCTGCTGCCTCGTGTCACGTTCAATGCGATCCTAATGTTTCGTTTTCGTCTCTCGTATTTTTGTAAACTCTTATTGACTACTTCATGTGCACATGTAGGTTGCATTTGGTCAATCAGCAGACTCAGGCCCGGTTCTAAGGCCATCTTTACCTCAAGTTGTTGAAGCATCAGGATGCGAATCTCCATCTCGAATGAACTGGAGATCCAGAAATCAGCGTGCAAGGCATGACATATCCCGTGGACGCCTCCGCGGACTAGAAAATTCTCTCGAGAATGGGAAAAATTGGATCCCTTCATCTCCATCCCATGGAAAGACCTGGGAAGACGAAGTAGACCCCCCTTCCGTGAATTTTCCTCCTATGTATCTTTGGAATGTCCATTAATCTCATTTAACATACAACTCATTCATGGCAGGCTCAAATTGAACAGGCACTTCGCGACCATTTTCTCTTTAGAAAGCTTACTAATTCACAGTGTCAAGTTTTGTTGGAATGCATGCAAAGAATTGAAGTGGGAGCAGGAGACATAGTGGTGAAGCAGGTGATTCTTTTTTCGTTATTCATTTGCTTGTCTTAGCTAGTTAAGCCTACTGATTTGTATTTTCCAGGGTGGGGAAGGTGACTGTTTTTTTGTTGTTGGTGATGGGGAGTTTGAGGTCTTGGCTACTCAGGTGAGCAAGAATCATTTTATTATTAGCTGAAAAAAACAAACCTTCTTATTGTTATCAGACTTTTTTGGTCTATTGTTGAAGCCTTGAACCAGGTATCTTGATGTGAATTTTCTCACTCTAAGCTTATATGACAGGAAGAGAATGATGGCAACGCGACCACGGTGCTACAGCGCTACACTGCTGAAAAGCTATCTTCCTTTGGGGAACTTGCACTGATGTGAGATGCTCTTTAAGTTGAATCAGTAAATTGCTCTTTTTTTTGTTTTTTTTAAGTTAAGGCTTAATACACACTTTAGTGAACCAAAAGTTAACCATGTTTTAGTTGGGAAAAAAGCCTTATTTCTATATCTGTATTGCAGTCAATATATCTTTTCTAGTGTTTTATGCTCCAAGCTACTGATGCAATAACTGTCATGTGTTTACACACATAAGTTGATTTTGTATCATAAGATTGATTGCTTTTCAATGTGTTAATGAAATTGCAGGTACAACAAGCCACTCCAAGCTTCTGTTCAAGCCGTGACCAATGGAACTCTCTGGGCACTTAAACGAGAAGATTTCAGAGGAATTCTCATGTCCGAGTTTTCTAATTTATCATCGTTGAAGTTACTTCGATCGGTAGATCTTCTTGCAAGGCTGACAATCTTACAGCTGAGTAATATTGCAGATTCACTATTAGAGGTGTCTTTTTGTGACGGTCAGAAAATAGTCGATAAAGTACATTCCTTCGTTTCTTAACTTCCGGCTCTCAATATTGTGGTTTGTAGTTACATCTCTTTCTTATATTCTCTATAATTCATCTATTGCAGAATGAGGACCTCCTCGGTTTGTATGTTATACAGAAGGGAGTCATAAAAATTACATGTGACTGTGAGGTGGATTTGTTAAAAAGTGTCAGTCTGTCCAGTCTCAACGTGCCGGCAATTGAGAAGCAGGATGATGGTGTGTCTGTTAAGAGCTTCGAAAAGAATGAAGGAAGCTATTTTGGAGAATGGACACTTCTGGGTGAACATATCACTTCCTTGAGTGCTGTTGCCGTGGGAGATGTGGTGTGCTCTATATTAACGAAGGAGAAGTTCGATTCAGTTGTTGGAGAGAGCGTCCGGTCACATTCGCGAGAATTGCCAAAGGCCAACTGACTCTTCCACAAGATTATAGCAGTGAAGCTGTTGATATCATAACTAAGGTTATATAATCAATTCAATGCCATTTCCTTACCTTTTTGAAGTAAGTGCACGACACGAGAACATGAATTCTAACCATACTACGTACGTTATTCAGTTGCGAGACTTGGAAGTCAAGGCATCGACTCCATTAAATCGCATTTGTGGTTCCATGACATGGATTGGGAAGGACTAGCGGAACACAAGGTTATGTTGTGACTACATCATGCTCCCCTATCTCGGAATTTGAAGAACCTAACACGCCCGAATGGCTTAAATGTTTTGTGATCCGCCCTCTCGGCATAGCATAGCTTACATAGCCCCCGCTTCACATTATGGAATTGGTTACGAATAGCGCATTATCAATCCATTTGTACCGAGGGCCGAGGGAAAATTAGCCGTTTGCTCAATGCACACAGAGAGGGAGGTTAGTCTTTACACTTCTCTATATGTTACTTTTGTGCATAGGTAGATATATATGTAAGAGTGAACTTCATAAATGGTATCTGATCTTTCACTTTCGCACATAAATAGTACCTGATCTTTATTTTATATTGTTTTTGGTACCCTATGACAAAAATAACCCTAGGTACCAAACATGTGATTTTTTTCGTGCAGGATATTTTTGGAAATTTCAATTAGTACTCCCTCTGTCCCATTAAAGATGACTCACTTTCCTTTTTGGTTTGTCCCAATCAAGATGACCCATTGCTTAAAATGGAAACCCCTTTATCTCTACTTTATTCCCTCTCTCTTACTTTACTCTCTCCACTTAACACACAAAATAAATTTGCATAAAATCTCGTGTCGTCCAAGAAAGGGGTCATCTCTTTTTTTCTTCTTTAGTTTCTTCTTCTTTCTTTTTTCTTCATTTTCTTTTTTTTCCTTAGTTTATGTTTCATCTTCCTTCTTTTTTCTTTACTCTTCTTTTTCTTCTTTCTTTTTAGCGTTTTATACATATATCTAATTGCATTCATAATATAAATAAAAAACAAAATATCTAACTAAATTAATTATTTAAAGTAATTAAATCAATTGAATATTTTTTATTAATTATTTTATTCTCATTTTAAGGTTGAAACACCAAACTAAAAATATTCAACTTTTTATATCATTATGAATTGTATGAATACAATTCACAATGTTAAATTTTTATTAAGGCTATATTGATTCATAATATTATTTGATTCATAATTTATATAATTATACTACAATTATTATTAATTACTTTTGGTATAAAGAGTGAGGAGAATGAAAGAAAATATTATAATATCACTTTTGGTACTAATTTTATGTATGCCCAAAATACCCTCTATGGCATAAATGGAAAAATATATTTGTTTAAAGGGCATTTTGGGAAGAAAATTGCATCAGGTACCAAAAATGTTATTTATAAGTACCAAAAACGATATAAAATAAAGACCAGATATCATTTACGTGCTAAAGTGAAAGATCAGGTACCATATATGTAGTTCACTCTATATGTAAATGAATGAACTCTCTTGTAGTTTGCATACCTATGGCTGGGTAAATATACCGAAAAAACAGTGTATCGATCGTATCGTATCGAAAAATATCGTATTTTCGGTGTACCGAAATTTTCGGTATGAAACAATATTGTAAGTTTTCGATACAATAACGATATGAATTTTCTTATACCGCGGTATACCGTTTTATATCGAACATACGATATATATCGATATTATCGGTATACCGAAATATATCGAAACTCAATACATATTGAATTATCGATACATATTGTTTATACCGATTACAATAATCATATAATTTATTTTTTCAAATTAAAAGTTTAAAATCATATATAAATATTCATTACTCCCTCCGTTCCATAGTAATAGGGGCGTTTTTCCATTTCCGTCCGTTTCATAGTAATAGAGTCATTTCCCTTTTTAGTAAAAGTCAATACATTTTTCAACACCTACTTTACTCTCTCTTACTTTTTTCTCTATTCATCTCTCTACTTTTTTTCATTTTCTACTTTATTCTCTCTTTACTTAACTCACCTAACACAATTTTTTTTAATCTCCGTGCCGAAAAGTTTTGCTTCCATTACTATGAAATGGAGGGAGTAATTTATTTATATATTTAAAAAATATTTATTGAAAACCCTAAATCCCTAATACTAAGAATTAAGAGCCCGATTTATAGTTCAATTCTATTCTATGCTTATATTCGTGTATGGTTAAAATTCCCTTTTTAATTAGTACTAAATTTTATCTCTTGAATTTACGTAGGTTAATATTTCTGGATAATTTCAACAAAACGAAGGGTTTGGTGCTCAAGATCAAGATGTTGATATTTTTGCTAATTATTGTAATGTATTTTGTTCGGACATGACTTGATTGTGGTACTTTTTGGTATTTTGTTGTGTTGGATTTTGATTATGGAGATGTGAACAATGTTTATTTCATAGTGTTGAAATTATATTAATTTTGTTTTTATTTTTCGGTATACAGGTATTTGAAATGGTATAAAATTTCAGTATATCGTACCAAATTTCGATATACCGTTCAGAACGGTGTACCGAAGTTTCATACGATATACCGAAATTTCGATACGGTAACGATATAGTTTTTTTCTATACCGAAATTTCGGTGTACTGAAACTTTCGAGACGGTAACGATATGAAATTCTTTCATATCGATATTTTCAATACGATAAAGATACAAAATTTTCGATACGGTATATCGTATCGACCCACCCCTATGCATACCATATCTATGTTGATTAAGTTTCTTCACAATTCATAAAATTATAGCCATTTATGGAAGTTAATATGTTTGTGTATCCCAGGTTATGATTTAACATACTTGAAGCATTGTTGTTGTGTTGACTAAAATTGTACTCCTGATAAAGTTATTATAAAGTTATTACCTCCGTTCCAAGGAAGCTGACTCCTTCCTTGGATGACACGAGATTTTATGCAGTTTTATTTTGCATGTTAGGTGGAGAGAATAAAGTAAGAAAGATGGAATAAAGTAGAGATAAAAAGGTTTTTATTTTTAGTAATGAATCATCTTAGATGAGACAAATTAAAAAGGAAAGTGGATCATGAAACGAAGGGAGTATGAAAATTACATTTATCGGGACAACATGGAACATCATATCAAACGTATAAAATCACTTTATTCTTAGTGAAATTAACTATATTAAAAAATTTATTTCTATGTAATTAAGTATATGATGGTCGTTTAACATTTTTAATCAAAATACATGAAATTTTAGTTTACAAAAGCAGCAACAATAGAGTATCGACTTAGGAGTATGCATTGAGGACACATTGATGTCTGTGAGAGGAGTATTGGCAACAACATAATCAATGAAGAAGAATATAACAAAAAAGAAAAAAGAGAGGCAAACTAGAAGAAGAAAGGAAGAAGATGAACTCTCAAACAGTTGCAACTAATTTGGATAAGACGTTCTTCACTAAAAGAACACGTTTCAATTAGTTGTGTGTGTGTGTTATATTTTGTTAGCACAGTTGTAGATTTTGTTAGAAGCATTTCTTTGTACACAATGCAGTTTTTTTCTTAATTTTGTTAGAAGCGTTTCTTTGTACGCTATGCTTTTTTTTTTTGTTAGAAGCATTTCTTTGTACGCAATGCGAGTTTTTTTTTTAAAAAAAATTTGGTAGAAGCGTTTCTTTGTACGTAATGCTATTTTTTTAATTTAAATTATGCAAATTGAAAGTAAATATATTCTCCTCGGGCAATTTTGTTTGTAAAAGTGGGAAAAAATTAATAGAACCTTGAAACACGCATAAAGTATAGTATAAAGACCGCAAATGATATTTTGAAAGTATAGACAGGGCAAATGTGCATCAACAAAAATATAGGTCCTAAATATAATGTAGACTAATTTCTGATGTTATCTTAATCCTATATTCCATTATGTGTTTGTGTTTACAATCTTCATGGAGATTTGCTAATCTTTTTCAAATTTTAAAAGTGAATGGAAGGTCTTGGTTGGTCGCTGGTATGCAAAGAAGACATTTTCCATGCATGACTCCCAAAAGGGATAGAATGTGGCCGAAATTTGTGAGAAATTGATTTCTTGAGAACTTTTACACAATCAAAGCGAGATTGTTTTGTCTCACAATTAATGCATGTTGGATCCTATTTAAGTTTAACCTTTGTGATTCACGTCATCAATTATAATCAATGTTTTAAAAATCGGATCGGCCATTGAATCGGCGAGACTACTGATTCATGGTTCAACCGATCCGATCGGTTCAATCACTGGTCGAACCGTTTTACCTTGCAAATATAAAATTAAATATACTCTTACAAAATATATTAAGTTTAGTGAGTAATATATTATAATTAATAGTATTTGTAACATATAACAAAAACATATATTAAACATTTTAAGTAAATTAAATATTAAGAGTATTTAAAATAAGTGAATGGTAAAATTTAGATAATTACTAAATACACAAATTTTTAATTAATGTAGCCAAAAAAAGTATATTACATATAATAAATAGATAAAATTCATATTGTCTTAAAAACATTTATGTGGTGAAATAATATTATAGACAATATATAAAACTAAACATTTATTTTTAGTTAATTTGGATAAATATATAGTAGTACTATAATAGTATTATTAGTTAATACATAAAATTAAACTTGAATTATTAGTAAGTTTGGAGTAATATTTAGTAAATATTAAGTAATAAAATATATTAATAATATATATAATATTAAATCTTAGGTAAAATTATTTTTTCATATATATATATATATATATTACACCAATAAAAATAAAATTTAGTGGCTTATAATTAAAATTAAACATATCACAATTAAAAATTATTTAAAAGTATAAAACTAAACTCAAATTATTAATTTGTGTGGACAAAAAGTTATAGATTTAATATATAACAATAATAATTAATGTTCACAAGATTTCATTCAAGACCATGTGGTAGAGTGGTAGAGGTGTTGATTTCTTAGCTAGAGGTCTAGGATTCAATCTCCTCTACTCTCATATTTTAACAAGACATTTTAAACATGAAAACCGGTTTCCAGTTCACTCGGTCCGATCGGCCGGTTTCGCCAGTTCAAGGCGGCCTAGCATACTAACAGTTTTTGGGGCTGAACCGGACCGGACCAGCTGCCGGTTCGTGGTCGAACTTATAAAACACTGATTATAATATTCGTCTCAAGGTAGTTGAGTCTTTTTTTTACACTTGTTTTAAAAAAATGATAATCGTCCCAAAAAAATGATCTCTTTCTTAGACGACATACTTTTTATACAACTTTATTCTGTGTTTTAAGTGAAGAAAGTAAAGTAAGAAAGAAAGAATAAAATAGAAAAAAATGTGTTTCTATTTGTAGTAATTGGTCATCTTGATTGTAATAAACCAAAAAGAAAAGTAAGTCATTTTAAGTGGAAACGGAGGAAATAGTTAAAATTGAGAGAAAAATATAGTATAGAGAAGACATTTATTATTCTCCATATCACTAATTTTAGAGATGCATGTGCTATATCATTAATTTCTCATTTACATTCGTACCAAAATTTATGAGTACCAAATTTTTTTTAAAGTAATTTTAAGCTTTACTTTATTTAATCAAAAAAGACCTAAATCTTAGTGGACCGAAAAATGCAATGAATGTTTAGAGCTAGAAACGTTGCCTTCAAAGGAAGCAATCTTAGTAACTCCCGCTTTTCATGGAGGCTCCAATTTATGACCTTACGCTGCTGACTTTGCAAACACTCATCTCTATCCAGACGCGTGTACATCGATTCACCCAATCTAATTAATTATGCTTCAAATTCCCCATTTCCATTTTTTCTTTTCTCTTTTTCCCTTTTACAGTTACTGCAACAGGATTGCTTCTCTCGCATAGTTAAAGCTGGAAAAAGTTTTGGTGCGCCAATTGATTCAATTTTTGGAGGGCTTTCCGAAGCATCAAGTTTTGGAACCAATCCATTTATTTTCTGGATTCGGATTTGAATGATCAAATGTGGCTTTGGTGGGGCCAACCCATCGTGACAGGTTTTCACGAGAAATTCAATTTTTTCATTATAAAATAGATAATGTATTCTGTTTTCCCCCATATTAAATGTGGATTCTTATCATTTCATGAATAAAGTTTTATTCTTTATTGGAATTAGGGATGCCTTCTTTACTGCGATTCTCACACACACATGTGTCTGTATAAATAAATTCTTTGGTGAACAAGCTCGTGTTCTTGGCGTTGCAGATTTGGGAATAGCCGTCCATTTTAACTGCATTTTTCAACAGCTTCAAGTAAGTACCGCCTCACATGTGGCCTCATTTTGTCGCACAATTGCTGATCGATGAAATGTGGGATCTGAAATAATTGAACAGTTATTGCGTTTTTGCGATCCGAATATCTATAGGGCAATTATGATTAATTAAGTCTAGACTTTTGATGTAATTGAGCAATTGATGTTCTTTTGAATCATTGCTAAAATATTCATTTTCAATTAGCTCGTATACATTTTTTTGCAATTGAATGATACTCCATATTTGATGATGTTGGTGTGACTTGTCCTTCATTGTAATTTTAATTGATCCATATTACTATTAATCAGATTAACTGATTGAGGAGAGTGTGGAACGGGTTAGTTACACATGCATTGACTGTTGCCTGTTGATAGGAAACTGCCTGGTTTTGGGTAAATGTCAATAGGTGTTTATAGATCTTAGGCTATACTACAAAATTTGCATTATGGAGTGAAAAAAGTTAGTTCCCCTCTGAATCATATATAGGCAAAGAGGAGGTTCCATTTACACCTTTAATACTTTTTGGATTAAAAAAGAAAAAAGTTACAAGATATGGGAAGACCCACAAGCTGTTAATGTAAGGTGTGCATGCACTGTCTAATATTAGACTTATTTGCAGGGCCTATCCTAGTCTTTGAGAACTTCTGGGGCCATGGCAAACCAAATTCTCTCAGAAATTTGTTGTTATTACTGTACGGAAATGGATGACATTTTTTCTCGCCTCTTAAGCTTAACTTCTTGTATAACACGCCGAGTGATTGAATTTATTGGTAAGTTGTAGGAGTATTTAGCATTATAATTATTTGTTCATAGTTGCTAATATAATGGCCTTGTCAACATTGCAATTACATGCAGCTTTGTCTAATTTCTCACCTCAACTTGGTGTTTCTTCTAACTCTGTACTTGCAGAAGATCTTGTGTTGAGGGATGTGATTCGATTGTTAAGAGATTCAGAGATCAATTCTTGTTGCAAACAACCAACAATTGGAACCTGCACTGGTAAACAAAATTTGGCTCTTGAATATGCATCTTCATCAAGAGATTGTAACTGCAGTACAAGCTTAGGCTTTCTTGACAGAGATGGCATATATCTGGAGGATCTATCATTCATCAATTCAGGATCAGAAATTGTTTATAAAAATTACTCTAGGGGTTTCCACTTCGTTTTTAAAGGGTAAAGCTACTGCTACAATGCTTTCTTTATTGAGTCCTTAGTGAATGACATTGCTCACAACCAGTACATGATTGAGTTGGATCTAAGTCTGATCATGAGATTCTTTAACATTTTCAATCTGATATTCGATGACCTATTTCTGTTTGTAGGTTGACGCTCCCTATCTCTTTCTTTGAATTTGCTTGGAGATCAGCAATAGAAACATGGAGATGTATAGGTTATCATAGGGGATGTGTTCATGCTCGTCTGCAGAGGTGAAAGGAAATTATTTTTTGTTTGTTTGAAAAATACTTATTTAGTTGTAGTTTTGGGGAAGTATTCCCTTAATTGTTATAGTTGTATTTGATCTTTTGGGCTGTTTGTGACCTTCATTCTGCTATTTTCCAGTATTGTATCTCGAGTTCTGAGAACTTTGAATGGGTCTTCAGATGACATTGGGTGGTTACAAGCATCTCCTGAAATGGCTCCAGTTGAGGATGGATCAGCTAGATTCCTAGAGCTGTTACAAGAAACTAGGTACCATATTATGAAGTTCATAATAATTTTACCTTGATATGGTTTGTTTTTTCATTGTTCTTTTTTTTAATTAATACAATTAAAATGCCACTGAGTTATCACTTAAGTTTGAAAGCAGGAATATAATTAGTCTTACCCATTTGGAGTAATTTGAAAAGATATGTCCTGACTTCTGAGATAATTGACTCTGCCAAATCCCATGTCCTTGTACTGCTTTATTGCTTAAAATTTCTCCTTAAAGAATCCATTGCTGGGTTTTTATGATATTTAATGTGTTTCATGTCAAGTTCGACAAATACCATGTAGCCGCACAGAAGATATATATTGCAAGAGATGTGGTCATGTTAAATAATTCTTAAGGAGTAAAACATGTAGTCATACTTATATCAGCATATGGATCATTTTGAGTGTTTCACTAGTCAGGTATAGTTTAAACATCTTTTTCAACCAAAACCAAAGCAGTTAGTACCTTCCATAATTACTAAATTTGAAAAGATTAAAAATGTCTGAATAATTAGAATTTCTAATAAATTTGACAAGGCTGATGAATTGTTGACTGTCTTTCTCTATAATAGATATGAGTATTGCTGTAACAAACTGTTCATTGTATGACTTCTTTTTGTTTCTACTAGGTTAGAATCACATTTTCACCTTATTTATTTATCATAACTACTAGGTTAGAATCACATTTTCACCTTATTTATTTATCATAACTACTAGGTTAGAATCACATTTTCACCTTATTTATTTATCATAATATGAAAATTTAAAGAGTCAACTCATTAGATTGAGGCCAGTGCTGCATTTGTTTTAGATGCTATGTATAAGGTATTGCTGAAGCTCAATTGGTAGTGAACATCGATGTGAGTTGTATCTTTTTTATGAATATTTCTGGTCAGTAGCACCACTGCACCAGTTGATACCACACTGTTGTTGAAGCAACATAGGCCCTACTACGCTTCTCTGATGAAGAGTCCATTTGATGTTAACCAATTTTGTTTTGAAATAATGAGGCACTTATGGAAATATGAAAACATAAGTAAGCGCGAACCATCTTCCTACTTAGTATTCACTTCTAATAAAGTCAAATCTCCATTCTTAATATCCCCGTCCTTTGAATAAAATAAATAGGTCAGTGCATCATGTCATTTTAATTTTCAATCTTTTGATGGTTTATGAGATTTTGTCCTTGTATTTTCAACTTGGCAGAGCTACAACCAGATCACATGTATCTGTGTATGTATTGTTGTCAGGAATGGGGTCCACAAACTGCCGGATTCTTTTGTCTACCTGCTGATTCCAGGTTTGACAAATTATGGTTTCTTGAAGACCTTTTTTCTATTTATTATACTTTAGGGTGCTTGGTATAGAGGATTGATACCCCCAATTCAATGGGGTTTTAAAAACCTACCGATTCTCATGTCCTACCACTATCTACCTTTATCCAATTCCTTTCAAATTACCAAGCACCCTCACCAATAGGTTAATATACGTCGTGGTCCGATTTGTTCAACATTTGAATTTTGTGAAATGAGTCAGGACTTTTCAGCAATCATGGTCCCTTGTATTTTGTCAGCACCAAGAGGTTTTTCTCAAAGATGGGTCTTGCTTGCCATATTGCTAAGATTCACAGTGAGGTAATGCAGCTTTTTATTTATATTTTTCTTTTTTGCTTTATTTCAGAACTTGTAACCGATTTTTTAGTGGCCGTACTATTAAATTTGTAATCTCATTATTTGATACGTGACAACTTTTTATATTTGTTTTAATACCCTAACTTAGGCATCAGTGGAGCACAATGCTTGGGAATTGAAGCAATACATAGAGGAGTTATATTGGGGATCTGGTAAACGTGTGATGTTGCTTGGCCATAGCAAGGGCGGAGTTGATGCTGCAGCTGCCTTGTCTATTTATTCACAAGAGTTGAGAGATAAAGTTGCAGGATTGGCACTTGTACAGAGTCCCTATGGAGGAACACCCATAGCTTCTGATATTCTTCGTGAAGGTCAGGTTGCTGACAAGGAAACTCGGAGGATCATGGAGTTTCTGATTTGCAAACTGATTAAGGTGACACTCTCTTTCTTATGTAAAAATGTTAACGGTCATGTGTTGGAGAGTTATACATATGCAATATGAACCGGTGACACTGAGAGCTTGTCTGTTTGCATTGGCTACTCCAATTATGGTGGACTCACTTATGGTACTTTGAATTATGCATTCTGTTATGCTACACAATAACTTGAAAACCACAAATATATATAGAGCAATTATTAAAACAAAACATAGTTTACTATGATATACATTAGACAAGGAAAATTGAAATTACATACATCATTTCACTCTAGATGATTTCCATAGTCTAGAATGGTTTCATGAATTACTATTACTTGAGAAAGGCTTGAAGAATGCGGAACTATGGACATAGTTAAAATGACTACTTTGGAGTGCTTGTACATTCCTTGATGTGAATTTTCTCATGTGCTGAATTTTGTGTTCTGGTATATCTTTGATTCCGTACAAGAAAATAAACTGGGGAGAGAAAAGAATCACCAAGTTGATTCTCTTCCATATAGTACAAGTGAAATGGGACATATTTTTGGCGGACGGACGAAAAGGAAAAAAATTGACATTTAATGGCGGACGGAGGGAGTATTAAACATTCTTCATTTTTACCTTCTTTTTGTCTTGTTCTCTTTACCTTCCACAGTTCCACATAGTGCTGGTTTATGATGTCTCGCATTCTTCAAAACATTAATAGCAAACATATATATATTAAACACTCCTTTATCAAAATTTTGAGAATAAGATTGAAAAGTTGTGCCTTTGCCTCTATGTACAACATACGTATGTTTTCATCAAGGAGAAGGAAAAAAGAAGGAAGTGAAGGGACAATTAATCTTATCATATTTTGGTATTCTCTCAGATCGCGAAAAGGCCATTTAAAACAAAGGCTGCTTATAAACACCTAAAATAATACTTAATTATTTTTTAGACAAGGGAAATATATTCGTCAAAGCATATGATGGATTTTACATTCTATAGTTTACAGTTTTTTCAATTGATTTATATTTGTGTGTAATTCTTCATTTGAATGGTTCACAGTTTGGTTGGAGCAAACTTGTGCTTTTTATGAAAAACTGTCAATTTTGAACAAACAATATTTTTGGAATCCTTCTTCCGTGAATGTGTAGAAGCCATTTTAATCTAGCTGTTGGTATTTTATATTTTATGCAACTCGTTTCTATCATACATTTTAATGAGCTTATGCCAACTGTATAATCCAAATCAGCTGCTTTGTGCATTTCAGATATGACCTACTGATTATCTGCTTCTCCGCTTCTTTAGTTTGAAGTTTCAGATGTGATTTTATGGCCGGTTTTCTGTATACTTGGTTTTCAAGATCAATGTAACTGAGTTATGGTTATTCTTTTGTCAAGGGTGATATAAGAGCACTTGAGGATCTCACCTATGAGAAGCGAAAGGAATTTATCCGTAAGCACAAGCTTCCCGATAATATTCCTCTCATCTCGTTCCACTCCGAAGCAAGTGTGGGGCCCGGTGTGCTTGCCACCATGTCGCACATTGCACATGCAGAACTCCCCTGGCTACCTCGAATTTTAAATGAGGATGCAGACGATGATGCCATCTTTGCAGCACGGAAGGTGCCTGTCATAGTCCCAGTTTCCGCTGCCATGGCTATCACGGCCCTCCACCTGCAACTAAGATACGGAGAGAAGAGCGATGGCCTCGTGACTTGCCGCGATGCTGAAGTCCCTGGTTCTGTTGTGGTCAAGCCCGATAAGAAACTCGACCATTCCTGGATGGTGTACTCTTCATGGAAGAAAGAGCCCACTGAGCCCGATGCTTGCGAAATGTGTGAAGCTTTATTGACTATGCTCGTTGAGCTCGGGAAAAGAGCTTCAAAATGAAGGTGCATTCCTTCTCATTTTTCACCCTTGTGTTGTTTTCTTGTTAAGTGACTACTAGAAAAGTTGCACATCACTGTCATTGCTATCAAAATTTCAAAGTGGGTGGTGATCTCCAAAGCTCTGCAGTAGCTAGGCTGCTTTTAAATTGTATTCGCACTTTGGAAATTGTATTGTTGAGTATGAACGATGACGAGGTAGTCATGAATGTTTATTTTTACACACTGATGTAATACTATATATCGGAATTGCAGTTTTCAGTGTACTTCAGATAGTAAGACGTTTTCCTTTGAAACAATAGGTTAGAAATTCGAGGTGTATATCAAAGTCAGTAAGTTGCAGTATTATTGTATCGCTGTTGGTAAAACGTTTTTCTTCCAAAAATAGGTTGGTAGTTCGAGTTTTCTCGCGTTTTTGGGAGTTTGAGTTTTCTCGCGTTTTTGGGAGTTTGAGTTTTCTCATGTTTGAGAGTTGTAACTCTAAACAAATTAGATAATGGTGCAAGTTTCAACTATTTTAGCATTTCTCAAATTGAAAACCACAAGGTTATGCTATCTGCTGTTGATTTGTAGGGTTAGTATTTTAACATTGGTAATTTGGTATGTCAGTATATCAGATTCAAGAATTAGGTTTGGAATGCTCTTATGAGAAAAAGGAAAATCGTGATATGATATCATTGTTGTTAATTTCATTCTACTAATATAAAAAATAAAGTTTCCCTTCTTACGTTAGATTTTGATCAATCTAAATCATTGGTTGCTAGATTTGATGTGACACTGAAAGTTTGGAATAATTTCACAAAGCTAGAGCTTAGGATTTCCTTTCAAGTAATAGATTATAGATATGAATAGATATATACATATCATGAACTGCAGCTAATGCTATCATAAGAGTAATTGTCTTCAAGCCACTTATCGTGGGCGTTTTGGGAGGAGTACCGTCGCGCGTCACTCCCACTGTAGGTGGTGGGGTTGGGCGTGGGGAGGGGCAGGGATAGACGTAGGGCCGTAGAAGGCGTGTCACGCTAGGCACCGGGATGTGGCCGGCGAGGCCACAACGGAGGGGGAGGGAAGGGAAGGGAGGGGGGGTTGGGGTTTGGGTTGGGTAGGGATTTTTTTTTTTTACAAATTCGAATTTTATAAATATCCACCCTCCCACACATCAAAACTCATTCCTCATTTCGCAAATTTATCTTTTATCTCTCACTGCAAAATTTGAATTCGGCGCTGGATATAAACGATCAGGCCATTGACACTGCCCTTAATCGCAGAAGAAGTCACTTAAATAGTTGGATGCATGTCTGGTGTTAATCTAGGAGTTGGGCACACATCTAAGGTTACTCACGAATTGGGGGATAACATCTTCCAGCACTGCGCAGAGTCGTCTATGCAATCGAGCTTTGGAACGCATTTGTTGAGCTCTTGAAAGCATCGACGTGAGTGTTACCGACTTACCGTCCACCAATTAATACTACCAAGCGCAACGCAAGGATACCCTGAAAATGACCGAGGAGGAGCGTTATGTGCACGAGCGCCTTATGCGCGCACTCCCGGGGAAGATTGAAAAGTTTATTTGATTTTAATGAATTTTCTATGAAGTTGAATTTTATTTTACTTTCTATGAAGTTGTTTCAATTTATATCGTGTATTCATGTTTCTACTTTAGAAGTAACAACAATTAATAGTACAACTTAATGTTTTGGCCCGTGAGTTGTGGCCTTGGGCATATATAGAGAAGAATGATGATGTGGTGGAGTCTTGGCATGAGAAATAAATAGAGAAAATGATTATTGGGCATAGTCTTGGCCTAAGGCGAGAGTCTCCATTGTAAATGCTCATAGTGTTGTGGTATAGTAAGCAGAATGTAAACTATTTTTTAATAGAAATTTGACAATTTTAATAAATCATTGTTGAGGTAGTTATTTATTCCATAGAGAAAATGATTATTGGGCATAGTCTTGGCCTGAGGTGAGAGTCTTCATTGTAAATCCTCATAGTGTTGTGGTATAGTAACGTTTTCAAAGTCAATTCGGCAATTTATAAGTTTTAAAGGTAAGTGATGCATATTTATGATCACATGGTTACTATATACTATAGCATCCACAACCTCATTCCTTCACAATATTATTCACGAGTTCTATCCCACTTTTTACCAAATTCCTTACTCAAGAAATAACAATCACAATTCATTATTCATTGACTTAACTATTCTGCTATTCATGGGCCTCACTTTCTTTTTTTAACTGAAAAACGCAATTAAAAATTAACTAAAAATTATTAAATTAAAAATGCAAAAAATTTACATTATTATAAATCCTAAAAATTTAAATAAAACTACTACCGAGTTAAAAATAATAAAAATCAAAATTTACGTAATTAAATTAATAATTTTTTTTCCTAAGACCCAACTCTTTCTCCAGGTCTTGAACAAGTAGGGCATGAGACTACAATTGTTCATGTGCGAAATTGTTAGTGTTGCACTCACGACTTTGTCATACAGTCTAATAAAACCCCCTATGACGGGGCTAGGCGGGATAGAGGTGTGGCTTACTGTGCCGCTCATCCTTCTCTAGCCTTTGCCTTCTTCGTTTCAATCGGATAATGTCGGGCATCGGGTACAATCAATCCCTCATTCACGGGTGTAAATTAGGTGGGAAGTAGGGCATATGGGTGTCAGCGCCATGGCTATCGAGCTCGTTGGACACAAGAATTTCATCCAACGATTGCGTCAGGGCGATGGACACGTGGGACATGTAAAGGATTGCACATCCTCCACTCGGGAGTCCCCGTTTGTATACATCCACATATTGATTGGATCCATAAAAGATAATATTAGACCATCTTTTTTAACTACTTTTACACTTAATATTTGACATTACTCTTTAAATTTCCCTAGCTAATCATTATCAGCCCTTAGCCTATTTTGTTAGAAGCTAATTAATGGGAATAGGTTACTTATACTCTTAGAGTACTTAATAGTTTATCAAGAGTTGGAAAAATGAAGAAGAACAAAAATTACAAAAGATAAGAAACATTTTGTGCCTAAATCCCAAAAAATGTACAGATTTTCAAATTGTGTTATTGATATAATTGGGAACTCCCAATTATATTAGTAACACAATCGGTACGTAGGATCTTTTTTCGTGTAGTCCTAAATCACAAGTGTATTTGGGTAATTGATTGGGCAGGATGTACGTCGCCAGACACTGGGCATTGTTTATTGGTCCTTCAAGAAATAATCTGAATACATCATATGAACACACTTGTACTATAGTAATTATTGTTGCCCTGATATTAAGTAGCATAAAAGGAAACAACGTTCAAGAAGAATAAATATGCTGACACGCTTATTGTGAGAATGCCTGAGCCTGTCCGTCATATCAACAGACTGGTTAGGATCAGATCTTGCATTGATAACTTAAGGATGAATAGAAACTACTTTGGGAGATTATGTCGCCTGCTCTGAGATGTTAGGGGCCTTATTGATCAAAAGTTTGTTGCTGTCGAAGAGCAGGTAGCGATGTTCATGGGAATATTGTCCCACCACAAGAAGACTAGGGTGATTAGGTTCAATTTTATGCGTTTTTAACAAACCGTGTCTGATATTTGTATGTTGTTTGCAAGGTGCTTGAAACTCTATGATATGCTGGTGAAACTTGAGGCAGTCAAGGAGGATTGCAATGACCAAAGATGGAAGTGTTTCGAGGTATGCCAATTATGTACAAAAGATTTTGTTGAAATACATTGTAGCTAACGATATTGACATGCATTGTAGATGAGGCGAACAATAGTTTTTGATAATATTTACAAGATGATATTAAGATTATAATTTTGTAATGATTATTTTCAAATGCATTATAGACAAGCCAAAATATGTCGTTTGTTTATTGGCTTGAACTTGACTTGAATTGAAAACCAAAGGGATGCATCGGAGCATTGGATGGGACACGCATCAATGTACGTGTTCGGGCTGGAGATGCCTGCGTTGTGCAACCTCTATCCACGAAGCCAGAAACTATCTCCTTAAGATGGCTGTAGCAACATAAAAATAATTTCGGAAGTTTGCTAGTTAATTAGGCCATGTAGTAACTATCACATGCTATGTGCACACAAAAATTTATATCAAATCTTTTTGTTAACTTTTTGTCTACGATTAGTCGGTAATTAGACAAGAGCTATATGATGAAATCTCCCTAATGTTCCAATCATCTAATGAAAAATGTAAGTAAGGTATTTGTATTTAACTTGACCTTCTGTGGTACTGATGATTCCTATGTTTGTATATACTATAAAATTATGGGTTTAGGAAGATTATATTAATAAATATTATCTCTACCATTGCATGAAATCACAAGTGTGGTAGTTCATTAATTTAGCTTCTAATCACATAAAATCAAAAGCATAGTAGCTCGTCTAAGAGCAAATCGCGATGCCATTAATAACAACATATATTAAGAGGCACAACCACTAACGTAGAAATATGACATGCATTTCAAAAACTAAGAGAGTTACGGAGTTGACATGAGTTTGTTTCCACATCCACATAAAGGCTATATAAGTTTTCCAAAATATTTTACTAAAAAGGTTAGTTAATATACGACAGACCATAAAACCTCCATACATCCCCATATCATCAAACTACAGATGCTTCCACTCCACACCATCCTTCTCTAGAAAATACAACACTTGAGCTGGACGAGCAATCTTTGGCAATGCCATGAAAAACAACATAAGCTCGGGCTCGTTCACAAGTGTTTCACACATATAAAAAGTCTGATTCACAGTCAGTCCTAGAATTACCCTCGTTCACAAGCTGAAGGCCTTGTCCTTTTTGTGTTGAGGTCGAACTCGTAGTTGAGCCTTGTGGATAAGGCCTTCAGGTGCTCATTAGCATCATTGTGCATTTGTGTCATCAGGTGCAGTACCCCTTCCAGCGGATCCTTAGCCTTGCGCTTCATGCTTAAACTCTTGGCCGCCTTATGAGTATTTTTTCCACCGTTGGCTAGGTTATCTACTACAATGTCTGGAAGAATACCCTCGGGAAGAACGTCATGCTCCAGGATATCATCCATGTTTACATATTAAGCAGACCCAACATCGTCGTTGGTATTATCTTGCTTCCCATTTCCCTTATAGACACACTCTTGATTGTCCTTAGTGCTGGGGTTGAATCCCCTTGCACAACGGCAGACTTGTACAAAACAAATAAATCATAAATCAGACGTAGGATCTATTTGATAGATTATGGGATCAATCAATTCACATGTTAACAAGAATTGCATGCTAGAACGCAAATAATTCATGGTTAGAAAATATAAATCCTAAAATATGAATACTAGGGTTTAGAGTTACCGATTTGATTCTCCAAAGAATCGTCGATTGCTCGCGCCTTCTCCACGATGATCTTCAATACTAGACCACAGATCTTCTAATTTTTTTGCGAACTGTATCTCGATATCAGGGTGGGTTGATCTTATCAAAATACTAGGATTCGAATAAAGAAGACAGAAAATTCCTCACGGATGAGGAGTTGAAGAAAAACCGTCCTCTTCTAATTAGAGAGGGGAACGAAATTTCAGACTGAAAATAATAATAGTAATAATAATAATAATAATAATAATAATAATAATAGTAATAATAGTAATAATAATAATAATAATAATAATAATAATAATAATAATAATAATAATAATAATAATAATAATAATGATGATGATGATTCTGTCTCTCCTTTATTCTCCTATTTATATTAAGTTCCTATTGGGTCCAATCAAGGATCTATGAAAGGTTTTGGATATGGGCTCAATTAGCTTTTTACTAATTAAATTGAACCCACAAAATAATACAAGCTTATATTGGAATATTACGAGCAGCCACTACAAAAGTAATATTGACCTCCCCATCCAAATCCGAAATTACAAGTAATCTGGGTTTCCATTTTGTTTATTGTTTATTTATCGCGCTTCAGATATAAATGTCCATTAATTAATTATTGTCTGCTATGGACTTAATTAATTAACATCTTATTAATTCCAAGAGCGTACTTAGCAAGAAACACTTATTTATTATTCATGGAATAATTAAATTCCAACTGGACAAGTTCCGAATAATAAAACCTTGTTCAAGCTCCTCTTGAGGACATTATCAAACGAGACTCACCTTGCGCACGATTCAACATAATAGCAATCCTAACACCATTAGATATTAATCACTACTACTCAATATATCAGGATTATTGGGTTGCGAAAAATCTGCACCATTTGATAAGTCAAAGTAGTGCATAATCAATATCATATGCTCAATGCTAACGTATGTAGATTAAGAAATAGTATTTTATCAAGACCTAGTCTTTCAGTAGATAGCATAAAGACACGTCTTGCTGACGTCATCTTATTTCACAAAGGCTTTGAAATAATCGGACTGACATTACAACCTTTCACGATAGGTAGTCTAAGCCTATCTGGCTTGTGAAATTCTTCTTTTTCTTTTGCAAAGCATTGCATAGAACCGACTGTGTTACCTTAAAGTGGATAACTCCCACAACCAGTCTAGTAAGCAAAAGACTTATACTTTGTTTGTTTCTTATAAATTTAAATGTTTATAAAACATCTTATAAATGCACAAACAAACACAATGTCATAATATACTAATCTTATTCGTGTGATACTGCTCGAATAATACTGAATCAGGTTAAAAGTGGATTGTAGAGTTTTCGCGCGAACTTGCTCGAAACATGCTTTTCAGTATACCAAACCTAACACTTAGTAGTCATGAAATTAGCTCTATCTTTTTCACTGTTCACCTTCTAATCTTTCCAATACGACCACGAATCGTTACGTATGTAACGAGCATTGTCGTCCTTCTAAACAAAGTACAAGCAGTTAGACAATAGCTAAATAAATTACTAACAAACCAATTAATTGAATAAAAATGAAGTTCAACACATCGGATACAAACAAAGTGTCATGTCCGTAGCTGATTAAGGATAACCTAGCCCGGGGTACCGTAACTAAGGGGGGATAAAAGAAGAAGGAGAAAGAAGTGAGGGAAACAAGAAGGATAAAAACCAAACGACAATTAAGTATTCAAGATAAAATAAAGGAAACAATACTTAACACGAATATGCTCGATCATGCAGACTCGAGCGGTTGTTCGTACATATTCAAATTACCAGAGTCTTAAACGAAATAGAATATATCAGAGTCTTAGATAAAATAAATGTTGTCATTCTAAAGGCATTGCGGAAGCAAAAGAACTCGGTTCCATGTATGAAGACATGAACCTCCGAGAGTTTATTCTTGGTGGACCAACAACACTCACTTCACCCCACCACTGCCTCAACCTGCACATTTAGAAATATATGCAGGGCTGAGTACAACAAGTACTCAGTGAACACATTGCGGAAAAATACAAATATACATTTGAAAATATTGTCAAGCCATCATCACAATAACACTCGGGATTTTACTTTAAAAAAAATACCCGAGCTTCCTAAAAATCATTATTTGACTGTAGTCTATTTTCTTTCTGTATTTTGCCATATCTGATCATCTTATGCCGTGGAGATGGTGTTCTCTCACGGTCACCTTAACATTCTTGTGCCGGGAAGGTTGCCACCTTCCTTGGTCACCAGACCTGCCCTCTGGCCATAACCGTCGTCCACTTCCTCCAGTCAGTAAGAAATTCATGCTATGTTTTCTAGATTTTTACTTTGTTAATTTATAAAATTCTTAGTGTTTGAACCATGTAAATGGATAAAAGTTACGATTTTGGTGGTTGATTTGGGGGTATGGAACTGTTTTTATCGACGGCGGAGTGTCAAAGCTCGCTGTCGGAAGTCCGACAGGTTCATTTTCTAAGATAAGTCTTACTAATTTACTTATTTCAAGTTAGTTCTCTAGCCTATGAGTTTTGGTGAAACTTGGAGCATTTGTTGTGTTATTGTGAGTTCTTAGTGAAATATGTCCTACGGTGGTGCCTAGCATGTGTATTCATATATTTCATTTCTAGTGTGAAGGGATGTATATGCATAAAGAAAATGAAAGGGGCTTGAGGTTACCATGTGTGAGGAAAGAACAATGATATTGTGGGGCCTGGGCCTTGTGGGATGGTGGGCCTTGGTCTTGTGGAACTTCACTTCTCTCGGTGTTTACTTTGTGTGTGTGTGTGGTGATATATTTGATGAAAGCGATGGGAGGTGAAAATGAAAGTCAAGGCATATATATACTCCTTGATTTGGCTAGTGGGTTGTGGTAATTTAATGCCCTATATCTTACAAAATCTTACAATATCAACGTGAAGGGGTAACGTCGTGAGAGTATGATATGCTAGCATTAAATGCTATCTGAACATTCTCTAAGTATTTATTGAGATAAATGATTTACCACATTAAGTGTGGTGGCCATTTGTTCTTTTTTGTTTGTCCATATTTGTTGATCATACGGTGATGATCAAGGTAATATTCTATTGGTGCCTCCCTTTCTTCCACCACATTTACTCCTCCACTTGGGGGTAAATCATCCTCAAATATACGGATATGACATGAGATTAAATATAGTGAATATTAGAACTTATTTTAGCATATGGACTTGACATGAATTCGATAATACAATTTATTTTAAAATATGTATTAAATGCTAAGTGTTTCCTTCATGTAGGATAAGATTACAGCATAACCGTTGGTGGCTCTTGACAACCAACTTGGGTTGGAAGCACGGCGTTCAACGAGCCTTCCGAGACTTGCACGTAGGGGTGAGCATTTGGGTTTTAGTTTGGTTATTTGCCCAAACCGAACTGAAACCGAAAAACCGAATTTAGGATAAAATCAAAACCGAACCGAAACCGAAAACCGAAAAACCGAAATCCGAAAAACCGAAAACCAAACTAAAAAAACCGAATTAAACCGAAAAACCAAAATTATATGCAATTATAAAAAACCTAAAAACTTAAAACCGAAAAATAACAAAAAAAATCATAAAACTATAACATAATTAACATCTTCAACCAACTAGAACAAATATTTAGCCAAAAACATTAAAAGAATTGTTCCATGATATCTAATTAATCTACAAATTATAACAATGTATATCCATTCAAGTCTTCAATACTTCAAGTATCCATTCCAAGTCTTCAATAACAGTAGCTTTTCTCATAAGCTTTGAATCAACGTTGTATAATCTGAAATACAAAATAGTCTCATAAGTTATTACTCCCTCCGTCTCACAAAAGATGTCACACTTGTGGGACGGCACGAGATTTTAGAAGGTTTTGTTTTGTGTGTTAAATAGAGAGAGAAAATATAATTTTTATATTCATGTGAGAGAGAACTTTTTTCAAAAAGGGAAATGTGACATCTTTTGTGTGACAAACTAAAAAGGAAAGTGTGACATCTTTTATGGGACGGAGGGAGTAATAATGAAGCGAAGCATAGAATTTATGAACATTAGAGAGGTTAAGAAAATTAGTAACAAAATTTTTTGGATCTGGGGCAGCAGATCTGGAATAGGGCTGTCAAATTTTAAAATATCACAACACTTAATTTAAGCATATGAATTCATCTTTAATACTTGCTTATTTAATTAACTAGTCTTAACCCACGTGCGATGCACGACGGAATATTTTTTTTGTCATACAATTTAAATTGTTAATCGATTAATTAAAATAAGAAACAATATAATTATATACGATTTAAAATAGAAAAATATACTAATATGTAATAAAAATTCAATAAATATATACTCCTCAGTTCATTTTACACCTAAAGACATTAACTTAAACATATTTAAAATTGAATTGAGACAAACACAATTATTTGGACAATGATAAAGAGACTACATTAATTGTTGACATTTTTGAAAAATATGTTTAAAACAATCCTTCATATTTCTCTACTAAAAATAATAAATTGTGTAAAGATGAAGATAAATACTATGTATGTTTGAGTTAAGGATGTTACAATTCTTCTCTTTCTAAGAACTGTAAGAAATATTGGGATAAAATTCTGGAACCATATACACGCGGTACTCTAACTTTTGTAATCAAAGGAAAAAAAACAACAATAAATGAAATGGAAATTACAATGAAAATTAGTCAAGAAAAACCATCTTTCCGCAAGACAAATTACATCACGGTTAGTGCTCTCGGATTGACATATTTTCCCCAGAGATGAAAACGACTTCCTCCTAACGTATATAACATCTCAAACCTGCTAGGCACCTATAAACTTGACGGGGCTCCAAAATCGAGCAAAACAATGTTCCTAAAATGTGCAATAAAATGTTGAGAGCTTGAGAGAGAATGAAGAATGTTTTGTTAGTGTGTATATTGTATTTCATCCACAATTCTATGCCTTTTATAGGTACAAAATTAGTAAATGAGAGATCATGGAATTATAACATCATAATTTTAAAATCAAGACAATATAGGTTACAAAATTTGTTAAATGCTCATTATTCTATTTAAATATTTGTAACCACCAATGAGTCATTGTAGTGCTTTAAGAATTAGTCAAATGCTGATTAAAATATCTAAATAAATATTCATGAGTTACTTAAAATATTCAAATTGGTCTATAACTTATAAATATTTCAGAATAAGGACAAAACATATAAATATTTCAAAAAAAGGTCAAAACTCGCCTTTTATATATGTATAGATACTTGCAATACTCGAGAGATGTGAAGAAAATAGATGAGTTTAAGTTTTTACATTCTTCTGAAGAGGACGTGGATGGTAGAAGCACGACTGAAGGCGACGCGTGATGGCTGGAGGGCTGCACTGCTGGAGGCGGAGGCGGAGGCGGAGGCGGCGATGGGAACAGAGATAGGCAACCGGTTGGAGGCTTCGAGTTTGTGAGATTTAGACTTTAGGGTTAGAGACCAGAACTGAGAATGGAGTCGGAGAATTGACGGACCGGAGAAATTGAGAAGGGAGGCGCAATTCTTTTAGGGTTAGAGTTTTAAGTGTGTATATATATATATTTTAATATATTATTAAATATAATTTGTTTTTTCGGTTTTTCGGTATTTTTTTTTCGTCCGAACCGAACCGAACCGAATAACCGAAATTTTTGTATTTTAAAAACCGAACCGAACCGAAAAACCGAAAAAGCCAAACCGAATTTCAAAATTTCGGTTTGGTTTGGTTCGGATATTCGATTTTCGGTTTTTTTTCTCACCCTTACTTGCACGTCTCCTCTTTCTCCAACGTGTAGTAAATTAAATTTAGATAATTTGTAATCTTAGACTTCATCGAACTTCCCACGTGTGTACTTGACATTACAAACTTTTATTTGGATTTATTCTTTAATTGTGTATGTCTTATCTTGAATACAACGGTCGATTATTTAATACGAAGAGAGAGATTTTTTTATATCATAACAACACTAATTTATAATTATTCATAGTTAAGCTAAGATTAAAAAAATAATAATATCGTAAAGCTTTGGGTTGTTACACTAAGACAATCAAGTGCAACATAGAACTTGCAAATGTAAAATGCACCTTCAAGATTTGGGCCCAATGATCATTGTTTCAATCTATCTTGTGGTTTCCATTCTCGCTGAACCCTACTCTGCTACGTTCGTGAATGCCTTGTAGTGTATAATAGTTTTTCATCCAGGTAGTTATCTTCGAACCAATGTGTGGATGGACTTAAGATTGGTTTTTGGAAATTCTTTCTGGATTGTCTCATCAATCTTTTGTTGAGAGCTTGACCTAAATTCATTTTTAGACTTCTATCCAGTTGCAACGTGGTCTTTTAGGGAAAGGATTAGTGTAGCCTCTTCGCGGTTCGTCCGTGAGCGGCATGACCGCTCCATCCTAGCATTACCGCCAAGCTCATATTCGCTACTTCCCGTCACACCACAAATCAAGTACTCCATCCGCCTCATAGAAATAGACCATTTAGGATTGACACGAGTTTTTATGCATAATAAAGTAAGAGAGAATGAGAAAAAGTAGTTGAAATTGTATAGTAAATGGTGGGACCCGTAATTCCGTAAATGATAAAGTAAAAGAGAAGGAGAAAAATGTTACCTTAAATTGATATAGACTATGTCTATGGGGTGGAAGAAGAAGGAAATATGACATATTTCTATGGGGTGGAGGGAGTATATAGAACTTATTTAAAAGCTGATGAATATCTCGTGGTAGACCGAAATAAATTATGTGTAACTAACCCTTTTTTCCGGGGCTCCTGTTGATATCAAACTATAATTTTGTTGCATAGACGTTGTCCTAGTTCGTTAACCTAACTTCAAACGATCAATATAAGATCATATCTTGATAAAGAAACTAATGAACAAAACAAAGGAAGACAAGCACCAAATATACCATGATAAGAAATGTACTAGAAAGATTCGGTACACCCTCCGTCCCAACTAGTTGAGTCGTATTCCTTTTTGGGATGTCCCAACTAAGTTGAGTCATTTTCTTTTTTGACAAAAAATAAAACATCCAATCACTCTACTTTATTCCATCACCTACTTCACTCTCTCTTATCTTTCCTACTTTATTCATCTCTCTTACTTTTCAACACGATTTCTTAATCTTCGTGTCCAAAAGTTTTGACTCAACTTAGTTGGGACAGAGGGAGTATTAGATTTACCTCTTAAGTAGTTCTCAGGAGTTGGCTATATAGTCAGATTGCTTTTCTCAAAGCTAGGTTACCAAAAGCATTACATTCAACTGAACCTCAATTTCAAAAGCATTACATTCAATTTAGACAAAAACTCCACAAGAGGCAAATCGCAGAAACAACTATATTTATCCAAATTATAAAAGCTAACAATGACAATATTCTTACTCCAAGTCAGGTACCAATTCATACTTAGTCAAACAGAAATGAAATGCTAGCAAGGTTACAATTATCGACAACAGAATGGTAGTTTCAGCAAAAACATAAGCTCGTACCTTTGTATAGTCGGTGCCCTTACCTCGACCTTGTCAGAATGACTTGTCTTCAACATATGAGAATTTCCATTTATTTCAAGGGATAGTTTTGTCATTTTATTTAACTGTCTTTCTTATTTTTAGTGAAAGTCAACCAATTATACTTCCAAAGGATAATGGGCTAGATACTTGACACTAATGGCTAGATTTCTTTTCCTGAGGCCAAATTGCTAGCTCTAAATAACCAGCTCGGCAATAAGCTCAAAAGCTCAATTCTTCCATAAGATAACTTGGTGGGCTTGCGTGTGAGTCGAATGATGTAGGTGCACAATAGTACTTCACGCCACAACCATCTCCCTTTTATAGGTTCTATGGACCGATGCATGTTGCTTCATTTGGGAGAAAAACATTTATTTCAAGGATAATTTTATCATTTTTGTTAACTATCCTATTTTTAGTGAAAGTCTACTAATCAATCTTCCATTTATTCATCCTACATTATTTATATAATCAAAACATATATTCATATGAAAATTTTCTCAAAGCTAAATTCATGGAAATTGGATACAACAATCCTTTCACATTTTCCAATACATGCAACCAATCGCCTCCTAACTGAACATGAGATTGTATTAGTTGGAATTTTAAGTGTTGGAATTTTAATGGTTAGAAGTACTACTCACATGTGAGAAAATAATGATTGTCACATACTCACATGTGAGAAAATAAAATAAATACTTAATAAACATTGTACTACTCGTATTTATTTTAAAATAAATCAAAATTTAGTAATTAGTTTAATTTAGATCAATAGCCAATTCTAAAATTAACCTAAGAGGTGTTCACCTTCCTGGAAATAGATAGAATTGGGTCCATTTGTGGGGTAAGTCTTATGTTCACACTCATGTTACTGTTCATTCATGAGATAGTGGAAAAATAATCTTGATGTCGAAATGGTTTTTTAATCTTAGCGTATGTAAGACCCATAATTGAACGTGTAAAGATTTTTCTACCCCTCCCATTTTCGTTTCTCGAAATTGATAAGGTCAAGTTCATTCAATTCTCCCCATTAGGTAAGAAAAACTTCAGCAGCCCTAAATCAAGGTCCGGCGTTTCTCGATGATGAACACACTACCACAATATTTTTTCGGGCAGTACGGTCTATCAAAGTGAATATTTATTGATCAATCACACAATATAATTAAAAACTTTGCGTCGGCGTTACCGTTTTCGTATGAACGAACAATTGCCGTCAGCTTTCTCGTTGATGATGTGTATACCTCCAACAATTGGACAGAACATATTCGATCAACATGAAAAATAATAACCATGGTCAGCAACCTACTTCACCCTCTGTATAATGCGGAGTGATATGATAAATCCAAATATCACACCTCAACTTCGTTCTAACGGTGAAGGGTGTAATTTCAAAAGGCCACAACACTTCGACATAGACGACCTATTTCTTGTGTGGGCCACATCTAACGTATCAGGCCACGTTTAAATTCTACCCATATGGAAAAAGGATAAAGTGACTAAAAAATAAATACAACTGCAGTATTTAATTATTAAATTCATAGCACGAATAGAGCGAAACTGAAGTGATACCATTCTCCTTACACCGAAAACCTAGGGTTTTTTGATGATTTTTTCCTAAATTGTTCTCTGGTTATTTGAAAATCCACAATGGGAGCAAGCCGGAAGCTGCAGGGCGAGATCGATCGAGTCCTGAAAAAGGTTCAAGAAGGCGTCGACGTGTTCGACAGCATTTGGAACAAGGTGTAGTTTCCGCCACTTCGATTTGATTACGAAAATCATCTTTTTTTATATTCAACTTTTAATTGAAATTGTGCTTTCCGTTGCTCAGGTTTATGATACAGACAATGCGAATCAGAAGGAAAAATTCGAGGCCGATTTGAAAAAGGAGATTAAGAAGTTGCAGAGGTACAGAGACCAGATCAAGACATGGATACAATCCAGCGAGATCAAGGATAAAAAGGTATTCTCGGTTGCATTTTTCTATAAGTTTCTTTTTTTCTCTTTTATTCAGTGTATATTTTTGGATTTTTCAACACACTGTTTTGTTTCCCTTCTCCTTATGTTATCATTCCAACATCAATACCCGCTTGTGACTACCTAATTCCCAGAATATTTTCTCCTTATAAACTGATTTCTAGTCAATACGATTTTTCTTTAAATTGATTACTTCGAATAAAGTTGATGGACATGTATGATTATTGTTTTATTAAAATTTGTATTTCTGCAAAGGCAGAGTCTTGCCTCAACCTGATCTTCCATCTACAAGTTACACTCTTGCAAGATCAACAATAATTTTGTATGTCTGCATTACCTGAAACCTTTAATTCTAGAAGAAAATAATTATTTCATCTCCATTTTTCCTTGAAAAAGGAATATATGTTATGATTTCATATTTTTTTCTTAGTTACTAGACATTTTCCTAACAATTCTATACGAAGTTTAGTGTGTGTATCTGCTCTAACCTAGAATGTTTTGTTATGTTAATTGAAGTCTGCAGCTTTTTTCCCTTTCAGTTTCCATTCTCCGAATTCATATGTTCTTAGGACAATATATTGTTATGCAAAAGCAGAAGATATTGTCAGAACTGTATATGCAGAACATAAGAAGCTGTTTTGTTTGTAGAAGTGTAATCACATAAATCTTGTTGAAGATAATGAATGAGAATGACATTTTCTGGATTAGTTTATTCCAATATAATAATTTACAGTATTTATGGCTTTACAAAGTAGACAATTCCCTTAAGATAGTGTATGCGTTATAGAAATCTTGCTCGATTTCTGATGCTTTTCATCTCAACCAACACTGAGAGTGTGGAGCAGATATATACATATAAATATCTTACTAGTGACTTATTGAGGTCTATTTGAAGTTTTGAACAACTGTTTTGCTTAGTTATTATCGAGTGATCACTGACTCTTCTTTTAACAGTATGCTGTATTGGTGTTATATTTTGTTGTCATTACATTTTTCTATACGTTTGTTCTACTCACCTGTTTTGGCTTTACAATCTTTTTCAATTTTGTTCCTATCCTCTGTGCACGCCAAGGTGAATGTTAATGTTCGTACTTCATTGTAGTCCTATCGCAGTCATATTTTGTTTTTAGCTGAAATAATATTATCTCTGCCTTTTGCCCGATATTGACAAGGGATTTTCTTCTGATACTTGTTGACATAGGTTAGTGCCTCTTATGAGCAGGCTCTGATGGATGCCCGGAAGCAAATTGAGCGTGAAATGGAACGATTTAAGATATGTGAAAAAGAAACAAAGACAAAAGCGTTCTCAAAAGAAGGCCTTGGCCAACAACCTAAGACGGTAGGCATTGCACTGCTGCTTTGCTCTCTATATTTATTCGAAATAAAATAGTTGGAGGTGCACAAGATAATTGAGAAAATGTGAATTGTAATTCTGTTCTGATGTGAAGAGCATTTAGAATGGAAAAACTATTATTAAGTACATGAGCATTCCTATAAAACTGTAAAGACTGGAGTTGTTGTCCTTTCATTTGATGTACTCTGACATTTTTAGGGATGCCTGCATGTTGGTAATTGTTGTAGGATCCGAAGGAAAAAGCTAAATCGGAGACTAGAGATTGGCTGAATAACGTGGTATGTGCTTGAAACACAGTACATTTATTTGGCTTAAGCATGTAAAATGATCTCTTGCATATCTTTTGGAAAACATGAATGCATTTCATTAGACAGTTTTTTTTGCATACATTAGACGTGTACCCCTTCTTTACCCTTCTTTACAGATACAGCAACATGCAGTTTTTGTTTCCAATACAGTTTCTTACACATCAAAGCCATTACAGATTGCGTTCTCTTTTGTCTTTACCATTGCTCACATTTCAACCATTACTCATACTTGATAACAGTTTTACAATCTGGTGTTTAATCTCTTACTCCTTCTGTCCCAGTATAAGTGAGGCGGATTCCTTTTTAGGCCGTCCCACTGTAAGTGAGTCATTTCCTTTTATGCCAAAAAAAACAACACTCTCTCTCTTACTTTTCTCTCTATTTTTTCTCACTTTATTCTCTCTTCATTTAACCATTAAACAAGACTACCTAAAAACCTATGCCCAAAAGACATGTGTCACATAAAATGGGACGGAAAGAGTATCTTTTATGAATGCATATCAACATTTTCGCTTCAATTTTCAAGTCCCACATATGAAGTGTCGCAAAGGTATATTATGGAACTATATACTCCCTCCGTGCCTACTAAGTTGAGTCGTATTCCTTTTTGGGATGTCCCAACTAAGTTGAGCCATTTCCTTTTTTGACAAAAAACAAAACATCTAATCACTCTTATTTTATTGTATCACATACTTTACTCTCTCTTTATCTTTCCTACTTTATTCTTCTCTCCTACTTTTCAACACAATTTCTTAATTTCCGTGCGCAAAAGTTGTGACTCAACTTAGTTGGGACAGAGGGAGTATTAGATTTACCTCTTAAGTAGTTCTCTGGAGTTGGCTATATAGTCAGATTGCTTTTTTGAGTGTATTTTATTACACTGGATTCCCTATATGGTTATAAGCCTTATCTAATGGTATTCCAAAAAAGAAATGCAAGAGTTGTCGTGAGTATTGACATCATTATGCTATGTTCTTAATGAGCTAAAAGTAATTTTGAAGATGATATCCTGTTGAGTAGGTCAGTGAGCTGGAAAATCAAATTGATAGCTTTGAAGCTGAAATTGAAGGACTTTCAGTTAAGAAAGGGAAGACAAGGCCACCGAGATTGGTAAGAAAGTTAAGGGAATGTATCTTACTTCTGTGCAATGTATTTGTGCTTGCGTGATACCTTTTTTTGCTGTAGACGCATTTGGAGGCATCCATCACTCGGCATAAGGCTCATATAATGAAGCTGGAATTGATTCTGAGGCTCTTGGATAACGATGAATTGAGTCCAGAGGAAGTCAATGATGTGAAGGATTTCTTGGATGACTATGTTGAAAGAAATCAGGTCCTCGTCAAATTAGTATATTGTGTTTCATGTTTTAAGCTGTTTCTTGTTATGCCAGCCACGAAAGGCTGCTTATCAGTTTGATCACATCACATTTAGTTTCATGTTTTCAACTTGGTTGTTAATAATAAAAAATACTCCCTCGTCCGGGATAAAATTGTCTCATTTTTCCATTTTGGTAATCAGAAGTCCCTTTAATTTTTTTTCATTTTGGGTAAGTGGACCTCATATTCCAATAAATCATTACTCACTTCCATTATGAAACTAATATAAAAAGTGAGATCCACATTCCACTAACTTTTTCCACCCGCTTTCCTTCACATTTCTTTAAACCCACATCGAGTCAAAACAGGACTATAATGTGGCGGAGGGAGTATAAATTTGGGGCTTGGCTTATATTTCCTTTTGCTGTATAACTGGCAGGAAGACTTTGATGAGTTTAGTGATGTTGATGAGCTTTACAGTTCCTTACCTCTAGACAAGGTGGAGTCTCTTGAAGATCTAGTTACAGGTCCTCCTAGTCTTGTTAAGGTAAATGCTTTCTATTCCGATGGAATTGATGACTTAACATTGGGAAAGCTAAATTGGATTTTGAAATTGTGCCCTTAACTGAGTTTCTTGATCTGTAACTAGAAGGGGATGCATATCCTTTTCTTCTTAGATGAAATTGATAGATTGGAGCAGAAATGCATATCATCTTTTATTTGTTATTGGCAGGGAGTCACTGCTTCGAGTGCAGTTATAAATATGAAAACTTCTCTGGCTGCAACACCTGTTCAAACTTCAGTATGTTCATATCAAATCCTGCATCTTACACTACTCATGTCCTTTCCACATCAGTACAGTACAGTAGAGAAGTTATGATTTCTAGATTGATTATCTGAGTATATCTCATTTCACTGTATGAATGATAATCCATTTTCTAAATAGTTTGATCTTTCTTCATCTATGCTCTTTTAACTTTTACTTGTTAGCCACAGCGAGGAGCAGGCGTTACTGAGTTAGTTGCTATCGCAGAAAGTGTATTATGCTTTAAGCTTAAAGATAATGCCAGCAGGGATTTGATAATATTTTGAGACTCTTTAATATTATTTTTAACTTATTCTATGTTTTAATCTTTTTATTTTTACTTTTGACATTGCGAAGTCATTCCAGTTGTTTTAAGTATTCTGTAGATGTAGTACACATTACTGTTGTGGTATAACTTGATGATGCCCTTTCCAGGCAACAACCACAGCTACCATTCAACAGGTTGCTTCCAGCCTCGACCAGGTTGATGAAACAGCTTTTCAGGATGATGCAGTTCCAAGAACCCCACCTTCTAAAGGTAGTGGCCCCAGTTCTCCTGCACCACAAACACCACCAGCAGGCCTTTCAACTCCTGGCATCTCAAGTTAGTGAACTGAACTTCTAATAGTCAATGAGATGATTTCTAATTCATTGCCTCAGTCCTTGTTCATGCTTTTGGATAATTAGGTGTTGTCGGTGTGTCATCTCCTGTGGCTGTGCCAAGTGCTACAAAAGAAGAGGATATTACAAATTTCCCTGGTCGTAAATCATCACCAGCACTTGCTGAAACTGGATTAAGGCCTATTGGCAGAGGTGGGTTGCCTAGTCAACCAGCTTCTAACATCCTTCCTAGTTCTGGCAACACGATTTCCAGCAATGGAGCCCTTGGTACCATTCCCGTGTCATCTGAAATGGGCAAAAGAACTATCTTGGGATCGGATGATCGACCTGGGAGTAGTGGCATGGTGCAGGCTCTTGCATCTACTTTAAGTAATCGAGCAGTTATGCCGCAAGCTTCAAAGTCAAGTGATGGGCTTGGGTTATCTGATACCGGAAGTGTTAATGACTCTACAGTTGTGGGCAGCAGAGTTTTCAATTCTCCTGTTCCTGGTATGCAATGGCGGCCTGGAAATTCCTTCCAAAACCAGAACGAACCAGTACGTTACATAGTTCTGTTTCCATGTTCCTGCTGTTGAGTGATGCTCTTTTCAGCTCCTGAATACACATTAAACTAATAAATAAAAATGATAAATCTATATCTTTCCTCTCCCTGTTGAATGGGCTCCTGTTTATGGGTTCCTACAAGTTATTGAGGGATGGGTGACACTTGTCCACAAAAGTAAGATGAGAATGATTTTGTTTCAATATGTTTTAGTGTTTGAGCTCCTATATTTTGCTAGAACTAAAACTTTCCAGCATCACATTATGTGATGTAAGATCAGAATATCATTGTCAGGAATTTGGACTCATAAATGTTGGTTCTATGATTGATGGTGAGTCTGGTGACTACAAAATAGTACTATATGTTGAGTTAAGACTGACAGTTGAACTTGATGAAGAATGATATAAATTAGGAAAAGGCTGGCTTGGATAATGCAATAATTTCAATGCTTAGAGTCTCATTATTTATTTATTTATATAGCATAAATTTAAGTAGTTGACTGGTTCTTACACATGGTTCATATTGCTTGTAGTTGTTAAGCCATCCTCATGACTTCAAACTCACACTCAGAGCAGGTTTCATATAGCTGTATCTTCCCATTACGTCTGTTTAATAAGTAGTTGTGCTGTGTTTAGGGCCAGTTTCGTGGACGAACTGAGATTGCACCTGATCAAAGGGAGAAGTTTCTCCAACGTTTTCAGCAGGTACAGCTGCATGGCCAGAATAATCTTCTGGGTATACCTTCTATTGCTGGTGGAAAGCAGTACTCTGCACAACAGCAAAACCTTCTATTACAACAGGTGTTTTTCACTTTGTTTTTGCCAAATATTTTGTCCTCTACATTTATACTGTTTGCTAGAGCAATCTTGGCTTGGGCATATGCATTTCTATCTGTGGATCTTTGTTGAAAGTTTTAATTGTTTTGAGTGTGACAATGGCCTCCTATACATTAGAACCATGTGATGTCATGATTTCTTTCACCAACAACTCTTTCTAGGGGCAGTTAACAATTTAAGCAAAACTCCTGCTATGCAATACTCTATGGATATTTAAATATCTTTCATCCTCATTCCCATCCCCATCTTTATCGTACGTGAAAAAATGGGGAAAGAGAGTTTTTATAGTTTTCTCTTGATAATTTTACCATTGAGAATGATAAGTGCACTTGAATGTGTATATTTTTTATTTCAGGAAGATCATTGAAGAATTCAGAAACTAATAGCTTGCATAAATCATTATACATGACGAAGATCATGTTTTCTATATTTATAGGAGATGATTTCTTTCAACTGCACCACTTGATTGGTCAATTAAATGTTGCATATGGTTGCAATTTGCAAATGGCCAAAACTCAGCAAGTTTATAGAAAAACTTATTTAATCTTGTAGAATAGCAAGTTTGCTAATGGCCAAAACTTCGCATGTAAATAAAACCTCGTGTGCATATCGATGGACTCTGCCACAGTCACCTATATGCTAGAATGACTAAAGCATAGTACTGCCTAATAAAAGTGTAATATTCATTCAAAACATTCTATTATGGATGAAACTAGTTTTATTTACACGTGTATCTCTAATAAGATTCTGTTGCATTGCACTTATTCAGTTATGAATTTCAAACTTGTTTTCCCTTTACTTTCTCCTCTCAGTTCAATGCTCAAAGCTCATCTGTCACACCTCAACTTGGGTTGGGGGTTGGAGTCCAGACTTCGGGTATTAACAGTGTAACAACATCTGCTTCAGTGCAGCCCCAGCCAAGTGCAATCCACCAACCAACTAATCAGCAGACATTCATATCTTCAACGCCTAAGGACGCAGGTATCTAACTTGAAACTCGTGTTCTACAGTCTGACACTATACTATACAGAAGGGACTTATACACAGGATAATGAAACATTTTAAGTTGGGTGTGAATTTCCATGTTCCTGATTGAGATCTTGAGCGTTATTGTCTGGTCCAGAGAGAGAGAGAGCTTTTGGAAGTAAGCATAAATAGTTAAATTCCTAACTTTTTGAGTAGATAAAAAATCCTTTTATGATAGCACAAGGTAGCAGATTTAGGTCTTCTTGATCAAAAGCAATGGTCATCTTATTATTCCATCAAAATTCCATGTTTTTGTGTTCGTTTATTCTTTGGAAGAAATATTCTCATTTTCTGTACCTTCATGGTTCCAATAGTGATTAACTTGTATGGTACAGTGTCAACCAATTATCTGAAGTTCTAATGGTGCCTGGAAAACACTGTTAGCTTGTACTCCCTCCGTCCTATATTACTCGCACTTTTCATTTTAGGTCGTTAATTTGGGATTGATTTTTTAGTGTAGTTAACTTAGTATTTTTAAGTGTAGTGAGATATCACTTAATAATGGAATACTTAATTAACTCTAATATATTAATTAAACACCATAATTCTTACTTAACATATAAATAGTGTAGGTAGTTTGAGACGAGCCGAAATAAAAAAGTGCGAGGAACATGGGACAAAGGGAGTATAATATTATGCTCATTTAGTTTACACTCAATCTAAGTATCACAATGTTTCTGACTGTATAATCCATATCATGCAAGAACAATTCTTACTGTAGATTTTAACTGTAAAGAAACGTTACATGAGCTGCAGCTATTGAGCACATTTTTGGTTGGCAATGCATAGCATCTCTTTATGGTTATTAATGATGACAGTGATAAAATCGTTGTGTATTTGATAGTATTTTGATTTCATATGGTAGAGCCACAAGCAATAGATACCTACAAAAGTTGCCAGAAGGCATGTTACCTGATTCTGGTTGCATAATCCTAATGGTAAATTTTTTTCATATTCTTACAGAAACTGTCCCTAACAAAGTTGAGGAAATTCAGCAGCAACAGTCCCTCACAGAAGATTCTGCTGCAGATTCTGCTGTCAACTCTGGGCTAGGAAAAAATCTTGTTGCAGAGGATGAATTGAAATCTCCTTACGCGTTAGAGGCTGCAGTATGTGGATTTTTTTGTTATTATGCGAATCTTTTATTATTTATAAGTAATATTTTAAAAAGTACTTTTACTTGCTTGATAATGCTGTTAAGTATAGATGATGGTGCTTGTGCATTTTCAACTCTGAATACTTGTGAAGATCAAATTTTTGCAGTTAGCATAGGGTAGTATAATTGAAACATCATATATATCATAAAACAATTTTTACAATTGCTTACAAGCAGGCTGCAGTTGCTTCTGGTTCTCTTGCTGACCCTTCTCAAGTGATGCGGGAGATAGATCTATCTCCAGGGCAGCCTTTACAATCAGCGTCATCTTCTGGAAGTCTTGGTGTTATTGGTCGAAGAAGTGTGTCTGACCTTGGTGCTATTGGGGATTACATTAGTGCAACAACTCCAAATTCTGGGGCAATGCATGATCAGTCATATAATTTGCAGATGCTTGAGGCTGCTTATTACAGACTTCCTCAACCCAAGGATTCAGAACGCGCTAAGACCTATACTCCAGTATGTAACGCTGTTTTTCTTTTCTCTTTCTGGTCTCTTTCTCTATTGAAATTTTTGTCCAACTTCCTGCTTATGGTATGTGCAGAGACATCCGGCTGCAACTCCTCCGAGCTATCCTCAAGTACAAGCCCCTATGGTTAATAATCCTGCCTTTTGGGAACGTCTTGGTGCAGATACTTATGGCACTGACACCCTGTTCTTTTCATTTTATTATCAGCAGGTTTCAGCTCTTACTTTATGTTTACATTTCCTGCCACTTATTTCTTGTTTGTAGCCTGACTCTGTTCATATCTACAGAATACCTATCAGCAATACTTGGCTGCTAGGGAACTGAAAAAACAATCATGGAGATACCACAGAAAATACAACACATGGTTCCAGCGACACGAGGAGCCAAAAGTTGCTACAGATGATTTTGAACAGGGGACATATGTATACTTTGATTTCCATATTGCCAGTGATGAACAACATGGATGGTATGGACTGTTTTGATTGTTGTTATATTCTTTTATTACGCTATCGGCCTTTTCTTTATTTTTGTACCTCTTACTTCTCTTTTTCAATTTTGAGATTCTAGTTTGATTATAGTGTATGTGTGTTAGTGACCCCTGTCTTTGAGCTTTGATTAACTGATGTTTTATTTTCAATAATCAGGTGTCAGAGAATAAAGACGGAGTTCACTTTCGAGTACAGTTATCTAGAGGACGATTTAATCATATAGCACTATTTCTTCCGATGTATTATCCCTGAAAGTAGGTCTCAGCTGATGTTTCGTTCTGCTGAAATGTAAAAATAGTCAGTTTGTGGTTAAAAATATGTATCTGGTCCCGACCTGCTCGTGGAACACTCAAAAGTTGGACGCTGTTGTCACTAACTTGATATGAAATGAAATTAGAAATTGTTCCTTAATGGTATGATTTTTCTGTTCATAGTTGCTCAACAATTATTTTCAATGAATAAGTAGAGGCTGGAAAACTGAAAAGGAGAGGTTAATTGTTTATTGCCAAATTCAAAATATTTACCATTCACTGGTCTTTTTCAGTACAGGTAAAAGAAAGTTCATATCTAAAACAATAGTTGAAAAGAAGAGGTTACTCTCATTTTGAACAATCTGGAAATCATAATCCCAAAATTAAGCATCAATAAAGAGAAGTGTATAGCCAACTAAACCCTAGTCCACATCACCCACCATAAATTCGAAGAAAAAAGATGCATAAATCAAAAATTGCAGATTAGGATTGCTGGTTGTTTAAAGAGTTTGGGTTTCCTGAACACTGGGTGGAGACATGAAGTGAATGAAGAACCTCAAATCAATTGGCATGACGTTTCTTTTTTATTCAATAAATTAGACTTTTGTATCACCATGGATTTGGGTGGCGATTTGAAGTGGATGAAGAACCTCAAATCAATTGGCATGACGTTTCTTTTTTATTCAATTACTTAAGACTTTTGAATCACCATGGATTTGGAGATACGAGACAAACCATAAATCACTAAGTAAACATGTTATTTTGACGCTATGATCATTATTTATAAAATACTACCTCCGTCCATATAAAATAGATAAAGTTGTAAATGACACAAGTTTTTAATGTGCTAGTAAAAGAAAGTGAAAAAAGTCGTGGAATAGCATTAATGAATTGTGGGGTACACATTTAGAATAGTGTATAGGATTAGTATTTGTTTAAAACTTTCCGTATTTAAAATTGGCCTAATTTTGGTGGACAACCCAAAATGGTTAATTTAGTCTCCCTAATTTTTTTCGTAGATATGATATTGTTTCTTTAGCTAATATTGTTATAACATTATTTGATTTCCTTCCAGTATACTAGTCCCTCTGATCCCCATTAGAAGTCTCATTTGCCATTTTAGTTCGGTCCCCATTACCAGTCTTATTTCACTTTTATTATTTTCGGAAAGTGGACCTCACATTCCACTAATTCACTTAACTTACATTTTTAATATAAAATCAATATGTAAAAGAAGGACCCCCATTTTACTATTTTTTTCTACCACCTTCACTTACAAAGTTAAACAATTTCTTAAAATGTAATGCGGGTCCATATTATTACTAAGAAAAAGGGAAAAAAACAAGAGAGAATTAGTATAAGTGGAAAAAAGTAATGGCAAATGTGCCCTAGTACTCTTCTCATGTAGCTCGAGATATTTGCTTATACTAGAGTGAGGTAGCTCGTGAAGAAGGCAATGATTAGCTTAGTTAGTTTGTTGTTTGTCAGCTTTCTGTTATGAGTTTTTACATTGTATGTTGCACCCATTGTACACCGATACACCACGCCACGGTATATATGGTGTTAGTCTTGTACTAATTTTTACTCATTCAATCGAAAAGGGAATAAATTTTTCCTCATCTCTCTTTTTGTGCAGATTCCCGATCTCAACTAATTGCAATTGAGTTATCTTTTTGATCTTATTAGTAGTATATACTATCATATCAAGTATTCTAAGTGTTGGCTGACACAATATATGCTTATGGGAGACCAAAATTTGTCAAATTTTATCCTTTGAATCGGCCTTACAGATAATTGCATTGTGTATGTCAATAATACATTGCATTACTTTATAACATTTTCACATTACACGAATTACATAGTTCAACTACATAAGTGCATTGTATATCATTACTTTGCATTATACGGTGTACACAGTTCCACCACACAATTTATATTTGTATCTTGACACTTCATAAATCCGAGCAAACATACTATTCAAAAAATTGGATGACTTCCAGATCACCTGCTACCAGCCGCCGCCTACATACCACCAACCTGCTCCACTATATAATCAGTCTGCAATAGAGAACCACGACACCTTCCAATCGAGGTACGCCGCCTGCTGCCATACAACCACGTTTCAACAACACCAACACCAAAGCCCTAATTTTGGTGCACAACCGCAGCCCGATTACCAGCAACAGTACGCACAGCCGCGATATTCCGCCAATGGATACCACCCATGGAGCCCAGAGTACCAGCCCTCACGTTTGTATAGCGGCCTAGATTCATACGCTCAACCTCGTGATTTACATATCGATTATCACAAATTGCAGCATGAATACCAACCCTCGCAGCCCATACCATCACCGCCACTGCCGAGTCACTGTCGCTCAGCAGCGCTGCTGCCTACTATTGGCCCGCCGCTGCCGTTGCCTGTGCCAGCTCCATCATTGGCCTCTAATTCCTACCACGAACAGCCCGGCTGGCCGGTTGCAGCGGTTGCACCGCAGGAGCCCGGCACCTACACGGATTCAGACGTGCTGTTGCAAAATTCCTACGCTGAAAACCATCCGTGGCTGCATAAATATCAGCCCACGCAGCTTCCGTCCCAGTCGCCACTGCCGCGATCAGATTCTTTTGCTGGTTTGCGCTGCCTTGAAAAGGTGTGTGCTGAAGAAGTTGAAGTTCGCCCTGCCAATTTGGAGTTTTCGCGATGGTCACACTTCGGTTCCAATTGAATTAATCGATTCAATGGAGGCCGAGCAGCGTGGCGAGGGGAATGATAGCATGGGAGGTACTACTGACTTTCACGGAAGTTTGGCAACGACCATCATTTATAGATTGGCCTCGGATGTTGGGGATCATAAAGCGAGAATTGTCATTGATGCTATAACTGAAGGAGCTTATGGAGTACCATCTACAGGGGACCCTGGGCCTCTTGTTGATAGCTCTTGTTCTTTGTCAATAGTCGAGAACGATTTGGGTGGAGAAGCTGCTGTCACAGATCCATTCCCTCGAGAGCACTATGAAAAATTTGGTCATCCAAAGGGTAGGGATGGTATGAAGTGGTTTCATATGGGAATTGCTCATCGTGAGTTTCTTTCCATTATTGATGACTGTTCTGTGACTAATTTCCCCACGAATGTTGACATGGGAGTGGTTAAGAGGTTGATGAGATTCGGTGTAGAAGAATATAATCGGACAGCGCGATCTTGTACGTTTGATCCAGCCAGGAGGGGATACATCAAAGCTTTTGTTATCTTCAACTTTCTTCGTTGCTTCTTGGTTCCCACCTTGAGGACAAGGTGGATTTTAACCGTGGGGAGTTGATACGGATATATCTACAGAATATCTCCCATATTTCTATTGTTATTTTATCATATCTTTTCCATATCATTATTATCTTATTCACCAAGTTAGGTTATTCATAGGAGTATTATAAATAGGACCTATTGTTATTCTCATTATTCAATCAAGAAATACAATTACCTATCTTATTTTTATCGCTTATTTCAATTCGGTATTGATCTTGGTTTGATCGACGGGCAAAGCTCCCGCGACTACCTCGTCTACCTTTTATCCCTCCGACGATCGTCTCTGCGACGCCGGAATCTTGCTAAGAGAAATCATCTCTTAACACTTGTCCAGTTTACAATGAAAAAGACATAGACTCTGTTTACTTTTAAACATTAAATATTGTAAAATATAGCATAAATGTATAAGAAAAATACATTGTAACAAAATATTCATTATTATTAATATATAAAAGTAGATTATGAATTTTACATATTCAAGGTCTTGAAACATGTTTTATTGTATAACTCTAATAAACACTACATATACTATAACTAAAGCTGTAAATAACATATGAAATGAGGCGCTCACAATAAGCGCACATACATCGATTTTTCCTTGGTATTATTATTGGTATATTATTTTACATATAAATGAGATTTTGTATATATGATGAACATCGCCAATATATTTTATATTAAATTTTGATAAACTTGTGGTTCCAATCTGGGAGTTGCATGAGCAATCAATGGCTCGGCCAAAAAAGGATTTAAATCTGATTCTTGAATGAGAGGCATAGAAGAAAGTGGCGTCCAACTAAAACTGTGAATAAGTCTTGCTAAAAGAAGTGTCATTACGGTAGAACCAAGCAAGATGGCTGGGCAACCACGCCTACCAACACCGAACGACCACATTTTCAGCTGAGAATCGGTGAGAACCACTTGCGAGGATCCATTTGTAATATGACGGTCTGGATTAAATTTAAGAGGCTCGTCCCAGACCCTAGGGTTCCGTCCTAGGCCGAGACGACTTAGTAGGATGTGACTTCCTTTCGGTATGAAGTATCCACTTACAATAGTATCTTCAGTCGAAACATGGGGAAGGTTGAATGGTGCCACAGGATGTAACCTTATTGCCTCTTTAACACAAGCTTGTATATAGTTCAGATTAGGCAAATCTGATTCTTGTACAACTCTCTTTTTTCCTACAACCTCATTTAGCTCTTTTACGGCTCTCTCAAGAATATGTGGTTGACGAATCATCTCGCTCATGCTCCACTCAGTAACATTTGATGGATTGTCAATCATAGCTACAGTCATTTCCTGCAACCAATTATATTCAAATCGAATGTAATTTTAGAAATAACTTAATTTTAGAAGAGAAGTTTTTTAGAAAAATGGAAATCAATTACTTGTATGGGGACAACCAAAGAAGAGAAATCAATCCACTTACAATAACTTGGGCTTTGATCTCTTCAGCTGACAACAATGGATTATTGTTGGAGTCCTTGAGGTTAATCAAAATATCAAGAATATCATCCTTAGTAGTTCTAACACCATTCCGCCACATCTCAATCCTATTATTAATTTCAGGATCTTGATATTTTCTCAAATTCTTAATAGCATTGGTAAGAGTTTTTTTATGACCATCGAAATCAAACACCTCAAGAAATGGAACATAATCAGCAATTGCAAATCCATATGTGTGTGATAATATTATCCACACTGCATCCATGTGTTCCTTCTCTTCAAATCCGGGCCCACCAGCCTCTGTCCCGGCTCCAAAAAACCTCTTCCCGAACACCAACTTTCTAATCACGCTGCTGCAGTAAAGCCGCGCTGCATCTCTCACGTTTATGGCGACACCAGTCTTGGACTCGTTGTAAACGTATCGAACAAGGTGATCGGCTTCTTCGCATCTCTTGCCTTGAAGAAATTGATGGACAGATGAGTTGAGCACCTCCGACACAATGACTCTCCTCATTTTCTTCCACTGATCGCCTCCGGGCGCAAGAGTTGCTGACAAGTAGCCGTCGCTGGTGAGTCTCCCCGTCATGTTTCCCGGTCTTGCTGCGAAAATGGAGTCTTGAACGTTGAAAAACTCTCGGGCAAGCTCGGGAGAGCTGACGGTGATGACATGGACGCTACCAACGCGAAAGCATGCTATTTCGGTGTTGAAGGTTTGCATGTAGTCGTGCATCCATCGGAAAGTTGGCTTGTTCCTCACGATCTCCGGCAAGCAACCGATGATCGGGTAGCCGGACGGACCTGGTGGAAGAGGGTGTTTTGGTCTTTTTAGTATCCTTTTGTGGAAGATTATAGATAGGGAAAATACTAAAACTACCAAAAATAGTGATACAAATTCCATTTCTATTCCTATAGGCTGTACTGGATGATGTTTCAAGAATAACATACTATATTTGCTACTTATTCGAATGTGTATTTAAAATGGGAAATGAACATAAAAATCATATATAGGTATTAGTTAGTTACTGTAGGAAGAACACATGTGGATTAAATTTCATATTAGGTAGGAACGAACCAAGACATTTATTAATTGAACGGCGCATTACCAAACAAATTATAACGTGGGACAGATTTTTGATATTTTAATATATTTTAAATATTTGAGCATGCGCAGTTACTGTGCTCTCTACGGAGAGCATCAAAGCATATTCTACATTATTCATTATTCATTATTCATGGGTCTGATCCACATTTACTCATATTTTATTCCTGTAAAAGCAAGACACAACACTCACAATCACATTCTTCATGCTCTTCACTGTTAACGAGTCTCACTATTCTATTATTAAATTTAAAAACTTCAATAAATGTTTTCTTAATAATAAAACTTTATTAAAAAAATACCAAAAATGATAATACAAATTCCTAAAAAAAATTTAAACTATTTTAATTCTAAAAATTTAAAATCACATTAAAAATTATGCAACTTAAAATCATAGTTATAATATAAAAAATTACTCTTCCGACGGTGGCGGGGTGGCGGCTGCATGTCCGTAGAGATATCAGGAGTGCAATTCTTTTTGTTGGTCTTTCTGACGGCGACATACGAGAAGTGTCGGCCGTTGTAACTAGGTACACCATTCAAAATAAAATATATGTGGAAGAATTGGGGGTCGTTTGTCACTTGGTTTGGTCCGTCTCGTCCCATTCCTCTCGCTTGTTTTGAACCGTCTCATGATGGGGTTTGTAATATAAGAACAAACAAATAAGAGAATTAGATCTATTTAGCAGATTATTCAGATAAATTCTAATCGCGCAAATATCACATGTATCATGCTCACAATTATCGCGCAATTCTATTCACGCAAATATGAGCCCGCGGTTCTTTCGAGTTTGCCATAGCACCAGAATTTTCACAATAAATGGTGATTCTCTTGGGTAGATTCGAAACCACACCTAAGTCTAGAAGAAAGTTCTTCAGCCATACATCTTCCTTTGCGGCATCTGAAGCGGCAACCTATTCAACTTCCATGGTAGAGTCTGCAATGCATTTTTGTTTTACTCTCTTCCATACTACGACACCTCCTCCTAAGGTAAACACATATCCAGAAGTAGATTTTCTCGAGTCATGATCAGCTTGGAAATCTAAATCAGTATATCCTAAAGGATAGAGCTCGGCTGCATTGTAAACTAGAGCATAGTCTTGAGTCATTTTCAGGTACTTCAGTCCAATGTCTTGGGCCAGGATATGATTGATATCTTGCTATCATGCCAACAACAAAGCAAATATCAGGCCTTGTACAAAGCATAACATACATGTGACTACCGACTGCCAGAACATTTTGTATCCTTCTAATCTCTTCTATCTCAGACTTGTCTTAGGACACTAAACCCTAAACCCTAAACGTTCTGCTGAGATAAATGTATTCCGTCTCTAAAAGGTAGAAAACCTTTCTTGGAATCTTGCATGCTAAAATGCCTAAGTACAGTCTCGATGTAAGATTCTTCAGATAAACACAACATTCTCTTTTCTCTGTCACGAATGACCTTGATACCAAGAATGTTTCTAGCTTCTCCCATATCTTTCATCTCGAACTGGTTCGACAACTAAGTTAAGTTTGAGGACGTATTTATAGCCTCAAAGTCGGATCCCACAATATGGTAAATCTTCAATACAGTATGGTAAGCCTTGGGGAGAAAATAGAGCACTTTCTTTGCGCCGCGCTTTGCTAGCGGACCACTGCACTTTGTTCAGCGGTCGCTGCAAATCATCCCGTAGCTTCTGTCTCTCGATCAGCGGCCACTACACTTGTTTCAGCAGACGCTGGTAATCACTCCTTAGCTACTGGATCTAAATCAGTAGTCGTTGCGCACTTTCTAGTGGTCACTGGGCGTGTTCATCTTTTCAGCTCTAATTTTCTGAAGCAGGTCGCTACAGAAACATCGGTCGATGGCGGTCAACGGTCGATGGTTGGCTCGAATACTCCAGATTTCCATCTTCAACCTTTTGCTATCTTTATAGCCTCTATTTTGCATATTTCTCACAAAACAAGTCAAAATACCAAAATAGATAAAATATACAAATAATGGACATGTATTGCAACTTTGACACTCAAAACAGACTAAATAATGGCCTCAAAACAGTGCAAAATCCGAGCGTATCACCCATAACTGTTGAAGCTTATTTTACTTTTATTATTTTGTTTTTCGTTATATTTTTTTTATATATTTTAATATCACGAAGATTTTCATATTATGTTATTTTATTTGACAACATAAAAATTATAAAAAAAAATAAAAATAGTGGTGACGTGGAAAATGGATTTATAGTGTATTTATAAAGTGCTATTGGAGGTGTTGGGGCTGGAAGATAATATAGGGAAATGAGAAAAATGAGAACGATGAGATTTTTAAGGCAGATTTTTGCTTCACGAATGTCCTTTAAGTCCTAAGCAATCCACTACTGGTGACCACCATAATTATGTATGAGATAAATTTGTGCGGCTCTATGTTCATTTCGAACCTCCTAGTACTTCTAATAGTCAATCAACACATATGTGTCATTAAAATTGATAACTCGGGAATTTATTAACTGATCATCAAAAAATTGTGATAGGATATCAACCATATACTTTTGGATATCCATATGGATCCCATAACCCCACATAACTAAGTTGGGCAATGCCCTCTCTAGAACGAGAAACCAGTTTAATCACCAAGAGTGCACAAACCTGCAAATTTTCAATAATTCACATTTTTGTGGCTGTCACACATCACGTCAAAATGAAAACACTACTTAACAAAATTGGAAATATTGAAGAAATATAGACGAAATCAAGAAAATTAGAAGTATACTAAAATAGCTCATTGTTTCATGTTCGTAACTATGAAAGCCATATCTCAACTTTAATGATTTCGATAATGAAATCTAATTCTAGATTTGAATTAATTCAACCACGATATTTATACTATAAAGTGGAGATAAATCACCAACCTCCATCCATGCTTTCTTCATTTGATGTAGAGGTTGAATCCACCATTTGATATTTATCCTTTCTTTCGACTTGAATCTCTAATTGATGTTATCCCCTCTTTGACCTCAAAACCTTTAGTGATTCTTTTGACGAATAAAGAATCAGAACTTTAATGTGTATATCAATATATACACAAATGCCAAGGGCATATTTTATGTATATGTGAGTGTCGATCCATGCTATATGTACAAATGTTTCTCGGTATCTTTACAGGATGAATGCTCACATATTTATAGGTAATAGACACCCTTTCATAAAGAATTGCGTCAATTAGCATATACACCTGAACCATGCATTAACCGAACTCCTTAATCATACAGCATTTCAGAATTGAACGAAAAGACGCATTCCTACATGAGTTGGCAGTTAAATGTAGGTATAACTACCTTTATTTATCTAATGTTATATTAACTTCCAATTCCTCAATTATTAAGTAAACTAATAGTTTAATATAATAATGTCACACTTTCGTTCATTTCTTACATAGCCTACGGCACTAATATATAGACAATATACTCACGTTACCTATTAATATATATGCACAATCATTGCTTTAATATATATATGTATACATGTTATAACACCTTTCGTATGTATACATATATATTATTCCATAATGAATCCTTCACATATATATATCTATAGGGATGTATTCAAATCCTTCTCATATCTTTTGTCCTTTTTTCTTCTTAATCCTAACCCCACGATTTTGTCATCTGACGGTTAGATTAATGCCACGTGTCATTTAATAATGCACATTTCCATTCTAATAATGCACAGCGGCTAATAATGCAACATTATAGACTAATAATGCACATTTTCATTCTAATAATGCACAATGGCTAAGAATGCAACATTATAGACTAATAATGCATTGATCACAACCATCCAATTCAAGGATCCAAGGGCTGAGATTAAGAAGGAAATAGGACACTTAGGGTGCAAAGGAGCCTAACGCACCCCATACCCATATGTTTTTCATGGCCAATAAACATTTGGGTGATAATCCTTTATTTAACGGATCCGTTTCAATTATATTAGTCCTTATATGCTCAATGAACACTTTATGTTTCTGTACTTCTTCATTTATCGACAAATACTTCAGTGTCATGCATATCACCTTTCAAGTACTTATCTTTCCTTCAGAAGAAGATTTCTGCGAAATTATCACAATAAAATCTCAGCGACTTGGCTATAATGTTAACAGTTCCAAGTCCCGAGATTAAATTTCGCAATCACTTTTATGAACTTTGGCCTCAAAGCATGCCAAAATCCAACTTTCATAGTAGAAATAGCAATGACAAACTATTTTCCACTTTTCCATAATATTGTTCCCACGACTTAAAGGAACAAATAGCCAAACGTCAATTTTCTACTATTGACGCATCCGACTGAATCTGAATATCCAATGACCTCTAAGTCATCGGACTCCCTTTTACATAAGCATGAGCTCTTTGGTGCCTTGCAAGTACCTGAGGACTTTCATTGCAGCTTTCCAGTGATCCATTCTAGGATTACTTTAATATCGACCCAACATACCAACAATAATGCAATATTCGGTCGTCTACATGTTTTGAACATAGTTCAAACTCCCAACCACTGATGCATATGGAATTCTTTCCATTTTCTTACAATCCAATTCACTTTTAGGACATTGTCCCCTTTCTGAATTGGAGCTGTCTTTATAGAGCAATTTTCCATCCTATATCTCTCTCAAATTTTATCGATATATCTCTTATGAGACAAATTCAACGATCCTTGTGATCTAACTCAAAATATTTCTATTTCAATCACATAAGATGTCTCACTCATATCTTTCATTTCAAAATCCTTATGCTCGACAACCCCAAATACGAATATGCCTTAAGCTACGTTTCCTTTTCGTCTATAGTTCAAAATTTTTTTTATGAACTGTCTTACTGGAAACCTAATTTAGCATATATGTCGTAGTCTTTAAAGCATAATCCACAATGAAAAGGGTAAAGTATAACAACTTAACATACTTCTAACCATTTCCATTAATGTACGATTCCACTTTTCCACTACACCATCCTTTAGCGGAGTATTAAGCATTGTTTATCGTGCACAAATGCCTCTACTTCGAGAAACTTTACAAATGGACATGGATATTATCCATAAAATTTTCACAAAAACTCAACATCTTTATCTAATCTTACAATTTTAACTTTTCTATCTAACTGTCATTCCACCATATCAATGAATACATTTAGGACATTCAATGACTTGGATCTTTCATACAGTAGACATTTATTCCATAACATGAGTAACCGTCAATAAAGATGATAAAGTATTTTCTTACCAACCCAAGAAGGAGTGTCAAAAGGACCGCATATATCAATATGCATTAACTTAATAAGCTGAGTGTTTCTCGTAGCTGATTTCTTTATAATGTGTTTAGTTTGCTTCCCCATAATGCAATCAACACACATATTTAGGACACTAAATTCCGACTTTGAGGAAGATTTTCATACTTTACCAACCTCTTAATCATTTCTTTGGAAATATGACCTAATCTTTAATGCCACAAGAACGCCAAACTTTTACTTGATGAACAACGCTTAACGCCTCAACTTTCAATATTAAACAAGGATTCAGAAAACTTTGCATAAAGATTGTATCTATTAAGTGAATCAAATAATGTACCATTACCATAATAGTAATCATTTTGGTACGATGTGGATACATTATATCCAATCTTGATATTAAAACTTAATATATCCAATCCACTTACAGACAATATTTATAGCACACTCAGGCACATAGAGATAACCGTTAAGATCTACATGACATCTGATGTCTAAGATCAATCTATAAGTCCCAATGCCTTCGTTCCATGCCTTTATCAGCTTTCTTATGAACAATTATTGTTCAAATCTTTTTGTAGATTGGATTGAACTGAATCCATGTTTAACATGAGACATATGAATTGTAGCACCAAAACTGACCTCTAAGTACTATTAGGCTCTTGGATAAGATTTAATTTAAAGTAAACAAAACCGTTATGTTCAACTTTCTTATCAAACGAAGCCTTTCTTTTAGGACAATCTTTCCTGAAATGTTCTATTTTCTTGCAAATGAAACACTTCTTTTCCTTATGGATATGCTTTTCTGGAACTTTCAGAAAAGATTTATCCTTCCTTTGGTCCTAATTACTTAGTTTTTCTTTACTGGTGCTTACACCTCCAAGACCTATGAGATTCGCAACTTGATAATTTATCTTCTTTAATCTCCATTCCTTTTAAACCAACATAGTCTTTAATTCTTTAATTGTCCCATTTATCTTTAATGGTATTTAATTTACCTGGAACTGGCTAAATTCAACATGTAAGGAGTTTATGATAAATTTTAGCCGACAGTTGCTCATGAACCTCCATTTTCAAGGTCGTTAACTTTACTATCTGTCAAGTTAGACATGTTTGCAGCATGATTGTGAATCGGCTGAGACCAGTCAAACTTCTTTGTAGTAAGCCCATACATTATGCTTCTACATTTGACTTATTAGCCAAACCCAATCGCTAACAATTTTCTTAATGAATTCTCTCGCTTTTTCTGTCATAGGCAAAGATGACCTCAAATTTTCTTTCATCGTCATTCTCATAAGGCTCAACCTGTTGAATCACTCCCAAGTCTCACATTGAGATTTTTAGTTACAGAGTGGCATCTATAATGGTTGATGATTCATCTTCCGTTAGTATAACATGGTCCAATATCTTTACACCCAACGTACGCCGGATCTATTCAGACCATTCTCCATAATTTTGCCCATTAATTTAATGACAGAGTTAGCATATGCATACAAATTTTATAAAGCCGCAACATTTATACATGCTTATCTATACGTGCTTGAGTTCTTTAACACAGATTCATAAACAGTAATAAAAACTTTAAATAACATGCATTCAAGTAACCTTTGGGTAATACTTAAGCACATGTACTTTCAGCGATGCTAAATATATACTTTAACAATTAATCAAACTAAACATATATCAAATAAGCATGTTGCCTTTGGGTGTACATACTATATGACACATGAATAAATGATTAATCCACTTCCTATTTATTAACTATATACAATGATCCACCTTTGGGTGATCTCCCAGTATATAGATAATAAAATAATTGATCAATCAAACTCTTATATCATTTATAACATCTCTATAATCATGATGAATTAATTAACATTTATTATTTTCAGTAAATAAACGCAATATAACAAGACCACTTTGGTAATAAACAAGCTATATATTATTTAATTATTGAAATCTTTAATAGTTAGAATATCCTTATATTGTTTTAACATTTCATAAAATAATTCTCAACACATAAGCGGAAGCATATTTAATCAAAATAGAAAAATCCAAGACCATTCAAATTTCGATTTTAAAATCACATAAATGGTGAATTAACCAAATCAAGATTGGCTCTAATACCAACTGAAAGCCATATCTCAACTTTAATGATTTCGATAATGAAATCTAATTCTATATTTGAATTAATTCAACCACAATATTTATACTATAAAGTGGAGATAAAATCACCAACCTCCATCCATGCTTTCTTCATTTGATGTAGAGGTTGAATCCACCATTTGATATTTATCCTGTCTTTCGACTGAAATCTCTAATTGATGTTATCCCCTCTTTGACCTCAAAAACCTTTGTGATTCTTTTAATGAATAAAGAATCAGAACTTTAATGTGTATATCAATATAGGGGCACATTATGGTGCCACCATAGATAAACTAACATCATACCACCAATATAGTCCGTCGGATATGGAAGTCCAATGCTCAAGATTAAATCTCGTGAATAGAGTAGATATTGCTGTCTAGTGTATTAGGAATTGCTGTCGTGGGTATTTTAGTCATTTCATAATATTTTCAAATCAAAATTAGGGATATGCCCCAAAAATAGCGGTATTCTTCAAATCCTTTCTCTCTCTCTCTCTCCCTCTCGCTACCGCCATTATTCACCCCTAAAATCACGCCAGCTCCTCATCCGCCTCCGCCTCTACACCGTGATTAACCCTCAATTCAACGACGATTAACCCTCAATTCGACGGCGATCTGGAAGCAACTCCAGTTGCTGATTTCCACCAACTTCGCTGCTGATTCCATCGAAAACGCTATCACAGAAATCAGCTTCTCAATTTCTTAAGGTGTCGTTCAATTCTATGAATTTTATTTCGTTTGCTTGGAGAAAATTTGCATACTTAACGAAATTACCGTTTCATTCTTATTCATGTGATTTATTATTCTGGCTCAAGTGATGATTCATTCAATGAATTTTTGAATCTATGTGTTTAATTGGAGAAGAAATCTGCATATTTCTCATAATCGGTTCTGTTTATTTTTCTGTAAAAATATTGGGGGAATGTTCTGTTCGTGTGATTTGTTTCTCTGTTTAGTATTCATAATGTTCTAATCTGCTTCGATTGATTTTGCTTATTTTATTCATCGTAATCATATCAATTGAAACTGGAATCAAAACTCATATGTTATTGTATTTGGTTGATTTGTGGAATCATATCATTGGTGGATGATTTGGCTGTTCATTAGTTGTTGTATTATATCCACTGCATTTTTTTATATGTTGTTTGTTTGGTGGACATTATTTGATTCATATTATTGGTTTAATGCAATGTAAGAGAAATTAAAATGGCACGAAAAAGAACAAGATCACATATGGAAGAAGAAGAAGAGTATGAAGATAACTCTAGAAGGGAGACACAAGAAGAAGCTGAAACAACAGTAGTAATCAAAATATGAATGAGGAGGAAGCTGAAACAAGAGAAAGAGAAATAAGAGGACCATGAGGTTTAGGTATTGTGATACATCTTGCAGTTTTGTATGTTATATATTGCAGTGTATCATATAAATATTGCAGTATTGTTTTAAACAATATTGGAGGGTTTGTGTTTCTCAATTCTGATTTTGATTGGTTTCTGATTATGTTTGCTTTCTCAAATCTACTTCGTGACTCAATTGCTTGTTTTTCGAACTATTGTTGAATCTGAGTTATGTAATCTGTTTAGTATAACTAAACATTGATGAGTCTGAATTATCTTGCTTGCTCTATGCTTTTTGTTTGCTATCTGATTTGTGCATTATGTGCTTGATTCTTCTTCTTTTCTGTTTCAGTTTCCTGACTGATTTGTGGATTTTGTAGTGCATTGTACCCTATCTTGCATTCATGTGTATTGTGATGTGTATCTTGGAATTCTAGTTTCATATATTTCATCTTTTACGAATTTGTATAGTTGCATGCCCAAACTGTACTAAGTTGCTGGTTATATATGTGATACTGATATTGCAGTGTTGCTGGTTATATATTGCAGTGCATCATTTACAATATTGCAATATTGTTTATCACCAACTGAAATATTGATAACAACTGAAATCTAATATTGCATAGTTTCATATTCAATTATACAGTATAGTCTACTATAATTTGCAACTGAAAGTATTATATGGTAATGTCTACTATTAGTTGACTGTTTATTAATGTTGTTCATACTCTTTTTTGCATTATGTGATGGTGCGATTGAATAAGGGAGGAGCTCTGTGTCGTTCAGAATATCACCCAAATTCTTTAGTGGTGTGGTGGAACCCTTAAACATAAAGCACAAGAAGGATGTGGTCGATATGAGATTCGATGCACTCCTAAACTTCAAACTGGATAACTTACTTGTGAAACTAGCATTCTGGCTGGCATCGACAATCTGGCCATTGACTATGTCATGAAAAATGCCATAAATCACTTTGAGGAGAGCAAAAATAAGGGAACAATAGACGTTTAGAAGATGGTTGCAGACTATTGCAAGCCGTGACCGATGAAAGAAGTTTAAGTGTTTTTGGACATGGATTCTCGATTTAGTGTTGTTTTTTTCCTTGACTGATGTTTTTATTGGGTGACTATTCTCAGTTAAATTCAAGATGGTTTTATTTTTGTGAAGAAAATGTTAATGACATAATTGAAATGTTATTTACTACATAGTAATCTGATATTCAGTAACTCTTTAATGTTGTATGAAATTTAAGCTCAGAATGTATAAACAAACGTAAAGCAAGACTTTATGTTTTGTGATGCAATATGTGATGTTTTACACCATAGTTACGTCAATTGCAAAATGAAGCTTTGCACTGCGTTAAGGGCTTTTGTGATGCAATAATCGTGTACTAAAACAACAATCTAGTACGTTCAAAAACCAATAAATCTGGTAACCAATTAACTATAGCATAAAGAGTTAAAGTAAATTAATATTAGAACCGCAAATACAATGCGGTATCAAGGCAATATTCATAGACTAAGAAAGCAATCTCTCTGACAGCAATATTTTTAGACTAAAACAACAATATTCTTAAAACAGAACCACAATCTGGTATGTTATAAAATCAATAAATCTGGTAACCAATTATACTGTATCACAAACAGTAAAAGTAAAGTAATATTAAAATTGCAAATACAACGTGGTAATAAGGCAATATTCATAGACCATGAAAACAATCTGGAAAGGTAAAACACAAATGCGATTACATGAACTAACTCTTCTATTTTCCTTTTGTATGCCATTATTCCTAGAGTCATGGTGACCGAGTTCACCACAATTTTTACAACGACGCAATGGTTTGCTGCTCAATATCACGGCTTTCTCCTTTGTGGACATCAAACGGCTCTTAGAATCACTTGCACAACCTTTGGTCTCTTATTCCCTTTATCTGCCACAATTTCGTTAGTAATTGGATATATTTCTCTACATTTTCCACACGACGCAATGGTTTAGTCATTAACTTCACAGACACCAATTGGCTTGCAGAATAACTTCCTGAACCTACAATTGAATGCAATTAACCATACGTTGTACTGCAATATGCACCACATAATGTAGCAATCTTGTAAAAACAGAGTATAGCCATAAGCACTTAATAAAAATAAATCAAAACAAATGTTAACAGAGGTTGATGAACGAATCAAAATGAATTTGAACAACAATATTCACCGATGCAACTGTAATACAGATATGCAATTGCAAGTTCAGAGAAATGCAATTTGTAATACATTACGAAGCAATATGGAATTAAAAACACATGCTACACCAAAAATGAATCAAATAAACAAATAAGAATGGATAATAATCATAAATCAAATTACGATCAACAAAGCTGGATAAAAACATGAAATTTACAGATTATCAAACAAGCATAAATTCAACAAACGTGCAATACTCGATGAATTTGCAGATTATCAAATAATCACTAATAAAAAACATAAAGTTTACAGAGGTGATAATCGATTCACCCATATTCGAACGAATTTGTGGTGTGATTGCAGAGAAAATCGTCGATTACAGAGAATTCAATGATTGAATAGCCCTTTACAGATTGAAATCGCTGATTGGAGAGAATTGCAGAGAAATTGCCGAATGCAAATTCAACCGATCGTGTGATTGAATAGCTCGAATTGAGATGAATTCAAACATAATTGAGATGGATATTGCTGAATCAAGAATAAAAAATCGACAATGGCTGTGTGATTTGCAGAATCTAGCATGGGATTGGGTGGAGAATTGTATGGAAAGTGGCGTGAAATTGGGTGGAGAATTCCATTGCTAAAGTAGAAAAGAAATTTCCTAATTTGCCCTTCAACATTTTAATTTGATTAAACAAAAATAAAATGAGCTGCCATGTGGCAGCTTATCAACCATCCAATTTTCAGATCCTAAGGCTGATATTAGTGGTATGGTATCATATTAGAAGGGGTTGTCATATTAACCATTCCTATTAATATATACACAAATGCCGTGGGCATATTTATAGGTAGTAGACACCCTTTCATAAAGAATTGCGTCTATTAGCATATACACCTTAACCATGCATTAACCGAACTCCTTAATCATACGGCATTTCAGAATTGAACGAAAAGATGCATTCCTTCATGAGTTGGCAGTTAAGTGTAGTTATAACTACCTTTATTTATCTAATGTTATATTAACGGCCAATTCTTCAATTATTAATTAAACTAATAGTTTAATATAATAATGTCACACTTTCGTTCATTTCTTACATAACCTACGGCACTAATATATAGACAATATACTCACGTTACCTATTAATATACATGCACAATCATTGCTTTAATATATATATGTACACATGATATAAAACATTTCGTATGTATACATATATATTATTCCATAACGAATCCTACGTGTGTATATATATATATATATACACGTAGTTTATGAAATGTCAGCCACTCATTCAGAATATTTTTGAAATGTCAACAACATGTAGTTTATGTCAACAGAGGGGCATAATTGTAATTTTATTAAATTTTTTTATTAATTTTTTTTTTATTTTTTTTATTTTTTTTAATTTTTTTTAAATTTTATTTTATTTTATTTTATTTTTTTTTCAACTATATATACAATTCATGTCAACTACACATCAAATGTCAACAACTTTATTCAATAAATACTATTTGACATGAATTATACATGTAGTTGACATTATATTGTGTAGTTAAAATGAATTGTATATGTAGTTGACATGGATTGTACACATAGTTGACATTATATGTGTGTAATTGACATGAATTGTGTGTGTGGTTGACATGGATTGTACACATAGTTGACATTATATATGTGTAGTTGACATGGATTGTATATGTAGTTCAAAAATAAAAATTAAAAAATTAAAAAAAATTAAAAATATTAAAAAATATTAAAAAAAATATTTATTGAATAAAATATATATAGCGTTAGGCTCCTTTGGACCCTAAGTGTCCTATTTCCTTCTTAATCTCAGCCCTTGGATCCTTGAATTGGATGGTTGTGATCAATGCATTATTAGTCTATAATGTTGCATTATTAGCCGTTGTGCATTATTAGAATGAAAATGTGCATTATTAGTCTATAATGTTGCATTATTAGCCGCTGTGCATTATTAGAATGAAAATGTGCATTATTAAATGACACGTGACATTAATCTAACCATCAGATGACAAAATCGTGGGGCTAGGATTAAGAAGGAAAAAGGACAAAAGATATTAAAAGTATTTGAATACATCCCTATATATATATATATATAGGATTGTGATCAATTGAGATTTTTTATGCTAATTGAGAAATAGATGCAATATCAGCCACTCATTTTTACTAAATGAGTGGTCCAGATTTTTCCTCATGCAAAATATCTTTAGATTAATTAATTATAAAAGGACAGAATGGTAATATCATAGTAAATTTTATTCAATAAATATTTATTTTAATTTTTAATTTTAATTTTTAATTAATTTTTTTTAAAAAAATTTAAATTATTTTTTTTTATTTAAATTTATTTTTTAATTTTTTTAATTTAAAAAAAATTCGTTTTTTTTTTTTTAATTTTTTTTTTCAACTACATATACAATTCATGTCAACTACACACATATAATGTCAACTATGTGTACAATCCATGTCAACCACACACACAATTCATGTCAACTACACACATATAATGTCAACTATGTGTTCAATCCATGTCAACTACATATACAGTTCATGTTAACTACACAATATAATGTCAACTACATGTACAATTCATGTCAAATAGTGTTTATTGAATAAAGTTGTTGACATTTGATGTGTAGTTGACCTGAATTGTACATATAGTTGAAATTTTTTTTTATAAAAAGTTAATAAAAACCATTTGCAATCAAATTGGTCGAGAGCAAGAACCATACTAATAACAGATTTGTTCTTTTGCAGTAAATTTAGTGTTGCAACCAGAGGCGTCAGTAAATAAGTAAGACATGAGCTAACAAATGACAAATATTAATAAATAAAAGGTTTAAAAAAATATTCAAAAAACATCCACATTAACATCTAGCATAAATGGGCGAAATTATATCATGCAACTACCACGTAAAATGTTTTTCCCTTTGACTGGCAAACTCAAAAATGTCGCAGTCAATACAGATGGTCCCATATCTCTTTTGTGCCTTTATCGAAATTTATCACTTTTCACCAAAATTAAGATTTTCAACTACCATATTAATCCAAATTTATCAATAAGATACTTAAATTAGTCCAAATTTATCTATAAAATACTTAAATTAATGGTTCAAAAAGCGTCTTTGTACTCGCAGGTTTATTTAGTGCTAATAAAAAGTGCATCAGTCACTCGATAGGTTTATAACATAGTAGGGCTAGTAATGCACACTCTCAATCCAATTCCCAATTTTTGGTGCTCGGACAAATCAATCAAGGTATACACCTCAAGTATATATAGCCACACAAATAGTAAACACTAAAGTAATAATGATCAAGAATATGAAAGCAAGGAACTAGGCCTAAGGCAACACACACAAGCCATATATATAAGCTGAAAATGTAGTAAACATGAACTTTAGGAAATTTTTTTGTATGGTTGCCCAACCCTAAATTGGCTGAAAATTTGTAGATAGCTTACAATGATTTATATTTTTCTAAGCCTGAATTATTTGCGTTCTAGCATGCAATTATCTGTTTAACATGTGAATTGATTAATCGCATAATCGGTCAAATAGATCCGTATCTAATTTATTTGTTTTGTACAAGTCTTCCGTTGTGCAAGAGGCACCAAAACCCCAGCACCCATGCCATTAAAAATGTCAACATTTCCTTTTCAGTTTGTCTCGCATAAGATGTGCAGTTTCTATACTTGGAAATAAATCCTTCTCTCTTCTCTCATTAAAATACTCCATCTGTCCCACAATAATTGTCACTCTTGGTGGTGACATGAATTTTAAGAATTGTAAAAAAAAGTTGGTTGAAAAAATTAGTGGAATGTGAGACCCATTTTTTTATATTAGTATAATAAAATATAAGTGGAATGAGTTAGTAGAATGTAGGATCTACTTACCATTTATGGTAAAAATGAAGTGTTACAATTATTGTGGGACGGACCAAAATGGAAAAGAGTGACAATTATTGTGGGACGGAGAGAGTATTTAACTACCTATTTTCTCTTTAATTACACCACCTAACAACTAAACCTAAAAAAATCCTATATAGGTCAAGAATGTGGGCATCTTAAATGGGATGGAGGAAGTACTTTATTCATGTCTTAGGAGGCTATATTTTCTTCCCTATATAAATATTGTCTTTCATATAATTTATTTTTTTTAATTTTTCAGTAAATGCCCTTCCTGAAGTTTTAAAATTTTCTTTATAGATAAATTTATCTCCGTCACTATAAATTCTTGGCTCCGCCCCTGCATATAGATCAAGTGGAAAAGAATTTGATTTGAGAATCATGAAACTACATGTGTGTGTGCGCGCATGAGTGACACATGTACATTCGTGTGTGACACGTGAGTGTGCATGTGATGTGTGTAAGTGTGTGTGAACGTATATGCATGATTGTGAATATATGCTCATAGATTTAAGTATTGAAGTACTGATACACTCGGATTTTGCACGGTTTTAAGGTGATTATTTGGTCCGTTTTGAGTATCAAAGTTGCATTACATGTCCATTATTCGCATATTTTATCCATTTTAGTATTTTGACGTGTTTTGTAAGAAATGTGCAAAATAGAGCAGAAAAATAGCATAAAAAGGTGAATTTCCGGAAGCTGGAACTGAGGGGACGCCCAGCGGGCCGTTGGAACAAGTGCAGCGGTCGCTGCAAAGACTTCAGAGGGCTCCGACTCTCTCCAGCGGTTGCTAGACCCTTGCCAACGACCGCTGGAAAAACACGGCGCACGACACTTGTGTTCAAACTCAATTTTCCGGCCATCCTGAAGTCTGATCAGGGCTTTGTACACGCCATTCTCTTCGTCTTGAAAAGAGAGTCAAGTTGGTACCAAGATCACCTCAATCGGAGTTCTGTGAAGAGAGTTATGGCCGTTCTATCAAAGTGGCGTAAAGCTGTCAACTGCAGTCTAGGCGGAAATTTAAAGAAGGAAAGAAGATATTACCTTGTGAAGACACATCTTTTCCTTACACTATAGGGAACGAAATTTACCTTCTCCAAACCTTTTTCATGCCTACAAATATCCCATAACCTAATTCATATTATTCACCAATCTTAGAGCCTTAATTTCATCCCCTACCTTACACATAAATTCCTCCATCTTCTACAAGGAACATAAAATTCAAGGGAGATCAAGCAAGAGCAAGATTAATTCTTTCGAGTTTTATCTAGTTTTTGTTAGATTGAACATATCTTATTTTGCTTATATTTATTTAGATTAGCTAAATTTATAGAATCCTAGGGGATGAAAGTAATTGACTCTATGTAGTTCTTTTTATTTTGTTTAATGTTCAGAATTCGTTTTACTTTAATTATTCCTTGGTTTATATTTATTTTGTTACTTTGATGATTGTTAATCTCTTATCGGTGATGACTTTGAGTGGTTTATATTTTATGTGTCAATGCAATATTTGTGACATGAGTGTTGATACACGATAGGAATAACTCTTAGCAGAGCTTGAGTCGGATGAACATTGAACTAAATAATTAGAATTACTAATGAGTTGATGAAATCACTACCCTAGGATTCTCTTGCCTCATCTGCTTTCTCAAACCAAGTTAACTCCAAACTGCGAAACTGTTTCACTGTTTTCATTTAATTGCTTTATTTACTTGCTTTTATTTTCTATTTTTCTTAGTTTAATTAAATCTCAATTGTGTGTTCAAATAGCATATGAGACTGGGTATATGGTAGACAATTTGTAAATTTATTCCCCGTATTCGATATCTCGGTACTTACCTTTAGCTATACTAGATCTACCATGTATACTTGCAGGTACTTTTAGTGCTAATAAATAATGGATCAAGTTTTTGGGGCCGTTGCCGAGAAATACTTTTACGCATAGATTGATATCACAGAAAGGGAGATAATACTACTTTGGATTTTATTTTTATTTTTATTTTTATTTTTATTTTATTTTTTTAAAGTTCATTTTGTTTGGTGATTAGGAAGGGAAGAAAGAGGTAAAGAATTGGCAGCCATGAGAATGAGGATCGAGAAGATCGAGTTGTCAAGAAGAGAGAAATGTGAAGCTACTACTGTGGAGGACATGAACTATGGCCATCAAGGATATCAGAATGGATACTTCAATGAATATTATGACCCTAGTCAGGGGGACATAATTATAATAATTGTTCTGATGATTTTTATCCTCCGAATTTTTCAAACAATAATGGTGGTTTATGCAAATCAAATGAAGGTGCAAATGAGGATATTAGCAGAAGGGAGCTGCTAATAATTGAATTCATGTTGGGTAAGATGAAGGATGAGCGAAGGATCAATCAGATAGAAATCCAAACTGAGAAGCTTGAAGCTATAATGATCTCCTTACAAACGACAATTTTCAACATGGCTACACGCTTAGGAGTTGAGTTCAACTACGCCAATTTCCACATTACCATAATGGGGTCCCCATTGATTGTCGTCCTAAACGGGGGGGATAATAGTTCTTTTGATTTTGGTAATCATCCTCATTTTTCATATAACAATTCTAACAATGCTTTGCAATCATGTTTAGGATTTCCAGTTGAGTGCCAGAAGATTGATGAGCCCAAAAAGTAGATCACTGATGATCTATTGGCATCTTCTATGGAGAACACCAAATACATTAGCAGGTTGGAGGCTACTGTTGCTACCATGAGCTCCACTATTTTGTCCATGAACATCCAAATTGAGAAAATTGCCAACATGACAAGCATGCAGTTCCAGCAGAAGGGAGAACCCATAGCCCAAAGTGTTGAACCAAATAAAGAAGAATCTTGACTTCTCTTCAACCACAAATTCCATTATCTTCACTATAAAAGCCGAAGCTGAATAAGTGGTTTAAAAAATCTTTTGATGTGTTTTGCTGGGCACAGAGTAATTCCCAGTTACACCAACATGTTGAAGGAGGAGGAGGTTGATAAGAAAATAAACTTGAATGATCTTAAAGAAATCCAGTTGTCAGCTAATATTGGGGGCATCATTTTACACCATCGGGCTGTCAAGCAAAAGTATAAAGAGAAGTTCATCATATGGTGTACACTTGGCGAAGCACCAACAGGTAACGCTTTGTGTGATTTACGTGAGAACGTTAATTTAATGCATTTGTCTGTTTTTTGTGCAGTTTAACATAGGGAATCTAAAACCATCAACAATCAAGCTGAAAATGGGGGACGAAACAATTGCACATGATGTTGGTAAAAGTTGACAATTTTAATTTTCCTATAGATTTTTTGGTGGTTAACATATAGGCAGACAAGAGTGTTCCACTTATCCTTGGGAAACCCTTCTTAGACATGTGCTAAGAAGTAATTGATAGAGTACAAGAAGAGATTTCAATAAGTGAGAAAGAGGAAAAGTACATTTGCCGCATTCAAAAGGTTATGATAGAACATGAAAAGATGCAAGAAGAAGAAAGGATATGGAAAGAGGATCAGAGACTACGGCAGTCAAGGATTACAAATCCAATAAACTCTGACCCTTCACTAGTAGTTTTAGATGTTAACCACGTTGTGCATGACTTGAATGTTTCTAATAATTGTGCTTCAATGCAAGAACCACTGAAGAAAAAGAAGAAAAAGAGAAGGGCTAAGAAAAAGAACAAAGAAAAGATGCTAACAGCTCTGGTGGGACAACATTTAGACATGGCTGAATGGTGGATGAAAAAGATTGAAGGAATAATGGGAGTGGTGATTGGAAAAATTCAAGAACACACATTGCACTTACACAAGACCATCTTGAGCAAGAAAGAGATGTCAAGCTAAAGACATAAAACAAGCGCTTGTTGTCAGGCAACCTAACACTTTAATCATGTTTTATTTTGTTTTCTAATTTTTTTACACTTTTTTGCTTTGTTTTTGTTCTTATTGAAATTTCGCATCTTCTGGACCAAACCCAGCGACCCCATTATAGTCCAAGCAAATTGTTCCATCAAACACATCGATAATGGTCTTAGCCGTTCGCAAAAATGGCCTCCCCAAAAGTACCCCACTAGACTCAACAGACTCATTATCATTCATCTTAATTACGTAAAAATCAGCAGGATATAGAAATTCATGCACTTTGACTATAATATTTTCCAACACTCCTTCAGGGCAAATGCAAGTCCTATCTGCTAGCTGGATCACGACCTTGGTAGCAACCATCCTTACCCCAGTTATCTTCTTATAGATCGAAAGTGGTAAAACATTTATTGACGCCCCTAGATCACACATGGCATGCTCAACCTTGATATCCCCTAAAGAGATGGGTAATGTAAACATACCTGGGTCGGTGCATTTCGAGGGCATCCTTCTTTTCTTTATCACAGCAGACACGGTTTCTCCAATCACAATCTTCCCGTCTAGCTTGGTTTTCCCTGCAATAAACTCCTTGATGAACTTACTGAAGGTGGGCATTTTCAAGGCTTGCAAGAATGGCAAGTTGATTTCCAACTTGCTGAAAATCTCCATGAGATCCTCTGTATCATCCTTTTTCTTTTTCGCCTCCCCTCGATATGGAAATGGTTTTGCTCGCTTCACTGCATTTGTGGAAGTCCCAGCCTGGGTTTCATCAAATGCTTTGTTTCCTTCCCTACTTACTTCCTCAGGTTCGGGGTCTAGGAAGAACGGGTCCCTTGGTCGAGGTAGAGATCCCCCTAAATCTTCCTTCTGGAGGTCTCTCTAAACAATGATCTCCCTCGGTTCAGCACCTCCCTCTTGCTGTTTCTGACTCTGTTTCCCTTCTTTAACTTGCATAGGCACTTCCTCATCAGTTTCCAACGTCGGCCCTTCGTAACCACGCCCAGATCTCAAGGTGATTTGACTAATGTTTGCTCGGTCTGGCGGTTTGACGGTAGCAGGAAGTTTGCCTTCATTCCCTCGCATCTCATTCAAGGAAACTGCGATCTGGGAAAGTTGTTTTGCCATCATGTCCATGGCGGCTTTTTGCTCTGACTGAGCATCTTGCAACTTGTGCACCATGTCATTGTTGGAATGTAGGTTACCTTGCATGAACTGCTGTGAATTTACCAGATCATGAACCATGTCATCCAAACTCCATTGTGGTCTGAAGTTGGATTGACCAAAATTTTGTCCTTGACCTTGGTTCTGTCGAAAATTTCCTTGATGATTGTTGTATTGGTTACTCGACCCTTGATTATTGTACTGGCCACCAGACCCTTGATTTCCTTGGTGGTTCTGTTGGAAATTCTGAAAGTTTCCTTAGTTATTCCTTTGGTGAGGTGGCACATAGGAGTTTCCTGGGTTGTTTTGATTTTTGTTCCCCCAATTAGCTTGGTCTTGATTCCTGTACCGCAACTGCAATTGTCCTTCATGACCTCTCCCTGCCAGTTGGACTGCCTCTCCGGAGGGTGTGCAAAATTCGTGAGCTGCAAAGAAGGTGGCTGGCTTTGATCATGGTCAGTCCATCTAAAGTTTTAAGCGCACAAAATAAATAAGCCCATTATATATTCTTCTTCCACAAATTGCAATTCCAGAAATTAGAACAGAGCAGCGGTTGAGTCTTATTCTTCCACAATTTTCAATTCCAGAAATTAAAATAGAACAGCGGCGGAGTCTTCTTCTTCCACAATTTTCAATTCCAAAAATTATACAGATCAGCATAGGACGGTTCGAGTACAGGGCTCGGCGGCTCAACCTGGGGCGGAGACCGGTCGGAGCACGGCTGTATAAGGGGGGATCGGGGTCTGGTGCTGGCGCGGGGGCTTGGCTCTATTAGTTCCGTCACTGTCTTTAGTTGGCCAGTCTCATGGGAGAATATTGAGGTCATAATTTCATCGAACTATGAAAAGAAGATGCGATTGATGATTGATGAGAAAGTCGATTGTAGTCATTAAAAAAATATATTGATGTTCTCAATTATTTTTACAGTAAAACTTGAGTTTACTATCGTACGGATGACATAATCATTATTAAAATATTTTGGCAATAATAATTAAAATTTTAAAGTAAAACTTGAGTTTACTAGTAAGGATGACATAACCATTATTAAAATATTTTGGCAATGATAATTAAGATTTTAATTGAAAAAATGCATTGTACATCATTACTTAGCATTATATAATGTACACAGTTCCATTACACAATTTATATTTGTATTTTGATACTTCATATATAAATCCGAGCAAACAGAGAAGACATTGACTCTGCGTTTAGATACAAAATATTCATTCTCATTAATAGGTAAAAATAGATTAAGAGTTCTACATATCTAAGGTCCTGAAACATGTTTTATTGTATAACTCTAACAAACACTAAAGCTGCATATAACATTTGAAACGAGCGCTTACGATAAGCGCCCACAGATTTTGCCTTAGTATTATTATTGGTAAATCATTTTAGATATTAATGAGACATCATACATATGATGAACATCGTCAATATATTCTACATTAAATTTTGATAAACTTGTGGTTCCAATCTAGGAGTTGCATGAGCAATCAATGGCTCGGCCAAAAAAGGATTTAAATCTGATTCTTGAATGAGAGGCATAGAAGAAAGTGGTGTCCAACTAAAACTATGAATAAGTCTTGCTAAAAGAAGTGTCATTATAGTAGAACCAAGCAAGATGGCTGGGCAACCATGCCTACCAACACCGAACGACCACATTTTCAACTGAGAATCAGTGAGAACCACTTGCGAGGATCCATTTGTCATATGACGGTCTGGATTAAATTTAAGAGGCTCGTCCCAAACCCTAGGGTTCCGTCCTAGGCCGAGACGACTTAGTAGGATGTGACTTCCCTTTGGTATGGAGTATCCACTTACAATAGTATCTTCAGTCGAAACATGGGGAAGGTTGAATGGTGCCACGGGATGTAACCGTATAGCTTCCTTAATACAAGCTTGTATATAGTTCAGTTTAGGCAAATCCAATTCTTGTACAACTCTCTTTTTGCCTACAATCTCATTTAGCTCTTTATTGGCTCTCTCAAGAATACGTGGTTCACGAATCATCTCGCTCATGCTCCACTCAGCAACATTTGATGGATTGTCAATCACAGCTATACTCATTTCCTGCAACAAATATATTCAAATCAAATATAATTTTAATGAGTTAAGTATAGAGAATAAAGTAAAAAGTTGATAAAGTATGAAAGATAAAGAAAAAATAAAGTATTATGAGACATAGTAAGTGAAGAGGATTAGATATTTTGTTTTAGTTCAAAATAAATACTCCCTCCGTCACAGATAATCGTCCCAGTTTTCCATTTCGGGCCGTCCCACATAATTTGTCCCATTTCATTTTTACCATTTTTGGTAGTTGACCCCATATTCCACTAACTCATTCATACTCACATTTTATTATAAAACTAATATATAAAGGTAGGACCCACATTCCACTAACTTTTTCAATCCACTTTTTATTACAATTCTTAAAACCTGTGCCCGGTCAAAGTAACCCGAATTATCCGGGACGGAGGGAGTATCAATTACTTGTAGTGGGACAATTAAAAAAAGAGGAATCAATCACTTGCTGTAAGACCGAAGGAGTAGTAGAAATAAATAGGAAAGTAACTTACAATAACTTGGGCTTTGATCTCTTCAGCTGACAACAATGGATTATTGTTGGAGTCCTTGAGGTTAATCAAAATATCAAGAATATCATCATTAGTCTTTCTAACACCATTCCGCCACATCTCAATCCTATTATCAATTTCTGGATCTTGGTATTTTCTCAAATTCTTAATAGCACTGGTAAGAGTTTTTTTATGACCATCAAAATCAAACACCTCAAGAAATGGAACATAATCAGCAATTGCAAATCCATATGTGTATGAAAGAATAATCCAAACCGCATCCATGTGTTCCTTCTCTTCAAATCCGGGCCCACCATCCTCCGTTCCTGCCCCAAAAAACCTCTTCCCGAACACCAACTTCCTAATCACGCAGCCACAGTAAAGCCGCGCCGCCTCTCTCACGTTCACGGCGGCACCAGTCTTGGACTGGTGGTAGACGTATCGAACGAGGTGATCGGCTTCTTCACATCTCTTTCCTTGAAGAAATTGATGGACAGATGAGTTGAGCACCTCCGACACAATGACTCTCCTCATTTTCTTCCACTGATCGCCTCCGGGCGCAAGAACAGCCGACAAGTAGCCGTTGCTCGTGAGTCTCCCCGTCATGTTTCCCGGCCTTGCTGCAAAAACGGAGTCTTGCACGTTGAAAAACTCTCGGGCAAGCTCTGGAGAGCTGATGGTGATGACGTGGATGCTTCTGAGGCGAAAGCATGCGATTTCGGTGTTGAGGCGTTGCATGTAGTCGAGCATCCATCGGAAAGTTGGCTTGTTTCTCACCATCGCCGGCAAGCAACCGATGATAGGGTAGCTGGATGGACTAGGTGGAAGAGGGTGTTTTGGTCTTTTTTGAATTCTTTTGTGAAAGATTACATATAGGGAAAACAGTAATGCTACCAATAATAGTAATACAAATTCCATCTATATTATTCAAGACTGTACGGGAAGAGGGTATGTGTTTCAAGAATGATATATTACTATATTTGGTACTTATTCGAATGTATATTTATAATGGGATATGTACATAAAAAATCATATGTAGGTTAATGTAGGAAGAAGTCAAGTGGATTGAATTAGTAGAAACAAACCAATTGAATCAGGCATTTATTTATTTAGGCATATAGATCGGCGCATTACTAACCGTGTAACAAAAGGGATTTTAGATATTTTTACTTTGAAGTGTATCTGACCCATAGAAATAGATTGAATTTCTTTTTTATCAATTCCATATAAATAAGATCATATCAGATTTATGGAAACAATTTTTCATTCTCTTTTATTTTAACATTATGGGTATAGACTATATTATTTCAACGACTTTTCCTCATTCTTTAATTTTATTTTACCAATTACTAATTAAAACTCGTATCATCTCCAATTAGCATATTTCCATGGGATGAAGTGAGGATGTAATATTAGGATCCAGGTTCATGCACTATCGAACACAAATCAAAATTATAACATAAAATACATTTCTTGGTCCTTATACTTTAATAATTTTCATAGATCTTTGTACAATTTTATTATTTTAATAAGTTTTTCTAGTGCATATCATACAATCTCTATTTAATTAAACTTAGGAAACTTTATACATTTATTAAATGTACTAAACGTAAACGATGATCGGGTAGCCGGACGGACCAGGTGGAAGAGGGTGTTTTGATGTTTTTAGTATTCTTGGAGTACATTTGTGGAAGATTAACGACAGAAGAAACAATAATGCTAAATATAATAGTAATACAAATTCCATCTCTATCCTTTAAGAGTTGAACTGGAAGAGGCCAAGAATGATAGTATTATATTTGTGAACGTATATTTATAGTGGGATTTAGCCATTTAATTTAGGATATGAAAATAGAAAATCATTTAGTAAGAACATTGAATTCCACATTGGGGCTAGCAACAAACTAATTAAATCAGCCATTTATTAATTTTGGCATATAGATCGGCGCATTAACAAAAAAATTATAAATGTGGGACATAAATATTTATTGAATTATAAATACACCTAACATTTATTGATAGTCAGGTGTATTTAGTTCAACATGGTAGTTTAGCGGTCTTTGCTCAAAAATATCTCATTAGAGCTAAATACCATTCGGTCAAATCTATCAATATATGAAGTGAGAGTTTTGTGGATCTATACATATATAAAAGGCGAGTTTTGGCCTTTTTTTGAAATATTTATATGTTTTGTCCTTATTTTGAAATATTTATAAGTTATGGATCAATTTGAATATTTTAAGTAACTCATGAATATTTATTTAGATATTTTAATGAGCATTTGACTAATTCTTAAAGCACTACAATGACTCATTGGTGGTTACAAATATTTAAATAGAATAATGAGCATTTAACAAATTTTGTAACCTATATTGTCTTGATTTTAAAATTATGATGTTTTAATTCCATGATCTCTCATTTACTAATTTTGTACCTATAAAAGGCATAGAATTGTGGATGAAATACAATATACACACTAACAAAACATTCTTCATTCTCTCTCAAGCTCTCTACATTTTATTACACATTTTAGGAACATTGTTTTGCTCGATTTTGGAGCCCCATCAAGTTTATAGGTGTCTAGCAGGTTTGAGATGTTATATACGTTAGGAGGAAGTCGTTTTTATCTCTGGGGAAAATATGTCAATCCGAGAGCACTAACCGTGATGTAATTTGTCTTGCGGAAAGATGGTTTTTCTTGACTAATTTTCATTGTAATTTCCATTTCATTTATTGTTGTTTTTTTCCTTTGATTACAAAAGTTAGAGTACCGCGTGTATATGGTTCCAGAATTTTATCTCAATATTTCTTACAGTTCTTAGAGAGAGAAGAATTGTAACATCCTTAACTCAAACATACATAGTATTTATCTTCATCTTTACACAATTTATTATTTTTAGTAGAGAAATATGAAGGATTGTTTTAAACATATTTTTCAAAAATGTCAACACTTAATGTAGTCTCTTTATCATTGTCCAAATAATTGTGTTTGTCTCAATTCAATTTTAAATATGTTTAAGTTAATGTCTTTAGGTGTAAAATGAATTGAGGAGTATATATTTATTGAATTTTTATTACATAGTAGTATATTTTTCTATTTTAAATCGTATATAATTATATTGTTTCTTATTTTAATTAATCGATTAACAATTTAAAATTGTATGACAAAAAAATATTCCGTCGTGCATCGCACGTGGGTTAAGACTAGTTTTTTTTAAAATGCCAGTTTTGCACTTTTTGGCGGGAGACTGAGCAATATTACAGCTGATTATTTGATTTTTCTTTTACACTATTTTCTGTCATTGTGGAGCTTATGTCTGACCAGTTTGTATGAACCGAGAATTTGTTGTTTTTTAGGATGCAGCCTACTATTAGTGTCATAGACTTTTCTAAAAAATACCTATTCTATTGCAATATAGTATACTATATATATATACTTTCGATTCTTCTTCGAATGCACATACGCCTGATCCATTCTTCTTTTTCCAATGCAATTTATCCCTGAACAAAAATTCTTCATATGTTAACATTCATATTTAAAATCTTTCATATATATAAATTAAAAAATAATTTTGAAATTCAGTTTTTGAAGAAAACAGGAGAAAGTGTGAGAGCCTAAAAAATATCACAATCTTTTCCGGAATTAATAACTGTACAATGCAGAATGATTTAAAAGTAAATAAATTGATTTTTTTTATATGAAATTTGTGTCTATAAAGAAAATGGGAGAAGGGGGTAGTAAAGAAAATGGGAGAAAGACGTAGTATTGAAAGGATTTAAATGTGAAATCAAGTATTATTAAGTCTAACTTATACATCATGTATTCAGATTCGTATGTAATTACTTTGACAGACTGTAATATAATTTTGTGTAGCCTTTTTGTTCAGCATTTGGTTGTTTAAGGAAAGTAAAAAAAACATATGATGTTTGGTAAAGGATGTAGCTTATGTGTCATTAAAGCTTTATTAGTCATCACTCAACTGCAATTTGTTATCTCTAATTAAAATTAAGACAGATAAGTAGCATATAAAAGATGGATAAGAAAGTATAAAAAATCTTTTCCCCCGGGTGTATTTACAAATCCTAATGTTATTCACTATTAGTAGAATAGATTTATAAGCATTAAATAGTGTCTGAAAGTATTATTTGATTAATATAATATATCTGGGACAAATGAAATAATTGAAAGGTCCGTTCATCATTTTGTTTTTCTTGGGAACTACACTTTTTCAAGGGAGTACAGGCCCAGCTTCCATCTCTCTATAAATACCATGTTCTCTCATATTTATAATTACTCACCTACGTTCACTCAGCAATATCCCAACTCGGTTTTGGGTGGTTCTATTCTTTCCATGATTCTTCTATCCATGAATGTCTATCATACTCCTATTCTGTTTTTCAGCCATTAATATGTTTTTGTAACATTGCAAGATCTATAGCATATGTTTATTTAATGCTATTTATCATTCTTCTTTGCAACCTATATCTTAGTTAACCTGTTCCGTTTTATTCATCATGCAATGCATAGTTTTTCTATCATTCCACGGTTACCATATCTAGATGTTGAGCATAGAACTCATATAACGAACCTTTGTTTATGCCTTCATGATGCAATGTTCAAATCCGAAGTATGTTTTATTTCTTTGGTAAACAGTGTATAACCTGCAAAAATGGATAGTAGATTAAATTTTGATTGATCAAACCCTTTATATTCTCAGATAGGACACTGAGGAATGATTGAAATATTTTTCTTACCAATTTAGCATTTCTGAAGTGATTGTCTTCCTTCTATTTTATGAAAACTTTGGGTGGCATTTCTTCTGTTCCCATGAAGTATTCTTATGCACAACATCTTCCCTGGCCAAAAAAGATGGAGTTAGATTTCAATGTTGATTGATTGTTAATTTTTTTTATCCTGAAATGCTTCTCTGATCTGGCAGATTTATATTTCTTACCATAGTGACATTTCTGAAGTAAACTCTTTCTTTCTATTTTGATAGACGTTTCTTTTCTTCCATACAATCTCCTTTTCTTCAGATTGTTCCTTGCAAAAAAATAAGCAGTTAATTAAACTGTTCATTGATTTATTTGTTTTCATTGTTTAGCTAAATCTCAGACGTGACAAGATCTGTTTTCTTACCATAGGTTCATTTGTTAAGTAATGGCTCCCTTTATCACCTAGATTAACAATCTCTGCTAGGCAATTGCTTGGTCCATCAACTGAGTCTGGTGTGCTCATGTCTATGAAGGTGTACCTGAAGATAAAAATTCAATAGTTTAGAGTGTGTATTCTATAATTATAATGTATATTGTTCTACCAAATTTACTAGGAAATAAATTAAATAATGTAAAATACCAGTTGAATAAATATATATTTCTGTTTAACATATGTTCTGTTTTTGCATTACAGGGAACAAGAAGTCAAGCTACTTTTCCTATTAACTTAAGGGGTAACTGCTTTTAAAGTCACCAACTTTCCCTGAATTCCGGTTTTTCCCACGAACTTTAAAAAGTTCGTGTAATGTCACGAACTTTATTGTCGGTTGTCATTTTCCCACGTCAGGTTTTCCGGTCTGATTCAAACTGTTCGTTTCCTATTAAGACAATGTCCAAATTCTTTTATCTTACTATCATTATCTCCGCCTTTGAAATAGCTTCGCGTGGGTACCTTGTACGCCTCAATTGGCACTCGGATGAAGAAGTTATGGCCATTATGATAGTACAAGGTCGCACAAAGTTCGCAGCCTTCATCAAATGGCCATAACTTCTTCATCCGAGTTCCGATTGAGGCGTACAAGGTACTCACGCGAAGCTATTTCAAAGGCGAAGATAATGATAGTAAGATAAAAGAATTTGGACATTGTCTTAATAGGAAACGAACAGTTTGAATCAGACCGGAAAACCTGACATGGGAAAATGACAACCAACAATAAAGTTCGTGACATTACACGAACTTTTTAAAGTTCGTGGGAAAAACCGGAATTCATGGAAAGTTGGTGACTTTAAAAGCAGTTACCCCTTAACTTAATCCAGAATAAGGCTTCTCAGCTTAGGGAAGCCCTTGGATCATCCGAATGAAGTGGTAACTATTTTTCAATCAAGCTCTCCCTCATCTATCATCGCCAAATCAACCAAGGGTTCGCTTTTTAATGAGTTGCTCTATTTTTCATTGGCTATTCTCATTGTCGATAAGATCAACTATAAAAAAAAGATATTACAATTATATTATACTTACTCCTTTACTTACCCAAGTGCAGTGGAATATCATGCCAGGGGAAATCTCAAATCTGTGTCAAGCAATCACATAACTTGTCATCGATATAACGCACATTACATAGCCAACATCCATTAATTCCAAATAAACAGCCAATTTATTATGAATTTAATGGAAGAAGTATGAAAAAGATTCAAAGAGTCAAATAGTGCTAGATTCTATACGAAACCATTGTAAAATTATGTCCTAATTCCTCCATATTTTAATCTGTTTATGAACAAAAATCTTAGACTTGCAAGTAGTACTGTATATTACACAAAAATTTTACCTTTTTGAAACTGGACTGTGATTTAGCCCCAATCTTTTAGGATTTTGTTTTTCTGACAGTCAATTGTTGTCGGTTTTGTTGTAACCTGAGAGCCGATGTTTGAGTCGGCGATCGTTCGCGTTTGTCCGTAATTTTGTTAATATTTTTGACCTTTGCTTCGATTTACCTGAAATCGGTCGTACTCCATTTGGTTCGGCGATATTTCTCAGTCTAGGGTGTTCAGTTTGATTCCTCCGTCGATCTTTTGTTGTAGCTTCTGACCGCCATTCTAAGCATCGTCGACTACGGTTTTAATAGGGAGACGTCGGCGCGTTTTGGAAAGAAGACGGCGTGATTCAATCCTTCATGGTGAGTTGGCGCGGTTTGCCCCTGTTGACGACGGCGATTCAGTCGTCTGAGGAAGATCGCAGAGACGTCGAATTTCTAGGGTTTGTGTGTGTCGGCGCCACTGAGGAGAGAAGAATGTTGTAATAATCAAGCTTAGAAATCCCTAAATACGATTAATTTAATTAGTTGTATACTCTCCTTAATTAAAGGTGAAAAGTGTAATTACAAATTATTTTAATCGATCAGTAGTTGGGCTATTTGTGGGCCATTTTGTATGCATAATGTGGGCCATGAGTATTCTTTATTTGGGTTGTTGTGTGCTGGCAGGTATGTAAACTATTGGGCTCTTTTTTTGGAGCATTTTGGATATTTTAATTCTAATATTATTAGAATTAAATCCTTATATTAATTATATTATTTTTGTTAACGTATTTGGATTTTTTTTAATTTACAGAAAATTAAATTTGAATTATACTCCTTTAGTCCCATAAAAATAAGGACATTTTTCACTTTGGGAAGTCCTATGAAAGTATCCCTTTTATTTTTGGTAGAGTGAAGGTAAAACTAATCCTAAACATATGCTTATTTTATGATTTTAGTTCTATACTTTATCTTTTGAATTTTTGCATCCTGAATATTTCAACTCGGATCACAATTGGTCCTACACTAACAATTCTATCAATTTCTAAACAATTTTAATTTTGACCGAATTTGATGGTTTTAATAGTCTCATTCGAGTTAAAACCATTTAAAAGTCGGTTTAGGACCAGTTTTTGGTAACATCATTCTTTTACCATACAAGTGTCATAATTTTTTGTGGTGTAAAAATTACAATGCATATATGGATTACTATGATCATCATTGATTTGGCTCGAAAATTTTAAATATATTTTGAGTTATTCATATATTTAATTTTTCCTTTTTTCCTTAGTCACATATTTTCCTTTATTTGCATATCTTATACTGTCTAATCCACACTCTTCAATCCATAGTTGCACATCTTCTCTTTGTCATTTGTTTTATTCTATTTTACTCAACTTATATAAAAAATTAAAATTGTATAAAATCGTTTACTGATTACGAAATGTTTCATTTCGAGTGGGTTGAGAGAAGTACATTTCTCTTTGGTTATTGTTTATAATATTTTTAATTGTTAAAGCGTTATGAATACTTATTGTAATTAACATATAGTCCATACATTATTATATTCTTTTTTTCACTATATCTTAGAAATTTTTTTATTAATATTTGAAAATCTTATGTCCCGTGCATAGCACGGGTGATAACACTAGTTGGTCTAATTCGAAACCCTGCAAAATAAAATGTTAGAAGCAAATTCCTCAAACCAAATGGTAACTGGTGAGTTATCATAACTAGCGTTAACCCACGTGCGATGCACGATAAAATATTTTTTTTATCACATATTTTTTAATTGTTAATTGATTAATTAAAATATGAAAATATAACTATATAAAATTTAAAAATAGAAAAATATACATATAATAAAAATTCAATAAATATATGCTCCTCGATGCATTTTACACTTAAAAACATAAAATTAAACATATTTGAAATGGAATCAAGGAAGACATAATTATTTGGACAACGATGAAGAGACTATATCAAGTGTTAAACACATTTAAAAAATATGTTTAAAACAATCCTTCATATTTCTCAACTAAAAATAATGTATATCACACTTTTAACAAAATAATAAATCGATAACTCATAATATTCAAAATGTCAAAACTATGAACATAAAAAATTCAAATGATAAACTATACAAAAAATATTACATTAATTGGTTGAATTAACACTATTATATTAATGAATAATGATAGCCCTTTTGAATGTTGGAACGTTTATCTTTATTTATTGTACTTTTAAACGTGGCTTGTTGGAATATGAAAAATCTATATTTATGCTACTTTACAATTCTCAATGCTGCAAATTTTCTTTTTGTGAAATATATTTAATATAAGTATATATTTTACTTAGTTGATCACCTATATATAAGATAATTAGAATCTCTATAGAAAATCAGAAAATCAGTTGTATCCCGGAACAATTAAGTGCCAAATCCTAATTTCAACAATAGTATTATTAGTAAACCAAAATTTGGTTGTAAACTATTTTATTTTGTTTGAACAACTAATTGTTTGATCAACTCTATTTTGAAAGGTTTAATTATCTCATTGAAAATATACATATTATGCACCACTTATTAATTCATCATAAGTCATAAAATATTATTTTTGAGACACCATATAATATAATTACAGCACAAGTTGGAATATAAATATATAAAATAATAAATTGTGTAAAGATGAAGATAAACATTATGCTTGTTTGAGTTAAGGATGTTACAATTCTTCCATCTCTAAAAATTGTAAAAGATATTGGCATAGAATTCTCGAACCATATACACGCAGTACTCTAACTATTGCAATAAAAAAAATGAAATGGAAATTACAACGAAAATTATAAAATAAACCGAACTATAAGTTTAGTTGAGAAAAACCCTCTTTCCGCACGACAAAGTACATCACGGTTAGTACTTTTGAATTGACGTATTATCCCCAAAGATAAAACGGCTTCCTCCTAACGTGTATAACTTCTCAAACCCGCTGACACCGATGAACTTGATGGAGTTCCAAAAATTGAGCAATACTCTAAAATATACAATAAAATGTTGAGAGCTTGAGAGAGAATGGTGAATGTGTAATTCATCTACAACTCTATGCTTTTTATAGGCACAAAATTAGAATATGAGAAATCATGAAATTAAAACATCATAAATTATAAAATTAAGAGAATAGAGGTTACAAAATTTGTTAAATGCTCATTATCCTATTTAAAGATTAGTCAAAGTATTAAAATATTTAAATAAATATTCATGAGAGTTACATATTTTATAATAATTCAAATTCACCCCATTACTTTTAAATATATCAAATTACGGTCAAAACTTGCCTTTTATATATGTATAGATTTCTCAACTAATTTCTCCAATAGGTATTAATCATAATTAATAACTAAATTGACGGCTCTTCACAACACATGATGATAGCTCCCCTCAAAGTTCATGGAAGGATTTTTCACTTTGCTCTCCAGATGAAATTTGATTCGTGTGAGATCATCTTAGACTCTCGACAAAATGGTGGAGAAAATATTTGCATATGTTGCTTCTGATCCTGTCATCGATAAACTATCGCCAAGAACGACAATGAGTCGCCACATGTGTTCTTCGAAGCAAGGGTTGAGCAGAAGATGGTTAAAACAAGATTTCCGCCAAAATTCAATAGCCTGAAACCGTATGTGCTCATCAATGGTTATGTGACTGAAGTCATTGAATTGAAGAGATCTAAAGCCAAAAATATGGTTTCTCCATCACTCAGGTGGGGTCAATCCCAATTTGTCAGACTTCTACCATTAGTGCAAGGCAGTGGTGGAGTCAAAAATTTCATCACGGGGGGTCCAGATTTAAACTTAAATAAAATTACATAAATTAAATTATAAGGTTCAAAATGTAAAAGTTAAATGCAATCACATCATAACATTTGTCTTCTATTCTTCATCTTCTGAAATCGCTGCATAATAGTTTCATTGGTAACTTTAACAAACACATCCTTTTCATATAAGGAACTAAGCAACCATTCAACTGATGAAGAATCAAAAGAAGAAAGTTTCTTAAAATAACGATCCATATACCTACAAAAATAGTCAACATTGATTAAGTTTGCAAAATATAAATCATACATAAAAAGGGATAAAATTCATCTTATGCTTGACAACTAAAAGAATAAAGAGTAAACAAAATATACAATATGTTCAAATCTAAAATATTGTTGTCACAAATCAAATAGTGTAAAACTATTAATACATACACATCAAATTAAGAATAGGGGTTCAAGAATTCCAACACAGAACCGCCGTAGCCATTGAATTACATAAGCTATCTTCTTTCTCCCCATTTGAATTTTATGTGTACCAATTTAGAGCGTGAATATGATCATTTAGGTCTCAATTTACATAAATATTGGAGACAAACAAAAAAACAACATATATAGAAAAATCAATTGAATTACATTTGAGTTTTAAAATATACCTAGTTTTAGATAACTAGATTTCAGATTACGCGGCAGAAGGAGTAGAACTGCAACAGAAGGAGAAAACTAATTAAGAGGAAATGATTTAAAGAGTATAATTTTGTTGAAATCTATCTTTAATTTTATATATTATAATTATAATTAATGTGAAATTACTAAAATACCCCTGGGTTTTTTTAAAAATTAGTGGGGGCCCCCTTGGCCCCACCCTCCCTCCGCCCCCTGGGGCAAGGTGTATTTCAACCGTTGGGGAGTTGATAGGGACCTAGACTTTTACTTTATGCCGGAAGTGGGTTGATAATCTCTATATTACGATTTAACTTATTTTATGATATATTGTACTCCCTCTGTCCGTAAAATATTGTCCATGTTTGACTCGGCACGGATTTTAAGATATGTGAAGAAAATTGAGAAAAAGTTAGTAGATTGTAGATCCCACATTTATATATTAATTTTATAATAGAATGTGACTGTAATGAGTTAGTGGAAACTAGATATCATATACCAAGAATAGAAAAAAAAGCAAAGTGGGCAACATTTTGCGGACGGATCGAAATGGAAAAACTGGACAACATTTCACAGACGGAGGGAGTAGTTGTTAGGATTTGTTCTATATTTCATAGTTGTTTGGATTTGATTTATTTTTCGATAATTATTAGGATTTGTTTTACTAGTCTAAATATTTTTTTGTATCTCCACGTATCATAAATATGTGAGGAATATTTGGTTAAAATAAAGAATGAAAATATAAATTAATGTTATCATTGTCATGGTTCTCTAATAAAGGGAATCGATTTATCTTATCTTTCTTCAAAAGTCTCGATTTTTTTCACTATTCTTCTACTCTCTTTAAATAATTTCTCTGCTAGGTATTAATTCGTAATTAATACATATCATACACATCTAGAAAATCGAAAACGTAAGCATCAGTGTTGACTCTCTTCTTAAAATAAAGAATGAAAATATAAATTAATTTTATCATTGTCATGGTTCTCTAAGAGAGGGAACCAATTTCTCTTATCTTTCTTCAAAAGTCTCGATTTGTTTCTCTATTGTTCTACTCCCTTTAAATAATTTCTCTGCTAGGTATTAATTCGTAATTAATACATATCATACATATCCGGAAGATCGACAACGTAAGCATCAGCGTTGACTCTCTTCTTGATTTGGAAAGACTGAAAACTCGTTCTTTCTCAGTCTGTATGCAATGTAAGTAAATTAACGCAGACTGATCAAGAGGACATCGATCAACTGATCCAACAGACCCACTTTGAAATGACATGCAATGACTTGCCGACAGATCAAGTGGCAGAACTCTAACTGATAAAGGTGACTCCTAAAAGTCTATCTACGCGCCGTTGGGCGCATGAACCAGAACGAGGAACCTTCAAAGCCTTAACCCACAGTACTATTAACTAGTAAAGGGAAATAAGGGTCGAATCCCACAGAGATGAATGTGTTTCAACATGTATCGCGGATATTTTGGGATGGCTGCTACCACGCATGCGGAGTGGGTTAAGTTTTTACTCCCTCCGTCCCAAGATAATTGACCTACTTCTTTTGGGCACGGGATTTAAGGAATGGTATTTAAATAAGTTAAAGTGGAGAGAGTAAAGTATGAGAGAGAGAAAAGTAGATGAGAGAAGAGAGAATAAAGTAGGTGGAGAATAAAGTAATAGAGATGTTTTTTTGCTAAAAATGGAAATAGTTCACTTATAGTAGGACACCTCAAAAAGGAATACGAGTCACTTATCTTGGGACGGAGGGAGTATCTTACTTGACTAAGCGGACTGAAAAGAAATTTATCTAACTGATCAACTGGACTCAACTTCGTGGAAACATAATCAACCTACTACTACTCCTAACTGATCAACTTGATGGACAAAACAGAAATTACACTAAGAGACAGACTGGGACTTGAATCTACGCTGACAACTTGGAAAACATGTAAAAACAATCATGTTGATACGTTCCTGAAATAGCTAAACAAAAGGTAAAAGCAAAGTGGGGACCAAATCCCTTAACTAACAAATTCTGCAAAAGTTGTCGAAAAGCAAAAGGTGGTGCAAAATACTGCAGATCTGGATCCTAGCAACTAACGACTTCACCTTCTTCATGTGATCGACGAGAAACGGAGCATATACATAATTTCAGACATCGCTAAACAGAGTAAACTAGAAAGCAAAGCGTAAATGCGATATAACTTCAATATCTAAACTACTTGACCAAGCGGAATCGAGTAAGGAACAGTAATAAACCATAACCATGCAGATTCAAAACAGAGGACTCTAGATCTACTCATCTAACATGGATCTACCCAAAATCAAACACAATCAAACTCAGATCTATGAAATGGAACATAAACCAACTAGATCTCGACCTCCTAAAACTACCAATTGTGAAAATCATCCAATAAAGAGTAAACGAGCTCCATAAAACGAAATCCAACAAGCACAAACGAAAGCATCCATGATTCAGAGTTCAAAACAACTTCCAACCAAAATCCAAATACAAGTTCCAGATTCTCAACAGCAACCACAGAAATGAACTACTAAAATATCCCAAATGTCAACAATGTTTTGAAGCACAAAAGTAAAACTAGGCAGAAATTAAAGATTGTTTCTTCGCCCACGTAGGACGGTTGAACACTACAACGACTGAAAACACTACCAGTAGCCAGAAAAGTAACCCCTTCCAAGTGCGTAGAACCTAAACTAAGAAATTGGAGAGAAAATGTGAGCTCAGGAGACTTGAGCTGCTAAGAAAAGGAGGCCCCTTCAATCCCCAATCTCCATCCCTTTGAAATGTCGGTTGTGTGGTGCACTACTTTTTAGCACTATAAGTACTTGCAAGTATACAAGGCAGAAATAGTATAGCTAAACATCAGTACCGGGATATCGAACACATGGAATATATTTGCAACTGGCTATCATGTACTAAGCGTCATGTACTCTCTAGAGAAACAAGAGTTTTGGTTTAACTAAGCAAAAATAAATAAAAATAAATAAAATAAAGCAAGTCTATTAGGGAAAGTAGAATTCCAAGAATAGTGGTTTCACAATTATGGTTAAAAAAAACACAGTTATGATACCCTAGCATAGTTCATACTTCAGGGGGCGTCAATCCTAGATTGTAACTCCCTAAAGCTCCTAAGACCCTTGAAAAGTTCTCACTCTTAATTAACACATTTGTTTTAAGGGAAGCTAATTGTAGTGTCAACTAACTCGCCAACCTCCTCTCACGATTATGTAGATCATCACAGAATGTGTCACTCAAATATGAAGCAATTATACAGAAATTAGAATTGAAACGAAGTAATGAAAAAAACAAATACCAAAAACTGGAATTATATAAACCAACAAAAGTTACTAACACATCCAAAGAAGTCTTATAGTTTAGCTACTCATAGACAAATTGCAAAAACTACAATTTAAAGTACAAAACATAAAGAAAAAGCAAACAAAACCCAATGATGAATTGTTGTGTAATCTTTAGTCTTCTCTTGCCTTGCTCCAATCTCCAAGAATGGTGATGGAATGATGAATGGAGCTATGAATTGGTGAATATTATGAATTAGGTTATGGGGTATTTATAGGCTTGAAGAGGATTTAAACTTGGTAAAAACTTTCCTCCAAGCAATAGTAAATATGGAATTTTCGTGCCCCATAGGTTAAGGAAAAGATTTGGCTTCACAAGGTAATGTCTTCTTTTATTCCTTGAATTTTCGCCTAAATTCTGCACTTGACAGCTTTGCGCGATTTTGGTAGAGTGGCCATAACTTTCTCCACAAAACTCCTATTGAGATGATTAAGATACCAACGCGAAGATATTTCAAAGACGAAGAGAATAGTATGTAACACTCCCTGATAGGACTTAATCAGCGCCGGTAAACCGAGTTTGAACAGAGGCTGCTGTGCGCGACCGGCCCCAGCGGGCCGCTGGACAGCTCCAGAACTCTCTGAACTCGTTTCAGCGATCGCTGGCGTGGGTCCAGCAGGCCGCTAGGTTACGCTTCAATTCCAACTTCCAGATTTGACGTTTTTATGCCCTTTTTCAGCTCTATTTTGCACATTTCTCACAAAATACGTCAAAATACTAAAATGGATAATATATGCAAATAATGGACATGTAATGCAACTTTGACACTTAAAACGGACAAAATAATGGCCTTAAAATAGCGCAAAATCCGAGCATATCAACTCCCCCAAACTTAAATATTTGTTTGTCCTTAAACAAAACAAGAAAGAAACATAAAATAGACGCACGGATTGTGTAACATCCCAACTTTTCTTATTCCTTTTAGTTGTTCTTGAAGGGACGTAAATTTGCAAGCCTAATTTAATCTTTGTTTGCTTTGAACACTTAAATGAGTATTGAAGTTAGTATAGATGATCAAGAGGAGTTTAAAATTTCGTTTAATATTTGGAATAACCCCAAGTATTAAATATTAAAGAAATTATCATAATTTACAAAGCTTTGACCCTAAAAATATAAAAGACATCAAGAGGAGTTTAAAATTTCGTTTAATATTTGAAATAACCCCAAGTATTAAATATTAAAGAAATTATCTTAATTTACAAAGCTTTGAGCCTAAAAATATAAAAGACATGTTGGGACTAAGAAATTGCAAAATTTAATTACAATCTTTTAGTTTGAGCCCACTCGAAGCCCAATCTCATCATTCTTCTATACTGCCACTTGTTAGTTTTCTCTTCCTACAAAATGTTACTTCAACCTCCTCCTTCCACCTCCTACTTCTATTTCATGTATATTTTAATTCACTGATCAATATCCCATTAAATCTCCCAGCAAATATGCACGATTTATGCATGTCTCCTTTCCATCTTCTCTTCCAAATTCACAAATAAACTTCAAGCAAAGAAATGAAGGAATGATCATAGAATTTCCACTGAAGTTTCAATTTACAGTAGGCAATCTTCCTCTCAACTTTTTATTTTATTTTCTATATCATTACATGAAGCATAACTTGCATAAATTATAAAGAACAAATCATCAACTGTCTCCAAACCACTAAAGCTACTTGACAGCAACAATAGCATAACTTGTCGGCATGCTTGAAGTCCCATAACTTGAACATGATAATTTCCAAACCTTAGTTAAATGTAAAAGAAACAAAAAGAGCAAGTGTAAGGACTTAACTTCTGGTCAAGGGGCTGACCGACGGCAGCGCAAATTCGGAAGCAACAAGCCGCGACAATGACAGCTCGACAGTGAGTTTCCACGGAAGGCGACGAGCTTGGCTGATAAAAAAAAGGTTGCTCGCATGGCCCTGTACAGAGGAGATGGACGTGGCGCTGTGAAGGCGGGCCGAAGACTTTGCAAATCCAGAAATCGTCATCGGCGCGGTGGAATTGGCTAGAGGAGACACTGAGATGCCAAGCGTCGAGAATCTGACACAGATGAGAAACAGAGGTGCCCCACTGAGGAGTCACCGACGGCCTGATGGAGTCGGCTGGAGCACTCGTCGGCGGCGATGGTTGAGAGAAAGAGGAAGAGAAACTGATATACGATTTTTGTGGTTTTCGAATTGTGGGAGAAGGAGAAGATGGACGCTTGAAATTTGATGAGCTAATTTAATTATGTTGGACTCCCGTTAGCAAATTAATTAAGTGATTGAAGGGGACTTGGGCCATGTAATGTGTTGAGTGAAAACTTAGGCTGAAGGATTTAAATATTTGTGTTGAGATGGAAAAACAAAAAGATTGATTGGATTAATCAATTACTTTTTGTTAGAGTTATTACTTAATTTCTAAACAAGTAAATAATTCGCGAATGGTTTCTTTTCCGAAATATATTATTGAAATGGATAGCGCGCTTAATTAAAACCCATGATCTAATTAATTGCATCTTTAACTATGAGTGTAATGGGGCCGAGGGTGTAGGATTTTGGGTATGTGCAACTTCGAGCGGCTGCGTAAATTGAAAGAGAAAATAAGTATTTAACACAACTCTGATTTAATTACTGTACAAGAATTTTAGAACATCTTGAGAAAGAACAAAGAACAAAACGAAAACACATGCATGATGCATGCATTCTAAGTAGTTGTTTTCCTTTTGCCTAATTAAGTATATGTTATAATTTTTTTCAAAAGGGCTATCTCTACGAGCAAGTTAAGGTCGAAGTAAGAAAAATGTCAAGTTAAGGAATTTAAACGCACAAGGTGAACTTTTTTATCCTACATATTAATGTGGATAAAATGTTAAATATTTTGAGATGATATTTAGTTATGCAAATAATGTTGTCTTGCCATAAATGATTTGTTTTATGTGTATGGAGCCTATCTGTTTGGTTGGAACTTAAGAATCGAATTCGGGTCCGAGTGAGGATGGTGTTCCTACTCGCATTAGAGTACACAGGTGACCGTGGAAGGTGGCCACCTTCCACGGCACAAAGATGATATAGTGGACCACGTGGGAGGTGGCCACCTCCCCGGCTGGAGAAAGGTGTAGGTGACCGTGGAAGAGCACCATCTTCACGGCACTTAGTGTTCAGATATAGCAGAGTTGTTAGGTTTGGTATACTGAAAAGCATGTTTCGTGGAAAAGCATGCTTGCGCGAATAGAATCTAGCTTGTATTAGGGAAACTCTACAATCCACTTTTAACCAGATTCAGTATTATTTAAGCAGTATCGTACGAATTGGATCAGTATATTATTACATTGTGTTTGCTTGTGCATTTATAAGATGTTTTATAAACATTTAAATGTATAAGAAGCAAACAAAGTCTAAGTCTTTTGCTTTGTAGAATGGTTGTGGGCGTCGTCCACTTTAAGGTAACACAGTCGGTTTTATGCAATGCTTTGCAAAAGAAAAAGAAGAATTTTACAACCCAGATAGGCTTAGACTACCTATCGTGAAAGGTTGCAATGTCAGTCCGATTATTTCTAAGCATTTCTGAAATAAGATGGCGTATGTGTGGTATAGCACTGAATGGATCTAATAGCAAGACATGTCTTTATGCTATCTACTGAAAGACTAGGTCTTGATAAAATACTATTTATTAATCTACATACGTTAGCATTGAGCATACGGTATTGATTATGCACTACTTTGACTTATCAAATGGTGCGGGTTTTTCGCAACCCAATAATCCTGATATATTGGATAGTGGTGATTAATATCTAGCGATGCTAGGATTGCTATTATGTTGAATCGCGTGCAAGGTGAGTCTCGTTTGATAATGTCCTCAAGAGGAGCTTGAACAAGGTTTTTATTATTTGAAAACTGGCCAGTTGGAATTTCATTATTCCATGAATAATAAATAAGTGTTTCTTGCTAAGCCCACTCTTGGAATTAAAAAGATGTTAATTAATTAAGTCCACAACAGAGATTAATTAATTAATGGACATTTATATCTTAAGCGCGAGAAATAAATAATAAACAAAATGGAAATCTGGATTACCTGTAATTTCGGATTTGGATGGAGAGGTCAATATTACTTCTGTAGTGGCTGCTCGTAATATTCCAATATAAGCTTTTATTAAATTGTGGGTTCAATTTAATTAGTAAAAAGCTAATTGGTGTGAGCCCATATCCAAAATCTTTCATAGATCCCTGACTGTGCCCAATAAGAACTTAATATAAATAGGAAAATAAATGAGACAGAAAACACAATTATTTTCATTATGAAATTTTCATCCCCCTCTCTAATTAGTAGAGGAGCTCGAATATTCTTCAGTTCTCCTCCGTGAGGAATTTCTATCTTCTTTTTATTCGAGTCCTAGTATTTTGATAAGATCAGCCCACCCTGATATCGAGATACAGTTCGGGAACTAGTCAGAAGATCAGTGGTCTAGTATCGAAGCTCATCACGTGGAGAAGGCGCAAGCGATCGACAATTCTTTGGAGAATCAAAATCGGTAACTCTAAACCGTAGAAATCATGTTTTGGTATTTATATTCTTTAAGCATGAATTATTTGCATTTTAGCATGCAATTATCTGTTTAACATGTGAATTGATTAATCGCATAATCGGTCAAATAAATCCGTATCTGATTTATTTGTTTTGTACAACTCTTCCTCTGTGCAAGGGGCGCCAAACCTCAGCAGAAGTACCAAAAGAACTTTGACTTATCAGTCAAACTTTAGCTCACAAAGAATTTAGTAAGCTCGGGCCTTTTAAGAGAAAACTCTCGAGTCTTATTGTAATGGCAAGGCAATATTTTTCAATGTATGTATGTATATTTCGGCAATGTGTTCATTGAATACCTTTGTACTCAGCCCTGCATGTATTCCTAATGTTCAGGTTGAGCGGTGATGGGGGAGAATGCTGAGCAGAGTTGATGATTTCCTTTCCATTTTAAGTAGAGACTCTCGGAGGTGCATGTCTTCATACATGTGACCGTGTTCATTCCGCTGCATACTAAGGTTCCTGATAACACCAACTGTTCTTCCATACTCTAATAAATATTTATTGAAAAGTAAGATTTCCATTCAAATTCTAGTGATCAGAAGTTAATTTGAAGTTGTTCCCTCTTTATTTCTGAATAAATATTCAGTCATTATTTTTCCCCTTTCGATTCCTCTCCTCTTATTCCCCACCACTAGTCACGTTTCTTCTGCTTTGTTATCCCTAGCAAAGTGTGGTCGTCACAGATTGCATAACGACTACACGTCGTAATTGTCTCAAATATGAAAAAGATAGATTTAGCATGAATTAACTCAATCAAATAAATCATGGATTATTAATGCACTTTCACTAATAACTCGTATATCACCTTGGAATCATGCACTCACAAGTGGTTAAACTTCCAAAGATGGGAAATGTGTTTATCTCTCACTCTCAAAGTGTATAAGGCAAAGTGTATAGCACTCAAATCATGCATCATGCAAAGTTTACCATAGGCTTGCTCAAAGTTTAATCCCTCCTCTACTTGATGTGATTAAGCATCAAAAGTCCGAAAGGTATTTGTTTTTGGTTGTAGTGTAGGCTCTTTGGTAGGTGAGAAATATTTGGCTAAAAAGTAACTCAAAATAAAATTCCCAAGTAGAGTAAAATAAACTCTACGTTTCTTATAAACTCAAGACACTTTCAAAATTTATTTTTCCTTCATCTCACTTCCTAATCCTTTGATTTTTCGTTCTTTTCTACATAACCTTTCTTTCTTTTTATTTTTCTTTCCTTTTCTTTTCTTTCTCTTTTCTAAGCATCCTTTCTAGATCAAGCACACTTTTGAATTTTTCTATTTCTCAACTTGCACTTTTCTACATCTAAGCACACTACTTAACTTACCTCCTTATTTTCCCAATTCCTTTACAAAAGATAATAAAAACTATACTAACCCAAGGAATTGTCCCCATTTATTTGGCTTCCAAAGAATAGGCTTAAAGGCTCAAAATTGGCTCCAAAGGGTGAAAGAGATTTTTGAAAAGGGTCAAAAAAATGTTGATATAAAAGTAGCTATGAAAAGATGGCCTAAGATTCTCCTTCATCAACTTAAACACTACAAGAAAGTTCTGGAAACATATACATGCATGCAGATAAATCACACAAGAAAGAATTAAGACTCAAATCTCACAAGGTATAAGTATAATTCAAAGCGAACAAGCAATTCACTAATTATGCACCTTTTCACCAAACCATCAAATCAAAACGTCAAGCCATATTTAATCAAAGATGAAAAGAACTTCATATCATTGGCAACTCGATCCAATGTGTCCTTAAACATGCGTGTTTCTAAGTTCTTCATGCTATGTTTATGACATGGATTCACATTAGGGTTTTTAAAACAAAAAAACAAAATAAAACAAAAACCTAAACTCACGGTCCACCACTTCATCCCCCCAAACTTATTTACAGCAAAGTGTGAAATAAATTTGCAGAGTCGGTCGGGACGTGAGTAAACTATGAAAACAGTAAAGATACCTTGAAATTTGGCGTTGAGGCTAGACGAGGCAAAAATTCAAAAAATTCAAAAAAATTGCGATAGAAAACTATAGTCGGGCAACGTGGAAGAGTCAAAACGTTCCAGTGGCTCGCAAGCGGTCGATGGCCGTAGTCCGGAACTTTCGAAAATTCCAATCAACACAAAATACAAAAATTAAACACAAAAATGACTTAAAAACTTAAAGAAAAAATGTTTCTAACATAAAAATAAAAATAGTCTTCAACAAAACAAAAACAAATATGATACAAATCCTCTTTCCGCAAGACGAGATACGCCCCGGTAGTGCTCTCAGATTGTCGTGTCGTCCCCAAAGATAGAACGGTTTTCGTCTCTGATGGAGGCGAGGCAGAGTTTCGACAGAAGAACAATGCACAAAAGAGAGAGGGAGCTTATGAATGTAGAGAATGCTTTAAGTGTAGAGATTTCAAGTGTATCTTGAAATGTCTTGGTGTAAAGAATGGAAGAGTATGCATCACTATTTATAGGCCATGTGGAGCTTATGGAGTCAAATATGCCATTAAGGCTAATTTGTAAGGGTCGGCGGTTACAAACGTTACAGACATAATGGTTGACGTTTACAAACGTTACAGGCATTACAGAAGTCAATCATGGACGGATGTACCTAGACACCTCTCACGAAGTCGTTCATTCCATAAATGTATCTAGATGACTCGATCAATGTGCATGCATTCTACCAAGCTTTCTATGTATGCTCATTTGCTACATTGTTTTATCTACGTATCCAAAATGAGATTAATTAATTAATTAATTATAAATTCCATATCTCCATATATAGTGCCGGAGCCAGAATTTTAATTGTGGGGGGCCCAAATTACCATTAAAATTTGATGAGTGTGTTCAGTGCTAACGACACTTTTTCGAACATAGCACATATTTTACTACTTATATTTTATTATATGTTTTCATCGTATTTACTAGATTAAAGAGTTATTATCTACTATTATAAATTATTTTATAATAAAGGGCATCACATTAACATTTATTTTATTAATATCATATACTCCCTCCGTTCCAAGATAAGCGAAACACTTCTTTTGGGCATGAGATTTAAGGAATTGCTTAAATTAAAGTGGAGAGAGTAAAATATGAAAGAGAGAAAAGTAGAAGAGTAAAGAGTGAATAAAATATGTGGATAATAAAGTAAGACTGATGATTTTTTGCTAAAAATGAAAATGACTCACTTGTAGTGGGACATTCTAAAAAGACGACTCGTTTATCTTGGGACAGAGGGAGTAATATTTTACAATATTTATGAAATCAAAGAAATATTTTATATTTTTAAATTACAAAAATCATTTTTTAAAATTATAAATTAAAATTATTTATACAAGATTACAAATATATAAATCTAATAAAACATACTCAAGTGAATACATAGAAGTAATAGATGCCTAGATATCAGAATGTTCCAATTGGGTTTCAAACTAGGTACCTCACGACCAAGCGCCCAACAATGACACCAACTGCGCGGGTTTTTCATGTTTAAAATTGTAATTACATGTATCATATATAGTAAATATCCAAATGGGTGAGGGGCCCAGGGCCCCCCATGCCCCATCATGCCTCCGCCCCTGTTCATATATCGTGACATACTTTAATATATTATTTCTCACTCACCGAGAATCGGTTTAGAGAAAGTGAACGTACCACAATCATCTGCTCGGAGCATAGATCGATTATAAATTATTTAATTATTAAATAATCTGTCACTTATACAATCCGATCCAAATGCGTTGACCGAACTGCGATTCTAACGGAGGATAGATTGATTCATGCCCAACAAGGGTTCAACCAATTAACACCATTTTATTATTTACCTTCTATTAGAATTTAATTATATCAAGCTTGATGGTATTTGAAAAAACCAAATAGTTTGACTGCTACTCCTTTCTTCCATTAAAAATGAAACGTTTTCCTTTTTGAGTTATTCGATTAAAAATGAAACGTTTCCTAAAATATAAATAATTGTATCTCTACTTTTCCCTATTTTCTTACTTTACTCTCTCTTCTTTTACTCACAAAACAACACAATATAAAATTTCGTGCCGAAAAGCAAATGTTCCATATTTATTGGGACGGAGAGAGTATTATTTTCGTTTAAAAATTGATTACACATTCATTTGCTGAAAATAACCGGGTAAACAAACAAATCTAATCTGTATAGAATTAATGTGATGAAAGTAAAATCTAATTTATTTTTCACGATAATTGAACACCAATAAGGTCTCACATATAGACAAATTTAGGGGAACATAGCGCCGACTAATGTGAAGATTGACTTAAACACCGCACGATCATTCTTTTGACGTTTTCGTTAGCTTAATTTAATTTTGTTGGGAGATTAATTGATCAAGACAAAATTCTAGTAGTATTAATTATTTTCAAACCTAATTGGCTTAATTTAATAATAACACATTTTCCGGTTATAATAGTAGATGATTGATTGATATTATGAGAAGCCATTCACTGAATTTGGCCTTTTATTTAAGGTGTTTATTAATCATAGACTAATAAGGAACAAGATCATTGACCAATATTCAATAAATAAAAAAGCGTAAGTGCACGAGGATGTTGATTGTTTGATAGCACATATTTATAAATTTAATTAAATTTATAATTCGAAGGGAGAGTTTAAATTTAATTAAATCATGTATATATTGGATAAAATACGAATCTTTAATCCCTCAGAATCTATTATTACCGATGCTGAATATATGAAGGACAATTGGATATGGAATATATCTCTCATACCAAACTAACGTTTTAACTTTTTATGTGCTTGCAAATAAAAATTGAGCAATGCTATGTCGCATCCTATAATAAATATGGTGTCGATTCATGAACTTAGTAATGAAAATACAAAATTTATTCAACATTGAGAATGAACATATCCAAATGGGACACGTAACAATCATCGAATATTATAAATTTATAATGTAAAGTTATAAAATTTGATGAAAGAAATGTGAATAATCCAAAGGGGTGGTATGGGTCGACGTGGCCACATTCTGCTCTCCATGTTTTACTCACATGATTCTGCGCTCTCCGTGACATCACTATATTTTCTCCAAATTAATTTTTTGAACTCAATTCTCTGAAAATGAAAAATGTTTTAATGAAATCAAACATGAAATACATAATCAAAACCCCACTTCTATTGTAAACGCATGGATAATGATATTTTACAAGTTAATGCGACCATAAGTGTATTTGAAATTAAATGTTATCCACAAAAGCAAAACATGAGGTTTACAGTGAATGCAGGAGAATACACCACGGGATTGTAGTTAAGAGATAAGTGTGGGACAATCACATCAGTGTTACACTGTAATTTAAATCGAAATATCAATACAACTCTGTTTTACTTATGATTTAAAAATTGTTATTACCTTCACCGTGAAATGATCCAAACAAGAATGAACGTGAATCTAAAAATGCATCTCAAATCTTGACCTTAAAATTAGATGATCTAATAATTAATAATTGACCAAAAATATAGAAGGTCAATTATTAAGTAGTTTTAGATCATTTTACAAAATCTGGGTTTGTTGTTAGTTTTAGTTAGTTTTAGGTGATCTATTAGTAAATTGACCTAAAAAAAAAATAAAAATAACCTAAACATGTCCTCCGTATAATTTTGTTCTGAGTTTTTATATTAAGATCTAGTTTTGCATAGATCAAAACTCTACCTTCACCCATATAAATGTGACTGTATTCGGTACAATGTGGACAACAAGGAGCTGCAAAAGATATAAATGAATAATTAGAAATAAATGAATTAAGGATGAGAGATAGAAATTATAAATAGATATAGTAATTGTCCCTAAAAATAGTGATGGCGAAAGAATTGTTTTTTGAATAAAGAGTATAGTTTAACATTAAATTTAATAATGATATAGAATGACTATACAAATATCTATTCCCTACTTTTCTGGCTTTTTTTCATTATCTCTCTTATTTTATCTATGTTTTTTCTTCTTTTTTATTTTACTAATTTTTTATTTAAATTCATGTCATACACAATTAAGACTATTTTTTTTTGGATCGAGGGAGTATAAGAATAAAGGATATGATTTATGAATTATGATATTTGGTTTAGAAATATTGCTTTGTGGATGCTCTTAAATAAATTTGATTTAAATTCAAAAATAAATTGATTCCCTAATTGGGCTTTGATATAAATTCATAAAATAAATAAGTTGTATATTTGATTTTATTTATCTATCATGTTATATAAAAAAAAAATCACCGCGAACACTGCTATATAGTATTTGTATTTAATGTGTGAATATATATAATTGACCTTGTTGATTTGATGGATTCCATGCTTGACTATATTTGGTGTTGCGGAATAGGTGATATAAATCAGGAGGATCAGAAATTATTGAACGAGGCCATATTCTAAAACTTCCATCATGTTGGAGAAATGAATACATATGCTACCTAATTTGATTTTTTTTCTCAGACCTATGTATTTAGCTGCGATTTTCTCTGCTACATGTTTGGTTCATTGGATATGAGCACAAAGTATCTTGTTAATATCAAATGTCGTTTTTATTTGCTTTCTAAAATATTTTCTCTTTTTCATTGGAAGTTTATGCTACTTGCCATTATTTCAACATTATTTTCGTATTCTTATTATTATATTATTGTCGATATCTCTCACACACACATACCTCATCCATCTCTCATTTATTGTCCATTTTCTTTTAGACACGAATTTTAAAAAATGTAAAGTAAATAGATGTATAAAATTAATGAAATATCGGTCTCACTTTTGTATATTAGTTTGATAATAAAATATAATTATTAGAATCTAAGACCTATTTACTATTAATAGTAAAAAAAAGTGAGAAAATAAACAATAAATAGGAGACGGACCAAAAGTCTACAATATATATTGGATGAAGGGAGTATATATTACGAGGTGAGCCATAATTTTGACAATGGAAACTCAAGGTAATGTTGATAATTATGGAATATTTTTTGGTTCGGCATCGTCAAAGTATTCACATCAATGGCAATGAAAACCTCGAGAGATGAGTAACGAGAGAGAAGGAGAATTATAGAATATGTGATAAAAAAAAATAGAGATACACATGGTGGTTGTTGATAAAAATAATATTGCATAAAACGACTCGCAGTGTCAATATAGTGATAGTTTACCATTGTCAGAACTACTGTTAAAGATAACAAAGCGTATATTTCATTTATCCCATTAAAAATGAAATATTTTCCTTTTTAGGATGTCCCAATAAAAATGAAACGGTTGCTAAAATAGAAACAACACAATCTTAACTTTTTCCTCTCTTTTACTCCCTCCGTCCCACGTTACTTGAGTCATCTTTCAATTTGGGCCAGTTCGATATTGGACTCGTCCAATCTTGGCCAGACCGAACTTGGGTCATTTTGGGCTTGACCTGAACTTGGGTATTCTGGGTCCGACACAACCAAGGCCTTTCTGGATCTACCCTAAACTTGGCTCTGATATCATGTGTTCGGATCGTTAACTGCACATTAGTTTGATGCTCATTGTTTAAATCAAGCTCACAATGATATGTTTTATTTCCAACTTCCCTTATTTTCAGAAATGGTAAGAGTTTGCACCCGCACCATTATTATAATTAGAAGTGATAGAAATAACAATAAATTAATAAAATCAGTGAATTAGTACAATCCACACTCTTGGTATTTGTTTGACATGTAGTTGTCCATGTGTGCATATTGATCGGTCGTTTAGATACGCCCCTCGAACGAACAATGATGTGAGAGATGTCCAGATACATTCGTCCAGGTTCATGCTCCATAATAGACGTTTGTAACGTCCAACCGTTACACTCCAGTATTAATGACAGAGTCGACTCTGCTTTAATTTAGAAAGCTCTACATGTAGTATGCTTTTTCTATGAATATGATAGTACATTCCATACACATTTCTCTCTCTCTCTCTCTCTCTCTCTAAATGAATTTAAATTCAAAATCGATCTAAGATGCTCGTGAGGATAGAACATCCAGTTCTCCGGAGCTCGGTTGTCAACGGTGCGCTACTACATTCGAGACCAATTTGTTTTATCTTTGGAGACAATTTGTCAAATCTGAGAGCACTTTTTGGGGAAAGAACTCCCCGACTCGGTTGAATATTATAGTTTTGTCGTTTTATACTCCATATAATTAAATTTTTTACTTCCAATTACTTATATCTTAGATTGTATCACGCTTATCTCTTATATCTAGGATTCAATTTACAACAACCTACCCTGATTATAACAGTGTTTATTTTATATAATTGATTAATCAATTTACAACAACATACCCTAATTATAAAAGTGTGTATTTTACATACTCCCTCCGTCCCACATTTGTAGTAACATTTAGTTATAGCACGGGTTTTAAGGAATTGGTGGAGTGTGTAATTAATGAAGTGAGAGGTGGAGTGTGTAATAAATGAAATGAGATGGTGGAGTGAGATGATGGAGTGTGTAATAAATGAAGTGAGATGATAGAGTGTGTAATAAATGAAATGAGTTGGTTGAAGTGGGTCCCTTTTTGACTTTTTGATTTTTTATTTTTGTTTTGATTTATTTTAATATAGATAATGGCATTTGGGTGTAATTTTAGTGAATAATGGGGTAAAATTTTATGTGCAAATATGATAAATTCTAAATGTTACTCCAAACGTGGGACGAACTTTTATGGCAAAATGTTACTACAAATCTGGGACGGAGGGAGTAATTGATTAATCCTATTTAAGCTTTTGTGATATATAGTTTAGAACTTATACATTTGATATATGATTAAAATTCTTTGAAATTTAATGTATTAATTTAACTTGCGTCGGATATGTGAAAGGATAAGTGTCATCGAATTGTATACCTAATATAATAAATACTCCTTGTTTGCAAATTACAATCGAATTGAGATGGTGGGTTACATACTAGGATGCATTGAAGAGCATGGTCCCCTAATTAATTTGCTCTCAAAGATGACAAAAACAAAGTTTCAGTTCTGCTGCATGTTGTCTGTTTGCGGCCTTCACCCCAACTTTTTGTCTTATACTTCACACACACCTTACCACCAACCAATTTGTGATATCTGTCAAATAGAGTTTACAATAAATAAATTATGGATCTAACAGCTCTATTTTAACTGGATCCCATGCGTTTATTTCTCTAATATTTTTTCAAACAAATATCTGAAGCTAATTAGTAATTTATAATATTCCAATCAATCGGCAGTATTTCGGATTTTCAGGCTAGTTATCAATGCCCATACTCCATTATTGCATTTTATTTCATATTTCCATTGTATTACATACTAATAAATGAAATTTAATCAAATAATACTTTCGTAAATACTTAAACAAAATAAAAAATTAGGGTGAAAGGCTCAGTTCATTATCATAGCATTCCTTCCCCGCAATTATATTTATTATCTTGATTAAAAATAAAATAAGTGAGATAATAAAAATTAGCGGATTGTCAAATGTTTTATTACACTGTAGGTCAACCACAAAAAATTATTGAATTAAGGATTATATAATTCTAACCTTGATCTAATTATAAAAGGGTTAACTCATTTAATTTTGAAATTAGTCAAATTCTAGTTACTCTAATAACGTTTCAAATTGAATTATGAAGTTTCAATTATTCTCAATTTTCATATACATAACGTCCTCTTTTTTGGGTATGTTCAAAATAAATGTTTTATAAAAATAAGTATTTTTCTTTTAATATTCACTTTTTTCTTCTTCTTCTTTTTTCTTATTTAAACAAAAAGCACATTGTTTTAATCTCATCAAAGACATTGTTTTATGGGATATTAAGAATTTAATAGAACTTCATTATTTAAAAGCAATTATCTCATTATAAAATAACCGGCCACCACTCCTTTGTATCGAATACGACTATTGAATTTTTTTTTTCTTGACAAACGACTATTTAATTGGATACAAACTAGTAGTAGTTGATATTCCGATTTTATTATATTCCTTTAATTAAAGAAAAACAAAGAGAAAACAATGTTAGTTACCGTCTGTTGGGGCTTAGTCTAGAAAGGAATGGGTGTACATGTATGAAAAGTAGCTCATAATATTAAAATATTATGACGAAATTGAGGATAAACATATTTATTTATGAGATCCAGAAATTGGTGCACATGTCTGTCGCTTTCACTAACCATATTTAACATCCCAATCATATATTTTGAGATTAGTAAATTAATACAGGAACAATGGCATACCATATTTTACTCGTTAAATTAGTGTTTGAAATTTGAACTAGTGCCTTTTAATTTATTTTAGTTGATAAAACTATACTTTTCAAAGTGACAATCTAATTATGGTTTTGTAATTTGGACCTCCTAACCTGGTCAGAGGCTACTAAATTTGTTGTTGGAGGTTTTCTAAATTAAATAACCTTTGGCATTTATTTACTTGTTTGGGCGAATAACTATATATACTTCCATTACTAATTTCAAAGATGGTAAGATGGGAGTGGATGGACTAATTACGTATTTGAATAGTACTTTCATTCCATATTTTCATTTTCGTCCGTTCATATAAATATGGATATTTCATTTATAGAAAGTTATCCCAATTTATTACCTCTATATATCAAATTATTAATAACTTATACCACCATTAAAATATTAATAATAATGAAGATCTCACTATTCATTAACACTGCTTTAACTACCTTTTTCCTCTTTTCTTTTATTTTACTAATTTTATCTTAATTCTCATGCCATATCATATGCTCATATTTTTATAGGACGAAGATAGTATTGTAAACATAATATTAGGGCTGGGGAAAAATACCGAAAAAATGATCTATCGCTCGTATCGTATTGAAAAATATCGAAAAATTATCGAATTTTCGATATATCGTAATTTTCGATACGATACGATATCGTATCGTAAGTTTTCGATACGATAACGATATGAATTTCCTTATATCGCGATATATCGTTTTATATCGAAAATATGATATATATCGAAAATTTTCGATATATCGATATTTTCGATATTTTATTTTCGATATATATCGAAATTTTCGACATATATCGATATTTAACGATATATCGAATTTCGGTACGATATATCGAAATATCGATACGATAACGATATGCAATTTTTTTATATCGAAACTTTCGATACGATAACGATATGAAATTCTTTCATATCGATATTTTCGATACAATACACGATACAACGTTTTCGATACGATATATCGTATCGACCTACCCCTACATAATACTACTAAGTAATCTATTAGTCTTAGATGGAGAATATCTTTTTTCTTATTTATAAGACTTTCAAAGAAAAGAGTAGGATTAATAATATTTGTATATTTATTTGTATAATTTTATAAGACTTTCTTATTTATGTGAGAAGAAATATAGGAGATAATAACTTAGTAGTATTAATTACTACAATGCGAACAGATAAATCATCAGTGAAATGCCTTATAAACGGAAATGAGTCCAATCTTAGAATAAGATATGATCTCTCGAACATTCATTGAAATACATAATGAATTAATATATTTGTATATTTATTTATTCTAACACTCTTGAGAAATTTGAAACTTATCAGTATATTTGGTCGACTAATAAATATCTCATTAACAAAAATTTTAAGCTGAAAATATACAAATGTAAATTAATAGTGGAATAGTATTAAAACGACTTCATCGATAAAAATAAAAATACTTTTCTTTTTTATTATTTACATAATAATATCTCATTTTTATTCATGAAAAGTTCTTCAAAAATCATTACCTATATACGTAAATTTATTTACAACTTATACTACAAGGATCCACCATTAAACACGAATAATAATGTGAAACTCAGTATTCATTAATACTAATATTTTAATATCTCTCTTTATATCTCTTACTTTACTAATTCTGCATTAATTTTCGTGTCGTCGCAAATATTCTTATTTTTTTAAGGATGAAGAAGTACTCCCTCCGTTCCCTCATAATTGTGGCAGAACTTTTCAGCACGGAGTTTAAGAAATGAATGTTGAGTGTGTTAAATAAATAGATAAAAAAGTAAGAAAGAGAAAAAGGTAGAGAGAATAAAGTAAAAAGTGAATAAAGTAGAGAGAATAAAGTAAGAAAGATGAAAAAGTTACTATATATGGAAATGACTCAACTATGAGGGAACTTCCCGAAATAGAAAAATGACTCAACTATGAAGGAATGGAGGGAGTACTATATTTTTCATGAATTGAGCGAGCCTACATAATTTATCCAAAACAAAAAATGTGAGATTCAAATTATGGTACTCTCTCCGTCTCAAGGAAGATGACCTCTTCTTTAGACGATACGAGATTTTATGTAATTATATTTTATATGTTAGGTAAAGAGATTAAAATAAGAAAGATTAAAGTAAAGTTGAATAGATTTTTAATTTTAATAATATTTTAGATAAATTAAAAAATAAAGTGAGTCATTTCTATTAGCATAGAAGGAGGAAATAGTAAAAGTCTAGCCACGACGATGCAAATGAAAGTGCAGTCGTATTCAAGCCTATATATATGTGCCCCCAACACTCCCAACATTTCATAATCAAATCCCACACACCTTTTTTCACAAACAAACAAACAATTGAACAATGGCGAAGCTCACCAAAATCAAATCCGTCCTCAAAAAAATGCAATCCTTCAAGCTCGGCCGCGCCGCCCCCTCCTCCATCGCCGCCGCCGACACCTACCGCTCCTTCGACTCCTCCGCCGACGCCAGGGACCTCCACCCGGTCTACGTCGGAAAATCGCGCCGCCGCTACCTCCTCCCCGCCGAGGTCCTCGACAATCCGATCTTCCGCCAGCTCGTCCAGCGGCGCCTCGGCGGCGATGACGACGACTACTCCGACTCAATCGTCATCGGCTGCGAGGTAGTTCTGTTCGAGCACCTTCTCTGGATGATGGAAAATGCCGATCCTCAGCCGGAATCGCTCAACGAACTCGTCGAATTTTACGCCTGCTGAAGAGTAGTGATTGTGTGCGGTCAATTTCATGGCCTTGTGTATAGATGCACAAATCCCTAATTTGATTTTTTTTCCCCTTTCCGATGATAATAATGAGATGATGATTTTGGCGGTTTTGAATCGACTAATCCGATTTTACGCGCCTAATCATGTATACTAATTTTCTGTTTTGGAATTGATGTTGCTAATTATTCATATTTTCAATTGCCTTTCTAAGAGCATTCTCAATATAGAGCTGTCCACTCTCCTAACCGTCGTCCCGGACAGCGATCGGGATGGCTCCTATTGTGTTAGACGAGCCGAAGGAGGGTGGCGGCGGACGCTGAGGGGACAGTCTTAGCCAACCGGGAGCCGTCCTAAATAATTCAATTTTTTTTTTTTTTTTTAAACTCTATATATATAACTCATTATACGGGTCCTCATTTATTGCTTATAACATCATAATCCAAATTTACACCCTTAGATTTTAAAATTATTGGATGAGGTTAAATCTTACGAATTTCAATAAATAATAGACAAAATATCAACACATGGATAAGATCGTCATTCTGTTATTATATCATAATTTTCGGGTTTTTTTATAGCAACATAGTATATTACAAATATCAACACAATGACATGAGTATTTCAACCCAAGTATATGAAAATATCAACACAGTTTTATTGAGATTTTACGTGCATTATATTGAAATTTTTTGATGTATTTGTTAATAAAAAAATCTGCTTATCAACATACACGAAAACTTAAATAAAAATTATCAAATTTTATCATCCGAACGTCGTCGGAACATATGCAATTGATGTCTCGTTGGAATCCTAATAAAATTACCTTTAATTTGATTTATTTCTGCGAAGAAATAATTTAAATCCAGATAGTTACGTAAATTTAAAGTTTTGGGGTAATTTTAATAATAAAGAATTGACATTAATACCATTTAATTTTATTTAATAATTATTTAAATTTAAAATATAATCCCTCCGTCCCACATAATTTGTCTCACTTTGACCGGACACGGGCTTTAAGAATTGTTATGAAAAGTGAGTTGAAAAAGTTAGTGGAATGTGGGTCCTACTTTTATATATTAGTTTTATAATAAAATGTAAGATTGGAATGAGTTAGTGGAATATGGGGTTTACTACCAAAAAATGGTAAAAATGGAATGAGACAAATTATGTTGGACGAACCGAAATGGAAAAGTGTGACAAATTATATAGGACAGAGGAAGTAATCCACTTGACATTATATCAATCACTAGATTTTCTACCCTAATGGTTAAAAATTGATCCTTATCTTAGATTGCTAATTAATTTGCAACCGATCACATTTCCTTATTACACTACTTCATTTTTTTAATTATTTGATAAATATCAATAATTAAAATAAATTAAATTAGAGGTTGCTGGGAAGGCCGGGGGAGGGCTGTGAGAATGGGAGGATTGTAATAATGTGGCAATGAAGAATTTTTGGGTGGACTATGATGATATGGTAGGAGGGATTTTTGGAAGGGCTTGGACATAAGGTATATTAATTGAAACAAGATTATGAAATTGAAAGCGGAAAAAGTAAAAATGAACAAACTCAAACAAATATGTACTGTTGGAAAATACGTTTATGTATAAATTATACTTTTATAATTAATACTCCCTCCGTCCTGGATTAGGAGTCACTTATTGTTATGGCTCGGGTTTTAAGAAATAGTTGAAGTGTGTAATAAATGAAGTGAAATGACGGAGTGTGTAATAAATGAAGTGAATTGGTTGAAGGTGGCTTCCTTTTTTACTTTTTGGTTTTTTATTTTTGTTTTGGTTTATTTTAATGTAGATAATGATATTTTGATGTAATTTTGATGAACAATGGAATAAAATTGTATGACCAAATATAGAAAATTCTAAATGTGACTCTTAAACGACGGACTTTTATAGCAAAAAGTGACTCTTAATCTGGGACGGAGGGAGTACTTTGGTAATGCTGCTACAAATTAATACGGAGTAATAATTGTGAAAAAAAAAATAATATCAGTTCTCAAAAATAGACTAGTTTTTCTATTTTTGACCGTCCCTCAAAATTAACAAAGTCTAGATAAGAAAAGTTTTGAACAAATATACACCACTAATAATGTAAACCACACAATCCACTAATACTATTTCTTCTGTCTTTTTCTCCCTTTTCTTACTTTTCCAGTTTTTCCTATCTCTCCCTTCGTCCATGAAATATTGCTCAAGTTTGACCCGGTACGAGTTTTAAGAAATGTGAAGAAAAATATGAGTTGAAAAGGTTAGTGGAATGAGGGTCTCACATTTATATAATAACTAGTATTACACCCGTGCTATGCACGGACTAAGATATTTTCAAAACATTGATTGTTAGTTTCTATATGATTGAAACAATATTATTATACGAAAATTATAAACAAAAGATCATAGCATATAATAACAATGAACAAAATGAGTAATAAAATTTTAAGTTATAATATGAAGGTAAAAATGTTTACAAATCAATATTGGAACATAATATTCAAACATTAAATTATAGATAAAAGAACTTTCAACCTCATCCTTGAAGACTAAAATCCTTATCAATTCTAAAGCTTTTTTTATAACAACCAAGAATGCTACAAAACCACCACAGGCAGGCAGCATATGTTGTTTTCCGGCCCACCTAATTGTTGCATATAATAACTGTGAGACTAAAAAATAAAGCAAATTACATCACACAAAACAAAAAAAAAAATCCATAAGAATATAATTACCACTTCTCCTAATGAGATTTAAGATATTTTTTATCAAAAGCTATAATTTAAGATTGCACTGGTGAGACACTTCCTTGTCGAGCTTCATTTCATTGCAATATAGTGACCCTATACACTAAAAAACCAAACCTTGAAACCTAAATTCTAAACCCTTAACTTTAAAATATACTCATCATGTCCAACAAATGAGCCAAATATCAATAATATTCTCCCTGCGTCCCAATTCAATTTTATTTTGTTGATCACTTATTCTATTTTGGGGTTTTTAGATCTGTATTCGATATCTTACACTGGGTTGGCCTACTTGATAATCCTTACTGATAGTATATGTTTTTTTTACCGGAATCATGGCTGTAAATCTGCTTATATGCTCATATTAAGAAAGTGTTTTGCAATAGGGCTATGGGAACGTTAAACAAACAAAAAAATTTGCTTTCATTCATCCAAGCATCTATTCACCCAATGGTATTACTTATTGGAGCCGAAGTAGTGTTTTGTTGAAATGAGGAGTCAAAGACATTGCCGGAAGGGGTTTAATTTCGGTTGTGGCCAAGCCGTGGATACAGCCGATTCGAACATTCGATTATAAATGTAAGGTAAGTAAAAATGTGTGGATAGTAATCAAGCTCCAAAGGTTATATTTATACGTAGGCCAATAAATTATGAAGCTACATATTCTAAAAACCTTTCATATTATCCACTTAGACTAAAATTAATTGTGATTAACGGTTGTTTGCATTTTTTTTCATATTAACCGTTTCTTCTTTTTAAAATTAATTTGATCATATGTTGAAATCATTAATTGCCTTGGGATGAAACATTTCCTATTCCCCACTTCGGATAAACATAAGTGTGAATAACGGTTATTTGCCTTATAATTAGGGAATATGTAGTGTCATGTTTTCCTAATAAAATGAGGTAGTATAAATTTATGCATGAAATATAAACTGTACCTTTAAAAAAAGAAAATTGTACGCCCTGTTTGTCTTCAAGTTTGCTTGAATTATTTTGCAATATTCACTACATTTAACAGAAGTTTTAGTAACAACCAAAAATCAGTTTTAGTTAAATAATAATTATATTTAGCAATATTCATTACATTTATTGGAAGTCTTTAATTTCCATGAAACTGCCGTTAACCCTAAACAAATTCACAAACAAAAATTAGTTTTAATTAAATTATAATTTTTAATATAAAATGGCAATCTTGTAAATATCTCCAAAACTCCCCTTATATTGCAGCTAATTCCCCATATACATATGCACTTGCAATCCTTACAAATATTACACATGGGAGGCCTAGAATCTTAATACTAATACCTATGCATATAACGATATACATATACAAATACAAACCCCACATCACCTCCTCTTTCTCCATATTATTTCTACCTCATATTACTCGCACCTTGTTTCCAAGGGCCCTCTCTCTACCAATCAACCAGTCCATCCGTCGCAAGCGACTCTCCCTCATCTCACTTTGTTCGCAGGCATGGCCACGCCCCGAACACATCTCATGGATCCCAATAATGTACCGCCACTATTTTCTCCAAAAAAGAAGTTCTAACTTGTTAGAAGAAACACTATTTGAAAATAATGGAGGATAACATACCTCTAAAATAAATATATATAGGTGAAGAGATGCATGAGCGAAACATTGGCCTTGTCTATGTATGTTCGAAGCACATAAGCCAAAAATTTGAAAAAATAATTCACTATTTTTGAGTAAAAGGGAATTTGTACATTATTTTCGATTTAGTGAGTTCGTTCACGTCAATTCCTATTTATAGAGTTTTGTTGAGATGAGTAATTAATTTGGCTTACAAAACCTGTTCATTTCCAAAACTTTTTAACTTCTATTTTTCTAATTATCTTGAATTAAAAAAAAAAACAATATTTAGTTTTCACCTCACGAGTTTTCCATTGTCTGGAATTTTGAAATTTTAATAAAGCAATTTTGATATAGTTACGATCCACGATGTGAACGTGTATGAAAGGTTTTGTGAGATAATTAGATGCCATTAATAATCTTTTAAACAATTAAGTATCCCAACATTTTGATAATGATAATCACTCACATATTGCATATATCAACTACATTTTTATTTAAATAGCTTTGCACGTCTACATTAATATATTACTACATTAATAGTTATTACATTCATCACAAGTATATAAAGATGTGTATCAGCATTAGTTTTCTAAAACTTTTCCTCTTCCATACTCCCTTCAATTATCATAAAATCGATAAAAAGAACTTTCAATTTATAATATTATTATTCCATTATTATTCATAATGGCATTCTTGTTAATATTTCCAAAACTCCCCTTTTATATATGTATAAATTTTATAATAGACAATGAGCGTAAAGAGTTAGGTGGAAAGTGGAGTCCATATACCAAAAGTAAAAACAAAAAAACAAAAAACAAAGTGGACAACTTTTTATGAACGGACCAAAATAGCAAAATTGAACAATATTTTATAGACGGAGTAAATATTTACCAATTTCATATTAAAACTTTTATCAATTTTTGGGGAAGAGAGGAAGTACTATATTTCTAACACCTAAAATTTTCTATGGCGACATTAATTATAATTGGATGTCAATTGGGTCTACTATTGTAAGATTAAATTGTCAAATAATCAATGATGAATAGTTAAATTCTGGTTTATCTGATCATGTATCTAATGCTTAATTTGTTAGTTCAACTTATTCTCAAGATTGGCTTTATATCTTTTGACCGCGAAAATTGTTTTGACTCTTATTTTCAATATTGGGATAGTCGTTTATAATAAGTTCATAAATCATAACTCATATGGTGCCTTGCTTCATTTTCTTAAGATTTTGTTCCACTAGAATTTGCCACATTAGTCGTCAAAACTAAACTAAAAATGAAATCCAAATACTATAAAAAAAATCAATAATCTATCAGTCTAGTACTAGTAACTTGGTTGCATTTGGCGGTTTATTTGTAAACAATTCAAAACTTTGAATCTGCCCAACGAAAAAAGTTGGTGGACCTTTTCCACAATGGGCGACAGGAAACGGGATAATGCCAATAATATTGGGCCAACACAAAATCTCAACACTAGTTTGAGTTATCAAGGACAGTTTTAGTTAGCATTTTTCTTAGTCCATATTTAGTTGACGGGAAAGTAAAGTTTGTAAGGAAAATAATTCTTAAATGAATCATAGGAATATGATTCCTAACAATTTTAATTTCATGTGTTTGAAAAATATCGATATTTTAGATTTTACAGTATTTGATTTAACACTATACTAAATATATACTAATAAATTTTTATTAGAAAATAAAATATTAGTTTAGATTTTCTTAATAATTAATTAATTAAAAACATGATGATAATAATTAGTATATTATTAAAATTTTATTATTATAATGGATAATTTAAATATTGATTAACCAAATAATAATAAATATAATAATATAGTTATAATTATAATTATTTACTATTATTATAGTCATAAATTATATAATAATAAAGATTATTATTAAAATTATACTATTTACTGATATTATAATTGAATAAAACAAATAATTAATTTTTAAAATAACAATTACTATTATTTATTATTATATTATTCATAATTTAATTAATTGTGGTATAGTTATTTAACAAATTATTAACTAAAATAATAATAATAATAAATTATACTATATTTCATTAAATATGAGATCATCCAAAATGTGATCAAATTTAACAATTTGCCTAAAGTTATGTTAACCTTCAAATTTAACCAAAAATGATTAGAAAAGGGTCAAATTCTTTTCAATTCCGTGTGTCAATGATTTATTTCATTACAGTAAGATCTGCCCCTCCATTGCCAAATGCGCTACGCCCCTGCAGGCAATGATTTATTTTATGTGAGCCCTTGAACTGAGTAGGGCCCGCCACTGTTCATAAGAACTACACAGATATCATTTCTTATAAAAGAGAAGTGTATCAAGAATCGGAAGCAAGTTTACATGTTGCCCCTTTCTTTTTCAATTTCCACATTTAAGTACGTTTCTATTCAACCCCCAAAAAAATCCAAGCTCATGGTCTTCCTCCAAGAACCACACGCTATCAGGGACGAAGCCACACTGGGCCTGGGGGCCACTGGGCCCCCAGCTATTCAAATTATTATTATATATTTTTTACATTGGTATATTGAACATCAGTTTTGGTTGGCGCCGTTGGTAAAGCATTCGGTCTCTATAATTCATGCCCCGAGTTCTACACCCGGGAACAGCGGAGCTTATGAATATTTTCCTTATGTTCCCTTTATGTTAACATGCTATTTACTGATATTATAATTGAATAAAAATAATAATTAATTTTTAAAATAACAATTACTATTAATTATTATTATATTATTCATAATTTAATTAATTGTGGTATAGTTATTTAACAAATTATTAATTATAATAATAATACTAATAAATTATACTATATTTCATTAAATATGAGATCAGCCAAAATTTGATCAAATTTAACAATTTGCCTAAAGTTATGTTAACCTTCAAATTTAACCAGAAATGATTAGAAAAGGGTCAAATTCTTTTCAATTCCATGTGTCAATGATTTATTTCATTACAATAAGATTTGTCCCTCCGTTGCCAACTGCGCTATGCCCCTGCAGGCAATGATTTATTTTATGTGAGCCCTTGAAATGAGTAGGGTCTGCCACTGCTCATAAGAACTACGCAAATATCATTTCTTGTAAAAGAGAAGTGTATCAAGAATCGGAAGCAAGTTTACATGTTGCCCCTTTCTTTTTCAATTCCCACATTTAAGCACGTTTCTATTTAACCCCCCAAAAAATCCAAACTCATGGTCTTCCTCCAAGAACCACACGCTATCAGGGACGAAGCCACACTGGGGCCACTGGGTCCCCCAGCTATTCAAATTATTATTATATATTTTTTACATTGGTATATTGAACATCAGTGTTGGTTAGCGCCGTTGGTAAAGCATTCCGTCTCTCTGATTCATGCTCCGAGTTCTACACCCAGGAACAGCAGAGCTTATGAATATTTTCCTTATGTTCCCTTTATGTTAACATGCGCATATACTTCAATTATTTTTATTAATTTCACTCCCACTTTCAAATAATATACATGCCAACAACCAAAAGTCTTCTCTTTTGCACATTACTATAAATTCCCTTTTACACATTACTATATTTATTTATGATACTTTTATACATTACTAATTATTTATTTATGATAATAGTAGCTCTTACACACACTCTGTTAACTTTCAATTTTGATTATTTAAAAAAAAAATTGTTGTTTATAACATTTGTATGATGGTCAAATAATTATAGCGATAAAATCAATAAATATTATTTTAATACAATAGTATTATTTATTAATATTATATTTTAAATTTAATTATAGATATGTGAAAAAAGGGACACATATGGTAGTTTATTAATACTCCCTCTGTCCCAAGATAAGTGACCTACTTCTTTTGGGCACGGGATTTAAGGAATGGATTTAAATAAGTTAAAGTGGAGAGAGTAAAGTATGAGAGAGGGAAAAGTAGAGGAGAGAAGAGATAATAAAGTAAGTGGAGAATAAAGTAAGAGAGATGACTTTTTGCTAAAAATGGAAATAGGTCATTTATAGTGGGACACCCCAAAAAGGAATACAAGTCACTTATCTTGGGACGGAGGGAGTAGTAGTTTTGATTGTGTCAACTGCCGTTTTACTAACTTTACACTGTATATGTTTTTTCGATATCGAACTTTCTTTCAACGATATCATCACATATATTACTCCCTTCGTCCCGCTTTAGCAGTTCCATTAATTTTTCTGCCATCTTTTTGTAAAAATGATAAAAAATAGTTAAAGTGGAGAAATGGTAAAGTAAGAGAGACAATAATGTAGATAAGACTCTTCTCTATATTATTCTCTCTCTTAATTTACCATTTCTCCTCTTTAACTATTTTTTATCATTTTTACAGAAAGATGATAGAAAAGTCAATGGGACTGCTAAAGCGGGACAGAGGGAGTACTATTTTCTACGACTTTATCACTATTTCTTTTGATCTAATAATCATCTTTATATCTAATAATTATCGTGCTGCAAGATGAACTACTTTCGATTATATTGATGTTGACGCCGAAAAATATCTAACAATAAATAGTGTTTTGGGCCTCCAGTACCAAATTTCTGGCTTCGTCTCTGCACACTATACCTATGTCGACTGTGAGAATTTGAATCCATCGTTTCGGCACCTCGAAATGGCGATTAATGGATGAGAAAAAACAAACCAAATATGTACTTTCAAAGAGGCGACGAATCTAAAATAATTGGAGCCCGTCGTAGGCCTAACTGCAGCCCGTAGTGACGAATTTCAGGAATCCTCTCAAAATTTGGAAGGAAATGGAATGAGTTGCTGCGCACAAATAGGGGTGATGGGTATGTGACTATGTGGTGACAATTTAAAAATTTAGAGGGTGATTTTTGTCCTTACTCAATAATAACTCGTGGCTCTGAAATAACTCAGAAATGCGTTCATTTTTTGCAAAGTGAACACATGCCCTCCGTGTTAAATTTATACTCCCTCCGTCCACTAAAAGTAGGGCATATTTGCTATTTTTAGTTTTCCACGAAAAATATGGCACATTCAAAAAAAGAAAAGTTTTCAACATCTCTTCTCTTACTCTTTTTCCTTCTCTTTTACTAATAATATGTACTCCTAATTGGAGTACTTTTTACCTTTCTCTCTTGCTTTACTAATTTTACATTAAAACCCGTGTCATACACAAAGTGCCCTATTTTTCGTGGACGGAGGAAGTATTTTAATATTTAACTTATTTTTTGCTTCAATAAAATAATAAACAAATCTTTCTAAAAATTAATAACTTACAATTTAAAATTTTCATTTAATATGTCTAGTATATATATTTGACACTCGGAAAAATTAGCTACTCCCTCAGTCCCACTTTAAGTAAATCATTTTTATTCCGAAACGGTATTTTATGTAATGTAGTTTATTAGTTAAGTAGAGAGAATAAAGTAAAAGATGAAAAAAAGTAGAGAGAGTGATGTTTCAATTTTTAGAAAGAGTGAACTACACAAATAGTACTTCATCTTTCACTTTTGCACGAAAATGGTACCTGATCTTTGTTTTATATTGTTTTTGATACCTCGTGACAAAAATAACCTTAGGTACCAAATATGTGATTTTTGGGCTATGGAGGGTATTTTTGGAAATTTAAATTAAATGGTACTCCCTCTAACCCTCTGTAGTAGAAGTGTTTCTTTTCGGCACGAGATTTAAAAAATTTAGTTAAAAGTGAGTTGAGTGAAGGAAGAATAAAATAAGAAAGAAAAAAAAAAGTAGAGAGATGAAGAGAGAATAAAGTAAGAGAGAAGAAAAGTTGGTGCTTTTTACCGAAATAGGAAATGACTCAGCTATAGTTGGACAACCAAAAAAGGAATACGACTCAGCTACAGAGGGGGGAGTACCAAACATGTAATTTTTTTTGTCCTTTTCTTTTTTTCTTCGTTCTTTCTTCTTCTATAGTTCTATTTCTTCATCATTTTAGTTCTTTCATTTCTTCTTTCTTTTTAAGTGTGATATAACGAGCTCGAAATAATGGGCTATGTTTTCCTAAGCTAAAGATTGTTCGAAGTGAACCCTATTTAATTTATCTTTATTCTTCCATGACTAAGATATTTAAAAAAAAAAAAAAAACAAATGTCACGAAGGAGAATGATACACAACATGTTATTCTATAAATAAATGTTTGAATAATGATATTTAATATCTCAGAAGTTTTTCTTATAAAACCATGATCCACTGTTATCTATACATATATAAAAGGCGAGTTTTGGGACGTTTTGAATAATAATTTTATACGAGGGATGTAAATGCAATTGAGAAAAACTGAGGCGTTACTTATGTCTAACTCTTACTAATTCATGCGTTTATTTAGATATTTAGATTAGATTAGATTAGATTTAGTTTAATATAACGGTTACAAATGTTAATTTTCAAACGGTTATTAAATCACATAATAATAATAATAATAAACGTATGTAACTGCCATTTTAGTTTTGGAATTAATGCATGCAATTCAAATTGACGGTTATATCTTTAAATTGGCTGATTTTAATTATAAATGAATACAAGGTTCTGGAAGATGCTCCATTTTTTTACTATAAATAAATGACATTTGATCGCCTATAACACATTCATTATCTTTTTTCCATTCCATTCTTCACGTGACTCGGGTTTTAGGTATTCTTTCTATTCTTCATCAATATTATTTAACATGAAATTAGTTTATGCATGAAGTTATTTCTACATTTGTCTATTGATTTGTTTTGTACCCTCGATTCGCTTTATCAAATGTTTTGTGATTGATGCTTTTCTTAATTGTTTTGATCTATTGATATGTATTTGCTACCCTAAATTCAACACTTCATCACTTTATATGCTTATATTTTTTTTTGTATTATATTATTGTATGTGAGGATTTTGATCTTAATCTGGTGTCTTTGATATATATTTATATATTATTTCTATAGCATAAATCTAGGTTCCTATCACATAATTTTCAATAGAAATAAAATTTAAAATTTTGATGTTTTTAGTTCTTACCAAAAGAAAAAAGATTGTCATCATGGAACCATTATACACATTGCTAATTGATCCTTTGATCAACATCCTTCCATAACCATTGCTAATGGAGTACTTTGTGTGTAAAGATTTACACATTTTATTGTAGATTTTAGAGATATTGTTCCACAAATTCATTTTCTGTTGTATACCGAGACTTACACCGAGTTGATTGATGAAGGATCATTCAAGAAATGTTTTAATGTTGAATCTTAGGGGGAAAAGTTGAGGCTGTTGAGAAATTATTTGTTCTACAAATTCATTTTCTGGTGTCTACGGAGACACTCTTTATCAAGCAAGAGAGGGATTAGTTATAGACTATTGTTTTTCTTTGTTTACGCCTTTTCTCACTCCTTCGTTTGTTAAACTCATATGAAGGAAGCTATGTGTCTTGAATATTAATTGCTTGAAGTCAAGTGGAGAGGATGAGCTAATATTTTAAATTTTTTTGTTAAGTTGGTCATGCAATTATATTAACATGTATTTTTATAGATTAATATTAATAAATTGTTTATGTCAAAATGATACTCCGTAGCATTTTTCAAAAAATGATTTTGATCTATTGATACGTTTTTGTACGTTAATTTTAACAAATAATTTATTTTATTTTCTATTTTTGAATATGTATAATTATTTATACTATTATACAAATTAAAAGAATATACAATGTGTCGTGCATCGCACGGGTGAGAATAATTTGAATTGTATGATGGAAAAATATTTCGTCGTGCATCGCACGTGGGTAATACTAGTATCTAATAATGTTTAACTAATAATTCTTTTATGAAAATGAAATTGTGATACATTGAACCATACTTTACTTTTAAAATATTAAAAATATGTTAACTACAAATTGGGAATACCAATTAAATAAAGAAGAAATGAGTTAAGGAAGGGAGAGATATGAATTAGGGAAGAAGAGAAGGAAAATAGACAAGAATTTTATAATATCAGTTAGGTTCTTTTATCACGTATGTTCAAAAGTATCATCCATCGAAAAAATGTGAAAAAGTGTTTTTTGGAGGACTTTTTGGGGCGAAAAATATCACCAAGTATCAAAAATGTAATTTTTAGGTACGAAAAACGCTATAAAATAAATATTAGGTACTCCCTCCATCCCACTCAAGATAATCACATTTTTGGGTATCACGAGATTTTAGGAATTGTTGTTAGGTGGAATAAATTAGAGAGGAAAAAAGTAATTGAATATTTTAATGAGGAGAGAGAAGATTATTTCCAAAATTAGAAAGTGGTCATTTTGATTAGAACAAATAAAAAAGAAAAGGTATCCATCTTAAATGGGACGGAAAGAATAGCAAAAACTAATAAAAGTAAAGATATAATGATGCCAATAAAAATATGTAGATAATCATTTGGAAATATTGATTGAAATTGGGCCAGAGTGGCAAAGCGATGGATATCTTCAATTTGCTAAGTTCAGATGGGATCACCAATTCGTGTGTGCAATGAATGATGAATAATGTATCAATATTTATGGAAAATAATACCAATATATTAGCTCTTTTTCTGGACAATTGGCAGAAAAACTCCACTTGTCACAAATATATAGGGTTACAAATTGTAACACTTAATTAATGATGTTAATCATGAAAAATATACTAACATAATCCTTTTTTTTATAAATATGTTGGAGTGCCAATTAATTATATTCAGAGAATAAATAATTATTCTTTAAATTTGTAAAACAAAAAAGATTAAAATAAAATTGAAGTGCTCCTGGTGGAAAATGTCATCCAATATATTAGAACGAAAACTTAGTATAAATAGATAATTTTGTTGGATAAACACAAATATACGTGATATATTTACATATTTATTGGCAGTATGGAATTCAATCGCCACTTGAGTTCTTCCTTCCTACGTAAACCTATATGATCTTTTATTTCCATATACCCACTATAAATATGCGTTTGATAAGTTACACTATCATTCTTGAAACACAAACCCTCTTCCTATACAACCTTGAAGAATAGAGATGGAATTTGTATTATTATTATTGGTAGCATTACTGTTTCCCCTATATATAATCTTCCACAAAAGAATACAAAAAAGACCAAAACACCCTCTTCCACCAGGTCCGTCCGGCTACCCGATCATCGGTTGCTTACCGGAGATGGTGAGAAACAAGCCAACTTTCCGATGGATGCTCGACTACATGCAATGCCTCAGCACCGAGATCGCATGCTTTCGTCTCGGAAGCATCCACGTCATCACCATCAGCTCTCCCGAGCTTGCTCGAGAGTTTTTCAACGTGCAAGACTCTGTTTTCGCAGCAAGGCCGAGAAACATGACGGGTAGACTCACGAGTAATGGCTACTTGTCGGCTGTTCTTGCGCCCGGAGGCGATCAGTGGAAGAAAGTGAGGAGAGTCATTGTGTCGAAGGTGCTCAACTCATCTGTCCATCAATTTCTTCAAGGCAAGAGAGGCGAAGAAGCCGATCACCTTGTTCGATACGTTTACAACCAGTCCAAGACTGGTGTCGCCGTGAACGTGAGAGAGGCGGCGCGGCTTTACTGCGGCGGCGTGATTAGAAAGTTGGTGTTCGGGAAGAGGTTTTTTGGAGCCGGGACAGAGGCTGGTGGGCCCGGATTTGAAGAGAAGGAACACATGGATGCAGTGTGGATAATATTATCACACACATATGGATTCGCAATTGCTGATTATGTTCCATTTCTTGAGGTGTTTGATTTCGATGGTCATAAAAAAACTCATACCAATGCTATTAAGAATTTGAGAAAATATCAAGATCCTGAAATTAATAATAGGATTGAGATGTGGCGGAATGGTGTTAGAACTACTAAGGATGATATTCTTGATATTATGATTAACCTCAAGGACTCTGACAATAATCCATTGTTGTCAGCAGAAGAGATCAAAGCCCAAGTTATTGTAAGTTATTAGTTCTATGTTTTAAAATTATGTTTTTCTTGGAAAAGGTATGGACCTATTATTTCTACTAAAATGGCATTTGATTTGAATATTTGATCGCAGGAAATGAGTATAGCTGCGATTGATAATCCATCGAATGTTGCTGAGTGGTGCTTGAGCGAGATGAGTCGTGAACCACATATTCTTAAGAGGGCCCTTGAAGAGCTAGACGATATTGTAGGTAAAAAGAGAGTCGTACAAGAATCGGATTTGCCTAAACTGAACTATATACAAGCTTGTGTTAAGGAGGCAATAAGGCTACATCCCGTGGCACTATTCAACCTTCCCCATGTAAGTGGATACTTCATACCAAAAGGAAGTCACATCCTACTAAGTCGTCTTGGCCTAGGACAGAACCCCAGAGTCTGGGACGACCCTCTTAAATTTAATCCCGATCGCCATATTACAAATGGGTCCTCGCAAGTGGTTCTCACTGATTCTCAGTTGAAAATGTGGACGTTTGGTGTTGGAAGGCGTGGTTGCCCAGCCATTTTGCTTGGTTCTACCATAATGACACTTCTTTTAGCCAGACTTATTCATAGTTTTAGTTGGACGTCACTTTCTACTACGCCCCTAATTCAAGACTCAAATGTATTTCCTTTCATGGCTGAACCATTGATGGCTTATGCGACTCCTAGATTGGAACCACAAGTTTATCAAAATGTAATATGAATATTTTGACGATATTCATTCATCATATGTATAAAGTCTCAATTAGATTTATGGAGTTTTAGGTCTAAAATCATATCCCAACTATAGAACTAAGACAAAAGACACATTAGCGCGCGCTTACCTTGAGCACCTCATTTAATGTAACTGGGTTAATTTTATAAATTATCCCTGAACTATAATGCTTTTTATTAAATTGATTATTGTACTTTAATTTATTTCAAATTTATCATTTGAAATTTTAATTTATTTTTTATTTAAATATACACCAATAATATTTTTTAGGATTAAAAACCATTCATTCAAATATTTGCTACATCATCTATTTATTCAACTCCACAACCACAATTCTTATTTTCCCTCCCATTTGATTTTGTGCTCTCTCTTTCTTCCTTAAAGAGTTTCTATCTCTAAGAATTACACATTAAAATTTGTGTTATTCATCAATGGATTTATTTTTACCTTTCTCTTTTATTTACCTTTCTCTTTCTCTTTCTCTTTCTCTCTTCTACTTTATCCATATTTTTATCACTTTTTTTTTATCATTTTCTCATTAAAATTTGTGTTATTCATCGATGGATTTATTTTTAGTGGATGGACAAGAGTATAGAAATGAGAATATATTAAACATTATACACAAAAATAGCTAGTCAGCGGTGAGAGAGAAAAAGAAAGAGAAATAGTGTGAGAATAAATGTAGTAGTATACACTTGTCCACTTTTCTTAAAGACGGTACCCTTGTCACTTTTTTATGTATTAGGAGTTGTGAGAAAATGTTGCAGGTGATTTTGATACGATCCTTGTTCTTGATTTGACGATGTGATATGGAATGAATGATGCTACAAACAATTGTGAAAAGTCATTCTATAAGTTGAATTAAAGAACTCAATAAATTGAAAATTTAAGAAAGAACTGATCAATAGAGATAAAACTCATAATATTATTAATTATTAAAGCTTGTGATCTCATGTTGTATTTGTTCTATAAACATAATGTGATTACTTTGTCTCCTACAAATGATGCAATAACTAACTATTTACTTTCAAAACCCTGTCCCTTTTTTTTAAAATCATGAATCACAATAGATATAGCTATAAAACCTCAAAAAATCAAACCAAAACAGTTATATACCTAACAAAAGGTCACTGGTAATCTCATCAAGCAATCCATTCAGCATCTGTCTTTCCACATCTTTCACCACAGTTTCCATTTCAGGAAATATGGACATCATTCTGCTCCATTCAAAATCCCACATGCAGTTCACATCAGGATCCTCATTGTAAATGTCTTTGTTGAGCATTCTATGCAGTCCAGCTGCTACATCACTCTCATCACTCCCATTCATGCCATAGCTCTTCAGCAATTCCAAGTTCTTGCAGAGTTGCCTCACCAAATCATCCAATGACCTTATCTTTACGTTACTTACTCCAGTCTTCATGTATGGATTATTCATGAATTCATACCGCCTTGCTTTTCTCCTCATCACTTCATTCGCGGAGTCCAGCACGAGCTTCTTGCCTGACACTTCGTTTTCATGATCACCCGCGTGAAGGAAGCTGAGAGGTATGTTGAGCTTGAAGAGAGCCTCGGCTGTGCTAAGAAACATCTGGCTTTTTATCACTGTCTCCTTGAGTTGTTTTTCCGGTTCTGTCAGTTGCTCTTGTCTATTCGATTGTACGCACTCATGTTGAAGAAGATCTCGTTCAGTGCTCTCTTCACGGGTGTCTGCAAGGAAGATGTATGTGAAAATATTGACATTGTATGGGAAACTACTTTAGCTTGATAGCTTAGAAGCTTACCTAAGCTTTGAACACCTTCATTTTGTTCTTCTTCAACCTTAAGTGTACGAGGCTGTTCCTCCTCCTCGAGATCATCCAGTACAATCTGCAAAGCCAGTAAAGTGTTAAATAAGCTTTCCAGATGATAAACTTTAATTTAATCTGTTAGAAGTATAATGTGAGCTTACGTTGTTGAGGTTGAGTTTGTTCTGTCTCTTGTCAATTTGGGATTCATTTGCTACAGTGCTGTTTAATACGGTCGCCTGATCATCTTCAGTTTCTATCTTTACATCCGGCTTCACTGGTTCAGCGACCATTTCTGAAGCGGTGATGACTTCTTTTTCTTCTTTGACCTTGAGATCACTTGGTTCCTCTGTCTTTTTGGATGCGCGGCTTTTATTTTGCATCTGCTGTTTCAGACCTCTCAATATTTTGTCTGGTCTTTTTGCAGTACCAATAGAATTTCTTCTAGTCGCAAGTACTTCTATCTTTTCAGGAATCTCTCTTCTCTGAACTTTCTTGGTAACAGTTCTCTTCTGTGTGGATGAGGCCTCGAGTGGCTTCTCTTCTGCAAGCAGTCGACTGCTCCCCTCTTCTATACCGCTTTCAGTTTTAGATGAATCCTGACTTTGCCTTTGTGTCCGGGGGCTTTCTTGATTGATTGCGGTATTCTGTGAGTTATCAATTGTGAGGTCAGCATCTTGATGTCGTCTGTGAACAGAGTCTCTCACAGGAACTTTGGTTGATCTCCCATCACCAGGAGTGGATTTTTCGCGTGGTAATTTCTTCTGCTGATTCGTGGCTGCACTTCTCTTGGATTTTGAGGCGTGTATGTGCTCCACTTGTTGGACCTCATGGATTTTTGCCACCAAATTATGTTTCTGAAGTTGCTGTGGTTTGTAGTCGACAGAGTTCTTGTCTTCAGAGGGATCAGGCCTTTTAGCGATCTGTTCTTGAATTTTCGGAACATAATTATTTGCATTCCTCTTTTCTACTGAATTTGCACTTATCACTTGCTCAATCCTATTGCTTGTTTTGCCTTCTGCTTTCAGCATTGTGCTTTTCTGTGCCCTTTTGTCCTCTCCATGAGTTTGTTTCCTCGTGTTTTCTTTGAAGCTCGTGACTCCATCGACATGATTAGTGTGGCTTTGTTGTTTCTTTATCATGATGTTTGCTGGCTCCATGCTCACTGCTTGCATTTTCAAATCTTTACGCAGCTGGCTCCTCTCCGAGTTTACCATTTTAGAGGCGCCATCCTTTGTTTCATGGCTCTTTTCAGGTTTGATCTGTTGCTTGGGCTCTCTTCTTGGCAGCATCTTGTTGGTGCTAAGATCAGATCCATTGTTCCTAGTCTCTCTAGTCATGGGTTTTTTCTGCTTGCCACTTTCATTCGATACATTTTTCCCACCTATCGAGCCCTCCTTCAGAGGAACTTCTTCGAGCCCCATAAGTTTAGCTATCACATTTGAAATCCTTCCCTTCTCTGGTGTGGACTTTGATAAACTTAAGAGACTGTAATCCTCGACATAGCTATTAGACCTCGTATGAGGAACCAGCTGCGAGTTGGTGATAATAGATTGGTCGGACGTTTCATGCCTATATGGTAGAGCTAGCTGTTGCTGTCTTGTTCCACCCTGGACCGCTCGGGACTTCCCTGAGGTTCTATCAAAGGAGAATCTAGGCCGATCCAGCTTCCACTGCTCGACTCTTTTCCCATTGTCATCATCCTCATCCTCATCCTCTTCCCCATCCTCTCCCAGTAACTTTATACGGCCTTTCTTCTGTGAACTGTTCGTGAACTCTGAAGCGTCCTGTAAGCTCACAAGCATCCTCAGGGACTCTTCCAAATCAATTGCGCCTTTCAGCAGCTCTCTTCCAATTTCAATCGAGTTTCTGTCCAAGTTAAGGCCGTTGGAGCAGGCACTTAGAATCTGGTTTAGCTTGTGAACTCCTTTCGATATTTCATTGACATGGATGTTAGGAAACGAACCAGCTGAGGTATGATTGTAGAAGCCGGTAGTCTCCATTTTTCTCGAGTTTGGAGATCTTCGACCAAATCTGTTGAAGAAATTAACTAGTGGATTGCTGCTGGAGCCGCTAATGGTACTGAGATTTCCACTGTTTTCAAAGGCGAAAGCTATGGCCATCGACAGATCTCTGACTTGCTTAGAGCTTTGCCTGCCCTCGTAGACAATGATCTGGCTCGAAGTTTCTTTCGTGTTCACTGATCTGCTGCCTCTCGTTGTAGAACTAGCCTGCAGGAATGAATGATGTGATGATCAGACCACTGGTTTCGACTCATTGATAGTTGCATAAAAACGACATAAATACTTACGGAATCTAGGACATTCATTTGTCGAGCGCCCCTTGATGTCCCGCGTGTGGCTGTTGTTCACAGATTCATGAGACCTTAACGGTGAAAGGCTAACACTACAGCCATAGGAATTTACATACAAAATCACCTCACCTTAATCACTGTATTTGTGCCTCAAATTTTTGTGAAAATTATATCCTTTTCAATCACTGTTACACTTGCTTCTTTCTACTCACATTCTTGATTATATCTATGCAACATAGCTATTAGAGTTCTCTGTTCCTAACGTTGCCTCGAGAAGATGTTTATCGATTCGATCCGAATCCCCTAAATCTTGTCATGCAACTAGTGTTCCTTAGAGTTAAGTCACTAAATATGCATGAAAAATGACAAGCAATATTTTGTTGCATTGGAGAGGAAAAGTGTTCACCTCTAGATGTTTGGCTCGACTGTCGACTTGAGTGCTGAGTGGCGGCCATCCTTTCCTTGCGCTGGCGCAGATCATTCAGCAGTTTCTGCGCGAAATCTGGTTTCGTCGTCATGTTGCTCATTCTCACAAGCCTCCCAAAATTGATAAGTAAAAATAAAAAATACTAGTAATGATTTTGTTGGCCCTTGAAGAGAATTGTGAATGAAATTTTAGTGTTTCTGGGAATGAGTTGTAGCTATACTTAGGTGAGAAGGTTGCATCATGCTTGTTGAGATGTAATGTGGGAATCAAAATGAAGATTGAATATGTAGATATGTTTATTTATTTATATTATTAGTTGTTAAAGGTTGATGTAAACATAATGAGGGAGGGGAATTTGAGTTGCTCTTGGTGGAGAATTGGAATAATTTGCTTCCATTCCACTCCAAGCAATGGAGGGATGCAGCTTTAGGTTTTGACTTGTGGGTTAAGATTTCTTCTCAAAGTGACAATTACAGTTTGTTTGCTATACACAAACTCCTCTTCATATGTCTCATTTTACTTGTCTAGCTTTAAATTTACTTGAAAGAATGATTTCATTGATTTAAATGCCTTGCTTTCTAAAATCTAATAGTGTGGCGGCGTAAATATTTGATAAGCTAACTCAATCAAATAATTTGTAGAATTGGGATCATGGGGTTTTGAATATTTTGATCAATTACTAACTAGTAATCTTAAATTATGTTAGATTTGGAGATCCTGTGGATGAAATAATATGAATGTGGATTATATTTTAAATTTAAAGAATTATTGAATAAACTTAAAGTTATTAATGTTAATTATTAGATATGTTAGTTAAAACTAACCTCTTTATCTCTCCTCAAAATCATCTAAAAAATATAAATTTATATAACTCTTTCGATTTAAATTATTTTTTCATAAAAAATATATCGAATTAATAAGGATCCTAATGAGATCCCAATGTATATATTTGAATGATGATAAGATGATTAAATTTTTATAATTTTAATTTTAATTTTCGCAAACGTTGATAAATGCTCCATCCGTCCCTCTATAGTAGAGACATTTCTTTTTGGCACGAGATTTAAGAAAAATTATTTTAAATGAGTTAAGTATAAGGAGAATAAAGTAGAAAGGAAAAATGTAGAGAGATGAAGAGAGAGTTAAGTAAGAGAGAGTAAAGTACCATTTGCCAAAAAGGGAAATGACTCAGCTACAGTGGGACAACCCAAAAAGGAATACGACTCAGCTATAGAGGGACGGATGGAGTATATTTTATATTGATAAATGCATAAAAATTTCAATATAATGCAAATACAATATCAAGAAAATTGTGTTGGAGTTTTCGTAATGATATGTTGATATTTTTAATACAGTAACTATGTTGATATCAGAAAAATCTCGAAAAATTTCATGACATATTAGCGATTGAAACCACCCATATAAAACAAATTATTATACAGTTCATGAAAAATAATTTAAAAAATCAAGTACTAAAATTTTAGTTAATCAAAGATATGAAATGTATTCGGCCGGTGAATCGGTAGTAATATTCTCCCATGTGCCATTGTTCAAAGAAAAAAAAATTGAATCCAGTGATAGATATTTGAGAAAATTTAAAAGATCATGCATAAAAAATTTAAAAGATCATGTATAAAATTTATATTTTACAAACTTGGGATACGTATTTCTCCGTTTCAAATAAGTCCTATTTTGTCATTTCTATTCATTTCATAATAAGAGTCTTTCTTTCAATTTTACTATAAATAGTAAGTAAGTTTCAAATTTCACCAACTTATTACACTCATATTATATTATAAAACTAATATATGTAAGTATGACTCATCATCCACTGCATCGTCTGACCCTTCGTCTGCCACTGCAGGTGGCCACCCTAAGCGTCGCCCCAAATATGTCAGCACGCACCGGTATCCTAATTATCTCCAACAGCGGATAGCCTTTTCTAATAGTGCCACAGTATCTGAATTGTCAATTAATGAATTTGAAATAAATATTACTCACTCGATCAGTTAAAACTAAACGTACTTTGTCATTTTGGACTGTGCTTATTTCAGGACACATTTGCATTTTTTCCATTTTTAATAGTTAGATTGTGATACTTCACTAATTCATTATACGGAGTATTAAAATTTTATTAGTATAATATTAATATATTAAAATGAAATTCAAATTCTACTTACCTTTTCATTAATTAACTTTTATAAAGTTAAATAATTTTTTAAAATATATGGTGAATAAAATGCGTCTTTAATGATAGATAATTGATAAAAATACAAAAATTAAATAGTTTTATAAACATATCAAAAGCATTTTAAGAATGAATAAAATTTATATATAAAAAAATCCCCTAAACTTATCAAAAACTTACCAAAAGTGACAAATAATAGAAGAAAATACTACACCATCCGTCCCGCTTAAGATGACACATTTTCATTTTTAGTTTGTCCCAACTAAAATGATACATTTCTTTTTTTTGGTATCTTTCTCTCTCCAATTAATAAATTCAACTACTTTTTCTCACTTCTATTAAAATATTCATCTTTCTTTATCTCTCTACTTTAATATTTACACCCACCTTCTTTCTCCAATTAAATATTTTAATTAATAACTTCTAAAATTTCGTGCCGGCTAAGCAATGTGTCATCTTAGCAGGGATGGAGGGAGTACTTTTTCTGAATCCTATGCGCACACTTGTCTCCCATTTTCTCCCTCCCTTTTCTCTCCCCTCAGCACCTCGACCCATTTGTGCCTCCTTTTTCTTTCTGCGCTGCGTCCCTTCTCTCTCCTTCCCCTCCCACCTCTTCAACTCTGTAACATGTGAGCATCTATTTTTACTAATTTTCTTCTCTTCACAAATCTTTCCTCAAAACCTTCGTTCCATTTGATACAATAACAGAAATTAAGGAGTATTATTTTTAAAAATTAGTATATAAATTTGGGGTAAATTTTCTTGTTCATCTTTTTGTATGTTAAATTAGTGTGTAGGGAAGAGTATTAGGATTTGCAGAATGTTTAATGACTGGTACTTTGCTAAGCGTTTTGTTGCTTTTCATTTCTATCTTGGTGAAAGCTTAAATTGATAATTGTATTGGTTCTGGTGCCAGATTTTTGTGGGTATAGGGTTTAACATCAAATTTTGGTGATGTTTGTTAGTCTCGCGTTTATGTTGGTGACAATAGCATAAATTGATAATCATATTATTTGTGGTGCCAGATTTTTTAATGGATGACGAGTTATTTGGAGAGGTCTGTGGCCATTTACTGGGCCGTCATAGGCTGCTGTCTGTAGCTGCTGGAGATAGCTTTCTTTTGCTTCTATTGAATTTATCTCTCCATTATTGCGAGTGTCCTTCATGAGTCATGACGGTTGGGATTTACGGCTTATCGCTACCATAACCAGCCTGTGGTGCTCGTAATAATTCATGCTGCCATAATAACGAGAGTGAGGACTTGCCTTCTTTTCACAATTTTAATTAAAAGCAAATAAAAATGAATATTACTATCATTTTCTTGTAGCAAAAAGGTGACGTGGTCACCCCAGCCGCCACCACACCTCAGCCGACAGTTTGTGAGGGGGTTCAATCAGAGTATACAGCGGCCCGTTAGAGAGAAGGCCTTCAACCCACTGTCCTGACAGGAGCCCATCTCTCAAGGCCTCACACTTGTGCCTGAGAGATGGAAGCTCCCACACGCCAGTAGTGGGATTCGAACCCAGCTCCTTGTAGCAATATCTGCTCCCCCGAATGCAACTGCGCTAAGCCCCTGCAGGCATTACTATCATTTTCTTGTGTTATAGATAAATACCTTCTTTTTCTTTCAAGTCGGGCTTCTTCCCAAAAAAAATAAGCTCTTTTTCATTGCTAGTAATAACATTATTAAGGGTATTAATAGCGTTTCCCCAATTATTTCTTTTATTTAAAGGGTTACGAGACATGAATTTTTTTAGAGAAGATATGATAAAATAATCAGGGTGATTGGACATCTTGCATAATGTCATTAGAGCATTTTCGGTGGCGCCCCTCCCACTAGGACTTCCACTAGGACTTTCCACAAAAACTTCCTGTCACGTCATCACTAGGACTTCTCATTTTACTGTCACATCACTAGGACTCCCATGCACTAGGACTTCCCACTAGGACTTCCCGCAATAAAATTAAAATTCACAATTATTCTATTTATGGAATTAAAATTTCAACACGAATACGAACGGGGAAATGCGAATATTTCATTAAAAAAAACATACATTATTCAGAAAAAAAAATTACATAGTCAATAAAAAAAAAAAACCAACCACATCAACGTCCACCCCTCCGCATCCAAACCTCTTCGATGATATCCTCCTGAAGTCGAACATGGGCATCTCTTTGCCGCATGTCGGCAAATGCGCGCAACCGCTCAACCTCTCCATGAGGTACCCCCATGTTCACATTCGCGCTGGCCACACCGTGGCTTGGACCGGCACCCGTATCATCTTCGTTGGTCCACTGAGTTAGTTCGTCCCCTTCACTTTCGACAATCATGTTGTGCAAAATGATACATGCGTACATGATGTCGCCGATGTTGGGAATATACCACTGTCGTGCAGGACCCTTCACCATCCCCCATCGACTCTGGAGTATACCAAATGCCCGCTCAACATCCTTGCGCGCTGCCTCCTGACGGCTTGCAAAGTAGGACTTCTTTGGTCCGATCGCATGCTTGATCGTCTTCACAAAGACGGGCCAGTTTGGGTATATCCCATCCGCCAAATAGTATCCCATATTGTGTTGGTTGCCGTTGGCGACGAAACTGATGGCGGGACCAACGCCATTGCACTGATCGTTGAACAGGGGTGACGACTGGAGGACGTTGAGGTCGTTGTTCGACCCGGCGACTCCAAAATAAGCATGCCATATCCACAACCGGTAGTCAGCTACAGCTTCAAGGATCATCGTGGGATGCTTGGCTTTGAAGCCGGAAGTGTGTATCCCCTTCCAGGCGGCGGAGCAGTTCTTCCACTCCCAATGCATATAATATATGCTGCCCAACATCCCAGGGAACCCGTGCACCGCCCCGTGCATATTTACCAGCCGCTGGCAGTCATCGGGGCTCGGACTCCGAAGATAGTGACCTCCGAATATCGATCTAACGCCCGCGCAAAAATTCAGCAGACACTCGACGACTGAAGACTCGCCAATGTGGAGGTACTCGTCGAACATGTCGGTCGGGCCTCCGTATGCCAGTTGCCTGATTGCGGCAGTGCACTTCTGTAAGGGCGTGTGTCTGGGTTTGCCAGCTGCATCCTCCCTGATCCTAAAAAACTCGTATCTTCTCTCTAAAGCACCCACGATATGCATAAACAGCGGACAATGCATCCTAAAACGTCGCCGGAATAAGACATCCCCAAAACGCGGCTGCGGAGCGAAGTAGTCCTGATACAACCGAATATGAGCAGCAATGTGGTCCCGGGGTACATGACGTCGGCGATAGATCGGCCGAGGTACCGCCGCCGCCGCCTGCTCCCGCCGCTGCTGCCTCTGCCGTAGCAATCGATCAATCGCCCCGTCCACAGTGAGATCCAATTCATTATCACTATCACTATCACTATCACTAGCACCTCCGCCACTACCACCCGCACGACTACTAGCCATTCTAGATATACTTGAAAATAGAGTTTAGAGAGAGAAACTTGTTAACACAAGTGGTGTGAATGAAATGAAGTTCAACAAGCCCTATTTATAGAGTTTTTTTTTAAATAAAAAAATAAAAAAAAATATTAAAACTCGGAAGTCCGACCGGGACGTCCGACCCTCGCCACAGTGGCGGACGTCCGCCCGCCCGTGGGTCGGACGTCCGAGCCCATCCGACGGGCATATGAGATGGGTGTGTCCGCCCTTCTTCTTCACTACGGACGTCCGCGACGTCCTACCGCGACGTCCGTCATTGGAGATGCTCTTAGGATGATGACTTTTCCCATATCCTTTTCCCCAATTTTTTTTAGTTTCATCATATTCATTATAAAAAAAATAGTTTAGTTCTAAGATACCTTTTAAGGTTCTTAAGATCCCCCTCTTGGGGAGTTTTCCATAAGCTCACCCAAACTTTCAGCAAGAGCCCTTTTAGGGGTGCCTTCTGGTTGCGTAGTTGGTTTAATTGGTTCAAGATCAATCATTTTCCTTTTTCAGAATATTGATTCTACGAAGAAATCTAATTTATCCCACCATTTAATGAGAATTCTCTTTCCTAAATAAGGGACATGACACTAAGTAATCTTGAATTATTAATTGGAACATTTCTGACAATAATATCCCACTTAAGAATCCAAGGAACTTGATAGAGAGCTGCAAACATAAGCTCTTTGTATTTCATGGATTTGTTTACTACGCAGAAATCATAAAAGATTGACCTACGTTATCGAGAAGGATAATTGGATTTAATCCCCATTATGAGAACCCAAAAATAAACCACCGAGGGAGATTAGTGGTATCAAAATCTCTGAATTGAAGAAACCAACTATGCTTCATTTTTTTGTCTTCATAACTAGAAAATTCCCGACATGCTTCAGTATAATCAAAGTAGTTAAACCATGGTTTATCATAGGTTCTTTTTCCTTTTAATGGTTTTCGGAAACTATACAAGTCTCCTTTCCATTCTTTTGAGGTGATTACCTTTCTTATAAAGGCTTTAGAATATGCCCACTCGTTACCTGATGATAACTGAATCAAAATCTACTGATTTAGTAGATTGCAAATTTGTAGTGTAGCAAAATAACACTGAAAAATTATTTCGGGTGATGGAAAGGATCTGCTTAATTCCTTAGGTAAAATGTTGCAATTTCAATTGATGAAGGCTGAGAATATTTATTCTCAATTGGACAAATCCATTCGGTTGGTAAAGTCTAATCATACTAATGAATTCTTATATCCTTATATTCCGTTATCTACGGAACGGATTTGTCCAATTGAGAATAAATATTATCATCTTTCACCAATTGAAATTCCTACATTTTACCTAAGGGATTATGCAGATCCTTTCCATCACCCATAATTATTTCAATGTTATTTTGCTACACTACAAATTTGCAATCTACTAAATAAGTAGATTTTGATTCAGTTATCATATCAGGTAACAAGTAGCATATTCTAAAATCTTTATAAAAAAGCTAATCACCTTGAAAAAATGGATCTGAGACATATAGTTTTGGAGAAACATCGAAAGAAAAAAGAACCTATGATAATCCATGGTTTAACTACTTTGATTATACCAAAGCATGGCCAGGAATTTTCTATTATGAAGACATGAAAATGAAGCATAGTTGGTTTCTTCAATTCAGAGATTTTGATACCACTAATCTCCCTCGGTGGTTTAATTTTTGGTTCTCATAATGGGGATTAAATCCAACTATCCTTCCCGATAACGTAGGTCAATCTTTTATGATTTCTGCGTAGTAAACAAATCCATGAAATACAAAGAGCTTATATTTGCAGGTCTCTATCAAGTTCCTTGAATTCTTAAGTGGGATATTATTGTCAGAAATGTTCCAATTAATAATTCAAGATCACTTATTGTCATGTCCCTTATTTAGGAAAGAGAATTCTCATTAAATGGTGGGATGAATTTGATTTCTTCGAAGAATCAATATTCTCAAAAAGGGGAATGATTGATTGATAAGGCTAATTTCATACATCGGTTATATGTGAAAAACGTTATAATTTGCTGGGTCTAACACGTTTCCTAAGCCAGGTGTGTGAAGAAAAATCGCTAGATCGAGGAAATGCTGAAGGAGATGGTCTAGCGAAGGAAAGGAACGAAGTGAGCAGGATTTAAAAGGAAAGAAGGCGTGACAGAGGAGTCAATAGCTTAGGGCAACAAAGTCTTATCTATACCTCGCTGGGCCCCACTCCATCGCCTATATATAGAAGAGCATGCAACGCACATCATATCACTTTTTCACTCTCTTCTTAGCTCACACACATTACACACACTTGGGAATGGGAGATCTGGGGTAGTCGGGTACGAAGGGTTATTTTCTTTAGAAGTTACGCGTTTGCAACAGCGTCCGAGTGTGGACGAAGATACAATTTCTCTTAATTTCAGTTGTTTTACTTGTTTTGTTGTCGAACTTCACTTTTGGGAGTCGACTTGGTTGTTGATGATACTTATTATCTTTTCGCTTTGGTTGATTTGTGTTTAGTAGTTGAATTTCAAGTTGATTTACGTAGATCTCTCTGCTGGAAGTTTATTTTTACAAGTATTAGTCGATCTCTGTTTTATTTTGATATTGTGGTGTTTGATATGGGAATTTGGTGATAGATCTGTGGTTTATTGACTGTTTGGAGATTGTTGTTCGAATCTGAAGTGATGAAGTGTTTCTGTTGGTTGGAGTTCGTGTTGGACGCTTGGATCCGGAGTGGATTTAGCGTCTGAGGTTGGATTCGAGGCGAGAATAGGAAGTTGTTAGATGGATTTGAGTTTTCTTCTTGTTTTCTGTTTTGCTTCGTCTAGCGTCTGCAGATCTGTTCAGTTCTTCGTTGATTATGCATTGATTTGACTTGGAATTAGTTGCTCTGTTTTGATTTCGTTCATGTTGATTTTCTTATGAGTTTTACGCAATTTGGTTGTAGAAGATGATGTCGCTGTTAGTTAGTACTAGAGTTAGTTATTTTGTCAGCTTTTCGTACGTACTCTGCTTTTTCAGTCATGGTCCCCACAGTCAGTTTGTTTCCTAGGTCTAGTAGTAAAGTAGTTTTCTTAGATCAAGTGTTGAGCAGTTAATTTCCTTTGCAACGTTCTCTTATAATTTCGCCTAGGTCTAGCTGTTAGCTTAGGAGTTTTAAAGATTCCCAAGTCAAGTTTAATTTGTTTTCCTCAACCCAAAAAAAAAAAATGCGTGGCAGCAGCCAACACCAAAAACACACCCAAATCTTTGAACATGAGTATTACGCATCCTTCTCTGTGGGATCGATCCCTACTTCCCTATACTAGGTTTAGTAAAGTGGTTGAGGGTTTTTGAAAGAGGTGCTCTGTGTGTCCGACGACGGGATTTCCTGCGACCAACGAGTTCCTAGACCGCGTGATCTAGTGGATTTGCTGGACCTAGGGAACCTGTAATTTTCTTTTGAACACACTGTGTAAACATACATACAAGTAAGACCTTTCATTGATCTTGAACAAATTAAACCAACTACCCAACCATAAGGAACCCCTAAAAGGGTTCTTGCTGAAATTTTGGCGAGCTTATTGAAAACTTCCCGAGAGATGATCTTAAGGACCTTAAAGGTATCTTAGAACTAAATTTTTTTCTGATGATGGATATGATGAAACTAAAAAAAATTCTAAAAATGATATTGGGGAAAGTCATCATTCTGATGATATTATGCAAGATGCCCAATCACCTTGATTATTTTATCAGATCTTCTCCAAAAACATTTCATGTTTCGTAACCCTTTAAATAAAAGAAATAATTAGAGAAACGATATTTATACACTTAATAATGTTATTACTAGTTATGAATAAGAACTTATTTTCTAGGAAGAAGCCCAACTTGAAAGAAGAAGAAGATGTTTATCTATAATATAAGAAAATGATAATATTCACTTTTGTTTGCTTTTACTTTAAAGCGCAAAAAGAAGGCAAGTTCTCACACTCATTATGACAGCATGAATTATTGAAAGGAATCTTGCCAGCTTTAGTTGCAAGACAACTATTCTCACCATTTTTAAAAGGGTGAGATGATGAGAAGTATGACTCACTTTTTTCCTTCTTAACTAAATTGAACAATCGTTTGGAGTTCGTCTTTTGCCCTTATTTAAGGCACATTTCCCTTCTTGTGGAGGACACCCTTGAATTTACTACTACTGTCATGTGTTGTAAGTTGGACCTAGTTAATGAACTAGGAAGTTATAATGCTAGCTAGGTCTTGTGGCCCTTTTTATAGCTTTAGCATCCAAGAATTTTAGCAATATGTATGTATCTCAACTTTTGTGCAGGGTTGCATGAAGAAAAAATATTGATGAAGTCTAGAATGTTTTATATTTTGCTTATGTACATGTCCCCAGCACCGAACCCCGACTCCCCTTATACGGCCGTTCTCTGACCTGCCTCCACCCCATGATGGGACTTGGTTTGAGATACATGTATGCTAAAAGAGCTGTCTCTCTCTCATTTTGATTAGATTTTTCTCGGAGTACAAATTTGATATCACAAAGTTGGAGCCTTGGGGTCCAAGGTGAGCAATTAATTTTTTGAAAAGTGTTAGCCATAAATATCTTAATGCATAGATACTTCATGGCAGAGTTTACTCATTGTAAGAGAATCTGATATAGCTTAAGAGCTATAGATGTTTAAAGAAAGTCTCTCTTTTACATGTCCTACTTATAGTTTGTTGTCATAGGCGGTTAATCCACCATCGTTGGCTTCTTTGTCATAGGTGATTACGTGGTTTTCCCTCGTGCAGGAATGCATGCATTTTTTGGATGTGCTTTTCAAGGTGGTTGGGTCCGGCTCGTGATAGCTGATGCCTTCCTCCTCATCATGTACTATGGCTGGCATTACGGGCCATTGAAGCAATACGGATTGTGAGATGCATAAAGGTTTTGCTAGCTTGGATTCTAGTCTTGACCCAAGCTTAGTGCTTGTCTATTCAAATTCATAAATTTTTAGCATTTCAATTCAATTCACTGTAAAACAATTTAATTCAATTTAATATAATGCAATTTCAGCTTTGTTTATATTGATTTAATTAATAATAATTTTAAAAAATATAATAAACTAAATTAATTTATTTATAATTCATTAAATAAAAAATATAGAAAAATTTAGAAACCAGAATTCCGAGCACCTAGGTATGTGCTTGGAAATTTCCGAGCACCTGAGTATGTGCTCACATATATTCCAAAATCTGAAAATCATATAAGTGCTCGGAAATATTACGAGCACTTTAGTATGTGCTTGGCATTTTTCGAGCACAATCGGGTGCTCAGATGTCCGAGCACTCTAAGGTGCTTGTATAAAAATTCCGACGAAGCGAATACCGAGCACTCTCGGTGCTAGGAAAGTGCTCGGTATATCTCGATTTTCCGAGCATTTTGCTTTATATTTCCGAGCACCAAGTGCTCGGCAAAGCTTGTTTTTTTTGTAATGAACCCACTTTAGAAGTCCCGGTTGGAATATTCCATAATTGGTAAAAGGCCCCACATTCCACTCACTTTTTTCAACTCACATTTTATTATAAAACTAATATATAAAAGTAGGACCCACATTCCACTATCTTTTTTCACCAACTTTTCTTTACATTTCTTAAAACCTGTGCCGAACTCAACCGGTATCCTAAAGTGGGACGAAGGGAGTATGATTTTTACAAAACGGGAGTTTGTGGGTTTGAGCAGGAAGTTTTTGTAAGAAAGTAACAAAATGACTACTCCAGATATAATGTGTAGAAATATTGTCATACGATATTACAAGTATTTTCTCGACAATGCAAATCCATCGGATTGAATCTAACTCCAGATCTAAAGTCAGTCCATTTTATAAAATGCTTCTTCAATATTTGAAAAGAAAAATGTCTTCAAGCAACCTTTCTTTAACATCCTACATCATCTCTAATCTGAAAGCACTTCTGCAACCGTCACTCCTCTAAATCCGGTGATGAGGTATCCCCCGTGGCTGTAACATACAGGGTAAGTTCAGTAACACAAATTCAAGATTATGCAAAATATGCATTTTGAAACGTTTAAACTATATGATGCATTATCACAGTGTAGATAGCATTGGCAGCAAACTGAGTTTAGTCCTTGCACACAAATGCACGATATCATTCAAGCATGAAACATGAAAGTCGAAGCGTTTAATTATTAGCTTCGACATTCTCTGTTAGGAAGCTGGAAAGATCAATCGACAGATTCACAAAAAATGCACAAGAAAAATCAGCTTCTTGAAACCATCTCATTGTTAATCAAATTGATGTTTTGGTGTGTTTCATTTAGGGGAAAGAGAGAAGCAATACCTGCATTTGTCGGACAAGCTTGCTCCTTTCTGTGATTTTCCATGCATTGCTGGAGATACTTAAACGTCTCGATGTCACAAGGGATTGTGAGGCCGCCGCTGTGATCGAATCCAAACTCCTCCTCAACCTTCTCCAGCAAGACCTTAAACAAGGGATCACCAAGATAGCTAGTGGGGATGATAAACCTGCGAAGCTCCGGCCCCACATATACAGCAAGATAGCCTTTGGGAACGTCGCTAGGCATCTCTAAGCTATGGCTGCTCTCATCGTCCGAGTCGCACTGTAGGTTTGAGTTTCTCAACCTCAAGCTGATCTCAGGCGAGATGGCTGCACAGGCGCCTCCTTTGGACGCTGTCGTGGTGCAGTTCTTGGGCGTCAGAGCCACGAGCTGCCATTTTTTAAGGAACGCCTTGAACCTAACAATTTGCCCGATGCTCGTGATCTTGCTTTCTCCATTGTCATCCATTCTGCTTAAGCGTTAACCGGAACGCCAAACGCGGATATTTTTTAGGCCTTCTTCAACTCCTCCTCTGGCAAGAAGAGTTCACCTCATCAGATCATGCTTCAAAAAGAAAAACAGACTATCACACTCTTTTGAGTGATAAGCAACATCTAGGAACACTTTTAATCTAGAGAAGCACCTCATCCCCTAAAATTACTTTTCAGAATTGATCAATTTTAGTGATTTCATACACTAATTAATCGTGATTAACAATGATTTGATGTGTGTATAATTAGGGCACAGCTCTTCTCTATTAAACAAAGGAAAACAGCATAATCAGATCCACAGTTTAAGCATTTCTTCATACATCTAACATACTCATTTGAAATCAGATATCATCAATTACACACGAAATCAAACAACATAACACTTCAATAGATCGATTTGTTCACAAATATCAAAATTATGACACATCAATTGCCTCATTTCAATCGAATAACAAAAAACGAAATCCGTGCATTCAATTTTTCATCGATGAATCGCATGAGGGAACAGAAAACATATGAAAAAACATGCAAAATTGGGAAATATGGAAAGGTGGCGGTGAAGCGGTGGGAATACCAAATGGTGGTGGCAGAGACACGGCGGCGGAAGGTGACGATAAGGCGGCAACAACGAATCGAAGCGGTAAAAGAATTGATGAAATGGTAAAAATGATGGAGGAGTTTGTGCTGGACAAAATATAGATCTAAATATGGGAGCTTCTTTTCCTATGGTTCACCTTCTTTCCTTTTTTGCTTTTTCAGTTGAAAAACACTGAAATCTTACCATATCTAACAACGTTATTATTTAACTTATTTTATTCGTATACCATAAATTCCTAAAAAATATTCTCCTTTTATTATTTTGGTCAATATATTCTTCTTTTGTCATTTTAGTTAATATACCAAATTAATTTAATACTCATTAATTTAATACTGTCTTCATCCCATATAAATATACTCAATGGATATATTACGAAAATTAAGACAAAATTGGTAAAGAGAGAAGAGAAAAATGGTAGTTAAAATAATGTTAGTGGATAGTGAGACCTACACTATTAAATTGATATAATTTTCCAAAAATAGAATACATATATTTTTGTGGGACGGACGAAAATGAAAAGTGCACATATTTTTATAAGATGGAGGGAGTATATAGTACTCCCTCCGTTCCATAGTAATAGAGGCATTCCATTTTGCACACTCATTTTGAAAAAATAATTATAAATAGTTAAAGTGGAGAAAAAGTAAAGTAAGAGAAAGAATAATGTAGAGAAGAGTCTTATTTATAATATTAATACTCTTTTACTTTACTTTTTCTCCATTTTAACTATTTATAATTATTTTTTCAAAAAATAAGTGCGCAAAATGAAATGTCTCTATTACTATGGAACGGAGGGAGTATTTGGTTGGGCATAGATTTTAATTTATAATTGGCAAAGTAAAAGAACTGTAGAGAAAGGATAATAGAAAACTGTTAATGGAGAGTGGGATTTACATTATTAATTATTAATAATTAAAAATTTACACTTTTTAGAAATAGACTAAAAAGAAAATGCTAGTACATACTTTCCAGGGAAGTTTATAAAAAAAAATTCACTTAAATATTTTACTACACTATTTTAACTATTGTTTCTCTATTTCTAAACTTCATCAACTTTACATTAAAAATTAAGTGCACGAACTAACTACTCTTGCTTTTGTCGTTGCCAAACTTATATGAGTACAATCTTTTCTTTATATTCATGTTATCATGTATATGCAATTTGCAGGAGATTTAGTCATATACAATACACATATTGGCATGTTTTGAAAGGGCAAGATTTACGATAAATAATTACACAAAACGATTAAAATAAAATAATACATAAAATAGGAGTACATTTTAAAGCAATGTTTTATTTTTAAAGTTATGCATAATAAAATAAAAAAAGTAACACGTTATATCACAACTAACGTAGCAATTTGTACTACGTAAAAATTTTGACTAATATAGCCATAAACAAAAAGTAAACATGCAAACTATACTTAGAAACAGATTGAATTTTCAGATTCATACCAAAAAATTAAAAATATAATAAAATAAAAATAATATGAAAACTACCTAATATAAAAAATAGAAATCAAATCCATACCAATCCATTCAGAATATAATTCAGATAAAAGTACAGTACAACTAAAATACAACCTATTTGTAACAAAAAAAAAATAGAAAGAAAAAAATAATAATACTGGGTTTCAATAAATGTAATAGAAATTGTGAAAAAGTTAATGGATGTGGCTCTCACTTTTATACGTTACTTTTATAATAAATGTGACAAATTAAAGGTGACAAATTATTAGGAACGAATGAAAATGGAAATAAGTCACAAATTATAAAGAATGGAGGAAGTATATGAAAGATAGAAAGAAAATAAAATAAATACATAATATATGCAAAAGAAGAAAGAAAAATAACTACTAATATAAAGAAAGAAGAATGAAAAATAAAAAACAATATAATATATACAAAAAGACAAAAAAAAATACTCCACGTAATATATAACAATAGAATAGGATATTATAAATAAAAAAAATTAAAAAAATTATTTAAAAAAAAAAAAAAAAAAAAAAAAAAAAAAAAAAAACATCTAGGTAGATTTGAACTTGGGTTGTCGCTACGAGAGTGGTCACCATTACCATCGGACCGCAAATGATTTTACCAAATAATAATCTCAATTTTAGTATAAGGATACATTCATTCAGTCCCCATAAAATATTCTTTAGAATAACACGGGTTTTGAACTTATAACTAATGAAACACTAAGAAAAAATATCAAAAGATCCAGTTTAATCAATGAACCCAACTCAAGCCCGTTTCATTTCAATGGGTCAGTAGACAACTCTAGTCAAAAGTCAAACCCCAGTTGCAATGATTTCTTTAGTAACCTCTTTTAGCACCTTATCATGAAGATTTAAGATTATCACATCATTTCTTGCTTATTGGCCGCCCCTTTTTCATGTGGACCATCCATGGCCTTTGGATCCATCCCCAGAGCGTCAACGAGTCTTGATTGAACAAATAGAGCCTTCATTTTGATCCTTCATAATGCGGAAAAGAAATTTCATTCAACTTTTCGACATCGAATCTTGTTATTGCCATACTTCGCTTCCTACAGACGACGCCAATTGTTGAGAATAAGCATGACAATCAAAACGAACAACAACTATGTGGTTCGATCTCTAGCTACGCCCACATATAAATGATTGAAAATATATTTGTAGGGAGGCCCTTGTACACTCAATATCATTTCCATCATATTTGCAGGGAGGCCCTTGTACATTCAATATTTGCATGACAGTCTACCGATCCCACACTCTCATAACTATTTGTCTATTTCTTATGCTTCATTCACAAAAATTTGCTTATAGTTTTCTTGGCATTCGATAATATTAATACATCATAATCAGATAGTAGTTTCTATACCACCAATGGTTACATTTTAATCAAAAAAACAGTTGCAGAACATTTGTTGGAAGTGACACAATTAATGGAGTATAGAAAATTTAATTGGCATTTTTAATGCACAAGATTCGTTAATATAAATATTTCCAAAAGTTAATATGCACCCATTCTCAGATTCATGAATCCCAATTCACAAAAATGAGCAAACTTTTGGAGAAGAAATGCACAAAATTATTGACAATTCAACCATGTACGCATTAAAATAGATTGAGCAATCATATTCATTATTAACTTGTATAATTAAGAAGGACATTACGTAAACATGGGGTTGCAGCTCAAATGGTAGAGCGCCCGCTTTGCATGCGACAGAGGACGGGGTTTGATCCCCCGCAGCTCCACTTCTAGTTTCCACTTTCTTCGAATTTTTGGGATTTGTTATCTCGCTCAATATTCAACATCGTATATGTGAGTTGGTATACACCAATGTTTCAAAAAATCGGACTGGTGAGCAAACCGGCGAAACTACTAGTTCATGGTTCAACCGGTCGGACCGGTTTAACCACAGGGCGAACCGTTATACTATTATAAATATATTAAATTAATATATGTAATACACAAAATTACGTAATAAATGATAAAATATAATTCATAATATATAAAAAAACATTAAACCTTGTATATAATTAGTTATAGGTATAATATAAATATAAAAACAATATTCAAATATTTAAATTGAATAAATTTTATCAGTAAATATAATTAAATACATAAATTATTAATTAGTGTAGATAAAAATAAAATATTATATATATGTATAAAAATAGATAAAGTTCGTATTATCAAAAAAGTAGGCCTGGGGAAACGGTTCTCGGTTCTTGGTTAACCGAGAACCGAACCTTATATTTTTGGTTTTCGGTTAACCGAGAACCAAAAAAATAAGGTGTTCGGTTCCGGTTATTAAGTTTAAGCTAATCTCGGTTCCAGTTCTAACCGAGAACGGAAAGGTTAGAACCGAATAACCGTTATTTTCTAAATATTTAATGTTATATATTTATTTTAGTTTTATTATTATTGTTTAAGAAACGTAAAAATTAGTTTGATAAATGATGTTGGTTTATATTGGTTTTGGACTTAGTGTTGTATACATTGTTGGAATTTTGGTTTTTGATGATAGAATGGAATCATAGTTTTTGTCCTTTTGATTTCACGACTTATTACTTAATGTAGTATATTGCACTTGAGGTCGGTTCCTTCGTTGGAACCGAAGACCGAACCGACAAAGGGTTTGGTTCCGGTTTTGGATTTCAAAAAAAATGGGAGTCGATTAACCGACTAATCGATTCGGTCGGAACCGAACCGACCGAATTCCCACCCCTGCAAAAAATTGTATATGACTGAAGTAATATTATAATTTTTTTTAAAAAGAATCATTAGGTAGTTTAAATAAATATATACTCTAAAAATTATTAATATTTAGTGAATAGTAAACTATAATTAATAATATGTAAAAAATATTAATTATACTATATCTTACAAAAATAACAATAAAATTAAGTTACTACTAATAAGTATGATTAAAATTTACAATATACTAATTAAATATTTATTATGATTAAGTAATTACTTAAAGAATATATAATTGAAATGAACTACTATATTAGTTTGGGTGTATAAAATTTCATGTGTGTATAAAAATAGTTAATGTTCATTATATTCCAAGAAGGCCTTGTGGAGTTGTAGTGGAGTGGTATAGGTGTTGATATTTAGCAACTAATTATTTCATGATTATCCATCTAGGATTTGAATTGATGGACTAAATCTCATGAACCAAACACACTACTAATTTAACTTGGGATACAATCTTGCAAACCGAACAACCCCTATGTTGATTTTTTAAAAATGTGTAAATTATTAATATTATAACAAATTGACTATTTTATCCTTTTGTTAATATTTTTTCTACTATTTATTGTGAAATCTGTTAACATCAATCTCATCTAATCATTTTAAGATAAAATAGTGTAGTGTAGGATTAGTCTTAGTAGTGGTTTGGTTATTATATGCATTTTGACATGACCCACAATTACTTTGAATAATATCTCAATTAGATCTCGAAATGAATTAACAGAAACTTATGAATTTTAGGTCTAAATTCTTCCATGTGAAAATGTACCAATTGTTTTCTATTCCTATCAAAATAGAATTTCAAATTCGATTGATTGGTTTGAATTCAGAAAATTAGGAGTTACTTACATTAAATTATTGTATATACCACATACAAATTAATAGCATTATTATTACTAATCGGTAAAATCCATATCTGTACAAGGAAAAAGGAGCATTTTTTTATGGTAAAAAATTCCGTAATTTCGATTATTTCTCAAAAAGAAAACGAAGAAAATAGAGGGTCTGTTGAATTTCAAGTATTCAGTTTCACCACTAAGATAAGGAGACTTACTTCACATTTGGAATTGCACAAAAAAGACTTTTCATCTCACAGAGGTTTGCGCAAAATTTTGGGAAAACGTCAACGACTACTAGCCTATTTGTCAATAAGAAGTAGAGGACGCTATAAAGAATTAATTGATGAGTTGGATATTCGAGAAATAAAAACACGTCAATTTGAGGCATGATACTTTTTGATGAGCTTAGTCATTTAAATGGGAATGAACTTCTTTTTACTTTCAGAAATGCATGAAAGACTGACTCGGTAAAAACTTATGATTACACCAATTCCAAGAAACGACCTTATGATAGTGAATATGGGGCCTCACCACCCATCAATGCATGGTGTTCTTCGACTGATCGTTACTCTCGACGGTGAAGATGTTATTGACTGTGAACCTATATTAGGTTATTTACATAGAGGAATGGAGAAAATTGCGGAAAATCAAACAATTATACAATATTTACCTTATGTAACACGTTGGGATTATTTAGCAACCATGTTTACAGAAGCAATAACCGTAAATGGACCCGAACAGCTAGGCAATATTCAAGTACCTAAAAGGGCTAGCTATATTAGAGCTATTATGCTGGAGTTGAGTCGTATCGCTTCCCATTTGTTATGGCTTGGTCCTTTTATGGCAGATATTGGGGCACAGACCCCTTTTTTCCATATTTTTCGAGAACGAGAATTAATATATCCTCCGTATGCAAAATATTGAATTTTAAGAAATGTTGAATACTATTGAAAAAATTGAATGGAATATTAATCCTGCTTTTATAAATCCTATAACCCAAAGATTTATCAATCAAATCAGAATATATGTTGTTTCACGTTTTTTCCATAGTAACTTCATGAAAAATAAATAATTTCGAATTCTTATTGTGTATTTCATCTTCCATATAAACTGGAAGAGAAGCCTGAAGAAGAATACGGAAATGTATCATAGTTTATACACAATTGAAGCAAATCAGTCGCAATTCAGATCAGATTAAATTGCTGTCCAGTGTCAAATGGTCTAAACAAATCAGAAAAAGGGAAGAAAATAAACGAATCCAATTTAGGTAAAACTAGTTAGCTTTAATCCCAATCTAACACGAAAAGGCTGAACAGCCGAGATGATTTCCTCACTCTGATTATGAAATTATAATTCCATAAAACAAAACCTCTGCCTCTGCCAACGAATTGACGTAAGCCTTTCACCCGGCACAGAGAGTAAGGTTGCTCTCCTCCAACAGGAATATACATCACAGGAAAGAACAGCTTCTAAAGAGATGCTAATTACTACGGAATGTACCTCCATTATCACTGAAAAGAAATGCAGTGTCGCCTTAACAGTTTGTCTCGAGCACCTTTGTCCTAATTAAATCTTTAGACACATGTGCCGCTGCATCATTCTCACTCCCACCACAGAGGAACAACACAATCTACTTGTACGGAGCAAACAAAATCGATGAGTTATGACCACCAAACCCAAACGAATTAGACAGTGCCACTTTAATGTCGAGTCTTTCTTTTGTTGGTCCCACTAGCACATTTGCATCCTGAATCATGAGTGACCTTTGTTAACATCCAAGGACGAACATTACATTCTTGTCCCTTTACACACATTATAAGGATTGACTAGAATTTAAGTAAATTAAATTAGCATATATACAATCTTCGGTTAATCTGATTAAAAGCTAAGCAGTAATAGAAGACTATTTCTGGTTGCAATGCAGCCATGTCCTCCCCTGTCTATTTCTACACTAAGAAACAATATGTTCGCCATCTATAAGTTTCCCATTAAAACTCAAATAACCAGCTGAAATCATGTGTCATGAGTTGATATAGCTACCATAACCACAATATTATAACAGGATCATACTAAGTTCCTTTTTTTAGTTTCCCAGGGTGGGTTTATCCTCTCCTGGTCATTTGAATTGTTCTCCCTAGAGCATCCTAGTTGTATGTATACTATTTTTTATGCATTTAGTTACCCACCAAAAAAATCATGGTAAAGAACAGTAATATGAAATATCATATCAATGATGCCATACACAATTAATAAGGACTGAGAAAATTCATACCACGCCATCATCTGGATTTTCAAGATTGATATTTGGATGAACCCAGCCAGTTCGAATTGCCTATGAGAAAACAAGGGATTATAATTCAACAATGGATTAAACTCCAGATGTTCATGAATATGTAAATTCAGTTGGCCAATAACATCCAGATGCATAAACCCACCAGCTTAGAATCTGATTTATCCTTAAAAGAGTAAAAATCTGCTAGGTGAAGATGAATGCGGGACATGGAAGATGTTAAGGTTTACTGAGGTAGTTAAAGATATTGTCTATCAGGGTAGTGATCTTCAGAACCTAAGAGAAGAGCAAACAAAAATTCCAGAACTGGAGGAAGCACTAAAAGCCCAACACGTTATGGAGACGCAATAGTATAAAAATTTTAAAACCCTAGTCACCAGCATGGCTCAATAGTGTCTCCATTCTGGTCATGATACTATGTTATGCGTCACGATATTTCAGTGATACTCATGATTTTGGTTGTATGATGTTGCAGAAAGTTGAAAACTGAGAGAGTCCAAAAGAGTTTTTCATAGGCAACAAAGAGACTTTACGACAGCACTGAAGGATGGAACTTCAGAGAAGACTTAGCAGGATAGCAGGATAGATGATGATGAAAGACCAATTCACAGAGAGACCAATCATGCTTTAGGGACCAATTAACAGAAGCAAATAAGGCGAGGACAGAAGGTACATGAAAAGCCTTCCAACAGTCACAGGAAAGCTGAAATTACTATACTCCAGAAACCCATCATTTAAGAACTTGCGGGAAAAATTCCTATGATCATAACTGGATTTACATAAAAATATAATCCAACAAACAGGAAGGAGATGATAATATTCAAGTAGCATAGGGGCTTTCATTTATGATACGAAAACTGATCAGAGGCATAAAGAAAGCACAATTTGCTTTCTAAAAGCATAAAGACTAATATCCAACTACTTGAGGTCGATTCTGTCATCAAGACTTTTCAAGTTGCCCAGTTTACAGCAATGCATATAGTTTCACAATGAGAGAGAATTTCAAAAATGCCAAAACAATGTCTTAAATTCAATACAAGTATCATAATTTTCTTTCGAACTTTAAAAGCCTCGATTAGAGAATTATGTTTCCATGTCTTACATGAGACAATAACTCCTACAACTACTTAAGCAAATATCTACAAGACACTCGCACTCTACACAGAACTTTATGGGGATTACTGCAAATAAATATATCAGAGTTATGCTGCAATAAAATTAAATATTTTAGGAACCTGGACGGTTGCAACAGCCTCAACAGCACCAGCTGCTCCAAGTAGGTGCCCAATCATGGATTTTGTGGAATTCACTTTCAACTAAAATATATAAGGATTAGCTACGGCGTGTACAAACACCTTGCAATAATCATTGATAGATGACGAAGAGTTTGATTTAATGAGAAGACCTCTGGATTCTGGCCAAAACAATGAATAAGAGCCTGATACTCTTTAAGATCACCAGCTGGAGTAGAAGTCGCATGTGCATTTATATAATTTACATCTTCTTTTGATACTCCTGATTGAGCCAAAGCCTTCTCAACACATAAAATAACACCAGTTCCTGCATGTAGGTAAGGTCAGGAGGTCAATACACATGGCAGCAGGCATAAGATATTCAGAAGCCTGCATTACTTCTAATTTGTCTACTGAATACTGCAGAAATTGGACTAGATCGGAACAGCTCAACATCCAAAGAGGACAAACAAGACAACTATTTGGACAAAGGTATGTAATACCTGTTCTGCAAACAGAAAATTAAAAACGATCACAACAGCTAGACCGAGCAAAATCTCTGTAAATTGAATAAACAGAAGCAGTTATCCGTCCCAGAGATATTAGGGAATGCTTCTATAATTATCTTAATCGTCATAATTTAATACTATCTTCTTTGAGGTTATAGTGGCTGCATCGTATATAGATTAAAGAATCAATTGATCCATTCGTGAGCAGTAAATATGAAACAGCCAACAGTTAATGTGTCAGTTCTGGTAAATAACCAGGGATGAGGCAAGCCATACAGTTAGACTTTAAAGATGTAAATATCATGGCCAAATTTTATGAAAAATAGATTTCCAAGTGCAAAACACATTACAACTATTGAATTAAAACAGTAAGTGGAAATCTCCGTGTTGTTTAAAAGGGTAGAGGCTAATCTATTTTTTCTTATGTATATAATGGTTATAAGTGCTCATCATTAAATTTGAAAATGTGAACCATAAATATAACTGCATTCATATTGTGAAGTAAAATGGTAAGGTCTTTGTAGAAAATGCTCAAGTGATAGAACTAGCAAGTCTAGCTTAGTGGCATCCAACCATAAATATAACTGCAGTTATTTATTCGTTATTTGGTGAAGTAAATGTGTTGGTCTCTTAATAGCATTGCACAAATGATTGAACTAGCATAGTGACGATGCAATTAACCGAATATCACATAGTTAAACCATCTTCTTTCAAGATTTTTGATGTACTTTTGGCAATTTAGGGAGAGCACTGAAGGGGGGTGCTGGTAGCTTATTCCATGCAAACTGTAAGAAAAAACGAATCATTTGGGAACACATCGGCCACAAATGCTTTGGTTATAAGTCTGTTTATATCTTTTGTGTTTCTCAAAGAACTTCAGTTAAATATCGTAATACCTTAGTTCAATATCGTATTACATTAGCTCCTAATAAAGTCCAGGCTTTTTAACAAACCTACAAGTCACTCTTCCAAAAACAAATTTATATACTACTCCCTCCGTCCGCGAATAGGAGTCCCATTTCTTTCCGGCACGGGTTTTAAGAAATGTTAAGACAAGTGGGTGGAAGAAAGTTAGTGGAATATGAGTCCCACTTGTGTATATTAGTTTTAAATGATATGTGAGTGGAATGTGGGGCCTCTTTACAATTTATAGTAATTATGAACCGGGACTCCTATTCGTGGATGGACCAAAATAGAAAAACGGGACTCCTATTCGCGGACGGAGGGAGTATAATATAGAGCTAGTTTAAGATCATTTGCAATAATTATTACCTCAAAATCAAACTTTCCACGAAAATCCATCAAATCATTATCAAGGTTTAACTGGAAAATTGCTACAACATATGATGCTAAATAAGCTAGTAGCGCTAAAAGGATTGTTTGCTTGTTGCTGGAAGTAGATGCCATGGACTAATGACAAGACAATTCTTGCACTCAAATTTAAAACAACAAATGTTGACCTCATATTTGCTAGTGTGAAAACTTTGTGTAGAGTTTCATAGTCAATCGTTCTTACAGATGGCAAGTGATTACCAAGAGAGTTGACAGTTCAACCTTTTCTATGACATTCTTACTCACTGAATTGAAGTTGTATCACATTAATCATATATTTGCAATCACGACGTCTCTTTGTTTACAAAATAATTTCTACAACATAAAATAAATCCAGGGGTTCACCTTGTGGGTGAGGCTCTGTCATGTGATAAGCATCAGAAGTGAAGCTTCCTCCAAGAAACTCAGCATAGATAGTTGCACCTCTACTCTGCTCATTCACACATGGTTTGACATGTAATTTTACGAAAATTATTAGTAAACACGAAAATTTACTGTATATAGTGCAAAAGGATTAAGCCTTGGTAAGGTTGACGGTTTTGAAAAACCTTTGCATGTTCAAGTTCTTCCAAGAGTAGTACTCCAGCACCTTCTCCCATAACAAATCCATCACGACTCTGTCAAAGATAAACGCATAATTTCAAAAGTGGCACAGAGAACCAAGAAAAGCTGGGTTCTTGTTCTGCCACCCGTATACTGCAGGATTGCAAGTTAAACAGTTGGCTGAACTGAATCATGGATCTTAAAACAGGGGATGATTATTACTATATTTTCACGAAGCATTGAAATGTTAAATTTGGGCACTTTAAATGTCCTGTAAAGTAATAATTTTAGAAATACCACAAGACCATGCCAATCCACACAATTTGTTACAAAATGCTACTATTGAGTGGTTTAGCTATATCGGGTTATTCAATGGTATCAAGACAGTTTATCTTTCAAGGAAATGAAGATAAAGTAATCAACAGTACTACTATACGGAGTACTTTATTAGATTAAGAGAATAAATGACATATTCACTTTGCAGTCTAGCTTCCAGCAAATGCAGCAACGTCAGCATGGGAGGTATGAAACTTTCTGACGTTAAGATGAAATATAATATCCTGATTTTTTGATGATTTTTCTATCAAATTTATGCACATATGATATAGATAAAATGAATAGAACATTACACTATCCCACGGGCGTGAGGCTTTAGTTGGATCACTGTTTCTTTGCGATAATGCTCTGCATGCAACAAAGCCTCCCAAGCCTGCACCAGATTTTATGGTTGAGAAGTTAAAATATCAAATCTGAACTTGTGAACAAGACAAAGGGTAGTCACCTATTGGTATAATTGCTGCATCTGAGCCACCACAAAGCATCATGTCCTGAGAAATATTAACAGATCAAAATCCAGCAAGGACCAAGACATTATCTTTGGGAATTGTCCAGTTGGTTCACAAAAGAATTGATGCATAACAGCCAGGAACAGGAACCACTAGCCTAGATCTTAAAAGAGAAAATCAATTGACTTACAGCTTCACCTCTGATGATATGGTTAGCAGCATTTAGTATGCAGAAGTTACTTGTTGCACACGCAGTAGATATAGAGTAGTTTGGACCCATCCATCCCTGTAATAATTAGGCTTTAGATTCTGTCACCAGTTATGTTTTATCCAAGCCAATAAAGTACAAAAATGGGGGAGCTTATTTAACCAAATCCATGGCAAGCACGGCAGAACCCATGTTGGTAGTTGCAAAAGGAACGCAAAATGGATTCATCTTCCTATATGAGATCCTCAATGCTTCAATTGCATCATAAAAAACCTGTACAAATACCAAACCCACTGAGAGAGGGGATACAACTGTGATTTCATAGAAAATATCTTGATCAAAACTATGGTGAACTGTAGCCGTCATTGAAGATGCAGAACTCAAGAAAAATACCCCACCAGACCAAATATGAAATTGTCATTTTCATTGGATGAATATGAAACACAAAGTTTACAAATGGTCCCGATCGGTAATCTCAAGAAGAAAATGATAAGACACATGTGAACCAAATAGCAGACAATTAGATTTTAAGCTTTAAAGATAAACCCCAATACTAGAAGTAAGCTAAGTATTTCTAATAGTAAGATTTATAGCTCAGAGCTCAACACAACAGCACAAGTTAATACCCTGCCACTTTCTTTAATTGATAGTACTTATTAAGCAAATAAAAAACTGAACATACTTGCATTCCACCCATAGCCGAGCCGATTAGAACACCACATTTTGCTTTATTCAATTCGTCCATGAGATCCTCGGTAATTCCTCCATCAGCCAGTGCCTTCTTTCCTGCTGTCAGCATGTAAAGCATGAACCTGTCCATTCTCTTGGAAAGTTTAGGTACAACCCAGCCATCTGTTGAGAATGACTTGATTTCTCCTGCAATTTTCTGCAATTGAAACCCTTAATAACAAAATTTAACTAGCCCGAAGCAATGAAAAGAGGATAGTGCTCATGACATACGGTCGGAAACTGCGAGCAATCAAAAGCCTCTATCTCACTAATTCCACTGACTCCATTTAGCAGATTATTATAGAAGACATCTGGATCACTACCAAGTGACGTCTCCACACCCATACCTGTCACGACCACTCGTCTTTGCTTGGTTGGAGGTTTCATCTTCGATGAAACTTCCGTGGCCGGACTAACAGCTACTTCCATCGTTTCTCCTGTAGTTCACATGAGAATAACAAAAATTAATACTCATATTATATTAATATGTGTGTGTCTCCACTAATAAAATGCATAAAAACATAACTATTGTAAGTGTTTTGCAGAGTCCCTACTCCCTACTATGAAAAATGAATAAAACTAAATGTCCACAATGAGATGAACTGCCCATTGACTCATAGCTGTCAAATTCTCAGGGAACCTGAAATTTCTGGGATGAGAAAGGAAAAGGGAAAGGGGAAAATGACAACATGCAAATTGGCAAACCTAACTAAAGCCAACCGCACCCACCCACCACAAAACCCAAAATTTCACATTTCAGACACAGAGAGTAGGTTGGCATTAGTGAAGTTAGAGCAACAACTACACCATAATGAAACCCACACCCACCAATCCAATAAAATTGATACCATTCCTTCCAGTTTATCCGTCCAAACTAATGTAAAAAAACTGATTGAAATGAATCCTCTGCTAGATAATTAGGCCATCGACAATAAATTGGGGGAAAATATGTATATCAACTCAATATTTAAAAAACAAATCAGAAAAAGTCATAAAAAAATCACAGAACACATACACTAGCAGTCTAGCACAGAGTAATAACGAGAAAAAGCAATGACCGGAATGGGCGGAGGAACGGAGCAATTTGCGGCGGCAGCGCTGCATCGGAGCATTCCTCGATTCGAAACACTGTCGAGATTTATCCATGGCGAGAGAGGAATTCACGAGATTGGGAACGCATTTGGCGCGGCGGCGGCGAGAGCTGGACATGCATGGGGGCGTCAGCCAAGAGCACATCACCGATGACGACGCCATCGAAATCCGCCCTCCGCCAACACTAACGGAATCGAGGGGTGTAGAAATCCGCAGCGAGCATACACTAGCTGTTATGAAGCTATAGATACGTGCAGAGAGAGATTTGAAGCTCAATTTTCCCCCTCTCTCTCTATCTCTGTCTCTTTATGTAGCACGTAGAGTGAGTAAGGTTGGAGTGGAGTGTGAGCTTTGAAATGACGATGGTGAAACCAACGAGAAGGCGCTGCTTTTCCTTGAACTGAATCTCAGTGTTACGTATTTCCTTTTATTTATTTTTTCTGATTTTTTTCGCTTTTATTTGTTTTTTTGGTTAAAAAATAAATACTGTATTTTCTGAAACAGTTGCGGAGGAGACGACTTGTCGTGAGAAATGAAAATGAGCACTGAATGCGCTGCTCTATCTTTGCCAAAAATCCGTCTCATGTTTTATTGCTTGCATTTTCATGTTTTCTTTTTAAATGAAAGAATCACAGATTTCTATATGGGATGTCAGGCGAGTCGATTCAGCTGTTTCAGCCAATTCTAATTCGCTTGAGATTTTATCGGAGTTATAAATATTCAATTATAAGAGTATCCGCAATGGTTAATAGGTCAGCCATAGGCCAGCCATTCTCTCCTCTGCCACGTCAGCAACACTAAAAGAACCACCTGCCACGTCAGATTTAGGCCAGCCATAGGCCAGCCGCAATAAAAACAATTCAAAATATACTACATTTACGGAATTAAAATTGCGATATACGGAATTAAATTTACGACACATATACGGGAAAAATAATCCATTCCATTAAAAAAAAAGTACAAAGATTTAAAAAAAAAAGTACATGATTTTTTTTTAAAAAAAAAGGGCTTCAACACCCGAGCCCCGCCACTCTCTACTCCTCATCGCCGTCGCCCTCCTCGTCGCCGCCGCCGCCGCCGCCGCCGCTGCCGCCACCCGTGGTATCTGAGCCCACGTCGGAACCCCCCAGCCGTGACCTCGCGATATCTAAATCAGCACGCATGCTCTCGAGCATCTCGAAAGAATCCTCTTCTCCGTGGGGTCAGTGGCGTTCTTCCACTCTCGGAAGACCTGTAACATCTGAGCCCGCGTTTGGTTACGCGAATGGAGAGTGTACTCGAGTGGGGCGGCTGGGAGGGCGGAGGACTGGACCTCGCGGGGCGATAGGGGGGATCCGCCCCTCGCAGCCCGCTGCGCCCGCTTCTGTCCAACCGGGCGGGGGCGACCAGTAAATGAAGGAGGGGATGGAAACTCCTCAGCATCCGGGGGGAGGTCGTGGGATCCGCCGCTGCTGCCGCTGTAGTCGCCGCTATAGTTAAGTCGCTGCTTCTTCGGCCACCCAGCGTCGCACCCCGCCCGGAACTTCTCCGAGCCCTTCAGCAACAAGAAGCACTCCCAGAAGGTGAACTCCTTATACTTCCCCTCCAAGGGGAACTGACTCGCGGCTATCCTCCGGGCGTCGTCCTCAGTCTGCCCACTTTTGAGCTGACGGAGGGCGTTGGCGTACAAATTCGCAAGACGGCCCACTGCGGCCCTGATGCGCTCTCACCCCTTCCGGACCTCCTCGTTGCTGAAGTCCTTCCCGTGCGGGCAGTGGTTCTTATAGGCAGCCCTGATCTTCGCCCACATGTTGACGACCCGCTGGTTGTTCGCAACCAGTGGATCGTCGCACACCTCCAACCACCCCTTGGCCACCGCGGCGTACTCATCCTCCGTCCACTTCCTCCGGCCGGTGGCAGTGGGCTGCGATGACTCGCCGACCGCCTTGCCCTTCCCCTTCCCCCTCGTCTTCTTCCTCGGCGCGGCCGGCGTCGCTCGAACGGGAGTATCATCGTCCCCGAGATCGATCCCCATATCATGCAATGACAGAAGGTCATCGCCAGAGAACTGCGTCTCCACCGGGGTCGACGTGTGAGACGAAGCCGTCAAAAAATCAAGCGAGGGCCGATATACCGCGTCCCCTCCCGGTGACCCCTGCACCCCCCCCCCCCCCGGCATCCCGGGATACATTCCGTGCAGCATCCCCCCCTGCCACATCATCCCCATCATCTGCTGCAACATCATCTGCTGCTGCATCTGGGGCATACCCCCCCACCCGGGCGCTGACTGCCCGCCGCCCGGCATCCCCCACGGCATACCCCCCGGCATACCCCCATGGTTCCCCCCCATCGCCCCTCCCCCCCCGGCGCACCAGCCATCATCCCCATCATCTGATTCCAAGGGATGTTAAATCCCGGGCCCATCTGCCCCCATCCAGATCCCACGGGTACTGTGGGAGTCTGAGAGCCGCTCGTCGCAGGACTGGACTCGTTGTTGTGATCCATCACTCGATGATGCTCTTGAACAGAAAGTTAGAGAGAGAGAAAACTCGTCAAAACAAGTGGTGCAAATGAAAATGAAACGAAAATCGCGTTTATATATGATTTTAAAAAAAAAAAATCGAAAATCGGCGCTGGCCGATCGGGCCTCCACAATGGCGGCTAGCCGATCGGCTAGCGTTTCGGCCATAAAAGTTTTTCTCAATTTAAGAGTTATTTTTAAAACTTTTCATATTTGGTCATACAATTTTACCCCATTCGTCATCAAGATTACATAAAAATGGCATTATCTACATTAAAATAAATCAAAACAAAAATCGAAAGTCAAAAGGGACGCACCTTCAACCAACTCCACCATCTCACTCTATTTATTACACACTCTATCTCTAACTTCATTTATTACACACTCCACCATCTCACTTCATTTATTACACACTTCAACTCTTTCTTAAAATCCGAGCCATAACAATAACTGACTCCAAATGTAGGACGGAAGGAGTATTAGAGCATCCACAATAGAAATAGGTCAGCCACTCTCTCTCCCTGCCATGTCAGCAGCACTAAAAATCCACCTGTCACATCAGATTTAGGCCAGCCATAGGTCAGTCGCAAATAAAAATAATTCAAAAAATACTACATTTACGAAATTAAAATTACGATTAAATTACGGAATTAAATTTACGAGACATATACGGGAAAATTCATTAATTGCATTAAAAAAAGGTACATAGATAAAAAAAAATACATAATAAAAAAAAAAAACTATCGCCGTGCAGTCCTCCGTGCCCACAACTCTTCAATTATATCCTTTTGGAGTTGAATATGAGCATCCACTTGGCGCATGTCGGCATATTCCTTGAGGCGGCCGACTTCATCGAGAGGTACCCCACGTCGTACGCTAGGGGTGGCCGTTCCGTGGCTTGGACCGGCTTCATCGTCATTGGTCCAACTAGTCAGTTGTACGCCTTCGTCTTCGACGATCATGTTGTGCATGATAATGCAGGCGTACATTATTTGGGAAACGCATTTGACATCCCACAAACGCGTTGGACCCTTAATTGCCGCCCATCGAGACTGGAGCACACCAAATGTGCGCTCCACGTCCTTGCGCGCCGACTCCTGCCATTCCGCAAAGTAGGCCATCCTTTCATCACTTGCGTGCCTGATCGTCTTCACAAAGACAGACCACCTAGGGTATATCCCATCCGCCAAGTAGTAGCCCATATCATGTCGGTTGCCGTTGGCCACAAATGAGACGGCCGAACCGATGCCCTGACACTTCTCGTTGAAGAGGGGGGCGACGAGTTGAGGACGTTGAGGTCGTTGTTCGACCTAGCTACCCCAAAATACGCATGCCAGATCCACATCCGGTAATCAGCTACGGCCTCAAGGATCATCGTGGGATTCTTTGACTTGTAGCCGGTCATGTACGCCCCCTTCCAGGCAGTCGGACAGTTCTTCCACTCTCAATGCATACAATCTATGCTGCCTAATATCCCGGTGAACCCATGCTGCTCCCTGTGCATCTGCATCAAATTCTGACAATCTTGGGGAGTAGGGCTTCGAAGGTACTGCTCACCGAAAATGTTTATCACGCCCTGACAGAAAAATTTCAGACATTCCAGAGCAGTCGTCTCACCGATGTGGAGGTACTCATCCCACATGTCTGCCGCGCCTCCGTAGACCAATTGCCTGATTGCCGTCGTGCACTTTTGAATAGGGGTGTGGCCGGGTCTGCCAGCCGCATCGTCCCTGAAGCGGAAATAAAGATATCGACGTTCCAACTCGTCAACGATACGCATAAACAACTCCCTGCGCATTCTAAAACGCCGCCTGAACATGTTTGCCGGAAACCGCGGGTCCGGAGCGAAGTAGTCGTCATATAGCCGCTGATGTGCAGCTACGTGATCCCGATCAATCACTGCTCGGCGGTGGACAACCGGTGGAGGGCGAGGTATCGCCTTCTGTTCCACCCTTCGCATGTACCGCTCCATCTCGCGGTTCATGTAGGCCTCCATAGCCTCGTTCATCTGCCGTTCGTACTCCTCAACATCCTCACCACTACCACCACTGCTACCACCCGCGTTACTCATCGCTTGATGATGCTCTTGTACATAAATTTAGAGAGAGAGAAAACTCGTTAAAACAAGTGGTGCAAATGAAAATGAAATTAAAATCGCGTTTATATAGGTTTTAAAAAAAAAACGAAAAAGGGCGCTGGCCGATCAGCACCCCATAATGGCGGCCAGCGCGTCGGCCAGCGCCAGCCAATCGGCTAGCCCACGCCGATTTTCTTGCCGATATCAGGCTGGCCGCTTGCAATGGTTCGGCTAGCCGACCGGCTAGCGACGCGAATCGGCTAATCGGTTGGCTAGCCGGCACTGTGGATGCTCTTAATATTCGGGTTTCAAACTAGTCTAGCGACCTAATTGGGCAACTACTGATAAAATTGACATTTGATCAATTAAGAATGATGAAAATTAATCATACTTATAAAGTATAGAACATTTCATTATGATAATTACATACTTTTAAAACTTATATAAATAAAATAAAAATTAAATATATTTTTAAAAATTTTAAAGCTAAAATAGTTTTTCTTATTATGAATGTTTTAATTTTTTTTTATGTATTATTATATTAATAAAACTTGAATATTTTCTCCGTCGTATAAAGTGCACTTTTATTATTGTTGTCCCATAAGAGTATAAAGTGCACTTCTATTATTGTTGTTGATAGTATTATATGTTTTAGATTCTAATCTCACACGTCTTCCAATCCAAAACAAATGGGTAAGAGTTTTATTAAATTGGTAAATAAGATTTAGCATCCAATATAGAACCTAAATAGCTCCGTAATTGATCAAATGTTTCCACTTTAAGATCGTGAAATAGAACCTTGGGCCTTCATCGTGAAAAAGACACAAGAAATGTTAATCCTTTACATTAATGGGACGGTAGTTGTAAGGATTAATTTAGATAATTTGAATTAATACTTATACCCTAATTTATCTTTTATCGAGAAAAATAGAGCATCATGGATGGAATATCAAAGGGCTTTAATTTAGAACTCCCTCCTTCCCAACTAAGTTGAATTGCATTTCTTTTCGTAATGTTCTGAGTAATTTTTTTTGGCAAAAAACAAAATATTTAACCTCTTTTGCTTTAATCTCTCTCGTACTTTATTATTCTATCTTATCTCTCATACATTATTCTCTCTCCTATTTTATTTTATTATAAGTTAACTCATTTCACAATTTTATTAATGTTCATGATAAAAAGAAATGCTTCAACTTAATTGGACGGATGCGGTATCATATAATCTAATTCAACATTATTCATATATCATTAACATATTATAATTAAGGGTTGACTGATCAGTTCGATTTATATCCAAACTGATTAGCCGGTCGTGGTTCTATTAGATTTAGAACAAATGACAAAGATGAGCGCAATTGCGACAAACCAAAGATGGGTGTAGCTCTAGTATTGAATGGGACACTCAACCAGGTGGCTTGGGTAGTCTCATGATACCTGATTGGGTGAGACAGGACGGAGACCAAGGGGGACACCTGACCAGGAGGCTCAAGGGACCACGCGAATTCCTACCAAGTGGAGATCACGGCCAAATAGGGAGGCACACTCGATCGGGTGCCTATAGGCACCTTAGCCTAGAGAAAACATGAGTGGCTAGCAACATCGACCCGACTAGGTAGATTGAAGCTAATTTCTTATTGGACTATTTCACCAATTGTTTGAGCCTTTTATGCCTTAAATTTATTTTCTATTATAATAGACATTTATGAATCATTCTAGCTTGGAATTTTTTTAATTAAGTTTTTATTGTAGGTTTAATTTTTTGAATTACGTTTTATTGGATGTTTATTTTTCTTGTTCAATTAAGATCATCTCTATCAAATTCATTTTGATGTTTACTTAAGTCAATTCCCAATTGCGTAAATAGAGGTATGCATAATTTAGTGATACTAGATTATTCAGCCAATATTGGTTGGTTAACTTGGTTTTATTAGTAAAAGCATCCTTTCTCTTATTAGAGAAGGTCCATAGGACCTAATAGTCTCATACTACATCATTCACTTCGTCATATCCTTTCTTGTCATTTATTCCCTTATATATAACAGTTTATGAGTTAGATCCTATCAATTTGATTGGTTGACTGTTGAGCATATGAGATCAAATTTTGGACAATTAATATAATGAATCTAAGGATGATGAGGAAAAAAAAAGCTAAAATAATTTTGACAAAATTAACAAGAGAAGAGATAATAAAAGGAAAATTTTGTGGGGCCTACATGTAGACTATCTATTTATTGATAATGTTCAATGACATATCTGAGAAACAAAGTCTAGACTCTTTTATTGGACTCTAAAACAAATATACTTGAAGATACACTAAAGATTCGAGATCAACAAGCAAGTCGCCGAATTTATCAATTACTATAAAAATCTAGGGAACGATACAAGAAGTATGGTTGCTATCTCTTATCTTTATCTTTGTTATTGAGAAAACCACTACAGACCTACAGTTCTGGTTAATTTGCAGCTACATTAAAAATTGTGTCTAATTTGCTCCTATTATAACAGTTGTGATTTATTTGCCTGTTTCTTTAGTTAAAAAATGACATCGTCTTATTAACCCGACGCAACAAATTGAAGAATGGTAGTAGACTCAATGTGGACTCGAGTAGAAGAACATTAGCTTTACATGTAAAAGATCTAACCTTTTTCACTCAATTGAATCCATCGCTTCAAGAAAATCTGTGGCGCTGCTTCACGTATGTATATATAACACCTGAATCAAACTAGGCCCTCAAGGCTCAAGCTATACATGGACGGGTTATAGAACATGGTCTATGTAATTATATGGTATGAATGGTACAAATAGATGGAGTACTATTTATGATTTAAATATACAAGAAAACAGCATATTAGTTTTGCGGTTTACAATCCAGCGCGCCCGGAGGAAATAAGAATGATGATGGCACAACAAGCTACAGCCGATACCTGGGAGCCGATGCCTGGTTCATCATCCTCAGGTGTTAGCTTTCTGAACATATAGACTGTAGTAGCAACTCGACTACTGAAAGATAGACTCTTTGCATATACTGGTAGCATACAGGGGAGTTCAACTCAAGTTTCATTCTGCAATTTCCGATGCTTGAAGCTTCTGCTCTTCAATCAAGGTTTGGACTCTCTGCAATTTATTCCACCTAATATTAAAAAAAAAAAAAACACAGAACTGAATCTACAGAAATTGGTAAGTTTACTAACCTTCACTGAACTACCAACCTCCTCTAATTTTTGCAAAATCGCCACCTCACCGAGGCGAGGTAAAGATAAAGAATCATGCCTAAATTTTGAAGGGGACACCTGCCAAACCAAGAAGGGCGGAGTAACAGTGTGTATTAGATTAAAAAACCAATTTAGTAAGTTGTTTATATGGTTTGGTAGAGCAAGACATAGAAATAGTTAAACCAGAAGTAAGACCAGACCTCCTTCAAAATATTGTGAATTGAGTTAAAAATACTATACCACACAGAAATCAAGTAGAATAATTCACTTGTTAGCAGTAAGGATTAAAAACTATTTTCCAAGATTATCTCAATGGTGGATTTACTGGCAACTCATCATATGACATTGTGCATGTTTGTTTGTAGCAGAGAGAAACAGACAGAGAGTAAATTAAAAACATCTCTATGAGTGACAAGTTCAGCATTAGTATTAGTAGCACCAACATACCGAAGCAATTGGAGAACGACCCATACATGGAGCTGGAGTATCATCGGGAGCAGAAATTTTTCTGGAGAACGCCTCGCCTCTCATGATGGACAGTTGTGATAGAACAGCCTAGAGATGGTGCAAAGAAATAGGTATTAATCAAGATGACTGCAATGAAATTCCAATGAGGATCAGCACACAATAATACCTCCCTGAAAGCATGAGGATCGGTAACTCCTTGTATTTGAACATCATCACTTGGAGGCCTTCTCACCCCAACATTCTCTATTCTAATAGAGTATACACCGAAAAGGGACTGCAGATATCCTGATGAATATCCCAATTGACTTAATAAGTTGGTTTTGATATGGTGAAGACAACTCTAATTTACACAAATGCTATAATATTGATTAAGAGAACACAAAAGGCCACCATGGAAGCTCAGACACATCAGATAAACGATTAAACATAGAGCGATTCTAATGACTAATCCATCACTGATATCTTCCAAAATGAAAATTCTGAAGTAAAACAGGATAACATATTGAGCATGCACTGCACTAGACACACTTTAGCAAGATGAACCACTCACAACAACACCGAAAGTAACATATTTTGTTCAGGTTTTTCAATACAACACTTGCGATTATTCGTCTAGGGTAATTACGAACACAAGTGGAAGAGAGACAACTGACGATATGACAGAATCCGAAAGAAAGACACGAATCAAGTATTCAACCAAAACAAATGATTGTGCAGCTTTACCCTGTTCTATCACAACATCAGCCACTGAGAGCAGTAAAACATGCTTCTCTTTCTTCAGAAACCCGAAACATGGAAACGACACCGGTCTTCTTACCTAACAAAGCCAAAGAAAAGATTAGGAGAGAGAGACAGGTATCTCACATATATGCCCTCTTTTCCTCAGCCTCAATCCTCCACTCATCACTTTCAGAATAAATTGGAAAACTAAGTTCCTGAATTTGGAAAGGTATGTGAACATTAAAACAGGTAAAATAACACTGAGCAAATCGATTAATTCAAACATAGCTAAAAACCCTAATTACCTCAAAAGTAAGATCATCCAATCCCCAAACACATCGAAACAAAATTAACAATACAGCTAAGTAAAAGGAAGCAGCTCAATCAAAATGGAAGATATCAGAAAAAAGCAAAGACGAGAGAGAATTACTCCTACTTTATACACAATTGAATCGGCAGTGAGGTAGAGTTTCCGAGAGCGGATATCGTTAAGCAAAATGTAGCGGCGCAGGGGCAGATAAATGAGCATGAACAAGCCGATGCCCCACGCGAGTATTAGCAGCAGCGAGTAGAGAAGCCACCGCGCCGTCTGGTATTTAACGAAATTCTCTTCGGCTTCGGAAAACGACGCCGTGTAGAGGGGCGGCAGCTCGTCATCGTCGCCGTTGAACTGCTCGGAATCCGGGGCGCGGTCCAGTAGCAGGCCCCTTTCGAGTCGGTCTGTTTCCGCTAACCTGTCCTTGTCTTCCATTGAATTCTTTTGAGACCGATCATTAGCTAAGCAGTTCCTTGAGAATAATCTACCAAATTTCGTTTTTCGTTTGCATCATTTTAGCAATAAAATGCTTAAAAATTCCAAACTTTTCAACACGACATCATAAAACGTCAATACAATGTAACAGTAAAATTTCAAGATTTTGATGACAACACATCAGTTTTTGTTGCTATTATTTTCTGTTGATATTTTCTACCGGTCCAGGTCATAGTTTGAAGTTTGTACAATATTTAGAGTTTGCATTTTATCACATTCCCTGAACTACAATAGAAAAAAAAAAACTGAATAAATATTACTCTCTCCGTCCACAATTAAGAGTCTCATGTCTAAATGGCACGGATTTTAAGAAATGTTAAGAAAATTGAGTGGAAGAAAGTTAGTTGAATAGAGGTTTCACTTGTATATATTAGTTTTAAATGATACGTGAGTGGAATGAGTTAGTGGAATGTGAGGTCTCTTTACCATTTATGGTAATTATGAACCGGGACTCTTATTCGTGGACGGACCAAAATAGAAAAATGAGACTCTTATTCGTGGACGGAGGGAGTACAAAGTATTATGAAGAATTACTTACTATATACTCCCTCCTTCCCATGAAAATATGAACGGTATATATGATATTGATATTGGAATTAAGACAAAGCTGAGAAAGTAAGAGAGATAAAGAGAAGAGTAGCTATAGTGGTATTAATGGAAAGTGAGACCGATATTATTAGTAGTGTTTTAATGGTAATATGAGTTGTAAATAAGTTGATATATAGGGGGTAATAAACTATGATATATTTTTAAAAATGGAAGACACATATTTTTGTGTGACAGACGAAAATGGAAAGTGCACATATTTTTATGGGACAGAGGGATACTATTCAATTCCATAAGTCATATTTTACCCCTCGAGTCTTACATAAATAGTATAAAATATTTACTTTTGTGGTTTTATGTAGTTTCCTTACGTGAGTCAACTGATGAGAGAATAAAGTAAGAGAAAATAAAGTAGATATGATTTATTTTATTTTTAATAGAATAATTTAAAAAGAGTGAATTATTAAGTGACCCCTACGTATGGCAAGTCGAATGCTATGTACGAGTATAATATCATTAAAGTCCCTTTTTTCACTATTTCAAGTCTTTTATGCCCTTTCACCATTTCAAGTCTTTTGTACCACTGGAGGGCAATTTTGTCTCTCTCCTCCCTTCTCTTCTTTTTTCTTCCACAGTTAAAACTCTCTCTCTCTAACAATGGCAATTTCAATTTAGAGAAGTTAAATTATAATATTGGAGAAGTTTCTTGATCATGTATTATGTGTGTATAATGACATACCATTGTGAGTTTATGTAAACCTTCTTGTGCTGATTTAAATACTCCCTCTGTCCTATTCTAATTGACACATTTTCCTTTTTAGGATGTCTCACTCTAAATGACACATTTCTAAATATAGAAACAACACTCTCTCTACTTTTTCATCTGTCTTACTTCTTATTCTCTCCAGTATACTCATAAAACAACACTACATAAAATCCAGTATCGAGTTAGAAATGCTCCACTTAGAGTGGGACATAGGGAGTATTAGGATGGTAGACTTTAGTAGCCCACAAAGGCCAGCAATGCTATGTCGTCTTTCCTCATCATCCATTTCTTTCTACTTTATCACCAGTTGTAAGAAATTGAGTGATGCAGTGGATGAGAGAATCAATTGATCGAAACAAACGTAAATTTGTATTATTCTAAGCTTAATCGAATCGAAAGAGAGTGTACAAAATCAAGTATGAAAAAACCGTCAACAAACTCCTAACCGTTATTTAAACACAAAAGTCCAACGGCTATATTGATCCAACGGCATATACTAGATCTATATTTTAAACTCGATCCGGTGGCTGCTGAAACAAGTGTCGCACGCAGCCAAACCAGCTCACTTGAGTTCATCTCCAACTCTTGATCCGAGCATCTCCTGTCAGTGATTCAAGCCATCACTTATGCTCACACCAACTTCAAATCTCGCATCTCTCTCTTCTCGCATTTCTTCTTTCATCATATCTCTGCATCCCAAAATCATAACTCCATCCACCTTCATTTGATTTGATTAGATTATCCATCTTCTTCTTTTCTGGTTGATTAAACAGTTCTCAAAATAGGGGAATCGTCGCCTTAGCTGAGTAGGTATGTATTTTTATTTAAGAGTTTAAGACACTTGCTTGCTCGCTCTCTTTTCATAGCCAGTGCTTGCATGATGGCTATAGATTGCTCATATATCCCTTGATGGAGAATATCAGTCTGGACTACTGTCACCACGAGAAGCCCAATAGTGCGACTTGCCTTGGCTAGCTGACGCGTCTGAAGACCGTGGTGATTTGCTCACTGAGTGGTAAGGTAACTCGAGAGAACTGACAGTGGATGTATAAACAAATGTAGACAAAAGGGCTTCGAATATCTGACCTCGCAATGAGGATGAGGATGGGAATTTTGTTGGATTTTGGGGGATTTTATTGGATTGGATTTTGTTGAGACAGTCCGAGTAAGATGGGCAAACCCGGAGGTGGATGTAGTCTAGTTTGATTCAAGCAATCAGGAGGAAGAAGAGATTAGAAGACATATGACAGAGAATTAAAAGAGTATTTTAAAAAGATGAAATTGTCATCCAGTGGCATAAGTGTGAAAAGAGAAGGAAAAATGGTAAAAGACTCAAATTAATGAAAAAGAGCCTGAAACAATATTATTCTTATACGTTAATGCTTGTAATGTTTTTTTAAATATGAGTATCTCTGGCGTTTGACTTGCCATACATAAGAGACAATTTTATAATTCACTCTATAAAATGTTTCATTTTTAATAGTAGTACATGAAGGGTATAAAGTTTGTTTATTGACACATTCGCATAGTGCAATTGCAAAATTAGGACTTTTTTGAGTAAAAATGGGTGGTAAACATAAGAGCATCCACACCATGCTCTTTGGCAAGAGCACAGATATGGGCCGGACCAACTTTTACTCCATGATCTTAGGTAAGATCACAACACCCACATTCATGCTCTTCTGCAAGGACAAGCTCAAGGGTCCCACCATTCTATTATTCAATTTAAATAATTCAATTACTAAAAACATTTCTACAATATAAAAATACATTAAAATATAAAAAATACATAATTAAAATCCTATAAATTAAAAATTAAATAATTAAAGACTAAAAAATACCCCCGTGGAAGATTAGTCCTCCATCCCCAATGTTCTTCGGAGACCCCGTATCATTGCCACATGTTTTGCAAGTTGGTCGGGATTCATGTTAGACCTATCGGCCGTATTGAGTTGACCCAAGAGGGTCCACAACGAGTTGGTCGGGGGTTGAGGTGGTACAAAGGGAGCGGGATCGGGGGCGGATGGAGTCGGGGCGCGACGGCGGCCTTCTTCCTTCCTTGCGGCCGGCGGGAACTGCTCGGACCAGCATCGGGGCTACCCAAGTTAGTTCCGGCAAGCTGGGTAGCCACCTCATCGGAGGCGCCGTCGGATAGGGCTACCGACCTCGACCGTTTGCTGGAGGAGGATACTACGCCTCCCTTATACTTCGGATGGTGGCGCGACTCCTCCCAACAACTGAGGTACTTGAACGGTTTCAAATTCATGGATTGGTAGGTCGCCAAGGCGACACTCATGATGTCGAGCTCGCTCTTGCCACTCCCCGCCATCCGCTCTTCCTGGAGGTAATACCCCTAGAACTTTTGGATTTCGTCATTGGCTTTGAATATGGCATTGCGCACCATACTCTCATTGCGTATGATGGTTCCAGCCGGCCGGTATTCATTGTACCGACGAGAGACGCGCCACCAAAACCTACCCCCGGTTTGGTTCGTGTCAACCTCAGAATCTTCGTAGATGATCAAATAGGCTTTGAATAACTGATCCATCTCCGCCGGAGTGTACGGGGTTCGGGTGCCACGAGGAGGAGTAGGAGTACGAGTAGGAGCAGTTTGAGAGTCGCCCGATCCGGGTTCGGGTGTCCACCCGTATCGCCCATCGGGGGAATCTTGGTCGTCCACCGGGTAAGGCCGGTAGCCACCCGGAACTTGAGAACCTTGGGTTTGAGGAGTGGCCGAGAATTGCATTTCCGGACTAGGGAATGGCTCTGAGCCGAACCAATCGTGATTCCAACCGCGGGAGCCAGAGGGGTGATCGCCTAAGCCGGACATTTTTTTTTGTAAGAGTGAAAGATTGAGAATTGATGAGAGAATTTAGATTAGAATTGTGTAGTGTGGTGTGGAAGTGGGGGGTATTTATAGATGAAAAATGTGAATTTTGGAGAAAAAAAATTAAAAAAAAAATTAAAAGTAGAAAGAAAACGGATATAATTTTTTGGGAAGTGGGAAAATAATTTTTTTTATTTACTTTTTTATTTTTAAAATTAAAAATGAATTTTAAAAAAATGCTGAAAATGCCAACGGCTATGCTTGGCCAATCCCGTCGCGCCACATCAGTGTGCTCGTTGGCACGAACGTGCTCGATGCATCGAGCAGCGCCGTTCCAGCGGCGACAGTGGTGCGTCGCGCCAGCGGCACGGACGACGTCTCTGCCAGCGAGCACCGCTGCAGATGCTCTAATTAAGGTATAATAACAATTACACGTGATACCACATGTATTAAAATGGGTGGAGTAGTTAATAAATTTTAAGTGAGCTGTGTAAGAATTACTACTCCCTCCGTTCCATAGTAATAGAGTCATTTTGCTATTTTGGTACGTTCCATAGTAATAGAGTCATTTTGCTATATTGGTACGTTCCATAGTAATAGAGTCATTTCTTTTATAGTAAAAATCAACACATTTTTCCTCACCTACTTTATTTTCTCTTACTTTTTTCTCTCTTCATCTCTCTACCTTTTTCATTTTCCACTTTGTTCTTCTTTACTTAACTCACCTAACATAATTTTTCTTAATTTTCGTGCCGAAAAAAATGCTTCTATTACTATGGAACGGAGGGAGTACATATTTTATCACTCCAAATAGTGGATAAGTCTTTCAACACTCCATTCATCCCATGAAAAAGGGTTAATTGAAGATTAACACAAATAATACGTAATTAATAACGTAATCCAAATAGTGGATAATTCATCCCATGAAAAAGGGTTAATTGAAGATTAACACAAATAATACGTAATTAATAACGTAAAAGAAAGGTAAAAAAATAGTTGAAATAATATAGATATTGTAGGGGCTCATGGACTAATAAAATACTCATTTCATCTCAATTAAGTTAAGTTTTATTCATTTGGAGATGTCCCAACCAAATTGAATTATTATTTTTTTTTAAAAAAATAAAACATCAGTCACTCTTTATTTTTCTTACTTTATTCCATTGTCTCTTGCTTTTCATCACAAGTTCTTAATTTTCATGTCCAAATATTTGATCAACTTAATTGGAACAAAGGAGATAAAAGAAAAAGAAAAAAAAAAAGATAACCATTGAATAAGGGCTAAATGTGGTCCTAAATATATGACATTTATACGTTTTTGGTCATGAATACTACGCTTTGAATTATTATATCCCACACATTTAAAAACGGACCAGAATCAGTCAATTTTGGATTGTGTCGTCTAAAACTAACGGTCAGCAGTTGTTTAATTAGAATTTGACCAAATTAAACTTTTAAACTAGAATTTTTTTAATTATTTTGAAAATAATTAAAAAATTTGCTCTCTTGTCACCGATTCCTCCCATTGAAGAGGAATCTGATTGGAAATTAATCAACATTATCAACATTAATCCGATTGCTCTCCTACTCTCCAATCACCATTGTCTCGGTGATGCCAAATCTATTGTTAAAGAATTTCTCTCCAATCACAGTGTCGTCGTTGGTCGCGGTAAGGGCGTACGTCTGGAGCAGTATGGTGAAATCCGGCGAGAACGCGCTGGAGCTTTTCGTCATACCCGCAGATGCGAGGGGGTGGACGACCCACCGGTGCCGGAAAGTTACTTTGGCAACTACATCGTCAGCTCGGTGGTGAGGGTGGAGCCGAACAGATCCGAACACCCAGCCCATTAACCTGGACTTTTATGACCTCATTTCTCTGCTCCATAAAACCACCTCCAACCACTACTACTCTTCCTCTCATCTCCACTAAAAAATGGACCGATCCCACTTTGTAATGTCGAAGCACAGCAAAGCAGCGTCGCTCCTCTCCTACGCCTACCTCCTCGTCGGCGGCTCTCTGGTTACGTTCATGGTCTTCTGGACCATCTGGTCTTCCTTCCTTGCAACCCCACTCTCACTGTTCCTGATGTGAATCCGTATATTCACAATCATAGGATGCAACGACATCGAGGGCTATGGGTTGATTGGGATCCGAAAAGAAGGTGGAGATATGGCAAGGAGCCAAGCCGGATGCGGAGGTCTGACTCAAATCAGAATTTGCCTATTAAGATGGTGTCCAAATTCTCTTATAAGACCACCATTGTATTCATCGTCAAAATAGCTTCGCGTGAGTACCTTACACGCCTCAATTGGAGCCCGAACGAGGAAGTTATGGTCGTTTTACAAAAGCCGCGCAGTCCAACAAGCAAAACGCCCGACCACAGAGAATTTGCCCGGCCTGGAGAAGAAAAACGCCCGGCCCGGGCGTTTTTTGCGATTTTCGAATTTTGCTCATTTTTCCTCTTTTGTTTTGCACTTTTAACCTCTAGTATAAATACCCATGTCTAGGGTTTTTGTCATTAGCTTTTGAATATTTGTAAGAGACTATTTCTCCATATTTGAGAGCTCACCTTCTTCATCTTTTGAAGACTTATCAAATTCCTTCGGGTTGCATTCGATTTTTTGCCGGGCTAAGGTTGATTGTAAAGGTATGCTTGCTAGTTCTTGTGTTGCTAGTTTGTGGAGCCATTAGGTATTTGTATGTAAAAGTGCCTTTGGGATTTCTTTCTTGTTCTTCACCTAAATCATAACACTAATCCATCATCTATCCTTTTATCTATTTTTCTTGTTCCATTTCTTGGTTTATCTTGTTTATTTGTTGGGTTTATTTACAAGAATAAGTCGGGGCAAATTCATGAGTCTTCAATCTAGAAGATTCACATTAGTTCCCGCCTCTGCCGTCGACTTAGTACCTCCAAATAATTTTTAACTATTTTTGAAATATTAAAAAATTTTAATCAAAACGTTTAATTGGGTCAAAATTAGCTTTAATATTTTTGACGGCTACTCGAGTTCAAATGTGTGGAATGCAATAAATCAAATAGTAATATTAATGACCAAAATCATAAAAACAATATTTAGGACCACATTTAGGCCTTACTATAACAAATATAACAAATTTAAAAGAAGAAATTGAAAAAATTGAGATCATGGAAGGCAAACCACATGGATGAAAACAAACTATCAATCACACATACGTATAGATCAGACCTTTTTTCCTAAATCCATAATGTTTAGTAAGTGGGATCTCATCTATCAGATCTACAATCATACTGTTACAATACAAGTACAACAAAACCACCCAACGGAAATTTGAGGAATCTGAAACCCTATTGACGCGGAATCTGAGAGCCCATTTCCAGCCACGGCTCCTCCTTCACCGCCGGTTTGCTCGCTTGGTACGGCGCGGCTGCAGTGATCCTATCCTTCCTCTTCTCCAAAAACCGAGCTAGTGAATTCTTCCTCGCAATCGGTAAATCTGCAGAAACGAAGCCAACTAAGTACTCTCATTAATCAAAATAAACAAATCCATACTTAATTTAGCGAGAGTGTTTACCAGAGCCAAGAGGCGGGAGCTGGGGTTTCTGAATCGGTGAAACGGCGGTGGCTAAATTGATGATCTCCTTGGCCTTCCCCGCCGGAATATCGTTGAGCACAATCACTTGACCCGCGTAAAATATGGTCATCTGCTCTACTTCCTTTTCTGGTTGCTCAATTTTAGGTGATTGATTGACAGATCCTATTCGAATCAAATAATAAATGATTTTACAATTAGAGGCTAGAGAGAGAGAAAAGGGGATAAATCTAGCGAAATCGGAAACAGAATTTACCTTTGGGGGTGAAATTGAGGTCTAGGTCACCGAATCCGCCGTTCTCCTTCAAATACTGGCTGAGAAGGTTGCAGGTCTGCGAGAAGTTGGACCTGCCGCCGTGAAACTTGGCGGAATCGAGTTTTCCCGACGAAGCCATCTTTGCTCCGATCTGAGAAAAATAAAGCTAGGATGAATGAATGGTGTTGATGTGGTTTGAAGAAAGGAAAGTAATTGGGGGAGATGATGATGGCGGTGGTGAAGATATATGTATAGTCTATAGAGAATGGAAAAAAGCATGAGGAAATTGTGATGTTTATTGGGAATAGTTTAATTGAGAGAGACGACAGGTAGCAACAGCACCGCCACAACCTAATCATGATTCCAGCACTATTAAGTCTTCGGTGGGTGAAGTCTTCTTTTATTAATTAAAAATTATAACAAATAAAACGTGCTTACTCTTGGCATGATGATCGGTACATGTCTAGCCCAAAGAAAATGAGAAATGAAAATAAAAATGAAAAGAGGTTATTCTATCTGACAACTTAGCCAGTAATGTTTTTACCCTGTTACTTTATCGGTTCACTATTAAAAAAACAATTTTAACTAAGCATAATTTTAAAAATTGCTTTGATGAAAAGAAAAAATAGGAGAATGTGCAACTTATTTTTTATATTAATTTTATAATGAAACGTCATATAAAAAGTAAGTGAAATATGGTGTGTATACCAAAAAGTAGAAAAAATAAATAATTTTTTAAATAGTAAATAATCCAAAATTATAAAATAATTCTTTAAATTGTAGACATGTTTAATATTCTCTCTATTCCATTCCTATTTCTTTTGAACATAAAGATTAAATAGTACTCCCTCCGTCTAGGGTTGGCACGGTACGGTATACCGCACCGAGAATGTCATATCGCATACCGTACCGCAAATTGCGGTATGACTAAATGTCATACCTATACCTTATCGAATTTTTCGGTATACCGAAAATTCGGTATGTCAAAATTTGAAAACCTTTACCTTACCGATATTTCGGTATGCCGTACCGTGCTGCGGTAAATCATACCTGTTTGATATATAAAATATTGAAGAATTGAGATTTAGAATTAGGACAGAATAATGAATTAATGATGGCTGCTACTGCTTTACGAATTATGCCTCTAATCTTTCTTTAGTTTTAAAAATATAAATATTATAATTTTATAAATAATATATATATTAAAAAAATATATTTATTAACGGTATATACCGCAAAATTACGGTATATACCGTAATTTTGCAGTACATACCGTAATTGCGGTATGATGCGGTATACCGCGGTATATGCAAAATCCATACCTTTACCGTACCTTAATCTACCGGTAAGGTATCATACCGTACCGAAAAGTGCGGTATACCGAAATTCGGTATTTTCGATATTTTTTCGGTATGGTAAGTGCGGTATTTCGATATTTCGGTATGTTTTGCCAGCCCTACCTCCATCTCGCATAGTTTGTCCCATTTTACCATTTTCGTCCGTCCCACAAAGTTTGTTCCATTTTACTATTTTCGCTCCGTCCCACAAAGTTTGTCCCATTTTATCATTTTCGTCCCGTTCCACTAAGTTTGTCTCACTCGGATTCTACCCAAAAATAGATATTAAATATACCCCTCAATCTCCTAAATGCGAGACCCTTATTCCACTACACACCTTCATTTAATACAAAGTCAAACAATTTCTTAAAACCCGCGCTGTGTCAAACTTTGTGGGACGGAGGGAGTAATTGTTAAAATAAGGTATATAGTAAATTTATAATGCGATAACTATTACTCCCTCTGTCCCACCATAGCAGAGGCGTTCTATTTTGAGCATTCAATTGAATAAAATGATAATAAATAGTTAAAATCACGAGAAAGTAAAGTAAAAGAGAAAATAATGTAGATAGAAAAAAAAAGTATACGATGTGACACTTGCATTGTTAGGACTAAAGTCTCTTAAAGAGCATCCATGACCATAGCCTCAATCCATGCCCAAACTCCTTGTTATGTCACCATTCCTTGCAGTGTTAGGACTAAAGTCTCTTAAAGAGCATCCATGACCATAGCCTCAATCCATGCCCAAACTCCTTGTTATGTCACCATTCCTCTAATTTTCTGCGGTAGGCCACAACTCCTACAACCTTGCACCCCATTTCACGCCCCCTCCAATTTCCTCACACATATATAAATTATTTACCATAATTTTTTTTAATTTTTCACTAACTGCCCATCCTAAAATTCTTTATATTTTGCTTATGTATATTTATACCCCTCTTGGTATAAATTCATGGCTTCATTATGGATATCACACTAAGTTTGAGGAAATTTCTTTTCTCTTTACTTTTTACTTTTTCTCTTTGCTGCATCGGGGACAATGATACACTCAAAGTTGGGTTAAATAGCTTTGTGCATATGCGTATGCTGATTATCTTTCGTGATGGACAAATTAAATCCGAGCCACGCATTTTGTTGTTGACTTTTACATGAACTCGGAGTTTTGGAATGGAAAGGAGTTCTACAATCTACATTGATTGATAGGAAAGAAAATTATTGATTACATTTGATTCTTGAGTCGTTGAAAGCATGCAATTAAGTTTAGTTGATTTGCATTATCATGTATGGATTTATACATTCTTTGAGTACGACGAGTTAATATGATTATGGCAGTAGGCATAACTACATGGTCAAATAATTGTATGTCTACTCGACTACTCCTGTCTCCTAGTGATTATTACTTCCTCCGTCTCATAAAAGATGTTACACTTACATGTGGGATGACATGCGATTTTAGGAAGTTTTGTTTTGTGTGTTAAATGGAGAGAAAAAAATATAAATTTTTATATTAATGTGAACTAGAACTTTTTCCAAAAATTAAAATGTGACATTTTTTGTAGGACGAATGAGTACTTAGCAGACATATTTTATTAGAAATACCCAATTTATTGTATATACACTAAACTGATATCTTCGCCACTTTGCCCTAATTTAATACTTCTTCCATTCCACAAAAGATGTCATACTTGTGTGACAGCACGAAATTTTAGGAGGTTTTGTTTTGTGTGTTAAATGGAGAGAGAAAATATAATTTTTATATTCATGAGAGCGAGAACTTTATCCAAAAATAGAAATGTGACATCTTTTGTGAGACAAATTAAAAAGGAAAGTGTGACATCTATTATGGGACGAATGCAGTATTAATTTTTTCTTTCTCTTTGGTCTTTGATACTAATTTAAGTGCTAAGCAATTCCTGAGTAGTGATTTCAAATGTCATCGTGTTGGTTGATGTTAACATGTGGTGGCGTCTTGTAAGATAGAAAGTGAATTCAAATGAGTGATATTGAAAAAGACGACCCACACATTTTGATATATCAGGGCAAATGAAAAAATCAATATCCCATATTCAATGTTATATTAACAATGATTAAGAAATAACAATCACTGGGACCTCATCTTTCAATAAGTAGTTAAGAAAAACTTATTTCATGTGTTAATTAGACCCTTTCAATGCTATACTACACCAGCGACCAGCGTCATTCGTTTCTCTAGGCAAGGGGATTCACGGAATGATGCCACAATCTTTCGAGATAAGTAGTCAAAGTCTATCTAGGTTGTGAAATTGAAATTCTATCCTGCAAAGAATCGACTGCGTTACCTACTGTGAACACCGTTCACAACATGTCTACTATGCTAAAGACTTAGACTTGTTTGCTTCTTGTATATTTAAATGTTTGATAAACATCTTATAAATGCATAAACAAACACAATGTAATAATATTACTTTTTCTTGCCTTAAAGTAGATTGTAGAGCTTCTTGTATATTTGTATACAAGCAATTTTAATCATGAAAGTTGCTCGAAACCTACTTTTCAATATACGAATCCTGACCAGCAAAATTCCCTTTCAATTTCACGTGGAATTGAGTGAAGTGTCGAATAGATCGCCGAATAGTCTCAAGAAATGTTAGGGTAACAATTTTCCTTTGTTATCAATTTTTTTATTGTGAGCTTCGGTTTATTAAAGCTTTCAAGTAAGTAACAAAAATTCAAAAGCTCTAAAATCATTTTTCATTTTGAGAATTATATGCACGTTTCATCCATCTAGATTAGGGTTTATTTATTTCACACTTGATATATACTTGTTTGCATTAAAATTCATGCGCTAACAAACATATAATGGATCCAAAATTTTTGGGTCGATTACATGTGATATCTAGCTCGCCACTGATGATAATCCTCTTAATTTAGGGGACTTTTCTAAGTCCAACTCATGAGTTTGGAGTTGCACTAACATCTCTAAATATAATAACACAAATTTTTTAAATAATTGCAATACATAAAAAGAGAATGGGAAAACATACTTCAAAAATATCGCAAATAAGATAAACCTAATATCGACTATATAGAAAGATATACTCCCTCTGTCTCTTAACAATCATCCAATTTAGTTTCGGCACGAAGTTTAAAAAATATAAAAGAAGTGGATTAAAAAGTTAGTAGAATACGGGTCCCGCGCACTTTTATATACCCCCTTCCCATAATAGATGTCAAACGTTCCATTTTAGTTTGTCCCACAAAAGATGTCGCATTTCTTTTTTTGGAAAAAACTCTCTCTTGCATTAATATAAACTAGTATCACCCATGTGCGATGCACGACCCATCTTCTTTTATTTAAACTTATTTTATACTGTAAAATGATTTTATAAATTCATAAAAATATCATTGTATGAAATCTGAAATCATAAATATATAAAATAAAAAATAATTATTAAAAAATATGAAATCAAACAAAGAAAAAATAAATAACACATACCGAATGAGAAACAATATTAATATTATTTTAAGTTCTAAAATCGCAAATTTATACAATAGCAATTTATTGTACCAATAAAAACTCATATAACCAAATAAGTTTATAAACCAAAAATTGCACACAAATCACATATCATTTAAATCACTTTTAGATCTATACTACAAAAGATCAATCACAAACACATGCAAAAAAACATGTATAAATATATATTAGAAGATAGCCAAATCGATCAAAATCATCAATAAAAATACAGAAAAATAGCATGGAATATATAACCGATATCAATATGCATGCATTTAGCCGAAAAAAAATTGGTTGCATACCCTAATAGTATACCCCGCATCGCCTACTTCCCGTGTAGCTGCAACCACGCATACCACGTCCAGGAAACACAAATGAATAAGAGTGCCACCAACCTAATATTCATACAAAGCACTACATGAAAAAATTATACATTCGACACTTCACAATATGCGAACATAGGTGAATCCATATCTCAATACTTTCACCACTAACCGTTGGGCCTCGTGGATAGCTACTAACACAATTTGTGTTACTTGGTCTTCAACAGAACCTCAAGGTTCATGACAACAGAAGGCAATTGTTTTCGTCTTCTACTTCCAAGAACAGCATAAACAACACGATTGATGATCAACCATTAAGAGTAGCAGTATTAAAAGAAAAATATCCTTATAAATCCAAAAGTTAATAGATTAGTGGGTAAGTGGCAATGGATGTCATTAGTGGGTAGTTAATCATGAAAAAAATGAAGAGATAGTATTAATATTTCATTTAGGTTACATAACCTGATATTTAAATTTAATAATATAGTAAGTGTATTAGAAAAATCTTTTTATATTATTAATGGCATTTATGTAACTCCCCTTTTATATATTTATACATAGGTCCATGATCAATTGAGATTTTTTAGGGTAATTGAAAAATGATATGCAATATTAGCCACTCATTTTTATTAAATGAGTGGTCCAGATTTTGCCACACAAAAAATATTTTTAGACTAATTTATTATGAAAGGGTATAATGGTCATTTCGTGTTTTAATTTAGAGTTTTCAACTTGTGTCTGGGATTGGGGATTCGTCTTCACCACTGTCTTCAATCCGGAGCAGCACGTCCCCTCCGGCTTCTGCGCCGCACCGCCGACCGTCACGAACGGCAGGCAGTCCACAATGTTCACCACCAGGCTCTTGCAGTCCAGAGCCGATTGCGCCGCCGAGGAGAGAGACAGCAGCACCGCGATTGCGAAGAAGGTAACTGCCATCTTCACGAAATCAGAATTTGCAAACTCCTGAGATTGTCGATTTACCAAGATATCCTTGAAGTAAAACTCCTCAGATCGTCGATTTCTGATTTTTCCCCTTCACGGCGCTCGATTTAAATCTGTGGCAGCCGCACCGGTTCTGGCAGAAACCGTCAACATCGACGTCTGACGTCGTTAGCACGACGTTAATTGCGTTGATTTTCTTGCCTTTAGATGCCAGATCTATGAGGTGTTTTTCGGTGAGAGATTTTCCGATTGAGTATGAATCGTCGAGGATCTGCTAGTTAAGGTGGAGAGAGATGAATGGATTTTTGGAGGAGGTGAGGTGGTAGTACTTCTCTGTTTTTTCCACCACGGGGCGACGAAGGGGTTAGATTGCGAGGGAGAAGGGGAGAGAGAGGTGATGAAATCGGCGACGATTGCGCGCTGAGAAGGGGTGAATTTTCCGTACCAAATTAGGTTGACCGGAGATTCTTCAGTGGAGGAGAGCTCCGTTGTGATATTTCAAGAGCTGAGTTTGTTGTGTGTCTTCAACTAGAGAATTGGGGGTTGCTCTTGAAGCAATGTAGACATTCAAGAAATGAAATAGCTAACAATTTGAGAATGGTGGAAGAAGAAGCCATTTCAATGTTAACTACGGACATATAATGTCAAATACATATATAATCTATGTCAACTACTGATGAGTCTCGTTCTACGCGTTGGTTACTGGTCAGTATAACGTGCTTTATTGGATAATATCTGCAAAATAGTTGCTAAAGTGTGCAGGTTGAGGTACTAAATCAGGAGGAAAGGATCAGAAGGAATTGGCGTGAAAAAGCAGCAAAAAGTGTACAACTAGCCAGTATGAGCAAAAAAAGTACAAACTGGCAATTATGGGAAGAAAAGGTGCAAACTGGCCAGGATGGATGCTACAGAACTGGACACAAGAAGGAAGGACTTGCTTGGAACAATCAACTGCTAAAGAGGGGCAAAGTTGTCATTTCTCATGAAGAGGCAGCCCTAGAAATTAGGGCAAGCCACCCTATAAATATGAGTTGAACATAAGGAGGAATCACTTTATCATTTTTTTTACATCACTTATCACTTTGAGAACACTTTGTGGGAGAATAGCTCCATTAGCTCTAAGTTCCACTCTCTAAATCCAGCAGGCTGCCATGAAGATTCCGGCCACCAGCCGACGGGGAGTCATCATGCCTGAATCATTCCAGCTGCCGTAGTCCAGTTTCAGTTTCAGAAGAAGCCATCAGCCATTTACATGCTTTCTTTTAATGCTTTCTTAGTTTAAGAACTTGTTTTACTTGCATTTGTCACGGATTTTAGTAGTTAATCTGTTTGAAGCATCTTTTGGTTTGAATGTTTGAATGAAGTTAAGTTTTTATGGTTTTATTTGAGTTTCAGCTTTGTTATTGCTTTAAATCTCTCTAGTTAGCTAGATCTGGTAAACTTGGTAGTTTTATGTTGATTTCTGTTGCTTAAGTGCTTGAATCTACCTAGCTTAGTTAGATCTAATCTTTCCTTAAGTGTTTACAAGTTTTAATCGATTTAAATCTCTCAAAAATGCATGGAATTCGTTTCTACTTGTTTCTGTCACCTTGTCCTGTTGACCAGTATGCGTAAATTTCAGTATATACAATTTATGTCAGCTACACACATATAATGTCAACTATATATACAATTCATGTCAACTATACACATATAATGTAAACTATGTGTACAATCCACACACATATAATGTAACGACCCGCCATTCTAGGGTACAATAATAATGGCGATCGCTATCTAGGAAGACTTAAATGCAACAAAGATCATAGGCTAGGGTCTCATTTAAAGGCAATTTACCAGAGCATTTAATGAACAATTAAGTAGGAGAAGAATAATGCCTTAGCAATGGAATCCAACAAAAAGGCTATCGCAATAAATGCTTATCAAAGTTTCAAAATAATTTCAACTGTTCCATATCCAAAATATTCCCACGAAATAAAAGAATTTAACCCAACCAAAAGATCACAAGTTTTCATAATATAGCGGAAGCGACCAAGAGAGAAGTGAAGCTATGTATGAAGACACAACGACACTTAAAGTTTCAACCGATCATGTTATTATTTCCTACTCAACACCGCCGCCCGCTCGTCACCGCTCAACCTGCACATAGGGAAAACACATGCAGGGCTGAGTACTATAATCATACTCAGTGGACTCATTGCCGAAAACAGTATTATCGCAAAAATAGTTATCATGCCATTTTCAAGTGTCCATCGGGGTTTTATCTTTAGAAAGGCCCGAGGCACCACAATATATATTCTTTATCAAATATCACGGTCGCGCAACCATTTTTCACATCGACGTTTACCATATCCTCATTCTACATGACAAGGAATGCGACCGCAATCCAGGTCACTAGACCGGCCAACCCGTACGCTGACACTCGGTCTAACATTGGTGTACACTAACCCAAGTAGAGTTTGCGGCTCTACAAGGATCCGAATTCGATTAAATCAATAGTGGCATAGCCACGAGGGATAGGCACGACAAAATAAATCAATGCATGATAACACATATCTCATTCTCATCAATATCAGTTTAGGACAATGTCCTTATTTTAAAAGAAAGCCCACCTCGTCGGCTTAGCTCGAAAGTATTCTCTTCTCCTCGTTTATCACGCTGAGAGCGCGATGTATCACCTTTAAATTAGGCGTATCACAAATCAGTTTCGAACATTGATTCAAAATCATGCATGTTCCTACGTTTCCCTTTTTCCCATTGATAAATCTTTAATATCAACATCCAAAAATCAAAGTACGATTAGTATATCGTTTTTATTTGAATAACAACTCCAAATTCACCACCAAATCGTGTCGCGCATGAGTGTTCTACACACACACAACACACGCACACGAACACAACACATGTGCACGCCTTCCGAGGCATGCACGCACACACACACTCGGTCACACACACACACACTTATCACATGCATCCCAAGTTCATCAATTTAATTCCCCTTCACTCAATCTAAATGCATGTGGACTCAAGAACACCGATTGATCGGTAGAAGAAGAAAGATTAGTATAGATAATACCTTTTCCAAAAGACTGAACGGTAGAAACAAGTTATAGCCTTGATTATTCAATAAAATCTTGAATTGCAGCTTAAATTCTTCTTCAAACGATGAAGAATCAATGGAGAAAGTAGGAGAAATTTTTGGAGAGAGTGGGAGAGAGATTTCGAAAATATGGAGGAGTGGGCGACGGTTTCTGATGAATTAGGTTTAGGATTTCTCTCTTATTTATAGAGCGTAGGATATAATATCTTTAATTAAATAAATTAAAGATTTGAGAAGATATGGAGAGATTTGATAGTAGAAGTTGGCGTGATTTTGGAGAGAATTTAGGGAAATTCGAAAATTCTAGGCTATTTAATTAGCCTATGATTTAATTCAAATATTTCACAGAGTAGAATAAAATAATAAAATCCTCCCCAAATAATAGTAGTAGGCGATTTTTATGCCTCTCCCACAAAGAATTTAAATTCAAATCCTAATTTAATTAGGATATGGCAATATCTTCTTAGATATGGCAAGATATGGTAAGATATTCTAGCATATTTATATTTATTCATGGAAGAGAATAAATAAGGGATCAAATAATATAATAAACAATTCCTTCTTCCCTATTATATGAGATTTTCGAAAATCTCATGATAATCAAAGGTGGAGTTTTCGAAAATTCCAAGGTGGAATTAAAGTATAATTGGACTTTGGATTTAATTTGGATAATTATCCCAAACAAATAATTAAATCCAAGAAAAATATGATTCCTTCTCCAATAATAGTGATGGTCGAATATTTCAAATAATTGGGTAGGATATTTATGAAAATCCTATTTAATCTCACTCAACCCTTGGGAAAATAATTCACCACAATTATATTACTCCGCATCAAATATTCACATATTCGAATTTCACTTCCACTTCACATTTTCCACGACTTTGACCATTCCGCGGCTATGTCATATTTTCCACATCTTTGACTTTTCAACGCCACGTCATGTTATCAACAAGTTGACTATTCAACTCAATCTCAACTCCCATACGCAATTAGGTCACAAAGACATCATGTAATTAATCACTCATCAATTAATCCACATATCATAGCATTTAAGGCATTTAATGCAAAAATTTTATAACCCGAAAATTAGGGTTTGAAAAAGTGGGGCGTTACATATAATGTAAACTGCATATACAATTCATGTCAACTACACACATATAATGTCAACTACATATACAATTCATTTCAACTATACACATAATGTCAACTATAAGTTGTTGAGATTTGATGCATGCTGTTAACATTTGATGTGTAGGCTATTGACGATAATACCTCCTAGTTGACATAAATTACAGGCTGTTGACATCACGCGAAAATTGTGAATAAGTGACTAAGATTGCATCTCAATTCTCAATTAGGCTCAAAAATCTCAACCTAACAGAACCCTAGATAAATATACTATTTTCTCTTTGCACCTAACCTAAAAAACAACATTTCCTAAAATTCATTGTCTATATCGAAATGGTATTTAGTTACTCATCAAACAAACCAATATAGATTTAATTAGTCCGCTTGATTTTAACCATAAAACTTATTGACGCAAGCTCAACCCCTCTTCTCATTAGACCGAAAATAGGATAGGCAAAAAAAGAAAATTAGCACATGTGCCGACGTTCAATTTTACATTTGTATTCACTAGATTTTCCTTCACCAGTTTTAATTAAACCGTAGAATGATGACACATCATTCCAAGGAAATTAAGCTACACATACCGCCTTGTGCGGAAAAAAGAATTCAGAGAGGCTTCCTTACACCATCCAATGACGACGGCGACAGCGACGACGACCGCCGCTGTTCGTCCTATCATCATTTCTCTCCTCGTCCTCTCCCTTCAAACAACCTCTCTCTCTCTCCGCGTCGAGGGAGACCATCTCATCCAATTCAAAGCGTCATTGAAGGATTCATCATCTCTCGACCCCACGTGGGTCGCCGGGACCGATCCGTGCGCCCGGGATCGGCCCTGGCTCGGCATCCACTGCAGCGATACGACCGTCTCGTCGCTCCTTCTCATGAACCTCGGCCTCTCGAATAAAGTAGAAACTACCATCGATGTTGTGCCGTTGGAGAAATTGGAAAATTTACGATTTGTTAGCTTGGAAAAGAATAGCTTCTCCGGGCCGATCCCGGAATTCAACCGGCTCGGCTCGTTGAAGTCGCTCTTCCTCTCCGGAAATGGATTTTCCGGAGAGATACCGAGCGGATTCTTCACCCACATGGGGTCGCTAAAGAAGTTGGAGCTCTACACGAACAACTTCTCTGGAAAGATCCCGGGTTCTTTGCAGCAACTCGATAGCCTGATGGAGATATTGCTGCAAAGGAACCGGTTCTCCGGCCCGTTCCCGATTTTGGATCAGGCATCACTGAAGGTTTTGGATTTATCTTTCAACAATTTGGAAGGGGAAATCCCTCATAGCATGCAGAGGCAGTTTCCTGCCGCTGCATTTGAGGGGAACCCTGGCGCCTGTGGGGTCGCCATCAATAAGCCATGCAAGGCTGTGGCCAACACATTGCCTCCCCTCGGGGAGGCAATCATGATGGCCAGCGCCACCACCAAATGGGTGGTGCTGGCTGTTGTGGTGGCGGTGCTGGTGGTCACGATACTCTTTAAAAAAAAGGATAAGAGTGACATGTTTAGCATGATCGGAAGGGATCCGAGCATGCACAGCCACCACGAGCACGCAGTGGAGGTCCACGCGCCGAGCATAAACCGGCGCGGGGTGGGGTCCTCACGGAGGGTTGGAAACCACAGTGAGAATGGGTCGACTAAAAAGGCTCACTCCAATCATGGGAAGTCGAGTGATCTTGTGATGATTAACGAGGAGAATGGGGTGTTTGGGATGTCGGATTTGATGAAGGCGGCAGCGGAGGTGCTCGGAAACAGCAGGATGGGGTCGTCGTATAAGGCGACGATGGCGAATTATGCGATACCGGTGGTGGCGAAGAGGATGAGGGGGATGAATAAGTTGAATAAGGATGCGTTTGATGTTGAGATAAGGAGGCTGGGGAGGATACGGCACCGGAATATTCTCCCGCCGTTGGCGTATCATTACCGGAAAGAGGAGAAGCTTCTGGTTACCGAGTTTGTGCCCAAGGGCAGCCTCATGTTTGTGTTGCATGGTACTCTTTCTTTCTCCTTTTTCACTTTGTTTTCATAATAGAAATCGTCGAGTTACTATATTTCCGTTTACAAAATACATTTAGAAGTCCTTTAGTATATTGTGGGATGTAATAAAATATAAACTCGTAAAAATTACAAATCTTGAAATCTAAGAGCATCCTCAATGCATGCGGATGTCCCATAGCCTTCATGACGGACTTTCCAAAAACACCTCCTGCCACGTCATTAAGGACATCCCATATCCTTCCCAGCACTGCCACGTCAAACGGACTTCCCACTGCACAGTAGCGGACATCCCATAGCCTTCCCGCGCGGACTTCCCGCAATAAAAAAAATTCACAAGTGGTGTGAGTGAAATGAAGTTCAACGAGCCGTATATATTGATTTTGAAAAAAAAAGTAGAATTATCGGATGTCCGTCCGCATGGGCAGACGACCCGCGGGACATCCGCGGACGGCGGTCCGTCGCCCGGCGAAAGTCCAGCGTTGATGATGCTCTTAGAGCGAGTTTGCATTTATCACTATCCAGTATTTCGTTTCATCAGATCAATACATTTTGTTATATTAGGTCATTTCAAATTTTCGTTTCATTAGATCCTTATATTAATACAGGTGATGGAGGCATCGCCCACGCGGAGCTGGATTGGCCGACGCGTCTCAAAATCATAAAAGGCATAGCCCGAGGGATGGGGTTTCTCCACACGGAGCTGTCAGAGCTGGAGCTCCCCCACGGAAACCTCAAGTCGAGCAACATCCTCCTCTCGAGCAACCACGAGCCTCTCCTCACGGACTACTCCCTCCACTCCCTAAGCAGCAGCGCGCAGTCTCTGCAGGGGTACAAGAGCCCCGAGGTGGTCCTCCACCAGCAGATCACCCCCAAGAGCGACGTCTACTGCCTCGGTGTGGTGATCCTCGAGGTGATGACGGGGAAATACCCGTCTCAGTATCACAACAACGGCAACGGCACCGACCTGGTGAAGTTGGCCAAGGAGGCCGTTGCCGATGGGAAGGCGGCGGAGCTGATTGATCCCGAGATTGTTAACGGGGGAGGCGACGTGGCGGATATGGAGAGGATGGTGTGTATTGGGGCTGCCTGCGTTGAGGAGGATCATGAGGCGAGGATGGAAATGAGGGAGGCGATAAGGAGTATAGAGGCCGTTCAACTTTGATAAACAAATTACTACTACTTTTTTTTGTAGAATTCATACTCATTTTTCTTGTACACCTTGTGTTGGATAAGTGTAGATGTCAGGTATCCGTTTCTTTTCTTACTTTTGCTTTTTATTTTATTTTCCTTGTACTCAACTCACATGGTCAATTGATCAATGAAAATGAGAAACAGTATTATTACATTAAGTTTATAATTTTAAAAGCATATTTAATAAGTAGTACCTCTGTCCCACAATGTGTCACATTTTACCATTTTGATCTGTCTCACAATAAGAATTACATTTTATTTTTACTATAAATGATAAGTAGATCTCATATTCCACCAACCAATTCTACTCACATTTTATCATAAAATCTAATACTACCTCCGTTTTTTAAAAATAACAACTATTTCCTTTTTAGTACATTCTTTAAAAATAACAACTTTCAAACTTTCCATTTTAGGAAATTTCTACATCCCTAATAAAGTGGACCCCATTATCCACTAACATTAATTCAATTACTTTTTTCTCTCCCTCTCTCTTACTTTACCAATTTTTCTCTCTCTTTCTCTTACTTTACCTCTCACTATCTCTTACTTACTAAATTGTGCATTAAAACCGTGTCATTTCACATCTCCCTATTTTTAAAAAACAGAGGTAGTATATATAAGTGGAACCTATAATCCATTAACTTATTCAATCCATTTTTCTTTCTATTTTTTAAAACTCGTGTCCACACTAAATGTGACACTTAATGTGGGATGAGGTAGTATTAGACAAATAAATTACAAAACTAAAATAATAGAACATGTATATCTATACACAAAATTGAAGTACCATCTATACAAATATAAGTTAAACTTTCTTTATCTCTTAGAATTAGACCAAATTTGTCATTTAAGAATATCTCTTAAAAATGGGCTAATTCTATTGAAGAAAACTTTTTCCACTATAATAAGGTGAGTCTCATTCTCCAGTAACAATACTACAATCACTTTTTCTTTCTATCTTTCTATTACTTTACCAATTGTATATTAAAACTCGTGTCATTTCAAATGTTTTTTATTTTGTAAAGAAAGAGGGAATATAACTTAACTGATTATAATGAAACAATACTCCCCCCGTCCCACAAGGATATGCACTCTTTTCTTTTTAGTTCATCCTATAAGAATATGCAATTTCTAATTTTGAAAACTCTTATCTCTCTGATAAGGTGAGACTCATTCTCTACTAACAATATTTTAATTACTATTTCTTTCTACTTCTCTCTTATTTTAGCAATTTTACATTAAAATCTGGTTAAACCCAACATGCATATTCTTTTGGAATGGATGGAGCACTTAATAAAACCTAATCATTACAATTAAAATCTTCAAATCAAATTGACTCAGTAACTCTTGATGTAACAACCTACAATTGTTCATGGTTAAGAATAGATATTTCGAAATTAATTTAACATAAGCAAGTAGTAGACCTTGACGAGTGACGATATTGAAATTGGAATGAGAACTTTAGATCATAAATATTAAGAAACATAATAACTCAATCACGGTGTGTCTTTTTAAAACTGTTTATTTTTATAGAACATAGTGAATATAAAAGAATGTGGATGAAATACTGAGAATGAAACATCTCAAAATGGAAAAAATGGACATATCATAGTGGACGACAGAGACGGACCCAGGTGGGGTCGGGCGGGGTTGGCCAACCCCACCGCGGGTCCATGCTTACACCGGAAAACTCTATCTGTATGTTTGGCGCCCCACAGAAGCCTCACTTCCGACCCACGGAAGCTCGGACTCTGAAGAGAAATTAATAAGAAAGTAAACTTGGAAAATTAAAGAAATAAAGAGAGGAAGACAAAAAGAATTTCGGGAGTGGATTACTTGTGAAAGAATAAAACGGCAAAGTTTGAATTTCGTATGAGTCAAGTTTGTTTTGGTAAAGAGAATTTTGAAAAAGAATGGCTAAACTGCGTAAGAGGGTGTTTAGATGGTGGCGTTAGTTTGAATTTATTTTCGTAAGACAACAAATATAATTCTTTAATATATTCTTAGTATTTAAACTAGATCGAAGAGTTCTTTTTGCTTTTGGATAATTTTTTATTAGTACTTAATATTTACTTTTAATTTTTCTAGAAATTACAATTGAAGTCGAGAGTGTTCGAACTCGGCACTTCATACAATAATGTCTAAGCTTCTTGCCGCTAGGACAAAGGCTCTGGACTAGTACTCCCTCCATTCCATAGTAATAGGGACATTTTTCCATTTCCGTCCGTTCTATAGTAATAGAGTCGTTTCCCTTTTTAGTAAAAGTCAACACATTTTTCAACACATACTTTGCTCTCTTTTACTTTTTTCTCTCTTCATATCTCTACTTTTTTTCATTTTCTACTTTATTCTCCCTTTACTTAACTCACCTAACACAATTTTTCTTAATCTCCGTGCCGAAAAGTTTTGCCTCCATTACTATGGAATGGAGGGAGTATTATTTAATATGCTTGAGTTGCTTAAAGATGTCCGTTGCCTTTTTACGTTTTTGAATTTATTTTCATTTTTAGTTAATACGATTAATTATAATATTTGCAAATATAATTAATATAATACACCGAAAATATTAACAAAGATAGTCAGAATAAAAGTATTGAAAAAAAGTACAAGGAATTTTCATTAATTAAAAATAGAGTAAAAGCCAAAATTGGTCCTGAATATATGTCCATTTTATCATTTTGGTCCTAAACTTTATCTTTTGAATTTTTTGGTCCTGTACATTTCAAATCGGATCACAATTGGTCCTCCGTTAACTATTCCGTTAATATTTAATAGTCAACGATTTTAATCACAATTTTGACCAATTTAAGCAACTTTTAATTATTTAATCATCAAAATTATTTTTTTAAACAAAATCATAAATTATTTGTTCTCATTGCCACTCTCATCTTCTTCCTCCACTAATTCTCTTCTCCCTCGTAACATATACTCCCTTCGTCCCGCTTAAGATGACACGTTTTCCTTTTTAGTTTGTCCCAACTAAGATGACACATTTCCTTTTTTGGTAACTTTTTCTCTCCAATTAATACACTCAACCACTTTTTCTCACTCCTATTAAAATATTCATCTTTCTTTATCTCTCTACTTTAATACTTACACCCACCTTCTCTCTCTCCAATTATACACTTTAACCAATAATTCCTAAAATCCTGTGCCAGCTAAGGAATGTGCCATCTTAGCCGGGACGGAGGGAGTAATTGTTCTGGTAAAATGAAGTACTCCTACATATTGTTGTTTTTGATTTATAAACTTTATTTCCCCCAAAAATGATCTAGGGTTTTTGGCAAGAAAAATCGAAAAGGGTTTTTGGCATATATCCCCTTTTTCCGCTTAAAGTAGTAAGTATTTTGTTTGTAGTGTTGATTGTAGAAGAAGAATTGGTTGCAGGTGGGAGAAGTGGGAGAAGTGAGAGAGCTGTCGGAAATATTTCAATGGAAAGAGGAGGTGGCAAAAGGGCTTCCTGGGTGGAAAGAGGAAGAGAGAACTCACGTCGGAGAAGAACTTTCAGACGTCTTGCTATACCTCGTACGGTTGTCGGATATGTGTGGGATTGATCTGGGTAAAGCTGCCCTCCGCAACATGGAGCTCAATGCACTCAAATATCCAGCGCCTGTCAACAACAATGACCGTGGAAATCAGTAGTAATTCTTCAACCAATGATGACTCTGTTTTGGTTTAACTCTTTCGTATTGTGGGTCTCGATTTTACGAGATGGAACTGTTGCTGCTTTTGTTGTTCTGTTTAAATTGCTCTTCGATCGTTCGTGACCGGCTTTTCTACATCCCCTATCAATAATTTATGATTTTATTTTAATGTTTTTTATGATTAAATAATTAAAAATTGCCTAAGTTGGTCAAAATTGTGATTAAAATCGTTGATTGTTAAATATTAACGGAATAGTTAACGGAGGACCAATTGTGATCCGATTTGAAATGTACAGGACCAAAAAATTCAAAAGATAAAGTTTAGGACCAAAATGATAAAATGAGCATATGTTCAGGACCAATTTTGGCCTTTACTCTTAAAAATATGAACATTTGCTAAACAAGTCAATGATATATTTTTTTAAAATAATAATTTAATCATTTTGTTTAATATAAAATAATTATTTTAACAAATATATAATTATTCTTATTAGCATCTGACCCCACGAGTTTAATTTTTTGGATCCGTCATAGCAATTGAGCATTACTCTCTCCGTCCCATAATAGGAAGCACTCTTATTGTGGGCACGAGTTTTAAGAAATGTAAAAAATAGTGAGTTGAAATAGTTAGTGGAACGTGAGAAATTTTTTATATTGATTTTATAATAAAATGTGTGTGAAGTGAGTTAGTGGAATGTGAGAACTCATCATTTATGGTAAAAAATGAAGTGTGACTCTTATTGTGGGATAGATTAAAATGAAAAAGTATTGATCTTACAAACCGGAGAGAAAACTTAATTAGCTAAAATTGAGAAATTTGACAGTGTTGCACGAGCATTAATTTTAATAGTTGATTCATTTATCTTTCTTTGCTACTAATATTTTGTTTTATGATTATTATTAAGAAGTTATGATAAAAATAAGATTTTTGGAGTTTTTAACTTTTGATAAATTGAGTTTAAATTGTGTTTTTATTAAAAAAAGATAAAATAATAAAATAAGCAATACATGGTATATAAATATAAGTAATATAACTTAAAATGAATATAATAAAGCAATACACCCTCCGTCCTAGATTTGTAGTAACATTTTGCCATAAAAGTCCATCCCAAATTTGGAGTAACATTTAGAATTTACCATATTTGCACATAAAATTTTACCCCATTATTCACTAAAATTACACCCAAATGCCATTATCTATATTAAAATAAATTAAAACAAAAATAAAAAACCAAAAAGTCAAAGAGGGACTCACCTTCAACCATCTCACTTCATTTATTACACACTCCATCATCTCACTTCACCATCTCATTTCATTTATTACGCACTCCACTTCTCACTTCATTAATTATACACTCCATCAATTCCTTAAAACTCGTGCCATAACTAAATGTTACTACAAATGTGGGACGAAGGGAGTAGTTTATAAACCTAATCATAATAAATTAAAATCTTCAAATCAAAGTGATGGAGGGAGTATTACTCCACCTAAGGGCATCCGCAACGCTATCTCTTATCCGTCTCTTAACTGTCTCATCTCTTCACTATTCATGGGCCCCACTGTACATTTCAGCTCATCTCTTATCTAAGAGACAACACCTGCATCCCTCCATCTCTTAACCATCTCTTAACTATTCATTCAATTTCATTTTTTATTTTTAATTCCAACAAATTCAATTAATAAAAAACACACTTCACTATAAATAAAATAAAATTACAATTTAAATACCTAAAAAAATAAAAAAGACATAATTAAAAAACTAGAAATTACAAATTGCACACTTAAACTCAAATAAAAAAAATGGAGACAAAGAATCAGAAGAAGGAGTTCTCTAGTGACGATCATCTAACGGTTGCCAAATTTTGCCCAAATGTGCTCCATTAGATCCTCCTGGAGTTGGGCGTGGGCGGTAGAATCACGTGTCCTGGCCCGAATAGACAACCGCTCTTGCAAAGACGGATGCACTCCCGTTCGAGGCGGACTACTTGCGGTTGAGCTTCCCGGGGTTTCAGGGTCGAACCAATTTCCCGCCTCAGGTCCTACGTCGGCAACAATCATGTTGTGCAAGATTATGCACGTATACATGATGTCGACCATATTCTTCATAAACCACTGTCGAGCCGGGGCTTTGATAATGTTCCATCGAGCTTGGAGAACCCCGAACGCTCTCTCCACATCCTTGCGAGCAGACTCTTGCTTCTGCGCAAAAAGAGACTGCTTTTCGTCCGCAGGCCTGTTGAACGTCTTCACGAAGGTTGGCCACTTCGGATAGATGCCGTCGGCAAGATAGTACCCCATTTTATACTGGCGATTGTTAGCGACGAAGTTGATGGCCGGCGCTTTACCATTCAGAACTTCAGCGAAGAGGTCGGAGTTGTTGAGCACGTTGACGTCGTCGTTCGAGCCAGGGACCCCGAAATACGCATGCCAAATCCATAGCCGGTAGTCGGCGACGGCCTCGAGTATAACGGTGGGGTGGGTGCCTTTGTGGCCGCTCATGTATGACCCCCTCAACGCCACAGGGCAATTCTTCCATTGCCAATGCATGCAATCGACACTCCCGAGCATCCCGGGGAATCTGTGCACTTGTTCGTGAAGACGGAGCAGAAACTGACAATCTGCGGTGGTTGGCTTCTTCAGAAATTCGGCGGTCAAGGCTGCCCGGACGCCTTTGCAGAAGTTCAACAAACAAAGTCGCCCAGTGGATTCTCTGACGTGCAGGTATTCGTCGAACGCATCCGCCGTTTGTCCAGTAGCAAGCTGACGGATCGCCGCAGTATATTTCTGGAGCGTCGTGTGGCTAGGACGGCCAACAGCGTCGAACCCTTCTCTAAAGAACTCTTCCCGTGCCGCCAATGTACTCGCGATATGCAAAAATAGCGGGCGTGACATACGAAAACGGCGACGGAAGTAGATATCTCCCCACACCGGGTTCGGACTGAAGTAATCACGTTCCAACCTTGCGGCGGCTTCCTCCCGGTTACGGTGGATGTATGTCCGGCGTCGCCTAGGAGGCGCGACGACTTCCTCCTCCCTACATCGATCTTCTTCTAGCGATTCTTCCATTATTCGACGCATTTGCTCAAATGGATCCATAATTGATTAAATTTGGGAGAAGAAAAAAAATAAAGGAATGATTTTATAGAAGTGATTGGAGAGGAAAGAAAGAGAGATGAGAGAATAGATGTGTGTTTGTGTGTAAAATGGAGAATGGAGAAGAGTATATATAGAATATAAAAAAAAAAAAATTAAAAATATGACCGTTCATATTACCGTTTTTTTTTTCGAAAAATCTGATTTTTTTATAAAAAAATTGAATTATGACGTCATAAATCCGACGCCCACTCGCGGGTCGGCGAGTGGGCGTCACGCCAGCCGCCTGCGCGCGCCACGTGGCGCCGGGCGTGTGTCTCGCCAGTTCGAGGCTGGCCTCGCCAGGACGCGTCGGGTGCCGAGACGAGACGGGAGCCGCAACTCTGTCTCGATGTCGTCTCGTCTCGTCGAGACGAGACCGAGACCGCAACGAGGCAGCGTTGCAGATGCTCTAATCATTATATAAATCTCTCTACTTTATTTCATCTAACAACTCTTCCTAAAATCTCGTGGCATTCAAGAATACGACCATCTTAATAGGATAGAGGAAATATTAGTTTTTGAAGAAAATATAAATTTAGTTGTCCAAACGTATTATCACGTGTAGTAACTAGGGAATCATAGTAATAAAGATACTTGTATTGTCTATCTTCCTTACGTTTGTCACTATATGCAACTACATAATTTTGGCAGGATACACCACGAAACAATTATTTTACACTAATAAGAAGATACGCAGCGTGAAGTACTTTTAGATTTAACTCAAATATTTTATAAATATTACTCTCTTTGTTTTAAAAGAATATGCATTTTTTTATAAACACAAGTTTTAATTTAAAATTAAAAAAGTAATAAAGAGTTATAGAAAAAAATTAATTAAAATATTAATAGAGAAAATAGTTTTCAAATTGAAAAAATTCATATTTTTGTGAGACCGACTAATAAGGAAATAATGCATATTTTTGTCCCCGAACAAAAATTACCAAAAAAAAAAAAAAGAGAGGGAAGTAGTAGGTGGTACAGTAGCATCATATAAACAGGAGAGAATGGATGGAGAGTAAAGCGATAGAGATTGAAAATGGGATCAACATCACCAAAAAGCTCTAAAGTCGTGGCAAAGCTCAACCTCAAACCTCATCCAGAAGGAGGGTTTTATTCTGAAACATTCAGAGACACCACTGTTAACCTCTCTAAATCTCATCTCCCACCACAATGTAACCCCTTCTCCCTCTTCTCTACTTTTTTCGTTACTCGCTTTCTCACTCTCTTCGTCTCAAATTACTTCCCCGTAATTGAGCATGAATTTCTCTATTTCTTAGTGGATTTCATTTTGTATGTCGGTGGGCTTGCTTTCCCTGTTTTAGGTCTTCGTAATTGCTGTAATTTCCTAAGCTGATTTGTAATTAGTTTTTTATTCAATGCATCAATTGAAACGCCGGTTTGTTGGATGTAGCAACAGTACTAGCAATGAACTATGCCTTCATTGAACTTTATGTTGAACTCAATAACTTGAATGCCAATTTTGATAAAATTATGACTGTTATATCCATTCTGCTCTTTTTTTCATGAACAATTGCTTAACATGTATGTCCCCCAGTACAGAGTTTTAGTTTTGCGATGGATTTTATCTGTTATGATTAGATTATTAGATGATCTCAGCGATGTGCGTTGGCTGCCAAAATCAATCAAGGTTATATCTCTTTAGAATCACATTTTAGAACTCATAAGATCAGACTATGGGCATTTGTATCCTGGGAATGGGCAATTTTCCACCTGCTCTCACTAGTGTTTTTACAGTTTAAGAGTCCTATAAATAATTGGTTAGATGTGCCAAGAGACTCTTCTGATGCTACAGAAGACAATATTTTAACATTAACATTGAAGTGTGCAAACATTTTAATGAGCTGAACTTGAACAAACATCGGGCGTTTATATTTTAGCATTGGCCTAGATAGATAGAAATAGACACAAGGCCCAAGACCCTTGATAATCTCTACAATTTGAGCTAAATTTTCTCGATTCATATCCCATTGAAATGAAAAAATGGTAGGATTGGGGAAATTTTAGTATTGAGGTAAAAATACGTGACCTTAGAATATGGGATCAACCATGTTCAATTTAGATAGATTCAGTCCTCTTTTGCATCAATTTCAATTTTCAATCAAACTCAAGATACTGAAACACCGTATTAATAAGGAATATTAGATTAACCAATTCCAACCACTTTTTTCAGTTGGGAACTCAAGTTAGGACTTAACATGACATAGGTCTTTTAAACAAATCAAAGTATGTTGGCTCATCTCTGAGCCATGTCCCCTTTCCCAATTTTGTAGATGGTTTCGTACATCTAAACCAGTGTCACGTGCTGAATGCTGCTCGCATCATTTAGTCTATTTTCACCAAGTAGAGCATTTGATCGCTTGATTCACTTTCAACTGATCTAGGCATCTAGAGATAAAATTTTGGGAAATTCTTGGCCAACCTTGTATTCTTAACCATCTTAGTGGCTGCCACTTGTTTCTTACTTCAGATTATAATTTTGTGAAGCATTTAATTTTGGAGTGCAAATATTCTTAACCATTCTATTCTCACTAAATTATGTTTACACTAGCATTGCATACAAGTTCTAAAGTCAATCTGCCTTCACTTCCTCTCTCTGCTGGTTAAACCTGCAAGAGTAACTGTATCTTGCAGAATTTGTTAATGTTCAAGTTAAAAATGGGATTACATGTAATATTTTATGTTGAGTTAATATATATACTATAATTGTACAGTTTGCACTTTGCACTTATAAAAATCATTATTATAACTGTATGCTTGTTTTGTCTTCCATGCATAAGTTATGGTACTACTGTAGCAGTGCTATGCAACTAAAAGTTGGAACTCTACGAAGTTTTATGGGTTTTTTTTTTGCAATGTTCATGCATTATTAGAATTTTGGCGATTGAAGACAAACTTCCCTTTCCTTTTTTCAATTCAAATCACCCTAGATTTTGCTTCTTTTCCGTCTGGGGTTGTAGAAATTTTCAGGGGTTAAGTTGTTTTGCCATTGAAACAGTAATATTAGTTTTTAGTAGAGGGTCAGGGGCAGATATAGGTACAGCCAAGTGGATTAAGGCAATGGATTGTTAATCCACCACGCACTGGAGTTACTTTCATTTCACCCCCCAAACTCTATCATCACTTATTCCCTTTGTGTTTTTATAATTTATTGAATTTCCCTTTTTGTTTGTGTTTTAATAATTTATTGAATTTCCCCTTTTTATTATTTTTATGGGTGAATTTAGTGTTTGTTGATGTTTCATAGAATGATTTTCCTAATATTATGAAAGGCCAAGTGGCCAACAGCAATTTAGTATTTTTCCCTCAAAGCGTAGGAATTGTTATGGTGATACAATGAGAGTAAAAGGGAAAGTTGTCGGGGCTAAAAGTAAACAACTGAATGTATAGTTGTATACACTATACAGAGTCATAAATGAGGTGATACTCAGAAGATATTTGGTGGAGCAAAGGAACTAAACTTTTAGGGGTGAATCAAATTTCCATATATAAGTGTGCTTTTTATATTGAAATTCAAAAGAATGTTTTCAATTTGCTTACTCAATATTAAGAATTTGTTGGCAATTGACCCTGAGAATTTCATGCTGCTTAGATTTGGTGATGGGATGATTTTCCCCACGACAAGCGTGCAAAGCATCTTATGATAACAAAGCAGTGTCTCAACTGATTCATTGCTCCACTGCATTAATTTTTTGGCTTTGTAGCTGGAATATTATCATTATTATTCACTATACTAGAACTCAAGAATACTAATACATGTAGAATGTGGGTGTAGTACTAGTTCCTCATCTATTTTTCTTAGTCTTGATTCTAATTTTTCCTGCAGATAAGGTTGATCGACCTGTCAGTACAGCCATATACTTCCTATTGCCTTCTGGAAGTGTTTCTCACCTCCACCGCATTCCCTGCGCAGAAGTCTGGCATTTTTACTTGGGAGAACCCCTAACGGTATGTCTACATCGACCTCTAATATGATATCTGAATGCTCAAATAATCTTAGCATTATGGTTAATTGGATTCAGATTACTGATTCCTTAAGGGACATTTTCTTTATGGAAAAGGTGGAAAACAAATATATTCACTATTTCCCAATCTTTTCACATGTTCAGTAAGTTGTGGATAATTTTCCCTGGGCAGGATAGGATTTTCTTTTTGGGCAGCTTGTTTTCCCTCCATTTCACTCCATGAAATATACTATCACATTTTATCATGTTTTTTTCTCCCTAGAGAACAAGGGATACAAAAAGATGGGAATGGGATGAAAATGGTGGGAACCAATTATCCCATCTCTTCTTATTTCTCGAAATAAATTTGCAACCAAAGAGAATGCATCCTAAAAGATGTAGAGAAGTACTGATTTGATTTTCCTTTCTTTTGTCACATGATTCTTGCCTCGTGTGATATATATGCAATCTTGTAAGCTGAAAAAGTGTGGTTTTACTATTCATTTTGTCATGTACTAAAACAATAGCTTAAGTCATGTTACTCATGTTATGCCAATTTTCATCTCAGGTGGTAGAACTCAATGACAATGATGGGACTGTAAAATTTACATGCCTTGGACCCGATCCACTTGCTGACAATCAAGTAGTTCAGCACATGGTGCCTCCAAATGTCTGGTTCGGCGCATTCCCTACACAGGATATCGACATCTCATCTGATGGCGCTGTTAAACGAGCCACAAGGGATCACGAAGCACACTTTTCTCTTGTGGGATGCACCTGCGCGCCTGCATTTCAGTTTGATGATTTTGAGCTGGCAAACCGCACTGAGCTTGTCTCTCGTTTCCCCAAGTACGAGTCCCTCATCACTATGCTCACCTTCGCTGAATGAATTGCCTTTACGTGTCACTGCAACAAATGATGTTTCACTGTATGATTTGAGGTGTTCACATGAATTTTTCTTTCATGCTACGTTGATCTGGTCTCTTATTTTGTATTTTGTACTATGATGAATGGATATTTATACAGCTTGTTGATTATGTACGAATAAAGTTTTGCTCTGATCATATTCCCACTTACCAATCTCTAAACATTGAAAATGTTGGAAACACTTCTACATCACCTGGATGCTAAAATCACACTTTTCCAGATTAGCATCACTTCTCATTTTTTTTTTTCTTTTGGTAATTGCAATATCTTATTTAAGGTACATGATTTGAACTTGAGACTTTTGGCGTAAACATTGACTATTCTACTGTTAGGCCAACATGTAACACTTTTTTTTCCAACTCCAATTGAGTTCCTTTATAAATTAGTACAGTAGCATTTTTAAATGAATAGTAGACTATGGAGTAGAAGAAATATCTCCCGAGGATTGTTAAACTTTCAATATTTCATCTGATTTTGCAAAGTTTGCAGTGGAATCGAATTTGATATCATATATATATATATATATATATATATATATATATAGGGGAGCACTAGGGCGCATCCTTAATTAGAGTGCTAACGTACATCCAACCACGTGCTGCCATGTGGCACGAAAAATGCAATATTGTATATATAAAAATGCAATACACATTTGTGAAGTTGTTCATGCATTTTCGCAGATTGCATTTTAGTTATAGGAAAATTGCATTTTTTATTGTTAAGTTTTGCATTTCACATAAATTGCATTTTTTATTGTTAAGTTTTGCATTTTCACATATATAAATGCAATCCGTATAGATATAAAATGCAAATTAAACAGTCAATATCAAAAATGCAAAACTCAACAATAAAAAATGCAATCTTCATATAACAAAAATGCAATCTGTCGAAATTCATATTGCATTTTTCTATATATAATATTGCATTTTCGTGCCACGTGGCAGCACGTGATTGGATGTACGTTAGCACTTTAAAATTAGTTAGCATATTAGTACATCCCTATATATATATATATATATATATATATATATATATATGACGCATTGAATATTGGGAGTAACCAAAAATTAGTAGATGTTAGTACTGCCTCCGTCCCACAATAAGAGTCCACTTTTCCATTTTAGTCCGTCCCACAATAAGAGTTCACTTTTACTTTTACTATAAATAGTAAGTAGGTCTCACATTCCACTAAATCATTCCACTCACATTCATTTTGAAACTAATAAATAAAAGTGAGACCTTTACTACACTAATTTTTTCAACTCACTTTTCTTTATATTTTTTAAAATCCGAGTTAAATGTGGGCTCCTATTCTAGGACCAAGGTAGTACTTATAAAAAAATAAGATACTTTTATTAAAATTGTGAAGTATGCTACTTTTTACAATAGAATACTTCATTTTTTTGGTTTTTTGGTAGTTGAAAATCATTCATTTTTATAACTGCTGTTGTATTTCAATAAAACGACTTTAAAAAAAAAAAAACCGACGATGCGCATTTATATAAAAATATATAAAACTGAAAATGTCAATAAAAAGTATTAATATATTAAAATAAATTAAATACTACTAAGAGCATTTCCAATGGAGGATGTCCCGGCGGACGTCGGACCGCCGTGCGGGAAGTCCGCGCGGGACATCCGCCATTAGAGCATCTCCAATGGTCGGCTAGCGACCGGCTAGCCGATTCTTCGCGCTGGCCGATCGGCTAGCCGAACCATTGGAGGCGGCCAGCGCGAAATCGGCGAGCGGACTGGCGTGAGCCGCCATTGTGGCGGCCCGATCGGCCAGCGCCGATTTTTGTTTTTGTTTTTTTTTTTTAAAAAAAAACCTATATAAATGCGATTTTCGTTTCATTTTCATTTGCACCACTTGTTTTAACAAGTTTTCTCTCTCTCTAACTTTCTGTACAAGAGCATCATCGAGCGATGGATCACAACAACGAGTCCAGTCCAGCGACGAGTGGATCTCAGACTCCCACAGTACCTGTGGGATCTGGATGGGGGCAGATGGGCGGGCAGATGGGCCCGGGGTTTAACATCCCTTGGAATTAGATGATGGGGATGATGGCCGGTGTGCCGGGGGGGATGCAGGGGGGAAACAGGGGGGTATGCCGGGGGGTATGCCGTGGGGGATGCCGGGCGGGAGGCAGGGGAGCGGCGGGCAGTCAGCGCCCGGGTGGGGGTATGCCCCAGATGTAGCAGCAGATGATGCTGCAGCAGATGATGGGGATGATGTGGCAGGGCGGGATGCAGGGGGGGATGCAGCACGGTATGCATCCCGGGATGCAGGGGTCACCGGGAGGGGACACGGTATATCGTTCCTCGCTTGATTTTTTGACGGCTTCGTCTCACACGTCGACCCTAGTGGAGACGCAGTTCACTGGCAATGACCTTCTGTCATTGCATGATATGAGGATCGATCTCGGGGATCCGGATACTCCCGTTCCAGCGAGGCGGGCCGCGCCGAAGAAGAAGACGAGGGGGAAGGCCAAAGCAGTCGGCGAGTCATCGCAGCCCGCTGTTGACGACACCCCTGGCCGGAGGAAGTGGACGGAGGATGAGTACGCCGGGGTGGCCAGGGGGTGGTTGGAGGTGTGCGACGATCCGCTGGTTGCGAACAACCAGCGGGTCATCAACATGTGGGCGAAGATCAGAGCTGCCTATAGGAGGCACTGCCCGCACGGGAAGGACTTCAGCGGGGAGGAGGTCCGGAAGGGGTGGGAGCGCATCAGGGTCACGGTGGGCCGTTTTGCGAATTTGTACGCCAACGCCCTCCGTCAGCTCAGTAGTGGGCAGAATGAGGACGACGCCCGGAGGATAGCCGAGAGTCAGTTACCCTTGGCGGGGAAGTATAAGGAGTTCACCTTCTGAGAGTGCTTCTTGTTGCTGAAGGACTCCGAGAAGTTCCGGGCGGGATGCGACGCTGGGTGGCCGAAGAAGCAGAGGCTGAACTATACCGGCGACTACAGCGGCAGCAGCGGCGGATCCCACGACCTCCCCCCGGATGCTGAGGAGTTTCCATCCCCTCCTTCATTTGCTGGTCGCCCCCGCCCTATTGGACAGAAGCGGGCGCAACGGGCTGCGAGGGGCGGATCCCCCCTATCGCCCCGCGAGGTCCAGTCCTCCGCCCCACTCGAGTACACTCTACATTCGCGTAACCATACGCAAGATCAGATGTACAAGGTCTTCCAAGATTGGAGGACCGCCACTGACCCCACGGAGAAGATGTTTCTTCACTCGATGCTCGAGAGCATGCGTGTTGATTTGGAAATCGCGAGGGCACGGCTAGCGGGTTCCGACGTGGGCTCAGATACCACGGGTGACGGCAGCGGCAGCGGCGGCGGCGACGGCGACGACGATGAGGAGTAGAGAGTGGCGGGGCTCGTGTATGGAAGCCCTTTTTTTTTAAAAAAAATCATGTACTTTTTTTATAAAATCTTTGTACTTTTTTTAATGGAATGGATTAATTTTCCCGTATATGTCTCGTAAATTTAATTCTGTATTTTAATCGTAATTTTAATTCCGTAAATGTAGTATATTTTGAATTATTTTTATTGCGGCTGGCCTATGGCTGGCCTAAATCTAATGTGGCAGGTAGATTTTTTAGTGTTGCTGATGTGGCAGGAGAGAGAATGGCTAGCCTATTGCTGGCCTATGTACCATTGGAGATGCTCTAAGCGTGGGGGGGCGGGGGTGTGCGGATGCGGACACAGGAGATCCGCGGCATTCCCGGAACGTCCATCGCGACGGCGGGCGGACGTCCGCCATTGTGGCATACCGACGGACGTCCCGATGCATTTTTAATTTTTTTAAAAAAAACTCTATATATACGGCTCGTTGCAAACTCCATTTGTACAAGACCCCCGTTCGACTAGCGGCAAACTATATAGATTCAACGCATATGTATACTTTTAAAAAAAAAAAAAATTGTTGCATTTTCCCCATATTCGTGTTTAAATTTTAATTCCGTAAATTGTTTAATTTGGTGAATTTGTGAATTTTTATTATTGTGGAAGTCCGACATGTCCTTGTGGATGTCCGCCACTGTGCAGTGGGATGTCCTTATGACGTAGCAGTGTTCTGGGAGGTCCTTATAACGTGGCAGAGAGTGCTTTTGGAAAGTCTGTCGGAAAGGACGATGGGACATCCGTCCCATTGGAGATGCTCTTGAACAGAACAAAACATACATTAAACTGCTCACGGATGGTGGTTGTATATTGCATATCATTTCCATGTAGATATTTATTTAAAAATAGAGTTATAACAATGTAATGTATTGGTAGTTGATGGAGGTATTAAATTGGAAGGTTATACTATACTACCCATCTTGTTAAGAAAAGAAAATCAAAACATAGAGACGTGTCACCTTTGCTGAGACGTGTTGATATTCTGCATGCTTCTATCTCTGCGACTAATCCCACTGGATCTCTACTTCATCCCCTTTTCATTTCCATTTTTATCAATTGTTTATGCTTCCATAGATTACCCCAATTCCAACACTAAGTACGCATATATTCCAACATTTATTTGTTGTCGCATTCTCGTCTTATTCTCGCTTCGTTTCGGTATTGCATTTTGTAAATTAGTGAGATTTGTACGAGATTTTGAAATTGAGGGTTCTACAAGGGGCTTTTACCATTCCCTACCTAGAAATACGATTGGAGAATGATATGATCATAATTACTCAATTTTCCTTCTCTTTTGCTTCCTTTTCGAATTCATTTTTTGTTTTCTCTCTATTGTAAGTTGGAGGATTGAGTTCGTGATTTTTCTGCTGATTGATTTTGTCATTTTTGCTCATACTCTCTCTACTCACAATGTCAATCATAATTTGTTTGTATTGGCAGATTGAATTTGAAATTGCATAGCAGAAGATGCAAGTGGAATGGAATTCTACTTGTTTGTGTATCCAGACATTTATACAGATCTTTACTGGCCAGCACTATGCCTTGCTGCCTGCTTTGTTTCTGTAGCATTGCTTCTTTCATTTCTCCTAACTTTCCAGCATCTCCGCTGGTACACCAGACCTTCGGTTAGTCTCACCTTCAACGCCTTATCTTAATTGCTCTATTCTGTCACATTGAGGATACATTGTTTACTAGCATAGATTGAAATTTTTGGGATATCTCTAAACCTTTGATATATTTTTTTCATTTGAGTTAATTTTGCTTGATTCATGTCTCACTGAGAGTGTATTTTAATCTTTTTATGGCGTTTAGGGTGTTGAATTTCAGTAGAGGGACGATTGATAAAGTAAATATACTTTGCTAGTCCATTGCTTATCCTTCACATACTCAATAATATGGAGTACTCCTCAAAAGTAAATGCCCCCCTAAGAATATAAAAATCATATTTCAAATTTGGTCAACAGAAGCTGCAGTATTGGATTTTTCAATGGGAAATATCTTGCATTAATCACAGTGTAATTCTGTTATAACTATGGTGGTATGCCTTACTTGGATGTAATTAACCCTCACTAATTCGTCTTAGTTTTTCGTCAGGAGCAAAAATGGGTTGTTGCTGTTATCTTTATAGTGCCAGTGTACGCAACTCAATCAGTAAGTGTATTCTTGGTTATTTAGTCTTAGTATTAATATTATTGTTTGTGAAAAAATGAGCATATATACTGTGGCACTATTCAGCATAGCCTTTCATGAAAGGCATAACAAATTGGATTTGCAATACAAAAAATTGATTAAAGGATTAGTACTTTAATCCTTCCAAGATTATCCTACCACTGAAGTCACCTATGTAGTTTTCTTTTCATTTATCAGTAGGTGGCATCAAAATTGGGAGAACTAACATATTTTGTGAGAAAGGACATATATTGTGAGAAAGGAGAACTATTTTCAGACATTCATGAATATCTATAGTTTCTTTGGCTATGGTGAAAGCAGCTCCTTGGTTCGAATTGAATCCCAAGAGGGGCAAGAATTCTATTTTCTTGAATATAGATAATCGAACTGCAAATTTAGTAACTTTATATGTTAAGTGCAATTTCTCACGTTCTCACACCACAGTAGTTTTCATGACAGCCCAACAGTATATAGTTATATATATTATGTACTATAACATGAGGATGCGTCCTATTGTTTACTTATGATAGTTTGATAAATGATCTTTCTTTTCCAGATTTTGTCCTTGTGGAATGCAAACTTGTCCTTTGCTTGTGATATATTGAGAAATTGCTATGAAGCATTTGCTCTTTATGCATTTGGGAGCTACTTGGTTGCGTGCCTCGGTAAGGGATGCATATTCGGATGGCTGTAGATGTGAAAGATTCAGATAGGCTATTTTTCATCCTTCTTTTGTTTACTACTATTTATTTTTCATCTTAGAATTCTAATTTTCCAACAATTATTATTTGGCACTTACATTAAAACAAAAGGAAGATTTCGTTTTCATACATATCAATTAAAAAAACTTCCATTTATTCATCTCAATGAAGAAAACTTACAGAATGCCTATTAGATTCATTTTGGCTGTATCAGGATTATATGTCTTAAATTTGTTCACATGGAAATAACATTTGATAGGCGGTGAACTGCAAGTCATGGAGATTCTTGAAGATGAAGCAAAGAAGCAACTTAGCAAGCCATTGCTCGAAAACGAAAAGAGTTCACAACTACAACACGGGACATTTTGCAACTTTATCTTTCATCCATGCTTGCTTGGAAAGGAGTTGTTCTCTATAATAAGATTTGGTTTAGTACAATATGTAAATTCCCATGCTTATCCTTATCGCAGTTATGGTTCTTTTACTTGAAACATGCTTATGGTATTGGACACTTGACAGATGATTTTGAAGACTTTTTGCGCACTCTTAGCACTTCTCCTTGAGCTATGTGGAGTGTATGGTGACGGAGAATTTAAGTGGAACTGTGGGTATGTTTTATGTTTTTAAACCTGTTAACGAAGCGAATAGTTTTGGCCACTTATTAACACAATTTGTTTTATACTATCAGGTACCCATATATAACAACCGTTTTGAATTTTAGCCAGATGTGGGCCTTGTATTGCCTCATCCAGTTTTACAATGTAACACACGGAAAACTCCAACCCATAAAACCACTTGCGAAGTTTATAAGCTTCAAGGCTATTGTATTTGCAACATGGTGGCAAGGTGTTGGCATTGTCCTGTTGTGCAATTTTGGTGCTCTGCCAAAGGAGAAAAAGTTTAAATCCGGGCTGCAGGATTTTATGATTTGCACAGAGGTGAGCACCATGGAAATTCATGCTCATGCATCTTAGTAACTGCCTGTGCTACTTCAACAACGTTTTAGCATTTCTTAAATACAATGTTCATTGCTTTTTTGTAACATTTTTCAGTAAATAGAGCTTCTGTTCCTTTTTTCTCTTTGACAGATGGCAATTGCAGCTGTAGCTCACATATTTGTCTTCTCAGCAAAACCCTATCATTTTGTACCGGCATCAGGCTATGGGAAGGTTACCACCGAAGATACAACTGCTGTAGTTGAGATACATGAAGGTGATAAAGAAGAAGAGTCAGTTGTCGAGAAAACAGAAACCAAGGTCGAGGCACACGGAACAAATATAACAGAAAGCGTTCAGGATATTGTCGTTGAAGGAGGCCATAAGGTCAGGTTTTCCATTACCCATTCAATTCATGAATCATGAAACATTTACATAGGCGAAGTTCGTCTGTTTGCAAACATAGATGTTGATGAAGGTTGTCAATTTTGAGACGCAGGTTGTGAAGGATGTCGTGTTGACTATCAGCCAGGCAATTGAGCCAGTGCATGATGGGATGACGAAGATCCAGGAGACGTTCCATCATATCTCAGTGTCGTCACCATCATCACCATCAGGTAGTAAAGATGAGCTGCCGCTGGTGAGAGAACACTACAAGAATATCATAAAGGAACCAGACTGAGCAAACGTAAGTACTGTCTACAGATATCCCATGTTAATACAACTATTGTCTGTTTAGATCAATGCCGGAAAAGCCCTCTTCTTAGCAATGAACATCATTTGGTTTGGATGGGTTGCATGCAGTTTAGTGTGGAACTCAACTTTAAGGTTTACATTGTACCTGTTACACGAAATAAATTTTATTCATTAATTAGAAATTAATAAATTACTCCTTCCTTTCCCTTGTCACCAATTTCCTTTTTCGTTCGTCCCCTCACTAATTGACACTCTTACTCTTTACTACTTTTGGCAATGAACCTTACATTCAATAACTCATCATATTCACATTTTATTATAAACTTAATATATAAAAATAGGATGCACGTTCCACATTTTTTTTTCACCCACTTTCCATTATATTTCTTAAAATCCATGTCAAGTCAATGGCTTCAATTAATAAGGGACGGAGAGTGCACCAAGTTTTCTTCTCTCAGATTTAGTAGCGCGATCATGTGGTACAACTTCCAGTGGTGTTTTTTCTTCTAATGAAAGCATTATGCTAATAGGCAAAGTTTTATTTATAGTAGGAAGCTTTTGAATGTGAAAATAAAAGAACCACAGGATCTCATGGAAAAGTTAGATTAGCAGCGCCGAAGTCGATCGTTAAAGTTATTTCTAGACAAGTTCCAGGATCATCCAAGTATGGTTATACTTATTACTCCATCTGTCCGTCACTACAAGTCTCATTTAAGTTTGACACAGATTTTAAGAAAGGTAAAAGATAGTGGATGAGAAAAGACAATGTAATACTTCCTCAGCCCGCAATTAGGAATGCCATTTAAGTTTGGCATGAGTTTTAAGAAATAATATAAAGAAAATTGGATGGAAAAGATTGTGGAATGTGAGACTCATTTTCATATATTAGTTTTGCTATAAAATGAGAGTGAAATGAGTTAGTGGAACGTGAGGTTTACTAGTAGAAGTAAACTGAGACTTCTAATGACGAACGGACTAACTAACTGAACTAGTTAATCGGGATTCCTAATGGCGGACGGAGGAGATATCAGTTTTATAACAGAATGTGAGTGGAATGAGTTAGTGGAAAGTGTGGTGTACCTACCATCAATAGTAAAAGTGAACCTGAACTCCTAATGGCGAACGGACTAAAATGGTAAACTGTGACTCCTAATGACGGACGAAGAGATTACCAAAGAGTCTTATTTTATACTTAGTAAATTTTTATTTGTTTATTTTATTTATTTTACATATTTAATATACAGAAAATAGGATAACTAGGTCGTGTTAAAATGCTAACTAATTTCCAATCTAAAATCTCAATTTTGTATGTTAAAAATATCAACATAAAAGTCGCGTTAAGAATATTGATATACTTATATCTTTATGTTGATATTTAAATTTACACACTATATTGATAAAATTTTATCTTTGAGCAAATAATAATAATACACTATATTGAAGTTCGTAATTTTGAATTGGGAATTAGTTAGCACTTGATCACGCCCTAGGCCTTAGGATAACATATAGCATATCATAATTATTTAGGGCTAATAACTTAAAAATACATTATCTTTTGGTCAACTCAGGTTTTTATATAAACTTTAAATATTATGAGAAAATACACTAATTTTTTATTTTTAGTCAATTCAGATCTTTACCATAATTTTAAAAATGATGAAAAAATACACTAATTTTTTACTTGCAATACTATCTTCGTCCACTAAAAATAGATATACTTGTATATGACACGAGTTTTGATTGGAAGTAATAGATAGAGAGAAAAAGAGAAAAAGAGTAAAAGAGAAGAAAATAAGTAAAATAAGTATTGTTAGTGAATTGTAGGGTCTACATCATTGTAGAAGTAGTGTTAGTGAATTAATTAATCATGTGTGTACTTATATGATGGAAGTTTTCAAAATAAAAATATAACTCAACTATAAGAGCATCCACAGTGGCTTTATGTCAGCCATAGGCCAGCCACTCTCTCTCCCTGCTACGTCAGCAGAACTAAAAATTCACCTGCCACATCAGATTTAGGCCAGCCATAGACCAACCGCAACAAAAATAATTCAAAAAATACTACATTTACGGAATTAAAATTACGATTAAATTACAGAATTAAATTTACGACACATATACGGGAAAATTAATTCATTTCATTAAAAAAAAGTACAAAGATTAAAAAAAATACATGATTTTTTTAAAAAATAAAGGGTTTCCACACACGAGCCCCGCTACTCTTTACTCCTCGTCGCCGTCGCCGCCTCCACCCGGGGTATCTGAGCCCACGTCGGAACCCCCCACCAGTGCCCTCGAGGCATTCAAATCCACCCGCATGTTCTCGAGCATCAAGTGGAGAAACATCTTCTCCGTGGGGTCAGTTGCTGCCTTCCACTCTTGGAAGACCTTGTACATACGTTCCTCCGTTTTTTTACGCGAGAATAAGGTGTACTCGCGTGGGGGGGGGGGGGGTGCCGAGATGACCTCCTGAGGCGATAGGGGGGATCCTCCCCTCGCTACCCGTTGCGCCCGCTTTTATCCAACCAGGCGAGGGCGACGAGCAAAGGATGGAGGGAACCGAAACTCTTCAGCATCCGGTGGGAGGTCGTGGGATCCGTCGCTGCTGCCGCTGTAGTCGCCGGAATAGTTCAGCCTCTGCTTCTTCGGCCACCCAGCGTCGCACCCCGCCCGGAACTTCTCGGAGTCCTTCAGCAACACGTAGCATTTCCCAGAAGTTGAAATTCTTATACTTCCCCGCCAAGGGGAACTGACTCTCCGCTATCCTCCGGGTGTCATCCTCATTCTGCCCACTAATGAGCTGACGGAGGGCGTTGGCGTACAACCCCGAAAAACGGCCGACCGCGGCCCTGATGCGCTCCCACCCCTTCTGGCACTCCTCCCCGCTGTAGTCCTTCCCGTGCGGGCAGTTCCTCCTGTAGGCAGCTCTAATCTTCGCCACATGTTGACGACCCGCTGGTTGTTCGCAACCAGCGGATCGTCGCACACCGCCAACCACACCTTGGCCACCCCCGGCATACTCATCCTTCGTCCACTTCTTCCGGGTGGGGGTGTCGTCAACATCGGGCTGCGACGACTCGCCGACCGCCTTGGCCTTCCCCTGCGTCTTCTTCTTCTTCGGCGCGGCCCGCCCCGCTGGAACGGGAGTGTCCGGATCCCCGAGATCGATCCCCATGTCATGCAATGACAAAAGATCATCGCCAGTGAACTGCGTCTCCACTTGGATCGACGTGTGAGACGAAGCCGTCAAAAGATCCAGAGAGGGACGATAGACCATGTCCCCCCCGGTGACCCCTGCATCCCGGGATGCATCCCTCCCTGCCAGACAGGCATCATCCCCATCATCTGATGCATCATCTGCTGCTGCATCTGGGGCATACCTCTCCACCCCTGCCCGCCGCCCGGCATCCCCCATGGCATCCTCCCTGGTTCCCCCCCCGCACTCCAGCCATCATCCCCATCAACTGATTCCAAGGGACGTTAAATCCTGGGCCCATCTGCCCGCTCATCTGGCTCCATCCAAATCCCACGGGTATCGTGGGAGTCTGAGATCCACTCGTAGCTGGACTGGACTCGTTGTTGTGATCCATCGCTCGATGATGCTCTTGTACAGAAATTTAGAGAGAGGGAAAACTCGTTAAAACAAGTGGTGCAAATGAAAATGAAATTAAAATCGCGTCTATATAGGTTTTCAAAAATTTTAAAAAATAAACGAAATAGGGCGCTGGCCGATCGGCACACCACAATGGCGACCAGCGCATCGGCCAGCCCACGCCGATTTTCTCGCCGATTTCAGGCTGGCCGCTTGCAATGGTTAGGCTAGCCGACCGGTTAGCGACGCGAATCGGCTAGCAACCAGCTAGCCGGCATTGTGGATGCTCTAACAGTACGGAAGGAATAATATTACATATTTAATTCCCAAAAGATTAAGGTTTACACAATTTACCGGAAAATAAGGTTTCCTGAACTCGAGTCAAACTAATTTTTAAGATTATATCAAAACTTTCATGTGAAACAAAAATATGATTATGCTTCATTTTTTAACTTTAACTCAAAATAAAACAAAATACTAGTAGTATATATTGTGCATTTGTGCTTCACTTTTTTAATAATATATGTATTTACAAACATTGTATATTATGTGTCCTAAACAAAATACTATAAACATGCATTTTTTAATAAACATGCATTTTTAATAATATATGTATTTACAGAAACAAAAAATGAGGGGTGGGGATCCTGCTGTGCAAGTTTGCACAGCAGACCCTGGTGTTGCTCACATAACAATAAAATAATATTCCATTTGTCCAATTAGAAATGAAACGTTTTCCTTTTTAGTTTATTCCATTAAAAATGAAACGTTTCTAAAATTGAAAACAATATTCTCTCTCCTTTTTCTTCTTTCTTACTTTACTCTCTCTTCATTAACTCACAAAACAACATCATCTAAAATCTTGTGCCGAAAAATAAATGTTGCATATTTAATGGGACGGAAGGAGCATATATTTACTTAATTTATTTGATTTATTTGATTTGATTATTTAATTTGATTATTTTATTCACATGGGTGTAACAGGGGCTGTTGTGCAAACGCTGTTGTGCAGTTTGCACAGCAAAGGATCCCCACCCGAAAATGAGACGGTATACCTTTTCATTCTCCAATTTGACTCATCCATAGTATGAATAGTAACGAATAACATATCAAAATAGTATTTTACTAACATTTTACTAACTCTTATAGAGGTAAAGGAGAGGAGAAGAATCATTTTATAAATAGTAGTACATAGCTATTTTCTCTTTAAAGGTTGATTCGAGCCTCTGTGATCTCATGGCCAGCTCTGGCTTGACCGCATCCATCATTTTTTTACCCGTTGTAGCTCCTTCCCTTCATAGAACAGATCTCGAACGCGATTCTGCTGAACCCTGGGTTCGTCTCATTAAATCTGCGCATATAATATTTCATTCCATGTATCGGGAATACCAGGTAAGCACCAGTGCAAGCAATCCTGCGCACCGGCTGTGGCTTTAATGCTGTACCGGGATATATGGCCCTCGTCTCTCAACTCGGACAAAGCAGTAATGTCAAGAAGCTTAACACCCGTTCCCTTCACCGCGTGTGCAGCCACAGGATCACTAGAGTCGTCTTTTAGAACTTCTTTTCCACCGGAAAGTGGCGTGGTATTATCACATGTACCTCCGGTGTCCCAGTCCCCGTTGAAAAAATGCCTGGGCGATAGAGACCGTAAAAATGCTTTCAAACCTGGAAACAACGGGAGCTGTGAATCAACCCATTTCACAATACTGTGAATGGTCAAATTTTTGGCACCCCCGATATCTGCAATCTTCTTATTAGTGTTAGGGACACCGTTAACGTACATGACCCATCTATTTGCACTAAGTTTTCCCCTGTTCCAGTGGTGTCCTGTATTCAGGACAAGTACATCAAATTTATGAAGATATTGCCGTAAAAATGCAGGGGGGCGATCCAGGTGCATGGCAAAATCGACAGGGTTCGACCCTTTAATAGGTTCCAAATCACAGAGACTAGCTGACCAATAGTAAAGGATGGTTGTGTTTGTAATGGGGAACCGATAAGCCCATCCATCTGGTCTTACAGCATGACGAGCCTTAACAAGACCAAACTCACGCCCAACGTCAAGCACATCAGCTCTTTCTTCCCCAACTGTTACCATGCACATGAGAGACTGGAACTGTTGTCGACCCAGTGAATCCCCAATGAAAGCTAAAGTTTTATCCTGCATTCTGCAAGCAATAGAAGTGCTAGAATTTACACAATGACATGGCAATGAAAAACCATCTGTGGTTGGAGCTGAAAACGCATATCAATATATATTTACAGACAAACGTAAAGCACCCAACACTTCTAGCTAAACAGAGCTGCACTGCTAACATGTGCAAATTCAAATCTTTTCAGAAATTTTCACAGCTCGCCAATATTGTCACTGAGTAACGAGTTAGAGATGAATGAGCCAAGAGAAGTAAATTCTAAAAAGCAGACTCAGGCAGTTTAAGTTTCAGCAAACAAATGAATGAGTTTTTTCAGTCGCTAATACTTACCTCTGCAAGAACTTGGGTCCTGTGAAATCTTTCATTTTGCAATTTTGGGGTTGCCAACGAAGCTTTTCATACTCAAAATCCATGCGTTGTGTTAGGCGACAAGCCCACATAGGTGACAACCATTGCTTACAACCAAATCCAGAATACAACGGACGATTATCATCAATAACCCATTTACCTTTGGCATAATTACAACCTAAAATGATTAAGATGGGTTAGCTAAAATGAAAACAACATTCTTTATGTCATGACATGAGATACCCATCCAGCATATGATATCTAAAATAAGATTGTTACAGGTGAAGGGAGAAAGCACAATAGGCCAATTGAACTTAGAACCAAGGGACAGTTCAAGAAATATATTAAGTTGAAAATTTACTCTTGATTACTCCCCCTGTCCCAACTAAGTTGAGTCAAGACTTTTGGGCATGGAGATTTAGAAATTGTGTTGAAAAGTAGAAGAGATGAATAAAGTAGGAAAGATAAGAGAGAGTAAAGTAGGTGATGGAATAAAGTAAGAGTGATTGGATATTTAGTTTTTTGTCATAAAATGAAATGACTCAACTTAGTTGGAAAGGAGGGGAGTATATTTTGTCTTTTACCACTTTTCGTTTACTTTGCAGGAATGCCTACTCCATTCCAAAGAACAATCACTCTTATACTATCTATACAAAAAAAAATTGGTGTCTCCTATAGCCTCTTTCTTTGATTGCATACACTCCAAACAGACAAGCTTGATGAGATGTTTCATAATCGTATTTTACCTTTATTTCCAATAGTAGCTGACGAGTTTTCTGTTCGCTTTCCTTTGACAAATGACTTTACAGAAGGAGAGTTCTCTGGAACAATCTCTGATTCTCTTGATTTACTTTTTCCTCCTGGCGGTTTTTCAGATCCAGTTCCTTTCAGAACACTCGGAGAACTCTCTGCAGATAAAAAGTTACCAAGAACTAAGTTTTAAAGAATCAGATCACAAAGGAAACTTGTGCTTGTATGAAACAATATGAACAGAAACAAGTGCTTGCATAACAGATTTGTGAATAAGAAACTACATATATACAGATGCTAACGAAAAAGTGCACATGTTGATCTTATTTTCTACCAATAAAATGAGAGAAGGGATTACAACGATGAGAAAGAAACACACTTGAAACTTAGCGTACGAAAGAGTTGGTTACACTGGATGTCCCAGATAGAAAACAGCACCAAAAAGATGTTGAAAGAATTAAAATTTAATAGTACAACTCTAATCTCCTTTCTAGTAGTCCATGATAGAAATGCCAATTATTGTAATAGCTGAACCAGATGAAAGACTATACAGACCTTCTTCATTGGTATTTTTACTATTACTAATATCTTCTCCCTCGCCTTTTAGTTCTATCCCACCGGATGAAGCAAATGATTCAACTTGTTCCAATGTTGTCTGTGCTGAAATGTTGGTACCCTTGAAAATTTCACCTGAATGTACCATCTATAACAGTCAAGGGGAATACAGAATTAAAATAGTTTCATCACTTGTGCAATATTTTCAGATCTTTCTGATTTCTGAAGTCTTGACATGGATAAAATTCGACAAAAAGGAGCACCATAACTATTCAAAAGAACAAAGTGAAGCATAAACTCACTACTATGCATATAGAGAAGATTGGAAACATAGAGAAAGAAAATCATTGCAAATATTTTAAATGTTACACCTGGAAAATCTAGCAGCACAATTCGAATACAGAATTAGTCACTTGGATCACAGTGTCCGAAGGAGCACAAGACTAGCACTCTAGCAGTGATCATTTTCCCTCCATTGAATTATTTCATTTGCATTCAAAAGTACAATTCACATTCATCTTCGCGCTCCAAAAATCTTTGAGATAGTAACTTCTTTTCTTGTTGGCAAACACAGGCCACATGGATCAAGTAATCCAACATATAGAGTGGGCAGAAACAGGTAAAGGTAAATTTGGAGACAATGTGAAGTGAAGTGGACGATATCAGCTACTTACTATTCTTTTCCAGATTTGCTTGAATAGAGACCACAAAATTAAATATCATGTGACATGTACATACTTATAGCACATTTCCATACTCTGTACCGACACATAGAAAGCAAAAAACATGCGACCCGGTGATGGGATGAAAACGGTGAGAACTGAGCTCTTTGTCCATGCCAATACAAGCACAACTAAAAGCGGTGATGGGATGAAAAATATAGTAGCAGCATACCCAGATCCGGTGGCAGGACGCGACCCGGAGATGGCATGAAAGCGGTGAGAACTGAGCTCTTTGTCCATGCCAATACAAGCACAGTCGTGCAGACTAAACCAATGAGGATGAGGGAGACCTGTGGGATCTTTAGTCCTTGTATGCCTTGTTTCATCCTTAATAGCAGCTCTAAGCAATCAGATTTAGACTCATCCGATCATCAGGATCGCAAATCCCATGATAACAGAAATATAGGTACTGCAAAATATGAAATGTAAAAAAAATTTCAGCGTGAATTGTACGTTGCAAACGCACAGGCTAATGACTAATTATATGTTTGTTCATAGAATTTCATCTCTAGATAGTTATCTACCCTTTAACGTGCTTAATGCTACACCTCATAACCGATGAATGGCATACAATTTGTTACAATTAAGTAACTGAACTCTCTATTGTATCACACGATTTCCGATTAAGAGTTCAGTTTACTTATTTGTAGCTCAATTGAGTTCATCATCCTTTTTTTTTTTTTCTGGAACCAACAATTATTCTCAAATTAACTAATAACCTAACAACAGATCTCGATTATCGAGTACTAGAAGTATGAATAGCAGAAAAGCTTCAATTCTTTATTCGAGTTCAATTCACCATTCCCAAAAATGCCAAACGTAAGATGCAAACGACAACTGCCAACTCATCCAATTTCACATCACAGCCAAAACAGTAAACACAGTTCATCGCACTCTACAAAAATCATAAACAGTGCAATAAACTACACATCGCAAACACAAACCGAGATCGATCAAAAACAGAAACTGAAGCCACCGATCCAGCAATGTTTACCAGGAATCAGAAGGCGTGGATCTTTACGGGATGCAACCCGAATTCAGTGAAAATTGCGCGTCTTCTTCACGAAAGAATGTTCATCAAATTGCGCAGAGAGAGAGAGATGATGGAGGGAGACGAGGAGGAAATCAGAGGCGATGATTTAAATCAAAGCGATAATAATTTATAGAATCAGAAGAACTAAGACAAGATTAAGCCTTAATTATATAATTAATTTACTGTTACTGCAGATTGTTATAATGATGGGGAAGAATAATAAATCATGGAGTGGAGACCATTGTATTCTTCATGTCTAATGTTAATGATTGATAAGTCAGGCACTAATCCGCCCGTAAATAACTAAATTTCAAAATTATAAATTACTACTCTTTATTTAATCAAGGACTGCACGGGACCTCCCCCATAATAAATGGCACACTCAGTAATTGCACTCGATCTTTAGAAATGTTATTTTGTGTGTTGAATTGAAAAAAAAACTAATACTACCTCTTTCCATAAAATTAGACTAATTCTAAATATGAAAAGTTTTAAACAAATATTAATCCTACACAACATTCTAATGTGGACTTCACAATCTATTAACACAACTTTCACCACTTTTTCCTTTTTCCTCTCTTATTTTGCCAATTGCACATTAAAACTCGTCTCATTTATAACTTTGATTATTTTTTATGGACAGATGTGGTATATTTATTTTGATGTGGAAGTGAACTTTTTTCATATAAGGAATGTGATTTCTTTTGTAAGACAAACTGAAAAAGAAAAGGATGAAGGGAGTATCATCTAGAAAATAGAATTGAGTAATTTCAATTCCCATCGTGCCACTATAAATGAATAGTTTCTTTTTTGACATTGTTTTATGAAAAAGATAGTACTCTCTTCGTCTCAAGGAAGAGGACTCTTTCTTTGGGCGGCACATGAATTTATGCGTCTTCATTTTGTGTATGATGGGGACAGAGTAAAGTAAGAGAGAGAATAAAGTAGAGAGAAGGGTGTTTCTATTTTTAGCAATTGGTCATTTTGATTGGAACAGACTAAAAAGAAAAGTGAATCATCTTCAATGAGATAGAGAGAATAATAAATAATTAAAATAGAGGAAGACTCCCTCAATTTTATTTAATATGACAATTTTTTTTACTGTCCCAATTAAAATGATTCATTACTAAAAATAAAAACACTCTTCTTCATATTTTATTTTATCTCCCATGCTTTATTCTCTCCATATTTAAAATAAAGTTGATGGATAGAGATATTCGAAAATTAGGATGTTTCCACAAAATAGTCTATGCATTAAATGCCATCAGCCCATCAAGCCCAACTCAACGCGTACCTTTTGACGGTTTGCACCGAAAACCAGAGTTGGGTCAGCCGACATCTTTTTTTTAAATGAAAACTATAAATTTAATATTAAAAAAAAATAATAGTACAGTATTTTTAAGTGTTAAGTATTGTTAATTGAGAATAAATTTTATCTTATTCAAGAAAAAAAAATTAAAATACAAAATTTCTAATTTTAAAGGACTGATTGGCAAATGGAAATAATTTACTCCCTCCGTTCCATTTTAAGAGTCTCGGTTGAGTTTGACACGAGTATTTAGAAATGTAAAGGAAAGTTGGTGAAAAAAGATAGTGAAATGTGGGTCATACTATTATATATTAGTTTTATAATAAAATGTGAGTGAAAAAAGGTTAGTGGAATGTGAGGCCTAATACTATTTATGGAATATTCCAACCGGAACTCCTAAAGTGAGACACCAAAAATGATAAACCCGGACTCCTAAAGTGGAACGAAGAGAGTATACTTTTAGGGACAGATTAAAAATAGTTATTTGAATTTCTAAGTTCGGTCAAATTCGGATGAATAAATTAAAATTTGAAAAAGAAATAGCTATTCCCATCTATATATATAAAATGATGTTTTTGATAATGTTTAAAACGGGAATACTCCATCCGTCCCATTATATATGACACATTTTCTTTAGACACGTGTTTTAGGTAGTGGTATTTAGTTATTAATTGACGAGAAAATAAAGTAGGAGAGAAAAAAGGTAAAAAGAAAAGGTAGGAGAGATGACATAGTAAGAAAGATTAAAAATTTTTGTCATAAAAGGAAATTTGTCACTTACAATGAGACAGCCAAAAAGAAATACGCCTCCATGACAGATGGAGTATTATTTAATTAGAATAAATAAATAAGAAAAAATGTATTTCAATGAAACAAAGTCATTTCGAACAAAAATATGTTAGTATATAAATGAGACATTTAAATAATTTGAAATTTTGTGTTTTAATAATATGTTTCCAATTTTTAGGTCATAATTTGACCAAAGATTTGAACTTGTTTTGTTTCTTATACATTTCAATAGGAATACGTAAAAACAACCATTAAATATAAAAACAAAATATCATTATGATAAAATAATCTGTTTTATTCCGTAGAACATAAAATCAGAATTTTTACAATATTCAATCACTCGAAATGTGAAGTATACAAAACTCTAACAATACTCTCTCTATCTTTCTTATTAAACGGGTCCAATAGTGTTGAAGTATTTCTTTGGGCACGAAGTTTAGCAAATAAAGTATGAGAGAAAATAAAGTAAGAAAAGATAAGAGATGAATAAAGTAGGAGAAAATAAAGTAAAAGATATGAAGTGTGTTTAATAGAGTAAAAGAGATGAAGAGTGTTGTATTTTACCTCAAATAAAAAAATAACTCAAGCGTAATGAGACAACTTAAAAAGAAATATGATCCAACAGTAACAGAACAAAGAGAGTAGACCAATACAATCACGTTAAAAGTATACCGAACGAGGGGTGGTGCTCATATAAGGTATGTTGAAATCATTTCCCCTACAACTAAGAGCATCCACAACGATGAGAAAAAAACTCTTGGCCTCGTCTCGGCGAGACGAGATGCGCAGGAGACACATTGGAAGCATCTCCTTCAAGAGGAAGGAGAAGGTGAGCCAGCGAGACATGCCCCCCACGTGGCATTATATAAGTGGAAGACCTCGTATCCGCCTTAAAAAAAATGCACCCGTTTGAAAAAAGAAAGAACTTTTGGGTGGTGATCGTTTCAAAATTAAATTTTTAAATGGGAATTAATTACAAAAAATATAAATTATCTCACTTTCCCAAATATAACCGTAACACTATTGTTTTTTCAATTTTTCATCCCCCAATTCATTCTAAAATCATCTATAAATACCTCATTCATCACATAATTTTTTTTACACAAAAAAAACTCTTGTCTCACTCAATTTTCTTTCTAATTTCTATTCTCAATTCAAGTATGATATAAGATGAGGAATTAGCTAGGTTCATTGCCTTAGTGTAGTAAAGAGTATTATGACAACCTTGTAATGTGATGCTACATTCATTGTGATCGGGAGGAGGCACTCAAAGACTCGTTCATGATTAATTTTCAGAGCAACCACGGTGGGGAAAGGAATACTTCCGACGCCATTTCCGCATTCGCCAATAGTTATTTTTTCGCATCACAAATATGTTGGTGGTCTGTGACAAGTACTTCCAAGAACGATACGACATTACTGGCCAGCAGAGTTTTACGACACTACAAAAGTGTACATCTGCAGTCCAACAACTTGCTACTGGGCAAATGTAGGATATCTTCGATGAGTAATTGAATGCTTCCGAATCTAGGCATTTGCGAAACCTTCGAGGTGGAATATCTTCGCCAACCCACCAACTAAAATTGTCCCCAATTGCTTCATCTTCACGAAACATGCCACGGTTTCCTCGGGATGCTTGACAACATTGACTACATGCATTGATAATGGAAGAATTGTCTCATACCATAGAGGGGAAGGGGAGGATACACAAGCGGCTACAAAGGCTCTTACTCGATGACTGTGCTAGAGGTAGTCGCCGACTACCGCCTATGAGTTTAGCATGCATTTTTCGGGGTCCCCGGATTGAATAATAATATCAACATATTGAACCACTCTGACGTCTTCACCGATGTTTTAGACCAACCGTCAATGCTAGAACATGGGTACTATCTAGCTAATGATATCTATTTGGGGTAGCCGACCTTCGTGAAAACACTCAACATGCCACAATAGCCCATCTGTGTTCTTTTTGCACAGATGCAAGAGCATTCAGGGTACTATCTAGCCGTTCTAGGTATATGGAGTCTTCTCTGGCATCATGTATGCGTGTATTGTATAATATGACAATTGAAGACAAATGACCAAACGCAACAAATTGGTTTGAAGAAGATACCACAACCGAAAGCTCCACTGCAAACGGTCCCACACACCAATGTGCGTCGGCACCATTCTGCGAGTTCTTGCAACATCAGACATCGACTCGCGATTCAATCACCCATACCCAACTCTAGGAAGATCTAATTGAACATATTAAATCGAGATTTGACAATTAGTAGCCAATATCCCGTAATATTTTTCCAGTGCAACTCGCCAGCAGTAGTAGTTGCTTTCCACTAAAATTTTGTTAATGACTTGTTCTACCTATTCGATTTTAGAGTTATTATTTTATCGCTTATAGTAAATTGTAATTTTAGGATTTCAACTGTGTAATAATATATTATTTTAAGATTTTAATATATACTAGTATTTAGTTTAAACTAATATAGGTTGGGAAAAAATGAAAATAAAATAAAATAGTTAAATACATGAATAGTTAAAAAGAAATGTTAGAAAGATGATTGCTTATAGATTTCATCTCTTGAATAAGAAATGGAGTAAAAAATTGTATAAAATCATAAATAATTAAGAGTTTAAATGGTAGAGAGATTAGTCTTATGGATGCTCCAATACCTCTTGAATAAGAAATGGAGTAAAAAGTTGTATGACATCATAAATAATCAAGTTTAAATGGTAGAGAGATGAGTCTTATGGATGCTCCGAGTATCATATAATTAAAAATAATATATGTATATATAATAATACTGCATTTGTATTATCATAGATAAACCGTAATATTAAAAATATAAAAAAGACAAATAGTTCTCCTACTTGATATGTTTGCCGACAAATATACCTACTTTAATTACCCACTTGAAATATTCTCTAAAGAAGTGTGCAATTTGGGAGATTAGATATGAGTAGTTTTATAATACTAGTACTATTTGATTCGGTGAAATATGTCTACTAATTTTGTAATAATATAACGTTTGTCAATTATTAGATCTTGGCCATTTATTAGAATCAATTAAAGTGATCGATCCTGCTCGATGATATGGAATGTTCTTAAATTATTGAACCAGATATTTTACTCTTTTAGATGTCTAGAATTAACATAGTAATAAAATAATTGAATCTTAATCTAAAGTAGTAAAAATAATAGAGAAAACAAATAATGATTCCAAATTCCAATGTGTATGGAATAAGCATAAAATCCACGTAGCATGTCATCATTACCTTTCCATATTCCAAAATGAAGCCTTACTCCACCACCTGTCCTGTCGTCTTCCCCGTTTACACGCTCTTGTTTGCTTCTTCGCTAATCTACGCGTCCTATTCTCTCCTTCTATTTTACTTATTAATTATTCTCTTTACTCCAAATTATAGTATCTAAATTCAACGATCCTATTTGTCGTTTTTCACAGAGATTCGGCCAAAAAGTCTGCAATTTCCATACTCTCTGCAACACCACACACTTGAAATCCTCCTCCCCCTTTATCGCCTCTTCTACTGCTTCAGGTTTCATGATCAAAATCGAAACTTTTCATCTGCTGTTTATGGGGAATTTCGATTGATAATTGAAATCCCAGTCCTTTTCATTTCACCCTCACTAGCCCATTTATTCAGATTTTTTTGAATTTCTTCCTCAAATTGACCGTCGCTATCTGCTAATTTCACCAGTCCAATTGTGGGGTTCGAGCGATGGGATTTCTCAGTTGTCTTAATCGTTCGAAATTTCGGGGAAGTTGTAATGGGCTCTGCGTATTGGTATTGCTTGTTTTCTTCGTGTATAAAAACGGGGGTCCGTTTACAGAGAAGCCGTTGCTGAGCTATCACCAGAAGACAGCCGTGAGCGATGATCGTCTTCAAAATTCATCGATTGTTGACCCGATCACGCAGGGGAGGAATTTCCAATCGAGCAAAAATCCCACAATTTGCACCGAAATTTACCAGCATAGTGGATTTAGCACAGAATGCGAGTATTTGAGGGCTAATCCAGACTGCAATTCAGGAGGTTTTATCAATTACTTGATTTTCTTTTACTGCGATTGTGCAGAGGTTAAGCCTTTGGGGTATTTAGTGTTAGGGATTTGGTTGCTTGCGTTGTTCTACTTGTTGGGGAATACAGCAGCTGATTACTTCTGTTGTTGTTTGGAGATGCTTTCAAATCTGTTGAAATTGCCCCCAACGGTTGCAGGGGTGACTCTGCTTCCGTTGGGGAACGGGGCTCCCGATGTGTTTGCTAGCATTGCTGCTTTTGCGGGGAGGGATTCGGGCGATGTGGGGCTGAATAGTGTGTTAGGAGGGGCTGTTTTTGTGACCTGCATTGTGGTTGGGACTGTTTCATTGTGTGTAGCTGATAAGAATGTGCAGATTGATAGGAGGTGTTTTCTGAGGGATGTGGGGTTTTTCCTCATTGCCATTGTGTCACTTTGGGCAATCTTGTTTGTGGGTGAGGTGAGCCTTTGGGGGGCTATATTGTTTGCCTTGATATACGTGTTTTACGCCATCTGTGTTGCTGCGAACGAGCTATTGAGGAGCCGCGAGAGGGTGTTGTTGATTTCGGATGGTGGGAGCTCGAGGCCTTTATTGCCACTTTGTAGGAACGCAGAGGTGGATATTGAGCATCCCTTGCTAGAGTCTGGTGATGGTGTGCCGTATCTTGAGAAATCGAGGCTTCCCCATTGGATGTGGTCGTCGCATGTCGCAATTTACTCCCACGAGCCTGGTAAAAATGGTGATGGTGAAAGTGAAAAGGTTTTGTGGGGTTGGAATGAGGAGGAGGATAGTAGGTGTGAGCGGCCGTGGTGCTCTTGGTCCGGTCTTTGTAAGTTGCTAGAGATGCCGTTGGCCATCCCTAGAAGGCTGACCATTCCCATTGTTGAGGAGGGAAGGTGGTCGAAAACATGTGCTGTTTGTAGCGCGTTTCTTGCGCCCATTTTAGTAGCGTCTGTCTGGAGCTCTGCTAACACAACTGTATGCCTCATTGGTGCTGCAGTTGGGGCAACGCTTGGCCTCCTCGCGCTTATATTCACCAGTACTGAACATCCACCTACACAACTATTGCTCCCATGGGTTCTTGGGGGATTCGTGATGAGCATTGTCTGGTTCTACATGATCGCGAATGAGCTTGTGGCCTTGATGGTGGCACTCGGTGTTATCATGAGGATCAAGGCGTCGCTGCTGGGGCTGACCATCTTGGCATGGGGCAACTCGATGGGTGACCTAATGTCGAATATGGCCATAGCCCTGAATGGGGGACATGGCGTGCAGGTTGCTATGTCCGGGTGCTATGCTGGGCCGATGTTCAACATCTTGGTTGGGCTGGGTGTCTCGTTGCTCATCGGAGCTTGGTCCAAGAAACCAGCATCCTACGTGGTGCCTGAGGATAGCACTCTCTACTACACGCTCGGTTTCCTAACCGTAGGGCTCGTTTGGGCGCTCGTTGTCTTGCCACGGAACGATATGCGGCCTACGAGGCTGATGGGGATTGGCCTAATGGTGATCTACTTGGGATTTTTGAGTCTGAGAGTTTGCATTGCTGTTGGGGATGGATCAATCACTTGATGTGGAAAAAGTGTTGCTAATTTTAAGTGTGTTGTGTTGGATCTTTGCAATATGTGGAATTAGATATTGTGTATACTTTGAAGTTTCCAGTTTTGATTAGTTAGATTTGGTTTGGGTAGAAGTAGAGCTAACTAGTGTTTGTATATAAATGAAATGTTGAAGGGGTGTGTGCTTAGGTCAGCGGGTATGTTAGTAATTGAATGCAATCCTAAAATAGGAGTTTCTATTTAATTGCTGACATATGTAGGGAACACTAAACATATTATAATATTGTTTATTGTTTGACAAAATTTGATCTGCCGATAATATCCGTTTTATTTTATCTAACCGCAATAATGTTATATTAGTACCGTTGTTTATAGTATTATTGTTTTAACTAATAGAATCTCATTGTAATCGGTAGTCAGTCACAATTCTGATTGAATTTGAACTCTTAAAAATTACTCAATTGAAGACCAATTCTAATCTATATCTATTAGTAAGTAAAGTTATTTAATATATAAATAAATCTGTCTATTGTGCCCTTATTAAATATTCTCGCGAATTCTATTGCATATGTTCAATTTGGGATGTTCCACACCCCCAATATCCTAAAATGCAAATGTCATTGTCTTTGTCTTTAGTCTTAATAGGCTCATCTTATTTCTTACTACTATAACTCAATTGGAAATTCAACCGGGAGGGGAGTAGTATTACTACATTTTGAAGGTACTAATACAAGTATATTATTTCCTTCTTAGTTCATAACCACATGCATAAGATGAAACTTCACGAGTTCTACAAGCATGGGACGAAGTTAGGAATTCTATATAAGTAGGAAAAAATATACATAAAAGGCATTTTAAGGACTCGAGAAAGAGTATATATAAGGATATTTCAAACTAGCATAAATGAAATTTTTTGAAGTAGGACATTTGGCCCTTGTTGAGCTCATTTAGCTCCGTCCCTGCCTGCACGACTCGTGTGCAGCGGCCTCTTAGCACGCCACTCGTGCAACCATGCAGAGCCAATCATTATGCGGATGTTTCCATAAAATGAGTAAATGAACGTTTACTCACTTATTATTCCGTCAATTTAAAAAATAATATGTGTTCAATTCATATGGCATGTGGGCCCTATTTATTTCTATTTGTCAAGAAGTTAATGGTGAGGACGTGAGGTACACCACATCATTATGCCAACATTGTATGAAAAGATCATGGAATTTTTACTCTTGTCTCTCGGGCGTAGCCAGGATTTTATTGTAGGAGGGGCAAAATTATTTATACGAAATTTTATACTCCCTCCGTCCCATATTTGAAGTCACAATTAGTTAGGACAAGGGTTTTAAGGAATTGGTGGAGTGTAATTAATGAAGTGAGATGGTGGAGTGTATAATAAATGAAGTGAGTTGGTGGAAAGTGAGATGGGTTTACTTTTTAGATTTTAAAATTGTTTTTTTTACTTATAAGTTTGGTTGTTTAAATGATTTAAACTTATGGTTTTAATTTTTCCAACTTGTTTACTCTTTTTTATTTACAAAAATTTAAGCTATGCCAAAGTTAAAATAAAAAAAAATGTTTCACACATTGCACACCCTTGTTTTTTCGGCCATCACATCTCAACAAATTTAAAGAGGGAACCAAATTCAATTTTCATTAACTCAAACTCCAAATTGAGGAGGGAAAAATTCATTACAATCACTTGGAGGGAAAAATCCAAAACCAAATATAAGCTAAACTGCACCTATAAATACATTCACTCCACCATTACTCCAACAACTTGAACTCCACCAACCAACAAACCAACCAAAGGTATTTATAGCTAAATTACCCTTAGAGAAATCTCATCATAGGGCAATGGAGATGGAGCAAGAGATGGAGCAACAGATAGAGCATGAGCATATTCATGAGATGGAGCAACATATGGAGCAGGAGCAGTTTCAAGAGGCAGAACCAGAGCAGGGGCCAAGGGCCACCCAGAATTTGAGCAGCCAAGAGAAGAACCATATTGTGCAGTTCCTTCAACAACAATGCCAAGCTGGAGCACTGCCACATGGTTCATTTGAACTGGGGGATAGCCAAGCAACACATTGAAGATGAGAAACCTGTTGTCATGATGGGCCTCTTCAGGATATAATAAGAAGACAGGTAAACTAAATTTTGATGAAGATAAGTTCAGAAAATTGTCTTTTCTTGAGAGATCATGCTATAAAAAAGTTGCTAGTAAGATGGAAGTTAGCAAGCACAGTTGGTAGATGGGCAAAGAAAAACCTGGTAAGGCCACATACAAATGCCATAAAGCCAGCACTCACTGAAGCAAACAAAATCAGTAGAATGAGATGGTGTCTTACTCATATTCAGCCAGCTATAGATGAAGGGAAGCTTCTTTATCATGCAATGCACAACACAATTCATATTGATGATAAGTGGTTTTACATGACTAAGGCTTCAGACAGATACTACCTGTTGCCGGATGAGGATGAGCCTTACAGGTCTTGCAAATCAAAAAGATTCATCACAAAAGTGATGTTAACGTGTGCTGTAAGTGGGCCACAGTTTGGCACAGATGGGCAGACCATCTTTGATGGTAAAATAGGCATATTCCCATTCACAGAACAAGTTCCAGCCAAAAGGAAGTCAAAGAATAGGCCAAGAGAGACACTGGAGACAAAGCCTATCCCATCAGCTAACAAGGAAGCAATGGAAGAATGTCTCTTGAATTAGGTATGAATATTTTTTCAACTCACATTCCCATCAGACATTGGTAATGTCATAACTTAGCCATTCATTCATACATAATGCACAGATTATTCCAGCAATCGAGGCTAAGTGGCCAGCCAATGCAAGCAAGGAGATATATATCCAACAAGACAATGGCAAACCTCACCTAAACTCCTCTGACTCACAATTTGAGGCTCTTGCAAGTTCAGATGGATTCAAATTCCATCTAGTTAGCCAACCAGCCAACTTCCCAGACACCAATGTATTGGACCTTGGCTTTTTAGGGCCATACAATCACTACAAGATGATAAACTAGCCACAAATATAGATCAATTATTGGGTAATGTGTGGAGTTCTTTTGAGGAACTCACACCACAAACTCTGAACAATGTTTTCTTAACATTGCAAAGCTGTTTCGGCAAGATCCTAGAAGTGCATGGGGGCAACAACTACAAAATACCCCACTTGAACAGAGAAAGGCTGAGAAGGACAGTGGGGCTTCCTACATCACTTGAAGTTGATGAGAATCTGGTAAGGGAAAGCTTGGATTATCTACTACTCCCTGAGAATGATGTGGGCGTCTCATATGACATAGGGCATCTAATCAATGTTTTAGATTTCTAGCTAGGCCACTTGAATCATGGGGTTTACAGTATAAGCATCAAAATAGGTTGGTGTTTAGGATGTAAACTTGTTTTTTGGGATATAGCCTTCATTTTGGGTTAGGATTACTAGGCTCCATTCTGGGATAGGGTAACTAGGCTTGCTTATAGCTCTAGAAGTTGCATTTTGTATGAACTCCAAGTGTAAGACATGGTTGGTGTGTGTTTTTTTAAAAAAAACCCTCAGCAAAGTTTCATCATGAGGCTTAAGCCTCCAAACCTAATACAGGGGTGCTTATATCACACAAACTTCATAATATAGGAGTAAACATACAATCAGTGCCAAAAAAACCAACCAAAGATAGAAAAATTGCAAATCAAAGCCTCCAAACCATCAAAGGGGTGGCTAAGTTCACAAAAAACCAACCAATACAGAGGAATCATAGCTGAGAATGCAAGACTCTCAGAAAAACTTCATCACAGAAGAGCAACATTGCAAATCAGAGCCTCCAAACCATCAAAGGGGTGGCTAAGTTCACAAAAAACCAACCAATACAGAGGAATCATGGATGAGCATGCATAACTCCCACAAAAGCTTCATCACAGAGGAGTAAACATACGATCAGTGCCAAAAAACCAACCAAACACAGCAAAATTGCAAATCAAAGCCTCCAAACCATCAAAGGGGTGGCTAAGTTAAAAAAAAAAAAAAAACCAATATAGAGGAATCATAGATGAGCATGCATAACTCTCACAAAAACTTCATCACGGGGGAGTAAAATTGCAAATCAGAGCCAACAAACCAACCAAAGACAGCAAAATTGCAAATCACAGCCTCCAAACCATCAAAGGGGTGGCTAAGTTCACCAAAAACCAACCAATACAGAGGAATCATAGCTGAGCATGCAAAACTCTCAGAAAAACTTCATCATAGAGGAGCAAAATTGCAAATCAGAGCCTCCAAAAGGGGTGGCTTAGTTCACAAAAAACCAACCAATACAGAGGAATCATAGATGAGCATGCATAACTCTCACAAAAACTTCATCACAGAGGAGTAACAATAAACCAACCAAAGGCAGCAAAATTGCAAATCAAAGTCTCCAAACCATCAAAGGGGTGGCTAAGTTCACCAAAAACCAACCAATACAGAGGAATCATAGTTGAGCATGCAAAACTCTCAGAAAAACTTCATCACAGAGGAGCAAAATTGCAAATCAGAGCCTCCAAACCATCAAAGGGGTGGCTAAGTTTACAAAAAACCAACCAATGCAATGAATACACAGATTATCACATGTAATTTATCAGAAAAACTTCATCATGGAGTAGCAAACAAACCAACACAGCCAAGACAACAATAACCCTCAATCAATTCAACTGAAACAACCTCCAAACCCTACACAGGGGGTGGCTTAGAATTGAAAAAATACTCACAGATTAGAAAAGATCTTTCATGCTAGGCAACAAGATCAACAACATTGCTTTTTCATTCTCGGTGTACTCCACCTTTGATGAAGACTGTGGTTGAGGTTCAGATGCGTCAAAGGGGAAGGATGGTGCCTGCATTTCAGAGTCTTCATAGGCCTGGAACGGTGGTGGACATTCAGATCCGTGAAAGACCTTCGACGGTGCCTGCATTTCAGAGTCATCATAGGGCTGGAACGGTGGTTGACGTTCATACCCGTCAAAGCCCTCAGATGGTGGCTGGGTTTCAGATCCGTCGAAGACCTCAGCCGGTGGGGGAATCTCAGTTTCTTCGACGACCTCAGACCCGTCAACGCCCCCAAACCATCATTGATTTCCCGATCGGTGGTACCAATCGACCGCTCGTTAGATTTCCCAACCATGCAATGATTTCCGGTGGTGTATCAAGGACAATTAGGGTTCCGGGGGGTGTATCGAAAGATGGCAATGATTCAAACTCTGGCAAAGCATCCCATTCATCAGCCATGAGAAGCGAACGGTGATGGAGTAATCGTCGGAATTAGATCGGCGATTATAGTAGGAGCCGAATAGGGTTCCTTCGATTAGGAATAGAGAGAGACGGGAAGGTGGAGTGAGAGAGAAATGAAAGTCAAATGAGGGGGTTTGGGGGGGTTAAGTTTTTGTTTTATTTTTTGGTTTATTTTGTGTAGATAATGGCATTTGGGTGTAATTTTATTGAACAATGGGGTAAAATTTTATGTCCAAATATGGAAAATTCTAAATGTGACTCTAAATGTGGGACGAACTTTTATGGCAAAATGTGACTCCAAAACTAGGACGGAGGGAGTATATTTGAGCAGGGACATTTTGTGCAATTTCATACATATATTTGAAAATTTATAATAAATCTATAAATATAAAGAAGAATTGAGGAGGTGCATTTGCCCCACCTTCTAATAGGCTAGATCTGCCCATGCTCTGTCTCAAGCAATGTTTTAAAAACCGGACCGGACCGGCCAGCTCGACCGGTCGGACCGCGAACCGGTGCGTAGTCCGGTCCGGTTTGCACTATAAAACCAGTAGCGCATCAAATCGCCGGAACCGGCCGGCCGGACCTGTCTGGCCGAGAACCGGAAACCAGTTTTCTAGATTTTTAAAATTTTTATAAAATTTGCATTTGGTGGGAGTTGAACTCATGACCTATGAGTCAAGAGACCAACATCTCTACCACTCCATTGAATGAAATATTATGAGCATTAATTATTGTTATACATTAAACTTGTAATTTTTTGTCCACACAAATTAATAATTTGGGTTTAATTTTGTACTTTTAAATAATTACTATTAGTTGTGATATGCTTAATATTAACTATCCCTCACTAAATTTTACTTTTATTTGTATAATGTATATAAATAATAGATTTTACCCAATATTTAATATTGTAGTATATATATTATTAACATAGTTTATTACTCCATATTTACTAAATAATACTCCAAACTTATTAATAAATCATGTTTAATTTATGTATTAACTAATAATACTAATATAGTATATATTTATCCAAATTAACTAAAAATTCATGTTTATTTTTATATATGGTCTATAATATTATTTTACCACATAAACATTTTTGAATTAATATAAATTTTATTTATTTATATATGAAAAATATTGTACTTTTTTAGTTATTCTAATTAATAATTTATGTATTTAGTTATTATTTAAATTTTATCATTCACTTATTTTAAATGCTCTTTATATTTAATTTATATACAAAGTTTAATAGTGTATGTTTTTGTTATATATTACTAATTATAATTTATCACTCATTAAATTTAATATACTTTGTAAGGATATATTTGATTATATATATTCGCAAGGTAAAACGGTTCGACCAGTTATTGAACCGGTCAGACCGGTTGAACCGTGAACCAGTAGCCTCACCGGTTCACCGGACGATTCGGTTTTTAAAACATTGGTCTCAAGGTAGTTGAGTCGTATTAATTTTTGTTTTTCCTAAGATAGTTGAGTTATTTCCTTTTTTGACAAAAACTTTATCTTCTCTCATAATTTACTTTCTCTTCATCTATCTTACTTTATTCTCTCTCTTTTTACTCTTTCCACTTTAATCTTTAAAACATCAATTTCTTAGTTTCCGTGCCCAAAAAATTTCCCAACTACCTTGGGACGGAGGGAGTATTAGTTATAATGAAATGTGAGTAGAATAAAGTTAGTGGAATGTGAGTTTTATTATCAAAAGTAGTAAAAAACAAATGAGAAATTTATTATTGGATGGACGAAAATGACAAAATAGAACGTTTGGTGGACGGATGGAGTACTTTCTATTTAGAATAGTTTTATCAAGTCATACGTGACTAAATTGTTACCCCTAGTTTGTAGTATGATTTTATTTTAGCATTATTTTTATAGACAATGAATATATATATATTACTCCCTCCGTCCCATTTTAGGAGTCCCGGTTGAGTTCGGCACGGGTATTAAGAAATATAAAGAAAAGTTGGTGAAAAGAGATAGTGGAATGTGGGTCCTACTTTTATATATTAGTTTTATAATAAAATGTGAGTGAAAAAAGGTGAGTGGAATGTGGGGCCTATTACCAATTATGGAATATTCCAACCGGGACTCCTAAAGTGGGACACCTAAAAGTAGTAAACCGGGACTCCTAAAGTGGGACGGAGGGAGTAATTATTTTTTTTATGTGCGTTACATTGCTATCTTTTTAAATTGCTATCTCTGTTAACTCATCAATGCAGTGTACTAAAAATGTCAACACGGTGACATTAAAATGTCAACACATAATGTCAACATAGTGTATTGAAATGTCAACAAAATTATGTGTTGACATTTTAATACACTGTATTGATGAGTTAGTAGAGTTAGCAACTTAAAAAGTTAGCAATTGATCACACCCTATTGTCTATAATATACAATAGAACTAATTTTTACGCTTTGAGCATAGGCACTATGAAAGAGATAGATTGTGGAGTGATATAGAGAGAATTGCGATAAAGCACGCGGTGGTATGGATGAATATAAATATTGAAATACCAAAATAATGTTATTATCGTATCAAAAAATGCCAAAAATATTAAATTTTTGGTATACTGTAATTTTCAATACGATATAAAACTTTATTGATTATTTCGATACGAGAAAAGGACATAGATTTTCACATACCACGGTGTATCAAACATGTGATATCAATATGACCTTGATTGGAGTGTTAGATGTTCACATACCGCTGTAGATTTTACCGCTGTAGATTTGGCCCTACAGCCACGCTTTAAGGATTGGTACGTGAGATAACGAGTGACATAAAAAAAAGTTAACTTAGTGATAACTTGAGTAAGTTAAAAAAAATATGATAATAATTAAACAAACTAGGCAAGTTACTAAACAGTGGGTGTACAAAACGTCAAGAAGGCATAAGTTAATGACAACGAGTCAACGACCTAGATTATCTTTCTTAATAATGGAATGTAGCCTTGGAAAAGGAGAAATATTGCCCCATCTATTTGTGAAAGAAGAGTGAAAATGAAATAAAAGATGTTTACCTAACCACCCATGCGTGCAATGATAAATGAATGCAATTTTACAAGGTACACTAACAACATTTAAACATACAAACTACTATCTTTAAGATCAGTCAAAGTAAAACTAAACTTGGTGAATAAGAAAATGAAAAACAATTTCGTCCCTTAAGCTAAGAGAGCTTGAAGGAACAACAACAACAATAGCTATGAAATATGTGTAGACACGAAATAAGCTATCTAATTCACAAAGTAACACTTTGCACAATTGCACTCAAACACACTCAAGACCTTGACAGCTATATCCTATTCTAAGTTTCACTTCTATTGATAATTTAGCATTCCCATTGGTCCTTCTCTCCACTTTAAACAAAAGACAACAACAAACCGGAACATGCGATCGATATTTAAGTGACTAAGATAATAAATGCACAACCAGTACTCATATTCACCAATGAGTTAACAAGAAATAAATGAACTTCAAACAAACTAATGGAAATAATTACGGAAATCACTTGACCAACAACGGTACTCAAACATAATTGACACAACATACAAAAGTCATGACAGAAATATCATAAATTCCCACACTAGAACAAATAAATTACACGACTCTTACTTGTGGAGTACTCCCTCCGTCTCATTCAAGAATGTTCATATTCTTAAATGACATGAGATTTTAGGTGGAGTAGTTGTCTATGATAAAGTAGAGTGGAAACCGTGATTAAATATTTTAATGAGGAGAGAGGAGAGATGAAAGAGACTTATTTCCAAATATAGAAAGTGGACATCTTGGGACAAACTAAAAAGGAAAGATACACATCTAAAGTGGGATTGAGGGAGTATTAAAATTTTTGACCATTATGAAAGAGGTGAGGCAAATTTTCTCTGGTGCAGTCTATAGGATTGTATTGTTAATCCAAGTGTTGTGTAAATGTCTGATGGATTAATTCACTCTCCTCTATATAGAATGCTGATGGATTATTCAGGATCATGGGCCCGCTTATATGTTAGGCCCGTGCAAAGTTACGTTGGATCATTATAAAAGTTTATGTACTTACTTACCCATCAAAGCCCAAATTTCTTTTTAGTCATCACTCGAACTCCTTTGATCAAGATATATATGCCCACAACAAGGGAAACCAAGAAAAGGAAAAAGAGCCCGCATGGACAGCGCAATTGACTCCGGAGGGACAAAGTTGTAAGAAGAAGAAAAGGAAAACGAAGGTGAAATAAAATTAAGCCTCTCAATATGACACTCATCGAACTTTCGACCAACATAGACTATTTATTAGCCAACTCAGCCTCAATTTCGCCCAAATTGAAACTGCTTGCTAATACGAACCATAACTTTGCTAATATTAAAAACTTCTCAAGAACTAATTAGCTAATAAAACAAATTACTTTTAAGAGTTTAGAAACTTAGTCAAAATTTGGTGTAATGCCAGCCAATCCATGATTGGGTGGTGCTAAATAATTAGAAAGCCTACTACTATAACAAAATATTTAGAGCTCTGACAAGTTAAATGGGCCCAAGATAAAAAAATGAGTAAAAGACAAGAATATATTCATAAAAAATTACATACAGTAGTAGCAAGGGAAGCAGCAGCTTTTGTTACAACATGAACACATATTTTTTAGGTTGGGACATTTAGGATGACATGTACACCTTGTGCAAGAGCAGGTTGGGCAGCAAGGCCGCTTAGGCAGGCAGCAGCAGCAATTCAGGCTGCATTTCCACTTCTTAAAGCATTTGCTACTAACGCAGGGGAAGCACCAGCATGCCGGTATTCCGCAGTTCCGACATGGGTTGCTGCAGGAATTACACGTCATACAGTCGCAGCACCGCGGCATACTGAGATCACACGAGCAACCACAGCAGCAAATCCATGAAAAGTCGAAGCAGCACGCTCCACTGTGCCCAGAAATGCAACTTGTGTCAAAGAAGTCTAATGGTGTAAAGTAAAATTACAGCCAAGAAAAGCAACTTGTGACAGCATTCCATTTGTTACTTTCAAAAGATTCAGACAAAAACCATTCAGTTCAGTGCTGAATATAACTTTAATTTTTTACATATGTACGAATTACATGGATAAATTCAGAAACGTGTCATGATGAATTTTTTTGCTATGGGACAATTGAGAAAATTGTCAAAGCTATGATATAATTGGCCGTTTTTTAATAGTTGCGGGATAGACCAGAATTTGACCAAACTCCATGATATTTTTGGCCATTTACCCTTTGATTTAAGTAAAACTAACAAACAAAAACACCTCAAAGCTAAAGTATGGAGTTACTTAGAGGGTACATACCAGAACCATTTCCAGAAACGCCATGATTTACGAGTCTTCTTAATCCTGATTTCGACGACAACCACGGATGAGATCTAAAAGTGAGAACTTCACCATATGCAGAAGTAGCAAAGAAAGAGAATGAATCAGTTTCATTGCTTACGTAGGTATGAGAGGGTCGACATTTCCTGTCACGAATTCAGCGACCCTGCAAGAAGTCGAAATTCATTATGTTAAAGCCAGTTTGTCACAGTTTCATGAGCCAAATTTTAGGGTGTGTTTTCATGATGATGCTCGAAATGAGAAGTTAATGAACTGCCAAGATAACATACTCTTTACAGGATCTTGAAGCCGGTGGAATGCTCTCAAGCGATTTCAATTCTTCCTGCTCACAACAATAATCCAACCAAATCCGTTATTGGGAATAGCATTCGACTTGTGCTCGTATAAACAGAGCTAAAAACGAATCAACCCGAGATGAGTGAAAATGATATTGACAGAGGACTAAATTGATGGTTAATTCGGAAGCAATTCAAAATGAGAGAAGTTTTGCTAACATATCTGCTACAGAAACAAAATCACAAATCAAAATGGCAACATTCAGGCCACAAAAAAGTTTCCATTACAAGAATTTAGAAAAATTTAAGCATCCCAAGTCCACATTAGATGAATTGTGTAGTCCCAAAATCAATGCAGCACTCCATTTGAAATTTAGTTGGTGGAGTAAACACAGAGAATATGAAGTTGTTTGAGACAATCAAAGCCTTCATTGGGAACATTAATGTTGAATTAAGAAATGCATGCTGTGGTCCAAAGCTAAAATAATTCAAACTCACAACAATCTGCATTGGGCTCATTGAAGTCTCCTCCTTTCACTCACCTACCCCACAAATTAGCCTTAAATATTCATCTAAAAAAAGATGCCAATCATCACACACCTTTCTCCTGCATGACCATTTCCAATCCCTAATTTCCACCAACATTCTTCAAAATCAAATCAAACATCTCAAATCCCTAATTACTCAATCAATTTTTTTTTTAAAAAAAAAACAAAAAAACTCACGTCTAAAAAGCCAATCTCCCTCTCGAGCATCTGAGCCCTGGCTCCCTCCCTCCGCTTCCCGTACAAATGCGGCGGCGACCTCGGCTGCGGCGGCGGCAGAGACGGCGGCGCCGAACCGTTAGCCTTGAAATCAGACATTTACGAAACCATAGAGGAGAGAGAGAGAGAGGAATGGGGAAAATGAAAAGTTACGAGACAAGTGAAATAATTAGACTGAAGGGGGCAGAGACTGAGTAATAGGTATAATTAGAGGGCCCCAAAAAAAGTTCTGTGGCGCAACAACTATGGTCAGAACTCAGAAGGTAAGCTAGGAGCAGCCTATGTAGATACATGCACAATCAATTGGGGTGAAAAGTGGGCAATAATGGGATGCTGCAGCTGCTCAAGTTAAGCATAGCTTAGCTACAAACAAATATTGCAATGAAAATTTTAAAATTATACGTTAAAGTAAGAGCTCTGTGTGTGTGTGAGTGTGTGAGTGTGAGTGTGAGTGTGCAGAGAGGTGGCAGGGTAAGGCGGGGCGACGCGGCACACGTGACTGCCTCTGCTCTGTTTTCGGGATTTTTTTTATTTTTATAATTATGGATTTTACTTTTTTGGACCTCGTTTTTACAGCATTTGGTAACTAAATTGGTGCAATTCTTAGATTTGCTTTCGTCATTTTTTGGTTTTGTTTGAGAAAAAATATGGAGGTCGCTTTGGGAGGGGGGAGAATCTGGATTCGGGTTTGCAGTGCAAGTCTGATCTGTCATCAGCTGAATTATTTAATTATTTTTGCAGATTTTTAAATGATCGGTTGTTTAATTGAATAAATTATGCTAGTAGTAGTACTCTTTATTTATGGCCTTCGGAATTGTTTTTTTTAATTGGATGGAAGTTAAATATTTGAAAACGAGGAAAGTTGAAGTGCGGGTGCGGGTTCTAAGAGCATCCTTAACGCGCCTGGTCGGGCCGCAACTCGCGAGTCCTAGCCCGAGAACAGCGTTGGAGCATGGAGTGGCACGGCTTGGGACGGTCCCGAGGACGCAGTTGCGTCCCTGGGCCGCTCCCGGGGTCCGGCCCGGCCTAGGGTTAATTGTTACGGGACGTGCTGCAACGAGTCCTGGCCCGACATTATTTGGGGTTCGGGCCGGACCGGGACTCAACTTCATAATTTTTTTTTATTTTTTTATAAAATTCGAAAATTTATGTATAAAAACCACTCTTCCATCCCTTTTCATTTTAATACAACTTCATTTCTCTCTCTCACACTAAAATTCGAAAAATGCCTCCTTGCCGTGAAGGTCAACGAGCAATCGAAGCTCAAATGGCTCGAAGGTCAACTTCATTTTTTTTTTTGGAATTTTTAAATTTCAATGTTGTAAGTTTCTATTTTCCGACTGAACAATGAATTTTTCCGATTTAAATTGTTCAATGTATTCTATTTTACGAGTAAAATAGGTTGTAGTTGTGAATAGTACAAAATAATAGTTGTGGCTTGAGTTGTGGCCTGCGGGGTTAATGGAGTTGTGGCCTGGGACCCCAAATTTAGGGAAATGATGACATGGAGGGGACTTGCGGCCCAAATTCGGGATAGGGTTGAGGATGCTCTAAGGCCATTCACAATTTCGACTCAAATTCAGGTCCCAAGTTTCTTTTACGTCATTATTCACCTCATTTTTTTGTCATGTCACAAGGCATCATCTAGATTCCAACAATTCCCTCCGTCCCACAAAGATCGTCTAACTTTGACCAGACACCGATTTTAAGAAAAATAATAAAAATGTGAGTAGAAATGAGTTAGTGGAATGTGGATCCTACTTTTATATATTAGATTTATAATAAAATGTGAGTAGGAATGAGTTAGTGGAATATGAGGTCCACTACCAAATATGGTAAAAAGTGAAATGAGACAAATTTTGTGCGACGGAAAAAAAAGAACAATGGGACAATCTTTATGAGACAGATGGAGTATTAAATTGCACTATTAACAACTACAACCTACTCCCTCCGTTCCTTCATAGTTGAGTCATTTCTATATATAGTAACTTTTCCCTCTTTCTTACTTTACTCTCTCTTATTTTATTCTCTCTACTTTATTCACTTTTTACTTAATTCTCTCTACCTTTTTTCTCTTTCTTACTTTTTTATCTATTTATTTAACACACCCAACATTCATTTCTTAAACTCCGTGCCGAAAAGTTCCGCCTCAACTATGAGGGAACGAAGGGAGTATTTTATTCATAAAATTAAAAATGTTGAGCAATTATAACACGGAAAATACATTCTTCATTCGAAAATTGAAACTTACAAACATAGATTTAAAAATAATAAAGAAATTACACTAAAACATAATATCAATGCTGGAAAAACATTGGTGAGTGTCGGAATTTTTTCAATTAGATCCGCTTGGAGGTGAGTGTGGGCTTTTTCGTCGCGCATCTCAGTTTCACGGGCCATGACATTGTGTTGTTCGACAGGAACACCCTGCGCTGGAGGTCGGTTACAACGAATAACTGGAGGTGCTAGCGTTGGCGTCATTGCTCCCAGTGTCGACATAGTCTCCTTCGTCGTCAACGATCATGTTATGCATTATGACACATGCATGCATGATGTCGGCGATTATTGGACTGTGCCATCCACGGGCCGCTCCTTTCAATTTTGGGGATACAAAATTGATACGCAATTGCTTGCGTTGAAATTTTTTAAAAAATAACAATGATTTAGTATACAAAAGAAAGTGTTCCAAAATTAAAGACTAATTAACTTAATCATTTATATTCGATGCTTTCATTTGCGTCCTCTAAATTTTGGGAAAGTCCAATAATACGAACATATTTTAAGCATCGGTGATGTATTTAGAAACACAAAATAGCATTATTGTGATAGTTTGAATGTTCTTCTTTGCTTCCATCTCTTCTTTTCCGTAAATTTTTTTTTTCTCTTATATATTTATTTCTCTTCTTCCCTCTTTTCTATTTTGATAAATTAAAAAGTTTTGGACTTAAATGCAATAAATCAAAAAATTTAAAAGTATTTTGGGCCCGCTTTTCTAGGTTGATAAATTAAAAGTTTTGGACTTAAATGCAATAAATTAAAAATTTAAAAAGTATCTTGGGCTTATTATAATGTAAATCAAAAAATAGATTCGTCTTGTTCAAAGATTTATAATTGAATTGATTTTGCAGTGATCCTTTTATTTTCCTACTTTATTCTGAGTTTTATAGTATCATCGAAGATGATCTTATTAATACTATAGTTAATTAAGTTTTAGTAGTGAAAAAAAAATTAATTAAATTTTAGTGTAGTTGTGCTCCATTGCACACAGAAAAGTATATCCAGTTGCTACTGAAATTTAGTAAAAAAATTATCGTCTTTTCTACTCATGCGGGTGCGCCTACGTCATTTTTCTGGTTAAAGATTTACAATAATATTGAAATTGTAAAATATTCATACTTCATTTTGCAACTACCAATTATATTTTCTCTTGAACAAGATAATCTTTTATTTCAAGGCGAGAGTAGGAGAATATTTTCTAAAATCAACAAAGTTGAGCAATCAATCATCTCCCATAATATGAGCAATGATTTAAGTTGCAATATAAGTCACATTTGCATTTGCTAAAATTAAAAACTCTTGTAAACTTACCTAAAATATTAAGAATCACGAGTTTATATAGAAATAGGACAATATATGTCACATGAAGAAAATAATAGGTGGGGAAAAGTAAAAACGATGGTGAAATAGTAGTGTTAATATGTAGATGGTAATGGTATTAATGGAATGGTCGGAGTGGGAGATATATGTATAATAGAAATAGATAGACAAAGAAAAGGCATCAGCTTGAGGTATGCTCAAAGTTCCATATTAGTACACTGTTTCCACTTATTTCTCAACATTATTTTTTCTTTTCGCAATGCTACAAACTTATAAGAACATTTATTCTATATTGAGAAGTTTGTTCACGAAAAGAATTCCAATAGAGAAACAAATAGTTGGAACTCTTTTTATAAATTTCCAACAATTTTCCCCTTGGCTTTGGATTACTTTGATTTTGGTAAATAGCATTGCCAGCCATTAGAATAATAAACTATAACATAAAAAAAAAACTAGTTAAAAACTATTTTTAATGTAATTAAAAACGCTAATTTGTGTTTCCAAATATAGCATTAATGCTTCAAAAAAATGTTCTAATTAATTGTTGGTGTCCTAACTAAAATTAGAGAACGTACGCAAATCAAAGCATCCTAAAAAATAAAAGACTAAATTAATTTATCCTTAGTTTAGAGAGACTTTCTTTTGCGTCCAAAATTGTTGTTATTTTTTAAAATTTTCCATCGCAAGTAATTACGTATTAGTTTCTGTGTCCTTAAAAAACAAGTTTTGTAGTGATATTATGTTAAACAAATTAGTATTCCAACGATAATAGTGACATTTTAAATTGGAAAGTGGATTAAATAAATATTACGGCATTTTTTTGGATCGAATTGTTAAAATAAAGAAAAAACATCGAGAAAAAATATCCAGGACAATCTTATTTGTGAAATTGTGTAAATATGGTTTCCATCTCACTTTGATGGCACAGGTTCAGGTTGTAAAATGATACTACCTTTACAACATTAAAAAAAAGATTGATCTTTCAAAAAAGCTGCATGTATGGCATATAAAATTTGCGACCTTTGATGGATGTGCAAACCCTAAAGAGTCCAATGCAAATATTCAGTCATTTTTTTTCTAAAATGAGCATAGACTAGGTGGAGGCTCAAGATCAGAGGATCCTTTTCTCCTCCTATATTGAAGAGTCGGGCTAATGGTGATCCGAAAATACTAGCACCGGTGGAGGCTCAAGAGGAATAACGGCAAGTCGAGGGACTCCTTGCAAAGGTTTGAGTGTGTAATCCCTCTTCCATCTTTATATGTCTACAAATTGTGTGACGACGATATATGCTTTTATAATTAACTTCGCTATGTTTGGAATAAGAGATACTTAGGTAGATTTTCCTTTAAAGCAACTTGAACGTGTAGAATGAGAAATCTAGGATTTTGGGTTTTAGGTTGAAGGATATGATTGCTAATATCACTATGCTTCCCATTTTAGTTGATAGACTTTTTGTACGTGATTTGGTGGATATAGAAATTGTGTGCCTTGGTTTTGCAATGATGGGTCGAAGTTTGCATGTTTTGGTGACCCTTTTTTTGAGTACTCCATATATGGATGAACATGTGATACCTTTTTGGATTATCTTTTTGAAATTGTGGAGAGATCAAGAACCCGGTGTTATACTCCCTATTGATACGCTCGGATTTTGCATAGTTTTAAGGCCATTATTTGGTCCATTTTGAGTGTCAAAGTTGCATTATATGTCCATTATTTGCATATTTTTATCTATTTTGATATTTTTAAGTGTTTTATGAGAATTGTGCAAAAAAGAGCCTAAAAAGATAGCAAAAAGTCGAAGTTGAAAGTTTGGAGCATTCGAGCCAGCCAGCGGTCCGCTGGACCTTACACAGTGGCCGCTGGCGCCCATCGACCGCTATCCTTGCAACGACTCGTCTCGGAAATCTGAGCTGAAAAGGAGAACACGACCAGCGACCATTCATCAGAGTCCAGTAGCTACGGAATGTTTGCCATAGACTGCTGGACTTTGTCCAACGGCCCGTTGGGAAAACGCGACACATGGAATTCGCCATATTTTCTCTCCAAGATTTACCATACTATGCTGAAGAATTGTCATATCGTTGTACACGACTTGAAGGTTATAAATACCCCTAAAGCTTCATCAAAGGAACCTTTTGCTGCATATTACACCAGAGAATAATATTTGAGAGTTCCTTCCACTGTTCATCATCGTTCTCAACCATTGAAGGGGTTTGAAGCATGGAATCAAGAGAAGATCAAGGCTAAGAGATTCAACCTTTGGGTTTTATTGTCTTAGTACTTATGTTTTCCATGTTTTCCCTACAAAGTATGAGTTTAGTGTATTTTTCCATGAGTAGCTAATTCTAAGGATTTGTTAGTAACAACTTTAATATATACAGTTCCTATTTATTTAATACTTTTGTTTTGTTCATTACTTGCTTCAATTCTAAGTGTGGGATAATGCTTCATGTTTGAGTGACACATTCTGTGATAATTTATTGACTTGCAAAGTAATCGAGAGAGGATTTGCATATTAGAAGAGTTTAGTTGACACTACAATTATTTCCCCTTAAAACGGTACTTTTAATTGAGAGCGAGAACAATAGGATTATTTTGTGCTTTTGAAGAGTTGCAAATATAGGATTGACGACCCTAGTGTGTGATCTACTTTGTGCCGCATGGGAAATATTTATGTGACTCGTTTTAGTAAAGTATGAATTGTGCTAGGGTATTGTAGTTGAAACTTGTATAAACCATAACTGTGAAAGCACATCCCTGAAATTCCCTTATCTCATCTGTTTCATCTCTGCGTTTTATCTACAATTGTTTATTTTCTTTCTTTAATTTTTCAAGTTTTTAGTTCTTAAAACCAAAACTAACCGTGTCTCCAAATAGTGAAAGAGGATAGCCAATCTGCGATCGGTTTCCCTGTGTTCAATATCCGGTATTGACTATTAGATTTACTCTGTATACTTGCAGGTGTGTTTACTGCTAATAAAAAATGCATCACTTATGCTCATACTTGGATTAATGTGGTTCCGTTTGGATTTATAGAAAGCATGTCTGATTTGAGGACAAATCATTCCCAAGAAGAGGGGAATGATATGAACCTAGATGACTCACTTTATAGAACGACGCCTTGAAGGATCAGGGCGTAATCCAAACAAGCGAATCAAGATAAGAAGCATGAGCCATTAAAATGGTGTTCGAAGAATAGGTGAACGAATCAAGCCTAAAAGTGCGCTGGAGGGGCCCTCGAGGGAATGACCCGACCGAGTGTCTATGTGAGGCTTGAGCTACCCGACTAGGTGGCAGACTTCAATGGTCAAGAGGCTTGGACCCAACCAAGTGCTCAAACAACCCAACCGGTGAGGAAGCGATGGATTCAGAGGGCGAGAACTAGTCGGGTGACTTCGTGTCACTAACTGCACCCGACCATCGGGTAGAAGGAGCAACCGACCAGGTGAAACTCTACTAAAGCACCACCTAGCCAGGTGGAATGCACAAAGTCATGGATTTTTAGCCATTTTCGAACCTTTTCATCTTCATCTTTCCCCAAGTATAAATCCAAGTTTGTAAACGTTTTGTAGGAGACTAACATATTTGGAAACACGTTTGAGTGTTTTCTCTCTTTTGAAATTCGAACTTGTTAGTTGATTGAGGTGCAGTTAGTTGATTGATTGAGCTTGCATTCCTTAGGTAGGTATATGCTGGTCAGTAGTCATTATAAAAGAGTTGTTTTTTGAAAATATTTAATGGTTGTCTTCATTTTCTAGAATAAGGTTTCAAAGAGGATTTACTATTCCTAACACTTTCTTTATTACTCTATTCCTTAAAAATAGACCAAATTTGTCATTTTGTAATATCTCTTAAAATTAGACCAATTCTATTTAAAGAAATATTTTCTCTCTAATGAGGTGGATCGCATTGTTTACTAACAATACTCCTATACTCCCTCCGTCCCAGAAAGATTGTCCCAGTTTATTTTTTGCACTCATTTTGCAAAAGTAATAATAAATAGTTAAAGTAAAGAGAAAGTAAAATAAAAGAGAGAATAATGTAGAAAATAGTCTTACCTACATTATTCTTTCTCTTATTTTACTCTCTTTCAACTTTACTTATTTATTATTATTTTTATAAAACGAGTGTAAAAAATGAACTGGGACAATCTTTCTGAGACGGAGAGAGTAACTTTTTCTTTCTATCTCTTTTGTCTTATTAATTGTGCATTAACTCCGTGTCATCTCAAATATTTATTTTTAAGGGACGGAGGAAGCATATTTCTTCCATCCATAATTTTAACTCAATTATATGTGGCTTGAGTATTTGGTCAATAAGATTAGCTACAAGAACAATTCCTGGGGAGCATATATTCAGCAGATTCAGGAGAAGAGAGAAAGAGAAATAGTAATTGAAATGGTATTAGTAGATCATGAGATCCATATTATTAGTAATATTAATATATGGTGAAAAAAAATTCAAAAATAGAAAGGTCACTAATTTTGATGGAAGAATTTAGTATTTAAAAAAAGATTATTTTTGGGCGCAAAAGAGTATATAATTAAAGCGTAGTTTATTTTGAATTAGAAAACTGACATATCATTACACAATGAAAAACACAATTAACATATCCATTACATTAGTGAATTTGACATAAAACCTAGTAGTCAGGGACCAACTAAAACTTCAAAAAGTTGTACTCATACAGAGACATAAAGTCGATCGAGTAGAGTCAAGGACCAAAAACTTCAAACATTGTACAAGATATAATTAAATAAAAATAATACAAAAACTTCACACGTATTTTGCCTAAAACCTTTAATCCACTTCTAGAAAGAGGGCAATACAAATGTATTAGGAGAAAAAATCGGAAAAATTATGAGAAACCAAATGAAGTGCAAATTCCATAATTATCGGTCCTCGGTGCCTTGCAAAGATATCTCATGCCCTTTTTGGTACGGTGGAATGGAATGGGAGAATGGAATAACATTCCTACCTCCATTCCATTCCTTTGCTTGGTAAATATTTTTGTTCGGAATCACCATTCCGGAATCACCATTCCAATCCATTTGGAATGAACATTCCTTTCCACATGGAAATATCCATTCCATCCATTTAGCTAAGGAATGACCATTCCATTCCATTCCATTCCATTTTTCTTTCTTTTATTTTAAATTTCAACAAAATTATATAAATATTATTTTATATTATATTTAAATTTAATATCATCACAATTTTATAATAAAATTAAACTTTAAATTTTTTTAATAATTGAAAAATCCACCCACATTTCACACACTACACACACTTCAAACATTTCACACACTTTACACACTACACACACTTCACACACTACATGCACTACACATATTTCACACACTACATGCACTTCACACACTACACGCACTTCACACACTACACGCACTACGCACACTACACACATTTCACACACTATGTAACAGCCCGACATTTCTAGGGTATAATAAATACAGCGACTGTTAACTAGGCGAATTTAAGACGACAAGAATGTAGACTAAGGTTTCATTTAAAGAGATTTGACCAAGTGTTTAATGAAGATCAAGGCAATAAGTCAACGGCTTTAAATACGAAAAATAAGATTTAATAGCTAACATAAGCTAAGCTCAAAAGTCAAAGGTTTATTGTAACTCCAACAAAACGCAATAATTCACCATATTCTAATTCGAAGAAATAAGTTCAAACCAACCAACGATAATAAGTTTCAAAATATTCAGCGGAAGCATTTCCAAGAGAAAGCGAAGCCATGTATGTAACACCCCCTACCCGATTGTCTGCTAACCGAATAGATGATGTCACAATTCCGGTACCATAATTTTTATAAATTCAAAATCCATTTCTGGCGGCATTGTAAAAACAGTTTTCAAAATTATATACAATCAAACCTATAAACATTAAAAGGGAAGCTATTGCATACATTCCAAGTTACAAACATGTGCATCTAACAAGATTAGACGCATACGCCGTAATCCATAATCAATATTCATAGACTCACCGCCCAACCAATTTGCATTACATCATTTTATGATTATCTTGTTTATTCCTGATATAAATCGAGCAATATCTCCCCAACACATGCCTAAAAGCCAAAAATATGCACAAATATCAATCATGGGATTTGGATAATACATCAATAGTGATCAATATCCACACAATTACCAATAATTTACACAGTTATCAGAGATTCACATAAAGCATTCAATAATTCTACATGGCATCCACACATCACATCACACTATACTGCATAACACCAATATCACATATCATAGATCATTCATGGTCCCATCAATGTGCTCGGATTAACTACTTGGATACATACACAGACAATTCATCAATTCAAATCAGCATCGACCGACAACTTGTAATCAATTTTATCACAACACATACATCACAACATTAAGCCCTCATCCACGTGCTTGGCGACACCATGGGCACACTGACAATTATATGCCCCCGCGTGAGGCCCGATCGAAATTGTATAATATTTCTACCGCGTGTGGACCGATCGAATAAGCTGCAACATAGCGTACTCATACATGTACCACCTGGCCTTATAGCTCATGGGGCAATTCATCATCATATATCATCATGAACCGTCTGGCTGTATAGCCCCATGAGTGAGTATTGTGCACCTATATACATATACTGTCTGGCCTTATAGCTCAATGGGGCAATTCATCATCATATATCATCATGAACCACCTGGCCGTATAGCCTCATGAGTGAATATGGTGCACAAAACATATCATTGCCACCGCGTGTGGCCCGATCGAATTTATCTCATCATGTGGCATGCCAATTTTTCCCAATGACATCAACCAAGCACGGGAAATCACATAAGTCATCATGCTCACTTGTCAATCCATCTTATTCCCAAACCATTCGTCAATTCATCTCATTACCATATTTCATCCATTATTTTCATATTCTATATGTCATGTCTAACTGTGATAACAAATCACATATGCATAAATAATAGTATAGAATTATAAATATACATTTTAACACATTGTAGCATATAACACCACACAAGAAAATTAAGCTCTTAAATACTGAGTGCACTACCTGATAGGCTTATGAGTACCTGCCTTTTACCACCTTAACGTCCCGGTCACTCCATATTCTTCTCCCATTTTATTATTGTCGAGAAACTTCTCACTTTGTTTATTAAACACGTAAATCTCTTAATGATTCCATGACCTCACATTTATCCTACAAGCCTTACCAATAATCTAGTTCTCCATATTTCTTTTACTCTCAATCCCAATCCTTCATTTACTACCCAAAAGTCCTCATTAAAAACATATACTATAATCAATATTTAAATCTCATGGAATCTTTTATTTTTATCATTTACAATCAATTTACCTTTCATGTGTTAGCCGACTAATCACAATTTCTTATTTTCTTGACCGGAATAGAAAATTCCGATCTTAATCAATTATTTTTTGGGGCGTTACAATGTATGAGGACACGACTACACTCAAAATCCCAACCATCCATATTATTCGATTCAACTGTCTCAACACCACCGACCGCCCATCGCCGCTCAACCTGCACATAGGGAAAACACATGCAGGGCTGAGTATTTTAAGCATACTCAGTAGACTTATGCCAAAACATTTTATAGTTATGCCACCCTTACCATAGTGAACTCGAGTTTTTGCATTTATTTAAAGATAAGCATCGAGTATCACAAAATATATTTCATGGACTGGCCAGTCAAATAATACCTCCCAGTTTCTCATCAATCAACAATTCATATGGTGCGACGAAGTGTGGCCACACTTTCGCCCACGAGATCGGCCGACTAGCAAGGACGGCTCCCGATCTCCCGTGTACACTAGCCTGATAGGGTTTGCGGCCCTACTCAGACCCGAATTCGTTTTTATAGCCCTATAGCCTAATGGAGCATACTCACAATCTAGGCATCATGCACACACAATATCCAAAATAATCATAGGCATGACATAACAGTTTAATCCACCCTTATCGCTCCACTTTCATATATTTGCAACATAAGAGAGAGTTTAAGAATAAAGCCCACCTCGATTTCCTTCGATTTCAAAAACGCACTTCTTCTTGTTATCACACCGGAAACGCGAACTATCACCTTTAGTTCATATATTTCAAATAAGTCTCAATCATGGACCAAAATCATGCATGTTCTCACGTTTCCCTTTTCCCATCGATTATTTTCAATATCAACATTCAAAATCAAAGTACTATTATCATATCGTTTTTATTCACACAATAACTCTAGATTTAACATCAAATCGTGTCACGCATGAGTGTTTCCCACACACGACACACGCACACACACACAACACACGTACACGCCTACCGAGGCGTGCACACACACACACACGGTCACACACCCACACATGCATCCAAATTCACCGATTAATTTCCCCTTCACTCGTTCTGAATGCATGTGGACTCAAGAACACCGATTGATCGGTAGAAGAAGAGAAGATCAAAAATAAAAATACCTTTTCAAGAGAACAATCGGTAGAAAACAAGTAGGATCTTGATTCTTCAACGAATTCTCGAATTTCAGCTTCAATTCTTCTCCAAAAGATGAAGAATTAATGGAGAAAGTAGAAGAATAATTTGAGAGAGTGTGGGGAGAGGGGGAGGACGAAATTTGGGAGTGGGGGACGTGATTTGTGATGTGCTAGGGTTAGGTTCTAACTCTTATTTATAGAGTGCAAAATATAATATCTTTAATTAAATAAATTAAAGATTTGGAGTGATTTGAGGGGAAGTGGCGTTAAAACCGTTGAGGGAAAGGAGGATTTCGAATTTCTTAGGCTATTTAATTAGCCTATGATTTAATTTGAATATTTTACGGAGTAGAATAAAATATCACGGAGCAAGAAAATAATAATAATCTCCCCAAAAATATGGTAGTAGGCGTGATTTTCAAATTCCTACTCCAAGGAATTAATTAAAAATTCTAATTTAATTAGGATATGGTAAGATCTTCTTAGATTTGGCAAGATATGCTAAGATATTTGAATTTATTTATGAAAGAGAATAAACAAGGGATCAAATAATATAATAACAATAATCCATTCTCCCATAATAAGAGATTTTCGAAAATCTCTTTGAAATAAGAGGGGTTTCGAATTCTTCATAGAATAAATAGGAATATTTGGACTTTGGATTTAATTTGGATAATTATCTCAAGCAATAATTAAATCCAAGAAAAATAGGATTTCTTTCCGATAAATAGGAGGGGTCGAAAATTCCACATAATTAAATAATGCTCATATTTAATTCTCACTCATCCCTTAGGAAAATAATTCACCACAATTATTATTTCTCCCCACATTAAAATATCCACATATTCGGATTTCACCTCCACTTCACATTTTTCAACGACTTTGACCATTCCACAGCCACGTCAGATTTTCCACAATATTGACTATTCAATAGCCACGTCACATATTCAACAAGTTTGACTATTCAACTCAAACTCAACTCCATATCGCAATTAGGTCATAGAGAATATTGCAATAAACCACTCGTCATTTAATTCCACATATCATAGCATTAAAAGCATTTAATGCAAAAATTTCCACGTCACAAAAATTAGGGTTCGAAAAAGCGGGGCGTTACACACTACACACATTTCACACACTACACATACTACACACATTTCACACACTACACACAATCACCGACGGATCTAGGGGGGCAAGAGGGGGCGGTCGCCCCCTCCGTGCGACTAATTCCCTCTTATCCGGACGTAAAATTACCATGTCCGCCCCCTCCGTTTGCCCCCACGTCGCCCCAAAAATCGAAAATAAATTGTTATTTTCGCCCTAAACCAACCTAGTAGTATATATTTCGCCCCCTCCGTTTATGAATTCTGGATCCGCCACTGCATATAATTCTCATACTACACACACGACACACATTTCACACACTACACACAGTACACAAATTCAAAAATAGGATGCTTGAAATGTATGAAATGTGTGTAGTGTGTGAAATGTGTGTAGTGTGTGTAGTGTTTAAAGTGTGTGAAATGTTTGAAGTGTGTGAAGTGTGTGAACTGTGTAAAATGTGTGTAGTGTGTGTAGTATGTGAAGTGTGTGAAATGTGTAAAGTGTGTGAAGGGCGTGTAGTTTGTGTAGTGTGTGAAGTGCGTGCAGTTTGTGTAGTGTGTGTAGTGCTTTTTTTTGGTAGAATCAACATATTAATTATTCATATTTCATTCCATTTCATTTCTATATTAATTTGTAGATATCAAACATAGGAATGGAATCAATCAAGGAATAACAATTCCATTCCTTTTGCATTCCTTGTGCTTACTAAGCACAAGAATGGAATGGAATTGTCATTCCATTCGCACCTTCATTCCATTCTCATCTCTATTTCATTCCCTCCTTATTTCATTCCATCCTACCAAGTAGGGCCAGTGTATGTAGAGAGAAAAAACGATTAAATTCCATAAACCATAATCATAAGAAGCACAATATTCACGTTATCTTAGCATACAAAGATAACTGAAAAAAAAACTGTAAACTGCAACATCATTTCAAATATCACTCACTGTTTGAAGTACCCAGATATATTACAACTTCTCTAAGAAAGGAAGCACTTCAAATACACCAAGAGCATGCTAACGAATGGTATGATTGGTAACATAGACCAAGCAGATTGTCTATTTTCAAAAAAAAAATCAACAACCAAAAAATGAATTTAACATATGCTTACATTACAATAAAATGAACATATGAATTTCTACGTATATCTTCATTTACAATTTGCATTATTCTAACATCTATACTAATCAAGCTCTATTGAAATCTTTACCATGAAAACCAAGGCCGATCTTCCTTCATTTTTTAATGTTTGTGGCCTTCATGTCCGATACTTTATCTAGTTCCACTTCTTTATCTTCTCCTAATTTAGTTTCGCTAGGGAAAAATTTCACCTTATTGCTATCTGTCGATACGGTAAAAACGAAAGTGCCAGCTTGAGCATCGTCAAAGTCTTTCAAGGGCTCCAAAACTCTCACAACTTCAGCCATGGTTGGTCTAAGCTTAGGGCGATAGCTTAAGCACTGATAAGCCAATGCAGCCACCTTTTGGGCTGCGAGTTCCGGGTATAGGCCTTCTAGTCGTGGATCGATAACCCTCACCAACTTCCGTGGATTTTTCAACATAGGCCTTGTCCGCTCTACTAGGTTTTGGTCTCTATTGGGGCGGCTCTTGTCTAGTGACTTTCGTCCCGTTATAAGCTCTAGGAGGACTACTCCAAAGCTGTATACGTCGCTTGCTGATGTTAAATGACCTATATATACGTGACTCGATATATCAATACTTTTCTTATTTTAGTAGTCATAGTTAAAGTTAGTTATACATAACTATGTTATTACCGGTCATGATGTATTCAGGGGCAGTGTAGCCTTGAGTGCCCATAACTCGTGTGGAGATATGTGTCTGGTCGCCTTGTGGGCCATCTTTAGCAAGCCCCAAGTCAGCAAGCTTTGCAGTGAAATCCTGAATAAACAGACAAGGAAAGATTAGCAAAAATGCGTATAGACGATACAATAATGGTGAAGATTGGTTGAGTATTAGAGGAATAAGAATTACAGAGTCGAGCAAAATGTTGGAAGCCTTGAAATCACGATATATGACTGGATTTTTGGATTCGTGCAGGAAAGCAAGCCCCTTTGCAGCTCCAAGAGCAATCTTCAATCTTGTTGACCATGGAAGTGGAATGCACATTTCTAAATACACATGTAATTTCAAGTTAATATATTATTAAGTGTCTTAAATTCGAATCCAGTTATACAATATACATAAGTTTAATATTGCAATTTAAAAAACAAGTAAGTGTTTTATTGAAGAATTAATCAGATATGTTCACGTAGATGTTGACATTCGAGAGTATCACAAAATAAAAAAACTGATATTGACTTTTGCAATACACAAAAATAGTTCTAGAAGTTTTCGAATAGTTCAATATGCTTTTATTATAACTAGAAGTCACTCAATTAGGTGACAACGAGAGAAACTAGCGTGTAAATTTGTTGAATAAACAAAATAATTGACCAATATAATATTTACAATCATATTCTAGCTTTTCAACCAAACCACTAGCACAATACAAGCAACTCACTTACTTTTTTTTCAAAATGTATGCCTCCCATTGCTCTAAAATAATACTAGTATTTCATATGGTATTAAAAATAAAATATTTTATTTTTAGGATTTTCTATTAAAAATAAAATGTTTTTTAAAATGAAAATAATATTATTTCTATTTTTTCATCCCTCTTACTTTATTTTCTCATCATTAACTTACAAAACAACGCTATATAAAATTTTGTGCCGAAAAGCAAATGTTTCATTTATAATAGACGGATGGAATACTAGTTTAGATATCGAATTAGTCTTTACTAACAAGTTGATGATCATGCTGGAGTAAAACATAAAATATTAAAATAAGAATATATTTACTTGCCCCAGTTGAAAACCCTTGTCACAAGAAACAAATAAAAAATAAATAATAGTGTGGTGAGTCAAAAATAAACAACAATATTCGTACTTACTTCTAAAGAGCTGATTTTCCAAGCTGCCTCTAGGCATGTATTCATACACCAGCAGCCTCTGCTCTTCTTCACAACAATATCCAACCAACTTCACCAAGTTTGCATGTCGTAATTCACCAAGAAAAACTACTTCTGTCTGATCACCCCAAACAGTCAACCAAAGAATAAATCAAGAATAATCCAATAAATAATTTTAGAAATGACAATGGCAACTAATTATGAACTGTCATACAAATATATATGGTTTAGTTCATGAACTAAAATTTCTTTAGGCATGGATAGACACACATGGTCTTTTTTAAATAAATATTACTCCTAGTAGAAAATTATTGTATGAAAATTTAATTAAAAAATATAAAATAAAATTGAGATACATACCAGCCATTCTCGGTGGCCTTGTTTGCCGTCCAAATCCAAGAGCTTAACGGCGACGGGCTGGGCCTTCAAACCGGGCCGAAGGCCTTCATGAATGAAGCCCTTGTGAACGGGCCCGAACCCGCCTTCACCGAGAAAATTAGTGGACGCGAAATTGTGAGTAATGAGCTTCAATTCCTGCAGCGTGAAAGCGTGGAGATTCGACGCCGCCAGAGACACGGAGAGCTCCTCCGATATCGTCGAGCTGCTCAAATCCAGCAACGAAATCCTTTGATTCGACGCCCACTGCTGCTTCGTCTCCGCCTTCTTCTTCTCCGCCTTGAAACACACCGGAAAATAGTCCTGCCACCTCGCCGCCCTCTTCTTCACCGCCATGAGATATTGAAGAATTAATGATGTTTTTATTTATTCATAATTTGCAGATGGTTTTATAAGATGGTGAGGGAGGTGGATTATAGTATTAATTAATAATTGATTGATTAATGGTGGTGGTTTACGCTGATTATTTATTCACATGTCAATAATCGATACAGCATATAATTACTAGGATAGTCGAATTAGGTGCACTGCGTGCTTGTCCACTACATTATTTTATATGTATAGATTAGCTTTACAGTTTGAAAATTGTGATTGTTTACGACATTAAACATGATTGACTAGTATGAGTCATTGGTTACAAGTTTTCACGAAAATTAAAATATTCATCAAGTGTTTTTGGGTAAACTTGCATCAAAGTCAATTCAACTACACAAAAGAAATCTATTCTTCAATATTGTTCTTGTAAATTGCATGTCAAATAGTCTTATCAAATATTGCTATTATACTCCATACAGAATTTATAACAACACTCCATCCGTTCTATAGTAATGAAGGCGTTTCTTTTCGGCATGAAGATTTAAGAAAAATTGTGTTAAGTGAGTTAAGTAAACAGAGAATAAAGTGAAAAATGAAAAAGATAGAGAGATGAAGAGAGATAAAAGTAAGAAAGAGTAAAGTATGTGTGGAAAAATGTGTTGACTTTTACTATAAAGAGAAATGACTCTATTACTATGGAACGTACCAAAATGACAAAATGACTCTATTACAGTGGAACGGATGGAGTACTAGTTAATAATAGCATATCAAATATCACTATAATGATTAAAAATAAGTTATTAAAGATTAGAAAAAAGTAGTCATTTGATTTAAAGTATTATTAAGAAGTACTCCCTTTGTTCTATAGTACGGGAGTCATTTTGCCATTTTGGTATGTTCCATAGTAGTGGAGTCATTTCCTTTTTAGTAAATGTTAGCATATTTCTTCTCACTTTTGTATTCTCTCTTCATCTCTCTAGTTACTTTTTTCATTTCCTACTTTATTCTTTCATTAATTTAATTCATTTAACACAATTTTTTTAAATAGCGTGCCGAAAAGAAACGTCCCCACTACCGCGAAACGGAAGGAGTATTTTGGTTGTGAAATTGGGTGGATTCATGACAAATATGAATTACTGTTCTATTAATAAGAGTAAAATTGGGATTGTGATTATTTTTTATTCTTTTATTTTAGTTAGTATTTCTCTCTTTATGTTTCAACTATAGTTCGTCGTATTCATTTTTTCAGTTGCCTCAATATAATCTCATTTCATTTTTACTAACTCACTCAACATTATTCTATTTTTTAATTTATTCTATGTTTTATATAATTCTCTTTCTATTTAACTTTTTATTATGCTTTATTATGTGTTGAAAAGAAATGTAAGTATAAATATAGTGGGATACAAGCAATTGAAATAATAGATTAACCAGTTCAAAGTTCAAACTTTAAGGTTGGTAAAACAATGTGAATAGAAAAAATGAAAAGGGCACTAAATTTACTGTACATGAAATTGTTGAATGGAAAACTCATACTGCTGCCCTTCTTTGACCAGCTTAGACTAAGTTAGTATAACATTATTTATGTCGCAATTGGATGAATTAGTTAATTGTATATGCGGGATAATCGATAATTCAACACAGTTTTACAGCTAGCAAGTCCATAATTCAACAAAGTTTTACAGCTTGCAAGTCTATAATATTGTCCATATTTCACTCGGCAGGAGTTTTAAAAAATGTGAAAAATAATGAGTACGGTGTGAGTTCTAAAAAATATGAAGAAAAATGATGTGAATCTAGGTATTCACAATCATAGGATTCAACGACATCGAGGGCCATGGGTTGATTGGGTTCCGAAAAGAAGGTGGAGATATGGCAAGGAGCCAAGCCGGATTTGGAGGTCTGACTCAAACCAGAATTTTCCTATCAATATGGTTTCCAAATGCTCTTCTAAGACCACCATTGTCTTCATCATCAAAAGAGCTTCGCGTGAGTACCTTACACGCCTCAATCGGAGCCTGGATGAGGAAGTTATGGTCGTTTTACGAAAGTCGCGCAGTCCAACAAGCTAAACGCCCGGCGACAGAGAAAATGCCCGGGCTAGGCCCCAAAACGCCCGGTCGGGCATTTTGTCCGAAAATGCCATTTTTCAAGATTTTAAAGACTATTTTCCCTATTACTTTTGTTTTAGTATAAATACTCTTTTTAGGGTTTTCATTCTCAGCTTTTGAATATTTGTAAGAGACAATTTATCCATATTTGAGAGCTCACCTTCTTCATCTTTTGAAGACTTATCAAATTCCTTCGGGTTGCATTCGATCTTTTGTCGGGCTAAGGTTGATTGTAAAGGTATGCTTGACAATTCTTGTGTTGCTAGTTTGTGGAGCCATTAGGTGTTTGTATGTGAAAGTGTCTTTGGGATTTCTTTTTTGTTCTTCACCTAAATCATAATACTAATCCATCATCTATCCTTTCATCCTTTTTTCTTGTTCTATTTCTTGGTTTACCTTGTTCATTTGTTGGGTTTATTTACAAGAATAAGTTCGGAGCAAGTTCATGAGTCTTCAATTTAGAAGATTCACATTAAAAAATAAGTGAAAAAAGTTATAGTAGAATGTGAGTTCTATATTTATATATTTTTTAATAATAGAACGTAAGTGTAATGAGTTAAAAGATGTGGACTCTAATGAAAAAAAAGGGATATTGGCATCTAATATCACGAAACTTTCAAAAAATTGGGTTTAACACTCGAACTTTAAAATTGACAAATAATATCACGAACTTTACCCTTTGTTTGTTTTTTCTCACGAATGAAAAAATTCCCACAAATAATATTATGATACAGATTTGTTTTCGTAATTTCTCTACAACAATTTTGAGAGTTTCGAGTTTTTCAATTTTTGAAGCTAGTTTTTCTTGAAGCACACCCTCCAAAATTGTTATTCAATTTATTAAAATAACATGAATTTTTTCGTTCGTGGAAAAAAACAAACCGGGAGTAAAGTTCGTGATATTATTTGTCAATTTTAAAGTTCGTGGGAAAAACCCAACTTTTTAAAAGTTCTGTGATATTAAATGTCAATATTCCAAAAAAAATAATATGGATAATATTTCACAAATAGATCGAAACCACAAAAATGGAATGATGTAATAATAATTATACTATCCTGGTGGAGTATAGCCAGTTACGCTGCTGGTTTTGGAACCTGTCGTATACACTTTGGCGGCCGGAAGTGAAATCAAATCGGAATCATGAAGGGTAAAGTGTTTCTAGTGTTGATTTCAAATTTACCAATAGATTTTTCTTTATTTATTTAGTTTTTATTTATTTCTTTCCTATTATTTTCTCATTTATAAAAATTAAATCAATTTTAATACAATCCAATCATATTTCTTTTCTCTTCATTATTACTCTCTTTTTTATCTTTCATATTTCACATCAATACTATCTTTTTCTCCCCACTACGCGCTAAATAATTATACTACTATTATCTCCTAAAATTATGTGTTATTTACAAATGTGACATATGGGCCGGCTTGCATAGAAAAGTAATTTGTCATACTTTTTAAGATATTTTTTAATAAATTTTAAAATTGGGATATTGGCGTCTAATATCATGAAATTTTTAAAAAAATTTACCTTTTACACGAACTTTGAACTTTAATTGCATATAATTTCATAAACTTAAAAAGTTGTTGGAATTTTTTTCAACCGGAGCCAAAATTCAACTGCATTAAAATGAGATGGATAAGTGGCTTCTAGGAACTTTGAAATCACATTATTATCATTTTTCAGCGGTAGCCATATCTTATGTGATATAATAACAAATGAAATGCATATGGAGTTTGTTGCTGGTGGGAAAATATTCAACAACTATATAAGTTCGTGATATTATGTTACAGTTTGTGGGAAAAAATAAATTTTTGAAAAGTTTCGTGACATTAGGTGCCAATATCCCTTTTAAATTTTATACTCCTTCCGTCTCTGAAAAATAGACAAATTTGTGAATGGCATGATTGTTAATGTGGAATTGGGGTATGAATGACAAATTTGTGAATGGCATGAGAGAAGTAAGAAAAAGTAAGGGATAGAGGGGAAAAAATTGAGGAAGAAGTGTTAGTGGATCGTAGGTTCCATATTAAAAATGACGTGCATGATTATTATTTGTTGAAAACTTTACATATTTAGACTTACTCTCATTTTGGGGACGTCCCAAAATGGTAAAACTAATCTATTTTTGGGGACGGAGGGAGTACAAAGTATGAACTACTCCCTCTGTCCCACTCAAGATGGTCATATTCTTGAGTGGCATGGGATTTTAGAAAATGTTGTTAGGTGGAATAAAGTAGAGAGGAAAAAAGTAGTGGCATATTTTAATGAGGAGAGAGAAGAGATGAGGTTATTTCCAAAATTGGGAAGTGGCCATCTTGATTGGGACAAACAAAAAATAAAAGGTGGTAATCTTAAATGAGACGGAGGGAGTATTTGTTTACTAATCCGTCTATAAAAAGTATGAACTTTCTAATTTTTGAATAGTTAAACAACGATTTACAACTTATACAACCATTACACGTCATTTTTTTTACAACTTATACCATTACACTATACTACTAATGATGTGGAGCTCACTCTCCAATAACACTACTTACACAACCATTTATCTCTCTCTCTCTTACTTTACCAATTATACGTTAAAATCTGTGTTGATCCTAAAATTTCATACTTTTCAGGGACGACGGAAGTATTAGATATTACAAATAAAAAAATAGCATTATTTATAGGATTAAACTATTTATAAGATTTTATATTTATATTTAGAATTTAGAATTTATATATATTCATTGAATTTTTTGAAACTAAATGAATTATTAAATTAATATTGATATTCACATTTATTTTGTTACAATTATTTTATAAAATTTAAATGTAAGGAGGAACTAAGAAAAATATAAACTAATACTCTAGAAATTAGAATAAATATGATTAAAATTATGTTAAGAATCAAAAGAAATTAAATATATTGTACTCCCTCTCTCTATAAAAATAGACTACATTTGATACGGCACGAGTTTTAATTCACAATTGATAAAGCAAGAGAAAGATAGAAAGACAAAAGTGATTGGAGTATTGTTAGTGGAGAATGAGACTCATCTCCTTAGAAAGAATAAAATTTTCCTTAAATAGAATTGGTCTATTTTTAAGAGACATTCTAAAATGGCAAGTGGTCTATTTTTAATGGACGGTAGAGAGTACGATTTTTAGTTGTTTGTCCCATTTGAGCCTGATTTGGGGTAGGTTGTGCATGGCCTGGGATGTGATTCCAATGGTCTTGGGCCTAAGTTAGATAAGTGGTTCATTTGGAGCTCATTTGAAAACTATGAGCCCAACTCATGCTCACTTCGTTTTACTAATGGGCTTGATCGGCCTGACCTAGTTGACAATTTGAGCTTAAAGGTGTGATAATTGATTTTCGTTGTTAGCTTATCACAAAATTATCCCATTTGCTCATATTGATTAATACTCTTTTCGTCCCACTAAATATGAAATATTTGTTTTTCGACATGAGATTTTATGTAGTATTGTTTTGTGATTTAAGTGAAGATAAAATAAAATAAAAGAGAGAAACAGTTATGACGACATTATTTTCATTTCAAGAAACTTTTCATTTTTAATGGGACAACCTAAAAAGGAAAATATTTCATTTTTAATGGTTAAAGGAAATATATGGTAGGTAGATGTCAAATTTAAATGGAATGGTTTGGTTTGAATTACAATTCATAGATTCACACGAAGGCTTCTTCATTTCACGGATAGTTGATAAGTTTTAAGATTCATTTAGCACATAGATAGATTAATGATAAGAGTCAGGGCTGACATTTTGGTCATTATCTGGTCAACCTGATATCGACCAAACCAATAAAGTCAAAGTTCAAACCCTAACCCAAACCAATAAGGTCAAACCCTAATCTAACCCAAAATCATCATGCGTTTTTGCATGTCATGTTAAAATTAGCAGTACTACCGTTACTATCGACCAAACCAATAAGGTCAAAGTTCAAACCCTAACCCAAACCAATTAGGTCAAACCCTAATCAAACCCAAAATCATCGTGCGCTTTTATGTGTCATGTCAAAATTGTTAGTACTACCGTTAACGTTAGTAAGCTACGGAGTATCATACAATTTAGCATGACACGATGATAAACACGAATTTACATCTTTTTGAGGCCTGTATTTGGCTCGTTTTGATTGCATGTCATGTGAATTATATCCATTATTGTATATATTTCCCCATTGAAGTATTTTACACGTGTTTGCTAAATTTTGAAGGGAAAATGGTTGAAAATGCTAAATTCTAATTAGTGCTTAGTGGATAACCTCTTCGTCTTCAAAAGAACTTTGCATGTGTACCTTGCATGCCTCAGTTGAAATTTTATAGAGAAAGTTATGAATATTTTACGAAGATTGTGGAGTACTGTAGTCAAAAGTTGATGGGATTTTGGCATAAATTCAGGAATTTGGCTGAAATTCAAAATATTAATAAGATTATTCCCTTTTCAAGCCAAATATTTCCTATACAGGATTCAATTCATACAATGTATAAACTTTTTCCAAGTCTATAAATGCTCCATGACCTACATCGAATCATTTATCTCAGGGTCATGCATCTCCTACTTCATACTTAAATTCTTCCATACATCTTGCATAGAAGTTGTGAAGATCAAGGCAAGAATATTGAAGACATTTGAATCCAACTTACTGGGTTTCCTAGTTTGTGTTTCATGTTTTTGTTATTTAATTGTGGTTTTAGGTAATCTTTCTATGAATTGCCAAACAACAAAAATTTTAGGGGCTTCTCGGTATGATGGAATAGAATAACAAGGGAATGGAATGGAGATGAGAATGAAATGAGAATGAGAATGAGAATGGAAATGGAGATTCCATTCCATTCTTGTACTAGGTGAATGTAAGGTTTACAAATGCAATGGAATTGTATAGTGTGTGGTGTATAGTGTGTGTGTGCAATGTGTGTAATGTGTGTGTGCACAATGTGTGTAGTGTGAAATTTTTTAATAATTAAAAATTCTAAAATTTAAATTTTATTATAAAAATTAAAAATTATAAAATCAAGTTATATTGAATTTAAATATAATATAATACTTCATCTGTCCATAAAAAATAGGACACATTGTGAGTTGCACGAGTTTTAATGTGGAATTAGTAAAGTAAGAGAGAAAGGAAAAAAGTAAGAGAGAAGTAGTGTTAGTGAAATGTGGGGTCCATATTATTAGTAAGAGAAAAGTTGTTGAAAACTTTCCTTTTCAAAACGTGCTCTATTTTTCGTGGATAACCAAAAATGACAAATGTGTTCTATTTTTCGTAGACGGAGGGAGTATGTTTTATAATTTTGTTAAAATCTAAAATAAAAAGAAAAGAGAATGAAATGGAATGGTCATTCCTTGTAAAAATGGAAGGAATGACTATTCTCACGAGGAACGGAGTGGTGATTCCTAAGATAAAAAAGATACCAAGCAAATGAATGAAATGTAGAAATACCATTCCATAAATTCATTTTCTCATTCCATTCCATTTCATCATACCAAATACTAGTTGTTTTTATTGTTTAATGTGCATAAGTCATTTTGATTTATTATTTCCAAGCATTTTTTCAACTAATTGGTTGTTGCATTTACTGTTTTAAATCACTAATAGCTTATAACTTTGATTAGTTTATATTATGCGTTCACAATATTTTTGATATGAGTAATAATATTCTCTCCATTTCATAAAAATAGGCCATATTTCTTATTTCGTCCGTATCATAAAAATAGTCTATATCCTTTTGTGAAAACTTTTTTTTCCTTCTTTCTCTTTTATTATTTATGGCCCCATAATCCACTATACAATTTCAACTACTTTTTTACGCTTTATGTTTACTATAAACAATTATTTTGGTTTTCTACTAGTGGCTTTAACTATAACTTCAGCTCTATTTATTGGTCTGAGCAAGATATGACTTATTTAAGAGCATCAGCGGCGGACGTCTGCCGGGCGTCGGACCGGCGTGCCCGACGTCCGTCGCGGAAGATGACGGACGTCCGGCATTACGCGCGAAGATGACGGACGTCCGCTGCGGACACGGGAAATCCGCGGCATCCCCGTGACGTTCGTCGCGGCGGCGGGTGGACGTCCGCCATTGTGGCAGACCGGCGGACGTCGCCGGCAGATGTCTCGACGCGATTTTTTTTTTATAAACTCTATATATACGGCTCGTTGCAAACTCTAAATATACCGCTCGTTGCAAACTGTGGATATACGACTCGTTGCAAACTCTATATATACGATTTTTTTAAAAACTCTAACGCATGTATTATCATTGAAAATGAAGGGCTAAAACAAAAACATATCATATGTATGCTTTTTTTAAAAAAATAAAGTAGTTGCATTTTCTCTGTATTCGTACCGAAATTTTAATACCGTACATTGTTTATTAATTCCGTAAATTGTTTAATTTGGTGAATTTGTGAATTTTTTTTATTGCGCGAAGTCCGCGCGGGAAGGCTATGAGATGTCCGCCACTGTGCAGTGGGAAGTCCTTATGACGTGGCAGTGCTGGGAAGGCTATGAGAGGTCCTTATGACGTGGCAGGAGGTGTTTTTGGGAAGTCCGTCGGGAAGGCTATGGGAAGCCCGTCCTCTGGGGATGCTCTAAACTTTCTATTTAAAAGAAACTATTTAGAAAGGAAATATTTCTCTAAGATTTTATGTATTTCTCATACTTTACCAATTATACATTAAAATATGTGCTAATTTCATATCTTGTATTTTTATTGAACAAAGAGAGTACGTATAGAGAGACATTTTATTCAAATATATATAGAATTAATAATTAATAATTAAAATTAAAATAACTAAAAAGTCAGTGAAAACATTTCCGGGAATATCCTCTCTTGCATCATTTTTTTTTTCCTGTGTTCTAATTTCCCTTTTCCCTTGTTGTGGGATAAAATGAAAAAAAGAAAGAAAAGGATCTTGACAACTGCAAATAGAACTGAGTAGTGGCAACGAGTGTAGTCTGTATATTTATTTCTGAGTTATCTCCGGCAATCGCAACTGAGCATAGCAATTTCCCTCAAACAATCTGAAAGGTTTTAACTCCCCCTCTTATTTTCCGATTCTGATAAATTCCAATTGAAAATCGTTTCTTCTCCCGTTTCATGATCAAGGAAATGGAAGGGACGTCGAACGGAGATGAATCTAATTCGTGGGATGAGCTCTATAACTTCAATTTGGTGCCTACCGAGATATTTCTCAAGTTCAGGAAAGAGATTCAAGGGTTCCGCGTTGGCCTTAATTTAGAGGTTTTTATTTATTTATTTCGCTTGAGTTTCTTTCCTTGCATTTTTCATATCTCATTGCTAGTGTCTCTGAAGTATTACTGGTTTTCACTTTTGAGTATGTGACCAGTAACAACCAAATTTATGTGACATTCAATGTTACTGAATTGATTTTCCTCTTATTAATATATTTAATGTGTAATTGCTATGCAATTACTAATACTATGAGTCTGAGATAGATTGAAACTTTGAGGTATTCCAAGTTCCATGATAATTTCTATCATTTGAGTTAATTTTATTTGATTTATATCTCACCAGAAAAGGATAAGCACTTGTATTACAAATGAAGTTTCAATTTTGCATAAAAGTTCATGCTTAGTACTCAATTGAACCAAATGATATGTTTAGTAGTTAGTACTCATTACCTAATTTCATACAAGAATTAACTGCTTATATCAGTGTTATTATCATGTGTTCTTTAATTCTTTTTAGCATAGGTGACACCCAATTCTCATAGTTGGTCTCTTTTTAGGATCTAATTTAGTGAATGTAAGTAGTCTTCTTATGTCAATGCGTGAAATAACCCTAAACCCTAAACCCAATGGTGAATACCAAACTGCTACTTGAGTTCAGAATTTTTTTATGTAATTAAATCATATTAGTACTGAACTTCAATTCTTGTATGTAACTGATTCCTATGGCCTTCACTATGATTTGTTGGTAAATTCCTAGTGCTGATAGCATTAGCGCTCTAGGGGCTTAACCGCCAGCAGATGAAGCCGTCATCCTCACACTTTTAATATCTTGATTTAGTGGTTTCCATAGTATACAACCATCACTGTTTTCAATTCCAACTCCTCTTTCCAACATTTGAATAATCCAGTATGTTCAACATTTCCCACTATTATACATATGCAGCTTGAAGTTCACCGGACCGAACAAACTGGAGAAGACAGTTCTTATATACTGTGGGTTGCATGGAGTGTTTGGGGATAGTATGGAAAACTATACGAGAAACTACAATGTATAGACTAGGCACACCTTTAGAGTTGCCATTTTCAGAATATTGATTTGAGTCTGTAGGGGTCATGCGGAAATAGCTCATAGGAATTCAACCTCCAGGATACAAGGTCTATTTCATGATAATTCTATGGCTAGTGACTACATTCATTAGAATCTTGAAAACAGAGCATAGTTGAGAAATTATATGAAAGATAAGGAGACTAAAACTGGTTTTCAATCTTTTTATAGGTTGGACATAATGTGTTTAGGCTTCTTTCATTCAAGCCATTATTTAGTGCTCGTAGATACATCATCATTCTTCAACAATGTAAATCAACTATTAAATGTTGTAAACGCAGTGAAGCACAGCCATCAGTTGAGGACTACTAATATGATGTTGTACAACAACTTACAAATATGATGCCAATTCCCTAATGGCACCTTCACTTTTGTTTTCACTATGCAAGGAAAAATTATGCATGTCTAGACTATTGCTTGTGAATAATGTACATGTCATCTACTATAAATTCCACAATATAGAAATAATATTAGATTATTTCGTTTTAGACTAAATTTCAATTCTTTGCTTTTATGTAGTTGTATAATGCTCCCTTGAACGACTACCATGCAAAACTGGTTTTGAAACCTTTAGCATTTGAGCGGAAATGGAAGTTAATTTATGAGCCTTTATACCAAGATGTGCAGCTTGTTTCTAAGAAAATTCCCATAACGAAGTTCCTTAACCTCCAGGTTTGATGGTCTTGTCTTTCCTAATGCAAGGTTTATCTATAATGTGGCTATTTTACTGAATAGTGTTTAAAATTGTGCAGGTAGGTGTGGGCCATAGCTTTCAGTTGCAGGCAACAGGTTGGAAATGGAAGCTTACAACATCTTTAGGTGGAGACGGTATATCCAGGATTCGAAATAAAACATCTCTTGGTTTATGTCCCGGAGTGGATTTCCGGTTTGGGTGGAGGGCTGATTATGTTCTCCCTGAAATTACCGGGTAAGTTATTTTGCTATTGTTTGTGGTCAGTGATAGAATTATATTCGCTTGATTGAAATCTGTCAATGTGGTTCTGAATTACGTCTTGCAGTAAGTTAATATGCTATAGTTCAGCTGTTCTAACTGTTTTTAATTAATATTTAGAGTATGTACGTAGTGACACCTTCAAAATAATTAAATTCTACAGGGGTGTCGGCTCTGATGAACCATTGTTTAACATGAATTCTGGCCGGTTACAAGCGTCACTTGACAGAGTTGAGGCCATTTTTACGCATACTGATGAAGAATGAATCAAATTGGTATGTCATCTGCTACTTTCAGTTAAAAAGTTCTGACTCACCAAAGATATTTAAACCAGATACGATTCATAGTGACTGTTTTTTCTGTTTGTGTGTCCATGAAAGTCCTATTGATACTGTCTTGCCCTTGCATTTTGCAAAGTAAGATTAGTCATTTTGTCCATATTGATTCGTGCACATGGAATATGCAGCTAGTTTAGTTTATCTAATATTAGGTAATCTGATATTAGGTAATCTCAATGTACTCATTATCCCAACAGTCATCCAAGTGAATACATATCTTCAACAGATCAATTCGTGTATATGCTTCAATTGAATTCATTTGACAACCCTCTAGTTACTTCTTGTTATGCCCTCATAGATATTTACGTGAGCACTGTCAGAACTAACTTCGTCTTTTCTTCTTTAGATCGGAGGTGTGCATCATCTGCAAAGTAAACCAGCAGCGGGCTGACCATGCAATTTGCTATTTCATCTTTATGTTGTTTGCCCCAACTTTTTTTTTGTTTTAAGAATACAATTGGGTGAATGCTGGCTGCCTTGCATGGTACATATCAGAGCAGGTAGGAAGATACTTTTTATCTGGTAGAAGGTTGATCATCAAATGCTGCATAACTTTAATTGAGCTAGTGAGCAGATTGATTGATGTTTTGGGTTGTTTCTGTTTGTGTTGATGCCAAATTATAATTTGACATTGTTAATTATTTCCCGCGTCCAAGAAAAAAATAGACTAGTTTTACCACTCTGGGCCGTCCCCCAAAATTAGACTAATTTTAAATGTGGAAAGTTTTCATTTTTCAACAAATAATAATCATACACGTTATTTTTAATGTGTACACCATAATCTACTAACACTCCTACTACCTTTTCCCCCTTTATCTCTTACTTTTTTCTATATCTCTCTTATTTTAACAATTGCAAATTAACATCTGTGCCATTTACAAATTTGTCTATTTATTAGGGAGGGGTGAGTATTTCAAAATATGCGTGGGTGAATTTGTTAAAAACGTGTCAAATCCAAATAAACTTTGGACAAGTGAATCAAAATATGCCAACTATGAATTATTTTATTATTAGTCTATTCTTGAAAATTGCGAACCTTTTTCATTTTGGTATTTATAAACAACACATTACACCTACAAATCATTTTATTTGCAATTTATATCATTACACTATGGAGTTAATTCTCCACTAACACTACTTATACTATTACCCTTGATCTCTCTCCTACTTTATCAATTATTCCCTCCGCCCTTCATTCATTGTCATTTTTACCATTTTTATCCATCCTCCATTAATTGGCTACATTAACTTTTTACCATAAATGGTTAGCAAACCTCATATTCCACTAATTCATTTATCTCATATTTTATTATAAAACTAATATATAAAAGTGTGATATATATTTCACTAACTTTTTCAACTCACTTTTCATTATACTCCCTCTGTCCCACTAGAAATGAAACGTTTTCCTTTTTGGGCTGTCCCATTAAAAATGAAACGTTTCTTAAAATAGAAATAATTTTATCTTTACTTTTCCTTTTCTCTTACTTTACTCTCTCTTCTTTAACTCACAAAACAAGACTACATAAAATCCTGTGCCGAAAAACAAACGTTTCATATTTATTGGGAAGGAGGGAGTATTTTTTAAAACTCATGCCGGAATCAAAGGGAATGATTATTGGGGGACGGATGAAGTATATATTACCGTGTCAAACTAAATGTTTATACTTTTCACGAACGGATGAGTAATATATTAACAACAATCATGCATATTTTGAACATGCAAATTTCTTTATAAAAAACCTATGCAATTAGGATTTCGTTAAAGTTCTCCAAATTATACTTAACTTGATACTTTCTTCGTCCCACAAAAGATGTCACACTTATGAGACGGCACGAGATTTTAGGAGATTTTATTTTGTGTGTTAGGTGAAATGAGAAAATATACTCCCTCCGTCCCACAAAGATAGTCCCACTTTGACTCGGCACGGATTTTAAGAAATGTAATGAAAAGTGAGTTGAAAAAGTTAGTGGAATGTGGGTCCTACTTTTATATATTAATTTTATAATAAAGTGTGAGTAGGAATGAGTTAGTGGAATATGAGGTCCACTACCAAAAATGGTAAAAAGTGAAATGGAATGAACTTTGTGGGACGGACGAAAATGGAAAAATGGGACAATCTTTGTGGAACGGAGGGAGTAATATTTATATCATTGTGAGAGAATTTTTTCTAAAAATGGAAATGTGACATCTTTATTGGAACAAACTTAAAAGGAAAGTGAGACATCTTTTATGAGATGGGAGGAGGACTATATTATTGTGAAAAATTAATTTAAATCAACAAATTTTTGTGACATTTAAATTTTTTTAGTTATACCAATGCCCGATGATGCTGCACTGAATCGAAAGATCAAAATCCTCGATGGCCAAAAGGCCTAAAACTAACATTAACTTCCAACACACAAAAAAAAAAGATAATGGTGTGGGACTGTGGTTTATCTATGCAAGGGGTTGTAATGAATAATGTTAATAATTTAATTTCATTGTGAGGCTCTATTGTCACCAACAACACACGGATCACACTTTGTTTCCACTAAAAATTGGAAGAAAAAAGAAATCCAAATAATTTACAAGTATTAAAGCTATACAAAATAAAGCACACAAGAAAAGCAGCCATCTTGGTGTTTCCATAGACTCAAGTTTTTTTAGGCAAGTCGAAGGTTTTCTTGAGAAACTTTGATGCTATCTTATCATTGCGATGACACAAAACTCTTACAATTGTGTTTGGGTCATTAGCACTCCACTGGCCTGTTGTGGGAGGCAAAGGAGGTCTCCACTTGGCTGCCGAAACATCATCACCGCCACGAGTCACATGTTTCAATTGCTCCACAAGGCTCTCGGTCCCTGTTTCGAAAAGAGAAAGAACTCCTTTCACAGCAGCTGAGACCTTATCAATCACATCAGCTGGCAAACCATCTCCATTCGACCAGAAGAGATCGCTAAGAGCCTTGAAATCCTCGTCTATCATCCGAGCATCCTGCATGCTGAAAGCACGAGAAGGTCCTCCAGCAAGCAGAACCAGCAAGAATCCTTCGAAAGAAGCCTTCATCACGTCAATAATCACACGTGTCCGGATTCTATCATGGACTGTGACTGATATTATTTCAAGATTCTGCTCCAGCTCCTCGAGGAAAGGCTCAATTCTGGATGAGGAAACTTCCCCCAAATATAGGTGGTCACCGAGAAGGTAACTCAGATCATGGAAAACCACTTTGTATGCTATTGCCTCAGACAATTCCCGGATCCCTTCCATGCTCGAAGCTACAGAGAGGCTGAAATTCCCACTTCCAGCATTTTCATCATGAGCAAATCCACTGTTTTTCAGGTTGGCCACCATCCTTCTCTCAAGGCCTTCCAGCTCTTTGCGGATGTTGTACAGAGTGTTAATACGAAAACACTGTCGTGGCACGCTAAATAAATCGTCTCCGTCTCTGTTAGAGACCTGGGATTTCCTACCTGGACCCAAAATTGACCGGTCTTTCCTCTTAAACGCCCTAAATTTTGAACCAGTAGCACATCTGGTTAACGCTGGCAGTGACGGAATGAAAGAAACACGAGAACCTGCATTATAGCTCGGGATCAGTAACTATAGGAAGAACTATGGAATAAAATAAAATAAAAATTCGCACCACATCCAGATTTTGCCTTTATGATATATTTCTGGAGGCATTTATCTAAACCACCAATCAACTCGGGAAGCAAAACTGGGTGCATTGGTATTGGAAGCAAAAAGAATGCTTCCAAAGTCTCATCAACAATCCGTAGAACTTCTACAGCAGATGGTGCGAAGCGCCCTTTATTTACTTGAGGATTCCATTCCTGTGGAGAGAAATGAAAATTTTTGTTAACATTACCCAGGTATCTCGATTCTTCTGTTCAGTTCAAGGGAAATGAGAATACTCAGTCAAGCCTATTACCAACTGGGAGAGAATAGCATCATGGTAAGGGAACGGTAATGCTGTGACATACACATGATGAATAGAGAATTAACAACCTTCTTAAATTACTGTTCATTTATCAATAAAAAAATGACTGCGAAATGTTACGACAGAAAAGCAGGTCAAATAATATGGAACTTGGAATACACAAATATACAGTGTTGGTAAAGCATGAAACATATTAATACTCCACCAAGACTATGAAACAAGGAGCATACGAACCCCTCAGAGGTATTGTATACACCACATTCTTACTTGTATCTTATCCGCAGGGAACTCTGTAAAAGCATTTACGTGAACTTACCAAAATGTAATATATAGAACCCTTCTTTCCAACCATGCTGCATTAATAGTCTTAACAAGAACTGAAAAACCCAGATTCATGCCTCCTTAATTACCGATTTCATAATTTTGTGCTTAAAATATCACCTTAAGCATTATAACCCGTGCTTGTTTTTCCTCAATAGATGACTCCGCAAGCAGTCACTAAATGAACTTAGACAAATGCCACTACTCTCTAGTATCTTCGAATTGTTTATAGCTCAATTGTGCAGAATGTCCTTCTCACCTGGTCCCATAGTATATCATGTACCGGGCTATTCATCAGACTTCTCTAAAGACTTGTGATCAAGCTTGATGTTGAAGGCATTCAACTGATGCACTGATAGTAATAATTTCTGGATGAAAACTTTATAATTTAAAACTCCAACATTTACGACTTTTCACATATATTCTCTAACATAAGCATATAAACAAATCAAGCCCCAATTTTTTCAGTTGTGCCCTAATCACCATAATTTGGACCATTTTGCCTACTCGGATTTTGTCAATTTGGGTCATCTTTGCCCAATTGGCAAACACGGAATTAAAAGAATCCAAAACGACATGTTTGATGCTTGAATTCATGTCTTTCGTTGGAGAGTTGGATTCATGTGTGTAATTGATGGGATTTCCGAATTGCCAACTAGGCAGAACGAACCCAATGACGGTAGCCAGGACATTATTATGGACCTATTTAAAAGGTTAGGGCCTAATTTGTCAATGTGGTTATGTTAGTACATAGATGTAAAAGAGTTGCAGCATTTGAGCATGAGTTCCCAGTTGCTGTATTTCCTTGAAGCTCGGTACATAAGGATTTGCAGAGCTCCAACAAGCTCTTCCTGCCCAGATGCCAGATAAGAACTCACAGACATGTTTTTCGCCATTTGGATAGCTAGGAAAGTGGTACAAGGTAGCAGGAAACCACCTGATTCTCTCTTCATTGTCCCTAGAATCTAAGTCTATGTGTTCTCAATTTTCACCCATGTCCAGCATGTACAGAGTATCCTTGTCCGCCTCGCCTACTTGACGACTCAGTAAACCATACCACTGATTTCGTAGCAGCCAACCGCTTGGTGATTTCCAAACTCCACAGTTGAGATACAAAATCCAGCGATGTGCTACGTGCCTTCAGAGTAGACAAGTAGACAACACCGATGAACACAGTCACTCGGCAACCGAGTTTGGCCAAGAGACTGATCACTTTGTCCAGCCTTGAGATCAAGGCTGTTTTGATGTGTAAAGTTATTGATAGCAAGCAACACAATCCGGATGATGATTCTAGAATATTTATTTATTTTATGCAACTTCATTTTATTAGTTGTTAATTACTCCCTCCATCCCCGATTAATTGAACCCTTTTGACGTGGCACGAGATGTAAGAAATATAGTGGAAAGTGGGTTGAAAAGTTAGTGGAATGCGGGTCCTACTATTATATACTCCCTCCGTTCCATAGTAATAGAGGCATTTCATTTTGCGCCTCGTTTTGAAAAAATCATTATAAATAGTTAACGTGGAGAAAAAGTAAAGTAAGAGATATAATATTGTAGATAAGACTCTTCTCTACATTATTCTTTCTCTTACTTTACTCTCTCTCCACTTTAACTATTTATTATCATTTTTTCAAAACGAGTGCAGAAAATGAAATGCCTCTATTACTGTGGAACGGAGGGAGCACTCCCTTTGTCCTATTAAAATGAAACGTTTTCCTTTCTGGATTGTCCCATTAAAAATGAAACGTTTCCTAAAATGGAAACAAATTTATCTCTACTTTTTCATCTCTCTTACTTTACTCTATCTTCATTAACTCATACAAAACAACACTACATAAATCCCGTGCCGATTCCCAAATGTTTCATATTTAATGGGACGGAGGGAGTATTAGTTGTATAATAAAATGTGAGTATGATAAGTTAGTGGAATGTGGGGTCAATTACCAAAAGTAGTAAAAGGCGAGGGGTGTCAATTAATTGTGGTTGTGGACGGACGAAAAAGGAAATTGGTGCCAATTAATCATGGACGAAGGGAGTATTATTCAAGGATTCTATTTTGGGTCCAACTTATTTACTTGGGGATCAAGTTTTTAAGTCGTTAACAGTTATTTATAATTTGGCTTCGGCATCTTATGACATCATTATTGCTTAGGACAACATTGTTGAAACAAAAAATTTTGTACACCTCTTCGAGGTAGTTGTCATTTAGTGATCCAGTAATTTTATTAATAACTCTACCTTCACTCTAACATGCACATTCTGAAGACTTCCTAGTTCATATGACTCCCGTTAACCCAAAAGAATGTAACCCATGGATCGAGAGAGAGAGACATCAAGGGATGAAATGGAAGAGGAACATATGCACAAACATGAGAAATAATAGATGTATTTAAGTTATTTGGATATGTTCATTCTAGAGGTTCATCATCTTCATTAACTATTTCGGAGTAATTCAAATGCATTTGAAATCAACCTTTTATTTTGTCATTTAATATCATTTCACTAATTCCTTGCCACTAATCACATAATTGGAGCTTCAGTTTTTGCAGTTTGTCTTTCATATAGTGCACATTATTGTTGTGTATATGTTGTTCTATGAGTAAATGAACAAGTCAATGCATCACATAGCTATTATAATCAAGCAGATTAGTAGAGAAAAGGTACCTCTTGTTGCAAATTTCGGTCGACCCATTCCCTTAGCCTGTCAAGTCTAGTCTGTATCCAAGATTTCACTAAGTTGGTAATCACAGCCTGAGCTTCGTAAGGAGCCATCTCCTGAATGGTTGACTTTCCACCATCTTCACTGTCCAATGAATCAGCAACTGCCATTTCCACTAGATCTTTTTCAAGTTTTTCCGCAGCTAGCAGCACTTGTATAGCTTCAGGGTTTAATTCATTTATATTGGAAACAAATTTCTTGAGCTCTTTTGCATAGCAGGCATGCAGAGTAGCGACAGCTACACTTGTGGCATGAGGGTGCCATCTTTTCAGTATAGGACTATATATTTCCTTCTCATTGAATGCAATATCACAAACATTTTGGGCTAGAACGCAAAGAAGAGGGAGGTGACTTTGCTGATTCTTGGAGGACTTCCTGCTTGCAATGAGCTTCTCCTTTTCCTGTCTTCAGGTGGAGCAAATAAGAGTCTGAGTACATATAATGACAAACAGAATATTAACAAGTTCACACACCAAAAGAACAGAGCCCTTAATCTTTGTTTCCCGATGTACTTGAGATATCAAAATCCTTATTCAAACACACCCTTATTGTTAAAGGACATTGTAATCTACGAATTGTTTGTATAATTATAGAAAATTTTACTTGCACGGGTTTTAAGAAAATGGTTAGGAGATGTGGTTTGAGTGGATAAAGGGTATTGCTAAGGGTCCACTGTGTAGACAAAGTGTGGTTTTTTTTGGGTAGTTATTTACCAAGAGGTAAAGAGATTATTAATAATATCCTCATGCTCATATTAGAAAACTAAAATGGATACTTTGAAGAAAAAAAGAACTATAATGTGATGTAACAATATAAAATCTAGAGTACAAAGGTAAATTATGAAGAATTGAAACTTGAAGAACTGAGCCATGTTGCAGTGCATCCTTTTTAATTTTTCCCTAGAAAGATCTCTAATGCGTTCCAATCATTATAATGAAAATTTGTCAATAAAGATATTCCAAGTACTTGCCTCAGAAAAGGTATTGCACACTGACGACCTTATATGTGCATCAACCCTGCTGCATGCCACATCAACTTCCTTCATCTTCTTGCCATATTCATGAGATATATCCACCAATACAGTCGCTGCTGATACCCCAATGGTCAAAACACTTTGCATTACATCTATGTTAACCCTATGAAAAAATTCATGGTATCGACCAAGTCTCTTTTCTGCCCAATCTAGTGTCAATTTTAGTGTCGAAGTTAATATCTTTGAGTATTTAGGATCATGAGCTAGGCTGACATCCTCGACCACTTCCACCATTATATGATCAACGGCAAAGAGAAGGTCGTTTTCAGTTTCACCAGTAGCAACATACTGGCGGAATAAAACCCACAAAAAACAGAGATTGTGAAACATCTGATCTATCCCAAGGATCCCCCAGGTCTTCTTTACTTGATCCAATACATCATCAAGTTCTTCAACAACTGATGTCTCATCATTTACATCAAAGCAGGATTCTATCAGTATCTTATAAAGATGGAGATTTAGTGGAATCCCATCAGCCCAATGGCAAATATCAGATGTAGAACCATCAAATGATCTGCAAGCTAGAGAGGTGACAATGTTGCAGAGAACAAGCATCGATTCACTGTGCTTGCCTGTATCAATGGGTTTATCAGACGCAGCACGTAGGATATGCCGAAGACGTTGAGGGGCAGTAAGTGATTTGTCAAGAGGAACATGCGGGTGGATAAGGAGTCCTGCTTCAAGGATTTTTAAGTTTCTTCTCTGCCACGCCTCGTACTCCCGTTCACTAGCGAAATCTGAGGACCTGAAATGCTGCAGCAACTCCAACGGCAGAACCATTGACTCAATACGCCTTCCGAGCTGCAAACAAGAGATAATCAAGGGAAGATCAAGATACATGGTTGCATTAGCATATTCAACTTCAAGTCATTACCCGGCTTTTACATAATCCTCACATAGGCCTCATTTCTAGCTACATCAACCAAAACTAAATACACCATAACAGCTACCCTTGGGTGTTTACTTTTCATGATTGTTGAGATACAAGATTGAGCATTTTTATCCATATTGGTAAAATCACTAATCCTACCGTACAATTTAGATGTGAACCATGCAAAACTATCTCTCCAAAATTCCAATTCAACTTAGTAAACACTGGATTAGCAAGATAGATAAATGAAGAAATGACAATAGTTGTTTGCAAGATACAAGAAAAAGAGAGCAATTTTGAAGAGACTAAAATTGAATTCCAACCTGACCGGCAGCCAATCGCAAGAAGCCACGTCGGACTCTGGAATCGGTCTGCTCCGAAACCCTCATCTGAACCCTCATGAGCTCGCCGACACTCTTCCTATCTAATTCATCCTCGCCGCCGCTTTTCTTCTTCTTCTTAGACTTGAGGCCTAGAGCCTTCTTCACTTTGCTAGCAGCCGACTTCTGCTGCGGCTGCTGACTCCTCTCCTTGGAATTCGAGCTGGAAACGTAAGTGAGGCGCTTCCCGGAGGCCGAGCTCCGGCACGCTCCGACGAGGATTTCATAAGCGATTTCCCGGAGCTCCGACGGAGAAATGTCGACACCGAGCTCGCCAAACGGGTCCATGGATGATGAATTGGTCATCAACAGTTGCTATGCGTGATTGGAATTGGGGATTTTTATTTGGAATTGTCAAAATTTGAGGGAAGGAATTGGAAAAAGTGTGAAAGGGAATATGGTGGTGGTGAGTGTTGGTTGCTTGACTTTTAAGGAATGAATAAATTGAAAATGTTTAGGCTAAGCTGGAGATTGACTACTCAGCCAACTCACATTATATTTAATAAATGCTTTAAAGATGATGGAAATTATGTAGACCAATAATGGCAAAAGTGGATATAACATTGTCTGCTGAATATTGTGTTTAGAAATATGAATGAAATATTATTATGATGATGATTATGATTGTTAAATTCGGATTGTAATGACATTTTAATAAGAGTGATAACCCTACTATTCCTTTTTTCAATTTCAAAATAGTCATGTCTATCTTTCTTAAGATTTAGAGACGTAATGTCATTGCCATAACAGGGGTTAAATAGTACTCTCTCAGTCCCTAAAAATTTGTCACTTATTTTCTTTTTCGCCCGTTCCTAAAAAATTTGTCACCAATCACTTTTATCATTTTTGGTAATATACCCCACATTCCACTAATCCATTTCCCCTCACATTTTATTTTAAAACTAATATATAAAAATAGGACCTACTTGCCATCAACTTTTTCAACCCACTTTTTATTACTCCCTCCGTCCCGCTTAAGATGACACATTTCCTTTTTTGGTAACTTTCTCTCTCCAATTAATACACTCAACCACTTTTTCTCACTGCTATTAAAATATTCATCTTTCTTTATCTCTCTACTTTAATACTTACACACACTTTCTCTTTCTTCAATTAAACACTTTAACAAATAACTCCTAAAATCATGTGCCGGTTAAGCAATGTGTCATCTTAGCCCGGACGGAGAGAGTACATTTCTTAAAACTCGTGCCGAGTCAAATGGTGACGAATTTTAGATGACGGAGGGAGTAATATTACAATACATTTAATTTCTTATTATCTTTACAATTTGTATATGTGCATTCTTGTCCTTATATGAAAAACCGTTCAATTCTTCTAATTTAGGTGAATGAGATTAGCTAAGACCCATATAATTATTGCATACTCCTAGCATTTCTTTAATTACATTTAGTTACAACTCCCTATTTGACAATTCTATTATTTGAAACTTGATTGTGATCGTAATTCGCAAATAATGATAACTTAATTAATAAATTATTTGGTTTAATATTATTAATAAAATCTATACTAATGTTAAAAGATACAAAATACAAACTCATAAAAAATTTAATAATATAAGTTAATTGAAGATATATGCAAAAGACATACATGAACTTTTTTTTCATCAAATAATTAATTTATCGAAATATATCTTTCAAAATTATTCTTATTATATTTACATTTGCAATGTGTTACACTATATACGTTATGTAAATTAATCTTTCGATTTAGTACTAACTTTTATTTTTGTAAATAATAACTTATATGTATATTAAAAATATTAAAGCAATAAATTTAATATAGTTAAACAATATGATTTTTCATAATAAATATAACTTTTATTCTCTAGAATAATACCCACTTCCGATGATGATGTTCAGTTCAATTGGTAACATGCTCTCCATATATCCAATAAATCAAAGGGTTTAAGTCATCACATATGAAAGTAAAATTTATTATTTACAATAATAATTTTTTTTCACAAAATAATTTTTTCTTGAAAAGAACAATATATTTTATTTATTACGACAATAAAATTTATTAATGAAAAGCATAACTTTATTTTATTAAAATAATATTAATAAATTTTATTAACAAGAATTATAATTATTTATAAATATAATAACTTTTATCTATAAAAATAGTAATAAAATTTATTTGTAAGAACAATCATTTTTAATTTTATATTTTAAAAATATATAATTATTTCTGTAAAATTACGAAATATACTTTTAATGGTACTCTAATTAAAAGTATGAATACTCTAACTAAGATTTTAAATACTCAATTTAAAATTATGAATACATTGAATGCAAGCATGATAAGCATGTGTTAATTAAACTTCATAATCTAATATTTATGTTTCTAAAATAACAATAGGGTAAATTAGTCAAAATAAAGATTATACTTATAGCAAAGTGATATAAGGACATTTTGGCATGTAGATATTATGTCTCTAAATCAATACCCCTTTCTTAAATAGTAATCTGACTTCTATAGTTGATGGTGTTGTGTTTTTTACTACAATGAACACCCACTCTTTTTACAATATCCATCAATAGAAAGTTAGAAATGAAAATGAGAGAGTATATGCCGACTTGCAAAGAATAATTAATCAGTCTTTATAATGAATATACATACGTCAGTATCATGTCGAAGTTGTCAATTCCTAAAATGTACTCAACTTAAATAGTTATTATACTAACATTGGATAAAAGCAACTGTTATAATGAAGTGTAATTTAGTTGGTAAATACTCTTTCTGTTCTAGTTTAAAAGTTCTATTTTATCATTTTCGTCCTTCTCAGTTAAAAATCTCATTTAGAATTTACGATATTTAGATATAAAATTTAACATTTTTTATGAAATTTACACTCAAATGTCATTATACTCATAAAAATAAAACAAAACAAAAATCCTAAACACACAAAAAGTCAAAAGAGTCTCACTTTCCACTGTCTCACTTCAATTATTACACACTCCAACAACCACTATCTCACTTCAATTATTACACACTCCAACAATTTTATAAAATCCGTACTCTAACTAAATTGCACTTTTAAACTGGGACGAAGGAAGTACTATTCTTCCATCGATTATGTTAAGGAATTGAATTATTTTAAGAGTAGACGAGGAACTGTAACTGATGCTCTTAAAAAAATACTCCTATGAACCGAATTTCTTGCACCATGGGATTACGGTGTCACATGGATATCAAAGTTTTAAATGAAAAATTAGTGGCTCTCAAAAAAAGTTGGAAGTCTTCAAGATCAACAACCATTGATAAAATACTTTTTCAATAAATATACTCCTAGTATTAAATATGGGTGTGAGCAGGACTGGGGAAAAATACCGAAAAAATGATATATCGCTCGTATCGTATTGAAAAATATCAAAAAATTATCGAATTTTTGGTATATCGTAATTTTCGATATGATACGATATCGTATCGTAAGTTTCCGCTACGATAACGATATGAATTTCCTTATATCGCGATATATCGTTTTATATCGAATATATCAAAACATATTGAAATTCAATACATATTGAAGTTTAAAATTATAAATATATATAAATCCATTTAATTCATTCACATATTTAGAAAATATATATATGAAACCCTAATAAGAATACTATTTATTTTATTGTGTAGAAGTTTTATTAATTTTTGTGTTATTTTTCAGTTTTGAAATTATATTTTTCGATATATAGGTATTCGATACGATAACGATATTTCGATATATCCAATCGATCTTACGATATATCGAAATATCGATACAATAACGATATTGATATTATCCATATTGAAACTTTCGATACGATAACGATATGAAATTATTTCATATCGATATTTTCGATACGAAACACTATACAACATTTTCGATACGATATATCGTATCGACCCACCCCTAGGTGTGAGCATTCGCATTTCGGAAGTTTTGCAACATTGAACAAAGTAATAGAAGTCATCCAAGTCATATCTAACCAAAACTAAATGCTAATTAGTTGAATGTGATATTTGTCCTTATTGGTCACGACATCTCTAAAATAAAATTACATAACTTTAGTCACAAAATTTATCTGAACTTATCTTTAATCTGGGAAGTTGACCCAGAAGCGGATATAAATAAAAACAACCGAGAATAAGATTTTGATGCATTCCGAATGTAGAAATCGGGCTAAAACCTTCTGTGTCAGAATGACTTGAAATTCACACAGTGCATGTGAAACGCGATTTGGAATCGAACTCATTTGACATTACTATATAGTTTGTTGACATTAGAATATACTCTATTGACATTGGTTATATAATTTGTTGACATCACGTAGACTATACTGCATGAGACATATTTAATAGATGAACAAAAACTGAATAACAACTAATATTACGTAATACCTCCATTTTGGATATATTTTGTAAAATATAGAATATTACTACGAAAAGTGGAGGATGAAATAATAACTAAAACTACGTAATGCCTCATTTTGGATAAATGCCTCATTTTGGTTAGACCATACTTTTGAATTAGTTAGAGGATTACGTGGCCTAACATTGTTTAATAGAAAATGAATGAGACATTTAATAGATGAACTAGTTAGAGGATAACATGGCCTAACATTGTTTAATAGAAATTCGCACGGTGCATGCAAAACGTGATTTGAAATCGAACTTATTTGACATTGGTTATATAGTTTGTTGACATTGGAATATACTCCGTTGACATTGATTATATAGTTTGTTGACATTCCGTAGACTATACTGCATGAGACATATTTAATAGATGAACAAAAATAGAATAACAACTAAAATTACGTAATGCCTCCATTATGAATATATTTAGTAAAATATAGAAGATTACTACGAAAAGTGGAGGATGTGAATAAGAACTAAAATTACGCAATGCCTCATTTTGGTTGGATCATACTTTTGAATTAGTTAGGGGATAGCATGGCCTAAAATTGTTTAATATAAATTGAATGAGACATATTTAATAGATTAACTAAAACAGAATAAGAAGTATATTTACATAATGCTTCATTTTGGACAAATTTAGTGAAATATAAAACATAGATATTAAACTGGATCAACAATAGACAAGTAGGTAACAACGATTACTACTTTAATTAGCAAAAGTGGAGGATGTGAATGAAGATCTAAATAATAAACTTTATACTAAAATATGCAAAATTGACTACATAAAAGCAATATTAGGTGGATCCAAGCAATTTTTTTACTTTTTAAAAATTATAGATTTATTATATATGTATATTTAATACTATGCAAATACTATCACTTTTCGAATTTTCATAATAAAAATCTTAGTCACTATTATTTTTTTTATATCTGCTTTTGGGTCAACTGATCATATTAGAGATAAGTTCAGATAAATTTTTTGACTAAAGTTATATAATTTTATTTAAGAGAAGGGTAACCAACCAATAAGCACAAATATCACATTTAAGACAGTGACTTTTGGATGACAAACCATACTTAACATCTTATTCCCTCACTATGAGAATAAAGCTCGAACATTGAACAAAGTTATAAAAGTCATCAAAGTCATATATAACCAAAAATAACTGCAAATTAGTTGAATGTGATTGGTCACGCCATCTCTAAAATAAAATTACATAACTTTAGTTACAAAATTTATCTAAACTTATCTTTAATATGAGAAGTTGACCTAGAAGCGGATATAAAAGTTGAACCAGAAGCACAAATGTCACACGGATATCAAAGTTTTAATTGAAAAATTAGTGGCTTTCAAAAAAAGTTGGAAGACTTCAAGATCAACAACCATTGATAAAATACTTTGTCAATAAATATACTCCTAGTACTATTAAATATGGGTGTGAGCATTCGCATCTCAGTTCGGAGTTTTGCCAAATCCGATCTATAAAATTAAAAAAATTACAAAAATTGAATTTGATCTTATTTATAATGTCCAAAATTTAAAATGTGAAATTCAATTTGATTCGAGAAATTTAAAATTACGTAAAAATATACTATATAATTTGAAAATCCAATATCAAAAATCCAAAATTTAAAAATTTAATATAGTACTCCCAAGGGGAGTGTTATATTGCTAACTCAAGCTTAGTTGTCAAGTACAACTCAATAATAGCCATTAGATATTCAAATTAAAGGCCTAGACCATCAACCACAAAATGTCAATACGATAAAAAAAAACGTCAATAAGGCTATAGGATTAATTCCAATAAAAATCAATAGGGGTATTAATGCCAAGTTAGTTATAACTAACTTTTAAAAGAAATCCCAAAACTTTAAATTCATATAACATATATCAAATTAAAGATAATTTTATAAGAGCATTCCCAACAGTTTCCCTAAAACCTCCCTTATTTCTCCCTAACTCCTGCCACATCAGCGCCACATCAGCACCATAATTTATCCCTAGTTTTAGCCAACTTTTAGCCAACTGCTCCAATGGTTTCTCCCTTATTTCTCCCTTATTTCTCGCTAACTCAACATTTCATTTTTACATCATCACTAACTTGACATCCCATCCGGTGGGAGCGGGAGGTACCTCCTCTTCGGAAGAAGAATGAGATATCTCCTCGTCGGACCGAGAATGAGAAGACGATTCAGAATTCATTAAATATAGATGGAGAGAGAGAAAATAAATGAAGAGAGAAAATGGATGAGGATGAGGAGAGAATGAAGAGAGAAAAGGGATGAGGATGGGGAGAGAATGAAGAGAAGGTGTGTATTTATAGGGGGGAAATTAAAAAAAAAAACAAAAAATATATTTATCGCCGAATTATCGCCCACAGTGGTCAGCGATAATCCGGCGATTTTTCGCCGGTTGGCGATAAAACGGGAGGAAAAATCGCCGAATTATCGCCGACCTCTCCCATTGGTCGGCGATAGACGGCGAAAAAACGCCGACTTTTAGCCGGCACCATTGGGAGTGCTCTAAGGATTCCAACGATATACTACATGCATATGTTCCGACGTCAAAATTTGAAAAAAAAAATCTAGAATTTTCGTATTTTTCGTACACAGGTTAATGTCAATGCAACTAAGATAATATGTCAATATAAAGCATATACAATGTCAATCCTAAATTTGTGTTGACATTCTCAAAGCACTGTGTTGATATTTTCGAAACACTATATTGACATTTTCATCCAAAACCCTAATTTGACGTTTTTTTTATATTTTTCGATCTAATTAATAAAAACGAAAATTACACGTGGCAAATTGTAGACCACACGTTTTTTAAAATCATGTGGCCTTAAATTAGTTGTAGTTAGCAATTAAATGATGAGTTAGCAATTGATCACTCCCCGTACTCCCAAATACCATTAGAAATTTAGAATTATACAATACAAAATTTTTATATTTATAAGATTTATTACTCCTAATATATATTACTATCGATAAAAAAATATATATATCAAAATTTTAATAAGTTCAAATTTGAAAATATCCCATCCTAGTAAATATGTTATAATCCAAACTGAATTATAAATTTTAGTTTGAATTAGATAAGATGTATGGATTTTGAATATGTTACTCAACTCTACTTAGATATTACTTCATTCATTTCTGAAAATTTGTCACTTATTTATATTTATGTTTGTCTCTAAAAATTTGTCACTTTTCACTTTTACCATTCTTGATAGTGGACCTCACATTCCACTACCTCATTCTTACTCACATGTTATTATAAAACTAATATATATAAGTAAGACACACGTGTCATTAACTTTTGCAACTCACTTTTTATTACTCCCTCCGTCCCATAAGAAATAGACCATTTGATATCGGCACGGGTTTTGATGTATAATCAGTAAAGTAAGAGAGAATGAGAAAAAATAGTTGAAATTATTTAGTGGATTGTGGGGCCCATAAATGATAAAGAAAAAAGAAGGAGAAAAAGGTTCCCATAAATGGATATGAATTATTTCTATGGGACGGACGAAAAAGGAAATAAGGCCTATGAAGGATGGGGTTTTGCACGTGTGTCGTGTGCACATGTCCTCCTTTCAACAAGATTTATCGTTTCCCACTTTTGCAACAAATATTACTAAGTATAAGCGGCAAGAGAGGGGTCGAACCACAGAGACCATGGACCTATCCGAGATTGTTTCTACGACACGGGGTTGGTGTTAGCCACCACGCCTTGAGCACTTGAGAGAAGATTTAAACACTAGAGTGGGAAACTTGAGCTTTAAAGCATGAGAACAGGGATTGGAGGCTTAAACTAAACTAAGAGAGCATGAAATGAAATGTAATCCTGTCGTCGGAGTTGTCAATTCCTCCGCCGAGACTACAGAGCTAAGTTAAAGCAAGGATCCAAGATCGGAGTCGTCAATTCCTCTGCCGAAACCATTAAATCTAACTAGAAAGCATGGCGTGAGGAAGTTTCTAAGATGGAGACGTCAATTCCACCGTTGAAACGGCCAACACACTGTAAATCTACACTAAAATATTGAAAACATAAAAATAAACTAAAGCTGTAAAGAAAGCAAGGATCCAACATCGGTGTCGTCAATTCCTCTGCTGAAGCCGTTAAATCTAACTAGAAAGCGAGGTGTGAAAGAGCTTCTAAGATGGAAGCGTCAATTCCATCGTCGAATCAACCAACATACTGTAAACCTGCACTAAAGTAGGGAAAACATGAAATTAAATGTAATCCCGATGTCGGAGTCGTCAATTCCTCCATCGAAACTATAGAGCTAAACATGAAACTAAATATATAAAGTACCAATTGCGAAAAGCATCCAAGAAATATAAGTAAATAGCATCATCAACATGAAAATAAACAAAAGCTTCATAAAATTGGAAATAAGCGAGATCCAGCGCCGAGTCGTCAATTTCTTCCCAGAATCCATTAAATCTAACTCCAAAGCGAGGTGGTGAAGGAACTCCTAAGATGGATGCGTCAATTCCACCGTCGAAACGACCAACACCATGTAATTCTACACTAGAGTTTTGAAACATGGAATGAAATGTAATCCCGACATCGGAGTCGTCAATTCCTCCGTCGGGACTACAGAGCTAAGCTAAAACTAAACTAAACTAAGCTAAGAAAACTCTCTATCTAAACTACCGTAGTGTTAAGCGCTCTACTTTATTGTGGAAAACTTCTATTTATAGAGTCACTTCAATCTTCAACCCTAAGGCAACTTCTCGTCTGAGTTGACCATTTTACCCTTGCAATAATTTAGGATGATTCAACATATACATCTTCATGTGTGAATTCCTCTTGATCAACTTGATCAGCTCATGTCTTCATGTGGTGGCCTGATTAGCTTAGTGCTCCTCTAAATCAGCTTGTGTCTTCATGTGGTGGCCTGATCACCTCAACACTCCTCTTGATCAGCTGGTGTCTTCATGTGGTGGCCTGATCAGCTCAACGCTCATCTTGATCAGCTGGTGTCTTCATGTGGTGGTCTGATCAGCTCAGTGCTCCTCTTGATCAGCTTGTCTCCAACTGATTAATTTGTCCTTAGATTTGGCAATTTTTTGCTCCTTTTCCGAGTTGATCAAGTTATTCCTGTATTCTGCCGCTTTACACTTTTTTGCTCTTGCACGCTTAAATTCATCACTTTTTCGCGCATTATCTTCCTAAAAAGCGTATAATATCACCCATAACCAATGCATGAAATGAGCCTTATCAGTCTATTTTTATGGGACGAAGGAAGTACATTTCTAAAAATTCAGATCAAATAATGACAAATTATTAGGAACGGATGGATTGAAACTGAAGTATTGCATAATTTCTTAAAGAATGTTATTATTTGATTTTATCCATTACAAAACTCACTGGCGACCTACAGGGAGGCTTGAGGGTAAACCCCCAACTTTTTAAAATTTGACTATATATATTAGGTATACGTAAGGTAAATATAGATATAGATAGCTCTAAGTGGATGATAGTTTAGTCTTCCACAGTAAAGAATGTGATCAAATAAAAACTCTAAATATTGTACAAACTTAAAATTATGATTTGGACCATTGAAAAATGTCAACAGATCATAAAAAAGTATCAACAAGAAAATGTCAATAGAATTTCAACAGTAGTCAATGATTGATGTTGTGTTGATATTATGTTGACATTAAAATATTGAAATTTTACACTTGGTTGATATTGTATTGAAACAGTGTTGAAGCTGTGTTGGAGAATTTTGAATTTGTACAATATAAGTTTATATTTTATCACTATCCTTCGTAATAATTTGTACATACCAGTTATGTTTCTCATTCCCATAGAAAAATTGCACACTAAGCAATAATTTGTGCATACCGGTTATTTTGTTAACACTTTTCATTTTTTTTGAAATAGACAAGCTATTAATGTTAAATTACACATGCTTTGCAATAAAAACATTCTCCTAATAATTATTGTATTTATTACTATCATTCATAATAGTTCATTTTTAAAAAATTGATTATTATGAAAAACATATATGTCATACATGTATAGTGGGATGTAATCAAATGCAAAACTATAAATATCGTACAAACTTCAAACTATGATTTGAACCGTTAAGAAATGTCATCAGATGACAAAATAACAGCAACAGAAAAATATCAACACAGTATCAACAGTTGACACCATATTGACATTATATTGACATTGTGTTGACATCAAAATCTTGAAATTTTACACTGTGTTGTCATTGTGTTGATGCTGTGTTGACACTATGTTGAAAAGTTTGGAATTTGTACAATATATAGAATTTGCATTTTAACACTACCCATAGTATAGTACTCCCTCCGGCCCAACTAAGTTGATACAAAACTTTTGGGCACGGAAATTAAGAAATTGTATTGAAATAAAGTAATAGTGATTGTGAAATAAAGTGAGAGTGATTGAATGTTTTGTTTTTAGTCAAAAAGGAAAATGATTCAACTTTGTTGGGATGTCCCAAAAAGGAATACAATTCAACCTAGTTAGAATGGAGGGAGTAGTTGATATTTTAATATTCATAACAATGTTGGCTCTTTCAATGTCGGCGCTACTTTTAACGACAATAATCAAATGTATCTCTAGTTATTGTTATCACTCTATCATTCACTATAATCTATATATCTCATTACTTCACTCATGTCAATTGTCATAACTAAGTGGTCAGATAAATATCGAAAAATATCTTATAGCTGTTAATAGTAATTTGGACTCGAGAGTTAAAATCTTGCGCCGCCAATGACAAAACTCTTCTTGAATAAGAGATATGCATGCCTCAGTGTCATGTCTAGTTTCATCAACAAAAATGTCGAAATATTATTATGCATACAGATTGGTCCAACCAAGTGGACTGGTGGATCAACTATGAATCCCCCTACTGCCTCTTTAAATGAATTGTGTACAAGCACTCCAACATAACATTGGTGTAGAAGAAACTGCACAATTAATAAGGTTCTTATTGCTGCTCAATGGCAGAGAGGACCTCTGCCCCTTATCCATTGTCCAGTGCTAGAATCATAGTAGAAGTTTTCTGAGTGATATCTTGCTTTAAATAGATTTCCTTTTTTCTTTGGTTGAGTTTAGGTGGGCAGCTGAAATGGAAATAGAGGGTCTAGTGGTATTTATCATGCACTCCTGGGGCTCGAGACATTTACACCACGATTTTGAATCAAAAGAGAGATTTCAAGAAATGACAGATCTATTCACTCTATCAATATCGAGCCAGATCTGGTGTCTAAATGGAAGAATATTTTCTTTGAAAAGTAATTTTGTACCATCTGCTCAAGCTTGAAGAATTCCCAAAGGGAGGCATATGTCTTTTAATGGGTTTTGCCTAAAATAATTCAGGATAATTATACTCATAATTTTCGTTTCATTAACGGAAATTCAATTCTAATTCTAATTTTATACTGATTTTTTCAAATTATGGATGGCCACAAAGAAATTACTCCCTCCGGTTCTTATGAATTGTCTCATTTGCCATTTTCATTAGGCCCCATTAATTATCTCATTCACTATTTCGACTCACTTTTTCTACTTAATTTTCTTAACAAAGTCAAACAATTTTTTAAAACTCACACAGTTCAAAAATGGGATAGGAGGGAGTATTATTTTTTAATATATTTCGATTTGATGTGTAAAAACACATTTAAATTGGTGGAACCTATAATTCTATTTCAACAACTTCAAATTTTTTTTAGATATGAATATTCTTAATCAACGAACTTTTTTAGATGTGTAAACTCTTTGAAATTAACGATCGTTTACAACACAAGATAAAACTAACCACTTCAATTTTACTATTTTTAATAATTATTTAAATATCATATTTATTATTAACTCTTTCATTGTATTTGAGCTCATGAAATTCATTCCGGGATCCGTAATTGATAAGTGAATAGATTTTGTCCAACGACAACACGCAGATGTGTATTATTCCCTTAGGTGTGTTTTGCTTACAAGGTTCAATGTTACTGTGCTAATAAAAAGACATGTAATTCTGAAACTCACATTGCTCACCATTTCTTGATTAATACATTATAGCATTATCATTTTTAATTCCATGACTAGTTTATCATGCTATACAGGTTTAGGGAACTAAAAAACGTAACGACTGTCGAAGTAGCCAACAAACCAAAAATATGTAAATTTATTACTTTTGATTGGCAATATCAGTGGCAGGAAATTCTAAAATGCCATCTACTTTTACAGATGAAGTAAGTTTGATATCAAATTCCACCCCATCCATGTCTTCTTATCACTAAGTGGCACAAAATTGAGAGCAAACATTTCCTTCGAAATGGGCTGCGACGATTCACAGTAGCCAACAAGCTTCGCCACCACTTCTGCACTCTCCTTCACATGCTGCATATCGAGAGGATCCGTCCATAGCTTGTTCACAAGCTGCTGCCTCCTCCTCTGCTTCCCCTCGGGCGGAATCTCCCATTTCATGTACAGCATCTCTCTCTCTTCCACACTTAGTTTCGAGCTCACCCTCTTGGCTAGATACTCCCTCTCTTGTTTAAGGGCCTTGATGCTGAGTTCAAGAAAACAACGTCATTCATTTTTATCAACTTAGGGGGCAAATGTTGTTAGTTAGAAGATGTTATGCGAGGAATGTACCTTGATGACACTGAGCTAGCAGGGTCATCACCTAAGAGTGCAGGGCTGGCATTGCCAAGGTCATCGAGATGCTGCTCCAGCCATGTCAGCCTTCTGAGCTCGACTTCCATGTAAATCTGATCACAAGGATCTCCTTTGAATAACAGATAGAACTGAGTGCGGTGCACGATTGAGACATGGCAGACATGCCAAAGCATTATGAGATCCTTCCTTTTCTCTTCAAAAATGACCGTGTTCCATGGCATAGGAGATGATATGTCGACTCTCTCAGCCTCATCTTCAGTTGAAGCCTCGTTCACCTCCTCTAGCTCCAAGACCTGAACAAATATTCATTTATGAATTAGATCACGAATATGTTTGTACAATCACCCGTTTCTGCAAAGCCACAATGCATACCAACTTGTTGGAAATAAGGTACGTACTAAAAGTACTAAAACAAGATGGCAGGGGAAACAAGAAGACAAGCAACTATCATGAGACTTAAACATCTGCTCATTTGGAATTAACATATCTTGCAACATAGTAAAAAGTTTCCTAGGAAACTACAGACTAATAGCACAAAAAGGAAGGGCACAAACAAATTAAAATTCTACCTGGCAAACAAGTAGCTGTTTCTGGTATTGTAGCTTCGCAACCCGTTCTTTCAGCTCAATAACGTAAGATTTAATACTTTGTATGTTGTCCTCAGTTGCCTGCTTAAACATTCTCTGCATTTTCTTCACATTGATGGAGCTCGATTGCTTCTTGGCAGACATGTTTTCCCTTAATGCAGAACCATAATTTTCATCAGCATTAGAGATCCTCTTTTTCCTGGGGGTTGAGTCTGCACCAGAAAAGACACCATTTCTTTCCGGGGTTCTGTTTTCAATATCATGTTCCATTACTTTGTGAGACGAACCCGTTGTAGAGCATGGTGATCGTATTAGATTTTGCATGTTAGCTGCATTGCTCAAGCTGAATGGAAGGCCCTTTTTCTTTTTGCTCTTTGACTCGGGAGTCTCCTCACAGGTTGGAAGGTTCATAACTAGTTTCTCTATGGATCTCTGGACGTTCTCAAGCTTCTCTTCAAGAACAGAGATATCACCTTCTTCAGAATGCAACCGTGCAATCTCTTCTCTTAAGGTAGCTTTATCTTTTACGCAAACCATGTCCGGAGTGAAACTTGCTGCATGCATAGCTTTGATTTCTGATAGCATCTTAGCAATCGTTTCAGCAGTATCATGATTTCCAATCCTCTGAGAAGCAACCTCCTTGTGAAGAAGCTCCAGTGCACGAGTTGCTTCTTCACCAAGTTGCCTTTGTCTTGTCTCCAGCTTTCTTATTTCAGTAACTAACATTACTGTAGAATTTACTGATTTTCCTCCTATGTTTTTCTCCCTGCGTTCCTTGAGTTTTGAATCACCTTTTTGAGAAAGGTCATTTTCAGTGCTAAAGGAGAGCCGCTTAACTGCATGGCAAGAAGGTCCATGATGGCCAGAAGCCTGCAGTAGATTAAATTTACAAAATTATGGAATAGGAGATAGAGATGACGAGAAATGCAGATTAGATATCCTGTATGAGATAGATATGGATACAGTGTAACTGTCAGTTTTTAATCAGTTGAAGGGGGAGGGGGTTGGAGAGAGAACGTAGGTGACCGTACCTTTTGTTCTTTGTGTGAGCTTTTTTCTAGCTCAAGTTGTGATTGTGCAAGGTCTCTTTGTCGCTTCAGCTCAGAAATTTCTCTTTCCATCTGCATACAAACACTAAGATCAGGATTTGTATTTCTTTTAAGAGGATGTCTCAGACCTTATATTTCAAGTAATCCTAATACCTGCTTAATCTTCATGTCCTTTTCCCTCAGCAAAGTTCTTACACTTGAGGATGCAGATGGCTCGGGGCTCCGGAGCTCTGCTTCCAGCCTAGCAACTTCCTCTTTAAGGTGCTTAACTAATTGCTTCTTCTCAACAACCTAAATGTGCAAATGGGATCATTATTAAATGATTTGAACCCTGGATGAGGTGGGACAGAACTATAATAGTTGCAATAAACGCAAATCCACATATGAGTTAGAGACTACAGCTACAATGAAGAACATGCCAGTTACAATGCTGCAAGCATAAATCAGTCAGAGAAGCTCAAAAACACTTGTACATTTAGATGACATGGTTTATAAAGTTTTATTGAGTGATCTCTTAGGGCATATAATGGGAGCCTAATTTATCCGTAACACTTGTAAACGCGAAATTAAGAATCAGATGCCACTAAATTAATTTGCTATTTATAAAATTGAGTCCACATCTTGTATTTTCTCCTTATTGCTAACCTACATAAAAAAAATCAATCCAATTAGCAATTTCTTAACTTGTTTCCTACGAAGATGCCTTAGAGATTCTACAAAGAACCAAAGTAAATAGGGAATGAACTCATGTTACCAGCTGAAAGATAGGGCCAGATTCGATATTACCAAAAAGTTAATGTGTAATGCAATTGCAAATGCATGAGAAGAGCAGTTTTTTTTTTTATCAATACCATGTTAACTTGGGCACTGTTTGTAACTTCCTTTGCACTTGTTGCAAATGAAAGTGTGTTTCTTGATTGCTCCACATGGCTCAAAGCAGGACTGATGGTGCATATAATTGCTGTTCGTGCATTTCCACCAAGCGATGTCTGCAATATTCTTGTGAGTTTTGAATCTCGGTAAGGAATGTGACCGCTTCTCTTTCCACTACTGCAACATAAGAATAGAAAAAAAAAACATGATCATTAGTCCTTGGTTCCTAAAAGTATTTTCTGTATTACATACTTATCAGAAAGAGCAATAACTGGGCATCCAACAAGAGTCATCGTCGATACAGCAGAATTATTATTATTATTATTACTATTATAGGTTAATGTAAGGAGCAAGAAATTCCTGTTTCATAGTTCTTCATTGATATATTTGGGGTATCAGATTGGGTACAGCTAATGCACATTTTATGTAGAGAGCAGAAAATCAAGTGTATACAAGTTGAACATCTCTTAAAGTTTTCTGGTGCAACTTTTCGAAGCAAAATATATAACTACACATGATACTCATGATTCTTGCAGACCTTAGCTTCCTGATTACAGTTGTCAATGTCAGTAGGCTTCTATTAATATGACTCCCTTCCTTCAACCTTGTACCATCTGTATTTGCTTGAGTGGCACGCTCACTTCCCGCAAGATCCACAAGATTCTGTAGTAGTATACCGGTCATTGTTAAATTATCTAATAATCTTTAACAATGAATGATACAGAGTGAGGTGAAGTTACACATACCAGACTGGCTAGAAATGATTTCACACATCCTGAGTCTTCGCGAAGACTGCTTTCAATTGTCTGAAACCAAAAAGGTTTAAGAAAATGAGCAGAAGACTTAGATGTATAAACAGTTAGTCACTTCTAATATTCATAGTACTTCACATGATCTATTAACAAGGAAACTCAAATTATATGTAAACAGAGAACAAAACAACAGGTCTTTTACATGGTTAAGCTATTTAAGAGTATTGTTCCTCTTCAATTGAATAGTTTTAAATGAGCACCCATGATTAGCAATGATCCCAGTTATGCTACTGATTTATCACATATAGTGCCATGCAATGATGCAAATATAAAAAGATTAGTTTATTGCTAGTGACTTTGAAAAGAAAAATCAACGGGATGTGTAAAATTTCCAAAATAAAAAACTAGGAAGTTCGAAGTTTGGGTAAACAATCTTAGTAAATATAGCAAGAGCATGTGTATGTTGTGCAACATACACATGTTTCCGGGTTCCGATGGCTCTAGCAAGAGAAGTTCAGCTGGCTGTAAGGAAACTAAAAAAACATACCAGCCTGATTATCTGATGTGACCTTGAACTTCTATCATTCAGAGAGGTTTCGCCGATCTGCCTTTGTGCTGCAATCAAAGTAACTTGTAAAATTTGATGCATACACTCTATAATCAATTTATCATACACTAGTTTAATCAATGTAATCAAGAACCAGGGAAATAAACATGAGAAGATTATAAAAAACAAATACTCAAAGTACTTATTGCTCTGGACCACCTTCACAAATGCTTATCAGGTGCCTCAAATGCTGATCATCCTTAACAACCTCTTCAATCAACTTATCCACAACGGTTCCTCTCTGCACGATTAAATAAACATTAGAATACACAAAATCTGTTGAATATAATATTCCCATTGGCAACAAGATACCTCTGGGTCATCCAGCAGGCGGAGGGGCCCAGATTCCCGGTTCAGTAGATCCACAACAGTTTCATTATAAATCTCCAAGGCAGAGAACTTGAGCAGAAATTCTCTCTCAGGAGTCTGTCAGAGAACAAAACTGAGGTTCAGGAATATAAGAATATTCATTAGCTAGAAAATTAAATTAAAAATGGTCTCATCTTACAAGTTTAATGTACTTGTAAATGTCTTCTACCGCATCTTCTGCCACACCCCTCATTGTGAATGTCTTCCCACTACTAGTCTGCCCATATGCAAAGATTGTTGCTGTGGGAGAAACATTAAAAACCAATAAGAAAGAAACCACCATTTACAGAAAAAAAATAAAAATCCACGAATCATTTACCATTAATTCCACCGAGAGCTGACAAAGCAACATCTCTGGCACCTTCTTCATAAACCTTTCGCGTGGGACAAGTCGGATCAAAAACCTTATCTGGCAAGAAATATTTTCAGTTTCAGATATTACATATGATAGCCAAAATCTCCTATAAATTGCTTTGGTTAGTAAGTGTACCAAATGTGTATGAACCCCCATGTCTCTCGTGATATAGATTCTTCGAAACAATGGTAGTGTGGTCGTTGATATCCCACGCAACCAGATCATACGCAGCTATCTCTTTCGAGCTCAGTGGCCTCATCCGCACAGTCACTAAAATATTTTCCTCCCGGACTTTCGGACCGCCGGGAGTACATGCCGGGGACCTCTTGATCTTAGACGATGGTGTCACTATTGTCATCTTCAGCAAACAGATACTTTCTTGGCAGAATCTAAAATTTAGAAAGAATTATCAAAAAAAATTTACTTTTCACAAGAAACCTAATTTCCACGTTCAATAACAAATCCAACGAATTCCAAATTCTCAAAAATTGCACTTTGTTGAGCAACACAAATTTTATAACATGTTTTAAAGATTCTACTGCAAAGGAAAAATGAATGCTAAAAATGCATAATTTCCCCCAATCAAAGGGCAATAATCTATAATCATCAGCAAGATGGTTCAGAAATGTAAAAAAATGATGAAAGAGACAACGATTTAAGAGATTATTGACTTACATCTGAGAGGAACCCAAAGAATTCCGATCGGAACCATCAACCAGAAGATTTTGCCCAGGATTTCAAGAGTATGAAATGCAAGGATTCTAGAAGTGGTGGTTGGATTCTTTCTTTTTCCGCTTTGTTGAAAGATTATTTTGAAGCACGAACTCCAGTTTTCAGGTGAAAAAATGGAATTGGGCAAAAATGGAAAACGGAGAGAGCTCCTGAGAATGTATAGTTGAATTTCAAAAAATTACAAAATGTGAATTTTATATAACGGCTAGTATTGAAGTAGACTCCAATAACTACTTTTCACCGTGTCCTTATCACCGCTCCGCGCCCATCACAAAGCTTATTTAAAAATGATTATTCAAAAAAGTATGTCCAACTTTGACTATTGTAACTTCAATTTTGTTTTTAACTTTATAGCACCACTTCCGCCTTCAGAGCCAGCCATACTCGGGTTGCAGATTAGATCGAATGCGGGCTAATCAATTTATAATTTTATCGGGCTATAAATTTACAACTATAATCCTTTAAATTTAATGGACTATTCAAACCAGCCCATGATTTGCTAACTACATTATTTTGGTAGTATGATATTTCTCGCTAGTCTTATATTAAATCTTTTATATACTTGAAAACATGATTTTTGGGTATCAAAGTGGAGATTATTGAGGTAGATACTAAAAACATGTTTCGAATGGCTTGTGAGTATACAATCTTATTTCTCATTTTAATGAAAATAAATTTTTTTTGTTACATTATGATTTTTTCTTAAAATTATTTAGGAAAAAAAAAAGTCCACGTATTATGTATTGTAGTAGGATAAATGGTGACACATTGTAGTAGTATAAATAGCGATCGTGTCATGAATAAAAGTTCTTTTACCCAGAAATAAATTAATATTCAAAATCTAGTTGGAAAAGTGACTACCAATCATGAAATGTTGAAGTGTCAAGTCTAAGCCGCATAGTCTTGATTGACGAATGGAACTAGTGTTGTATATCACTTAAAGGGCACGGTGATATAAAAAATTTTCTTGTTGATTACTAAAAGATGAGATCCAAAATATATTTATTTCTAAATTAATGTATATAACATTGAGTATAGGTTCTTAATTTTCCATATAAATATGTGGGAATTTTCCGTAACCCAAATCAATTTTGAGAGCTTATATAGTTATTACTAATTAGAGGTTCTAAGATTGTTACTTATAATAGTTTTCAGAAAAAAGTGTGTTGATTAATCTCCTTGAGGCGCTTGATAATCAGATTTTATCATATGGAAAAGTAAATTTTTTCAATTGGAATTTATTTCAATACAATAAATACTTATCTTGAAATAGAAAAAATTCTTGATAAAATAAGTTAGTTAAATTAAACCAACAACAAGTTTAATTAATTAACAAATAATGTATCTCAAACATGCGGAAATAATTATAAATGCTGTCAAATTATTTGTGATTCGACACTGAGTTGGGAGATCAATATGAAGCTCGATAGGTGACAATTGACATAATATATTAGAGCTAAGATTATATTAGAGCTAAGATTTAACTCGACGTATAAGCCCAAGCTCACGTCCCTTTGGTCCGTAACTTAGCCCGATTAGCAAAATATTCAACCAAGCTTATTTTTTATGTGAACTCGATCAGAACTACTCTCGAAACAGTAAAATAGTACAATCAAAAAAGCACAAACCTAGTATAAAAAAATCGAAAATATATGTTGGTAATTCTTTCATAGCAATTAAGATCCTAGAGTACAATAGGATTTTCAAATTTCTAACGCTTAAAATTCCCTAGATATTACTACCAATTTGAGTTATCTTTCTATGACTGCTGAAATTCAACTTATTTAAGTAGTATTAATATGAAATTCAACTTATCTAAGTACTATTAATGTTTATCGTCCTTCCATTTTCTTCAATTAGTTTAATTACACCCACCAACTTCCGGTAGTCTGTAATCCGATAATATTGACACAAAAATAATATGACGCCTATAAGATTATCCTAAAATGAATTAATTTCAATTATTTAATTGATTATCCTAAAATGAATTAATTTCAATTATTTAATTTAAGTTTTTTTGTTAATTTTCAAACTTTTCAAAATAAATTAAATAATTACCTTTTCGCAATGTATGCTATAATATATTTTGATTTATTACTTAAAAGTATACTCTTTACTTTATAGTATTTTATTTTACTTTAGTTAAGAAAAATGTAATATCAATTTGAATTTAAATACTCTCTCTGGTCGTTATTAGGCATCCCGATTTACTATTTTAGTTCGTCCGTTATTAGGAGTCCCGATTCACTTTTACTATAAATTTAAACCACATATTCTACAAACTCATGCCATTCACATTTTATCATAAAACTACTAATATATTAAAATAACCCCGCATTCCACTTTCTTTTTGCACCCATTTTCCTTTAAATTTTTTATTACTCGTGCCGATCTCAAATTTGACTCCTAATAACGGATAATAATTATTAATAGAAATATTAATTTAAAAAATTAAGGAGTAACACTATATAAGGCCGAATAGCCCAACGGATTATTTCAAATTTCAAACCATGGAAATATAGGGCTATATAAGAGTATATGTATCGTTCCTCGCAATCTTGCTTCCGAAGTTAAAACCAAAAGGGTAAAAAAATCCCTCTTTCAGTTTCAACTTCAATTGAACTCCAATGACTACCGAAATTCTCCAAATCGGAGGCGTCGACGACGACGACGACGAAATCACCATCATCCACTCGACGCCGCCGTCCTTCAAGTCCGACACCCCTAAAATCACCATCGATCTCGACGATGACGTCGAATCCCCCGCCTCCCCCTCCTCCAATCAAGGCGAACCGTCCGACTCGAATCGCGGCGACGACGACGTCGTACTCCGCTACTCCTTCGCGTGCGAAATCTGCGCCTGCGATAAGCCAATCAGCGACTCGTTTCAAATCCTCGGCTGCGACCACTGCTGCTGCACGCAATGCGTCTCCAATTACGTGGCGGAGAGGCTGCAGGAGAGCATCACAGAGATCGGGTGCCCCGTCTCCGGCTGCGCGGGATTCCTGGAGCCGCAGCACTGCCGCACGATTCTGCCGCGAGAGGTCTTCGATCGGTGGGGAGACGCGCTGTGCGAGGCGCTGATTTTGGGGGCGGAGAGGTTTTACTGTCCGTTCGAGGAGTGCTCCGCTCTGCTGATTGACGATGGGAGTGAGATTGTGGTGCAGTCGGAGTGCCCCGAGTGCCGGCGGCTCTTCTGTGCGCCGTGCAAGGCGGCGTGGCATGCTGGTATCGAATGCGAGGAGTTTCAGAGGCTCAGCAAGGATGGGAGGAGCAATAATTAGTGGATTCGGTGCAGAACTTATGTCATCAAATCTCAAGGTTTCTACTTTCTCAAGCTTGCGATTTTTTCATAGTCCCTCAATCTCATTTCATGATATGTCCATGTTGTTTTTTTAGTTTTTAGTTTGTGATATCTATACGTCCACTTTTGATATTTGAAAATAAATTATCTTTCCTTTCTACTTATTAAAACACCCAAACACTCGTTTAAGATGTCCAAATCTTGAGTGGGATGGAGATATTACATGCATAACTTAATTTAATACTACCCGTCATTAGTTGATACATCATATATTTTGATCCGACCTGAGTTTTGGAAAATGTAATCTAATATGACCAAAAGTTAATGGAATGTAAGTTCTATTTTTATACTTTATAATAAAATGTTATTGAAAATGAACTAGTGAAATATAACGAAGAAAAAAGTGTGTAATGTATAAACTAAAAAGATACTCCCTCTGTTCCATTTTAGGAGTCCCGATTTACCATTTTTGAGTGCTCCACTTTAGGAGTCCCGGTTGAAATATTCCATAAATGGTATTAGGACCCACGTTCCACTAACCTTTTTTCACTCACATTTTATTATAAAACTAATATAAAAAAGTAGGACCCACATTCTACTATCTTTTTCACCAACTTTCCTTTACATTTCTTAAAACTCGTGGCGAACTCAATCGGGACTCCTAAAGTGGAACGGAGGGAGCAATAAAGTACTCCAGAGAGGAAAAAGAGTTAAGATAGAGGAGAAAATAGAGAGAATAAAATAGGAGAGTTAAGATAGAGGAGAAAATAGAGAGAATAAAATAGGAGAGAGGAAAAAGTTAGTGAGAAGAAAAATGTTGACTTTTACTAAAAAAAAGAAAAAAGGAAAATGATGTAGGCATATTTTTTTTAAGTAACAGTGACGTCTTAGGTGTAACATTAATATATTAATATTTAAATAGTCCTAAATAAAATATAAATGTGCATGAACATATATCCCTACTATTAATAAAATAAGACGAGACAAAAAAGAAAAGTAATTATAGTATTAATAGTGTATATGAGGTCCACCTCCTTAGAAAGAAAAAGTTATAAAAAATTAGAAGGGGCTATTTTTATGGAATGGAGTGGTACATATTATTCATTTAGAAATTATGAATAATGGTGTGTATGAATTTAAATGATAATAATTGTATTATTTTTCTTGTTATAAATAGTTGATTTTGAGAGATGTCTAAGTACTCCTCTTTAGGTTCATAATATTCTTATGAATGTTATAGCAATCATATTTACTTGTGTAAATGATATGACTTTTTAAAATACATAAAACATATTGTTCTACAGTTTCTAGTGTCGTATCATATGTCTAGGTTCTCTGAATGATTGGGACCCCCCTCAGGGCCTCATGCCCTCTTAATCCGCCATGGTATCAATATTGCTCTCCAACCACCGGTGTTCGTCGATTTAGTTTCTCAAGACTGGTTTATATAAGTGTTGGTCTCTCTTACTACAAAATTGAAGTAATATTCTTATGTTTGATATTTTTAGGTGTGGAACCAGTTTTTGCTACAATTTTGGAGCTAAGATGGACTTACATTTTCACAACTGTATCCATGGTTTTAATTGTGCTTCCTGCTATATATGTTGATAACCTTTTTTCCATTATGTTGATAGGTTAAGGTATAGGTTATGCCTACCATTGTTGCTCCAAACATGTAATTAGATTGTGATTAGATGAATCACTTTGAATTACTTTTCATTCAATGTTTTTGTTATAATATTAGGTATGAATGATGAAATTTTATTTGAAGGTGCATCTTCCTTAGTAATTGTATAGTCTTTCCTGATGCCTCTTTAATTTAGGGTAAGATGGATAATGTGAGTGATTAATTATCAGATTCGATTTGTTTAGACAATAATTTGATTATGGACTTTTAGAAAATGAACATATAGTAGGATCCTAGAATTGAAGAAGGTAACTCGAGGATAAGTGTTTAGATAATCGAGAGTTCATAATTGTTTAACATGTTTAGTAGTGTTATTAGTTGGATTTAGTATCCTAGTCCCTTCATTTTTGCACATGAAGCATTCAACTGCGTGTCTAAGGATTGTTAGGAGCAATGATTTTCTTTTATATTTAATCTTCATGATTTTGCGGTTTTTATTTTTTGAATTCAACCTTCTTTATCAAGTAAAAATCTTCTATTACTCGTAATTCATTTCGTTAATTATTAATCAAACTCTATCTTCGTGTGGATAGACACTCTAAATACTACTCTCTGTCTCTGAAAAGTATGATCTCTTTCCTTTTTTAGTCTGTCCCTGAAAAGAGGGAATTTTTTTTTTTTGAAATGGCAAGTTAAGTTAAGTTGCCTATGTATCTCTAATTTTATTGAGGAATCAAAGCCCACGTAATGCAACAATTCGTAAGAGTAGCACTTGAAACGCACAAATGAGAAATTGGAGATAAAGAGAGAATTGTGGAAAAGAGAATTTCTTATTAATACAAGAATGAGATGAGTGGAAGGATAGATCGAGGTATTTATAGATAAGAATTAGGGAAGGGGAATTCATTTAATTTGAATTGAAAATTTGAATTAACATTTTTTGAAAATCTTCAGGCGCATGATTTTATTGAAACTAGTGGTTTTGACCCAAAAACAGGCGGTTTCAGTCATAAACTATCTGTGACACTTGACACATCGCGTTTGATGCTGGAATCGTGAAATCGCGGATGAATCGGCGGTTCCATCATGATTCTAGTTCCATTACTTCCAAACCTTAATCGACCTGGAGCATCTCTTTGAGGAATTTTGCAATACCCAACGTAGTTAGGTAGAACAACATCTTTTGTTGCCAACGTTTGAATTCTGAGCCATTAAACTTTTCGAGCTTCTCAGCTTGAGCCATGACCCTTGAGATCGAAATAGCTGCCAACAATGAGGTGTTAGCGAATGCAGAAGAAGATCCAATGTTGTTGATATTGTTCTCTTCAGCTACGATCGACAAGATTTCAGCAAGAGTATATTACCTCGTCTTGCGATTGTATGAGATTAAGTAGCCTTTACACGGAAAAACTCTTGTTATTACAAAAGAACCAAAACTAGAAGGTAAATATAACAAAGTAAATACAATGAAAGTAACAAGAAAACAAACTATTGTCTTCTTCAAGTCGAGTCGAGGTATCCCTCTCTCTGCAAGACGAGATACGTCTGGCCAGTGCTCACGGATTGGCACAACGTCCCCGAAGATGAAATGACTTTCCTCCTACCGAATTAAAGCACCTCAAACTCGTAGGCACCGGAGAACTTGAATTGAAGGCGAGAACCGAGCAATGCAATGCTCCTAAGTACGAACTAGAATACTTGAGAGTTGGAGAGAAGAGAGAATGATCTGTTAGTGTGTTCTCATCTCCCAAAACTCCACCTATTTATAGGATTGGGGTGCCTACATGAAGAGTCTTGGCATTAAGGCACCTCATAATGCCTTTGGAGTTCACCTTAAGATGAAAGGCCAAAGGACTTAGGAAAATGAAAGGCTAAAGCCTTTTCCAATTTCCCCACATTTTTCCTACAATCCTCCATATTGGTTAAAGCGCTGCAATCTCATACCAACACCAGACACAAATGCATGTATACAGACTCTTTGTCAAATTTTCGAGAAACGATACTGTATTTGGAGATGTAATTTGTGATTTTGAACCTTCTATAGTCAACACTATCAGAGACATACCGGTGGGCTAGTGGATGCGATGCCTTGAACTATTCCTTCTTGGTGTATACCTAGTCAATAGTATCAACACAATATTGTCTCAACTCCATCAGTTCTCACGTATGTATCCATTTCAGTTGTGGAATGGGTCATGTAGCCACCACGATTCCACTTACTTCTCATATGTGGCTGCAGCTTTTTCTGAAATTAGATGTCCCAAGCACTCCTCTTCCTCCTTCTCCCCCGTAATCCCCTTCTCCCCTCTCCCCTCAATCCGCACCCCCAAATTCCCCCTCCTCTCCACACTCTCAGCTTCTCGAAAGCCCCAATTCCGCCTCCATGCCTCAATGATCGAGAAGGAGATCCCCGCCGCCGAGTGCCCTGCCACTTTCCTCCGCGGAATCTAGTCAGGCGCCTCCAATTCCCCCGATTCCGTCCACGGCAGGTTCGAGAGGATGATCAGGGAGGCGCAGGACAGCGTGTGCGCCGCGATCGAGGCCGGAGGTAGCGTGTGCGCCGCGATCGAGGCCGGAGGTAGTATCTGCCGGACTGCCGGACGAAGAGAGTGAGTTTTGATGGAGGGGAAGAGGAAAGAAGAAGATAAAGATGAGAGGAAGGAAGAATATGAAATTGAAGTGTAAAAATAATTAGGAAATTAATTAGGGAATAAAAATTCAGAATTAAAAATTTAATTTGGTCAAAATCGGAATTAAATCTGTTGATCGTTAGTTTTTAATGGAAATATTGACGGAGGACCAAAATGATCAAATTTCCATATGTTTAGGACCACAAAATCCAAAAGATAAAGTTTAGGACCAAAAACGTAAAATGACCATACGTTCAGGATCAATTTTGGCCTTTACTAAAATACCAAAACATAAAAGGAAAGGATTTACGAGTTATAATCAGTGTTATTAACTAAAATTTGTCAATTCAATAATTTAATATGGGTATGATAAATATTGGTATATCAATTCAATGTAAAACTCATGGATTAACTTAAAAGTTAAGAGTTAAAAATTTATAATCCAAATAAATCACAATTTGAGTATGTCTAAATAATTTGTAATCCAGTAAAGTTGACCTAAAAATAACAAGAACCTCTTGATATTGCCCCGAAATAGTTAAATCACATTATTCAATTTTAATTAGTTTTCAAACATTTAAAAATTTTATAAAAAATTGTACTTGTTATCTTTATGAATTACTCCACGTACTACCTTTATTCATAAAAAATAGACTAGTTTTATCATTTTTGGTCGTCCACCAATATTAGACCATTTTTTTAATATGGAAAGTTTTAAATATTTAATTATTACTAATAATGTGGACTCCACAAACCACAATACACCAAAACTACTTGTCTATCCAACTTACCAATTTCACATTAAAACTTGTGTCATATCCAACTATGTTTATTTCTGATGGAAATGTTAGTATAAGGTAGGTCCTACTTTTAGTTTTAGTTTTATATCGATTTGTGAGTGAAATAAAATTAGTAGAGTGTGAAGTCCATAACCAAAAGTAATAAAAAAGCAAATGAGACATTTATTGATGAATGAATGAAAATGACAAATTGAGACACTTATTAGTGGACGGATTGAGTATAAACCTTTCCATGCCTAAATAGTCCATTCAAAACACGAAAATACTACTCTCTCCGTCCCACTGAAGATAGTCCACTTTCTTTTTTATTTGTCTCAACCTAGATTATCGATTACAAAAATTGAAAACATCTTTATCTCTACTTTATTTATTTATTTCTTATATCTCTTACTCCTACTTTACTCTCTTACTATCTCTATTTTATTTAGATACTTCGAATAGCCCACGACGAATAGCCCGAAGACAAGTCTAGCTTTCCTCCGTATTGCCCTAGCCATATGTATCGGTCAATATACGCTTCATTTATATACACAATATTCCTTCCTAATTTGAATCTAAAGGTTAAATCTTGAACAGTCACTTCCTACTTCAATTTACACCAACTACGCTATGGCGACTGAAATCCTCCAAATCGGAGACGTCGACGACGACGACGACGAAATCACCATCATTTACTCGACGCCGCCGTCATTAACCAAGTCCGGCGCCACGAAATCCGACACTATCTCCGTCGAAACCTACCACCCCACCCCCAAAATCACCATCGATCTCGACGACGTCGTCGAAGTCCCCGCCTCCTCCTTCACCAAGCGCAAAACCAGCCGCTTCTACAGAGGCGAATCGTCCAACTCCAAGCCCCGCCTCTCCTTCGACTGCGAAATCTGCGCCTGCGACAAGCCGATCAGCGACTCCTTCCAGATCCACGGCTGCAGCCACCGCTACTGCACGCAATGCGTCTCCAATTACGTCGCGGCGCGCCTGCAGGAGAGCATCAAACCGATCGGGTGCCCCGTCCCCGGCTGCGCGGGATTTCTGGAGCCGCAGCACTGCCGCACGATTCTGCCGAGGGAGGTCTTCGATCGGTGGGGAGACGCGCTGTGCGAGGCGCTGATTTTGGGGGAGGAGAGGTTTTATTGTCCGTACAAGGAGTGCTCGGCTCTGCTGATTGCCGATGCGAGTGAGAATGTGGTGCAATGGAATGCCCTGAGTGCCGGCGGCTGTTCTGTGCGCCGTGCAAGGCTGCGTGGCACGCCGGCATCAAATGCTATGAATTTCAGATGCTGAAGAAGGATGAGAGAAGCAATGAGGATTTGAAGCTTATCAAACTTGCAAAGGATAGTAAGTGGACTCGGTGCCCTAATTGCCGAATTTACGTCTCCAAATCTCTAGGTTGCCATAATATACGCTGCAGGTTTACCTTTTATCTTCTCCCAACCTTCCAATCCTCCATACATATTTTATGTAAGTTTGTGTGTCCAAACTTGGTTGTTAACTAATTACTCCCTCCGTATGCGAAATATTGTCAAAGTTTGACTCGACGTAGATTTTATGAAATATGAAGAAAAAATGAGTGAAAAACGTTAGTGGAATATATGTCCCACATATATTGGTTTTAAAATAGAATGTGAGTGTAATGGATAGTTGAAAGTAGGGTCTATTTACCAAAAATGGAAAAAAATTAGAGTGGACAACTTTTCTTGAAGGGACTGAAATGGTAAAACTGTACAACATTTCAAGGAGAGAGTACTAAAACTTGAAAACCTTTTTCCCTGTTAACCTATCCAAATGGAATAACACAAGTCCCTTCCGTCTTCAGTTTGGTAATATGGCATTATATAATACTCTCTCCGTCATAAAAAAATTGACAAATTTGTAAATGACACAGGTTTTAAGGTTGCAATGAGTAAAGTAAAAGATAGATGAAAAAAAGTAAATTGAGAGGGAAAAAGTTTTGAAAGAAATGTTAGTGGATTATGAGGTCAACATTAATTAGTGATGTTTAATTGATTTACAACTTTCTATATTTAGATTTGATCTAATTTCAGGATGATCCAAAATGGTATAACTAGTCTATATTTTTGAACACGGATGGAGTATAATCTCATGGTATGAATCCATGTGATACTTAATTTAATGTAGTATTAGTATTGTCTCCAACCCATATACTTCTTTCGTCCCAATTAAATGAGCCGTATTCCTTTTTTGGATTGTCCCAACTAAGTTGAGTGATTTCATTTTTTTAAACAAAAAAAAATATTCAATCACTCCTATGTTTAATAACCTACTTTATTCCTCTTTCCTACTTTTCAACACAACTACTTAATCTTTGTGTCTAAAAATTTTGGCTCAACTTAGCTTGGACAGAGGGAGTACCCCTTTTGTTTCTTTATACTCGAGAGTAGACATGACATAATTCATTACTGTTTTATATAACTCTTGGTGTATCTTATTACAAAGTTAAGGTGATGTTGTTATGTTTTTATTTTAAGGTGTGGAATTAGTTTTTGCTATGAGTGCGGAGCTAAGGGAGTAGGTTATCTCGCTCACCCCTGCAGAATACGGTATTAGTTGCGCTTTCCAGATCTTCCAATATTATTGCTCCAAACATGTAATTAGGGTATTTGATTGGAGTTGTGACTAAACATGTAATTAGACCATTTGATTGGAGTTGTCGCTTTCGATTATATTTCATTCAATGTTTTTGTTGTTATCTTGGGTATGAATGATGAAATTATATTTGAAGATGATCTTGTTTGATAATTGTGCAGTCTTTCCTAACGACTGTTTGATACAGTCGTATGTCCCCGAAAAATGTCTCATTTTTCTTTCCTAACGACTGTTTGATACAGTCTTAGAGCACTCCCAATGGAGCTCGACATCATCACTGCCGCCTTGGCGGCATACCAACGGGAGGAGTTCAAACCGTTCAAGTACCTTGATTGTTAGCAGGAGGGGCGCCTACATCCGAAGTATAGGGGCGGCATAGTAGCATCCTCCTCCAGCTCCTCCAGCAAACGGTCCAGGTCGGTTGTCCTATCCGACGGTGCCTCCGATGATGTAGCCCCGACGCTGGCCCGAGCAGTTCCCGCCCGCAAGAAAGGAAGAAGGCGGCGACCAACCGCCCCCGCCCCCGCCCCCGCTCCCTTTGTGCCTCCTCCACCCCCGAACAACACGTTGTGGGCCATCTTGAGTCAACTCTATATGAACTATATGTCTCGGATGACTCCGGATCAACTTGCAACACATGAGCAAATGATCCGGGGTCTCAAGAGGCAATTGGGGATAGAGGACTAGTCTTCCACGTGTGTAATTTTTAATTTATAGGATTTTAATTATGCATTTTTTATTTTCTAGGATTTTAATTATGTATTTTTATTTTTTAGTATTTTAATTATGTAACTTTTATATTTTAGGATTTTAATTATGTAATTTTTATTTTTTAATGTATTTTTATAATGTTGAAATGTTTTTAATAATTGGAGTATTTAAATTGAATAATAGAATGGTGGGACCCTTGAGCTTGTCCTTAGCTAAGAGCACGGATGTGGGTGTTGTGCTCTTAGCTAAGGACAGTAAAAGTGGGTCCGGGCCCACCTCCGTGCTCTTAGCTAAGAGCACGGATAGGGATGCTCTAACTCTTACTACCTCCGTCCCCCAAAATTTGCTACACTTTGACCCGATACGGGTTTTAAGAAATGTAATGGAAAGTGAGTTGAAAAAGTTGGTGGGATGTGGGTCCTACTTTTAAAGTATTAGTTTTATAATAAAATGTGAGTAGGAATGAGTTAGTGGAATATGAGGTCCACTACCAAAAATGGTAAAAGTGAAGTGTATCAAATTTTAAGGGACAGACTAAAATAGTAAACTGTATCAAATTTTCAGGGACGGAGGTAGTATAATTATGCATTGAAACTCGGGCTCAACTCAAAAGTGCATATTCTTGTGGAACAACCGGAGTACTATAATAGGGAGGGAGTATGACTTGAAAGGAAAGAAACATCTAAACGGTCTCTTTCTATATACACTAGTATTAATTTATGTACTATGTATGAAATATAAGAATTTCAAATAATGAATACAAAATATAATAAATATATAGAGTATAAAATAAGAATTCAAAGCAATGAGAAGATTTAAAAAAAATAGAAATGTATTTATCTTGTCTGACTCTAAATGAAGAATTTAATACTCCCTAATAGGGGTGTCGAAACGGGTAATCCCGAACCCGACCCGATACCCAGCGGATATCGCGAAACGGGACAGGGTCGGGTATAAATATTTTGAGTTTTGCGGGTATCGAGTATACCCGGTACCCACTCGAGTAGTCCCGTTAGTCCCTAGATACCCGATATGTATATAAGTATTTTATAATTTTGTATTTATTTTAATACTGGGCAACTCAACGTAATTCTAAGTCGTTATTTATTTTTGAATTTAGATGTGAAATTGCAATTAGAAATAGACGAAGACAGAGAAAATATGGTTCCAAGCTTTCATCTCAATTCTCTATAAAATTAAATTAATAAAAATAAAGTTTTAAGTCAGCAAGTAGCGGGAGGTGATCCTCTCCGAGCAAGTAGTGTAGTACTAAAAAAAATCATCCGAAAATATTACTCCAAAACAAGTTTACATACAGATTGTAATGTTGATTCTGTCATTCTGATAACTCGTCGCTTACATGACGACAATCAAATTAGGAGTAGAAGTGTGCAAATCACATTTGAAATATATAAATAAAAATAATAAAAGAAGATATATATATATATATATATATATATATATATATATATATATATATATATATATATATATATATAGGGATGTACTAATATGCTAACTAATTTTAAAGTGCTAACGTACATCCAATCACGTGCTGCCACGTGGCACGAAAAATGCAATATTATATATAGAAAAATGCAATATGAATTTCGACAGATTGCATTTTTGTTATATGAAGATTGCATTTTTTATTGTTGAGTTTTGCATTTTCGATATTGACTGTTTAATTTGCATTTTATATCTATACGGATTGCATTTATATATGTGAAAATGCAAAACTTAACAATATAAAATGCAATTTATATGAAAATGCAAAACTTAACAATAAAAAATGCAATTTTCCAATAACTAAGATGCAATCTGCGGAAATGCATGAACAACTTCACAAATGTGAATTGCATTTTTATATATACAATATTGCATTTTTCGTGCCACATGGCAGCACGTGGTTGGATGTACGTTAGCACTCTAATTAAGGATGCGCCCTAATGCTCCCTATATATATATATATAGGGATGTGTTAAAATGACAACACTTATTATAATGACACCATACCACCATTTTAGATCGTTGGATCAAGAAATCGTGTGATTATTAAGCTGCCATGTGGCAGCTGATTATAATTATGTTGAACCCATTAAAAATGCTGAGGGGTAAAAGAGGAAATCCCTATTCTTATGTGATTCACACAAATCACGTTGATTTTCATTCCTTCTCATTCCAATTTCCATCCTTTTCTCATTCCAATTCCACGCTAGATTCAACCAAATTCACATGTATTTTCAATCCAGATTCTGTAGATTGAAATCGAGTTTCAATCCTAAATCCAATCTGATTTTGAATCCAGATTCAGCAATTCGATTTCTCCACAATTCGTTTTCTGCAATTGGATTTCAAATATGCAATTCTTCAATTTCACTCCTAATTTGAGAACTGAGAAACCTCCAGATCATGTTCTGTTCATAGGTTTCCACAATTCATTCCATAAATTCATACGGATATGGGCGACTCGATCATCAATTTTGATATGGATGTTTTTCCATAAGGTGAGCATCGACAATTTTTGCTGCAAAATAATGGTTAATTAATGGAAGATTTTGACGATGGATTTGTTGTGTGTTTTGACGATTATTGATCATTTTTGGAGGAGTATGTTTCTATTGATGTTCAATATCAGTTGATGAGTGTTGTTTGATTTTGGTTGATGAGTAGTTTTGATTTTGTTAGATTTGATTTTTTCGATGAGTACTTGTTTAGTAGAATATGTTTCTAGTTATGTTCAATATTGGTAGAAGAGTAATGTTCGATTTCATGAGGCGTAATGCAAAGCATTAATCTATGATTTTATGGCAATACTCTGTTTTTGTATTATGCATTTTGTATGTATTAACTGCTGTTTTATGTATCACATATTGCCATTCACCTAATTATATATTGCAGTCCGGCTCATGTATCCTCATTCTTGGGAAGAGTCTTTTGACAACAATCCCTGGGATTTCTATTTTATCGAAAAGTCGGTTGTTGTTGAAGTACATACACCAGCAATTGTGAAGACCAGAGGTTTGACAAGTGATTTTGCTAGCCGTTTGGTGTCCATCAAGGAAAACTATAAAGTTGAACAACAAATCATTACGTCGGTAAAAAAAAATGTGGAGAATTGGTTCACCGTGACTCTACGAACTGTAGCAAACGAAAGAGAAAACAGAACAACTAGTTCATTTTGTTTTACTTCAACCCTAATATATATATATAGGGGAGCATTAAGCTCCTTTTACCCCTTTAGATACTATTTCCTTCTTAATATCATCCATTAGATTGATAAAATGGATGGACTAGATTAAAAGGGGAAAATTGATCCCGTGTTGCATTATTAGGTTCATTCTGTGCATTATATGGGTATAATTGTAAAACAACAATGAATAAAAACGGAAAAAGCGAGAATTCAGCGTCATTTTCCATCTACTCACTCTCTCTCTCACTCCAACCGCCTCACTCCTCAAACCCACGATTAAATTTCGTTTCCTCTAATTCCCCCATTTCCAAACCCTAGCCGCTACTCCAAGCCACCGGAAATCAACACTACCGTCGATTTTCGCCGTTAAATCAAGCTTCTGCCGCCGTTTTACAGTCGAAACCTCACTCCCTTCGCGCGCGACCTTCCAGTTCAAGTCGACAGCAAGGTAGGGCTTTAATAATTCATTTTTTCGTAATACCCACTCTTAATCGCCTATTTTCACCGCCGACACACCACCTAATCATCGATTCAATGTTTTCTCCCAAATAGTTTCAGGTTTTTCGCATTTGTTTTGGTCGATTTTTTTGTAAATCGTAAAATTGTGTTATTTTGTGTTAGGTTTCTGTCCATTATTGAAGTTTGTAGTTAATAACTGGTTTACAATTGTGTATTGGGCGATTTTAGAGAGAAGATTGTATCCCGATTTGATTTTTGGTTTGTGTCACAGATCTAGGATGACGAAACGAGGAAGGCCCTTCAGATGCCAACCAACCCAGACTGCAGGTGAGCAATGTGGACAGCCTGTAATTGAGTGTATCTTGTATTTATTTGTGCATTATTTCATGCAATGTGTACATTATTGTATGAATTGTTGTGTATTATGTTTTTGTTTGAAGCTACATAAACCAGTTTGATAAAATGTTGTAAATGAGTGAATGTTGTTATCGTCGGTGCATTGTATGGTCCTATTTGTTCAGTATTGTAGGGAGTTGTTAACAAAATTTGTTATTGGTTTAATATTCATTTGTGCATAACTAGGTATACATTATGGATTTTTGTTGAGTGAATGTTATATTATGTCGTGCATTATTTGATGGAATGTATACATTATTGTAGGAAGTTCTGTGCATTAAGTTTTAGATTGAAGCTACATCCGTCTGTTTAATTCAGATGTTAAATGTACATTATGATTTTAATTTGTGCATTATTTGATGCTATATGTACATTATTGTAGGGACTGATATACATTATGAATTTAGTTTTAATTCAGATGCATTATTTGATTATCTTTGTACATTATACAGTTAGTGTTGTGCATTAATGCGATACATTAATTCATTGGTGAATTATTTGATTACCTTTGTACATTATACAGTTAGTGTTGTGCATTAATGCGATACATTACTGATTTTTGGACAGCAGCGAAGCTGCCAAGGTTGGATATTGACGAAGCAGTGGATGATCTTCTTGCAATTTCAATTGCCCAAATGTTCAGGGAGAGATTGGCTGAACAGCAAAGGGTCGAGGCTAGCTCGTCTCATGAAGACGCAGAGAAGAGGAAGCCGAGGGGAAAGAAAGTCGATCACCTCTACTGTCGACAAACCCCCACCGAGTTCATTGCCTGTATAAATTGCCTAACTCCACGGCAGAAGGAAGCCGTGAATGAACTGGATTGATCGTATGGATAATCATTGGAAATGCTATTTATATTACTTTTAGCACTATGTTTTTTTTGGATAACTAAATTTGGTAGGGAAAAAAATGACTTGTTGCCATTTCTGTTTTGATCCATACATAGTATGCGGAACTACTTGCTAACAGAAGCATATTTTGGTACTAGTATCTGATGTCGTAAACACAACATATATAATGGATGTAATGAACCGAGTAATGCACATAATAGCATTATTAATGCAAGGCTATTATTCGATAGTGCACATTAACAAAGTAATGGAATAATGGTATAAATAAAGGGAGTAATGCACAGAAAATCTTTATTAATGCAAGGCTATTATTCGATAGTGCACGTTAACAAAGTAATGGAATAATGGTATAAATAAAGGGAGTAATGCACAGAAAATCATTATTAATGCAAGGCTATTATTCGATAATGCACGTTAACAAAGTAATGAAATAATGGTATAAATAAAGGGGGGGTAATGCACAAAAAATCATTATTAATGCAAGGCTATTATTCGATAATGCACGTTAACTCCCGAAAAATGCAAATTTATTATGCATAAAATGTTCACAGTGCTAGAAATAATAAAACTAAGACAACGAAACAAATAATAAAACTGAATACAAGACGAAAACTAATTTTTTAGGTACAAAACACATCAAGCTTTCCTCTTGCCTTTACTAAGCTCTTTTTCCTTCGCCATCTCTTTAAGCATTGGACAGTTTCTAAAGTCGTGATGGCCCAACTCATCGCACGCCTTACAACGTCTAAGAGGCCTAATAGCCTCCTTTACAGCCTTTTCTCTCTTTGAAATCAGTCGGCTCGCGGAGCTGCTAGCATGACCCTTGGTCTTTACAACATTCGAAGGATGGACCTCTACTACTTCAGGCCTTGGCATTCCATAAAACTCTTCAATCATGCGCCTCTTTACAAAGGCCGACGTTGGAGGAGTTCCAGCTTGAAGAGAATTACAAAGTTCTTCCAAACCACCTACGAATGCACGAAGCACGTCAATGTCCGTTTCAAACCGTCGAATAAAACCGTAGAAAAGCGATATCCCTTGATTTGAAACAGTATAACGAACACTATACATAAATAAAAGCATATCAGAATTTATTTTCATTATATGATATCAACCATACATTACATATAAGAAAGAATGCATTATACACTGCTATTCGTACATTATATAAATCCAGAATTACAACATAACAGAGGCGAGAAAACAAAATAAACACTAAACCCTAATACATGAGACTTGTTGCCTAAGCACTAAACAAATTAACGACACATTCACGACGTCAATCTTCATACGTGTTATTTTGATCCCATACTACATCCTAGCCCCAACGATAAATAAACCCTAGGGGAAAGGATTTTAGTTGGGCCAAAAAATCAAACAATGCCATAGTTACCGTATAAAATTACAACAAAAACTGCTCTGAAACTTATACATTACAGTACATACATCGACCATTATTGATTCGAAAAATTACATTACACACATATATTTGTGCATTATTTTAGGAAGTTGAAACTACAAAATAGATTACATGATATCTAAACCCTAAAGGGAAAAATAAAACTACTGCCAAGGATTGAAAAAGAGTCATACTAAACAATACTGCTCAAATCAATTTTTTTTTAAGATTACAACCACGTTTAATACTCAAAACAATAACAAATTAAATACCTTCTTCCATTGTTGGCGAACAAGAACAAAACTCAAAAAAGGTCAAATTTGAGAGAAGTGATTCATGACTGGAAGAAGTGTCGTCTAAGAATTCTTGTAAAACTTGAGAGAAGTGATTCATGACTGAAAGAAGTGATGGCTAAGAATTCTTGTGAAACTTGAGAAAAGTGATTCACGACTAGGTTGAGATTGAGATGTATTGGAGAGAATATTCAACGGAGAAGAAAAGATTTCAGTTTGGAGAGAGAAGAAAGATCTCGTCTAATTCTATGAGAAACCGCTGTGATTTATTGAGAGAAAATCAAGGAAGTTTCCAAAACTAACTCTATTATGTATTCCTAAAAGGCCCTGGACGTTTTTTTTAAATATTTTAATTAATTCCAAGTGGCAATATTTTGGGCCATAAGATCTTGAAAATTGGTGGTGGAGATTGAGAAGGAAAAAGAACAAAAGATAGAAAAAGGATATGAATACATCCCTATATATATATATATATAAATATGTTCCGGGTCGGATATCCACGGTGTCGGGTGCGGGTACCCATTTCGACACCCCTACTCCCTAATGAATGAAACATTTCAAATTTGGCAAAATAAATATAAACCGTGCGATTAACATGGGACGGAGGGATTACAATTTTAATTTATGATTTAAGTGGAGTAAAATCAATAAAGTTAATAACAAAGAGAAGATTTGTGACTAATATTGATCAAAGAGTATGAGTTAATTAGAAAAAGATATTACAAATAAAGAAAATATGTGTGAGTAAAGATCAAAGAGTAAAAATCAGATAATTGGAATAAGAAATATACAATAATAGTATATTAGTAGATAGAGTCCTATTCTAATGCTTATAGCACCCTAACCCAAAATAAAGACTAAATCTCCACCCTTGGATTTTAAAATGAGTGGATGAGATTAAAGCTCACAAATCTCAATAAATAGTAAACAAAATATCAACAAAAGGGCAATATCGTCATTATGTTATCATATGATAATTTTCGTGAGTGTTTTTTTATATCAACATTGTGTATTACAAATATCAACAATATGACATTAGAATATCAACACAAGGACAAGAAAATAACAACACTTATTTATTGAGATTGGACATGCATAATATTGAGATTTTCCCTACAATATATTGAGATTTTTTGTTGCATTTGTTGATAAAAGCTGCTTATCAACATGTACGAAAATTGAAATATAATTTATCAAATTTCATCACCCGAACATCGTCGGAACATATGCAATTGAGATCTCGTTGGAATCCTTATTAAATTATCTTTAATTTGATATATTTTTTGCGAAAAAATAATTTAAATTGAGAGAGTTACGTAAATTTAAAGATTTGAGATGATTTTAAGGAGATAGAAAGTAGTTAGTTATAACTACTGCATATAGGATTTGACATTAATACCCTTTTAATTTAATTAATAATTATTTAAATTTAAAATATATTACACTTGCCATTATATCAACCACAAGATCTTCTAATCTAATAGTTAAAAATTGGGCTCAATTTTGGATTGATAATTAATTAGCAATTGATCACATCTCTTAGTAGATAAATAAAAAAATATTTTAATTAATTAAATGTAAATTGTGAAAAAAATATATTTATTAGAACACTTTAAAATATCTAATATAAATAGTGCAATCACATTTCAATGACATACTACAATGACATACTACAACACTATCAATACAAATTAATAAAAAAAAGAAAGAAATATTATCATTACGAAGACTTTTTAGAAATTGTGTAAATGAATTAAATGAAAATTAAAATAGACAAGATAGACGAATAAATTAGGAGAGATACGAAAGTAAAGTAAGTGATAGAATAAAGTAAGAGTGATCATTCGTTTTTTTGTAAAAAAAAAGAAGAGAAAATGACTCACTCAATTTAGTTATGACATCCCCAAAAGGAATACAACTCAACTTAGTTCGGACATATGTATTTTCACAAGTGTTCACTATGTACTTCACTCGGCCTTTTATAAGAAAGGGTGTTGGACGTAGTTTTGGAAATAATTTCCTTATTTAACCTAAATAAATGGAAGGCAAACTAAACTCTTTAGCACAATTCCAATTTTAACCAAAATATAAGGCCAATTAATATATAGATTTAATAACTTAATTAAAAAAAATAATTTGAAAAATATATATGAAGTACTTTCTCTGTTCCATAGTAGTGGAGGCGTTTTTTTCGGCACGCAATTTAAGAAAAAATTGTGTTAAGTGAGTTAAGTAAAGAAAGAGTAAAGTATGATTGAAAACGATAGAGTACTGAAAATTGAATAAAGTAAGAGAGAGTAAAATAAGTGATAAGAAATGTGTTGACTTTAACTAAAATGAAAAATAATTCCACTACTATGGAATATACCAAAATGACAAAATGACTATTCTACTATGGAACGGAGGGAGGGAGTATTATACTAATTCCAACAAATTAATAGCCCTAAATAAAACCTAACTTTTAAGACACAATAATACAACCATAATAATATACACCTAATTTAGGATTCGATTCAGTTAAAAAGAATGAATTATAATTTTCAAAAAACCAACAAAATAAAAACCCAAATAATAATTACTATAAACCCTACAAACCCTACGTAAAAGTTGCGCCTCCCTCTTCTCTCTATCTCTCTCGTTGCCTTGCCTCGCCACCTTGTTTTTTGAGGGCCTTATACTCGTTATGTCTGGCATTGAATATTCGGGTATTCACCTTATCAATATCTCAAGATCGGGTCGGCCCTCTCGTTGCCTTGCCTTGCCACCTCCCACTCTCTTCCGATCAACGCCGCCACGCCCACCTCCATGCTCGCCGGGTTTCCTTCCATCCCGCTTAACTGTCGGTTTGGCCGGCCATGGTGTCACCGGATGGCTCTTGCAGTGCCTGCACCGCCGCCGCTGCCTCCATCTCTTCCGCCACCGTCGCTATTGCCTTTACTTTCCGCCCGTGCATCTCCAGCGCCGACCTTGTCCCCGTTGGAAGTATCTTTGCGCCGACCTTATCCCCGTTGAAGTATTTTTTCTTGTTTCAGGATATGAAATTTAAAACTAATATTTTGTTATTCAAACTTTTAAAAATCGAAAGATTCTATACATTATTTTGGAAATTTGATAAGTTTGTCCCTTCGCTACAGCCTTAGCCGGATTCCAAGCAGAACCACCCCTTATGCTACAATCAGAAAATTAGAAAATTAGTCTACAATACCTAAATGAAGATTCAATTGATGGTAGTGCCCTATTTAAAAGTGTTTCAAAACTTCTTCAAGAAGCTAGCATTTTATCGGACTATTGTTTGTCTAATTGTTTTTTCCTTCAACAATTAACTAATTAATTATTTTCATATCCGTAAATATTTTGGAAGACTCAAAATAAAGTAGGGAAATAAAAGACACTCCATCTTTCTATCTTCCCTCCCAAAAGGACATTAAGGTCTTTTCACCCAACTGACCATTTATATCTATACATATATAAAAGACGAATTTTGGGCCATTTTGAATGATAATTTTGTGCAAAGGATGTAAATGCAATTAAGGAAAGCTGAGCTGTTATGGCTTTTGTAACTCCTACTAATTCATGCGATTATACATATATTAGATAAGATTAGATTTAGTTTAATAGTATAACGGTTACAAATGTTATCATTGTGAATATTTATAAGTTTTAAGCATTAAGCTTCTCACGTCCAACAATCACTATGGATTTAAATTGACATTTATTCTCCAAGAAGTTTTCAAATTGCCTTCATCATTATTGAACGTTTTTTTGAAAATGCCATGATCATGGTTAATTAGCTAAATAAATGAGAACTTTTCGTTTCTGTTTCAGTGATGAATGGCGCCTCACATCCAATCACTGTATATATATACAGGACTATGATTTACACATTACCCTAAAATTCATAGATATATTGAGCATGGAAACGAAATCCGACTCCAGCACATTGCCTGTTGCCTCTTCATCCTCCGCCACCATGGAACGACTGCATAGGAATTGACGGTGAATATCCTCCAAAGGTTTGCATACTGAAAAGCTATTGGAGAGTGCGCATAAAGTGTGTAGTACATGGTGGCGACTATGCAAGGATCCCACCAAGTAGCACGTCATTGTTATGGATATTTGACGTCCTGCTGCCACCAAGTGGGACGTCATTGTTATGGATATTTGACGTCCTGCTCTCCGCAATTTTTGGAATATTTGCCGTTGCGCTGCCCGCGAATATGACAACCTGTGTCAAAAAATTGAGAACATTGACTTTGTGCAGTAGATCGTAGCCAGAGAAAATATGTTGAGCTAAAGTTTGCCATTTTTGAAATGTATGGGTTGCTAAAATATGTAGCCGACTGGTAGAATTCTTCTATTTGCTCTGTTTGCTTATGCATTTTGTGTGTTTTGGTTTATTCTACTACCAAATCTGGATTAAACATGCCTTTTGTTATTACTCTTTAGAATTTTGAAATGCTAAGAAAAAAAATGCCTCCACTACTATGGACGAGAGAGTATTAGATATCTAATACTCCATTATAATCAACATTTATAAGCTTATTTTAATCAACATGTGTTTGTGGTTGATCTTTTTGCAATAGAGATCGAAAGCATTCTTATTGACGGGTGTTTTGTGTTCAAATTTTAGTTTGAAAACTTATTTAATTGTATGAGTTTTCATTTGTATTGTGAATTGTTATTATATACAAGTTTAGAACTTCTAATCATATTGTTTCTCATTTTAAAAATTATGGACTCATGTTTCAAATTAGTATAAGTAGAAAGTGAATTAAGTCGTGCATCGCACGGGGTGTGACACTAGTTTGTATAGAAGTGGAGATTTCAATATCCACTAACAAATTGAGTCATCATTATCTCAATATATAAAGGTCAATTTTGGTCCTAAATATATGATCAAAATACGAATTTGGTCCAAAACATTCACTTTTTGAAAAACAGGTCCATAACAAATGAAATCCTTGTCGGAGTGGTCCTTTTTTTACGGTTCCGTAAAAAAACTAACGGTCATTCCACTGTGCAATTAGCGTTGACCGTTAGTTTTTTGACGGAACCGTAAAAAATAGGACTACTTCGGCAACATTTTCATTTGTTATGGACCTGTTTTTCAAAAAGTGAATGTTTTGAGCCAAATTCGTGTGTTGGTCTTATATTTAGTACTCTCTCCGTTCCGCAGTAGCTGAGTCATTTTTTAATTGGGACATTTCATCATAGTAGATTCATTTCTCTATTTAGCAAAAAGTAACATTTTTTTTCTCTCATCTACTTTATTCACTCTTTTACCTTATTCTCTCTACTTTTCTCTCCTTCCTACTTTATTGTCTCTTCACTTAATATCTATTTCTTAATCTTCGTGATTCTACTACTATGGAATAAAGGATGTGATACAACTTTTGCAACTAATTAGCATCTTATACAACTTTTATTAGTAAGTGCTTATAACTAAAATTTGTCAATTAAGTACTTCCTCCGTCTCAATAACATATATGTGCACTTTCCATTTTCATGCGTTCTATAAAAATGAGCATTTCTATTTGTAGAAAGTTGTGCCCAACTGATTACTTATATATACGCCCTCCGTCCACGAATAGGAGTCCCGGTCGGCCATTTTCATCCGTCCGCCATTAGGAGTCCCGGTTTGACATTTTATCTTGGGAGTATAAAAAATGACCCCATTGTTCCCTTAATTTAGAAGCCGCAATTAATTTTAATCCACTTTGATTGCAATTTCTCACTCTCTCTTTTAATGTTAGATTTCATTATTCCAAAGAATAAAGCAAATAATAATATAAATGGGTCCCACATCCACTATCACACACTTTAATTATTACACTCAAACTTTTCTTAAAACCTGCACTCAACTCAACCGGGACTCCTATTCGCGAACGGAGGGATTATAAATTTATTTGCAACTTATATCACTATGACCCACAATTACAACTCGTTAAACACTAATATAATGTAGGTCTCATCATCCACTAGCACTGTTTTTAACTACTCTCTTCCTCATTTATTTTATTTTACCAATTATACATTAATTGTGTTGTCATTTAAATACGCATAATTTTTTTTTGGAATGAAGGAAGTAATTTAAATTTTGTGTAAGGTAAATGTGGGAATATCGATTCAATTTGAAACTCATGGATTAACTTTAATAGCTAGTGAATTTGATAGAGTTAAAAAAGTGAAAATTTATAGTCCAGAAAAAATTATAACTCGAATGTCTCTAAACTTAATAGTTTAATAAGATTGACCTAAATTTAATCCAAACCTCAAGACAACCCGAAATGAGTTAATTCACATTATTCAATTTTCAATTTTAATTAGTTTCTAAACATCTAAAATTTAGTCGAATAATCCTTTTATATTTTTTTTACTCTTATAAACAATTATATACTCCATCCGATAAAAATATAGATATAGAGAACAACACGGGAATGAATGTATAATTGGTAAAATAAAAAAGAGAAGAAGGGTAGTTAAAATAGTTTTAGTAGATAATCGGACCCACGTTATTAGTGTTTAAATATAAGGGAACTACACTCCATATACACCTAGAGTTATAACATCCTACTTAAAGAGGCGTTAGATGTATTGATGTGTGGTGTTGATTTCATCAACTGGTGTTGCATGCGAGAGTCTTTTTGTTACATCGAAGGTTAATTTGGTCAGTTCATAAATCACACCTACTCATCCGAAATAGAAGGCGCTGGATTTCAGCAATCACTCCATACACGATCACTCATATTCAATTCAATTCCAATCTTTCAACTCTCTTTCCAATTCATCCGAAAACCTCTTCTCTCTACAAAACCCTAGCTTAAATCCGCTGGTCCTCACATCACCGGCGAGAACGAAGTCGCGTTTTTGATAACTGAATTTCGAACCCTTCCAGAGGCCGACGCCGGTGAAACATCATGAAAAGGTAAATTCCAGCCTTTTATTTGTTAGTAAACATCACGAAAAGGTAAACATCATGACGTTCTAGTTTTTTGAATTCTTGGTTGCTGTTAGTACTGTAAATTTTAGGGTTTATGCAATTTGTGTATATTGTATCTGCTTCTTGAGGCTGATTATTTGCATGATCGATTGTTTCAGACTGTATTATACTATTTGGGACTCATTTATTGTGAAAGTTGTCTCATTTTTAGTGTAATTTGTTTTGCTCTGATCAAGCTTTAGGTAGAATATGCTTAGTTTACCTTTGTTGTCGCTATTAGGAGGATTAAACTTGCTTATTGTGCTCAACTTTAGGTGTTTGAGGATTTGATGAATTTCCTCTTTCTGCTCATCGATGGTTTTATTTAAAGGGAATCAATTTGCACCGCATAAGTTTGTGTTCAATACTCTTTGTCTGTTGAATATTTTGTTTCTTTGGATGGATGCATTGAGTTTTATAGACGGAATTATATTCGATAATGCTTAATATGTTACTTAATTTTTCCTTTGACTTGCTTAATATGTTTAAACTGTAGCTTAATTATTGTGATTGTGAACAACCAATATGCATAATTATTCGATTACTATTGTGCTTAATTTGTCATTTAACGTGCTCAATATGGTTTAACTGTTGCGTATTGCAATTTTTTGGATATTGCTATTAGTTTTGCTTAATTTGATTCAGAATGTGCTTAATTCGGTTTAGAATTTGCATAATTCGGTTCAAGATGTGCATTACTTTTACAGAGTTGACCGAGAAATGGGATTCGGGCCACTGCTGCATTTCTCATTAACCGACCTACTTGGCACACTTGAGTACTGGATACTGTCCAATCTTCAGGTTGTGGCTAGCAGCATCACATTATCTGGAAACCAGAGCTGGTGTATTGATGCCGATGATGTCCATGTCACACACTTGGCTTCCAGAAAGGTCGTCTACAATTCGTTGTAGACTAGGCTATGGTTATAGTTGAGACTGATTGTAATTCCCCTTGTGTAGCTAGATGGTTGTGTTTGACCAGTTTTTAAATTTTTTATTGATGTAGCCATTTTGTGATAGTACATTTTGTTTTGAACAGCTAATGTTAGAATTCTAAACTCGCTGCAAATGTTTTGAAATACACAGCTTTGGTTTTTTTGCTTGAGTGTGTTATCGTTGCTTAATTTCTCCATCATTGTGCTTAATTTGCTTAAAATTCAGCATAGATGTCTTTTTGACGTATAAAGTTGCATGCTTTGCTTAATTTCTTCTTACTTTTGCTTAATTTTTTTTTTGAATGTGCTTAATTTGCTATTAGAAACAATATATTTGTTTACTTTGCAAAAGTTATTTTAAACAAGATAATCCTCCCAAAAAATTTAATTTGGATGAACTTTGTGTTTTCTCATGCAACTAATCGTGCATTCAATGCACTGAAATTTTGAAGCTTCGAAACAAGGTCTTTTTTAAAGAAATAAAGGTTCAGTGCTTAATTTCAGTTGCAGTGCATAATATAGCATTTTTTAGGAAAAATGTTGCAGTGCTTAATTTCAGCTGCAGCCGTGGTATAATATCGTGCGCACATCTCTAAAATCGGATGGCTAGGTTTAGTAGGATGTTGTGAATTTAAAATGTGTGATTTTTTAAGTGAATCCCTAAAGATAAGTAATAATGGTATAAGTCGTAGATAAATTGATGTATATGAGTAATGAGTTATGGAGAAGTTCCTATAAATGGAAATGTGCTATTTTTATCGGACGAATAAAAATGGAAAATGCCCATATTTTATAGGATGGATGAGGTATTTTATATACTCCTTCTAGCCATAAAAATAGTCTCATTTGTGGACGACACGAGTTTTAATGAGAAATTGATATAGTAAGAGAGAATTGAGAAAAAGTAGTTATAGTAAGATATATGTGGACAGAAGAAAAAAAGATAAAGTATGAGAGATAAACTTTTCATTTTCAGAAATGAGACTATTTTTGGTGGATATCCCAAAATGACAAAATGAGACTAATTTTCTGGACGGAGGGAGTGATGTTTTTAAAAAAACTGTACTTTTATGTCTTTACGAATTACTCCAAATATTAAGTACTCTTTGTCCCAATTAAGATGTTCAAATTCTTGTGTATCACAAGATTTTAGGAGTTGTTAGATGGAATAAGTAGAGAGAAAAAAGTAGTTGAATATTTTATTGAGGAAAGAAGAGAAAGAGATTTATTTCCAAATGTAGAAAGTGCGTTTAAAAGGTGGTAGCATGTGGGTCCTACTTTTGTATATTAGTTTTATAATAAAATGTGAGTGAGAATGAGAGTTAGTGGAATATGAAGTCCACTATAAAAAATAATAAAAGTGAAATGTGATAAATTTTTAGGGACAGACGAAAATGAAAATAAGTGACAAATTTTCAGGAACGAATGAAGTATATAATTCGAAATGAGCTAGTTGATCATGGGAACAATACACAAATTTTAAGTCTTGAATTTTAGCTATTTTTTTATAGTTATTGTGATATGTATGTAATTGCAAAATATTTAAATGTGCTTTCAATTTATATTTATAGTATGTATAGTGTATTTTAATTTTAAAAGTACTGTAACTCTTTTGAATATAAAGTATATTTAATAAGTATATAAATTTAATAATAAAAAATTTTGAATAATTATTTAATTTACATAAATTAATTAATATGTAATTTAAATTAGTATGTTGGTATAATTGAAAAGGTATAAAAAATTAATAAATATGGAGTATATTTTTAGATTAGAGGTTAGAGTAAATAATTGAAGTAGAATTAACTTTTGATGCGAACTATGAACCTTTGGTTTGACTTTGATTTTGGTTTGACTTTGATGTAAACGGAACCCTAAAAATAGCCCAAAGACAAATCAATCTTACCTGCCAATTAATGGCCTGGCCATATGTATCGTTCAATATACTCACAATTGAAAGTAAAAAAGGTTAAATCTTTGAAAAGTCACTCTCACACTTTCTACTTCAATCTTCATCAACTACGCAATGGCGACTCAAATCCTCCAAATCAGAGACGTCGACGACGACGACGACGAAATCACCATCATCTCCTCGACGCCGCCGCCGTTACTCAAGTCCGGCGCCACAAAATCCGACGCTATTTCAGTGGAAACCTACCGCCCCACCCCCAAAATCACCATGGACCTCGACGACGTCGTCGAAGTCCCCGCCTCCTCCTTCACCAAGCGCCGCAAAAGCCGCCGCTTCTACAGAGGCGAATCGTCCAACTCCAAGCCACTCCGCCTCTCCTTCTCCTGCGAAATCTGCGCCTGCGACAAGCCGATCAGCGACTCCTTCAACATCCTCGGCTGCGATCACTCCTACTGCACGCAATGCGTCTCCAATTACGTCGCGGCGCGGCTGCAGGAGAGCATCACCGCCATCGGGTGCCCCGTCCCCGGCTGCGCGGGATTTCTGGAGCCGCAGCACTGCCGCACGATTCTGCCGCGGGAGGTTTTCGATCGGTGGGGAGACGCGCTGTGCGAGGCGCTGATTTTGGGGGCGGAGAGGTTTTATTGTCCGTACAAGGAGTGCTCGGCTCTTCTGATTGCCGATGGGAGTGAGACTGTGGTGCAATCGGAATGCCCTGAGTGCCGGCGGCTGTTCTGTGCGCCGTGCAAGGTGGCGTGGCATGCCGGAATCGAATGCGATGAGTTTCAGAGGCTGAAGAAGGATGAGAGAAGTAATGAGGATTTGAAGCTTATCAAACTTGCAAAGGATAGTAAGTGGATTCGGTGCCCTAGCTGCCGAATTTATATCTCCAAGTCTGAAGGCTGCCTATACATGCGCTGCAGGTTGGTTTGCCTTTTTCTCTATTTTATAAACACACATTTTGACTCGGGTTTAAAGTTTTACGAAATTATTTGAAAAAGTTAGTGAAATGTAATCTCATTTTTCTATACTGTTAATTTTATTATATAATTATAGAATGTGGTCCCCTCTACTTAATAGTGGACAGTCTGAAATATCAAAACGTGTAAGGTTTTGGCGGATGGTGATGGTATACAGTCTGAAATGTCAAAACGTGTAAGGTTTTGGCGAGGTGATGGTATATGTAATCCACTTGATACTTAATGTAATCTACGTTAGTATTGGGCATATTCTCGAAATGGGCTCGTTTGGGAAGCAATTGCCCGGAATGGGTGTGGGCCATACTTTTTTTATTCCTTTGTGCATTTACAAAATACGTAACTAAATACGTATTTTCAAAATGCGAGTGTTGAATATTGTCGATTAGATATGACATAATTGATAGATTCTCAAGAGTTGTATGCTGTAGTGCTGGGTTTTTATGTAAGTCTTGGTGCTTGGTGTAGATTGGTGATGGTGTTATGTTTTTGTTGATAGGTGTGGAATGGCGTTTTGTTACAATTGTGGAGCTAAGATGGACGTACATCTTCACTACTGCACAAAATGCAAGCACTGAGATTGGTTGATTTGGTTTGGTTAAGTAAAGTAGTAAGCCTATAGTTAATGCTTGGGCTCTGTGTTAAAGACATGAGACCATATTTTTCATTTCAGTAAATTTTCATGATTCTATATGGCTTAATGGATTGCCATCAATACCAAAATCCACATCAAAATATTTCTTTAATTATGAATCTTTTCTTTTTTAGCATTTTCGATTTCCTTATTCTGCTATTGAGGTGTTGTTGCATTACTCTAGTGATGTCGACCGTGCCAATTCAAAGAAAGAGAAAGGGGAGAAATTGTTTTTTCATTTTATCTTTATTTTTACTATCCAACTCGTTGCTATTTATTTATTTATTCTAGTAATGACAATTAAACTCCTCAAAATGTCTATCACATTTCTATGCCGTCTCATATTTCCATTTTCGCAAACTTCAATGATTGAAATAAATTTGAAACAATATTAGTACAAATTACTAATCACACTACAGGTTGCATGTCAACTATATGATATCAAAAATGTTATAATCCCCAAAAAGAATCATGACATTACTATAACTATAAATGTGACAGAATGTTACAAAATCTCCATGCACAGGAATGGACTTACTTGATACTGCTCCGAATTAATAACATACCTATAAAAGTGATATTGCAGTTGAATATTCCTAAAAATGTTTAAATTCCAGGTTTCAAAAATCGGTAAGTAAAGGTCTCGAGTACATTCTGCGTTACATAAGATCATCAAGTTGAGCCTGCAAGTCATGTATTGAAACCATATTAACATTTTGCATGTCTTCGGCAGAATACTCGGCCTTGAGCAAATTTAGCACTTGAGTATGCGCTTCGACAATATTGGTCCTGTAAATTGGAGGCAACAACTCTCATAAAGCTTGAAAATGACGATGACTCGTACACACTCTTGAAATGCGAGGAAGAGTATCTCTACCTGATTGGTTTGAAAAGTATAGAGCGTGTGGTGGGGTTCTGGAGATAAAGCTTCATTTTACCTGTAACTCCTGGCAGCTCTTGTTGAATAGCAGATCCAACCTGTTTTTAAAGGAATCCAGTATGTACCCAGCAGAGCACATTGTGTTATACACCTTCAACAAATTAACCATGTTGTGGCTTTCAAAGACAGCAGTGAAGTTTGCATATATACCTTCTGAACTAGTTCGGCTATTTTCTCTGGAGTTGCAAAAGCCTGATCTTTGAGTGGCTTACTAATGGCAGACTCTGGGTTGTGACTGCCCGAAGATAATGCTACTTTGACTGCAGTGACCTTCAGGAATAAATGATACAGTATTAGGACTATGCCAGAATTTTGTACAGTGGAATTGTATTGTACAGAATAAGCCCAAATGGGAAAATCCAACTATGCATGAGCTTATAATGCCCAAAGCAAGTTCTTCTCCTAAACATGCAGAGAACTGAATCTCTGCCATACCATTTTATCTAGTATTTCTCTCTCTCCCTCTAATGAAAAGATTTCAGAATCAGCACAGCTCTAAGTTACCATCACTATATTTTCAGAATCAGCTATTCAACTGTTCATGTAAAGCTCAAAACAAAATATGACTAAGTTTACTGATTAACAGAGGAAACAAAAAGATTCAATGTGAAAAACCTTGGTGACAAAAGACAACATAGGGTCCACAACCAGCTTGGTCACCGACATAATAAACTCCTCACAAGTAGCTTTGAGGTTTTTCTCCAATTCCTGCATGTGAAGCAAAACAAATCTCTATTTAAATGGTGAAAAACTTGTACGCACAAACTGCCAGATTTCTGTTTCTAATGTATAATGAACAATTTATACTACTCAGTATATTTTAGCAAAAATTAGAAATGACATGGTGTCAGAATTTTTATTTACCAAATCTAGACAGATGGAACATATGAGAAATCATCTATATCAACTTAGAGTGGTGGTGAATGAGAGTACAAAATTTTAACAAATTTTAGTTTACCTTCTTGGCATCTATTTGACTTTCCAAAACTCGGGGAGAGAGAGTTCTGGCCAGGGACGTCGACCTTGACCAGTCAAATAGCGAGGCCTGACCCCTAAGAATCCGTCTCAAATGCTCCTAGAAAATGAATTGAAGAAGGTGACAATTCCATTGCAAAGTAAAATATAAACCAATTTTTGCAGTCTCATACCAATCACTGAATAATGTGAACATTGAGATTCCTTCTATCATGTACCATGGCAGATGCCAACATCCTTCAAAGTTCAAACTAAAGTAGTGCATATCTTCTGATTTCAGACAATGTCTGAATTGCCAATTCTGAACGACTTTTATGTTAAAAAAAAAAAATTTCCAATTTTATCAAAGTTTTTAGACTATAACTTAAGCAAATTTCTATTACATTTGAAAGAGTTAGTATTGATCTTTTTAAGCAGATCCAATAGTTCAGCAGACCGCAGCAGCCACTAGTCTTTTTTCCCATACAGATGTGTTTTCTCAATACCTTAATGTACCAGGTTGACAAATTAGAACACAAGTGATAAAAACTCATGATTTGAACTTATCATAATACTACATACCGTATTTTCAGAGAAGAATTAAAATACAAGTGTTAAAGAAGTATTAATGCAAGACTAACGTGCCTGCACAATAAGTTAATCAACAGAGAAATCACTTATAGATAAATGGTCAATGTGTAAAAACACAGACTTTATCCATGTTAAGAGAGTCACTTATAGATAAATCAGAGAAAACAAAACACTCTCCAATGCAGATCAGCTTAAACCATCTGTTTCTATATGTTATAAAACAACCAGCATCAGTGGGAATCAGTACCAGCAAATGAGAGAAGTCAAGCTCCTTGTGTGTGACTGAGAATTCAATATCAAATGGGGCAATCTGCAAACAGAATACGAGTATAAGATAATAATAATGAATAAAACTACAATCACCATTCTAGTTACAATCAAACATAAATTACTACCTGCTCTCTAAGTATAAGAAGATACTTTATGAGGAATAATTGTCCATCCATTGCAGATGACCTTTTCGCAATTTGTTTGCTAGCTTTCTGCCAGATCAGATATAGCAGGAGTTGCCAAAAGGTAAATGCATTTAAAAAGAGAGAAATGACATTAAATAGAGTGAAATGTCAGATAACATCATGGTCGGAAACTAGTATAGAAATTAGAAGCTTAGGTAAAATACATCTATTAATGATGAGTACAAGTGCCTAAAAGTTCTACACCAAGTAATCTTCATAGATAAATCTCAATTTAGTCATGCATGAGATGCTTCTTGAAGAAAATATTGAAGTGAGGTCTTCTCCTTGAACCACTCACCTGAATGGATGATGCACAAACTTCTACAGCTTCCTGGTATAAATAAACAGATAAATAAAATAGCCAAAAAATTTATCTCTAGCTGTCTGAAGATAGACAAGAACTAATACCTGTGCCAAACCAGTAAAAACTGCTGGTTCTAGGCATCTGTATAGTTTGGACAGACAAGATATAGTTTTCTCAAGCGGAGGGTACCAAGTTCTTGAAACATCTGAGCTTTGAGCACTCTGCAGACAAGAGGAACATATTACTAATCTCTGATTCTTTGACAAATGCATGATATATAAGAAAAGCAAGCTAAATGAGCTAGAAAAAAAGAAAAGGAATGGTTGGCATACATGTTTGAAATGATAAACACACTAACAGAGCAAATTAGAGACCAAGAGCCAAATAAAGGTTCGTGCATTCTCAAAATAAAAGAACACATGGTAACTGAACCATGAGAAAGGTTGAGTAGAAGATAGTGAAGTCAACAAAAGGAATGAGATAAACAATAACAGGTAATTAAACACTTACAGATGATGTTTCTGACTTTGTCTCGGCTGATTGCCCCAACTTAGAGGGATAATCTAGGTCTTCATCCGTAGGAAGGTAGTTTGCGATCTAAATGGAAAACATACATGTTACTTTGATCGAAGTTAATTACTGTAGACAGTATCTTAAATGTTGAGGTTATTTCAACTTGTATTGGTCAATCTTTCTTTCATCTAGAGTAATTCTTTATTCAAGTGAAAGGTCAATTCTCGGACTAGAAAAGGATGGTCATTTTCACTTTAAAATTTAGTTTACTACTATATTCGGACATAGTTATTCCTGATTCCAGAAGGAATCAGTACTTTTAACATTTTACCCACTCCTCTTCTTGCATCCTAGTACTAAAGCACTCAAATTCGTTACACAAACTTTCTATTTAAGAACTTCAACGGTTCAACTAAATGGGTGAAATCCCAAAAATGAAAATCATGGCTTTATTTGTTCACAATGAGTGCTGCAAAGTGACTCTGCTCACTAGAATGAAATTCCAGACTGTAGGATGCTTTTGCTTACATAGTAATTAGGACATACATAACGAAAACTATCCCAATATTTAACGAATCAAAGCTCGTCAGAAACTGAATGTCTCAACTAGGATCTACAGAGATATAAACTACCTATCATTCAAACAAAAAAGAGTAATGTTCTCTTTGAATTTCTTTAGAAAGAGAGACACATTGTTTGTGTCCCCTTTAATCTTGATTCACTCTACCCTCATTTTTCTCCATACAATAACAGAATGGTGAACAGAAATAAAAGAATGTATATCCAATATATTAGAAAATGAAAGAACATGTGTAAGAGCATGATAAAAAGATATAGGTCATACAGTCCGATTAATTCTCAGGATGCAGTAGTTACCTCATCATGGATGTGGGTTCTAGCACGAAAAGTCAAACGCTCATGAACATCTGCCAAAATCCTCTCCAGTGTTGGTCGCAATCCTGCTAGTGATTCACCTCGTCTACTTACTTGTTCTGCTAGGACTTCAACTTTGAGAATATCAACAAGTTCGCAAAGAATATCAAGGTTTGCTTCGTGAATGAGTTTTGGACGTAAAGTATCATATAAGTAGGTACACCTGTCAAATAAATAGAATTCTGAATAAACAAAATATTAGAAAAGAAACAAATGTAATGACATGCTACTGTGACTGGTGCATCTATGGCCAGCAAAGATCAGAAGTTATTATCAGATAAGGATTATGTTTATCTACATGGCAGATGGTGAGAATTATGTAGAGTACATGTGCATATTTTACATTGCAGGTATATGAAAACTTGTTTTCTGTTTAACTCGCGAATGAAGAAAATATATGACTAATTGAAAAACATTAAATTTCAAAGACTTACAGTGGATCTATTAGAGGAGCCAAACTTGAAACATCCTCCGATGATGAAGGGAAGAAATGATCAAAAAGCTGATGCTCAAGTTGACATACCTGCAGTTCCATTTCTCTTCATAATCATTGAGCCATAATATCAAATATCTGACGTAATGCGTTATGATGAAAAAAATCCCAAGGAACAATCATCACATTCAGGACAGGCCCATAGCAACAGATTCCATTGTACAAGCACAAACCAATCAATGATGTTTTGCATTTATTGAAATTTCAAACAATGAAAAAACTCACAAATGACCGTTTTGAAATAAAATCTATATTTTCAAAAGAAGTCATTTGTCACCATCTTCAGCTTTGAATTGCTAAGAAAGTGATGAATCAGAAACAATGGATCCTAATAAATTTCAGTAGAGGCCAACATGTTTCTTTGACCATAAATGCCACATACAAACTCAACCACAGATAACCAGCTTTTTATGCAACATTTCCTTGTGTTCTTTATTATAGTCACAGAAAAAGTTGTGAACCCAGTTTGAACTTTGAAAAGGTTCCCAATAAAACCAAGTTAGTCTGTTCTTATTTTTAGGTATTGTCATCCTATATCAAGCTTCAATAAAACAGTACACAGCACCAAACACATTCCTATAAGGCCTGAAACTGTAAAACATTGAGCTGAGGCGGATCGACAAGTGAGGTCAAATAACATTATCAAGCCCCAAATGTCATAACTAAAAATTAAATAGAAGAAAACAGGAAGTTTTATGTTCAATCCCACATATTGAAACTACCAACAACTTCTACAAAGATTTCTAATTGCCGCCCAACTTCCACAAGTTCTCTGAAACAAAACAAACCAGTACAAGTTTACAACTAAGTTATCAAGCCAACCTGCATGAGGTATGCACAACCAGATCTAGTCAATGATGGCAAAGCTTCTTTTTTTGCAAATTCAGAGATTCGTTGCTGAACAATGCCCCGAACCTGGAGCCACCAAAAAAATGGAAACAATAACAATCTTGTGTAATAGAGGAAAAGAAAAGTGATATAGAAAAATAATTAACTAGAGTGGATGTGATGGCCAGGTACAAGGATCTCATTCCACTCACCAGTAAGAGCCTTTGTTCACAGTAAATCTTGTGGCATTCCATGAGCATCTGAACATATTCCTTTCTTGGTTTTCTACTTTCAATTTCCTCCAATACTGGCTTAAGCTGAAATTTTCACTTCTTTTAGTCTTTGAAATTAATATCATCCTAACATTTTTTGCAATTAATACAAGTACAGAAAGGTGTCGAAATGAAAAAAAGGCATGACAGTCTACATTCCTAACCTCATTTGCTGCCGCTTTGAACCGAACATATATTATAGATGCCTCCACACCCTCAGAGACAGATGCTTTGTCACCAGAGCTGCTTTTGATTGCAGCCTGGACCTACAGTGAACAATAAAATTGTAATGGATACATCCATTGTCCACATTACAGAACTAGGGACACCAAAACCATAGCAATGCGCCGAAAGTTTACCTGAGCAGAAGTGTTTTTTAGAACAGAGAGTACATGAGAACGAATCATCCCTAGAGCACGAGACTGTAATGTTCAGAAAACAGTTGCATATATTAGAGGCTAGAAGTCCACACAAAGCATAGTCAAGGCCAGAACTAGCTATCCCATATAACAGTTCCCCTTGTGCTGCACTAGATGTCATTCATAGTTCATACCTGAAGTTGTCGAAACTTGACTAAGTAAACATTGCACTCAGCATACTGTGGGTTGTTTTCAACATACCTACACATCAACAAAAGTATTAATTGAATAAAAAATTGGGGTACTAATATTAAAATTCAACACAGTAGCAGTTCTGTCGAACTCCAGCATTACTCAGTCCGATTTCAGAATCTTCTTATTTCAGTATTCATATGTCATATGACCACATTATGCATAGAGTGATATATAACTCAAATGGCAAATCTGACCTGTGTGATATATAATATAAGTAGTAATCAAGCAGATACCAACTGCAATAAATAAGTCTGCTGCATTAATAGTCACTTACGATATGCAGTCGTCAAGTCTTTTGAGCAAAGGGAGGAAATTCTCATGTGCTACATTCATGCTTGGTGCATAGAAACTGGTTGCAACCTGCATAGAGGTGGCATTGCCAATCCTGAAAAATAAGTCTCTCGTGTTCCATGATTGCAGACTTATTTTAAGCAGACATGGCTAAGGGAAAAAATACTCAATGTGATGACTAAAGCAAAAGCAAACTAGGAAGGATATGATCAAATGTACTTTAGGTACTCATAACGATTGGGTGTATAGCTCCACTTTCAGGTGTGACGGGAACTTCTCAAAAATATTTCATCAAGGGATGAAGATTTTGGCTCATAATGGATTACCCACAGGAAACTGTTCATGGCAAGGTAACCCATATTTATTTATCTAAACAAGGAAGGTGGTCCATTAGTGTACGCCCATATGGATCAATCTCACAGATGATTTCAACCTGAAGTTTAAGATCACACACTCCCACACTTAGCTTATATCAATCTCTCACCCACTCGTAATGAAACATCACTGTAAACTACGACCAAACATATGTCAAACTGCATTAACATGAAAGGCTCGGGCAAAATAAAATAACCATTGAAATGATGGTAAATAAACAGACAACTCATATTTGTGGCCTATTCTGGAGGAGAACAGGAATTTTTTAATTATCTGTAGAACCCGCAGAGTAAATATGTTGTAGAGAGTCTTACAGACAAAAACTGGGTTTGTTAGGTTCACAAATAATTCATAAAGTTGGGTTGAGATTGATGAGTGATCAAAATACTAAATATCAAATGGGATGTTAGTCCGCTCAACAGTCAACAGAAAGACCAGTTTCTGATTATATACATGGAAACTTAAACAAGTAATACCTATTAAATATAATGTGAGATGGAGAGTTCAGTTATGCAGGACACAGAACCATAAGATCTCATGATTCGTGCATGCTTCAAAGATTTGGTAACACTATGGTTAATGGCAGAATTAGGAAAGTTAAATTGCTTTAATGTTCTACAAAATCAAATATATATAGAACTATACTCCCTCTGTCCCACTCTAAGTGACTCATTTTCCTTTTTGGGATGTTCCCACTCTAAACGACAAATTTCTTAAAATAGAAAAATCTATCTCATTCTCTCTCCTACTTTATTCACTCTCCACTTAACTCACAAAACAACACTACATAAAATCCTATACCGAATTAGAACTGTTCCAGTTAGAGTAGGACGGAGGGAGTAACTGATTAAAGTTCCAAACGCAAGTTTCTAAGTGAACTATAGGGTGAGTGAAACAATATATACAAAATTATAAGCTAAGAGAATATCCTCCAGTTCTGCAGCTCTTTCCTTACTTCCCTTCTATATAATCTCAATTTTAGTTAGAATTTTTTCATTAGGGACAAGTCATCCCCAAAGAAGTAGTAACATCAAGGATTCCAGCTGCATCTATAATGTTGTTCTAGATTTTAAAACACACCAACCAACTCTAAACGAAACACTGCCCTACACCAGCGCTAAGGATTTTTCGTAATCCTAATAAGACCGCCAATTCATTTTAGGACAGAGTGAGTCAGTGATTAACAATAAACTAGAATGAAATTCATAATTTACTATGATAGTAAGCACAAAATGCAGCATTTTCCTATCTGAAGTGCAAGAATAAGGATATTGTCAAGGACTATAACAGTACAAACAGATCCTGCTTGTTGAACATGTTCATTTTTCCAGGAAAAAGTCAATAGGAGTTTAGAATAGCTGAACCTGCATGTCAAAGACCATAAATCAATCCTAATTAAATTCAAACCATACATTTTCCAGCTCATCGAAGTAGTTGAGTTTAGCACGAAGTGATTCAGCAAACTCGATTAGCCTTTGCTTCTCTACTACCTGCAACATGAGTGACAAATAAACATTATAATTATACTTCCAAAATTTAACTAGTCACCAAGCCCAGTACTTCATTTGATTTATCATCCTTTTTTAATCAATTATTTTACATGGATCAGGTAGCTAGAACTAGCATAGAGCCTGCAGGATATAATTGATGGATGGAATTCCATAAGCCTTAAAATGTTATACCTCCAAATCTTAACTACCCAAAGACACTGTTTCACTAGATCTGAGAGAAACAATAATTAGAAAAGTACCAGCCGGTCACATGCATCATGTAGAGTTTTTGTCTTGGTTGCAACAGCTTGATGCTGCAGTTGTAGTTCATTAAATAATTCAAGTGTTTCATCCACCTGTATCAAGTCATCCAAGCAATCATTAGTTGATAACTGAGTTTAAACATTAAGATAGAACTTAAACAAGCTACGACAATAAGAAGATGGCATATTGCCTGATTGAGTATGGTGTCACATGTCTGTATTCTCTCTGTTAGAGTCCTCACATAATGCTGATATTTCTCTTCCGTCTAAAGAAAGAAATGAGCACATTAACTGCAACAAAAACAATTTTCAACCAAGGGATTCACAAAAACAGTAGAAAACTAAGGTAACCTCTGATTTCATAGCTGCTTCCAGATCAGCAAACCATTTGTAGAACTGCAAGAAAGAAAATTGAACCAAAAATTAAGTAATTCACAGAATAATCTTCCATGAGAAAAAAATGATACAAATGTACAAGCCATCCTTAATGTTCATAATAATCTAATTATAAAATAAAATTCAAACATAGGTCCCAAATTCTTTAGGTCCCACTGGAAAAATGGAGAAGGTGCGGGAACCATCCCACAAAAAATTTCTCATCTTCCTTTCCATTAATCTTGCGATACCTCTAAATTATATCTGAAACAGAGTCTTTGGATAAATACTAACTTTACAGGATATACAAAATAATGCAGTCATTCTGATTAGTGATCTCCCTGACAAAAATAACACTGGAAATTTATAGTAAAAATGAACCGGGACTCCTATTCGCGGGTGGAGGGAGTTTATGGCGAAAAAAGTACTCCCTCTGTTTCTTCATAATTGAGTCATTTTACCATTTCGGGAAGTTTCTTCATAGTTGAGTCGTTTCCTTATATGGTAACTTTTTCCTCTTTCTTACTTTACTCTCTCTTACTTTATTCTCTCTACTTTATTCACTTTATACTTTATTCTCTCTACCTTTCCTCTCTCTTACTTTTTTATCCTCTCTCTTACTTTTTTATCTATTTATTTAACACATCCAACATTCATTTCTAAAACTCCGTGCCGAAAAGTTCCGCCTCAACTATGAAGAAAGGGAGGGAGTATATAAGAGCAGATAGGGGAGTAGAAAAGGAACCACACATCTCCCAAAAGCAATTTCTTTAATCTGGATTTTAGATTTACCCATAATATTTCGAACATAATAAGGCACGACTTACAAATTTTTGGATCATGTAGATCATGCAATCAGATAGAACGCTAAAACTTTTGAAAAAACAACAAGGACAGTGTGAACCACCTCATTCGTATTGACCAAAACTGCATCAATGACACCTGAATCTTCTGCAGTGCTGTGCTTTGTCGAAATAGTTAGACCATTTTCCAGTCCAGCTACTTTATCTTGTGCCTTGTGATCCCCAATAAAACAATAAATGAACAATGTTGTTCAATATGAATCTACAAATGAAATTTAGACAAATACAATCTATTGACAAAAGCCCCACCAAATTTGGAGGAAATGGTCGTTCAGCAACAGCATGGGAGAGTGCAACAATTGCTGCCTGCTGTTGCTCAGTCAATGGAGCATTCTAATGCATTAAGAAAGTACAGCAGAGTTAGCAACAACTGAGAAACTTGGTCAGGAATCATATTCTCAAGAGGACACATAAGACCAACACATACATGTACATCATATCAGATAAAAAATTGAAACAGATCCTAAAATTGTCAAAAGATGAGTGTTACTCTACTAACATAGTGTTCAAAGGATAAGTAAGGTCAATTACATCACTTGAATCGAAAAACTCACAAAATAACTCAATTTGATTATGACTTCAGACAAGCAAATTCTCGACTTCCTAAACGCATCGTAAAAGGGGATACATATACGGCGAGATCATATGTAGCTAATGAAGGCACTGAAGCAGCACCTGATCTATCAACACACAACAGCTTTAAAATTGACCAAATACGTAGTACCAAGCATAAGAGATCAGAAATCGAGTTGAAGAGAGGGAGAGGGCAGCAACCTGTTCCCAGGTGGAGGCGAAGTTGTAGCCTTTGGAGATTGCACCGGATTTAGCAAGACCAGCCATCCCCGGACCCACCGGCGAGGCTGCAGCCATTTTTCAATGTTCAAGCGGAAATCTCGTACCCGATTACCAACTACAGGGCCATGAAATGCGTAGTAGAATGAGATCGGGCGATGTGGTACAGTATTGATCCAAATATGATCAAATTACGAGGGTTTAGAGATGTGGGGAAGAACAAGGAACAGCAGAGTAAGCTGATTATGAATTGGACAACGAAACCGAAATGTGTGCAGACGACGGTGGTGGAGTGTTGTAGATCGGGTGAAGCTCAGGGATATGGAACAATTTAACCGATTATAATTTTTCAAAATTAAGTTTTCATTATTTTTTTTCTTCAAATTAAATTTTCTTTGACTTAAAATTATTATTTTTTTCAAAAATTAAATTTCATTAAATTGAAATTGACTTATTTATCGTAAGTGCTACTTATGTAAACTTCTAGTATTAAAAACTGCATCGTTCGAATAAAAAAAAGGGCAATTTATCTCGAAATACACGAACTTTTATGATTTTCTTGAATTTGCTCTGTACTTTGAAATCTACTTATGAAAATTTCAATAAAAAATTTAGATTTTTTTAATTTCACTAGATTTCTAATAAAATCATTTAAAACTCAAAAGTTTTTAAACTAGAAACGAGTAGTAATCTATATATATTTATAAAAATTTATGGTTTGTCCGCTATTAAGAGTCTTATTTTAAAAAATATATTATTTAACTATAGAAATTATATATTCAAATAAAATTTATGTACAAAATACTTATATAATCATATCAAATTACAAAAAATAAAGCATTATAATTCATTTGGTGGGAAAAAAAATACTATCAGATGATGATAACTTATCTTGATTAATCCTAGATAATGTAATAAGAATGATGTTTAGTAGATCAAGATATGAAAACATATGGAGTAATTATTTATGTAATTTATAATAAAAAAATAAATACTATTAGATAAGATGTAAAAAGACTGTTATATCCGCATGAACTAATTATGACTACCGATTTAGGTTCATAGTGAATTAAACTTAATTAACCATTAATCTATTTAATTATTTTGTCAATCGTTTTATTTGATTTCATTAACATATTAAAGTAACTTAAATATATAATTAATTAAGTCAGATTAAATACATATCTCTAGTCTCTTAAAAATAGAAACTGCTTCATTTTGGGTCGTCTCTAAGAGAAATTTTCTAAACTTCTATTTGAGGACATGAACCCCACAATTCACTAACACTACTTTTACTATTTTTTCTTCTTCTCTCTTACTTTATTCATTTTTCTCTTTCTTTTTCTTACTTTACTAATTTATCTCTCTTACTTTACCAATTGTACATTAAAACCAATATCATTTCAAAAATTTCTATTTTTTAAGGATTGAGGTAGTACATGTTTTAGGACAAGAGTTTTGTCGGTAAACACATAGTAGAGTCATTTTGTCATTTTAATACGTTCCATAATAGTTAAGTCATTTCTCTTTGTAATAAAAGTCAACCCTTTTCTTCTCACTTACTTTCCTTCTCTCTACTTTATCCCTCCTCCTAGTATCTTTTTATTTAATACTACCTCTGTCCCTGAAAATTTGATACAGTTTACTATTTCGGTCCGTTTCTGAAAATTTGATACACTTCACTTTTACCATTTTTGGTAGTGGACCCCATATTCCACTAACTCATTCCTACTCACATTTTATTATAAAACTAATACTTTAAAAGTAGGACCCACATGCCATCAATTTTTTCAACTCACTTTCCATTACATTTTTTAGCCGGGTCAAAGTGTATCAAATTTTGGGGGACGGAGGTAGTATATTACATCTATTTTTCTTAATGTTCGTGCCAAAAAGAAATGTCCCTATTATTATGGAAATGGAACGGAGAGAGTACGTTGCGTGACCTTGGAACACAAATTCGAACTTTTCACAGTTCGTACTAGAAATTTCAAATAACATGCTGTACATGTCAAGTATATAGACATCCCACACACAAACCCAATCACAGATTTAGTGGTCACAACTAGGTATATTTTTTACAGTTCCTCTTTTGATCTTATTGTATTTTCAAGTTTTAGTAGCAGTAATTATTTTATAGGCCGGCGTCAAACGGGACGCCGGCTGAAGGCAGCCAAGAAGTGCCGCCGATGAAGTTAGCCACCGTAAATTTGGTAGCATCCGGCGTCGTAATAACATGAAACCCGGGCCAGCTGACCCTTCCGGCTGTGGCCGCCCCGGGCCCCATGTTCCCATACTCAGCAAAATACAACGTCTTGTAGGTGGAGCCACTGGAGCCCTCCCACTCGATCCATCCCCGGCGGGAGACCTCGCCGGCGATGTTGCTCTGCATCACGACGGCCCTGGAATACGCCTTCCACGGCCGCCCCAAATAAAGGCCGAAGGAGCTCTTGGAAGTGGAGAAGTCGGAGCCGACGGTGATCCTGCAGTTATGGACGGAGAAGCCCGTGTTCTGGCCCGGGTCGGTGCGGCCGTTGGCGAGGATGGCGTTGAAGGAGGCGCCGGAGCGGGGGCGGCGGAAGATGAGGCTGCAGCTCTGGAAGACGGCTGCAGCGTTGCCGAAGATGTAATCGATGGTGCCGCGGATGTCGCACTCGCGGTAGAACTGGCGGAGGGAGAGGGCGTAGAGGGTGTCTTGGTAGCTCGAGATACTGCACCGGTACAGGACGGACCGGTCCGAGGCCACTGCCAGGGCGATGGCCTGGTGCCCCTCCGGCCCTGCCGTGTTCTCGAACCCGATATCCCGAGCTATGAATCCGTCGCCGTGCACGGCTGTTCAATGGAGAAGATGTTGTTAATTACTTCTAAATGATTATCAATTACTAACTACTTTGGACTGCCCCTTAACTTTTACTTTTTCATACTATAACCACTTAAAAAACAGGATGAACCTTCTGAATTTAGTCTTTTCCGGTTTTGGTGTTCAAATCATCCCAAAATGTGCAAATAATATAGTATTTCCTTCATCCCATAAAATTTATCACATATTTTTAATAAATGGAGTAGTAATGTAATGCGAGTTGAAAAAGTTGGTAGAACAAGTTTTATACTCCTTCCGGTCCCTACAGAAGTCCCATTATTGACCAGCTCGGTTTTAAAAAATTGTTTGATTTTGTAAATGAAAATGGTAGAAAAAGTTAGTGTAATGTGAGATCTACTTTTATATATTAATTTATAATTAAATGTGAGTGGAGTGAGTTAATGGATTATAGGGTCCACTTGCTAAAAATAGTAAAAATGAAATGAGACTTCTAATGGGACCGGACAAAAATGGAAAATGGAACTTCTATTGGGATTAGAGGGAGTAATAAAATCTATCAAGTGGTAATTAGTTAGTGAAATATGACATCGACTGCAAAAATTAGTAAAAATAAAATGTGATGGACGAAAATAGAAACAAGTGTGAACCTTGATTAATAAGGATAACTCTTACTCTGTTCATAGAACCGTGAAGATTTTGCATAAAAACGGATAATATCATACTAATATGCATTGCCGAACCCTGTTTAAGAAAAAACGAAAAGGAAAGAGAGAGAGAGAGCGTACTAAAAGTGGCGGAGCCCTTGAGTGAAGCCCCCTTCCCCACACTTGTCCCAGCAGTGATGATGGTAGCATATTTGCCATCGCCAATCAAGGTGATCCCATCTTTATTCGTACTGATTTTCTCATTATAAGTCCCGGCCTTCACATATATCACATACCGCCCTCCTCCGGCAGCGTTGATCGCCTCTCCAACACTCTTGAAATCCCCACTCCCGTCCTTTGCCACCACCGCGTTCGCCTTCACCGCATTGCTCTGCAGCAGCTTCCTGTCCGCGGCCGACACCCACGCCGGGAAATCTCCCCCTTGGAGAAGCCTCCGCCCCTTCCGCGTGATGCGGTTGGCTAGGGCCAGGGAGTTGCTGGTGAGTTTGGAGAGATGGTCGATTTTGTTGTACATCTCGGCCGCCTGAGCCTGCGAGTGACCGTCTTGGATGGCGTCTCGGCAGGTTTCTTGGAAGGTGAGGGCTGCGCTCAGCCATGTTTGGATGTCGGATTTGTGGGTTTTGGGAGATTTTTTTATTAGTTCCATTGCTTGGTTCAGCCGATTCAGAGACATCTCCATGAGCTCGTGGCAGTAGTCTGTGCATTTTTTACATGACGAGATGAAATAATTAAGATGAAGATATTATGGTGAAATGTAACTTAGGTAAGTATTCCCTATGTCTAGTTAGATGAGAAAGCAGAGTTTTTTTTAAGTTGAAATGGATTTCAGGATGACAAAAAGTGATTGTTTTTTTATAATATTTGGTGTAATTAATGAAGTTAAAAATAAAGAGGTCATGTCCTAAAATAGAAACACAATACTTTTAGCACACAAACCATGACAACAATAATTAAGACACATTCTTTGGACGAATGGAAAACTGTAGAATTTTATTTAACCAACTCAAAAATTTGGTTAATAGTAATAAATAAATTTTACAAGTATAGCAATTTTATTAGAGCCCAAAGTGCATGGATTTTAATTTCAGCACAAAAAAGAAAAGGAAAATGGTGGTATAAATTTATGTCAACAAATTCGTTAACCAAAATTCTATCCTATGAGTATCATTATAAAATTAATCTAAAGTTTTTCAATAGTACTCTCCAAATAAAAAATTTGAGTTATTGGCATCGAAAGTTTGTTAATTTTGTTGGTTAAAAACAAACTTTTGCTATATTCACATAGTACGACAATTTACCTAATTATATACAGATTCCATTATAAATTACTATCATGTTAAAGAAGAAAAAAAGTAACAATTACTATATAAATAAATAAAACATCAGAGAGAAGAGGGGTTTACCCATGGAAGTTTGGATGAGTTGGTAGTTGGGGGAGATGGAGTTAGAGGCAAATGATTGAATTCGAGGCATCTTGGTCTGTGAGATGGTCTCATTAACAAGAAGTGACAAAAAATCAACATTTGGATCCTTTGATCCTAATCTTGTCAAAGTTTGGCCACACAATGTTGGATATCTTGTGTAACCACATTGACCCCTCACAACCTCTGCATATGCTTCATTCCCTGCCCATGACACTTGACACAAACATGTTATTGCTAAAAATAATACAAGTAGTACGGTATATTTTGATGAATCCATCAGTCTCCAAATGAAAGCTTGAAAAGTGTTTTAGTTTTTTTTTTTTTTTTTGCTTTAAAAAACAAATATAGACTAGTGTGAATAAATGGTGAATGAGTTGCTGGGCTTTTTATAGGGTGAAAGATGAGTGCATGCATGTCGATCTCGCAAATTAGTTTAGGAGTCAATTTTTATTGAGCTTGACATGCATGTCCAATCACTATGGGTTTAATCTATTCGGATTGATTTATTTATCTCATTCCAAATTTTGATATGTGAAAAGTATATAAAAAAAAACTATTGATTTGCTTACTAAAATATGATTGTTGTGTAAGTACGCATTTGTTACCCACTATAATTATTTGATTAGAAAGATTTTAATTATTTGATTAGAAAGTCATATATTATTGGTCAAGACAAAACAACCAATCAAATGAATTAAAGAATCAAGATGCATGCGTAGCATAATATACGTATAGCTATACAATTATATAAGGCGTACAAAAATAGAAAATGTGCGTCCAAAGTCTAAGGACTTATTTGATGTCACAAGTTGGATAAAAGTGAGTCAATTTGAAGAAAGTGTTGACGTCAACTCTAGAAATCATTCAAATAATAACATTGGCTCGCTGAATGGGCCAGAGCAGGGCACGAGACGGGGACTCAATTGCGTATAAAACATGTAAGAAACATAAGGTTATTTACAAATATGATTGTTTCCAGAGCAAGGCACGGGAAATAGTGACATGGAAGGAATGTCGAAGGCAAACAGTATAGTAGGATCGTGTAATCGCTAGAAAGATAGGTGAAAATTTGAAAACTTCTATTCCAATAGCCTTTACTTTATAATAGGACACTACTAAAATCACAAAAAGCAAATAATTTTAAATGTCTTCTTATGGAGTATATTTTATCTTATCTATCTTCCTTAATAAAAGTGTGGCAGATAAAACCTCTAATTATTGAAGGGCATACAAAAAAACGGAAATGCATTTCTTCTTTTCTGGGGCCATGGACAAATTGGGTTCGATTCCCATAGCCCCAATGTGGAGAACCGAAAAGCGGGCCTACTGCGAAGAAAAGATTTGCTCAGTGTAGGTATAACCTTGATGCGCATAGCTATTGCCTTGATCCCTTGGTCTGCTCGGGTCATTCCATTCCATTGATACACTGCTTACAGATCAGTCCATTGATACGCGACCCCAACCCCGTTATGAGACAATTCTTGTATATAGGCGAAAAAGGGAAATATGGTTTAAACGGCCAAAAAAGACCGCTTTAACACGAGTTCACCTTTTGGTGGTACAAACTGTAGTGGGAAGCCCGATCAAGGGGAGCCCCTTCTTTTCTTTAGCGGAATTCCCGACATTCCACCCAGCTTCTTTGTCAAGAGAAGGAGTTGAGGATCTCTTGTGGCAAGAAGGTCAACAGCCACTCGTCTCGACCCATTGAGTCATGGCCCCCTCTAGGAGTAGCTCCACCCCCAAATTATAATAACTAAAACTCATGCTTTTTGTTATGTTTACTTTAATATTTCTTGCACATAATTAGTATTATATATTTGGTGTCATTCAATTGTCATGACTAATTATTTTATGATAAATCATTTATGATTAAGTTGTGAGATTATTTTTGTTTTAGGGAGGTGTCTATGACTAATTATCACATGATTATTCATATGAGATTAAGTTGTGAGATCCAATTTCATGAATCAAACAGAATACATATTTAATCCCGAGATATTATCTTTCAAACCAAATAACCAACTTTGTATATTCACAAGACCTCAAAGTAAGAAAAAATAATACTCACTCCGTCTATAGAAGGATATTTGGAGCACGAGTTTTACTACAATATTGATAAAATATGAGAGGAAAAAAAATAGATAAGATAGTAAAGTGAATAATGAGATCCATTAATAATAAAGTAAAAAGGGAAAAAAAATTCAGACTAATTTTGACAAGAAAAGTATATGCAACAAGAATTAAAAATTGATTGCAGAAACAAACCTGGGGTGGTCTCCCTCTCATTCTGTGACGTGACTTGTCACCTCTTAATTCGTTCTCCAAATTTTTTTGAATTAAAGTAAACAATTTTTGAAATTAGTTGTACTAATTTAGTCCTCTCATGAAATGGAAATTTTTTGGTAGTGTGTACTAACCTCTCATACATTACACTAGTTAAATTAGCTCAACATAATAGGATTATATGTACAATGCCGGATTAGATTTTGTAAAATTTTGTCGACTCATTATTTGTGCATAATAAGTTCGATTGATTGTTCACGATTACATAAATTTAATTAATATTTTTGTAAATTATCTTAATCAAACACGCATCCGTCATCACGTGGGTCATTATAGTGCCTAATTATATCTTCTATGGTACGTAATAGTATTGTTGTAATGTCTCCATCTAAGTATCGATAAATTTCTAGGGATCACATTAGACATAACTATGGGTCTCCACCATTTAGGACTTTGCATGCGTTAATTTTAGGCAAAACACATTCTTAGGTCCTTATACTTTAGTCAAAATGTTAATTAGGTCCTTGTACAATTTTTTCGTTTTACTGGGTCCTTATACTTTTCACAATATTTTTATCAGGTCCTCGTACGATTTTTCGTTTTAGTAGGTCCTTATACTTTTATCATAAATTTCATTAGGTCCTTGTACAATCTTTTATTTTAGGGACTTTTTTACATTTATCTTGGATAATAATATATATTTAATTAAACTTAATGAACTTTTTAATATTCCATTATTTAACTTAGCATAGTCTATAAAGATAATATCATCTTGTTATCCAATAATCTCAATAAGTTGTAGAGAATAATAAAAAGATTAACCGTGATGATTGAAGATTAAAATCGAAGTGTTTTTTTAGTATAACTATCCGAATTTTCAATTGATTATTTATATTTATATTGAAAAATACGTTTCCCTGAATATTCATAATCATAAGATAAGTTAAATAATAAAATTAAAAGGTTCATTAAATTTAATTAATTAAATATAAATTATTATCTAAGATAAAAGTAAAAAATATCTTAAAATAAAAAATTGTATAAGGACCTAATAAAATTTATAATCAAAGTATAAGGACCTATTAAAACGAAAAAATTGTACGAGGATGTGATGAAATTTATGAAAAAGGTATAAGGACCTATTAAATCGAAAAAATTGTACGAGGACCTAATGAACAATTTGATTAAAGTATAAGGACCTAAGAATGTGTTTTGCCTAAATTTTAGTGATATTAGTATCTAATCAAAACCACTTTACATTGTCAGTTGTTATTAAATGATTGTTTATAATTAATTATTATGCGGTGTTTGTTTAGTGCATTAACTAATGGTCCAATATAATATTATATAAGTATGTTTGTTAGATAGAGAGAGAATTTCCACGATTTAATGTGCGATAGTTGTTGTTAATTGATTATGAAAAACGAACGGAAGACATATTTGCAATCCTAGTCAATTATGATAACGTGTCATTAAATTGTTGATAGTGAATTGTTTTTTAATTATTATCAGGCTTGTTTATGTATTATCATACTCCGTCACAACTCACAACTCACAACTCACAACTCACAAACAATATGTGTATAATAGCAATTAGCATCAAAGGTCCATTCTTTTACTTTTTTCCAAGTATTAACTGACTAATTTAATTAATAAACACACATCGATTATCATTATCATATATACACTTTTTTCTCAATGATCGACCAAAACATCGACTGTGTGAAATGAAAAAAAGACCTCGATGGATTCAAAATATATCCAAATCGTCGTAATTAATTGTGTGCCATAACTGATAATACGAACGAGTCATCTAAATATTCTAGTGGATCATGAATAATCGCAAATCTTAATCTAAGGATTTGACGTGGCACCCACAAGTTTAAAGAATAAATGGTGTAGGCAGTAGGGTGTACTCAAATTTTGGTGGACCTTTCATATTTTGCTAGTAATAAAAGAAATAATATTCTCTAAATAAATGTCGTACTTGGACTCCATACATATTTTAAAAATTAAACAAAATATTAATTAATGAAAAAATTAAAATGTGACTTATAATTTTAGCTTTATAACAAAATATGTGTGAAAAAGTTGGTAAAATGTGAAATACATTCATAACAAAATAGTAAAATTAAATAAAATATTTAATGATGGACTCCCAAAATAGAAATACGATAGACATTTTATGGTGAACAAATAGATTATCTTTTATGATATAAACTACTACATGTGCCAATACCTTTTCAAGTTTATAGTTGACTAAGGTAATCTCAAATAATACTACAAAATCCAAAATAGAGTAAGAAAATAATTTTTATGATACTTCAAAACCCATTCCACTTTTAATTTTTAACAAATAAATGGAGTGCCCATTTTGGATTTACACTACCTTTTCAAGTTTATAGTTGACTAAGGTAATCTCAAATAATACTACAAAATCCAAAATAGAGTAAGAAAATAATTTTTATGATACTTCAAAACCCATTCCACTTTTAATTTTTAACAAATAAATGGAGTGCCCATTTTGGATTTACACTATAACATATTCAAATTACTTTCTGGGATTTTTGAGTAAAAAAGGTAAGTGAATAAAGAATATTCTAAATTTAAATTTGATATAATTAAATGGTTAAAGTAAAATTATTTTTTAATAAAAACACTTACATTAAATAAGTTTGAATTAATGTAAATTGTTAAAAATTCTCTACAAGTGCGAACTGCGAAACATTTTTGCTCCACATTTATGACAGATCAAGTACTAAGTGTTTTATTCATATATCAGACAAATATTGCTTGGATTGAAGTCATAACAAGGAGCGGCCTTATTAAATGAGACGTTTCTTTAATAAATAGAATAAAATAGCAAAAATAGAATTTTATTATGGAACAAAAAGAAGCTGAATAAATTGATGAGATAAGATGATCATATATATTGATCAGATGCTCAAATTAATAAATTTATTGAAATAAACGATGAAATAATATGAATTATTTTAAATTTATTTTTATTACTAAATTAAATTTGTCTTATTTTAAAGAAAATAAACGAGTGGGCCCAAATTTTATATGGACCATGTACAATTCTCAAAATTAAGAAATAATAATGAAATATTGGTATGGATAAAGTAAGAGTCACGTCTATGCCCCATGTCACTTTTTTTATAATTGGTTTTTGATTTAATTATACGCATCCATCCTTATTTAATTAAGTTGGCACCTGTCTTTACATGGAATAATTCAATGTTGAAACTTGAAAGTTAGTTTTAAGTCACCATTAGACAGCTATGATCTTGATATGGATTAATCCAATTCTCTAAAGTCAGTTTTTAAGTCGTCTCTAGAATTTGGAAAAGCTTTTTGGAAATTAAACAACAATTATTTTTTTGTGTGGTGCAAAATTTCAATCAGGTCCATGCAATAGATTAAATGACGCCATTTCAAATGATTAGGCTGCTTGCCAAACTTTTATTAGAGATGCTTTACGAATTTTGTCATATTTAATGATTAAATTATGGATAGGTTTCCACTATTGAACGAGCTTAACGTTTGAAATGATCAAAGATTACACTGTTTAGTAAAGTGTAATCGATAATAATTTTATTGAAATGGATCTCCAACTCACTACTGGATCTATGTCACCATCACCTATATAATACCAACATTAATGCGAGGTTTAGAGTAATATTATTGTCGAAATAATGAGATGAGATGCATGTAAGAACGAAATATGGTTAGATCAATTGACTGGAACAAATAGAAAAACTGAATTCTAATGATAGAATGAAAATACAACGAATTGAATGGTGACACAATTGAAAGAAGCAAATCAACCAAAACGATTACAACGATCCAGTTAAGATTAGATTTGCTTTTGCATATATCTAAAAAACATATAATGAAATTTCTAGTTTAATATTGCCACCAGACATAGATGCATGCTTTAGCATATATCTGAAAAATATATAATGAAATTTCTAGCTTAATATTGCCACCTGAGATAGATACACATAGTATTAAATTGAGTAAAGAATTCATGTGTTTACTCGTTCATATCTGTGATTATTTATGTGATTATTTTCTAGTAGCTGGTATCAAAACTCTATGGTTCATGAGAGAGAAATTTCAATGGATATCGACGAACAAGTTGTTATTAAGAAGTTTGACGGATCAACTTTGCCTTTTTGAAGTGTCAGATTGGGGATTACCTCTATGACAAAAATCTAGTAAAGTCCCTAAAATTCGAATAGAAATAGATGGAACAGTCAGAGTGGGTGATGCTGGATATAAAGTATGAACGAGAAAAAAAGTTAAACCTATCTTTTAACTTTGGTTGACAAATCCTACTCGTGCCAGTGTATACGATATACCAGGACCATGAATCATCGAGTGGGTTGATTGGTCAATGTGTTTGTTGAAGGTGTTGCCTTCTTAGAGCATCTACAATGGCGGGGATGTCCCGGCGGACGTCCCAAAAACACCTCCTGCCACGTCATAAAGACCTCCCACTGCACTGCCACGTCATAAGGACATCCCACTGCACAATGGCGGACATCCCGGCGGATGTCCCGCGCGGACATCCACAATAAAAATTCACCAATTCACCAAATTAATCAATTTACGAAATGTATAAATTTTACAGAATTTAATTTTCGACACGAATACAGATGGATAAATTTCGACAATGATAATTTCATTAAAAAAAATAGAAAAAAAGTACATTTCAAAATAAAAAAATGACTAAACAAATTACATTATAAATATCAACGATGACGACCCCTCCGCGTCCATAGCTCTTCAATTATATTATTCTGAAGTTGAATATGGGTTTGTCGTTGGCGCATGTCGGCAAATGCACGGATCTGATCGTTCTCTCCATGGGGTTCCCTCGTATGTACATTGGCGGTGGCCACGCCGTGGCTTGGACCGGCAGCATCAACATCATCACTGGCCCAATCAGTTAGGGTTGGATAAGGAAAAGTTTGGAAACAACTGCCATCGAGATAATATGCTCAATAGTTAAAATGTGTGACCCCTCCTATCAAACTATGTGTGCCAGTTATATGATTTTATATGCTAATCTGTGAATTATATGATTGAATATGATCTTTCGCGTGATGATTATATTTAGGTGTTAAGTATGTGATTAATAAATGATACTTCACCCGTTCCGCCTTAATAGAGACGTTTCATTTTTGCATTCATTTTTGAAAAATAATACTCCCTCCATCCCGCAATAGGAGTCTTATTTGGTTATGTTATAGGTGAAATGTAAAGAAAAGTGATTTGAATAAGTTAGTGGAATATGAGTCTCAATTATATATACTCCCTTCATTCATTGAAAATGACCTACTTTCCTTTTGGTTTATCCCAATCAAAATGACCTATTACTAAAAATGGAATCACATTATCTCTAGTTTATTACCCATCTCTTACTTTACTCTCTCTAATTAACACACAAAATAAAATTGCATAAAATTTCGTATCGTCCAAGGAAGAGGTCATCTTCCTTGGGACGGAGGGAGTACTAGTTTAACAATAAAATGTGAGTGGAAAAATTGGTGGAATATGGAGCCTACTTATCATTTATGTAAAAGTGAAATAAGAGTCTTATTATGATGACTCTTATTGTGAGACGGGAGTGAGTAATAAATAGTTAAAGTAGAGAAAAATAAAATAAGGGAGAGAATAATGTAGAGAAGAGTCTTCGATACAGGATTCACAAGCACCACCACCGCAAAGAGAAGAATCCACTTACACCATAGAGATAGAGTAGAAAATGATCATTTACCGCGATGCATATGGAGGGGGACTGGCCTAGTTATTCCCAATTTAGGGGGTGGGGGAGTTTGTACCATATATTTCATTGGTAGACACCACTTGTGTCACGACCGCCCTTTTTAGGGTCATTATATGCGGGTGGTCGCGACTAATGAAACTTTAAGAAAGGATAATTTTATAGGGTTTCAATAAAGTGTTTGACAAAGATAATTAATGTTCCAATAACGAGGGAAAATCAGAATAAATGCTTAAGTTTTAAAACCAAAATCAACAACTATCATATTTATAATCCAAGAGTGAAAAGGAATTCAAAAACATAATTGGAAAAAAATAGTATTATCTCAGCGGAAACGTTCAAGACAAAGAGTGACGTCATGTGTGAAGACACGACGTCACTCGAAATTCAGGTAATAACCAACAATACTCCAATTTAAGCTCAACACCACTCAGCTCGTCGCCGCTCAACCTGCACACAGGGAAAACATATGCAGGGCAGAGTACTATAAAATACTCAATGGACTCATGCCGAAAACAAGTTATCAAAAAAATATTTATATTTATCATGCCACTGTAGGTAACCATCGGGGTTTTTGCTTTTGAAAGACTCGAGGCACCAAAATATTCTATCGTTCAAAAATCGCGGTTGCGCAGCCATTTTCTCATAGACGTTTACCATATCTGCTCATACATGACTTGAAATGTGGCCACAAATCAAGTCACTAGACCGGCCAACCCAACTCGTACGTTGGCACACGGTCTACTATAGGTGTACACTAATCCAAGTAGGATTTGCGGCCCTACAAGTACCCGAATTCGATTTAAATAATAAATGGCAAACCCATTTCAGATAGGCACGTTAAAATAGTTAGGACATTGTCCTTATTTATAAGAGAGCCCATCTCGAGTCCTTAATCCGAATTTATATTCTTTCCCTTGCGATTACGATTCACTTGCATGATATCACCTTGGGAATTTAAAAAAAAAACAATAGATCAACACAAGGAATCAAGCAATAATTAAGATGCATGCATTCTAAGGCTTCGATTATTTTCTTATCGATAAGATTACAATTTTTCTCAATTAGAAATTTGATTATTTCGATTAATCCGGCCGCCCAAGGCATCGCAGCCCCCAACAAAATTTGCAATGGGATAATTCGGTCCACGGATATTTAATTAACTCCATTTCAATCCATAAGTGAATATTTTAAAATAGTCCAGTTCAAAAGCAAGCAGCCCAAAATTAATCACCAAATAGCCCAACAAATGATAAAACAAATACTTCCAAGATAAATCAAATACTCCCAAGCCCAATTCAAAGTAAGACCTTTGATTGAAAAAAAAATAAGAAAAAGGGTTTGAAAACTCCCCATTTCAAAACACACGTAACCACTCACATGCCCATCTTAAATCAAACACAAAAATATTTTAGAGGAATGAAACAATTATATACGAAAACAGAAACTCCCATTCCTCAACTCAATCGTGACTCTCTCTCCCTCTCTATTGTAAAACTTGAAACAAAGAACACACACAAATTCTCCAACTTTGAGGAACTCACACACCACCGTCGTCGCACGGGCGCCCTCGATCTCACGTCCGATTCACCCCGAACAGCCCCGCAAGATAAGCTCTTAATTTTGATCTTTGACAGTTTATTCTTTTAATCGGTTTGTTTCGATTGTTAAAAATTGTAGTATACGGTGGTGTATGAAGTTGGATTTGGGTAGAAGAAGTCAGAAGTGTATACCTTCAACAACAGATAGTACACGGATTGGCTTATCAACGGAATCGTGGCTCCTGTTTATCTCCTCCCTTGGTTTCTGCCTGAAAGTGTCAATGTGTGAACTTATCTTATGAGCGGTGGGTTGAAAGATGAACTTGTTTCGCTGCTTCCTCGGCCGTCGTGAGAGTATTGTGATTTTTTTGATTGTGAGGCGGAAGGGCTAGGGTAGAGGAATTATATATAGCCGGTTATTGAATAAGCAATTTTTGGTGATTTATTTCAATTGATTGTGGTCTAAAATTTGGAAAGATTCGCTGAAAGAGCGTGAGACGTGGGAGTAAATTTGGTACTTGATTGACCGGATAAATTTTGGGAAGGAGATTTGAAGATTATGGAGTAATGCATGAAAGAGAGGAGGAAGATTGATTCTGGCGTAAAAAAAAGTTGGGAGGGATCTTTGGGCTCAAGAAAGAGAATTTAGGTAGGGTAGGATTTAATTAAATTAATTTGGTCTCAAGACCCTTTGTATTTTATTTAAATTGTTTAGTCCACAGTTTATATTTCACAAGATTAGACTTGTATTATTTATTTAATATATCACATCCAACATTTAGGTGAGCCCAATAAATATTCCTCGAAGGAAGGAGTAGTTAATATGTATCACAATTGTTTTGACGAAATTAAGATACGAACATATGTGATAATAAATAGGCGAACACGAACTAGATTTATTATATTTAACGTATAAAACGATGTAGGAGTAAAATATAAAAAATCTAGAATGTGTATCAACTAAACATACCAAAACGCACGGGAACATCGGCTGCCTTGAGCCAATCCTCGGCTTGCAGGAATGGACCAACCGTGAACTTCAACACATCGTCTCTCTTCAACGTCTTGTATCCTCCCCATTTCACTCTATCTTTGGTGCTCGCCCCTGCCCCTTTGTTGTTATACTCTGCATAGAACAGAGTCTTCAATCCGAGATCACCATTCCATTCCTTCCATCCCTCTGGTTGGATCACATCCCCGATCTCCGACTCCATCACGATCGTCCTCGAATACTCCTTCCACGGCCTCCCGAGGAAGCTCTTCACCTTGGCCTTCTCCGGCTCCAGCTTCTTGTCCGCGAGAATCTTGCACTTCTGCAGCACAATGCCGGTTGTCTCCCGCCTCTCGGCCCTCCCCTGCGCCGTCACCACGTTCTGCTGGCTCTCCAGCGGCTTCCTCAGGTTGATCATGCAGTTTTGGAACATGGCTGCAGCGTCGCCGAAGATGAAGTCCACCGTGCCGGTGATGTGGCAGTTGCGGTAGAATTGCCTGTGGGCTTGGACGTAGAGGGTGCTCTCGTACCCTTCTATGCGGCAGTTGACGAATATCGACCGGTCTGATTGGACTCGTAGCGCCACCGCCTGGTGCTTTTCTGGACCGGCCGTGTTTCTGAACCCTAGCGACTGCGCCATGAATCTGGCTCCGATAGCAACTGCAGTTGTATTTGTGTCAGACATTAACCACTCTACCATTATGTCAGCATACGCACATTTTCAGATGTGTTATTGATAATTGATGAAAGTACAAAAAGTAAGTTGAGTTTTGGAAAGATTACCAAATGTTGCGGTCTCGAAGGTTGTGACTCCATCGACGAAATTCTTACTTCCGGTGATAATGGTCTTCTGTGATCCGTCTCCGTACAATGTCACATTCTTCATGTCCTTGGCAACTACCACATTCTCGTAGTATACGCCTTCTCTCACATAAATAACGTATCTACAAACACGAGACATACAAAAATAATAAGGGATGCCCTAAAATCGAAGGTAAACACTACTACAGAAACCCCTTCTTGTCCCACATCGATAAAATTATGACCCTGGCATCTCCTCTATAAATAAGTGGATAACCAGATCATTAAGGGAGTGAGTGACTCATTTCTAACGACAACAACAAACATACCGTCCTTTGAATTTCTTAGGCATCGCCCCGAGAGCCTCGTTGATAGTACTGAAATTTCCGGTTTTGTCCTTTGCCACAGTGACATTCGGTGTGAACTTCAGACCGTTAGATTTCAAGATTCTCCGGTAGTGGTTATTATTCATCCAGTTGAAGACCAGCAGCTTCCGCTGCGACCCGTTGGAGGTCTCCGCCTCGGTCAGCGCAGCAGAGACCTGCGACGCCACGGAGAGCGCGTTGCTCCCAAACATCTTCACTCTCTCCAGAATCTTCCTCACCTTCTCCTTGTCCGCCACCTCCGGGAAGCCGTCGAGGCACGTCTGTTGGTACGAGATAACGGCGCTCAGCCAGTTGTCAAGCTCGGCCTTCGCCGTCCTCATCCTCCCAACACGCGCTCCTCTCACGCTCGCAATGGAGCTATTCACCTCGTCTCTACCGTCGTTTAACAACACGAGGCAGTCGTTCAGAGCGGCCTTTGTCATGGGGGTCTTGAACTCGAGACCTTTGGCCTGCTCGTGACGTCGTCAACTACCTTGAAGGTGGCGACGAGCGACGCGCGGAGGATGTCCATGGGCGTGGCGGTGGCGTTGTTTTTGGTTTTCACTTCCTTGAGAATGCTCTCCTCGCATGTTTTCTTGTAGTCCGTGTTTGCGCACACCGACTTCACCACGCCCTGCGTGGTCTTGGGCTTCGGCGGGGGTGGGGGCGGGGCCTCCTGGTTGTGAGCGGCGACGGAATTGTGGTGGTTGTTTTTGTTGGTTTTGTAGATGACGAAGCAGACGGCGGCAGCGAGGAGGAGGATGGTGATGGCGGAGATGATGAAGGCGATACCGAGGTCCTGCTTGAACTTTTGCTTCTTCTCCTCTTGGCGGCGCTGTTGGATGAGGTCAAACGCCATCGGTGGCGGCGTGTGGTGGTGTTCTTCTTGTCTGCCTTGGCAAGGCAGTTTGTTTTCCCGGTTAACATTTTAGTATGTTTGGTTGGTTTTGGTGTTTGGTTTATATTTGTGTTGTTTGGAACAATGTGGATTGCGAGGGCGTGGATCGGTTGTAGTTTAGCAAGTGAGGCTCTGGATTAGAGGATTTATAGGACCTCTCTAACTAATACTACTATTCATTTATATATTCGGTTCATGCAGTATAATGAATGATGCTTGTTTTAGTGTTTCCGAAATTTATCTCATTTAATTTTCAAGAAATATAAGTAATGTGTCACTAGTTTGCATCAGTCAAACAATCAAGAGCTAAACCTTGACGGAAACATTTTGATCTATTGGGGTATGTTTCGGTAGTACTTCCTTCGTCTCAGAAAAGTACGCATTATACAAATTTTAATGCATAATAAGATAGGTAAAAAGAAAATTTATAGTACATGTTTTAATCCATAATAAGACAGGTAAAAAGAAAAAGTAATTCTAGTGCTTACTTTGTCCACCATTTAAAGAGTTATTTTGTCATTTTAAATTGTCCACGATTTAAAGAAAGAATCATTAATTTCTTTTTTTTTCCACTTTTGATATGCAGACTAAGCATTCCACCAATTTTTCTCACTCATAATTTATTATAAAACAAATACTATTAAAAATGGGTCCTCCACTTCACTTACTTTCTTAATTAATTTTTCTTCACAAAGTCAATCATTTTCTTAAAACCCATGTCAAGTCAAAATGATTTTTCAAATAGTGGACAGATGGAGTATTATTAGTGGAAAATAAGTCTCACCTAATTATAGATAAAATAGTTTCTAAAATAAGAAAATGCATATTTTTATAGATACAACTAAAAAAAATAGTGTATATCCTCATAGACTGAAAGAGTATTTTGACAGCGCTCTTTTATGTTAGCACGGAATTAGAAGTTGTAAAATGATAGCCTGATCATAGAGAATCAACCCGTCTAATATCACACTACAATCTTCTACTACAATTAAAAAAAGAAAAAGAAAAAGCAATTGTATAAGTATCAAAACAACCAGCACAAAAAAGCATGGCAATTCGCAAACAAATCACCTAGCTACATCTTACAATAAAGTAATTTTGCCACAAATCATTAATATTTATATTAGCCATACATATGTATAGATATAAATCCCGAGCCCCTCCTACACTGCCAACCCGGCAGTATACCTCACACCAGTCGAAGGCAGCCACGAGTTCCCAATAATAAACTGAGACACCGTAAAATTTCCCGCTTCAGCCGAGGTATTAAACACGCGGTAACCGGGCCACTTAACCCGAGCCCCCAACCCGGAACCCGGCCCATAATTCATATACTCACCATAATATAATGTATCGAGCGCAAACTCCCCATTCCACTCGAGCCATCCTTCCGGCCGTATCGCGCCGCTGATGTACGACTGCATAACGACCGTGCGCGAATAGAGCTTCCACGGACGGCCTAGATACGTCTGCGTGGTCGAGTTCAGCAGCTCTGGCTCGGCCGAGATGTTGCAGAATTGGATGGAGAAGCCCGTGTTCTCGACCGGCTCCTTACGGCCTTGGGCTGTGATGGTGTTCTTCTGGCTCGGGAGGCCCTTTCGGGCCACGATCTGGCAGTTCTGGAACACCACGGCCCCGTCTCCGAAGATGAAGTCCACGGTGCCTGTGATGTGGCACTCGCGGTAGAACTGGCGCTGGGAGTGGGCGTAGAGGGTGTCTTGGTAGCCGTGGATGGCGCAGCGGTAGAGGACCGAGAGGTCGGAGTCCGAACGGAAGGCCACGGCTTGGTGCTTCTCGGGGCCGGCCGTGTTCTCGAAGGTTATGTCCCGTGCGATGAACCCTTGCCCTTTCACGGCTGTACAAATAATAAAACAGCTTTAAGTTATCTCAACTGTCTAATTAGTGAAAGGGTTATTTTAAATTTATACTTCAAGAGTTAAATTTTCAGTCAATTTAAGAATGTTTTGAATGTTTCCACAATAATCAAAAAAACGTTTTAAGCATACACTTCTGTAGATTGAGTTGTTAACGGGCCTAAGCCAAACGGCCCAAACCTGACTTGCTAAGGGTAACATATCAAATGTGAATTGACTTACTACCTTCAAATTCGAAAAATTCGAATACAATCTGTACCTGACATGAATCCGTTAACAACAAATATAATAATGGTTGACACGATACAATAACTACGTACACTGTAACTACACAATAACGACACAAACCAAATAGGAGGTTTTAAGATGAAACTTGAAAAGTTACTCCCTCTGTCCCTAAAAGATGTCATACTTATAGGACGGCACGAAATTTTAAGAGGTTTTATTTTGTGTATTAAATGGAAAGAGAAAATAGGAGTATAATTTTTTCTTCATATGTCCCTGAAAAGTATGGACATTTGGTTCGGCATGAGTTTTAATGCATAATTGATAAAGTAAGAGAGAAATAAAAATAATTTTTTTTAAAGTATTGTTAGTGGAGAATGGGTCCCTCCTCATTAGAAAGGAGGAGTTTCCAAATTAGAAAGTTCATGGATTTAAAAGGAAAGAGTTCATATTTTTCAGGGACGGAGAGAGTATATTAATGTGAAAAGACTTTTTTCCTTAAAAATAAATGTGTCATTTTTAATTAAATAAACTAAAAGAAGAAAGTGAGACATCTTTTATGGCACGAAAGTAACAAATTTTCCTTCTCTATATAGGTCAATTCTCTATACCAAATTCAGTAAGTAAAGTGTTAAAAGCATTTCACCGGACGTGATATTATATAGATATACACCGACACAGCCATATGCACATTTTCATGTATTGTTTCCAAATTCGTGATAAAAGAATAAAATATCATGAAACATGAACTGAATCACCCGGTATGGGTACATATTATGAAGATTTTTGTAGCCCCAACACATATACTATATGTTAATTCATAAACATAGACACTGAAATATTTTTAATCTTAAATTTTCAATAAATCAACATCCCATGAGACCTGCCCCATGTGCCTTGGATATGGATAATTTCCTATTCATATATGCAAAGCAATAAATTGATGCGTTGGCCCCCCTACTCTGATGGATTATTAGTGAATTAGATTTGTGATGCCATTTCCAAACCTACATATATTAAATGCAGCAAAGACGTATCTATCCAATAATATTAAATTAATAGTTGGGACGACATTTTCTCAGACAGTCTGGTAGCATTCAATTCGTTAATTAATAATGCATATGCCTGTTCCAATCGAACTAAACATGCAATAGTGCAGTCTTTTCTATTTGTACAGTTAAGAATATAGTATTTTTTTAAAAATTTATGCATATAAATAGGGAAAATCTCCAGTAAATTACTGAATTTCAGAATTTGAAATTTTCCCTCAGTTTCAACGAATTATTTTGACATCTTAGTTAGATTTAATTCTGGCATATGACTTACCAAAATCCGAAATGAACAAATCACTAAATCAGCCGACTTTACTTATCAAAATATTGTCATTTCCGACTTAAATTAAATTGCATATGTTTAATTTAAATCAATTTGGATATGAGGGGATAATTTGGTCGAAATCCAGCCGCAGCTAGCGAAATCAAATTAAATTAAAAGTCCAATTATTATTTGATAAAAAATCAATCAACTATTGTGAAAAACAAAAACTTGTTCTTTGTTTAATTTACTGTGTATCATCACAAAATAAATAAAATTGAGGAAGTTACCAAATGTTGCCGATCGGTAGGTGGTCCAACCGTCGATGAAGTTCCGATTGCCCGAAATAACCGTAGCATTCACCCCGTCTCCAATCATCATAATATTCCATTTCTTCTTACTTATCTCCACATATTCCTTGTACACACCTTTCTTCACGTATATAACGAATCTCTTGCTACTATGCTCCGGGGCTGCGCCAATAGCATCCATAATCTTAGTAAAATTCCCTGTCCCGTCCGCAGCCACAACTGCGTCCGCAGCCAATGGGGTGGACGAGGCCTGGAGCACACGTCGGTCATCGGATTTTAACCAACTAGGAAATTTTTGGCTAGAAATTAATTTTCTACCGCCATGGCCACCGCCCTTGCCATTGCGACCAGGTGGTGACAGGGTAGTGGTAGTAGGGTTAATGTTCGAGAGAATATTGTAGACTAATGAGGTGACTTGGTCTAGGCTGCCGGCAACCAAATCTTTGACAATGCCATTTGTGCCATCAAAGCCTTCTTTGCAAGTGTCTTGATTGATCAACGCTCCACTCAACCATGTTTTCATGTCAGCCTTTACATTTCCGGTGCCGTTATCTTTGCCTGTATACACCATAAAAGTTATGAATTTAAATACTTTTTTTGTCTTATTAAAAGTGGAATGTTTTATTTTTAGGTTGTCTCATTAAAATTGAAACATTTCCTAAAATGGGAACATAAATATCTCTACTTTTTATTCACTTTTACTTTGCTCTCTCTTTATTTATTCATAAAACAACACTATATAAAATCTCGTACCAGAAATTAAATGTTTCACATTTATTGATAACTATTAATGTGTTAGTTTTTCGAAAAGTGGACCTTTATTTTTTTTTTTCTTTTTTAGTGTAAATGAGATAACATATTTTTAACCACGAGCATGAGCATGAGCATGAGCACGAGCACGAGCACGAGCAACCCCACTTCACAAATAGTCACAGAGATATTTATTGAGTACTATAAAATATAAGATGCAAGTTCCCATAAATAGTTCGCGTGAGTATGTAGTCGCACATATGCTCGTATAAAGTCGATAACAATTTTTTACTGTATCCAACACATGTATCACCTCTACACCACACAATCAATCTTTACGCGCTAATCTTTATGTATCTCCGTCACCTTTTATTTCAAATTTAAAAATATAATTGGTACTTCTTTTTTCAACTAATGCGTCAAATCAAAATTTTGCAAGAAAAATAAAACATAATAAGCTCAGTATAAATAGAGAATTGAAATCACTGTATAACTTTTATATGCCATTTTTCCTATCACTAATTCGTTTTATGATAAAATTTTAAGAATTTCTATCATGGCATCAAAGAGAGTCGAGTCTATCGATGACTAAGGACTAAATTTAACTAACCCAAAATGAAACAATTTCATATATATGGAAACCAATTAGACAAAATTGTTGTACTTTCCCTGTCTCTAATAATTTGTCATCATTTAATTCGGCATGAGTTTAAGAAATGTAAAGAAAAGTGAATTTAGAAAAAGTTGATGGGTATATGATTCCTACTTTTATATATTTAAAATGTGAGTGAAAATGAGTTAATGTGAGATCAATTGTCAGAAATGATAAAAGTGAAATGTGTAAAATATCTAAGAATAGTCAAAAACATAAATAAGTGACGAATTTTGAAGAGGATACACCAACTTCACTCGCATTCAATTCTTTTATGTGAAAAAATAAGACAAAAGTAAATAGGCAAAAGAGAAGATGTAGAAAATACCATTGGGATTTTGTGAAGCAGAGAGAGTCCAACTCAACTGGTCCACAGAGAGATCCATGAGATCAAGGCAGTCGGAGACGGCATTGCTCAGCCGGAAATCGCCGAATGCGCCGGAGAATTGTGAAACTATGGAGATCACTTGCCGGACTATGTCGATGGTGGACCTCACAGACCCCACAAATTCCGACGCCGGAACCTTCAAGTTTCCCAACTCCGAGGCCTTCTCACAACTTGCACAACATAAAATCGTTGCTAAAAACAAAAATTTGAACAAACTTGACCCCATATATTTCACGAGTAATTGGTGAATGATATGTGCTACAATTAATTGTTAAAAGTGGAAAGGAAAAAGGGTTAATTAAGAGGTGGCATGCAATCTGGAAATGGGTAGAGGATAGTAAAAAATGTATGAAAGAAGTGGTCAATATTGGATTGGAAGAATGTTTGTGTAATAAATAGGCAGGGTTGTGATTGTGATATAGCAAAAGGTTAGGAGGCAGGTGGGAGTATTTAAGAAGGAAGGTCTCCGCTTTGAATCAATGCTTCTCATATTTTATTCCATGGCCTAATTGGTTTTAAATTCTTGCGTTATATTTCCTTCTTTGTGCAGTAGTAGAGGCATTTATATGGGGTATAAGATTTAAACAGACATACTTAATTGGAGAAAAAATAAAGGAGGTGAAGAAATAAAGTAGAAAATGAAAATAGTTTTTATCAAAAAAGAAAATGATAAAACTACTTTCCCCGTCCCATAAAAATAGGGACATTTGAGACGGCAGGAAAATTAATGCATAACTAATAAAGTAAGAGAGATAATAAGAGGTAGTTAAAATAAAATTAGTGATAGTAGGACTCACATTATTATTAGTGTTTAATGGTAGACTATAGTGGTATAAGTAGTAAAATAAATTGATGTATATAAGTAATGAGTTGGGGAACTTTCTACGAATGAAAATGGATTATTTTTATAGGACGGATGAGAAGAAAAGTGTCCCTATTTTTATGTAGGACGGAAGGAGTGTAATGGAATTATTCATGGCAACCAGTTACCACATGGCAGCCCCTCCGTTCGCTGGCAGAAGGAAATCGTCGGGTGCTATCTTAGGTCTACTTGTTGCAAATCCCAGCCATATTAAATTCAAGCCTAGCACTTATGAGCCTAAGTTTCCCAACTTGATATTGAAATATTGAAAATATAGAAAGATTTAGTGGTTGGGATGGTAGAGATAATGCTTTCTCTATCTTTCTTTCTCCAAATGTAATTAACCGATATAAGGAGAAAGTGTATCTATTCATATTTACACCTATCAATCGATACCAACTAATGATATTTAACCATTGAAACAATAATGATTTCCTTGATAGGCATGATGCTCAAATAAGAAGATATAGTATATCAAATAAATGACGCTTATTATTTTTAGTGTTCCTTTTGAATCATGTTTTTGTGACACCGGGAACGAAGCCCATGCCCCTACTATTTTCCGATATTGGATCCACCGTAGAATTGTAAGTGATAAATAAAAGTAAAGGGACGTGATCAAATGAAAACTCTAAATATTGTACGAACTTAAAACTATGATCCTATTGAAAAATGTCAACAAGAAAATGTCAATAGAATTTCAACGGTAGTCAATGATTGATGTTGTGTTGATATTGTGTTGATACTGTGTTGACATTAAAATTTTGAAATTTAACACTGTTTTTATTGTATTGAAACTGTGTTGAAGCTGTGTTGAGGAGTTTTGAATTTATACAATATATAAGTTTGCATTTTATCACTACCTGTAAAGTAAATATCTTATGCTCGTAAATTAGACGTGGATCTGCATATGCATCTAACATTTGAGTATCATCGTCTATATATTGAATATATAATTACACTTGAGTATCATATACTCAGGGGCGGATCCATATGGAGGATTGAAGGTGGAGAGGGGCAATTGCCCCACCTTATATTTTCCATCCCATATATATATTACATATTTTAAAATTTATTTCTTTTAATCTCTTACTAAATGTCCCTCCTCAAATTCTCCAAATTTCTACATACGTGTATTTGCCCATCTTCATAGAAATTTCTAGCTCCTCCTCTGCATAGATATACTCCCTCCGTCCATGATTGAATTCTCATAGTTGACAGGTTCGAGTTTTAAAAAATTATTTGACTTTATGAAAAAAGTGGATAGTAAATGTTAATGGAGTGTGAGTCCTACTTTTATATATTAGTTTTATAATAAAATGTGAGTAGAATGAGGTAATGGAATGTGTGATCCACTTACTAAAAATAATAAAGGTGAAATTAGATATTTATTGGTAAATGGAGGAAAAAGGAAAAATGGAACATTTAATTAGGAGTGGCGAAACAGGTTACCTACAGGTATCCATACCCGTACCCGATTTTGGCCAAATTTGTTGTCTCAATACCAGCACGCAATATAACGGGATTACCTGATTGACAAACACAGATTTTGCATGTAAGGGCTAGATTTGACTCGTTTTAAATGTCAATCATGCAAATTATGTTATTAAATTGCATATGTTATACATTTGGTATTTTTGATGTGTTTGTTGATAAATGATAGAAAAAGATAGTAGAAAAAGGGTGCAAAAAAGCCAAGGTGTAGCAGCCTCTGTTCGAGCCCATTCTTCCAGCAAGTTTGAAGTCCAATCAGTGATTAATGAATATCATTCTCCTCGTCTTCGAAAGAGCTTCGTGTGGATACCTTGAACGTCTTAATCGGAGTTCTGTGGAGAAAGTTATGACTATTTTACGAATATTGTGTAGTGCAGCCAAAGCTGACAGAAATTAGGCGGAAATTCAAGGAATGGAGAAATTATTGCCCAAATCCCTTCTTTTAATTGCAGGATTCGAAAATATTATATTTTGAATTAATTGGAGGATACTTTTTTCCATTCTAAATCTTTTTCTAGCTTATAAATATTCATAACCTAAATTATAATCTTCATCTCAGAATCTCCAATCCTTCCCCCCTCTACACATTATTCCATTCCATCTTCCATGCATAATTCATTCATTTTTCATTGGAACGGAGCTCTGCAAATCCAGCCAAGAGAAGACTGAAGATTGAAGATTCAACCTTGAGTTTTATCAATTTCTTTCATGTCTAGTACTTTTATTTTTATTTGTACTACTTGTCTATGAGTAGTTGAACCTCCTTTATAGATTTTTTTGGTGAAAACTATTATGAACATGTTTTGATTTATTGAATTGAACCTTTTCCTAGCTCTTGTGATTGTTTTGCTTGTTTTAGTGCTTTTATTGTTCTTTTGTCTGGCCAACTTTAGAACTATGTCCGTTTAACTAGAATTGAGAGATAACTAGTTTTACGTGGTAAAAGAAACGAGTGCAACACATAGGTTTATCTGCACTCGAAAGAGGGGACCCTTTGTGAGGGCTTGAGTTTTAGGAACTTAAGGAGTTAGAATCTAATATATTGGAATGAGACTTTGATAGTTAGAGTCTAATCTACTGGATAGGTGCACTCGAGAGAGGGCTTATCCTAGAATCGCGACTTTCCTAATAATCCTAGGAACACATGAAGGTAAAGGTTCTTTGAGATTAATCATCACTAGGTCGTAGTAGTTAGATCCTAAAATTCTACGTTCTTTAGCCTGCTTTTTATTTTATTTTTAAACTTGTTTATCTATTCATGTCTAGTTTATAAAACCTAAACCCAAAACTCCGTGCCTCTAAATAGTATACGACGCTTAGTATATGATAGTCAGTTGCAATCTTATTCATGTGTTCGATATCCCGGTACTGACCTTTAGCTATACTAGATCTACCCTGTAAACTTGCAGATGTTTTTAGTGCTAATAAATAGTGCATCAAGTTTTTGGCGCCATTGCCGATGAGTATTATTGCTTTTAGCTGATATCGTAAAACGGTTGATAACACTAATTTAGAGTGTAATATTTTGTATACTTTTATTTTTGATTATTTCTTTTGGCGAGGGCTGCAATCTAAGTTGATCACCGAGGAGAGCACAGGGCACGAAAATAGATTATTCTATGCTCTAATAAGCTCCGTCGAGCTCGGATGAGGTAGAAATATACATGTGTTTTTTTATTAGATTGAGAATCTAAGCTAGTTTAGTTTTTTTTTCTTTCAGTACGTTTTTTTAAATTTTTTTTCTTGTTCGTTATTAGTTTGTCCATGGTAGTAATGTACGTAAATGTTTATATTTTTATGTTTTTCGTTTTTCTTAGTAAACCCTTAAAAATAATTTTTAAAAAAAACTTGAACTTTATCCCCTCCTTTTATATTTCATTTTCTCCATATAATTCATACACCCACACTTCAAGTTCACCTTACGTAATCAAAGTCCTTGAATTCTACCAATTATTCATGTGCTTAACTTCCAATTAACACAAAGGTACGTTCTCTTTTTAATTTCTGAGCTCTGATCTTGAATTCTTTCATTGAATGACTTTGTTGTTGATATATATTGGGAATTTGAATAGGAGTTTGATGGGTGATGATTTAATTGAGATTTATTCATGGTGAATTTGTGAGTATTGGGTTTCTGGATGAAATTATTGTTAGGTGTGCTTGTGTATGTTTGATCTTTGGTGGATGAAAAATTGAATATCACTTTGGTTTGATTGTTGATACACATATTTCATGTTCATAGCATTGCGAGGCTATTTTATCTTGCATGAATTGTGTACTTTTTTAGAGCATAAAATAATTTGCTTGATTTTGGTCTATTGTTGAAAATTTTGCAATTAATTGGGGGATAGAGAATATTATGGGGGATAAATAAAAAATGATCGTGTTAAGGTAGATAACTTGATTTGCATATTTTATGCCTTGATATGATTAAAGTTTGGGGGATTGCCACATATTATGCATTCTACTCTACTACAATTTTCTTCATTCTATGCTCACATTGCGAAATTGTAGGTACAAAAGGCATCCCAAAGGAATTCCCGAGAATAGGGGATAACTTATGAGCTTCAAAGAACGTCAAGCTAAAAGACGTTAACCAAGCGCTTGTTGGGAGACAACCCAACTGGTATTTTTTTTTCTCCATATTTATTTTTTTTTAATTTAATTTGTTTTCTTAGTTTACTCACATTCCTGCTGACTCTGCAAACTTATTCTTAACGTAGTTTAGAATAAGTTTGGGGGGATGAAGTGGTGGACCGCGAGTTTAGTTATTTTTTATTTTTATTTTATTTTATTTTTTAATAAACCCGAGGTGAACCTGTCATGAGCATAACATAGAAAACTTAGAAATACTCATGTTTAGGGACATCAGAACCAGTTGCCTATGATGAAAAGTTCGTTTATGTGTTGGTTGAGTTGACTTGATGCATTGATTTAAAGGTTTAGTGAAAAGGTGCATAAAAATTAATTGTTTGTTTGCGTTGAAACATGCTTGTACCTTGTGAGACTTGAGCCATAAATTTCTTTCTTGTGTGATTTATCTACATTTATGTATCTGTTTCTAGAACTTGCTCCTAATCTGCCTAAGTCTACATAGTGTTTAAATGATAAAATAGGACGTTAGACCATCCTTCTTAGCTACTTTCTATATCCAAATTATTGACCTTACTCAAAACATTTTTTCCCTAGTTAGCCACTTTGAGCCTTTAAAGTCTTTTTATTTGGAAGCTAAATAAAGGGGAATATCCATACACTCTTGGTGAATTTTAGTTTATATTTTGTGAAAAGAGTTGGAGAGATAAGGTAGAAAGAAAAGTAGTGTGCTTACTTGTGAAAGTGTCTAGACATCTGTGGTTTGAATAAGATATTTGGTTGTGCATAAAAAAAAAAGGATGTACAAAAGAAAAGAAATGAAAAGAAAAGAAAAAAAAAAATCAAAGGAATTTGGGAAGTGAGAAGAAATTTAGACAAATTCTAGAATTTGCTGAGATTCAAATTGTTGGTGGGGTGCTAAGTTTGATGTAGTAGAAATTGATCACTTTTGCTATGTTTTGGTTTAGACACTTTTTAGCCATATTTCCTTACCTTACCAAATAGCCTATTACTATAATTTTAAAAAAAGACCTTTCGGATTTTTTATTTTAATCGCATAAAGTAGAGGATGAATTAGACTTTGAGCAAACCTATGGTAACTTTGCATGTTGCATGATCTAAGAGCATGCACTTTTTCCAATATACACTTTGAGAATGAGTGATAAACGCACTTCTAAACACTTGTGAGCGCATGTACTTCAATGTGATCAATGCGCTAGTAATGAAAATGCACTAATAAGCTTTGCTTGATTTGATTTGTATTCTTGTCAAGCTCACGAAGACTATAGGTGCCCCTCGCAGTGGCGTTGCGCTATTGTGGCTATTGTACACCAGTCGCGAAAATGGCGCCACATTGGATGGTCTTAAATTCTATGAAATGAATTAGAATTTGACTATAGACTGTTGTACATGGATTTAGAGGCACTTTTTTCATAAGCAAATGAATATAAATTTAAAGATCGTGCTACAATGAGCTTGAATCAAAGACTCAGACATCATCCATCAACAATCACCCTGAATTTATGAGGGTGGCTGAAGATGGATTTATGTATTTATATGGATCTAGTGCCACCCTTTTCTTTATGGGGATAGTTGAAGATAGATTTAAGTTTGTTCTACCCTATACGCAAGGTGATTTTTCATAGTTTTTGTAATATCATTATTATAGTTGAGTATAACTAATGTTGTTTCAGGAAAAAATTTCCGGAAAAATTAAACAATATTGAATTTGTTAAAAATATGACAATATATATGACAAAAATTAAACAGTGTTATGGTTTCGAAATCAAGTCGAAATATGACAAAATATATATAGCATCTCAATCTACAAATGCGCGCCTATATTGAAAGTCATTATAAATGAATGAGATACATTGAACAATATTGAATCAATAAAAATAAGATACAAAAATATTTAACATTGAATCAGTGTGTATTCTAATTCTTTCAAATTAATTCAGTATCTCTCTCTTCAGTGTCACCTCTGCAGGCCAGCCAATACTTCCTTCTTTTCTACCTTCAAACAATACTGACTATACTCCGAAGAATAAGGCGAAGTGTGTTTGGCACAATACCGTCGGTCTAATTATACATAAATGAATTGTTCACAAAATATAGATTGTCCACTATATTCATATAAGGCCAATTGTGTAAAATATTATATTTGGAAAATATTGAGGATGTGATCAAATACTAGAAGAATAGTTCATTAAATATACTCCCATGCTACAGTAAAGAAAAAAACTTGCAGAGCTCTCCTCCATCTCAATGCTAGGTGATTTGCTAAGGATATTTCAAGGCTTCAAGCTTGGAGTGAGCCTCTAGAGTTTGTACATCAACATTATATTTCTAGTTCATAAATTTAATGACTTCGTCACGATAAACTCAATCCCAAAATCTTTGATCTTGGGAATTTACCATTTTACTACTACTATACCAGTACACTCGTAGATCACATTCATCGCACTTGTGCTCAATAATACTCCTCCTGTCATATAATAGGAGTCATATTTAATTTGGGCACAAATTTTAAGAAATGCAAAGAAAAGTGGATTGAATAAGTTAGTGGAATATGAGTCTCACTTATATATATTAGTTTTATAATAAAATGTGAATGAAATAAGTTGGTGCAGTGTTGGGCCTACTTACCATTTATGGTAAAAGTGAAATAGGACTCTTATTGTGAGGCGGATAAAAATGGTAAAATAGGACTCTTATCGTAGAACGTGGAAGTAATACTCATATCTTTCCGTTAAGGAAGAAAAACGTAAACAGTAACAAACATATGATTAGGATGTTCATGAATTTTAACACTATCAAATCTAAGGAGATTGAAGGATTAATACATGTTGATTAACAAAAGCAAATCAAAAGAAAAAGAAACAAAGCGTGTGGGGTATGCGAGTAGGGCTGTCGGTGGTCTCACATAAAGGGAATACTATTCACGCAAATGCGCGCCAGCCAATTTACTTTTCCATCTGATACTCATTTATTGAACACAAACACTCCTTTGAAAGGAACATGGAAATGACTGAGTGTAAAAATGAAAAAAACCTCTTAAAAACCTCTTAAAGTTACACCGTGACATTACATATCTAGTAATATTGTAAATGATATACAATAATATTATAAACACTACATGACAATCTATAGATTGTTGTATACATGTTGGATAATGCTGGCCGAGAAAATATTGTTATATACAGTGTTGTATATTGTTGGCCGAGATTTTTACACTTGAGCATTTTTTTTATTGCCACATGTATTCGTCCACGTGTATAAATGATTGGCTATGAATGGTGGTATGATGTTATTTTAAGAGGCGTTGTTATTTTAACGCACCCCACTGGGAAATAGTAGCAAATACTCCCTCCGTCCCAGAGAAGTTGGCATACTTTGAAAATGGCACGGGATTTTAGGAGGTTTTGTTTTGTGTGTTAAATGGAGAGAGAAAATATAATTTTTATATTCATGTGAGAGAGAACTTTTTCCAAAAAGGGAAATGTGACATCTTTTGTGGGACAAAATAAAAAGGAAAGTGTGCCATCTTTTGTGGGACGGAGGGAGTACTTATACTTCCTCCGTCTCATCTAAGATGACACACTTTTCTTTTTAGTTTGTTATAACTAAGATGACTCATTTCTAATTTTGGTAACTTTCTCTTTTAAATTAATATACCCAACTATTTTTTTCTCTTTCAATTAAATATTCAACTATCTTTTCTCTCCATTTAATACTTCTACACACCCATTCTCTTTCTAATTAAGTATAATAATCAACAACTCCTAAAATTCTGTGTCGACTAAAAAATGTGTCATCTTAGCTGGGACGGAGAAAGTATTATATTCTTCAACTATTCCATGCACTCAATATCTGTAGAAAGAGGTTTATTAACACGCTCTCAATGAGTGGGCATAAATAAACACCAGACTTCCGCACACACAACAAAGAGATAGGCAAAGGGTCTACTATTGTACTCCCTCCGTCCCAGATAATTTGAGACACTTTGATCTGGCACGGATTTTAAGAAATCTAATGGAGAGTGAGTTAAAAAAGTTGGTGGGATGTGGATCCTACTTTTAAAGTATTAGTTTTATATTAAAATGTGAGTAGGAATGAGTTAGTGGAATATGAGGTCCACTACCAAAAATAGTAAAAATGAAGTGAGACAAATTATATGGAACGGACTAAAATGGAATATTGAGATGAATTATCTAGAACAGAGGGAGTACTTGCTATGTAAAAAAAATTAGTCAGACTTCCGCACACACAACAAAGAGATAGGCAAAGGGTCTACTATTGTACTTACTATGTAAAAAAATTAGTCACTCACGAGTCACGCCTTTAAAATAATCTTGTAAGGAGAGAGTTATCCTAGATATATAGATGATACGTAATATATTACCAATTGACACGGGAGATTTTTCATAATATTTTCTTGCAAACCACCCACTGATTCGACTAACAATATACTCCCTCCGTCCCAGATTAAGAGTCACTTTTTGCCATAAAAGTCCATCCCAGTTTAAGAGTCATTTTTAGAATTTTTCATATTTGGTCATACAATTTTACCCCATTCTTCATTAAAATTACATAAAAATGCCATTATCTACATTAAAATAAATCAAAACAAAAATCAAAAGTCAAAAGGGATCCACCTTCAACCAGCTTCACCATCTCACTTCGTTTATTACACACTATACCATCTCACTTCAGTTATTACACACTTCAACTTTTTCTTAAAATTCGAATCATAACAATAAGTGACTCCAAATGTGGGACGGTAGGATTACAATCTAAGCCCTCTGATCATTCCAAACTTGACAGAAGTTGGCAATAAATGAAATGAAACCAAATATCTAACATATTCAAGGCACGAGTAGAAAAACATGGACTATATAGCTCATATAAATTTATAATCCATAAATCGAAATTTATTTGAGTTACACTGCATCAAATAGCAGCTTTCAAATCCTACATTATTGACTTGGAGGCAGATCGAATTAAATGCTCTTCACAGGAATACAATGATGGGTTGCCATCAAATATCATGCAGTTCAATTAATTAATTTTAAAGTATGATACAGTTGAATTAATATTTAAATCTTTAGAAAAGGTCAAATGTGCCAAATTAAAGATTGACGCGTCCCTTTAGCTAACCACTTCACAAAAACACGTGTAGCCAAGAAGTGATTGCTAAATGATAATCCCTCCATCGGATTTTTTTTTTCTTTTTTTATCTGTCCGAAAAAAAGTGTGGATTTTATTTTTATGGTAGATCGACCTTAGATTTTACCAACTCATTTCATTTAGTGTTATAAAATCAGTACATAAACATAATATTCATATTCAACTTACTTTTTTCAGCCATTTACTCCTTACAGAACTAAATAATTTATTAAAACTAGAGCAGAAAAAGAACTAGACTTTTATTATTAGATCAAATGAGTGTATTGGAAAGCACCTTTAGAGCATCTCTAAATGAATGAATAAATATAGAGGTAAAAAGAAACAATTATCATGTTTACCTCTTATTCATAAAAATTCATTTTTTATTGGGAAGAGATACTTAAGAAGGTATTATTTTGAAAATCTATCTTTACCTCTTAATACAAAAGGTAAAATGTTATTTTCTCCGTCCCAACTAAGTTGAGTCGTATTCCTTTTTGGGATATCCCAACTAAGTTGAGTAATTTTCTTTTTTTGATAAAAAAAAATATAAAATATTTAATCACTCTTTCTTTATTTCGTCACCTACTTTACTTTCTCTTTATCTTTCCTACTTCATCCGTCCACAAAAAATAGACAAGTTTTGTCATTTTGGTCTGTCCACAAAAAATAGACTAAGTTCAAAAAAGGAAAGTTTACAACCAATATTAACTCTACACATCATTCTAAATATGGACCTCACAATCCACTTACACTCATTTCACTATCTTTTCCCTCTCTCTCTCTTACTTTTCCTATCTCTCTCTTACTTTACCAATTATACATTAAAACTCGAATCATTCACAATCTTGTCTATTTTTCATAGACGGTGGAAGTACTTTATTCCTATCTCATATATTTTTCAACACAATTTTTTTAATTTTCGCACCCAAATGTTTTGGCTCAACTTAGTTGAGAACTTAGTTGAGACGAAGGGAGTAGTTATTTTTATTTGACTTTTAAATTTACCTTCTTCTCTTGTAGTTTATTACTTTTTAAGAAGGTATAATTACCTTTTTGAAAAAGGTAAAAGGGTAAAGAGAAATACATCTTCTCAGTTTACACCCCTTAAAAGGAGAGCATCTAAAAAAAAAGAAGTGAATAAAGCATATATATTTCTTATTCACCTTCTCAACATGTAAATAGACCTTTCTTAAAAAGTGTAAATGCAAACATGTAAATAAAAACAACTATCATAAATGTCTTTTGTGTGAATAAGTGGTAAATATAATTCTTCAAGATTGAAGAATGAATAATAACTTCTCAAATACCTTTTATAGTGGGAATTGGTTTTTGTGAAAGATAGATAAGTTTGATAGTTACTACTTACTTTGTCTACTGCAAATACTCTAAGCGAACAATTTTGTGGACACTACTACTTTGGTGGAACACATCCATGCATGAAATATAATGGGTAAAGTATGATAAAAAGATGTTCTAAATCGAATCTTAGGAGTATATTTATAATTTCTGAGAGATATAGCTTCGAAATGAAACAAATCCATGAATATTATTCCCAGACACAATTCATGGACTGCAGATTTTGCATGACAAAACCCAATGGCATATTTCATAAAACGGGCATCACTTTTCACACATAGGTTTTTCAAAGATGGGGATAATGGTGGGCTTAAAATGGTGGCTGGAACTCATGTTTCGCCTCTTACTTCCTTCGACACTCCACAAACTCTTTAATACAATCGATTGATAGATAATTAGATATAATTAGATAAAACCATACTTAAGTAGAATCAAAACCACTCAAAACATAATATGTCTAGCCCCCCCCTAACATGAAAACCGGAGCTTATCACCATATTTTTTTCATTTCATTCTAATTTTTATTTTTATTAGATAAAAGCATACTAAAATAGTATCAAAACCATTTATAAAAAATTAAGCATATTAAATCTAGGACTCCCCTGACAGCTAGTCCAGGACTACATTGTTGACCAACCACGGTGGGACACGAAAACTTTTAACTGTCGTTTTAGAATGAGTCGTTCTCATTTCTTGCACATTGCAAACATGTTGGTGGGACATGTTGCTCACTTCTAGAACCATACCGATTGTAGTGGCAAACTCAGACTCCCGATGCTGCAGAAGTACACGACACAACTACAATTAGGCAGTTGGTTTATGGAGGCGAAGCAGATCTATTTAATGAGTATCTCCACGTCGCCAATACAACTAGGTGCGAATGCTTGAAGAAATTTTTCCGTGGAGTTGTGGAGGCATTCCTCAAAGAATATTTGCGAAGGCCCACCATTGTCGATGCCCAATCCCTGATGAGTTTGCACGAGAGGGCTCGCCAATTTCTGGGTACGTTGGAAAGCATTGATTGTGCTGCAATGAGCTTGGAAAAATTGTCCAATAGTGTGGAGAGGTGAGTTCACGAGTAGCTACAAGTGCATGCACCTAACTCTGATCCTTGAAGTCGTTGCTAACGAACGACTGTAGGTATGGCATGCTTACTTCTATGTGGTTGGGTCTAAGAATGATACTATCATTGTCTTGATCCAGTCACCTTTTTAAACAAACTGTGTAGTGGTAAAGCTCCGGGCATCGAATTCACAACCAATGATCGACAATATCATATAGGGTACTACTTGGCATATGACATATACCAGAAGTGGCCTATGTTTGTGAAGCCAATTATTTTTCCCGACTGATGAGAATCGAGCTTTATTTGCTTAAAGGTAAGAGACTACGTGGAACGGAGTCGAACGGGCATTTTGTGTGCTGTAATCGCGATAGGAAATAGTGAGGTCCAACGTGTTTTTGGTACAAATCTTGTATTTTTAATATCATATGTGCATGCACCCATGCATAATATAATAATCGATGATGAAAGTGCAAGAGCAATCAATTGGGGCGATGAGTTGCTCACGAGCTCCAACATCCGAGTGCACTACCCTAATTCGAAGAGTTTTTTTTGTATTGATGAGTTACAATGCAAGAAGGACCTGCCTACCAACATTTCTAACGGATTTTATCGAAGAAATTTGGTGTAAGCCATATCTCAACTTTAATGATTTCTATAATGAAATCTAATTCTAGATTTGAATTAATTCAACCATGACATTTATACTATAAGTGGAGATAAAATCACCAACCTCCATCCATGCTTTCTTCTTTGATGTAGAGGTTGAATCCACCATTTGATGTCCGTCCTTTCGTTGACTGCATTCTCCAATTGATGTTGTCCCCTCTTTGACCTCTAGCCTTTATTGATTCTTTTAATGGATAAAGAATCAGTAACTTTAATGTATATATATAAATATATACTTGAATGCCGTGAGTGTATATCTATATAATTGTAGTAAGGAAATTATCATGCAATTTACTTTTCTCATGCAATTTACTTTACTGCATGTATTTCATGAATCTCGCATGTTGAAAAATCTCGTGTATAATTCCCTCGCTGTAATCCTATTTATATAGACATCATACACTTTCAAGTAATAGACATGTCTTTTCATTAATGGAAGTTAATTAACGAACTAATAAATGTTCTTATCCTTAATTAACCACCATTAACCGTTCATTCAATTATGTAGAAACACAACCATTACTTTAATATTAATAATATCAAAGTCATGCATTTCTTATATTAAATTCACGGCACACACATTTATTAATATATATATACTCATTTCATGTACACATATATTTAATTATGAGGTAAAAGAGGAGGGTTATCAATACACCCAATTCTAATTCTTTAATCGAAACCAATCCATAATGGTATCGTCTTTTATATTAGAATCTTTAACATTTAATATAAACTTGATCCATAAAATTAAACCAATAGACACATAGGTCAAATAAGAATATAAATATTCTTACATTCTCCCACTTGACCTTTGTGTCGACTTAATGGTTCAATTCCCATAATGCGCACTTTTATATCAAGTTCATAACCTTTAAATACCATATAAAATTAGAACTAATCGAATCATGACGGTCACACATCATTATGCGATATGATCCCTTCCATGTATCACAAACCAATTATAACTTTACATTGTCTTTTCATTGAGATGATCCTTTATTCTCAATTTATCATATGTTATCTAAAAACCATAATGTATACATACTATAATGATAACATGTATTTAATAAACAGAAACACAACTTTAATTGAATTCCAAGTATCTTGCACCTTACGAGCACAATATAATTTGTATAGCAAGGCTTCCTCTATAATACTCATATGTTTTTCATGGCCAATAAACATTTGAGTGATTATCCTTTATTTAATGGATCCATTCTAATTATATTTTTCCTTACATGCTGAATGGACACTTTATGTTTCTGTACTTCTTCCTTTACAGACAAGTATTTACACTGCATGTGTTTGTCACCTTTCATATACTTATCTTACTTTATGAAGAAGATATCTGCAAAATTATCCCATAAATTCTCAGCAGCTTGACTATAATGTTAACAATCCCAAGCCCGAGATTAAGTTCCGCAATAACTTTTCATGAACTTTGGCCTCAAAGCATGTTAAAATTCAACTTTCATAGTGGAAATAGCAATGACAAACTATTTTCCACTTTTCCATAATATTGCTTCCACGACTTAAAAGAACAAATAGCCAAACGTCAATTTTCTACCATTGACGCATCCGGCATAGTTTGAATCTGAATATCCAATGACTTTTAAGTCATCGGATCAACTTTATATAAACATGTTCTCTTTGGTGCCTTGCAAGTACCTGAGGACTTTCATTGCAGGTTTCCAGTGATCCTTTCGGGATTACTTTGATATTGACCAATACCAACAATAATGTAATATTCGGTCGCCTACATGTTTCAACATAGTTCAACCTCCCAACCACTGATGCATATGGAATTCTTTCCATTTCCTTACGCTCCAATTCACTTTTAGGACATTGTCCTCCTTCTAAATTCGAGCTATCTTTAAAGAGCAATTTTCCATTCTATCTCTCCAAAATTTTATTGATATATCTTTTATGAGACAAATTCAATAATCCTTGTGATAAACTCAAAATATTTCTATTTCGATCACATAAGATGTCTCACTTATATCTTAATTTCAAAACCCTTATGCTCCAATTCACTTTTAGGACATTCATTTTACCGAACATGTCTCCCTTCTGAATTGGAGCAATCCTTATAGAGAGATACTACTTGTTAAGATCATGTAACATACCCATCATTTGCAACAAGCAAAATATCATCAACATATAAGACTCAATTCATAAACTTGCTCCCACTGATTTTTACATAGATAATCGATCAATAATGATCTCTACAAAATCATGACATAGTGGCATCATTAAACTTTAAAATACCATTCACAGGAAGCTTATTTTAGCTCACATATTGACTTACTCAGCTTACATACTAATTTTTCATGTCATGTGGTCAAGAATCCTTCAGGTTGGTCCATATACACTTTCTCTACCATTTCTCCATTCAGAAAATGTAGTTTTTACATCCATTTGGTTAAACTCGTGATCATAATGAGCCACCAAAGCCAAAATAATTTTTAAAGAATAGTCACTTTTCATGGCTCGTTGGAATGAGTAAATATTTATCACGTCTTATGTCACATTCACTCTTAATAGTGTAAACCACAGTAATTTGAAACGACATATTTTCTTTTCCTTACTGATCGTTTCAATATTTATTGTAGTTCACTATTCTCTTCTAGTATTGCGACAGGTTCATCTACTTCATTTTCGGTTAGTGGGTTTTACACATCATCATGTTATTCTATTGTGTCTATTGATTGTGATACAATACAAACAACAACCTTGGATGCAACAATATGTGGATGAACCTTACCATGGACTTCATGAACATCCACCTTTCACCACTCCCACTGTTTTCACCATTTTCGATGAACCTAGCATTTCCCGTTTAAAATATTCTCGTACTATGGTTAGAACAATAAAGTGTATACCTCTTTGATTTTTCCGAATAGCCAATAAAAAATTCACTGACAATTCTTAAATCAAAATCTTTTCATGTGGACTATATATAACATTACTTATGCTCGACAACACCAAATACGAATATGCCTCAAACTAGGTTTCCTTTCCGTCCACAGTTCAAAAAGAGTTTTAGAAACTGTCTTACTGGGAACCTAATTAAGCATATACATCGTAGTCTTTTAAAGCATAAATCCACAATGAAAAGGGTAAAGTATAACAACTTAACATACTTCTAACCATTTTCATTAATGTACGATTCCACATTTCTATTACACCATCCTGTAGCGGAGTATTAAGCATTGTATACCGTGCACAAATGCCTCTACTTTGAGAAACTTTTCAAATGGACATGGATATTATCCATAAAATTTTCATAAAAACTCAATAACTCTATCCGATCTCACAACTTTAACTTTTCTATCTAACTGCCATCCACCTCGACAATGAATACCTTTAGGACATTCACTAGCTTGGATCTTTTATGCAATAGATACTTATTCCATAATGTGATTAATTGTCAATAAAGATGATAAAGTAATTCTTATCAACCCAAGAAGGAGTATCAAAATGACCACATATATCAGTATGTATTAACTTAATAAGTTGACTGCTTCTCAGGCTAATTTCTCTATAACGTGTTTAGTTTGCTTCTTTTTTATGCAATCTATACACATATTTAGGACACTAAATTCCAATTTTGAGGAAAACTTTCATATTTTACCAACCTCATAATACTTTCTTTGGAAATAAGACCTTATCTTTAATGCCACAAGAACACCAAACTTTTACTTGACGAACAACGCTTAACGCCTCGACTTTAAATATTAAATAAGGATTCAGAAAACTTTGCATCAAGATTGCATCTATTAAGTGAATCAAATAATGTACCATTACCATAATAGTAATCATTTCGGTACGATGTGGGTACACCATATCCAATCTTGATATTAAAACTTATCCAATCCACTTACAGAAACAATATTTATAGCACTCTCAGGCACATAGAGATAACCGTTAAGATCTATATGACATCCGATGTCTAAGATCAATCTGTAAGTCCTAATGCCTTCGTTCCATGCCTTTATCATGTTTCTTATGAACAATTATTGTTCAAATCCTTTTGTAGATTGGATCGAACTGAATCCATGTTTAACATGAGACATATGAATGTAGCACCAAAACTGACCTCTAAGTATTATTAGGTTCTTCGATAAGATTTAATTTAAAGTAAACAAAACCGTTATGTTCAACTTTCTTATCGAATCAAGCCTTCCTTTTAGGACAATCTTTTCTGAAATGTTCTATTTGCTTGCAAATGAAACACTTCTTTTTCTTATGGATAAGCTTTTCCAGACCTTTCAGAAAATATTTATCCTTCCTTTTGTCCTACTTACTTAGTATCCTTTACTGGTGTCAACATCTCCAGGACCTATGAGATTCACAACTTGATAATTTATCTTCTTTAATCTCCATTCCTTTTAGACCAATATAGCCTTTAATTCTTTAAATGTCCCATTTATCTTTAGTGGTGTTATAATTCACCTGGAACAGACTAAATTCAACATGTAGGGAGTTTATGATAAATTTTGACCGATAATTTCTCATGAATCTCCATTCTCAAGGTCGTTAACTTTACTGTCAAGTCTAACATGTTTGTCACATGATCGTGAATTGGTTGAGATCAGTCAAATTTCTTTGTAGTAAGCTTATTCATTATGCTTCTACATTTGACTTATCAGCCAAACTCGATAGTGAACGCTCTTTAATTTTCTTAATAAATTCCCTTGCTTTATCTGTCATGGGCAAAGATGACCTCAAATTTTCTGTCATCGTCATTCTCATAAGGCTCAACCTGTTTGATCACTCCCGAGTCTCACATTGAGATTTTCAGTTACAGAGTGACATCTGGTTGAGGATTCCTCTTCCGTTGGTATGACTTGGTCCAATATCTTTACCCCCAGCGTAAGCTGGATCTATTCGAACCATTCTCCATAATTTTGCCCATTAATTTAATGACAGAGTCAACATATGCATACAAATTTTATAAAGCTGCAACATTTATACATGCTTAACTATACGTGCTTGAGTTCTTTAACACAGATTCATAAGCAGTAATAAAACTTTAAATAACATGCATTCAAGTAACCTTTGGGTAATACTTAAGCACATGTACTTTCAGCGATGCTAAATATATACTTTAACAATTAATCAAACTAAACATATATCAAATAAGCATGTTGCCTTTGGGTGTACATACTAAATGACACATGAATAAATGATTAATCAACTTCGTATTTATTATCTATATACAATGATCAACCTTTGGGTGATCTCCCAGTATATAGATAATAAAATAATTGATCAATCAAACTCTTATGTCATTTATAGCATCTCTATAATCATGATCAATTAATTAACATTTATCATTTTCAATAAATAAATACAATATAACAAGACCACTTTGGTGATAAACAAGTTATATATTATTTAAATATTGAAATCTTTAATGAGTAAAATATCCTTATATTGTCTTAACATTTCATAAAACAATTACCCAACACATAAGCGGAAGCATATTTAACCAAGATCGAAAAAATCCAAGACCATTCAAAATTCGATTTTGAAAACACATAAATGGTGAATTAACCAAATCTAGACTGACACTGATACCAACTGTAAGCCATATCTCAACTTTAATGATTTCTATAGTGAAATCTAATTCTAGATTTGAATTAATTAACCATAACATTTATACTATAAGTGAAGATAAAATCACTAACCTACATCCATGCTTTCTTCTTTGATGTAGAGGTTGAATCCACCATTTGATGTTCGTCCTTTCATTGACTGCATTCTCCAATTGATGTTGCCCCTATTTGACCTCTAGCATTTATTGATTCTTTTAATGGATAAAGAATCAATAACTTTAATGTGTATATATATAAATATATACTTGAATGCCGTGAGTGTATATCTATACAATAATTGTAGTAAGGAAATTATCATGCAATTTACTTTTCTCATGCAATTTACTTTGCTGCATGTATTTCATGAATCTCTCATGTTGAAAAATTTCATGTATAATTCCCTCGTTGTAATCTTATTTATATAGACATCATACACTTTCAAGTAATAGACGTGTCTTTTCATTAATGGAAGTTAATTAACGAACTAATAAATGTTCTTATCCTTAATTAACCACCATTAACCGTCCATTCAATTATGTAGAAACTCAACCATACTTTAATATTAATAATATCAAAGTCAATCATTTCTTATATTAAATTCACGGCACACATTTATTTCATATACAAGTATATTTAATTATGAGATAAGAGAGGAGGGTTATCAATACACCCAATTCTAATTCTTTAATCGAATCCAATCTATTATGGTATCGTCTTTTATATTAGAATCTTTAACATTTAATATAAACATGATCCATAAAATCAAACCAATAGACACATAGGTCAAATAAGAATATAAATATTCTTACATTTGGATCCCGTAATCATTGAGATTTTTGCTTGTAGTTTTTATATCTTTAACCTGATGTTGTGGCTAACTTATTAGAAGTGTTATGGCTGAAATTTAAAATGCTGACGTGACAGATGACAAAATGGATTGGGACTGGTTTTGTAGCTGTATTTTAAGCCTTTGACATGACAAAATACAATTGGTGATGTTATCATACTCAATACTCATAAAATTAAAATATAATTCTACTTCATGAGGTGTTGGGGACGTGGCTTCAACATCATTGCTAATTATCTTGTTGGTCTTACCATTCTTGCTCCATCCTTACATGCTAGTAACATGTAATCTTGGAGTTGGAAAAGATAAAACAACTTATTCATGGAAATACAAATTGGAAACAAAACGTAAAAAGAAAAACAAATTACAAACAGATTTATTCATCAAAAAACACAATTATAGGCAAATTAAAGCCCAAGAGAGAAGGGGAAGCCGGTCGCCTGCAACCAATTCCCACCACCAATAAAATTCCCGGCGGTGAACGGCTGCGCCTGCGACGCGCTCGTCAGCACCCTAAACCCTCCCCACTTGACCCTATTCCCCGTGGGAGCGCCGGCGCCGGTGTTCTGATACTCAGCATAGAAAAGAGTAGCAAGAGCGAAGTTGCCATTCCACTCATACCACCCAGCCGGATGGATCACATTGCTGATGTCACTCTGCATCACCACCGTTCTCGAATATTCCTTCCACGGCCGCCCGAGGTACGTCGGGAAGCTGCTCTGCACGGGCTTGAGGTCCGAGGTGGCGCCTATGCGGCACTTCTGGATCACGATGCCCGTGTTCTGGTTGGGGTCGTCGCGGCCCTGGGCGGTCACCATGTTGCGCTGGCCCGAATTGGGGCGGCGCGCGTGGATGTCGCAGTTCTGGAGGACCGCGTTGGCGTTGCCGAAGATGAAGTCGACAGTGCCGGCGATGATGCAGCCGGTGTAGAACTGGCGGAGGGAGTGGACGTAGAGGGTGTCCTGGTAGGCAAGCATGTCGCACCGGTAGAAGGCGCAGAGGTCGGCGTTCACGCGGAGGGCCACGGCTTGGTGCTTTGACGGACCTGCCGTGTTTTGGAAGGTGATGTCCCGGGCCAAAAACCCGCCGCCGACCACCGCTGCACGCGTCAAAATTCTACATTTAGTATCACCATTAAAAATATTCGTGACCTTTAAATTTATGTTCATTTAATCATAAAAAAAATCTTAAAGAATTGATAGATCCTTTGTCATGCACTTTAATTAGTGAATCTTAGTTTATTATCTCAAACTTTTATTAAAACGTTATTAGATGAAAATTGAAAAAAAAATTATTGATATTAATTCTTGAGATATTTCTGTTATCCTCGTATGGACATAAATTCGTTTCGTCCTATGTCTAAGTTTAATTTTGTTAACAATAATTTACTTATTATTAAAGTAGAAGATATATCGGGGAAACTTCTGAGCCAGATCTTGGGTTGATAGTATAGTTTATCAACAATAAAGAAAGAAGGGTTGATGGATGTGTGCATAGAAAATGAGCTCATGTATTGCATCAATAATATTAATTAAAATAAATAATAAAATCAATTAATTAATCAACTATGTAAAATAGAGACACATATTAAAATAAGCAAAAATGTTATCATGACCTGAATTTCTTATGGAAGAAAACTTGTATAAATTAGATACGTATATAATTTAGCTTGATATTTAAAAATGTTTTTGTCTTATTGTACCGACGCCTATTTTTCACCAAAACTAGGCTACCATTTATAAGTTAAAAACCACAAACATCAATTTATTTAGTCAGTACGTATGCGTTTCCCCATAGCGGTAGTGAACAACAATTTCAAATGGAGAAAAGTCAGAAATGGTTTATACCATATCCAAAGAATTTAGAATCAGTTTATGGCCCCATAGATTTAAAGCCTCAAAATAACAATAATACTCCAAAAACATCAATTTCTTTCCAGCACATCACCGTTTTGTCTCCATCTCCTCAACAAGTAAAGTTTAATAAATATGTGACTGAAATATATGAGTGTTAAATCATTAGATTTTGGATTACCATAATTACATTAGGAAAACAAACTTGGTCTCAGTTAAATGAGTGTTAATCATAGTTTACGGTCCCTATTAAAAGTATTTTCCAAAATAATGTCGTTCCTTTAAAAAATCCTTGTTACTTTGAAAACGAATTTTACCCCCTTATATTCTTAAACCGGAATTCCGATGCTTAGAGCACTACAACAACAAATGGCTAATATTTTTAATCCTACTTAGGAGATGATTCGTGTATCTAATTATACCATTAACGCTTCATAAAGTGTCCGTATTACGTGCTTAAAACATGTCTCTCAATCTCACTCAAGATATCCACTTTCAATATTTGAACTCCTTGTTAGAATAAAAACTATATTTTCTTTATATTTACTCGACTTAACAATTCCTCATAAAATCCCCGTGACACTCAAGATTGTGGACATTTTGAGTGGGACGGAAGGAGTAAGTTTTTTAGTGAAGTAGGAAGGAGTAAGTTTTTTAGTGGAGTATTCAAGCTAAATCATTGACCGTTAATTATTGAATAAAGAAGGTAAAAACTAACCAACAGTTGCAGAATTGAAGGTGGTGCTGCCGTCGACGACGTTCCTGCTGGCGGTGATAATGGTCGTCGTCCGGCCATCTCCGACGAACATCAAGTTGGTCTTCCTCCTCGGTATCTCCACATTCTCTCTATAAACCCCCGCCTTTATCCTAATCACATACCTCCGGCTACTCCCCTCTGGCGCCGCCGCCACAGCCGCCGCCACCGTCCGGTGGTCCCCACTCCCGTCAGCCGCCACCGTCACATCCGGCGTCACCGTCGTCGCCTGCAGCAGCCGCCTATCCCCCGCCGACAACCATTCCGGCCACTCCCCTTGCTCCTCCGCCTCCGCCAGCCTCCTCCCCTCCGACTTGAGCTTCGTCGCCACTTCGTGGTCGGACAAATTCTTTATTATGGCCATCACATTGCTGACGAGGCGGAACACGTGCATCTGGCCCGCGATGAGCGCCTCGCGCACCTTCTTATCCGCGCCGTCGTGGGAGAAGCCGTCCAGGCAAGACTCCTGGTGTTGGCAAATGAAAAAAAAAATAAAAAATATTATAGTATCACACATCATTAAAAAAGAAAAAAAAAACTGAAATCATTATATAAGTGTCATTGTACCTGGTTGGTCTGGGCGGCACTGAGAAGAGTGAGGAGGTTCTCCTTATGCGCGGCGAGGGAGTAGTTCTTGAAGCCGAAATCCTCGAGCTCCAGCTCGCTCTCGTGGAGCTCCTCCAGGGTGTCGTCGACCATGTCGAAGCAGTCGTGGAGGGCGACCCTCTCGCGGCGCGTCAGCGTCTTGCGCTGCTCGCGGCTGATCTTCTTCAGGGTGAAGAAGTTGCGCTCCACGGTGGAGATCGTGTAGTTGAGGGCCGCGATCAGCACGTCCTTGCTGCTCTTCACTGCGGCAGAAGAGGCGGCCGAAGCGACCGTGGAGAGGCACAGCTCCGGGTACAATGTGGCGGCGCAGGTGGACCTCACGACGGAGGAAGCGGCGTGGGAGGTGGCGCTGGTGTGGCGGTTGTGGCGGTGGGCGAGGGGGATGGAGACAGCTGCCACCACTAGGAGACAGAGGAATGCGGAGAGGATTAGGATTTTTCGTTTGTTTTTGTGTTGCTTTTCGGGTTGGATATTTTCCATGGTTGCTCAGAGAGAAGTGAGGTATGTCGGTGGGAGAAGAGAAGCACTATATGATTCAGAGGTCTGTGGAACAAATTAGATTTTCTACTATTACATATATAAACACAAACAGGATATTAGTGTGGTGTAGTAGAATAGTAGTATATGTCTTGTAGCCACCAATGAGATGACCTCACGTATTATTCGTCACAACCGGGCCTCTTCTTGTCCATCCCGATTTTTATGTTTTTACATTTTATCTTATATTCTAATATTAACCAAACCATGAAAGCAACAAGGTATCAGAATTTAAACTGCATTATAAAGTAGATAAAAAGGAGATATTAACTTAAAATGATATGAAAATTAATGCATATTTAATAAAGTAAGCAATAGTAAAAAATATAGTTACAGTAATATTAATGGATAGTAGGACGCATATTATTATTGTTGGATGAGTAGTAATGGGTCATAGTGGTATAGATTGTAAATAAACTGATGTATAACATATTAAGTTGAGGACAACTTTTCATAAATTGAAATGCTCATATTTTTATGAGACAGACGAAAATGAAAAATGTACATATTTATAGGAAGAATAGTCAATAGAGTATAACTTTGAATATGATTTTCTTGATGATAGAACAACCCATTTGATGACTATATATATACAACTTCCTCCATCCTGAAATATTTCTTTTATTACTACCAGATTTATAAATTATTATTCCTTTCGTCCTACAAAGTTTGTTCTATTTTACTATTTTCGTCCGTCCCATAAAGCTAATCTCATTTGAAACCTACTAAAAATAGACATTAAATATACTCTCAATCTTCTCAATGTGGGACCCTTATTCCATTACACACTTCCGTTTAATACAAAGTCAAACAATTTCTTAAAACTAACGCAGGTCAAATTGGGACAAACTTTTTGGGACGGATGGAGTAATATTTAAATATTAAAGTGAAGAGTAAAGTATAATAGAAAATAAAATATTAGAGATAAATAGAGAGTAAAATATGAGAGAAAATAAAAATTTTCCTAAAAAAAGATAAATAGCCAACTAACTTGGGACAAATAAAAAAGAAAGTACGACTCAACCATCTTCATACAAAGGGAGTATGATATAAAAGCACCTAGAACCAACAATAAACTCTAGCTGAAAAGGAACAAAATGAAAATACAATTCACTCTAAGAGCAGCTCCAATGGTAATAGGCTAGCCACAAACTCCTCCTGCCACATCATCAGCACTAAAATTCCTCCTGCCACATCATCAGGACAAGCAACTGGACAAGCAATAGGCTAGCCATAGGTTAGCCACAACAATCAAAATTAAAAAACTATTCAATTTTAAAATTAAACACAATACAGACGTACATTATAGAAGCAATGCAGTCGACATGCCACAAACGCGTTGGACTCTTAACTGTCGCCTATCGAGCCTGGAGCACACCAAATGCGTGCTCCACGTCCTTGCGCGCCGACTCCTGCCGTTCCACAAAGTAGGCCTTCATGTCCTCATTTGCGCATCTGATCGTCTTCACAAAGACGGGCCACCTAGGGTATATCCCATCTGCCAAGTAGTAGCCCATATCATGCCGGTTGCCGTTGGCGACAAAACTGATGGCCGAACCGACACCCTGGCACCGCTCGTTGAAAAGGGGCGATGAGTTGAGGTCGTTGTTCGAACCGGCTTCCCCAAAATACGCATGTCATATCCACAGCCGGTAATCAGCTATGGCCTCGAGGATCATCGTGGGATTCTTTCCCTTGTAGCCGGTGGTGTAGAACCCCTTCCAGGCAGCGGGACAGTTTTTCTACTCCCAATGCGTACAATCTATGCTGCCTAACATCCCCGGGAACCCATGCTTCTCCCCGTGCATCTGCACCAGATCCTTACAGTCTTCCGGGGTAGGGCTTCGAAGATACTGGTCCTGGAATATTTCAACGACGCCCTCACAGAAATACTTCAGACAATCCAGGGCAGTCGTCTCGCCGATGTGGAGTTACTCATCCCACATGTCTGCCGCGCCTCCGTAGGCCAACTGCATGATAGCCGCAGTGCACTTTTATATAGTTGTGTGGCCGGGTTTGCCCGCCGCGTCGTACCTGAACTGGAAACACAGGTATTGACGCTCTAAAGCGTCGACAATACGCATAAACAGCTCCCTACATATCCTAAAACGCCGCCTGAAAAGGTTGGCCCCAAACCGCGGCTCCGGAGCGAAGTAGTCGTCATATAGCCGCTGATGTGCAGCTTGGTGATCCCGATCAATCACTACTCGGCGGTGGAAAACGGGTCGAGGTCGAGGTACCGGTGGCTGCAAGGCCCTTTATAACAGCCGCTCTGCCTCGCGGGTCGTATAGGCCTCTAACACTTCCAACATTTGCTGTTCGAACTCCTCCTCAGCATCCCTACCACTACTACCACTACCACCACTACCACCCGCGTTACTCATTTCGCGTTATTGCTCTTGTACATAAATTAAGAGAGAGAGAGAAAGCTCGTTAAAATAAGCGGTGCAAATGAAAATGACGTTCAAATCGCGTATATATAGTGTTTTGGATATTAAATTGAAAAAAATATGCTCTGGCCGATCGCTCGCCGATCGCCAGCCTACAATGGCGGCGAGTGGATCGGCGAGCGCTTCGGCCAGCGCCCGGGAATCGGCGAGCGCTCGCCGCTTACAATGGTTCGGCGAGCGGACCGGCCAGCGCCGAGAATCGGCTAGCCGGTCGCTCGCCGACCATTGGAGATGCTCGTATCCGTGCCCGCACAATAAAAAATCCACCACTTTCTACCTATGTTATTTTCATTTTATATATTATATGCAGTGGATACTCCTTCTGCAGGAAGTAATCCATTAATTTTTTTTACCGGCTTATTGGTAATTCATGATCATGGGGGTGTAATCCCGTTCTAGTCACAAATGGGATTATCTAAGTGAATTTCTCAAAACTAGGGTATGTTTTGCAATAATTAAAGTTCTGGGTCTGGAAATATGATTTTATAGAGTTTTGGCCACTAATTCAACATCTCCGAATGTGTAGGGTCGCATGTTTCATAGAGTAGGATATTTTCTAGGATAAATGGAAACATGGGGTTTTATTTAGTAAATAAGGAAAATATTTAGGGTTCCGGTGCCACCTCCGTTTGCCTCCCTCGTCCATTAGATGCCTCGTGGTTTCCAGTTCCTGCGGTGAACAACTGCTCTCCCAATTCTTAATTATTCTTAATTTATTTATTCTAGATAGTTCCGAGCAGAGGCGAAAGACTCTTCGTTTAATCGCCAAACGTCCCAACAATTTTTTTACCTCATATACTATATAAATTTTCAAATTATGGAAATTGATAAGTTTTCATCTTCTTTATTGCAAATACACTACATACAAAAATGCCATTTACAACACTCCCTTCATCCAACTTTAGGAGTCCCAGTTTATCATTTTTTCTGAGCCCACGTTTGGAGTTCCAGTTGACATATTCTATAAATAGTAATAGGCCTCACATTAGACTGACCTTTTTCCACTCATATTTTAATATATAACTAATGGTTTGTGTTAAAATGACAACCCCTCAAAGTGACACCGTGACACCACTTATACAGCAATATTATAAACGTTACACAACAATATTACAAACACTACACAACAATCTATAGATTGCTATATAGTGTGTCGGATATTGCTGGACAAGAAAAATTGTTGTATAAAGACCAGCAAATTACTGACCGTCTTTTTTGGGGGTCCTTTTTTTCCATGTGACAACTTATTATTCGTCCACGTGTACAAATGATTGGCTAGGAATGGTGGTATGGTGTTATTTTAAGGGGTGGTGGCACCCTAACATGCCTCTATAACTAATACTGTATATATATAAATTTAGGATACATATTCCACTTTTTTTTCACCAACTTTTCTTTACATATCTTTAAATTCGTGCCGAGCTTAAATTAAACTCTTAAAGTGGGACGAATGGAGTATATGTTTATGGCAATTATATCATTATATTTATACTGATCAAAATTAAATTAATTAAAACCCTTGTATCTAAAACCATTTAATTCAAAATAATCCGATATTCATTGCATGGTTTGCACGCATCATATAGTTTATTATCGTCCATGAGAACCTCGGTGAAGTAGGTCGTGATATATCAATATGTTATTCAATATTTTATTCATCCGACTATTGCAATAATTAATTTATGGGGTCGCAAAGCCACATGCTCAGGCTCAGCCAATAATTCTGTTTCCTATCTAAATTTAAAGAACTTTCAGACTTTTCAAAATGTAAAGATTCGCATATTCTTCCAAGATATATGACAAATATTTGTTATAGTATCGTAAATAATAAATAAATACTAGTATATTATTGTATGACTGATCAGTGATCAACGGCCGTTGCTTGGGTAAAATATCTTCCTCCCAACTACATTGTAAAACGAATAAACATATTATTGCATATCCTACGCAAAATTATGCCTCAAAACCAGCTTCACATATCCTTTTTAACTTAATTACGCAAATTGATAGATCGTCGACGGCAGGGTGCGGTGCGGTGTGCGAAAAATAAGGATTTAATACATATTAAGTACATTCTAAATTGTAATAGCTTTGGTAATGATTTTTTAAATATTGGCTCTCTTTTTTATCATTATACATAAAATAGGGTGGTTTTAAAGTTGTCTAGCTCTTATTAAAGTATACGTATTGTAACTTATGTACGGATACACTAGGAGTGTTCATTTCACAAGACTAAATCTCATGATTAAATATGTATCATGTTTAGTTCATAACATTGACCCTCATAACTTAATCCTAGATGGATAGTCTCATGATTATTAGTCATAGCCTCACCCCTCCAACTAAAATAATCCAACAACTTAATCTTAGATGGATAGTCTCATGATAATTAGTCATGGCAACCGAACGTCACCTAAAAAGATTAAAACCATGACAAACAAATTAAAAGATTTCCAGCTTATATTGTATTTTACAATTATTAATTTATATCATTATAAATCTTCTGTATTTTAGATTTAGGGCATGGATAATCGTACATAAGTGAAAACATGTCATTACAAATTTAAAAAATAGCGATATGGGCATAACATTTAAAGATTCCAGCTATGTATTTTGTACTATATCTTAAATAATTTGGTCCCAGGCCATTAAATATTTATAGGGGCCTGCTCATTATCCTTTCCCCCCTCCCTTTTTTTTACCTATTTTTCAAATTTAATCCATTACAATATACTCTGGCATATGGCAATCTAAATTTATACCTGTCATTGGCTACAAACTATTTTTTCAATCATTTCTTACTCTCTCAGTGTACAAGTCTCATTTTCTTGGGGCACAGATTCAAAGAAAATTTTAAAAAAATTGAATGCTAAAAAGTTAGTGATACATGAGTCCATTTGAATATTTTATTTAAGATTTAAATGAAAAGAGTTAATAGACAGTGGACCTATTATCATTTATATTAAAAATGAATTGGGACTTTTATTCATGAATGGAAAAAGTAGATTGTGTTGGATTAATGTTGTTATGTTTTAAGATCCAGAAATATGTTACAAACTACTAGCCCTTGTTGGTTAAATAAGAAGATTGAATATATAGCAACGTACTTGCTCTCTCCGTCCATAAAAATTAATTTTATTTTTTTAGTTTGTAGTCTTATCAAGAAATATAATATTTGTCCTAAAATTGTTATGGCCAACTTATAATCTGCAGAACTAAACTAATACGAGTAATATTTTTAAAAAAAACTACTAGTAGAATTATTTAAGTGCTCATTAATTGAAGATATCTGCTGCGAATTTGCACTCCGTTTCTAACCTCTGGTGCTGACTTAAATATGCTATGACCGTTACAGTTGTGTCATTAAAATTTCCAAATATACTAAACAGTCTTTATAAATTTCACATTTATTATCTGCTTACATTGTCCCTCTTAGACAGACAAAATCAATTATGGCCATAAATCAATCAATACTCGTATTAACTGACAGCGTCCAACAAATATTCTTATTACGTGGTTTTACCCAAATTATGTATACAATTATAAATAGTTGAATCTTTATTCCATACTAGTACTGTTTAATGGTACAAATTTAGGGTATGAATTATTTGGCATTACATTGATTTTTCATGAACTGTTTAAAAATTGTTTTATATATATATGAGTAGTTATTATTAAAAATTGAATATGAGAGCTTTATGGTAAGTGGGAACAGATATATTTTTGTTGAGGAAACTCCATCATAATATGGTGGACTAAGCAAAGGAGACTTTGAAGCAGCTGATAGTGTTAATGAGATTATTGTGAAACCTTCAACTCAACACATTGTTGAATTTTCTACCAATCAGGTGAGCATTTTTTTTTCAGTTTAAATAGTTTATTGAAACAAAAGTTCCCAATATAGTACTATATGTTTTATCTGAAATTGCCTTGTGATTTGAAAAATTATATGTTGGCTGAGTTTTTGGAAGCACGGAAGAAAAGTCCGTTGTTGGAGGGATGCTTTGGCAAAAGTGTTGGAGTGTTGTTTTGATTTTTTCATGCTATACTTGGTATGTTTCTATCGCTGTGTGGCGATCTTGTGACCTCTGGATTTCATGTAATTCAAGTGGCTTCTATTTTTCTTCAAAAACTATGGGATCAATTATAGTCATTCATTTAGCCATGTTAAGGATTTAACATAGATCAGAAGCACCTTTACGCTTTAAACCCTTTGCTTTTCTATATTGTGCTAATTGATCATCCTCTGTTTTTGTTTTGCAGTGGAGTTGCTGGTTATATTGAATTAGTAGACAAAAAGATTGTTCTAATCTTATTTTAACTGCTACGGCTAAGTTCATGGCATTAAGTACATGTAAGAAATTGTAATTCATTATTTTAGCTTTCACTACCAACTAGAACAAAAATGTGAATGAGATAATCTGATGAATATTTTTTACTAACTGTTTTTCTCCCTCGTGTTAGCAAAAAACTACACATTTGTTGACAACTCATTTGATATTCCTATATATATAGATAGATAGGCTCGTGTTAGGTGTATTAATTTAGGGGTATCATCTTAGATTGGAATATTATAGAAGAGTAGTGTTAAAATTAGTAGAATTTAGGGAAGCTTTTATGAAAAGTGTCTCTAATTTGTATTTAGGACACTTTTTAATAGTTTCTTTAAGTTGATTTTTTAAGGACGCTTTTTAAAAAGCGTCTCAAAATTATTTCACCGACGCTTACATTTTGCGTCCTTATCTTGTTTTGGCACATCACCACTAAGGATGCTTTTTAAAGCGTCGATGATATATTTAACAACATAAATTAGCGTCCCTAACTTAATAAAAAAGTGTCCTTAGATGTTATTTTTGTTATAGTGAAAATTGAAACTAGTTTCGGTTCCAATATCGTTTATCTATTTTTTTCTTGATGTTATTAATGTTAGAGTGTTTTGCTAGAATTGGTTGAAATATGTAATTTTAGAGTGTTTCGCTTGAAAATAATTCAATTATATAAAAAAACATTTATATCAAAATGTTTGTATAAATTAGAATGGACTAAGCTAATAACAAGTTGTATTCATCCTATTTATTCTGTTGAAGCATTTTTTCCGGATTAGGAGATTCAAAAAATATACATCTCCTGAATTAAGTAAAATGAAAATAAAGTAAAAGTGGCATAAAGTAGAAGAGACTAAAAGAATAAATGACTAGGTGATAGTGGAACAATCCAAAACAAGATATGACATCACTAATAAAACGAAAGAGGTATTACTAATTATTTGATATCAACACTAATAAAACGAAAGAGGTATTACTAATTATTTGATATCAGTTTATCATTAAAAGTTACTACTTTTGTCCCCCAAATTTTGATATACTTTGACCCGACACGAGTTTTAAGAAATATAATGAAAAGTGGGTTGAAAATGTTAGTGGGATATGGGTCCTACTTTTAAAGTATTAGTTTTATAATAAAATGTGAGTAAGAATGAGTTAGTAGAATATGAGGTCCACTACCCAAAATGGTAAAAGTGAAGTGTGTTAAATTTTCATGGACGGACTGAAATAGTAAACTGTGGCAAAATTTGGAGGACGAGGGTAGTTTTAGATTAACCTACCTACTCAATAGTTACATGACACATCACTACTACTATTTCATTGGTAGAAGATTGTGTACATATCAGCAATAAAGGCAATTGTTTCCTTTCACGTGTTATATTAGTGACAATCTTGATTATTGCGGGTGTTTCCTGTCAACGTTAACATATCTTGCATCATCTTGTCCCAACTATCAAGTGAATCCTAACAAATATTCTTTCGGTCTCATTAATAATGAAATGTTTTTCTTTTTAAGTTGCCCCATTAAAAGTAAAACATTAAACATCTCTACTTTTTTATCTCTCCTACTTTACTACTCTCTCCGTCCCAGCTAAGATGACACATTGCTTAGCTGGCACGGAATTTTAGGAGTTATTGGTTAAAGTGTTTAATTGGAGAGAGAGAAGGTGGATGTAAGTATTAAAGTAGAGAGATAAAGAAGGATGGATATTTTAATAGGAGTGAGAAAAAGTGGTTGAGTGTATTAATTGGAGAGAGAAAGTTACTTAAAAAGGAAATGTGTCATCTTAGTTGGGATAAACTAAAAAGGAAAACGTGTCATCTTAAGCGGGACGGGGGGAGTATCTTTTAATTAACTCACAAAACAACATTGTATAAAATCTCGTGCGAAACTAAATAGTTCATATTTATTGAAACGGAGGGAGTAGCATAAACAAATTCCTGCTATAATAAGATTTCATGCTGTATTCAATTCAAAAATGATACACTCACCGTATTAGCCAGCCCTAAGCACAATCAAATCATACTGAAAAGTCACCTTAAGAGCATCTACAGCAAATGGAGCAACTTCACAACTATAGAACAACCCTCACAACTACTTTTAAGTGCAAAAGCACTGAATATAGAATACACTCATGAGTCTCGATTATATCATTACACACAATTCACAAATTTTAATTTTTTTAAAAAATTACACCTAGTCGCACGGGATACGAGTTATGTGCACGCATGATGCCAATTGGCTTGGGGGCACGATTGGGGTGCATGTGGAGCTGCTGACACGTGTGGTGCAAGCTTGTGCAATATCTTTTGTGGTGTTATTTTTTTCTCTCACCTCGAGAGGATCAATAATGGTTTCTCATTAACACATATGATTACTTGTAGGGGTGTCGAAATGGGTATTCAAACCCGATTTTGCGGATACCCAAACCTGAAAAGCTCAATATTTTACTATCCAATCCCGACCCATATAGTTATACGGGTATCCCGATATCCGCATCGGGTTTCCTGAACCCGCAGTTGCAGGTACCCAAACCCGCTGACATCATTTGAGTTATTATATGTGTGTCACTATGTGTACATATATAATGTATGTGTGTGCCCAATATATGTGTGTACTGTTATTCATAATTACAACTGTATATAAATAGTACTCAATTCGTCCGTTATTAGGAGTCTCGCTTTACCATTTAGTCCATCGCGATTAGGAGTCCCGGTTCACGTTTACTATAAATGTAGGTGGACCTCACATTCCAATTACTCAATTCACTTACATTTTATTATAAAAGTAATATATAAAAATAGGTCTCACATCCCACTATCTTTTTCTACTCACTTTTCTTTATATTTCTTAAAACTCGTATCGAACTCAAATGAGACTCCTAATGACAGACACTACATATGTGGGGTTTATATATAGTATACGTGCGCATTTGCTATCCATATAATATTATAGTATATGTGTGTGCAACTGTGTTGTATATAAAATGAGAAAAAATAGAAATAAAGTTTATCGGACATTAAATATTTGAAACTAAATAACTAAAATAAAAGGTTTGAAAATCCTAATCCTATAAATATCGGGTATTATCAGGATTATCGGGTAAATTTGTAACCGCAAAACTTTAAAACCTATTACCCGATCCCCCAGTTTTCCGCTCTCGTCGGGTAGCGGATACCCGATACCCGGTGGATATCAGGTCAGGAAGGGAATTATCCATTATCCGCTATCCATTTTGTCAGCCCTAATGACTTGAACCTTTGAGTTATTAGTTAAAGGGAAAATGTCTTACCAATTAAGCTATACATCATTTCATTTGTGGTATTATTTATTTCTTAAAAAATGTCTCATTTGCTTGTATGTAAATTCTCAATTATGGAGTACAACCCATGTTCTATAGGTATAGTCTCATTTATTTCAATGAAACATACATCAAAACAATGACAGTCATCGGTAAGAATTATCAACAGAAATGGATATTCAAATACCTAAGGTTTAGCAATCAGATAAAATAAAAATTTGTGAAGGACATTGGAAAGAATTATGGAAGTTGATATCTACAACTGTTGGCTACAAAAATAGTGTATGTTGTACAGAAGTCGTTAGCGACAAAATTGAATGAAATAGAAACAACGATATCTTCTTCGTCGGTTATCAGAATTTCCAGATTCTAGACCTTCAGAGTTTACAACAACCATCGTCAATTTCTGTCAGCAACAACTAACAGGGTGAAAAGGAGACTAAAGATTGTTCAAGACACACAACAGCTTTTCACATTCCTTTTCTGTCCAAGCAGCTGAAACTACAATAGGGTAAGTGTTATCCCTCCCTAAGAATGCATACCTGAGACGTGTGGGGAGTGGCTTCAACGCCACTTTAGGGGGTCCTCTTGGCTTCCACATTTCTTTCTTTCTTTCTTCCTTTCTTTCTTTCTTTCTTCAAGAGTGCGCAAGGGAAGGAAATTGTGTCCTCTTTAAAGGATTCTCTCGAGGAGTACATCGAGTTCTCCTACTATAGCACACACATCAGTCTCACAGTTAGATAAGTCATCGATAGAAATAAAAGAATTTACTACACAAGCTTCCAATGGGTCATGGGCTCGGTGATATGTGACTTCAACCTCCCCTACACAATTTGTGACTACTTGATTCCGCATAACCTTCTGCCTTCCCATGGAATTTCAATGCATTATACATGTTGATGGCAATGCTCTCATCATTCATTCGCAAGGTGAGCTCTCCCTTTTGGACATTAATCATAGCTCCCTCAGTGGCTAGAAATTGTCTCCCAAGTATCAATGGCACATTTTTGTCCTCCTGTGTGTCTAAAACAATGAATTCAACATGAAAAATAAATTCTCTTACCCTTACTAATACATATTCTACAATCCCCCTGGGTGTTGTTGTACTCCTATCCGCCATCTGCAGAGTAATTGATGTTGGTTGGATGTTGTCAATGTCGAGCTTCATGTAAAAGGACAAATGCATCATATTAATTTTTGCTCCAAGATCACAAAGTGTCTTACTTTTTACATTATTCCCTAAGACACAAGATAAAGTGAAACTCCCTGGATCCTTGTGTTTGGTAGGTAGTCCTTTCTAAATTATGGCACTGCAATTCTCGGTCAGTGTTGCTGTCTCATATTTCCCCTACTTCCTCTTTTTAGCGACCACATCTTTCAAAAATTTCGCATAATTAAACATTTGAGTGCCTCCACTAGTGGTATGTTGATGTGGACTTAACTCATTACTTCCAGGAATTTGGCAAACTAAACATTCAACTTCTTGCTCGTCAATCTGTGGGGAAAAAGGATGCCGAGTGTACTGGTAAACTTCCGCGGACCGCTAAAGTGTGTCTCAGCGGGTCGCTGAACTGGTCCTGAAATCTGGATCCTTTCCAGCGGACCACTGTCTAATGATGCAGTGGACGCTGGCTCTGGTTCAGCTAATGATGATGGTCCAGCGGGGCACTGTGAAACTGTGCAGCGGGCCGCTGGGTTTGGTCGACAGTAGGTCCCTAGTCGACCCGTTCCTTACCTTCTCCTTGTCCTTCCCAGATCTGATGGATTTGGGGGCTCATAGGTAGTCCCATTGCGCAGTTGCACCGCATGGCAGTTTCCTTTGGGAATAATTTCTCGTAAGCTAGGAAATATCCCCGGTGTATGTTTGCATCGTATTGAGGTGGTTAAGATCCCCGTGTGGTACTCCATCTCTTCTACCTGCAAGGCAAGATTAGATAAGCTCTGCTCCAGGAGTCCTGTTATTCTTTCCAAGTTGTCCAGCCTCTAGTTTGTTGTTTTCCGATTTCTTCCACCTCAATCATGCATATTTCTAATAATTCCTCCCATTTAGAGCGAGGTTCTTCTTCCATACCTGCACAAGGTTCAAGGTTTTCGTTTGAGTAGTAATCTTGCGCAGAATATGAATAATCAGAGCAATCATTATAATAGTATTCTCTCCCTTGATTGGGGTCATAATATTCTTCGTAGTATCCTCCTTGTTTCTCTTCATAGTAACAGTATGGATTCTCCATTCCTGCAGGAAAATCTATTGAAACAAAAACTAAATAAAAGTAGTAAACTCCAAATTAGCAAAAAAAAATTAGTTGAAAGATATCAATCACAAAAGTGAAAGTATTCCCTGGCAACGGCGTCAAAAACTTGATGCACTTTTTATTAGCACTAAATAAACCTGCAAGTATACAAAGTATATATAGTATAGCTAAAGGTCAAAACCGGATATTGATCACGGGAAAAACTATCACAAATTGGCTATCCTCTACTAGGCTTCTTCAACTATTTGGAAAAACAAAGAATTTTTTGGTTTTGAAAAGAAAATTTTGAAAAATAACATAACAAGTAAACAAATGTAGATACAATAACGGAGATAAATATATGAGATAGAGAAATCCAAGGATGTGCTTTCACAGTTATAGGTTATACAAGTTCCAACTACAGCACCCTAGCACAGTTCATGCTTTACTAGAACGAGTCACATAATTATTGTCCATGCGGCACAAAATATATTATAGACACTAGGGGTATCAATCCAAGATTTGTAACTCATAAAAGCTCCTAAGACTCCTAATGTTTTTGCCCTCAATTAACAATACCATTTTAAGGGGAGTTAATTGTAACATCAACTACGCTCTTCTAACATGCAAACCTCCTCTTACGATTATGTTGCACGTCAATAGATCATCACAGAATATGTCACTCAAACATGAAGCAATTATCCAACAATTAGAATAGAAGCAAAGTAATGAACAAAACGAATATTAAATAAATAGAAGCTGTATAAACCAAAGTCGTTACTAACACATCCCTGGAATTCTACGGATTTAGTTACACATGATTGAATAATCTAAAAACATAGCTTGAAGGGAAAACATAGAAAAAAAAATAAGAACTAAAGCAATAGAACCCAATGATTCAATCTTGTAGTCTTGTCTTCTCTTGAATCCACACTTCAAACACCTTGGATCTTGATGAACAGTGGAAGGAACTCTTAAATATTATACTCTGAAAATATTGAAGCAAAGGGTTCTCTTTTTGCTGACTTTAATACTCAAGATTTCCATCTTCGCCTTTTTGCTATCTTTTTAGGCTCTATTTTGTACATTTCTCACAAAATACGTCAAAATATCAAAATAGATAAAATATGCAAATAATGGACATGTAATGCAACTGCGATACACAAAACGGAACAAATAAAGGCCTTAAAAAAGTGCAAAATCCGAGCTTATCATGGAAGTAGACAAACACTTTCATCAAGGAGAACATTAAGGCAAAGGTAGTAGAAATGTCATTTGTGAAATCCGAAGACCAACTGACTGATATCTTGACAAAGGCTAAGAACTTGAAGTCATTTCAAGAAGTACTATGCAAAAGTTAAGTACTGACAATCTCATTACTTAACATTACTTAACTTGAGTGGGGCATTAGAAGGAAATCACCCAATATCCGGAAGATATCAATTAGAGGATATTTGATTATTCTTTACCATACTCAGAAGATGCCAACTAGTGTAATGAAGCTAATTAGGTTCACCATATGTGGATCCTCCTAAGGCTATATAATCTTGTATCTATGTAGCATAACATATCAGTGAATAATATATGAGCCTCTTTACCGATCATTCAACACAGGATTAAGGATTTGATGGTCCATTTTCGTTTAGCAATCTCTAATACAAAACTTGGAATGTGGGAAAAACCGCCAATTTTAGTTCAAAACCAAACCGCCTAAATCATGTCGAGCCTGTCCGGTACCAGGACTAGTTTAGAATCTTTCCAATACCTGGTTTGATCTTAAATTTAAGAGTACTAGGTTGCTTATACCAAATGAATTTGATAGGATGGTTGAGCTGGCACCACACTCTTAATATCATTATCTAATTCTAATAAGCTTTTGCCTTCTCACGAAAATTGTTCATCTACTATAGTTGAATAGGTAGCCGGGAAAGGTAAGAATACAACACCAACACTGTAGAAGAATAGGATATGGGATTTGGAAAATCTCAATGTTTGTGAAAGACTCAAAAATCAAAGGATTTACCTAGAAGTTTGAAAATAACTTTATATGTTGCATGTAATGGTAACAAAGAAAACCTAATTAAAATTAAAAGTATGCTGGCTTGGTTATAACAGTTATTTTCATATTTATTAGCAATTTATCATTCATCTCTAGATAGTTATAGGTAAAGCATGTTATTAAAGTAGAGCCAAGGAGTTTTATAATAACAAGATAGAATCCTAACCTTTCCATCGTATCTAAATAGCGAGTGATCAAAGTACGGTGTGAAAGAAATTAAAGAACTTCATAGTAGAGAATTAAGCAGTAGACAATATTTCCAGAAATGTATTTTTCATTTAGATGATCTATTTGTCAAAAAGCTGATGAACCTTATATACACATCTCCAGAATTACAAAGGACACCTAATTATTTCTCATTAACATCATAAGGAATTGCAAGAGACACGGCAGTTATTTCTTTCTCTTCTCATCTTGTGTAGGCAACTTAACATCTTCTTTGCACAACTCGCTAACACGCCCCCTCAAACCGAGAGCCGATTGCGAGATTACACCAAGTTTCTCTCGTAGTCGGATGAAGGTTTGTCGGGCCAACGGTTTTGTTAAAATGTCTGCAACCTGATCCACTGTCGGGACGTGCCGGAGTTCAATTTCTTTGGCCAAGACTTTATCACGAACAAAATGAATATCAATCTCAATGTGCTTTGTTCTAGCATGTAGAATTGGATTTGATGCAAGTGCCATAGCACTTTGATTATCCACCCAGACCACAGCTGATTCATCTTTCTTGATTTTAAGCTCTCCAAGAAGAGATTGCATCCATGTTGCTTCAGAAACAGCATGGGCTAAGCTTCGATACTCAGCTTCAGTACTTGATCGAGCAACAACTGATTGTTTCTTCGCACACCACGCTACCAAGTTGCTGCCATAATACGTACAATACCCGCTTGTGGATCGCCTATCATCTAGATCGGCCGCCCAATCTGCATCTGAAAAAGCAACAATCTTTCCACTGGACTTCTGTATATGAATTTCATAGTCAATTGTTCCTGCCAAATATCTCAGAATCCGTTTCACTGCTCGCCAATGAGTGTCCAATGGAGCAGACATGTATTGGCTGACTTTATTTACTGCAAAACTTATATCCGGTCGTGTAATAGCAGCATATTGCAGCGCCCCGACTGTGCTTCTATATATCCTCTGATCTTGGACAGGGTCTCCTATTGCCTTGCTGAGATCACAGTTAGACACCATAGGAGTGGGACATCCTTTGGCAGTTTCCATATTCACTTTCTTTAAAAGATCTTTGATGTAAGATGATTGGCATAGATGAAGACCATGATCAGTTTTAAGAACTTCAATGCCAAGAAACAGATTCACCTCCCCAAGCTCTTTTAAAGAGAAGTGAGAGTTCAACTTAGTTATGACTTGGTTGATAGAGGTTTGGTTGTTACCAGTGACAAGCATATCATCAACATAAATGAGCACATAAACAACATCCTGACCTTGAACCCTGAAGAATAGAGAAGCATCTGATTTGGATTGAGTAAAACCAAGGGTGACGAGCACAGAATGAACAGTAAAGAACCAAGCCCGAGAGGCTTGCTTGAGCCCATATATGGCCTTATTCAACTTGCAAACAAGATGAGGACCCCCTTGTTCAAAACCAATAGGTTGACGCATGTATATATCCTCCTTAAGGTTGCCATTGAGAAAAGCATTATTTACATCCAAGTGAGTAACATCCCATCCACAAGAAACTGCAATGCTTAGTATCATTCTTATGGTAGCGGGCTTGACAACAGGACTAAAGGTTTCGTTGAAATCAAAACCAGGAAGCTGAGAAAACCCTTGAGCGACGAGTCTAGCTTTGTGCATAGCAATGGAGCCATCAATATGTTTCTTTAGCTTAAAAACCCATGTACATCCAATGAGGTTTTTGCCCGGTGGAAGAGGGGTCAAAGTCCAAGTGTGATTTTTTAGTAAAGCAAGGAACTCACGGAGCATAGCTTCCTTCCAAATGGGAATCAATAAGGCTTCCAAGGCAGACTTAGGAGTGAGAAATGGGGAGAGAACAACAGTGAGCAACTTTGGCTTAAAAATACCAGCCTTTGCTCTTGTTGTCATATGATGAGTGGACTGAACATGTGGTGGACTAGATATATGGGCAGAAGAAGAAGACACAGGGGGGGGGGACAGAAGAGTCAGTAGAGGAAATATGTGGTCTAGAATCTGAAGATGAAAACTGAATGGGAGTATCAGATTCAGGATCATGTGAAGTGGTGTTAGGAGAAGTATTATGTCTAACGGGAGAAGTGTCATGAGGATGCTGAATGATAGGAGGAGTGTTATGAGGATAATGGATGATAGGAGAATTATCGGGAGGATTCTGAATGATAGGAGATGGAGAAGAATCAGTGATAGGTGGAGGTGGTGAGATAAAAGATGTGGGAGGTGGAGGGAAAACTGATGAAGTTTGTGGTGGAGTAGATGGTTTAAAAGGAAAAATGGATTCATCAAACACTATATCTCGAGTGATGATGATTTTCCCTTGAGGAAGAAGAGCTTTGTACCCCTTATGAGAGGGGCTATAGCCAAGAAAGGTAGCCGGGGCAGATCTGTATTGAAGTTTATTGCTGTTGTAAGGACGGGTAAAGGGATAGCAAAGACAGCCAAAAACACGAAGAGTGGAATAATCTGGCTTGGAGTTATGCAATTTCTCAAAAGGGGAAATGTTGTTTATGATTTTTGAAGGAAGAAGATTTATGAGATAGACTGCAGTTAAAAATGCATCATCCCAAAATTTTTGTGGCAAAGCAGATTCAGCTAAGAGAGATAACCCAACTTCTACAATATGTCTATGTTTCCGTTCAGCTAAACCGTTCTGTTGAGGGGTGTATGGACAAGAAACTCTATGGATAATCCCTGACTCCTTGAGAAAAGATGTAAGAGCTTGATACTCACCTCCCCAATCTGTTTGGAGAATCTTAATTTTTCTTGAGCAAAGATTTTCTGCCATGGCTTTGAATTGTTTAAAGGCTGAGAAAACATCACTTTTATTTTTGAGAAGATATACCCAAGTGAATCTAGTGTAATGATCAATGAATGAAACATAGTAAACAAAACCATTCCTAGATATCACAGGAGAAGGACCCCAAAGATCACTATGAACCAGTTGAAGAGGAGCAGAATATTCAGATTGAGACAAAGAATAGGGCAGTCTATGAGATTTTGAGAGACAACATGATGGACAGAGAGAAACTGATTTCATTGATGTAAAAGAAACATTACAACTATTTAGTGCAGTTTTAACAACATCTAGAGCTGGATGTCCAAGTCTCTTATGCCACAAGTCAAGACTAGAGCTAACAGGTCTAGAAGATGAAGCAGAAAAAGAGTTGGATCCTAGAGATGTGGTGTGCACAGCAGGTGAACACTTGTCTTGTTTGAAGGAAAAGCTGGGGCTACTGCCTCTCTTGATCGGGGATTGCTTCACAAGGAAGTGATAAAGGCCATGATCAAGGGTTCCCTGTAGGACGACCTCCTTGGATACCTGATCTTTGACAAAACAGATTGAATGATGAAATTCAAAGAACACATTATTGTCTTTGGCAAATTGGGAGACACTAAGAAGATTTTTGGTAATATTTGGAACATGAAGCAGGTTTTTAAGAAGCAATTTTCTATCAGAACAAGGAATATTAGAATCAAGTTCTGTTTCTCCAATATGTGCTATATCCATACCAAAACCATCACCAAGAAGTAACTTTTTACCTCCAGAATATTCAGCACTTGTGTTGAGATTGTTCAAATCATGAGACACATGATTTGTGGCGCCTGAATCTGGATACCAGGCTGTTGTGCTTGAATGATCATAGCTCAGCTCTGAAGGGCAGATAGTAGAAGGACCAGGAGTCTGAGATCGAGCTTGAACCAGATGAGCAGAGGGAAAAGATGAGTATTGATTAGGCTGTTGTGGAGGAGGAGCATGTTGCTGGTGTGGAGTGAAATGCTGCTCAAATCTGTGCCAACACTTGCTTGCTGAATGTCCGGGCTTCTCACAGAGTTGACACACGATTTTGTTTCCACCATAGCTTCTTCCTCCTCGCCCCCTATAGGATTTGGCACCTCCTCGATTATTGCCATTAAAACCTCCTCGATTATGGGTAGGAAAATAATGCTTTCTCTGGTTTTGGCCAGATTGTTGTGCTAGATATAAAGAAGGTTGAGAGCCCTCCATGCTAGTGCTTCCAACAGATCTCAATCGAGATTCAAAGCTTAACAACACAGCTCCAACATCCTTCACAGTCCAAGGCTCCACTCTAGTGGAGATGGAAGCAACAATGGGGTCATACTCATGCCCTAATCCTCCAAGGATGTAGAGGATCTGATCGCGATCTGCTACTTTGCTCCCTGCTGATCCCAAAATATCAAAACAAGATTTTATTTTTCCAAGATATTCCATCATCGGAAGGGACTCTTTCTTCATGTTCTGCATTTGCAGCCTATACTGCATAACCTTTGCCATTGATTGATTAGCATAATTAGTCTGAATGGCCTCCCAAATGTCCTTTGTGGTTTTCAAACCAACAACAAGGATCATAGCGCTTTCTGAAAGAGAAGATAATAGCCAAGCGGCCAGCCTTTGATCCTGACGTCGCCACGCCAAGAAATCTGGATTCATCACGGTCTGTCCTTCCGTGGATCCTGCAATCTTCTCAGGAGGAGGCTCCTCATCTCCGGTCAAATGCGACTCGAGGCCGTATCCCCAGATCGTGGCTTCAACTTGTTGTTGCCATATTAAAAAATTCTCATCAGTGAGCTTGACAGAAATCGGTGGATTCTGCGGCATCACTGGAGTTGAGATAGCAGAGTGAGCGGAATCGTTCATGTTGCTAGAATCTGCCATCTTTAACTAAAAAAAAATTACAAGAAAAGAAAGAGTAAAAGAGACAGGATCAAGATCCTGCTCTGATACCATGAAAGAAATTAAAGAACTTCATAGTAGAGAATTAAGCAGTAGACAATATTTCCAGAAATGTATTTTTCATTTAGATGATCTATTTGTCAAAAAGCTGATGAACCTTATATACACATCTCCAGAATTACAAAGGACACCTAATTATTTCTCATTAACATCATAAGGAATTGCAAGAGACACGGCAGTTATTTCTTTCTCTTCTCATCTTGTGTAGGCAACTTAACATCTTCTTTGCACAACTCGCTAACACGGTGAAGGGCTCTGAGACTGAATTGAAAGGCAAAGGCCCAAAGCAGCTAACATCTTCTTAACTTTGATTAAGAAAAAACTAACATCTTCTTAAGAAACTGTAATTTTAGTAAGCATGTGCATACATGTCAAAATGAAAAACCAACAGACGATAAAAAAGAATGATAAAAATCATAAACCTCCACATTTACCTGCTGCAAGCTGGTTGCCCGGGCATAATTTTTTTTTGAATGTGATGGTAAAAAATGAATTCTTTGATGATGAATGGAAATCTCGAAAAACCACAAAAATTTTATAGAACTCTTTTATTTTCACCAATAAAAGGATATCGTGAAATTTACACATTTTCAACTAAATTGCATAGTAGTAATAAACTTAAAGGAAGACTCACCCCACCATCAACACTGCCAAACTTTATTAAAAGGCGCTTGCACCCAAGCATTTAATCAAAAAACTCTAGCAATATAGAATTATTAACTTGTAAGTACACAAATAAAAAAAATTTAATTGGATAAGTTTCATTCACTGGTATAGAATACAGACTTCAATAAGAAAGTTAGATCCTTATCTTCCCTGTAACCAAATCAACATAATCTTGAAAATGGAAATAGAACATATTCTTAAGGCATTGCATTCGCTGGTAATAACGTAAAGAATTATAAGAATCATAACACATACAAATATATAGATATAGTCCAAAAATATTCAAAAAGTTTGCAATATACATGACCATCTTTCTACTGATATTATAATTTATAGCATATGTTCTGAAAACATATTATGTGACACAATAATCATGGGATTTAGATGTTGCACTGCAGAAAGATGAAAATTTAAATTTAGAAATACCAAAGTTAACCTATGAACTAGATCAGCACTAGAATTATACCTGTCTATCAACTTTCACAAGACCGTACTACATTTTAAAGATGAATACCTTTCGGATGGGGTTGTATTAAGGGCGACAATATATTAAACTTTGTGATATTTATGAACGTGAGAGTTTGTGGATGCACACTCGGATTCAACATTAATATGATATATTTTGAGCTATGTCCTCACGATTTTATTTTTGGACACTTCCTCAAAAGATATCATACTAATGGAGTTAACAGTAACATTTACTCCCTCCGTCCCAGTTTAATAGTAAGATTTAGTTATGGCACCAGTTCTAAGAAATTGTTGGGATGTGTAATAATTGAAGTGAGATAGTGGTTGTTCGAGTGTATAATAATTTAAGTGAGGTAGTGATTATTGGAGTGTGTAATAATTGAAGTGGGATAGTGGAAAATGATACTCTTTGACTTTTTGTATGTCTAGAATTTTGTGTTGTTTTATTTTTATGTAAATAATAACATTTGAGTGTAAATTTGATAAATAGTGGGGGATAAATTTTATGTCCAAATATAATAGATTCTAAATATGACTCTTAAACTGGGACGGAAGGAGTATATATGAAAGGTTGCATACTTGCATGTATGTTTGTGTCCCAAGTCTCAATACCAAATTTTCTACTCCATCCGTTTTGTTTAAAAGAAGATTTTTTTTTTCTTTTTAGTCTGTTTCTAAAAATAGAAACTCTTCATTTTAGAAAATTGATTCTATAATCTATTAACACTAAGGGCTCGTTTTGTAGCATGGATTGGATATAACATGATAGGTAATTTGGGATAAAATTTTCGGGCCAAAAGTAGGATAGTGTATGGATAAGGTTTTCCGGATGTTTTATAGATTGGATTATTTTTAAGGTTAAGGTATGTACAAGATGTACAATGACAAAATTGCCCTTCCTATAAATATTCTTACTTAGAAAAGAATTAAAAAAAGTGTAACTGAAAATTCATCAAGTCCTGCAAATCATCTTTGATTCTATTTTCCAACCCAAAGTTCATCAAGGGTCTTATATTCTCCAAAAATCAACAAAATTCACCAAAAAACCAATCAATAAGCATAAAAGTTAGCTAAATTAATTCATAAAAAATTAACATAGAAGTCAAATATAACAAGCAACACTGAAAAATTGATGCAAATATAGGTACAATTTTTTTAGCAAGAATTAGATAAGGGCGAACAGCCGCTTGCTCGAAGATGATATGGCGCAAAGGTTGCAGATTACGTTGGGGAGCCTCGCATAGAGAAGAAAATGGAGGGGAGTAAGGAGGCTGGAATCTCCTTTGGAAATTCATCACAGCCGGATTTTGCAAATTTCCAATTTGAGAATGAAACCCAGAAAATCGACTCACAAACTCAGGAACGAACACAGGAAATTTTCAGAGCAACAGTCGCCACCACTACAGTCTGGTCACAAATGACGGCGGATGAGGCATCAACGACGGTGGCTGATTCGCGGGGATCGAGGCCCATCACCGCCACTATCGTCGGCGGCCATGGCACGGATGAAGGCGAGGGAGATATGAAGGAGAAAGGATTGCTGCGCATAAGTAGCTGGCTATGGCGGAGAAATCATTTGGGGGAGAGAGGAAAGAGAAAAGGGAAGGAGGTAAGAGAAAGGGGTAGGAGGGGGAAACCTACTGAAATAGTGCATAAACCCACAAAATTTTTTGGATTAATTAACCAAGCCCAATAGTGAAAAATAGCACTATTCACGCGGGCCTGGCGGGCCGCTGCCTTTTTTTTGGGCCTTGGGTTGCATTTATCCAAGCTACAAAACAGAGGTTTAACCTTGATAATAAACATTTTCCATAAAAATCCAGTCTATAAAACGGATCCTAAGTCTACTACTTTTTATGTTCCTCTTTCTTAATTACTTTATCCATTTTTTTTTTCATCATTCCAATTATCAATTTTATATTATAATTTTTATTTTTTAAAAAACGGTGGAGTAATAATATCTATATTATGGAGTAACTATAAAATTAAATTGACATGTTCGGAAAATCCAACATTTATCCAAAAAATTGTAATTTAATTTAATGTAATACTAATAGCCGACAGGAAAATGGTAACGGCGTATCCAGTGGCGTCACTGTGACGCAACAGGGTTCCTTTCCTCACTTCATAAACCCCTATTTGATTTCCCTCCCAAAATTAAATCCCAAATTCAATCATGCCTCCCAAGAAAGAACTCTGCAGGTATTTTCAGCGTGGCAGGTATGATTCTATTTCTCTCATCTCTGCCATTGTTCCTAATTTGTATCATCTCAATTCGGGTATATTTCATCTGCTTTCTTGCTTGCTTTGCTTGAATCGATTACTACTTCTTCGTCACAACCTAATTGCTTTTCGATGCTATAATTGAATTAATATGATTATTCACCAGTAGATGAGAACCCATTTATGAATGCGAGCTGATAAAGGGGGATTTTGATACCTCGCTATGGATGAGTTGCCCTAGCGATCAGAGATGTTACATTTGTTGGAAGATAAGTCTTTAGTATGTAAAAGTTGAAATTGAAGGGATGAGAACTAATCAATTAACATGTTCACTCATTAAACAACTTGCCAGCAGTTGATTAATTTGGATGCTTTGATTGATTATATGATCTTCTGCTTGGTTTTGGGGATTAAAATGCAATGACTTCATATCATAGGTCTATTGCTGCAGTTGCTGGATGCACTTTCTAATGAGTGCCTATTTTCTTTCACTTCAGCTGTCAGTATGGCACCCGTTGTAAGTTTCTTCACACCACGCCACAGCAAAGTCAGAGCAATCCTTTTGGATCTAGTCGTTCTCCAAATCCACAGCCAAACCCTTTTGGTTTTGGTGCTCAAACTAGTCGTACTCCAAATCAGCAACCAAATCCGCAGCCAAACCCTTTTGGTTTTGGTGTTCAGAGCAATGCACACTCAAGAGGGGGTGATGGCTTTGTATCCAAACCAAATCAACTCAAGGTTCTTTCTGTGGTTATTCAAGCAGTTGATTGTGTTTGTATATACCACCGTGCTGCCAGTTATTATGTTTTAGATTTGAATATATTTTAGTGACAGATACATTGAAAAATGACTTATCTCAAAGTGGTTAATTTTGTTGATGTCTTTTTGTCAGCCATTTGATAATAAGTGGAGTCGTTTTTCCAACGTAAACAATAGCAGTGCTCCTGCTTCGAGGCAAGCTAATAATCAGCCTTCAACTGCTAATCATACGTGAGTGCATCTCATGTCTTTCAGATGGAAAGCTTATTCATTTCTCTTTCTTATATTATTATTCAAGTTTATTGACTCATATGATTTGGGTACTTATACAGGTGCAACCCCACTGATATCGAGTCCTGCAAACGGGCGATACTGGAAGATCTCGAAAATGAGAAACCCCTATGGAAACTTACCTGTTATGGTCACATGCGAAAGTATGTTCTAACTTTTTAGTTCTACCTCTTTGCAATTTTATTCCTAATGAAGGGGAATTTTGAACCCTCTGGATGGTACCCGGAATTCTTCGTATATTTCAACATTTTGCCTATTGTTGGTAGAGTTAGTGAGGAAGCATAGAACTAAACCAGGCTGTTCCAAATGATGGTGATCCCAAAAGATGAAATCCTGACCTGGAACATAACTATTTATTCATGCAGACCATCCGATATTCGGCCATGCATTGGACTTTATTATACTAATAATAATTGAATCCAATAACAATAGAAACTATTGAGGGAATAATTGAACCGAGCCTCTGCTTTCCTATTGCACCTCATGTACATCTTCAAGGGAGGCATGTTTGGCACCATTTTAACTACTGTTCTGGGATATTTTATAGCCTTTATTTCAAGTCAAAACATTTGTCTATTTCTTTATGACTGAAATTTCCTTTAATCTGCAGTGGTTCCTGTGACATTGTCGGTGACATCAGCTATGATGAGTTGCGTGCATTAGCATATGATGATGCCAAACATGGAAAAGACATAGCGTCCATTGTAGGGAAATTCGCACTAATAGATCTTCATTTTAGCTCTTGTCTAACACACCAAAATCTGTGTTAGAGTCTTACTAAACCTCCAGTCTCTTTCTCTCTTGCTGCTTAAGAATATGGTAATTATATGTATATTTCTGACTGATTGGTTGCTCCCATTGATCAGGTTGAGAGAGAGAGGAATTTGCTCAACTCCAAGTTACTTGAGTTTCAGAAACTTGCACAAAATCCTTACCCAGTGTCTTCAGCTCCTACTCCGAGTTCTCAAAATATGTTTGGTGGAGGCAGTACAATTGCTCCAGTCGTGAACAATGGTTTTTCTTCTCAGGTGTCAAGCTTTAGTCAATTGAGTGGATCATCAAACACAAGGTCTTAGATGAGGCAACTTCTGTCCTTTTTGCTAGAATTTATTATTCATTCACTTGCATAAGTTTAGCTTTCATTAAAAACTCCAGTGTTTAATGCTGGATCTAGGTCTGCAGCTGCACCTAATTTTAGCTTTGGTCAACCAAACGCATTCCAGAACAATACTCAGCCGTCTAGTTTTCAAACAAACAATTCACCTTTCAACACTTCAGGTACGCTATTAAATGTGCAGTTATGCTAATGGAGTAATGATCTGAATTCTGAAACGCACATTAATCTCCCACTTTACCTTGTAGGCTCTTTTGGTATCCAACCTCAACATTCTACCCAAAGCTTCTCTCCTTTTGGTACTACAAACTCCAACAATGGTGCAATAAGTGCTCAGCAGAATCCGTTTTCAACTCCAGCCAGCTTACCACAGACAGGAAATGGGGCGGGTAAACAGTTAAATTTTTTCACCAATGAACCAATTTCAGCTTCCAGTGGCATTGGATTGACCAACACCAGCACCCAGTTGATGTAAGTTCTTCCAACATTTTCATCAATATTTACTATGCTGACTCTTTGGAAAAATGGTTAGTTAGACTGAATATGCACCACATTCTGCTGAAATTTGCTTCCGCGAAGCCTACCATTCTATGTTTCATATAATTGGATATCTTTATCACGGTTGCTTTTTAGGATTATTATTTTCCATGACCACCTGTTTGAATTAGTATGCTAAAATGGCCCGTGACTAAGCTTAATGTGCTTCTTATGCTTATAATTCTTTTCCAGCAACAACATTCCAACAGAAAACACTAATGTGGATGCTGGCATTTGGACAAAAGTTGAATGGAATGTCGGCGAGGTATGCTGGTTGAACCCGTCTTTAGGTTTCCTTGCTCACTTTATTAACTGCGCATGAGTGAGGTTGGTTAGGAACAAATATATGGAGTATTTAAAGGATTATGTGAATTAAGCATGTTCAAAATTAGGAGTATTACTTTTATTCGTCTATTCTATGACCCAAAGAAAATGGTCTAAATGTATGTTTGCATTTGGAATTTTAGATCCCAGAAGAAGAGCCTCCGACGATCTACATTAACTAGAATTGAGAGAGCGGAGTTTTGGCAGCAGATGTAAGTGTGCAACTGTTATATCACCACAATTTTATGTTGGGAACGGAGATCTCATTTTGATCTACTTACTCGTTTGTGTTTGTTTTTGTGCTTCGACCCGGGAGAAATATATCAATCTCTCTTATAGTATCTAAAAAAGTTTTCAAAATTGCAATCATGTCAATTACTCCCTTCGTCCCACTTGCTCAAGATGTCCACTTTTTCTTTTTTTTCACCTTTCTTTTTTAGTTTGTCTTCCTCAAGATATCCGTTTTTTATATTTGAAAATAAATCTAACTCATCTCATTAAAAATATCCAACTACATTTTTCTCTATACTTATCCCACCATAATTCTTCTTAAAATCTCATGTTACTCAAGAATGTGGATATTTTGATTTGGATGGAGGGAGTGCATTTTGTATCTACTTATATAATAATATTATGAGTGAACTACAAAAATAGTCCCTGGACTATGGGTTTATCTCGCCCATAGTCCCTGGACTTTAAAAATATCGCCAATAGTCCCTGGACTAAGGGTTTATTTCGAAATTGGTCATTTTGGCTTTTTTTGGTACGAAAATACCATTTGATATTATTTTGGGGGGTTTGAGCAATTTGGTCTTTTTACACTTTTAAATTTTAAATCTGATATTATCTTAGTTATGTACTCCCTCCGTCCCAAGGTATTAGACCAACTTTCTCTTTTGGGATGTCCCAACATATTAGACTCATTTCCTTTTTTAGCAAAAAGCATCTATCTTATTTTATTCTCCACCTACTTTTTTCTCTCTTCTCTCCCCTACTTTTTCCCTCTCTCATACTTTACTCTCTCCACTTTAACTATTTAAATATCAATTCCTTAAATCATGTGCCTAAAAGAAGTGAGTCTAATACTCCGGGACGGATGGAGTACTAACTTTGACATTATTTCAAAATTATCATTCTTCTTCCATTTTGTTATCCTTCACTGAATTTGTTTTTTTTTTTTATTTCAATATTAGATTTAATTTTATAAAATTAAATTTAATATTTATATTTTAAATATCAATAAATTTTTTTAATGAAAACTATTAATTCATGGACACTATAAATATTGATTAAAACTATTAATTTTTGTTATTTAATACTCCATCCGTCCCAAGATAAGTGACTTGTATTCCTTTTTAGGGTGTTCCACTATAAGTGACATATTTTCATTTTTAGCAAAAAGTAATCTCTCTTACTTTATTCTCAACCTACTTTATTCTCTCTTCTCTCCTCTACTTTTCCCTCTCTCATACTTTACTCTCTCTACTTTAACTTATTTAAATACAATTCCTTAAATCCCGTGCCCAAAAGAAGTAGGTCACTTATCTTGGGATGGAGGGAGTATAATATTCAGTTGAATTGAAGAAGTACAAAAAAATAATATTAATCATGATGGGAAAATAAGAGTTATTCTATTTAGCCTCCGTTCAGTTGTTATAATTGCTTGTGATTAAATATTATGAAGTTGACTAAAAATTTGATCCTACTAAAAATTTTATATAGGAGTATTTTTGTTGAAATTTTCTAGTAAATTTTTATTGTTTTCAAACTAATAAACGAAAATTATATTAGTCTTACATTAGATGCATATTTATTTCAGAATAAATTATGTTATATAATCTATTTATGATTAAAGCTATTGTATTAAATATTGATTAAAACTAAGGCGTTGTCATACCTTATTGATTATATAGTACTCCCTCCGTCCCAAGGTATTAGACCAACTTTCCTTTTTGGGATGTCCCAACATATTAGACTCATTTCCTTTTTTAGCAAAAAGCATCTATCTTATTTTATTCTCCACCTATTTTTTTCTCTCTTCTCTCCCCTACTTTTTCCCTCTCTCACACTTTACTCTCTCCACTTTAACTATTTAAATATCACTTCCTTAAATCATGTGTCCAAAAGAAGTGAGTCTAATATTCCGGGACGGAGGGAGTACTATACATTATCAAATACTCCCTCCGTCCCACATTTATAGTCACATTTAGTTAGGGAACGAGTTTTAAGGAATTGGTGGAGTGTGTAATTAATGAAGTGAGATGGTGGAGTATGTAATAAATGAAGTGAGATGAAAGAGTGAGATGGTGGGGTATGTAATAAATGAAGTGAGATGGAAGAGTGAGATGGTGAAGTGTGTAATAAATGAAGTGAGATGAAGGAGTGTGTAATAAATTAAGTGAATTGGTTGAAGGTGGGTCCCTTGTTGACTTTTTGGTTTTTAATTTTTGTTTTGGTTTATTTTTATGTTGATAATGGCATTTGGGTGTAATTTTAGTGAATAATGGGATAAAATTTTATGTCAAAATATGGAAAATTCTAAATGTGACTATAAATGTGGGACGGACTTTTATGGCAAAATGTGACTATAAAACTGGGACGGATGGGGTATTGATTATAACTATTAATTTTTGCTATTTAATAATTTTTATAATTAAAAAAATTTATTGATATTTAAAAATTAAAATTTAAAATTTTGTAAAATTAAATCTAATATTGAAATAAAGAAACAAAGTGAAGGATGACAAAAGGGAAAAAGGATGATAACTTTGAAATAATATCAAAGTTAGTACATAGCTGAAATAATATTAGATTTAAAATGTTAAAAGTGTAAAAAGATCAAATTGCCCAAACCCTCCAAAGTAATATCAAAGGGTATTTTCGTACTAAAAAAAATCAAAATGATCAATTTCGAGATAAACCCTTAGTCCAGGGACTACTGGCGATATTTTTAAAGTCCAGGGACTATGGGCGAGATAAACCCATAGTCCAGGGACTATTTTTGTAGTTCACTCTAATATTATAACGTGTTATGTTTTGTATTTATGATTTATTAATGTAATTATATTTGAATTATTATTTTAGTAGCTCATTATGCAAACTGTAAGAATATTATTTCGTGTGCTGAGGGAATTGAAGCACTAATGGAGATGGCTGCAGTTGAAGATAGAGGAAGAGTTATACTACTATTACATTTATTTAAACTTTAAAAAAAAAAATTAGTGTGTTCAAATGAGGAGACAGGAGAGGAGTAGAGTAATTTGAGTGAAAAAATATCAGCCAATGTTATTAATTAGAAGCAAGAAAAGTCTATTGTTCCCTTTAGGGCTTAGTTGTAAATGTAGAAAAAATGATCAGATCTAAGATGATTCTACGACCATAATGTACAATTAACATATCCAAAGAATATAATCAGTATATCTATGACCATTACTCAAATACAAATTCCGTGTCCCTTATTAATCGGAATTAATGAGATCTACGAGAGCTGTTATTTTCCTATTTCCAGTTAAATCATTTTAGGCTATGAAAATTGTTTAATTCAAGATATTAAGAAATATGTAATCAATTCTATAGTTGTAATTTTTTTTGTACCCAAATATTACCATTCTTTTGGTTGCACAAACGTTACATCTCAGGCACAAAGACAAAATGGGCAGTCGGTGAAGGAATACGATAAAACCTATTGCATAAGAATTACTCCCTCCATCCGCGAATATAAGTCTCATTTTTCCATTTTAGTCCATCCGCAAATAGGAGTCTCGGTTCATTTTTACCGTAAATAGTAATAGTGTCACACCTTTCACTAACTTATTACATTCACATTTCATTTAAAACTAATATATACAAGTGAGACCCATATTCCATTAACTTTTTTTCACCCATTTTTCTAAACATTTCCTAAAACTCGTGCCGCCAAGAAATGAGACTCTTAATAACGGACGGAGGGAGTGTAATGTCTTCTAATTATAATGTGGGTACATCTAATATCGAATTTTAGGACATATTATACATAATTCAGTGACAGAACTACTTGGGGCCATGCCGGCAGACCCCGAAACCCTCATGCAACGACCATCCTCCGCCGGGTCACTGCCCCGGCACCTCAGATCGGTCAATCCTTGAACTCCATTTCCTTATTGTTTTACGCTCCGTTCTCTTGTTTTTCTCACTAAATCGGGAGTTCGAAGAACGAAGCAACAAATGATTGAGTATTTTGATTAATATACTAATATTCTCTTTGTCCCATTAAAAGTGAAACGTTTTCATAAAATGAAAACAACTTTATCTCTACTTTTTCATCTTTTTTACTTTACTCTCTCTTCATTGACTTACAAAATAACACTACATAAAATCCATTGCCGATTTCCAAATGTTTCATATTTAATGGTACGAAAAGAGTATAATACTCTCTCCGTTCCATAGTAATGGAGGCGTTTCTTTTCTGCACGGAGATTAAAAAAGATTGTGTTAGGTGAGTTAAATAAAGAGAGAATAAAGTGGAAAATGAAAAAGATAGAGAGATGAAGAGAGAAAAAAAAAATAAGAGAGAGTCAAGTAGGTGTGAAAAAATGTGTTGACTTTTACTAAAAACGAAAATGACTCTATTACTATAGAACTTATCAAAATGGCAAAATGACTCTATTACTATGGAACGAAGGGAGTATATTATATTATAAATTTTTTGAAAAATTACTGACATAAAAGTACTTAATATAATATACTAGTACTTCTCCACTATTTAAATATAAGTATAAATATAAGTGGCGTGTATGATTAGATTATGTAGTGGTCTAAAGTGTGGTAATAATATTTACAGTAATTCTCATTGTTAAGAATTAAAGTACTTCCTCATCCCCATTTTTTATCAACTTTTGTCATTTTTATTTCTTCTTTTATAATTATTCATTTTTACTTTATATCATAAATGTTATGTAAGCTCCACCTTCTACTTTTATTTTATTATATAAATAATACAGTATATAAAAATAAGACTCGCATTCCGCTAACTTAAACTTTATTTTTTTATACTCCCTCCGTCCCAGTTTAAGAGTGCAATTTAGGTAGGGCACGAATTTTAAGAAATTGTTGAAGTGTGTATAATTGAAGTGAGGTAGTGGTTGTTGGAGTGTGTAACAATTGAAGTGAGGTAGTTGAATTGATGTAGTAGAAAGTGAGACCCTTTGGACTTTTTATATGTTTAGGATTTTGTTTCGTTTTATTTTTATGAAAGTCATGTCATTTGAGTGTAAAATTCATAAACAATGAGGTTTAATTTTATGTCCAAAAATGAGACTCCTAAACTGAGACGAACAGAAATGGCAAAACAAGACTCTGAAACTGGAATGGAGGGAGTATTTCTTAAAACTCGTGCCCAACACAAAATAGACTAAAAATAACGATGGGAATATATCTTTTCTAATTATCTTATCAATAAATCTGCTAGTATTTTAAGTGTATAATACTTAATATATTAAAATATTAAGAAATAAGTTGTTTCTTTTAAACTGTAAACGTTTAAATAAGAATCAAGCTGATTCTTTATTTCTTATTATTTCAATTTATAAAATGTAAATTCAATCAACGAAAATTCCTAAAATTCAATTACTATAACTTAAGTAAATCAAACTATCTCATAGAAGATGGAATACTATTTAAATTATAATGTATTTATATGTATATACTGCCTCCGTGCCTAAAGAAATATGTACTTTGGGCTTGTCACGGGTTTTAATGTAAAATTGATAAAGTAAGAGAGAGATAGAGAGAAAATATAATTAAAGTATTGTTAGTGGAGAATGAGTCTCATCTTATTAAAGAGGAAAAACTTTCCAATTTTAGAAAGTGCATATTCTTATGAAACGAACTAAAAAAGAAAGAGTACATATTCTTATTGGATAAAGGGAGTATATCATAAAATTTTAAGTAATATTTATCATTATTGAGTCCAATCTCACCCTAAATAAGTTTTGTATCTGAAACTACATATGGATTATGAAAGTATATATAGGAGCTCTTCCTAATAATTTTTTCTTGTGTTCTCTATTAATATAACGACGACCCATTGAAAATAATTATCATCTACGTCTAATAAAAATTTAAAAATAATTCATTTACAATTAATTATTTTAATATTATTATTTTAAAATATCAATACTTGCGCAATTAGATTTCTAGTTCCGTACAATACCTTCAGCAAATTTTTTTGGTTGATATGTATTTTCAAGTGCGTTGATCTAAGGTCGGAATGAAATTAACACGGGCCTAAAACATACTTGATTTATAACTTACAACAAAATTGAATTGTTATCTATCTAATCCTATTATGACCTTCTACTAACTTTTGTTCTAACCACTCACGCAAAGTTTAATCTAGTTTTATGATCATTATTTTACCACATCAAAACATTTGATTTATTGAGGAACTTGGACTAATGCATATACCATATGTTTAGATATTTGTAAATGTAGTGCACGAGATCCAATCTGTGTTTTGTTGCATTTTTTGATGTTGCGTGGGTTTTAACATTCGAGAATGATGAATGAATGCTAACATTATTTTGTACTTTATTATAAATTTTTGCATGTCCTAGTATACCACTACAAATTAAAAATAATGATGTGCATAATTTAACTAGAAAATTATAAGCATGTATATTTGAGAGAAGGAGAAAGGGCTTAGAAAGGTGAGCAACTTGGTTTATGAAAGCCAAACACACAAGTATTTATAGATAGAGCATGTTTAACATCTGCAACATCTTCTAAAACATTTTAAATTTCTCAAAAAATCACAATCACTAATTATGTCACTGAACATCATGTTTTAAAACATTTTAAAACTCTTATATCTTCTAAAATGTTTTAAATTTCCCAAAACATTTTAAAACATCAAGATCTTCTAAAAAATACAAATTTAATTTTTCAGGGATTAAATTTATAGTTAACTCTTTACAATGTAATCTTATGTAACCCACTATTTTTCTAACACTACCTACATTCAATATATATTTTCTAATACCCCCTCCGTCCCTAAATTAGTAGTTACAATTTTCCATTTTAGTCGGTCCTACAAAATTAGCTCGTTTTCAATTTTGGTAGATTTTTCTCTCTTATGACATAAGCCACATATTTTGACCATCAAATTTCACCACTATACAAAGAAAAAAGACATAAGCCACATATTTACACTAAAAATTTGCAATTATTTTTTTCTTTTTATGTCTCCTACTTTATGGATTCCCCATTAAAATATATGTCATTTTCAAAGTCTCTATTTTATTAGGGCAGAGGAATTATCTATTAATACTCATGTTACACAACTTGGTGTGCGCTATTGTGGGTCTGCTAGGACATGTCCTCTAACAGAGTTATTTTTCCTAAAAAAAATGAGTACACTGTTAACAAAATTTGGTCTAGCGTAATAGGATGCTGGAAGCTTTGTACCTTTCGCAGGTATTGTGCTCTACTAGCCCTTTGGTTGATGCATTTTTTTGTTAGTCTTTAAAACTTTGGGTTTACTCAACCATTTTTTTTGTTAGTCTTTTAAACATTGGGTTTGCGGCCCTTTACATGTTCTAGAGCACACACTTTTCTTCATAGTAAAAAAAAACATCTTCATACATCTAATTTGTTCAGCTAGGTTGGATTGATTTTTTTTCATTTAATTTCACCTCTACCTTTAAAATAAATTATGAATACACATTACATAGTCCAGGGATTGGTGACTTACCCATTCAGTGACTTTGGCACTGGACGTTCCCAAAACGGGTACTATCGGGTCGGGTCAATTCAATAATAGACGCCTGTTGGCATTCCACCCTTCCTTCTCCTTTCAGGGCCTATCTGAAAGAGAATCCAGTACTTCTTGGTCGTGAATATCTGAACTGGTGACCAACCGCCCTCATACTATGATCATAATATGATTCGTTTTTTAAAATTTTCAATATAACGGAATGATCAGATCCGAGGAATCTGGGGGTGTGTTAGGGTGACACCACTCTTAAAGTGATAATGTGACAACAAGTAACATGCAATCTTCATTACATATGCAAGCAATATGTAATACATAGATGGTTCTAAGCAATATGAGATATGAAATTGGAGCACTATCGTGACACCATAGTTAAAATGACAATCTAGACAAGCAATATGCTATACATAGGGAAGCAATCTGCGATACATCGGAAAACAACTCAACATATGGTTCCAAACAATATGTGATACGAAATCAAAGATAATTAAGCAATTTACTATACATAGGGAAACAAGCATGCCACGTTCAAGTGTCATCCAAAAATGTTGTTGGAAATTGTAGGGGCAAGAAAGAAGTTGGTTCTTACACCGGTTTGCCCGTGATTGCTTGTGTTTATTTGGGTTTGAATGTCAGTAATGTTCCAAGTATGAATCATCGATCAACATCGCTCGACACCGATGCAAGGTTGATCCCTCCTCGCAATGACACACCATGTTTGAGCATTCTTCAAGGTGTGAACAGGTTTTTCATTTTGGCACGGAATTATGCCAGCCACATTAGCTCTCCTTGGTTGGTTTTTTATGGAGGTGATCAAGGGATACATTCAGCTATTCGGTATGTGTTTGATCCAGGAGGAGACGTCTTGCCAAAGCTTTTGCTTTCGATTATCGTCGTTGCTTCGTGGTTTCCACCTTGAGGACAAGGCGGATTTTAACCGTGGAGGAGTTGATACGATCCTAAATCTCATTCACTTAGTTATTATTTGATTCGCCAAATCTTTTCCATATATGTTTAGATATTTTGTTTTCTTATTCAATAAGTTTGAGTATAGTATTCTAGTATTACAAATAGGGCTAGATTGTTATTATTTGCATTCATTCAGTCAATCAATGAAAATATTATTTGCCCACATATCTTGTGAATTACTCCCTCCGTCCCGGCTAAGATGACACATTGTTTAGCCGGCACGGGATTTTAGGAATTATTGGTTAAAGTGTTTAATTGGAGAGAGAGAAGATGGATGTAAGTATTAGAGTAGAGAGATAAAGAAAGATGAATATTTTAATAGGAATGAGAAAAAGTGGTTGAGTGTATTAATTGGAGAGAGAAAGTTACCAAAAAAAGAAATGTATCATCTTAGTTGGGACAAACTAAAAAGGAAAACGTGTCATCTTAAACGAGACGGAGGGAGTATCTTTTAACCCTAGTTCTCACGCTGCCTGACGGAGAAACCACGCACAGCTTGAAACTAATACTTCCGCCAACCCGACGAAGGGCGCCGGAACACTTTTCGATCGCCGCCGACGCGCTGCCGATCGCAGTTAAGGAGAAGGTCCTTAACATGGTACCTTGTCATTTTAATATAATCCTACTTGCAAATCCAAAGTTATTTCACAAATCATGGACCGCGAGATATTAATCGAGCTCAAGAGGTTGTGACTTGTGCTACTATCTATACAACATAGCCAACTAATAAAGATATTGGTTGAGAGAACTGGGTAGTTATTCAATTTTGGTAACGTTGTTTCTTAAGCATTCATGCTGATATTGAGCCATGAGAATTTTTTCCTTCTTTAAAAGAGGATTTTTAATAGTTTCAAATGTTACCATGTACCCCTTATTGACTCGAAACCTATCTTATTGGATGGAGGAGAAACGTCTTACTATCTGAGTTGTGCTTAAAAGTGTCTCAAGTTTCTTTTTTCATCCGTCCACAATTAAGTGTCTAAATTGCTTTTTACTAGTTTTGGTAATAGGCCTCACAATCCACTAACTCATCGCATTCGCATTTTATTCTAAAGCTAATACTATATCTAATTAGGACCCACATTTTTACTAACTTTTTCTAGCCATTGTTGATTGTATACACCCTCCATCCCGTTAGTCGCACATTTTTGTTTTGACTCATTTTAAACTACTTGCACTATTTATATTTTGAATAAGAATTATTTAATTAATATATTATAGTTAATTAAGTGCCCCCTTATTAAATGATTTTGCATTACACTTAAAATAATAATTTAATTACACTGAAAAATTAATCCTAAATTTATAACCTAAAATGAAAAAGTGGGTAACATAGAACAGAGGGAGTATTTCTTAAAACCTGTGTCAAGTCAACTTAATAATGGACGGAGGGAATAGTTTTATAAACCAAAACAGTTCTGAAAAGTCGAGTCAATCAAAATATTATGGTTAAACTAGCAAGCCGTAAAAGTTTAATCAACTATAGACACCTCCAATGGTTTACAGATCATGAAAGATTGTATAGGAAAATTGCTTTTACACTGTGAAGAGAGAAGTAAGTATATTACAACGCACTTCATTCTTTTGTCAATTCTCCTGCGCCTACCCATGGCTCGCTCTCATCACCTATATACCAAGTCATCCTTTGACCCTACGTACCGCTACAAAACGTTTCATCTCAGTTGATCTTTGGCTTTGGTCTCCTCGGCTTTAATACAAACCAGAGTGCAAGGCCAACAACAAAAAACGCAGGAATTGTAGTCATGTCAAACTCGACCTCTACTTAAGCAACTAAAACGTTTTCGCACCAAATTTGGAATTCATTTTATTAACCATGAAGAAAGGAAAGTCAGAAAACTATGCCAAGTTAAACAACCAGATCTGCACCAATGTTACCAAAAATAAAAGGTAATTGAGAGGTTAGAAGTAATATATAACTATGCAGATATGTTAACCCTTTTGTTGCATCCTATAGAGTGTAAAGCAGTCTCAAGGAATCGGCATAACGTAGTTCTCCAGTAACACTTGAAATCTGAACGAGAACCAAGCAGATAAATCAAAATGAGTGGTTTTCGCCTAATGACTAGAGACCTAATCAGCATTGTGCATGATGTGTCATTCCAGCTGTGCGCTTACTCTTCTCCACAGGCTGATGACATAATTATACTTGTTCAGCAACTCACGCTCCTGGGATAGGAAGAGCTTGAAAGTATGTTATGTTGTTTCTCATTTAGTGTCAACAATAAGAGATTCAAAGTAATCATTCAAAGTTACAAACTTTCAATATTAAACTACAGATAAGATCTTAAGACCCAACTTAAAACCAAAACAAGAATCATGTAAACGTAGAATGAAGCTCTGTCTCCCCTTATTGTGGCACTAGGATAAAGTACAAACTATGCTCCTGAAGGACCTGAATTAGACATTTAATATCAATTTAGGGCTCTTTCTATTATTTATTCATTTATTTTGTCTCCAGAAATCACATAGGTCCTCCAGGAAAGATTCTTTGTTTTGTTTGATGACTGTTGATATTACCAAGACCGTAATACCACGAAGAGAGGATACATGTGCGCTCCATCAAAAGAAGATTGATTGTTGAATTCACAAGTTGTATTGACTCCTCAAGAGTTGTGAGTATATAGCTCCTAGCAATGGTATCAGACTGGAATTGGGAAATATGTGAACCTCCGGATGTAACAGAAAATGGGTTACAACCCACTGACCATGTCCAGTCCTGTCGCACATCAAGGTATGTTTCAGACCATAATTTGTAATGCTGATGTCTATTCCATCTCTCATCCCCACATTAGAAGTTATAAAACTCACGTTGGTAGTATCCGTCCCACCTCAATCACGTTGCAAATGGCAGATCGTAGCACAACAACGCCAATGGGGATAGTGGAAGATGTCTTGGTAAGAGTGGGAGAGTTTATTTTTCCTGCTGACTTCGTTGTGTTGGATATGCAGGAAGACAAGAAGGTGCCTTTGATCCTTGGAAGACCATTCTTAGCCACTGGCGGAACCATGATAGATGTACAAAAGGGAGAGCTGACATTGAAGTTGAACGATGAAAGCATCACATTTAACATCTACGGTGCACTGAAATTCCATGGAAAGGAGGGGGCAGAAGGCTATCAAGAATGCATAGTAAGTAGGTCACACGTTCCACTAACTCAATTCACTCACATTTTATTATAAAACCAATATAAAAAAATGGGTCCCACATTCCACTAACTTTTTCAACCAACTTTTCTTTACATTTCTTAAAACTCGTGCCCGGTCAAAGAGTGACTTCTAATAGGGGATGGAGGGAGTACTATATAAAATCTCGTGTGTCATACAAATCGTTACCGACTGTGTGGGAGAAGTAGAAGTCACTTATCATCAAACCCAGGATCCTCTTGAATCTTGTCTCATAAACTCATTTACTCCTAATGCTGATTTATCATCTTGTGATGCAAGTGTTTGTGCAGTAGTGACAGAATTGGAAGCGCTACCGGAGAGAATTCCTCAAAAGAGAAATGCATTTTTGCCATTGCGTACACCCGAAGAAGAGGAAGAAAGAAGGCAGGCAGTGGGAAAACCACGGGGACCATCAAAGGTGGAGCTAAAGCCGCTCCCCGAACATCTCAGGTATGCATTCTTAGGGCCAGGTAACATTTTTCCAGTTGTGGTGTCCGCTGCATTGAATGAAGAGGAGTGTGAAAAGCTTTTGTGTGTGTTAAATAAGTATAGGTCTGCCATAGGATGGTCTATTAGTGATTTAAGGGGGATTAGCCCGACCACATGCATGCATAGAATTTTACTTGAGGAAGGGCATAAACCTCGTGTGCAAAGCCAACGTAGACTTAATCCTATCATGCAAGATGTAGTACGAAAAGAGGTAATAAAGTTACTAGATGCAGGGATTATCTATGCAATATCTGATAGTGAATGGGTAAGTCCTACGCAAGTAGTAGCTAAGAAAGGGGGGATGACTGTAGTGCCTGGCCAGAATGGAGAGATGATAGCCACTAGAGTAGCTACAGGATGGAGAGTATGCATTGATTATAGGATGTTAAATGCAGCCACTAGGAAAGATCACTTCCCTTTACCTTTTATTGATCAAATGCTTGATAGATTAGGGGGATATGATTATTACTGTTTTCTTGATGGTTATTCTGGTTATAATCAAATTGTTATTGCTCCCGAGGATCAACATAAGTCTGCCTTTACATGTCCTTATGGTATTTTTGCGTATAGAAAAATGTCTTTTGGGCTATGTAATGCTCCCGCTACTTTTCAGCGATGTATGATGGCTATATTTCATGATTTAATTGAGAAAGTAATGGAGGTTTTTATGGATGATTTTTCGGTATTTGGCAAATCCTATGATCACTGTCTTGAAAATTTGGCTAAGGTTTTGCAGAGATGTGTGGAAACTAACCTAGTTCTCAATTGGGAAAAATGTCACTTTATGGTGAAAGAGGGTATAGTTCTAGGACATAAAGTGTCCTCTGCAGGTATAGAAGTCGACAGGGCAAAAATTGCAGCCATTGAAAAGCTCCCGCCTCCGTGCAATGAGAAGGGAGTAAGAAGTTTTCTGGGACATGCTGGTTTCTACCGGAGATTCATCAAGGATTTTTCAAAAATCTCTAAACCTCTTTGTAAATTGCTTGAGAAAGATGTGAAATTTGATTTTACTTCTGATTGCTTGCAGGCTTTTGAGACCTTGAAGAAAGCTCTAGTGAGCGCTCCCATTCTCATTACCCCAGATTGGAGTCAACCATTCGAGATTATGTGTGATGCAAGTGATGTTGCAGTTGGCTCAGCTTTGGGACAAAAGAGGAACAAGATTTTTAGAGTCATTTATTATGCTAGTAGAACTTTAGATTCTGCTCAAGCTAATTATACGACTACCGAAAGGGAGATGCTCGCTATCGTGTATTCTTTTAATAAATTTAGAGCTTATCTTGTGGGGACTAAAACCATTGTTTACACTGACCATGCAGCTATAAGGCATCTGTTCGCAAAGAAAGAAGCAAAACCCAGGCTCATTCGATGGATTTTGTTACTTCAGGAATTCGATGTTGAGATAAGAGACAGAAAAGGGTGTGAAAATGTTGTGGCCGATCATCTGTCGCGGTTGGAACATCCGGTGGAAGGAGAAGACTTATCACTTGAAATCAACGAGGATTTTCCCGATGAACATCTGTTTTTCACTCAAGCCACTTTCCCATGGTACGCTGATATTGTCAATTATTTGGCAGCCAAGGTACATCCTCCTGATCTCACTCCTTATCAGAAGAAGAAATTTTATAGAGATGTACGATTTTATTTTTGGGATGAGCCCTACTTGTTTAAAAGATGTGCAGATACTATACTTAGGAGGTGTGTACCTCAAGAGGATTGGGCGGCCATTGTTGAGAAGTGTCATTCATCCCCTACTGGAGGACATTTTGGTGTGCAAAGGACCGCAATAAAGATTTTGCAAAGCGGTTTCTATTGGCCCACCATATTCCGCGACTCTGCTAGTTTTGTTCTTCAATGTAATGAATGTCAGCGCACGGGGGGATCACTAAGAAGAAGGAGATGCCTATGAATACCATTATTGAGGTGGAATTGTTTGATGTATGGGGGATAGATTTTATGGGACCATTCCCAAAATCAGGAGAGTACCAATATATCTTACTTGCAGTAGAATATGTATCTAGATGGGTGGAAGCAATTCCAACCAGAACTAACGATTCTAAAGTGGTTACTGCTTTTGTTAGAAAGAATATTTTTTGCAGGTTTGGTACTCCTCGTGCCCTCATTAGTGATGGAGGATCTCACTTCAACAATAGATGGTTAGACAACGTGTTGGACAAATATGGAGTCAAGCATAGGGTCACTTCTCCATACCATCCGCAGGCGAATGGACAAACGGAATTAGCAAACAGAGAGATCAAGTCGGTTCTTCAAAAGACGGTGAGTGTGAACAGAAAAGATTGGGCACTTCGGTTGGAAGATGCGTTATGGGCTTACCGCACTGCCTACAAGGGCCCCATAGGTATGTCTCCCTATCAACTTGTGTTTGGAAAGTCATGCCATTTGCCTCTTGAGTTGGAATACAGGTCGTATTGGGCAATCAAGAAGTTGAATCAAGATTTTCAAAAGGCCAGTGAGGAAAGACGTCTTTTTCTTAATGAGATGGACGAATTTCGAATGGAGGCTTATGATAGTTCATCCATCTACAAGGAGCGAATGAAGGCTTATCATGATAGGATGATCAGTCCAAGAGAGCTCACCTTGGGGGATGTGGTTTTGTTGCATAACTCGAGACTATCTTTGTTTCCCGGGAAATTGAAGTCCAAATGGACTGGTCCATACATAATCAAGAAAATCTATGATAGTGGAACAGTTGAGTTACTAGCCCCGGATGGACAGTTGTTTCAAGCAAATGGTCACCGTGTTAAGAAGTATTACAGTGCAGACAAAGTGTTAGATGAAGAGGTTGGTCTCGAAGAGCCACCCAAGGAGTGAAAAAGGGGGGTAAAAGTCAAGCTAATGACTCTAAAGGAGCGCTTGTTGGGAGGCAACCCAACAATTTTTGCTTTAATTTTAAGTATTTTTGGTTTTGGTTTAATTTTGTGCTTTGCAAAAATTTTCGCAGGTTCTGACCTCTCCGTGGCGACCGCCGCAAGCTCTGCGGCGGTCCGCCACCTGAACGCTGGAAAGCATCTTTGACGTGCGGCGACCGCCGAACAGCTGCGGCGGACCGCCACCTGGGCAAAATTTTCTAGCGCGATTTTTTGAAATTCTTCGAATTTTCGCCCCGCTCAACCTCTACGCGAAATTTTTCAAGGTACGTTTTTTTCAGTAGTATACTCACGTCCCTACCGACTCTACAAACTTATTTTACACTTTGTTGTAAATAAGTTTCGGGGGATGAAGTGGTGGACCGTGAGTTTAGGGTTTTCTTTTTGTTTGTTTTTGCTTTAATTTTCCAAAATCCCGTAGGAGATTTTTGTGTTCTAAAAATGTTTTCTTGAATCCATGTCATGAACATAACATGAAGAACTTAGAAACACGCATGCTTAGGGACACATTAGACCGAGTTGCCAATGATATTATATTCCATCCATGTTTAAGTGTGGCTTAACGTTTTGATATGATGGTTGGGTGAAAAGGTGCATAATTAGTGAATTGCTTGTTCGCCTTGAATCGTGCTTCTACCTTGTGAGATTTGAGCCTTAAATTCTTTCTTGTGTGATTTATCTGTATGCATGTATATGTTTCTAGAACTTGCTCCTAGTCTGCCTAAGTTTACATAGTGTTTAAGTTGATTTAGGAGGATGTTAGGCCATCTTTTCTTAGCTACTTTTATATCCAAAATTTTCGACCCTCTCAAATTTTTTCCTTTGGAGCCAATTTTGAGCCTTTAAGCCTTTTCTTTGGAAGCCAAAATAAATGGGGGAACAATTCCTTGGGTTAGTATAGTTTTTGTTATCTTCTTTTGTAAAGGAATTGGAGAGATAAGGAGGAAAGTATAAAAAGTAGTGTGCTTAATATTAAGAAAGTACAAGTTGTGAAATTGAGAAAAATTCCAAATATATGCTTGATCTTAGAAAAAAAAAAAAAAAAAGTGTGAAAGGTTGTGAAAAGAAAATAAAATCAAAGGATTGAAAGTAAATTGAAGGAGAAAAATAAAGTGTTAGAAGTGCCTTAAGTTTTAGAAAAGTGGAGTCATCTTAACTCTACTTGGGATATTTTTATATTTGAGTCACTTTTTAGCCAAATATTCCCCACCTACCAAAGAGCCTACGTTACAACCGAAAAGAAAGACCTTTCGGACTTTTGATGCTTAATCACATTGAGTAGAGGATGGATTAGACTTTGAGCAAGCCTATGGTAAACTTTGCATGATGCATGATTTGAGTGATTTACACTTTACCTTTATACACTTTGAGAGTGAGAGAAAGAACACTTCCCATCTTTGGAAGTTTGCCACATGTGAGTGCTTGAATTCAAGGTGTTCCACGAGTTAGTAATGAAAGTGCACTATTAAGCCTTGCTTGATTTGATTGTGTTAATCCATGCTTAATCTATTCTTTCATCTTTTGAGGCAATTATGACGTCTAGTCCTTGTGCATTCCGTGCGTCTATTCTTGTGTCTTTAGTGTTTTGTTCGAGGACAAACAAAAATGTAAGTTTGGGGGAGTTGATACGCCCGGATTTTGCACTATTTCAAGGCCATTATTTGGTCCGTTTTTGTTATCAAAATCACTCTACATGTCCATTATTTGCATATTCTATACATTTTGGTATTTTGACGTGTTTTGTGAGAAATGTGCATATTTGAGCCGAAAAGGGGAGTAAAAACGCATAGTCTGGAAATCTGGAGTCAGACGGCGACCAGCGACCGCCGCGAAGATGTACGGCGACCGCCGGCGCCCGGCGGGCAGAGCTATGTGGCGGCCCGCCTCGGAAATTTACGCTAGGAGAAGAGTCTCGCCCGGCGACCGCCGGAGGACATGTGGCGGTCCGCCACCGAAGGGTCAGAATCTCTGGACTCCAACGCGGCGACCGCCGGCCAAGGTGCGGCGGCCCGCCGGAGAAAGGCGGCGAATCCGACCAGCCCTAGATTTGCTCCAAGATTTACCAAATTTTGAAGATCTTTTCCTTCTATGATGAGGAATAATCTTCCCCTATAAATAGGACCTCAAGCTTCATCAAAAGGGTTTTGTTTGGTTTTTTTTTTGGACACACAACTAGAACACATTCATAGAGATCAAAAGCTAGAGTACTTCAATTGTGCAAGGAGTTGAAGAAGGATTTCAAGAACATCAAGAACGACAAGGATTCAACCTACGGGTTTTATTTGCTTTAGTTTTATGTTCAAATTGCTTTCCCTTCAATCTATGTTTTTAGTTTATTCAGTCATGTGTAACTAAACTCATAGGATTCTAGGGATGTGTTAGTAGCAACTTTGGTTATACAATTCCGTTTTCTATTTAATATCCGTTTTGTTTTTACTTTGTTTCTTCCCTAAGTTAATCATGATGCTTCATAATTGAGTGACACAATTATGTATGATTCAATACAACTTGCTTCATAACTGTGACAGAGTTCTAGCGAGTTAGATCCACTTAGTAGATACTACAGTTAGCTTCCTTTAAAACGGCACTGTTAATTGAGAGTGAGGACTTTTCAAGGGTCTTAGGAGCTTTTTGGAGTTACGTGTTAGGATTGACAACCCTAATGTTAGTAATCAACGTTTGTATCGCATGAGCATAAGCTAGGTGACTCGTCCTTTCAAAGTATTAACTGTGCTAGGGTATTGTAGTTTGGAATTTGTATAACCATAAAAGCGAAAGCACATCCCTGGAATTCCCCTTATCTCTATACTTTTCTCTCCGTGATTTGCTTGCATTTAATTGTTTACTGTTTTTAATATTTACTGTTTTCAAAAAGTTTCCAACAATTCTTGTTTCTCCAGATAGTAATTGAGTTCTAGTAGAAGATAGACACTTTGTGTACATCTTTCCCGTGTTCGATACCCGGTACTAACCTTTTGCTATACTATACCTACTCTGTATACTTGCAGGTATTTATAGTGCAAATAAATAGTGCATCACCTGCATATATTTTAGAAGAAAAAAGGCTATCTTTATTTTGTGTGTAGATTACCTTTTTTGTTCTTGCTTGTAGACTGCCTTGTTTATACAGCTGTTGGAGGAAAGCAAGTGTGTGAGCTTTGAGCGGATGTTGAGAAAAGCTACAACTGAAGTGCTGGAATTCAAGTGGAAAATAAATGGAGTTACAGAAGATATAGGAGTGTATGCTATGCGCCATATGGAGACGTATATGGGGACAAAGGTTAATGATTGGAAGTGCGACCTTACCAACAAGCCATCCAAGGCATTCCAGTTGCTCCGTGCAAAATTCGTTACAGCTATGGTTTATAGTAATGAAAACAAGGTCATTGATTACATGATGAGAACAACAACAAGCCACATGGAAGAAGCACGAAATAAAGGAACCGTTGATGTTGAAAAGATGGTGGCAAATTTCCCCAAACCTTGAATGATGAATGACATTGATTTTGAAAAGTGACCATTACTTTGTTCTAATTTGAATTTGTTTTGAATATTGGTTTGTTTTGGTTTAAGGGTTTTTTGGTTTTAAAATTTTGTTATTCGTTGTTCTATTCTTTTCTTTATGGAGAAATATGTTTGAACACTTGAAATTAGGAAAGCAAAATAAAGTAATTCTATACCAACCAAGCAAATGCATAAACATAACCAAGCATTAAATTTAATGTAACCAAGCATTTGGTTATAAGTACTGTCTACAACATTCTACTAACAAAAGTATTCATTCGCATCTACCGGCAACTAAAGCGATATTAACATGCAATCCTATATATCCAAGCAGTTACTTATAAGTAAATCCAAGCAAAACCATAAACATTAACAAGCAATAAAATGATTTAGTCCAAGAAATCTAAGCAAATCCATAAACTTAATCAACTAGTAAAATGAATGTATCCCATCAATTGGTTATAAGTTCTATGTTACAAGTTCTATGCATACAAGTATTACTCTGCGCCAACCTGCAACTAGAATATTATTAAAACGCAATCCAATATATCCAAACTGTTGCTTATAAGTTAAACCACGAAAAGCCAACAACATAATCAAGAAATAGGATGAATGTGTCCTAGCAATCAAAACAAATCCATAAACCTAATCAAGCATAAAACTGATTGTATCCAAGCAGTTGGTTATAAGTACTCACGAATTGGTTATACAGTCCACTAATAACAAATTATGAACGGCCAACCCAACATTTAATAAGCTTGAAAAAAAACATCTGTCAACATCCGAATTAAAAAATTGAAAAAACTAAACTAAGAAAGCATTCTAGCACAAAAATCTGCAACTGAGATACACAGTGGATAGTAATTAAAATGAGTTAACATAGCCAAATGTTGTAAGTAGGCACCATAGAATTACGGACTAATATAATGTTTTTGTCTTCCACAATTCCTAGAGTCGTGGTGACCCAACTCTCCACATTTCCCACACTTACGCTTAGGCTTGCTTTGCAATATAATAGCCTTCTCTTTTGCCAACACGATACGGCTGCCCGAATCACTGCAGGAACCTCTTGTCCTCACCACTTTTGGTGGATGAACTTCTACTACATTTGGTCTTCCAAAGAAATAGAAATCATCAACTGTTTTGCTCTTCTCTGCAGAATGCAAAACTGGAGAATTCGTCTCTATTTTTTTCCCAAAATCCTGCATGGCAGCTGAATTGCAACTCTCATTCCCCTATCTTGGTTTGTCACCATCATTGCAGGTGCCTTTCCCATAGCTTCTGCAAAATGCTGGAACAGCCACGAATATGTTTAAGTACCCTCATCCGATAGCAACGCAACTCCAAATGTTACAGGTTTTTATGGTTGTCCTTCCTAGTGAACGGACAGAAAATCATGCAATACCTGCGAAGTAATCGAATTGGGCACAACACTGTGATTACCTTTACACAAGCAAATAGTCAGACATAAATAAGCAACCATATAAAATTTAAAAACACCTAAGCAAACATAAACATAGAATTGTAGACTGAATCTTTAAAGCAAGCAAATATGCAGCCATAAATAAACAAAAATGTAAAATGCACTGACAACCAAGCAAACAACAACAAAGAACAAAGCAACCAACAAAATAATAACAAGCAAGTCTTAATGCCCACAAAAAACGTAACCCAAATGTATGAAACAGGGTCTATCATAAGACCAAGGATTTTTTAACTCTAGAAAAAGCAAAGAATCAATCTTCAATGAGCAACCAAATACATTTTAATAACGCCCAACAATTCCTAACTCTACAATAAGCAAAATATCAATCTTCGATAAGCGAACACATATATTTAAATGATACCCAAGCAAACAACAACATAGAACAAAGCAACAAAAACCCTTCAAAAAAAAGCAAAATATCAATCTTCGATAAGCGAACACATACATTTAAATAATACTCAAGCAAACAACAGCATAGAACAAAGCAACAAAAACCCTCTTCAAACAAGCAATTCTAAATGACCAAAAAAAAACAAAAACGTATGAAACAGGGTCTGAGACCAAGAAATTTCTAACTTTAAGGCTAGAATCTTTAATAAGCAAAGTAATAAACTTTGTCAAGCATTCTAGTATTTTACAACAAATTATGCGATATACATAATAAGACAATACATGTTGGTGTTGTACGTGGCGTCGAACGAGACAACATCACCATACATGTGATAGTTTTTCTTCGATATGGCGTCGCACCAGAAAAGTGCTTTCAACTCATTCTCGGACCCAAGCTCGTAGTGATAAGTGAAACCATCACATGTCTTCTTTCTCCTCACCATTTCATCTAACATCATCTGTGCGTCGGACCCTTCAACATATGTTTTCAAACTATGCATAGCATTCCTAAGTTCGGTTACAGTGATTCCCACAGTGTCATAACCCCAAGAAATTCTTTTATAAACTTGAAGGTCATGGATGGCCCAATGTTTGCTTTCGTGCAATCCCATATGAATTTCTTGTGTACCTCAGTCAACTTACGATTTAAATGCATATACTGCCTAAGGAAGTCCTATCATACTATGATTGTGTTCCTCCACAAACTCATGCACTATATACCCAACAAAATTACCCACCACAACGTACCTCAATGAGATTCTAGCCTTACAGTCACATCTTTTAGAGGTTCTTCTGTGCTTGTCAATAAAATCCTTCACGAGCATGAATGTGATCCATTTCAATCCCATTCTTCAACCCTTGTCTGTTACACACAATATATTGCCAAGTAACACACTCACGTGAAGATTTGATTCTACGTTTCCGGGTGTCGAAGCCAGCTTCACGAGCATAAGCATCGTAGAAAGCTATTCCGGTGTCCAAAGTTTGAATTTCTTGCCAACGAATGGTTTTAGTTTGTCAGGGCACTCGGGCACACAAGCAGCTGCGTAGGATATAAAAAAGACAATAATATCAAAAGAACCAAACAAAAAATGGTATTACATCAAGCAAACTGGAGAGACAAACTCACAGTTGAATTAAAGCACAATCTGCTTTGGGAGATATTGTCATTCAAACAAAGAAGTAATACAGTATATTTGTCTCTACAATTGCTCGTCAATTATTAATTTTAAGCAAGCAATAGGAGATATTTTAACAGTAGCAAAAACAAATGGAGCCAAGTAAGTTAGCAACAAAACATATTTAACAAAGCCACTATATTTTATCAACTAAGCAATGAAAATGGATCACCATCGGAAAGCAACACAACATATTAATAACAGCGCAATCTGCTTTGCGACATCCTACACGATCTCCCAGAACAGTAATTTGCGACATCATATAATTCATTTCGAGATACAATCATCTGCAGTGGACCAGTGTTTTGAAATAAAGGCGCGCTTCTCTTTCAATGAGTCAGTCTGCCAATAATGTCATAATTTTTGTCAAGGCGGATCTCCTACTCCAACACTCGCAACAAAAAAAAATAATGTTATAAACATATAATTAATGGGGCACACTAGGGTGCCACCTAAATTAAAGTGACAATAAAACACCATTATTAACCCTCTGATCTCCTATATAGATGGCTTAGATTGGATTTTAGAAATAGAGCACGGATCACTTGGTCGTGAATAATGTGTTGCTTTGCAAGGTAATTTTATCTTTTTGATTGGAATTAAATTCGAATAGGAATGGTAAATCCCGGTTTTATTGGGCGTTGATTCATACTCTCTCTACCACCAAGCTATAACGCACACCCACTACGTCAGAAACTGAATCGTTTCTCTCTCCAAATCCCACAATCCGATCATCTGCCAATTTATGCAAATCCGATCATCCACCATTTTTTTGCATCTATTTAAGCAAACCCTAGTCTGTTGTTGCTCTCACCGAAACCCTCCCCCTGCGATTTGTGGTTCTCTTCTTTTCCGTGTGCAATTGCCCAATCAGAAGTTTGAAATCGGCAATTGAAGTTTGAAATCCTCCCCCCAGCGATTTGTGGTTCTCCAGTAAACGGCCATTGAAGTTTGCAATCGGCGCACTCCATCCGAGGGATTTGTGGGTTAATTCCAGTGAGTTGTCGGACCTGTTTTCACTTAGTTTCTGAATTGCATGTGTAGACCATGATTCCTAGGGCTTGCTTGATGCTTTGTTCTATGTTCTTGTTTGCTTTTTTCTATATTCTTGGTTGATGCGGTATCTGAAAAATGTAATCTGTAGCTGATTGAAGATGGATTTTTTGCTTACTTTGGAGTTAGATAATGTTGTGTCTGTTGTTAGTCCCTTTATTCTACAAATTGTCTACGATGTTTTGGGTAATAAGAATTGCTTGGTTTTATTTTGTTGGTTGTTTTGTTGCAAAAAAATAAGTACACCTTTGAGTTAAGGGCTACTGGTGTGAATTAGACATAATATTGAGAATGATTTAGTTTTGGTTGTTTTGTCAATAACATCTATTTGTTTGCTTATTCAAGATTGATATTTTGCTTATTCTAATGTTAGGAATGTTGAAAACGTGTGATGAATGAGAGGCTTTTGGCCTTTCATGTGGCTAAGTTCTTTGGCCTTTCATGTTCTTGTAACCTCCATTTGGTTTATGATGTCTCTTAATGCTAAGACCTTTGAGGTGGCCTCTCCTATCCTATAAATAGGTGGAGTTTGGAAGAGGGAAGATACACCAACAAAAAGCATTCTCTCTTCTCTCTAGTTTTCTACATCATAGTAGCATTGCATAGCTCGATTCTTGGAACTTCATCAAGTTCGTCGGTGCCTAGCGGGTTTGAGGTGCTTCTACACGCTACGAGGAAGTCGTTTTATCTTTGGGGACAATACGTCATTCCGTGAGCACTAATCAGGGCATAATATGTCTTGCGGAAAGAGGGCTTTCCTCGACTCAACTTATAGTTCGGTTTGTTTTATTATTTCTGTTGTAATTTTCATTCCACTTATTATTATTATCTTCCTTCGATTGCAATAGTTAGAGTACCGCCTGTAACGGCTTGGGATTTTTATCCCCTTATTTCTAACAAGGAAGTGTTGGGTGTCATTAAAAAGTACACCCTCCGTCCCAATAAATATGAAACGTTTGCTTTTCGGCACAGGATTTTATGTAGTGTTGTTTTGTGAGTTAAAGAAGAGAGAGTAAAGTAAGAGATAGGGGAAAGTAGAGATAAAGTTATTTCTATTTTAAGAAACGTTTCATTTTTAATAGGACAATCCAAAAAGGAAAACGTTTCATTTCTAGTCGAACAGAGGGAGTATTTGTTTGCTTATTGAATATTGATTCTTTGCTTATTCTAAAGTTAGAAATTGTTTGATCTCATGACTTTCATACTTTTTTGTTACGTTTTTTTGGTCATTTAGAATTGCTTATTTTAAGAGTTTTTGTTGCTTTGTTCTATGTTTTTGTTGGCTTGGGTATCATTTAAATGTATGTGTTCGCTTATTGAAGATTGATATTTTGCTTATTATAGAGTTAGGAATTGCAGGGTGTTATTAAAATGTATTTGGTTGCTTATTGAAGATTGATTCTTTGCTTTTTCTAGAGTTAAAAAATGTTTGGTCTCATGATAAACCCGGTTTCATACATTTGGGTTACGTTTTTTTTGGGCATTAAGAATTGCTTGTTATTATTTTGTTGGTTGTTTTGTTCTTTGTTGTTGTTTGCTTGGTTGTCAGTGCATTTTACATTTTTTCTTATTTATGGTTGCATATTTGCTTGCTTTAAAGATTCAGTCTGTAATTCTATGTTTTTGTTTGCTTAGGTGTTTTTTTAATTTCATATGGTTGCTTATTTATGGTTACGATTTGTTGTGATTAAAATTCTGAACGAATTCTGATTGTGATTAGGTGTGTTTGGTTTATTGTATTTGTTTGCTTGGGTATCAGTTCAGTATACATATTTGCTTATTTCATGTTGCATATTTGCTTGATGTAGAGATAATAAATGCTTGGTCTCATGTTAAATCCTTTTTTTACCGTTTTTTACGATTTGCTTTGGTGGGTCGGACCCTTCAACATATGTGAAACCATCATATGCCTTCTTTATCCTCGCCATTTCATCTAACATCATCTGTGCGTCGTACCCTTCAACATATGTTTTCAAACTATGCATAGCATTCCTAAGTTCGGTTACAGTGATTCCCACAGTGTCATAACCCCAAGAAATTCTTTTATAAACTTGAAGGTCATGGATGGCCCAATGTTTGCTTTCGTGCAATCCCATATGAATTTCTTGTGTACCTCAGTCAACTTACGATTTAAATGCATATACTGCCTAAGGAAGTCCTATCATACTATGATTGTGTTCCTCCACAAACTCATGCACTATATACCCAACAAATTTACCCACCACAACGTACCTCAATGAGATTCTAGCCTTACAGTCACATCTTTTAGAGGTTCTTCTGTGCTTGTCAATAAAATCCTTCACGAGCATGAATGTGATCCATTTCAATCTCATTCTTCAACCCTTGTCTGTTACACACAATATATTGCCAAGTAACACACTCACGTGAAGATTTGATTCTACGTTTCCGGGTGTCGAAGCCAGCTTCACGAGCATAAGCATCGTAGAAAGCTATTCCGGTGTCCAAAGTTTGAATTTCTTGCCAATGAATGGTTTTAGTTTGTCAGGGCACTCGGGCACACAAGCAGCTGCATAGGATATAAAAAAGATAATAATATCAAAAGAACCAAACAAAAAATGGTATTACATCAAGCAAACTGGAGAGACAAACTCACAGTTGAATTAAAGCACAATCTGCTTTGGGAGATATTGTCATTCAAACAAAGAAGCAATACAGTATATTTGTCTCTGCTTGGGAGATATTTTAACAGTAGCAAAAACAAATGGAGCCAAGTAAGTTAGCAACAAAACATATTTAACAAAGCCACTATATTTTATCAACTAAGCAATGAAAATGGATCACCATCGGAAAGCAACACAACATATTAATAACAGCGCAATCTGCTTTGCGACATCCTACACGATCTCCCAGAACAGTAATTTGCGACATCATATAATTCATTTCGGATTACAACTATGAAGATGCAAACTTGGTAGTTCACACATCAATGTCGTGAATTTGAGTTCACGTATAAAAAAATACACTCCACAATTGCATAAAGTTGAATCACATATAGATAACCAATAAAATATAAAAACACAATTACACGATTAGAGATTATTATTACCGTCTGCAAAATAGGTAATATTCGTGTCAACGGGAACATCATTCTCCATGGATTGACTGACAGAAGTAATACAAATATTGAGTATCCTCCTAAATTGAAGAAAAATAAGGAAAGTGCCTCTTACCGTCTTCAAAATCAGTGAAATAGATATCAACGGGAACACCATTCTCCATAGATTGACTACTGACTAAATATTGAAGGAAAAATTACAGAGAAGAGAATGGAAATATCGCTTAAGATTAAAACAATCGCGTACACTGAATATAGCTATGGCGGTTTTTTCCTAGAGATTTAAGAGATAAATGCCGAAAATAGAAGAAAGAGAAAAGGAAGAAATACCGTGAATTGCGTTTCGGAAGAAACGACTGCAATTGTGATTTCCAGATATAGCCTTTAGCAATATTTTTATTCATTTTAATAAGAAATCTAAACTGCCAAATGTCATTTTAAAATTGAATCTCACGCCAAATCTAATGCCTAAGATTGATGGCAAAGTGTCACTGAAAATGGCATTGTCATTCTAGCAATTCCCTATAATTAATTGTAGAATTGTGTAACATTATTTTATTGGGAGTAAATACACTTTTCATACAAAATGTATCACACTTGTTTCAAATTGATAAAAAAAGGTTTCATGTTATCATAGCTAATACAAAAAGTTCGGTTGACGTTCATTTTAATACAAATCATAACCACAATCTGAACTCCGTTAATTATGTGCTTATGTGGCATTTGACTCATCAAACTTCACCAAGATTTAAGCAATTTTGGTATAAACAATGTATGACACGTTTGTGCAATGAAATTTAAAATCAATGTATAGCAGGTTCAATAAGGTTTAGAAATTCATCATATTCCTCGGTTGATTTCATTATAATGCTGCAAATGCTCCTATGTGGTGATAATAATAATAATAATAATAATAATAATAATAATAATAATAATAATAATAATAATAATAATAATAATAATAATAATAATAATAATAATAATAATAATAATAATAATAATAATAATAATAATAATAATAATAATAATAATAATAATAATAATAATAATAATAATAATAATAATAATAATAATAATAATAATAATAATAATAATAATAATAATAATAATAATAATAATAATAATAATAATAATAATAATAATAATAATAATAATAATAATAATAATAATAATAATAATAATAATAATAATAATAATAATAATAATAATAATAATAATAATAATAATAATAATAATAATAATAATAATAATAATAATAATAATAATAATAATAATAATAATAATAATAATAATAATAATAATAATAATAATAATAATAATAATAATAATAATAATAATAATAATAATAATAATAATAATAATAATAATAATAATAATAATAATAATAATAATAATAATAATAATAATAATAATAATAATAATAATAATAATAATAATAATAATAATAATAATAATAATAATAATAATAATAATAATAATAATAATAATAATAATAATAATAATAATAATAATAATAATAATAATAATAATAATAATAATAATAATAATAATAATAATAATAATAATAATAATAATAATAATAATAATAATAATAATAATAATAATAATAATAATAATAATAATAATAATAATAATAATAATAATAATAATAATAATAATAATAATAATAATAATAATAATAATAATAATAATAATAATAATAATAATAATAATAATAATAATAATAATAATAATAATAATAATAATAATAATAATAATAATAATAATAATAATAATAATAATAATAATAATAATAATAATAATAATAATAATAATAATAATAATAATAATAATAATAATAATAATAATAATAATAATAATAATAATAATAATAATAATAATAATAATAATAATAATAATAATAATAATAATAATAATAATAATAATAATAATAATAATAATAATAATAATAATAATAATAATAATAATAATAATAATAATAATAATAATAATAATAATAATAATAATAATAATAATAATAATAATAATAATAATAATAATAATAATAATAATAATAATAATAATAATAATAATAATAATAATAATAATAATAATAATAATAATAATAATAATAATAATAATAATAATAATAATAATAATAATAATAATAATAATAATAATAATAATAATAATAATAATAATAATAATAATAATAATAATAATAATAATAATAATAATAATAATAATAATAATAATAATAATAATAATAATAATAATAATAATAATAATAATAATAATAATAATAATAATAATAATAATAATAATAATAATAATAATAATAATAATAATAATAATAATAATAATAATAATAATAATAATAATAATAATAATAATAATAATAATAATAATAATAATAATAATAATAATAATAATAATAATAATAATAATAATAATAATAATAATAATAATAATAATAATAATAATAATAATAATAATAATAATAATAATAATAATAATAATAATAATAATAATAATAATAATAATAATAATAATAATAATAATAATAATAATAATAATAATAATAATAATAATAATAATAATAATAATAATAATAATAATAATAATAATAATAATAATAATAATAATAATAATAATAATAATAATAATAATAATAATAATAATAATAATAATAATAATAATAATAATAATAATAATAATAATAATAATAATAATAATAATAATAATAATAATAATAATAATAATAATAATAATAATAATAATAATAATAATAATAATAATAATAATAATAATAATAATAATAATAATAATAATAATAATAATAATAATAATAATAATAATAATAATAATAATAATAATAATAATAATAATAATAATAATAATAATAATAATAATAATAATAATAATAATAATAATAATAATAATAATAATAATAATAATAATAATAATAATAATAATAATAATAATAATAATAATAATAATAATAATAATAATAATAATAATAATAATAATAATAATAATAATAATAATAATAATAATAATAATAATAATAATAATAATAATAATAATAATAATAATAATAATAATAATAATAATAATAATAATAATAATAATAATAATAATAATAATAATAATAATAATAATAATAATAATAATAATAATAATAATAATAATAATAATAATAATAATAATAATAATAATAATAATATGTACTCCTATCTCAAATAATCTACTGTACAGATTAGAATCTTCGCGTGCCATCAACAAAAAGATAAAACTCTCCATCCAGTGACCGACGAGCAAAACTAGTAACCCAAAACATTAGACTGTCTTCTATAACAGACCAGCGCTCCTGAAACTTCATTATTCATCGTCCTCTTCAATAGCAAACTAATGCTTATTTCTTCACAGTTCACAGTCGGCAACAGTGCAACTCCATATGCCACATTCTCAGTAGGGCCGGGGGATCGAATTGGATCTGTCGTGGAGTCAAATGCAACTCCGAACCCCGACTCCGGCGGTACTAGTGGCAAGGGAGGGAGTCTGCCGACCCCCTCGACCCTTCAAATCCGTCACTGTGGCCATCCACATAAAAAAACAAAAAAAACAACCTCACACTGCTACGCTACACGGTTCAATAAATCAGAGAAAATAAATATGATAATGGAAAAAAAAGCTCTATTTAAATTTCAAGAGGTGACGAAACACCAATATTATCAAGAACTCCAAACATAAAGACATATATTAACTCCCAACAAGAACTAGGCACATTTAGGCTCTGTACCTCCCATTCCCAAGTACTACCAAATGCTACGAGCGACCATATACACCATTTTATTTAGCACAGATTAGAAAACGAGAGAGATAGAGATGTTTCATGGAGGTATTGCTTGTCTTGCTCGAGTCACTTCTCTAAAGGGAACAGAGAGTTCATGATAAATTTCCCATAATTTCTAATTTTTTTTATTTATTTGATGAGTCAAATGCCACATAAGCATATAATTAATGGAGTTAAGATTGTGGTTATGATTTGTATTAAAATGAACGTCAACTGATTTTTTGTATTAGTTATGATAACTTTGAAACTTTCTTTATCAATTTGAAACAAGTGTGATACATTTTGTATGAATAGTGTATTTACCACTATTTTATTGTGTTGTTAGTATTGGTGTAGGGATGGAGTAGGAGATCCTTTTCGCAATTTTTATGGCTCGAATTTAAGTAATTTTTTTATTTTCTAAATGAAAATACTAAAAATTACTTAGCCCTAAACCCTAAAACCTAAACCATAAAACCATTCACCTATATTCATTTTATAATAAAATGTGAGTATTGAGTTAGTTGAATATATGGATCATTTGTCAAAAATTGTAAAAATTTAATGATTCATGCATTGGCGGACGGACGAAAAAAGAAAAATAAGAAATTTAATGGCTAACGAATGGGGTACACTTTAGTGAATTCTATATCATTTTTATTTTTCATGTTAGGAGGTGTGCAAGTGATTGATAAATCACATAACTCATGCTTGATCACAGAAATTATTGTGAAGTTTTGCGTGAAGAATCGAATTTTATTTAATTACTCTCTCCATCTCTGAAATTTTGTCACTTATTTCCATTTACTTCTATCCCTAAAAATTTGTCACTTTTCACTTTTATCATTTTTGGTAATGAACCTCACATTCCATTAACTCAATCTCACTCACATTTTATTATAAAACTAATATATAAAAGTCTGACATACATGACGTGATGACACTAACTTTTTCAACTCATTTTCTATTACATTTCTAAAAACTCGTGCCAGATCAGGTGACAAATTATAAGGGACCGTATTTATCAAGATGAGTTACTCCGTCGAGAAATTTAAGAGCAAACATTGGAATTTATTAAGCTCGTATTTACCAGATTCTTAGCAATAAAGAATTGTTTAGCAATACTCCGTATTTAATTTCCAGAAGAAAGTTACACTGAAAAATTAACATCAATAATGAAATAGTTTTACAATCAGAAAGTAGAGTGGGCAGTAAACTCATACCACTATCCATGAAATTAATTAAGTTTATTGAATGTTTTTATCTAAGTAGATAGATATATGATGCTGCCTTGTAAATTGATAGTTCAATTCTCCTTCCATGGGTTTCTGTTGTGATGCTTAACAGTTCTGATAGCTTTCCATACAGCACTGTTACACTTGAAGCCGGAGCCCAGAGCCAGCTGCCACACCCTGTCCCCTTTCTTGATCTTGCTCTTGGCTTCCAAGTAAGCAAGCTCATACCAGATGCTGCTGCTCGACGTGTTGCCAAACCGCTCCAACGTCTTTCTTGACGCCTCCATGTACTCGTCTGTCAGGTCCAGGTTCTTCTGCATCTCGTCCAGCGCTTTCCTGCTCGTCGCCAGTATGCACACGTGCTCGAACGCCAGCTTGTAGTCGGGGATGTAGGGCTTGGACGAGCTGCTCTTCTTCCACACCAGCGACTTGAAAAAATGTAACTGCTCGGAAACAGGCAGCACCAGTGGCCCTAGTGTGGTAATGTTGGCCTTCAGAGCATGCCCTCCCACTTCCACCACATCTTTGCTCACTGACAGTCCTTGCTTTCCTCCCGCGTCTTCCTTGAGCTGTATGCTCCTATAGCTCCGGTCGTCCATTCCTTTGTGCGTCCGTACCACCTGCACAAAGGTAAGAACAGAATTAGAAAATGTGCAAACAATATATTATAAGGGCATTTTGGTAATTGCCCCATAAAAGAACTCTCCCCGTGGTATCAGAGCCCTGGTTTGGACTGGGCCTGTGTGGCAAAGTGGACCACTTACATGGTTTAGTTGATATTTTGACCGCAACCGCTCGAGGCGGTTGTTGGAGAGCAGCACGGCGGCGGCCCCCATCCGGAAGAAGCAGTTGGGGAGCAGCATGTCCAGCTCGTTCCCGCCATACCAGGTGAAGCTGACAACCTCTGTGCTGACTATCAAGGCGTACGAGCCCGGGTAGGCTTTCAAGAGGTCGTCAGCGAGGTCCACTGCGGTTATGCCAGCGGCACAGCCCATGCCACCTAGGTTGTAGCTCTGGATGGTATGCCTCAGCTTGTAGCGGTTGATCACCATGGCTGAGAGGGACGGGGTGGTGTTGAGTACCCCACAGTTGACTATTAGAATCCTTATGTCTTTGGGGCGGATGCCCGTGGTGGCGATGAGCTCATCCACCGCGCCAAACATGGATGCTGCCGCCTCCTCCCTCCCCACGCTCAGGTCTTTTGTGTAGCCCGGCCGGAACACCACTCGTGGAAGGTATGTCTCGTCGCCTATCCCGGAAGTCTTGAGAACTCGCTGCTGGAATTCGAGCGCTTTCTCGTTGAACTGCCCCGATTTCTTGGCTAGTTCTAGGTATTCATCTCTTGTGATCTGGTTAACACCATGACATTGCATGATCTTACTTATATATCATAATGGTAAAAATAAACCACTTTTACCGTTTTAGGTCGCCCATCAAATTAGCTCAATTTCTAAATATGGAATGTTTTAAACATTTGAATACTACTAATAATGTGGACCTCACATTCCACTAACGATATTTCTCTCTTACTTTACCAATTGTACATTAAAATTAGTGTCATACACGACTATTTCTATTTTTGGTGGACGGAGGTAGTAGTAGTATTAGTGTCATAAATTGAGAGGATCTCAAACACATACCTTGAGGTCATTTGGTGGGAGATAGCATGCGAAATCGACGAGATAAATGGCACGAGGAGTTAAATCAAGACATACATATAGAAACAAGGTCAAAAATCCAATAAAAACAAGTGTGTTAACAAGGTTGTAGCATTCCAAATGGAAAACATCCCATGTTAGCTTGCCCACTTGTGTGCCAAAAAGGAGCAGGAGAATCGGGAGCCACGCGAAATAGAAGCCGTGGTTGATGAGATACCCGTACCCGAGCTTCACGTATTTGAGGTTGACGGAGCTGAGGAAATCGGGCAGGCCACGGTGCACCCTTACAGAGAAGCTAGGGGAGCCCGCGTAGGGTCCGGAGCCCTCAACGCCCCGGTTCACGATCTCAGGTGAAAGGTACTCCTCCTGTGGGCTTCTTGCCATAACGAAAAATGTGTGAATAACATAAAGCGTGGGGTAATAAAGAAGGCGTGTAACAGAATGACAAGGCCTTGTTGCATGACTTCCTTTTGAACAGCGGATTTGTAGGACTTAGGCATTTCGTGTTTCTTCAATCCTGTTGCTTCAAATTCTCTACTCTTCTCTTTTACTTATTACTCCACTTTATATATAATATTATCATGTAAATTACTCTCATTCTTTGGAGTTGGAGTTAAAAGACTCCATATTCAAAATTATTGTAAAGTTTTTTAAGTAGGAAATAAAATATGGCTTTTGGGTTATTGTTGGACTAATCTCGTGAGTTATTCTAAACTAGTTGACCACCCGTGCGATGCACGGACTATATATATATATTATAGCAGTATTTATCGAGTACGGATCTCTCCAATTCTTCAAGTTTTAGCATAATAAAAATTCACGTTCAAATATACATAATTTGAGGATTCATTTTTCGAGTACTGAGATCCTATATTTATAGATCAAGGGTAGTGAGAGCATCCACAATGAATGTCCGATCTTACGCCCGATCGACCGAGATCGGGCTCGGGCATGATCGGGCATCCATTGCAAGTCTCGGGTATGCCCGAGGATGACCGAGAGTTCGGTCGCGCCCCATCTCTCGTCCGATCCATCGGGCGTGAGATCGGGCGCCCATTGCAGGCCGATGCCCGAGCCCGATAATTTTCGTTTTTTTTAAAAAAAAATTATTTAAATCCTAATTAAAAACACTATAAATATTCTATTTTTCTTCACTTTTCACACACCAAATTTAGATGACTAGTTTGATTTTTTTTAATTTAGTATTTTAGTTTTAATGTAGTTTTATTTTAGCTAAGTATGATGTAGTTTCACTTTTAAATTAAGTAATGTAGTTTTTTTTTTTTTTGCATTTGTGGTGTTTAATACTCCCTCCGTCCCCTATTAGGAGTCACTCTTTGACCGGGCACGGGTTTTAAGAAATGTAAAGAAAAGTTGGTTGAAAAAGTTAGTGGAATGTGAGACTCATTTTTTTATATTGGTTTTATAATAAAATGTGAGTGAATTGAGTTAGTGGAATGTGGGACCTACTTACTATTTATGGTAAAAATGAAGTGTGACTCTTAATTGGGGACAGACCGAAATGGAAAAGTGTGACTCTTAATGGAGGTCGGAGGGAGTATAATATATTTTTGTATTTTATTTTAATTAAAAATAAAATTAAAAAATAATGATTTAAGATTGAAATGAAAAGTGGATAAGAGATAGGGCATCCACTAGGGCTCCACCATTGCAGAAAGATAGGGCATGCTGATGTGGCAAATACTAGGACTCTCACTAGGGCATCCATTGTGGATGCTCTGATAAAATGCAAACTCATATATTGTATAAACTCCAAACTTTTCAATATAGTATCAATACAATATCAACATAGTGTAATATTTTAAGATTTTGATGTTAACACAATGTCAATACAATGTCAACACAATTTCAACACGGCATCAACCGTTGACATTGTATTGGCATTTTTTGTTGCTATTATTTTATCATTTGTTGATATTTTCTAACTGTCCAGATTAAAGTTTAGAGTATGTGCAATATTTACAGTTTGCATTTTATCACGTTCCTATAAATCCATGAGTATGATAAGATTTTTGCTCAAAATGTGTTTTGGCTCCATTTATATTTCCTCTCACAGTGAATCTGTCCTATTTATGTGTTTTTGGCTCTACAAATTTTCCCCTATTATTGATCACCAAGAAAATATTTAAGCTGTAAAAAATTGTAGGCTCCATTTTAATGTTCCTAGAAAAAGATTGGTTGTAAGAATAGTTATATCAAACACCACCTTTTTTACGTCTCCGTCACACGCTTTGCACATCTTTAAGAAATTATGTCAATCACTTTGTACATTCTTTAAGAAATAGAATTACACATTATTATATATACAATATCTAATCCATTTTTCAGTCATGATGGATATCAAATACTTTCTCTGTTTTCTTATAATTGAGGTAAAACTTTTCAGCGCTAAATTTAATAAATAAATATTTATTATTTAATGTGTTAAATAGATAAATTAAATAAAAAAGTAAGAGAGATAAAAAAATAAAAAAATAATAAATAAAAAGTGAATAAAATAGAGAAATAAAGTAAGAAAGAGTAAAGTAAGAATAAGAAAAAATGTAAACTATTAGTACTATATACTACTATATATAAAAATGACTCAACGAACTTTCCTAAATGAAAAAATAACCCAACTATGAAGAAACAAAGAGAGTACACATCAGCTCGACATATGGCTCTATTGTTTTGCAAAGGAATAGATAAAACTAAAAGAAAACTTAGAAACATAAAAAAAATAAGACACCACATTAGTAGTAGCAGCATTTATGCATCAAAAGAACTGGATTGAAATTTATTTTCTTCTTTTCTGATCAATACACATGAAACTCATATGAAAAATACATGAAATATTAGTTGTGTTAGTAGTACATCGCAACAATAAACATCAAGATGGAAGAGGGAACAAAATTTCTTGTAAGGCTATTTATAGGGATCTTAACACTTTTTTGACACGTAGATATTCCACTAAGTTAATTCGGAGTACTCCCTCCGTCTTAGATAATTCGTCCAAATATTCCATTTTGCTCCGTCTCACATAATTTGTCTCACTTCACTTTTACCATTTTTGGTAGTGAACCCCATATTCCACTAACTCATTCCTATTCACATTTTATTATAAAACTAATACTTTAAAAGTAGGGCCCACATCCCACCAACTTTTTCAACTCACTTTCCATTAAATTTCTTAAAACCCGTGTCCGATCAAAGTGGGACGAATTATCCGAGAGGAGGGAGTACTATTTTAATATAAAATCTTTCAGTGACAGTTTTTGGGAGGTGATTTTGGCGGGAGGAGATCCTCTGCAGTGTTGGGAAACACAGCATCATACGTTGTGGTTTAAACGCAGCTGGTAGGGAATGAAACGCAGCAAATGCTGCAAATTTTCTTTTTTATAATAATACTCCACTATGTTTATTTCATACTCCGTTAAAATATTAACTATTGTAAAATTTAGTTTGTTTGATAAAATTTGGTTTAGACGCATCATATACATGAATTGAAGCGCAACAAATTTCTCTTTTTATTTTATATTGAAATATTTTTTAAAATATTCACAAATATTGTAAAATTTAGTAAAATTGATGAATTAAAATAGGTAGCAATTCTAATTATCATATCATCCATTATAGGATTTAAATTTTTATTTGATATTTTTATTTTTTTAAAAACATAGTACTCCCCTTGTCTCACAAAAGATGTCATACTTGCGGGATGATACATATTTTAGGAGGTTTTGTTTTGTGTGTTAAATAGAGAACAAATATATAATTTTTATATTAAGTGAGAGTAAACTTTTTTTTAAAATGGAAATGTAACATTTTTTATAAGAAAAACTAAAAAGGAAAGTATGACATCTATCATGAGACGGAAGGGGTAATATATAACTAAAATAAAAACAAAAACCAATGATACGATACTTACACTCCAAAAAATGGCTGATTACCGCACAACAAAGTGCTCGATATAAAGGATGAAAGTGCTCGGTTAACGGAAAATACCAAGCATATTCCGAGCACTTTAGGTGGTTGATATTTACTTCATCAGAATATTCTAATTAGAATCGATAAGTATTTTTAATTTAGCAATCTAACTAAATTTTTATGAATATTTAATTGATAGATACTTGGTCTCGGTAAGTATTTTAAATTATCAAACTAATTAAATTTTACAAATAGTTATAAATATTTAAATGAAAAAAATATTTTAACGGAGTATGAAATAAACATAGTGGAGTATTATTATAAAAAAGAAAATTTGCAGCATTTGCTGCGTTTCATTCCCTACCAGCTGCGTTTAAACCACAGCACATGATGCTGTGTTTCCCAATACTGCAGAGGATCTCCTCCCGATTTTGGCTGGATCATTCTCTGTAAAGCTGCACAAGCTAATAGGGCTACAGCAATGAGTAACTGCGTGTATATAACTGTATATGTATGCATAATACACTTTTGTATCTTCTCTAAAAATTTTGCTTCTTCCCAAGAAATTATTTTGCAGTTCTTCCCAATAAGTGGCTTACACAGGCAGTTTGAACACTATTATAAATATTAGAAGAACTGATACACAGAACAGAATTAGAACTACTACGCAATACTATAATTTTCTCTTATTCAAACGGCCAGCGGACGAACATTTCCCACCATTCGCGCTCGCTTTTCAATGCCTCTGCGCTCGGTCCCAACCAGCTCCAGCTATCACCTCGCTCTGTCCAGAAGACGGAGAAGCGCTGGAAACTAAATAAGCAGCATCCGGGGCGGACGAGTAGATCGTCATTCCTGGAAAATTAAGCAGCGAGTTGTGCCATCGATGAAGCTAAATCAAAAGGAAAAATCGAATTGAGAGGAAAGAGGGTGCCTGAAGAATTCGCATATACATGTTACTATTTAGTTAATTTCGGGTTTGCATATAAATTGATTGAGTTTCGGTCATCTGCAAGGAAATTGAATTGGCCAGGAAGTTGACGACATGGGCTCGAGACGGGCGGCGGATGGTGGTAGAGGTCGACGGTTTTGGTGGAATCGGAGGGAATGGGCTTCGTGAACTGGGTTTGTTGTATTTTCGAATTGAGGCAATGGATTATGTAGAAAGTGTTCAATCTCAACATTACTCAACAACCAACAACAAACTTGAAGAAGAGAAGAAACAAAACTGAGATAAAAGGAGAGAATTTTTATTTCTGAATCACTCGATTAAGTTTGTACAATCAGACCCTAATCCCTATTTATACAATGCGTAAAACTCAGATGAACGCGCCGGTGATGAAGATTGAAGAGAAAGAAAATAAATATTTTAGATTTAATATACTCCGTATTTAGTGATAATTAATCAATTTATTGTTTATTTTAATTTGATGGGTGGCGATTTTAAAAGATTTCCCTTCGTTCCATAATAATAAAGTCATTTCCCTTTTTAGTAAAAGTCAACACATTTTTACTCTCTTACTTTATTCTCTCTACATCTCTCTGTCTTTTTCATTTTCATCTTTACTCTCCTTTTACTTAACTCACCTAACACAATTTTTTTTAATCTTCGTGCCAAAAGAATTGCCTCCATTACTATAGAATGGAGGGAGTAATTTTTTATTTTTTGTATAATTGGTGAGATTAGTATAATACTCCCTTTGTCCGACAAAAGATGTTACACTTTTTTTTAGTTTGTCCCACAAAATATATCACATTTCCCCTTTTGAAAATTTTTTTTTCTCACATGAATATAAAAATTATATTTTCTCTCTCCGTTTAACACACAAAATAAAACCTCCTAAAATCTCGTGCCGTCCCACAAGTGTGAAAATCTTTTGTGGAACAGAGGGAGTAGTACTAATAAAAAGTTAGTACTCAGATGACCCCATTTCTTGGGCGGCACGTGATTTTATGCAGTTATATTTTGTGTGTTAAGAGGAGAGAGTAAAGTAAGAAAGAGGGAATAAAGTAGAGATAAAGGTGTTTCCATTTTAAGTAATGGGTCATCTTGATTGGGACAAACAAAAAAGGAAAGTGAGTCATCTTCAATGAGACGGAAGGAGTATTATAATAAAGTTTACCAATATTTATGAAGGGGTAACTGCTTTTAAAGTCACCAACTTTCCATGAATTCCGCTTTTTCCCACGAACTTTAAAAAGTTTATTGTCGGTTGCCATTTTCCCATGTCAAGTTTTCCAGTCTGATTCAAACTGCTCGTTTCCTATTAAGACAATGTCCAAATTCTTTTATCTTACTATTGTTATCTTCGTCTTTGAAATACCTTCGCGTGGGTACCTTGTACGCCTCGATCGGAACTCGGGTGAAGAAGTTATGGCCATTTGATGAAGGTTGCGACCTTTGTGTGACCTTGTACTATCATAATGGTCATAACTTCTTCATCCGAGTTCCGATTGAGGCGTACAAGATATCCACGTGAAGCCATTTCAAAGACAAAGATAACGATAGTAAGATAAAAGAATTTGGACATTGTTTTAATAGGAAACAAACAGTTTGAATCAGACTGAAAAACTTGACATGGGAAAATGGCAACCGACAATAAAGTTCGTGACATTACACGAACTTTTTAAAGTTCGTGGGAAAAACCGGAATTCATGGAAAGTTGGTGACTCTAAAAGCAGTTACCCCTATTTATGAATTACGGAGTAGGATTCTTTTTGCATTTTGTTAGTCCGAAATGGTTTTTAGTTTTTATATATATTTCTTTTGCTTAATTTTAATAATGGTGTGTATGATCTTTATTTTTCTTTGAAAAGTTATTATCCTTTATATGCTGTCATATTTGGTGTCTCGATCTTGAGCAATGTGCAATGACGAACCTAGGTGGGGTCGAGTGGGGTCGACCGACCCCACGGTCGTCCGCTGAGAGCTGCCGGAAACTCCATTGATGGACCTCCGAGATCCGGCGCAACTCCACCTTCGACCCCACGGAGCTCCGTCTTGACGCCAAGCTACAGACATCCACCGCAATTCTTCACCCTTTGCCGGAAATAAAACGGGTAGAGTCGTAGAGTATAACACTTGAAAGAATAGATGAGAGAGATTGAGAGGAAGATGGAGGCCTCAGCGGCAACGCCAGTGGGAAGAATAGATGGAGAAGAAGACTTAGTATGAAATGGGCGAAATAATTGGGCCTACTCCTCTCTCTTAATGTGATAAAGTTTAAATAGTTATAGATAATTAAAAGTAATTATATTTTATTTAAATATTTTATTAATGATAATTTTCATTACATTCTTCTTTTATTTATTTTTTTTTAAAATTTTATAAATATTTAAATATTTAAATATAACTTAAAAAACAAAGATTTAAGTAAGAAAATAAAATATTTATTTTAAACATTTTTAAAATAATTATTTATTATTATATTCTATTGTGTTCGACCCCACGAGTTTCAATTCATGGGTCCGTCATTGTTTCTTGTATATAGGTGAAGAAAACGCATGGGAGAATCATTTAACTCACAACGGGGTGAAATCAAATTGGAGGAGAGGGGGATGAAGAGATTCAGAAGATGTAGTTGAGGCATGGTGACATGTTGATGAGGAAATTTGTGCAATCACTGGATGGGCCGTTCCCACGCCAAACAAATGGGCCATGTAATAATAAAGTGACGTTAATTAGTTTTCGGAAAATTAAGTGAGCCGTGTACAAGAGGTGAATACAGTCTCAATATATTGTACATAGACTAGACCAATATGATAACAATGATTTAAATATGACTTTTGTTTCTTTTGAGGCTAAAAAGATATGTTCAACAAATAATATTACAAGTCTACGTTATATTTTTAAATTTTGTAAATTCAATTTGTTTCGAGGTAATTGTATATTTTAGATTTGAAAAATTGACAATTTTTTTATTTTAAATTGCAGGTGAAACTCATGTGAGTACACATTATAATGCATCTAGCGTTTGGATTAATTATAATTCGGAGTACAAATTTAAAGTTCGGTTGAAAAATGAATTTGCATATAATTATCCGCACACCGTGAATAAAATTTGCAATATACACATTGTTAATAATTATGGTCCCAGTTTAGAAGTGCAATTTAGTTAGGGTACGAGTTTTAAGAAATTATTGGAGTGTGTAATAATTGAAGTGAGATAGTGGTTATTGGAATGTGTAATAATTGAAGTGAGGTAGTGGAAAGTGGAACCCTTTTGACTTTTGACTTTTTGTATGTTTATGATTTTGTTTTGTTTTATTTTTATAAAAGTAATTGCATTTGAGTGTAAATTTCATCAACAATGAGGTTAAATTTTATATCCAAATCCGATAAATTCTAAATGAGACTCTTAAACTGGGACGGAGGAAGTAGTAGTTTATATAGGTGGTGTTCGGTTTCCTAGATAAAATAATACCAAGATACAAACTAGGATTGAGATGCCCAATCGTGCCCCGTGCACGTGCTCCCCATCGGGCATCCGGGCCCTTCGGCGTCGCATCGGGCCTCCAGGCCCGGTGCCTTAACGGGCCTTGGCCCGAAATCGTGCCCCGTGCATGTGCTTCCCGTCGGGCCTCCGGGCCCTTTGGCGTCCATCGGGCCTCCGGGCACGGTGCCTTAACGGGCCTTGGCCCGAAATCATGCCTCGTGCATGTGCTTCACGTCGGGCCTCCGGGCCCTTCAGAGATCTTTGGAACAACTCTCCGTGCATGGGGTTTCGGGCCTCCAGGCCCACCGTAGAACATGCCGAAAAGGGGTACCAATCTCTGGGATTCTCCAACGTGTAAGGGCACGTGGTGGTACGGGACCACCATAGAACTTGCCGGAGGAGAGTCTTGGGGAGTGTGCGTGTGTGTGTGTCCCGCGATAGTCGAAACATGGCTCCCAAAAAATCCTACGACACGGGCTCCTTAGTGGGCCAGTACCGATTAGGGTTTCTGGAGTAAGGGGCCCCTTAGGGGGTGGGCCTGTGCGACTATAAATATTGTTTACCCATACTTTAGTTTAAAGGAGCACCATTGACTCAATGGTGATAGGCTCTGCCTAGAATCCTTATCCGTCCACGAGGTCACGTGTTCGATTCTCAATGGAGCCAACTCTGTGGAATTAATTTCCATGGAGGTGCTGCTGCCTTAGCGTCCATGCACTTGGGTGTGTTGCTCGCCAGCCCTCGGGTCCGCGTCTCTCGCCGGCCTTCGGGCCCGCGTCTCTCATGTTGCATCCCTTCTTCGGGCCTCGGCCGGGAATCATGCCCCGTGCACGTGCTCCCCGTCGGGCCTCCGGGCCCTTCGGCGTCGCATCGGGCCTCCGGGCCTGGTGCCTTAACGGGCCTTGGCCCGGATTCATGCCTTCGTGCATGGGTTTTCGGGCCTCCGGGCCCATCATAGAACATGCCGGAGGAGAGTCTTGGGGAGTGTGCGTGTGTGTGTCCCGCGATAGTCGAAACATGGCTCCCAAAAAAATCCTACGACACGGGCTCCTTAGTGGGCCTATACCGATTAGGATTTCTGGAGTAAGGGGCCCCTTAGGGGGTGAGCCTGTGCGACTATAAATATTGTTTACCCATACTTTAGTTTTGCCCGCAGGGGTTTAGCGCAGTTGGTTCCGGGGGAGCAGATATTGCCTCCTCTCTAACGGGCCGCTGTGTACCCTGATTGAACCCCCTCACAAACTGTCGGGCCGGGGTGTGGGGGCGGCCAGGGTGACCGCATCACCTTTTGCTACAAGGATTGAGTTGTGGAATTATTTTAGCCCTAAGGGATTAGCCATGACTAATCAACCCATGATTATCCATCTAAAATTGAATTCTGAGATTGAATCTCATGAACCAAACATATTATATATTTAATACGAGACACACTAATGCAAACTGAACACTCCCACAGTGTACAATCTTATCAGAGATTATTGAAATGACCCTTATGACTTTTTAAATTTCTACATTTGATAGTACTATATTAATTTGAAATATTATAGAGATACAATGTTCTGCAGGTAAGACACTATTATGTCATTTTGATTAAATTTTTTTAAAAATGAAAAAAGTCCTTTCAATTTTAATTTCAGATTTGTTGCCATATTTTAACTCTAAAAGTTGAAAAAAGAAAGCTCCGATCACTACACAAACAAGTCGACCGCTTCTTCCTGCTATTTCGCCGAGATTTGTCCATGGCGGTTGGTCTCAAAGATCTCCTTTCCCTTTTTCCTCGCTCAATTATCTACTTCCAAATTTAGATTTGCCGTTCCAATTTTCACCAATCCTGTTTAATTGTTCGTTTTCAATTTTTGCAGGAGTCATCGGGTACCACGCTCATGGATCTCATAACCTCGGACGGTTCCTCGTCGAAGCCCACACCTGCGGCGTCGACCACGGCGCCGCCGCCAATTGATTCCGCGGCCTCAGTTGGCCCGCCGGTGGTGGCGGAACGGAAGTCGAAGAAGGGGACTCTGATGCAGATCCAGAGTGATACCATCTCTGCTGCCAAGGCTGCTTTCAATCCAGTTCGCGCCAATATTATGCCCCAAAGGCAAAAGAAGAAGGTCTTGATTTTTAATTTTTGTATTTCCACCCCACTTGATTTTGAGATATGTTGTGATATGAGATTGGATTTGATTCGCCTGAGCTCTTTTTTTCATGAATCGTAAACAGCTTAGTGATCTACCTTGAATTATAACTGCATTACTCAATTTCTCTCCATGATGAATTTGAACTCTGCTATGATCATATGAAATTGCATAAGCTGTTACATAGTCGTTGTTTTTTCATAATGGTACAACTTTTTAGGTGCTGATGCTTTTATCTGGTTGTAACAGCCAGTGTCTTATGCCCAACTTGCAAGGAGTATTCACGAGCTAGCAGCCTCGTCAGATCAAGTATTATTATTTTGTTTGCTTTTATTCTCTATATATTTATGCTAGGCCTTGATGGTGTTAGATAAGTTCATCTCTTGATTTCCATGTTCTTGGTGTATATTTGTAGAAAAGCTCACAGAGGCAATTGGTGCACCATGTATTTCCAAAGCTTGCTGTCTACAACTCTGTGGACCCGTCTTTGGCACCGTCACTTTTAATGGTACGATTTTTCTATAAGAACCAGATGCTTGTGTGGAGAAAAACCTAGAGCTTAGTGTTTGCTATTTGATTAGACTTTGCTATCAAGTTGAGCTTCCCAAAGTTCCTTTACCAAGTTAGTTAGTTTGTTGTGTAAGAATTTTACTTTGATCTTGTGCTATGATATGGTATCACAAAATTAGTTTCTATCGCATACACCTAGATAATTAACTACTGAAGAGTACATCCACTAACACTGAACAAACCATCATAACTAGACAAGAAGAGATCTAACTAAGACAAGCAACAACCATAAAAATGGTAATGAACTTGAATAATGTGAATATAGCTGATTTATATTAACAATGAATCCTTCTCAAATACAGCGCCCTACTAACCAAAATGAAATGAGGAAACTGGCTTTTAAACCTATATGATAATTGTAACCCAAAGTTATTAAAGGCAATGTAGAAATCAGCTAGAAGAGCAGGCGCTGTGGGAACAGAAGCTTATCAGTGGTTACCGATGGGAATTTGTAGATGCTCAGGAAATGCGGATGATGGTGCTGGTTGAAGCAATCTCACAGGGGATGATGTTTAAGTTGCTTGGTAGTGGTATAATAGTAAGAGTTTGATGAGTCACGAGAGGGGTGTGCCTCTTGAGTCTGATCCAAAGTTTCCATTATAATCAACTGTGTTATATAGTAGTTATTTTAATTTTAACCATTAAATCTCTTTACTTTTAAGGATGTATTCATCATGCCCTGAAATGCTTTACTGATTCCATTTTACTAACTGTTTGAACAAAGAGATAAACCCATGTGTTTATGCAGAAATTGTAAGCAAAATAAAATTCACAAGATCTGCTATCAGTGGGAAAAATATCAGTAATTCCCTAGAAAAATATCAATAAAATTGACATGATTTGCTGTTGTAGTGATGAAAAGAATGGAGCTTTTTAAGCTCAAGAAGCAAAAACAAGAGCAATTGAAACTTAAATTTGTGGTTATAACAAATGCTTTACTTACTCCCTCCATACCCAAAAATAATCTCCTTTTGCCATTTTAGTCTGTCCCACAAAATTAGTCCACTTTCTATTTTTGGAAACCTTTTCACCACACATTACACTAGTAATAAGGCGGGTCCCACTGACCACTAACACTACTTCAAGTACTTTTCTCTTTTCCTCTCGTACATTACCAATTTCCCATTAAAACCGGTGCCGTCCCAAAAGTCCCTACTTTTAGGAGATGGAGGGAGCATTATTTTGTGTATGAACTAAAATTCTCTTTTTGTTAGTCATCCAGTGCATTTTTCATGATGTTGACTGCATATCCATAGTTTTCTGGTACTGTGTTTGTTTCCCTAAGCAATATTTGAAAATGACAGTATGCAAATAAGGAAACTGGGGTACAACTTATGATCCTTTAGTGTTTTCATCTGTTTTTCAGTCAACGGAAAGGGGTAGTCAGGTTCTAAGATCAAACTGAAAGTTTCATTCAATGTTGCTTGTCTAAAGGGATTTACGATGGTTGGTTTATGTTTAAAAGATTCGAATATCCAAAATTTCTTGGATGGGTGTCCACTGTCCAAGTGAAATAAAATAATAAGATAAGAATGGTCTTAATGGTCCCAATCAATAACACTATTAGAAAAGAAGCTAAAGATTTAGCTCTAAACATTCTTGTTATACATTCGAGCATTCATCTATGTCATGAGTCAAGAGTCTTCCAGAATAAACCATGGCCATACGTTTATGTTGTGATGTGATGCACTTTACTCAGTATTCAAGTTACTTTCACTAAGTTTCTTAAACTGGTCAATCTTTGTTTTCTATGAATGAGAAGTGACTTATCCTTTTGTTTATTCCAAACTCTAGCTTGACCAGCAGTGTGAAGATAAGACTGTACTGCGGTATGTTTATTACTACCTGGCAAGAATTCTATCAGATTCTGGTTCACAAGGTTTAAGCCCTGGTGGTGGGATACCTACACCAAATTGGGATGCTCTGGCTGACATTGATGCAGTTGGTGGTGTGACGAGAGCTGATGTTGTTCCCCGCGTAGTTGAGCGATTAACTTCTGAAGCTTTAAATGAAGAAGTTGAATGTGAGTAATGACACTTTCTCACATATTTTAACAACTCATTATCTATCTCGTTTATACTTACCTTTTCTTGAATTTGTTTTTTGTCTATTGATAGTGAAAAAATATTACAAGTTAAATTATAAATAGAGTTTAGGGTCAAGGTTTAAATTCTTTACAGGTTTGGATTTTTGGAGTACATTTCTGAATGAGAATTCCCTTTGGTCTGGTCTTCTGGGACCTCTAGCTTGCATAGGGTTGGGGGTGGATGTAAATTTTTTTTATTTATGAATTGAATTTTTTAATCTTCAAGTTTCACATGATCTTAAAGGTTCTTGTGTGTGTTAGTTGTAATTCACCAATTTGTGAAAAAATGCTGTCTAAATGTAGCTATTCTTGTTTCTGAAATCTCAAACAAAGTTCTGTAATATCTTAAACTGAAGATCTGCTATTTATTTCTTTAATTTCTCTTGTAGTTCATCCACGTAGGCTGCAAGCGCTGAAGGCTCTTACTTATGCTCCTTCAAGCAACTCAGAAATCCTATCCAAGTTGTATGAAATTGTGTTCAGCATTCTAGAAAAGGTTTGTTTAGTTATAACTTTCTACCTATCTCTTAAATGAAAAAAGAGAACTGTACAACTAACTCTGAATACTCAAATAGAAGTTTTTGATTGCCAGGTTGGTGAACCTCAGAAGCGAAAGAAGGGAATTTTCGGATTAAAGGGAGGTGATAAGGAGGTAATGAGAATGTTTCTCTTGACGTCTTCTCCTGCTTGGTGCACCTTCTGATTATGCCTTAGACGTATCTTTAGTGTTACATCCGTCGCTGAGGCTGGGATACTGTTTTGTCATCTTAGGGCTGCATGAATTTGACTTCTAGTTGCCTCGGACTATTAATTTACATCCATTTGGCTACCAATCATAGGGCTAATCTCCATCTTTTACTGTGATATACTTGGATATTCTTAATTTGAGTTATTATATGCATCCAAACCAGTCATAACTTATTGTCTCTGCCTCAGCTGTATGCAATGTTAAATTATAGATATATTTCTGCCTTGAAAGATGGTAAAAATGAACTAATAAATGACTTTTTAAGGATATTTCATACTCCTACACCCTACGTTGTTGTTCAATGTTAGTTGTAATTATATTATTATCATTTTTATCATCTATCCACCAGGATGTCACTAGCTGGTTATAAGAATTCACTAGTCCTTAAGGTTTTTAGTTTAATTGTTTTATGGATTTCCTAAACTTTTAGTGCATCCATTCCATCCTTTGCATTAGTTGTTCCATTTTTTATTAAATGTATGTTTAGTTTAAGGAACTTTGGGTGGTTTATCACTGGATCTTAAACTTCATCTTTATCAGCGGCTTGCATCTCACCAAAACTAATGTATTAAGCTTTTCTGTGTTTTTGGGACTGTTTTAACTAAGTACATTAACCACTCTCATCGTTCTTTTGGATGGCAATTCATCAGTCGGTCATCCGAAGCAATCTACAATATGCAGCCATAAGTGCTTTGAGAAGACTCCCTCTGGATCCAGGAAATCCTGCATTTCTTCACCGTGCTGTACAAGGGTTAGCTTACTGTCTTTCATTGATGCTTTACATACTGAGGATGTCTAGAGTTCAATGGTCTTTAGTACTAGTCTGGTAGATTTGGTTGGTTCTATATTTAATCTTAATCCTGAATCCCTGATTCAGGTTAATGAAACTATCTTCCATCTTCAGTATCTATGTTGTATCTGTTTTGTATTATAATTTTCTATATTAAAGGTTGAGTACGAGACACCTTTTTGGACCCTCTTAGCCTTTTAATACACCCTCCATCCCAATAAATATGAATCATTTGGAATCCGGTAAGAGATTTTATGCAGTGTTATTTTGTGAGTTAATGAAGAGAGAGGAAAGTAAGAGAGAGGAAAAAGTAGAGATAGTGTTGTTTCTATTTTAGGAAATGTTTCATTTTTAATGGGACAACCCAAAAAGGAAAACGTTTCATTTCTAATGGGACAGAAGGAGTATTTTGTAACTTATAAATGCACTCGTAGTACTCTCTAAGATATGTGTTAGTTGCTGCATCCAATTACTTTATTTATATTACCAAGTTCTTTCTGACATGTTACATCCTGTGGATGTAATTGTTTTGTATTTGAAGTTAGATTTTCTACTAATTTGGTTTATATCTCTGCAACTTTATTTGAAGGGTTTAGATGGTAAACTGTAAATAAAAGATTTGGAAGTGAGGACTGAGGGGAGCCCTTTGTGAATTTGTACAAGGCTCAAGGGGTAGAAGATGGTCTTTTATGCTGCTAAACTCATAAATATTTTATTTTGAACTTTTTAAAGCTAATTGGCCCTTTGAACCACAAGAAATATTCCAATTATAACATGATGGTTGTTGTGCTCATCTATCAACCATATCTAGTGATTGTGTTTGGATCTTACAGCTTTTACATTTAGGTCTTTCAGAACACGGTGTCATATTATAATCATTCTATGCCACTAGTATTCATTTTTATATCATCTAAGACCCTAATTTGAATGACATTGCAGTGTTTTGTTCTCTGATCCAGTAGCAGTCAGACATTCCTTGGAAATTCTATCTGAATTAGCTTCGAAAGATCCTTACGCAGTTGCAATGGCATTAGGTAATGTAACACTTTGAAGTTATTCACAGTTTTGTTTCAAATTTTGTTCGTAGACATGGATATCAAATGGTGTTTACTAGGTGATAAGATATTCATGCGAGGGCATTTTGCACGTACCCGTAGTAGAACTCATTGTTTCGTATGTATTAGAGTTTCTCAATATGCATATTTTTTCTGCTAACTGCTCTCTTGTTCTTCTAATTCTTAAGAATTGTATGAAATACTGCAAGAGCCCATTTCACAGAATATATTATGTAAGCAAAACCATTTGAAACTGAATGCTGGATAAAACCCATGTCAAATTGTCAACGCACTTTTATTTTTTCTTAAGGATTCTGAAGGCCTCCAAATGCTCTGCTATTTATGGGGTCATAGATTCTAAGTTCAAAAGCAAATATTTTCCTCTTCCAGCATATATTGTTCCTCTTTCAGCATATGCGGTGACTGGGGAGATATTTCCAATATCTATTAAGAGAAAGCAAAAGACGACTTACTTCCAAACCGACTTCTTAAATTATATCTAATGAATTAGGGAAAGCCCTGTGGCATGATGGCCTCTTAGGTTTTCAAAGCTTGGGGTGTTGACCATGAGTTGTGAAATTAGAATTATGGAGATAAAGGGCTGCTTTTTTAACCAAGATAAATTTGAGAGGGATAATTGTGTCAAGTTCTTAACACAACTGCCAGCACAAAAATGTGGATGAAACTTTTGATATCTTATTGCCAGCTGTAGACCTACCTTTGTTGCTAGGATGATATTGTATTCATGAATTTGAATTCAAGATTTCAAATTATCTCTAATTTTCATATTTTGTGGTATTTGCAGGAAAGCATGTCCAACCTGGGGGTATGACTGATGTTTAAAAGCTTCTGTTCCCTTAGATTGTGTGAAAATCATCCTTGAATTCTTTTACCATTATCTTCATCAGAGTTTCTATAAATCAGGGGCTTTGCAGGATGTACTTCATTTGCATGACGTTCTTGCTAGAGTTGCACTTGCTAAGTTGTGTCATACGGTGGCCAGAGCTCGAGTTCTGGATGGTACATGTTTTTGAAAATATCTAAATTTTACCTTCACACTGCAGTTTTAATCCTGAACTGTAATCTTGGATAATATTGAGATGAAATAAAATTTGTGAGTGCAGAACGTCCAGACATCAAGTCTCAGTTTAATTCTGTACTCTACCAACTTCTCTTGGATCCCAGTGAAAGAGTTTGTTTTGAGGCTATACTTTGTATCCTGGGTAAATTTGATAACTCAGAAAGGTACCCATGAGTACAATTGCAGTTTTTGAGTATTTGTCTTCCATTTTTTTTTTTTGAACTTCTAATGAGTGACTTTTGTACATATAGCTGATACATGCATATTTCTTAGTTTCCCTCGATGTAGTTAAATTCCTTTAAAAAATCAATACAGGACTGAAGAAAGAGCTGCCGGATGGTATCGATTAAGTAGAGAAATTCTCAAACTTCCAGATACACCTTCTATGAGAGACTCGACTTCTGATGAAAAAGATGCTGCTCCATCGAAGGCCACCAAAGATAAATCTGCAAAGACTAGGCGTCCTCAACCACTGATCAAACTTGTCATGCGGAGGTCATAGTCCTCTTTTTTATTCTATTTGGCATTTACTTGCTCAATGTGGCAATGTGTCTACATAATTTTTTCTTATTCATCATTATATATCTATGTCTGATTCAAACATTAGATGGTGCTTTTGCTTTTATTTACAGATTGGAAAGTTCTTTCCGGAGTTTCTCTCGGCCTGTATTGCATGCAGCAAGCAGAGTTGTCCAGGAAATGGGAAAAAGTCGTGCTGCTGCTTTCGCATTAGGGCTGCAGGATATAGATGAAGGAGCAGAAGTTAATACTTTCTCTGACAACAATGACTCATATGATCCAGATATAAATCCAACTGCACCATCTGAAGGTAGTTCATGTATTACCTGCATTTCCCGGTTATAATGTCCATCATGTCTTCTCAAAATTATTCGAGCTGGTTATCATAGCCATAGGATGAAACAGTAAAATAAGAAATGGTGATGAGTTCTTTCGGTTATGTTTGGGTAAGCAAGGATTATTTAAACCCAGATGTTTATGCCTTAAACTGGTCCTCTACCTTCTCAGGAACATGTGGTATTTATTTTCAAACTATAATGGATATGTATGTCTTGATGAATTTATGATGTAATTGTATCCCAGATGAGTGTCCGTAGATATTTCCATTTCTGCTTTCCGACTTTTTTAGCATTTGTTCTTTTTCCATATGGTGAATTAAGTTGTATGCAGTAGGTTCATAAGTATGTATAGTTTGTTTATAGATAGAAATGCATAGGGTTCCATTCTAAAACCAATTGGTGATATAGTGGTTTCATTTCTCTCTTACACACCGATGTGGGATATTGTTATAGTTATTTTTGTTTCATTTGATAACATGTTTAATAAAATTAAACTTCATAGTTTCGGCTCTTGAATACTGTGAAAGAGGTTACTCCACTTTGGTTTATTGCTTACTGATTTTAAATCTGGTGGTGTGCAAAGAAGATAATCATTCTGTGGAGAGGGTTTGGCAAATGCATTCTTCATTATTGTGAGATAATATACTGTTTGTTTATGATCGAGTGTCTCAACAATTGCATGTCTTATGGGTCGGGGGTTATTGAATGAGCTAAGGGGATGACTGCTCATTAGGTCTAAGGATGTTGCATTATGTTGAGACGTTGAAGGAAATGGTTCAGAAGGTGCCACAGAGGAAGTGGTGGTTCTGAGTTATCTACAAATAATAATTTATAGGAAATAAAGTGCGGATATTAGTATAATTATACCCTTCTCTCTCATTGGTCAGTCTAGAGTTCATATTACTCCCACAGAAAATTAAGTAGAAACCAAGTTAATTCTTTGTTGAACATTGAATGGTCCTCACATCAAATAGTTGTTGTTCCATGACGTCGGTCTGCTTTTTAAAGAACTGCCCTACTTTCCTGATTGGAATCTGCTACACTTCAAATGTATTGAATAACTTATTTATTCAGTTCTAAGCATCAGTCATTTTAGAGACACTATGAAAGTTATGCGTGGATTCTTGTGTGTATACATACATATATATATAGGGGTGCGTTATATTGCTAACTATTTAAATTGCTAACTATGCTAACTCATCAATATAGTGTATTAAAAATGTCAATACGGTTACATCAAAATGTCAACACATAATATCAGCACATTATATTGAAGTTCAACAAAATTATGTGTTGACATTTTTAATACACTGCGTTGATGAGTTAGCAAGTTAGCAACTTAAGAAAGTTAGCAATTGATCACACCCCATATATATATAAATTCAGCCTTTTCTACTCTTTATGGCCAGATTACTTTGCCTTATGACTTCCAATCTGCCCTGGTAAAAGATTCTGTTTTTCTATTCTGCTATTGCTGCTAGGTCGCAAAGCTCCCTCAGTTTCTAATGGGATTGGTTCGAAGGATACAATTGCAAGTTTGTTGGCTTCACTAATGGAGGTCGTGCGAACAACTGTTGCGTGTGAATGTGTTTATGTGCGTGCAATGGTGATTAAAGCTCTGATATGGATGCAAAGTCCATATGAATCTTTTGATGAACTGGAATCTATAATCGCTTCTGAGCTCTCAGATCCGTCTTGGCCAGCAACTTTGTTAAACGATATATTGCTCACATTGCATGCTCGTTTTAAGGTACTAAAGATGGAAGGAGGCTATATTTAATCTTTCTAGACATTTTCCTCTCTTTCATTTGGGTCTATGAATTTTGATCCCCCCTTCCCAAAACAAAACAGTGAAACATACACACTTTGATCTTAAATTCTTATGTGTGGGGAAAAGTTTGATTTTTTAGATTATACATTATTTTCACTTTTTAAGTGGCTATAGTTAATAAGTTTCATATATTTCATCTCTCAGTTGAGAAATTAGTGCAACTTATCTGTTGACTCTTGCCTCCCAAAAAATAGATTGCTGATCTTGATTATGTACAGTTACCCGTGTTCTGCATGATGGAAAGCTTTTAAACATTCTCAACTTAAGCTTATTTTTTATCTTTCAAGCATATGTGATGTGTTACATTTTCCACCTCCGTATTTGTGTTTTTCAGGCCACACCAGATATGGCAGTCACCCTTCTTGAAATTGCTAGAATATTTGCGACTAAAGTTCCAGGGAAGATAGATGCTGATGTTCTTCAGCTACTTTGGAAAGTATGTTTAGGTGATCCAGTCAGATTTCGTATTGCTCTATTTTCACATCTTTGCTAACAGTATATGTTTCTAGACTTGTCTTGTTGGAGCTGGAGCGGATGGAAAACACACAGCCCTAGAAGCTGTCACAATAGTTCTCGACTTACCACCCCCTCAGCCTGGCTCAGTTTCGGGAATTACCTCAATTGATAGAGTATCTGCCTCGGATCCTAAGTCCGCACTTGCTTTGCAAAGATTAGTTCAAGCAGCAGTGAGTTATATATACTCATTTTGCATATTTATGTTTCCCAATTGGCAGTTTTATCATATGCTAAGGTACATTTCAATCATACCTAGGTTTGGTTCCTTGGTGAAAATGCAAATTACGCTGCCTCTGAATATGCTTGGGAGTCAGCAACCCCACCTGGTACAGCATTGATGATGCTGGATGCAGATAAAATGGTTGCTGCTGCAAGCTCCCGTAATCCGACACTAGCTGGCGCTCTAACTCGCCTTCAAAGGTGTGCTTTCAGTGGCAGCTGGGAGGTTTGTATCGCGTTCCTTGCTTTCCTCCATGTCCTAATTCAACTTGAAAAACTGGTCGATATTTGAAGTTTGAACACATTTTTTGCAAGATCTTGTACTTTTGGTTTACGTATTTTGGAGCTAGATACAGATTGTTACGCTAGGATGCACTGATTGCTATTTGATGAGATTTTATAATTATAGCCCTATATTATGGTGATAGAATGATCTGGCTGTCTTCTTTATGTGAGAATAAATGCCCAGCTTAAATGATCTGGTTGTCTTCTTTCCCACCTTCCAGCCTCCATGTGCTTGAATAAGTGGGATGCAGGTATTGCTATCAGATCCACCTTCAAAAGCCCTTGGAAATGCATTTCTATAGTGTACTCAGAGTCCAATTAGTTAGGTCCTTGTTAGGGGTGTCAATAAAGAGAGGGTTTGGAAAGATGTATCTCCCTCAAATTTGTATCTTTCACTTTATCGTATATCTTTTTGGCTTCACAAACCTATTGCTTCTTTTGTTTGGTTGACTGCAAATGTTTTCAATTCTTTTTTTTTTTTGTAAGTAAAATTTCATGTCTGTCATCATATTGAAATACATGAATTGCAAAAGTTGAATTCTCGTTGAGGGAGTAGGAGGATGCTTGGCTTCTTGAGAATGAATGGGATGTTAGAAGGTAGATTTGGATTCATCTCTAATATTTTCTTGTAATTCCCCTTTCAAGCCCTTTCCTTCTGATACCTTCCTTTCAGTTTCTGTAAATTTAATTGGACATTACAGAAAGCTGACTTGTGTTTCTTTTGCCCTAAGTTTGTGTGCCTTCTGCACGAATGGATCTGAAGTCTCTACTATCTTAAGTAGATGATTTCTTCATACAGTTTGTGATGTAAATTCTAAAAAAAGTTTGGTGCAGTCTCAATTGATCTCCCTTCTGCCTTTGCTAATTTAGGAGGTCTCAGCAAAAGGATTGAAGTTTTTTCAGGGATTATTGTTTCAGCTTTGTGCTACTATTTTTTTTGTCTTGAAAAGCATCAGTGAGTTTTTAGGGTGAACAGGAAAGTTTGGAGCATTTATAAAACGATGATATCCATTTTTGGGTCGATTTGTCCTTTCCACCACATTTTATTTGTTAATAGAAGTTTTAATCTTCGGCATGGAAAAATCTCCAAAAAGGGAATGCTAACATGGGTTTCTGGGCGTGCACGGCAGATTCGCATTGTTGCTGCTCAGGCTCTTACAACTATGGCAATCAGATCTGGTGAGCCTTATAGGCTCCAGATCTATGAATTTTTGCATACTTTGGCTCAGGGTGGTGTGCAATCTCAGTTTTCGGACATGCATTCTAGTAATGGTGAAGATCAGGGAGCAAGTGGTACGGGCCTTGGATCTTTAATAAGTCCCATGCTTAAAGTCCTTGATGAAATGTATAGTGCGCAAGATGAACTCATAAAGTAAGGAATACTTTATCTGAGTTTTAACTGTCTTAATGTGTTTCTTAATTTATTTTTGCCCTTGAATGTTCAGGGAGATGCGCAATCATGACAATGCAAAGAAAGAATGGACGGATGAGGAACTTAAGAAGCTGTATGAGACTCATGAGAGGTTGCTAGATCTTGTCTCACTTTTTTGCTATGTTCCAAGAGCAAAATATCTCCCTTTAGGCCCAACAAGGTACTTTTTTCCCATCTGATTTACCTCTTATTGGTTTTTAATGGTCACCTGAATGGCAATACTTATGGAGACTTCAATTCCAGAAAAGAGGGGTTATATAGAACTAACAACCAAATAATAGGGGAACTCCAGAAGAATAATTTTAATAACCAAAACGAAATACTCCCTCCGTCCCTAGACAACATTTGAAATGGAATGGGTTTTAATACACAATTGGTAAAGTAAGCGAGAGTTAGAAAGAAAAAAGTGATTGAAGTATAGTTAGTGGAGACTGGGGAGAGAAAAAAGTTTCCTTAAATAGAATTGAGACATCCCAAAATGGCAAATGTAGTCTATTTTAAGGGACGGAGGGAGTAACAACTAATAAGCAATCGGAAGAGTCTCTTCTGCCCAAGCTCAGTGCTGTTCTAATCAAGAAAACAAAACCTAGACGGTTCTTTTTAAGGGGTATTGTATATAACAAGGGTTGATTTTTAGAGCTGTCTTTAGTTTGCAAAGTTATATTGAGTATATGCAATTTCATTGTAGTTAGTAATTTCTTGGACAATGTATGACCAAGGGAAAACATAGACCATTGTCCTTGAGAATAATTAACTGTTTTCCTGGTCATTGCTGATGTTGATAACAAAAACTCAGTTACTAGAATCAATCTAACTGTTTATTTTATTTATTTTGATATTATGAAACAGTGCTAAGCTCATTGATATCTATCGCACTCGGCACAATATAAGTGCGTCAACGGGCCTCAATGACCCTGCTGTTGCCACGGGGATTTCTGATCTTATTTATGAAACTTCCAAGACAAGGGTTCCTGATCTTATCTATGAAACGGTCAAAACAAAGTCAGCTTTGCCAGATGCACTTGATGATGACCTTGTTAATTTTTGGGCTGCAAATCTTGCTGATGATGGGGCACCTGCTATGAACAGGGTAAGAATCAATGAGCATGTCCAAGAATTAATGTTTATTATTTCCAAAAAAAAAAATATTGGGATAAATAATTTTTTTCTCTTTGGCTGCAACAAGTGAAGTAATTGGGCACTACCTCATTTGTTGTTGCCCTTTGTTAATGTGTTTACTTTTATCTACAAATATGATTCTTAAGATGAGGATTTAGGATAGCCACATAATTAATGGGAAATATGTTTGGGCAGTTAATGATTTGGCATGATTTATGCCATAGCCATATCCAGTTAAGGATTCAATCCTGTCTCATTTTGTTAGCTTAGATGCAAATGCAAAAAGGGTAAATCATTGTGTTAGATTATCGTACCAACCCTCCGTTGGTTACTAAGGCTAGACAGGAAAGGACGAATGTTCGAGGATAAATAAGAAACTTTAGAGGAGGCGTGGGGATAGCCGGGTAGGTAGTGTTGCTCGGTGTGTTTCAAATCACAAATAATATCAGTTTTTCTTTGTATTTTTGGTTTGTTATAAGATATTGCCAGTTGGTATGTCAGTATTTTTTGAGGGTTACTCATCCCTTTCTGATGAATTACTCTTTCCGATTTTTTAAATCAGACTTTTTGTTTCTTCTTAGCACCCCTGCACATTTTCATGTTGTATTGAAGGGTTTAACATTATTTTAAGCCATTATAGGAAATTGTAGTTGATTATCTTAATATGTCATGCTACTACTCTGATGTTGTTAAGGAAAGTGTTAAGTAGATGCTGGGAAAATTATCAATTTAGTTAATATTCTTATTGAATCATGCTTTCTCTGCCTCTTTGATGGATTGTTGTAATTTTCTTGTTTTTTTGACCTGAGACTGAGAGATTCACTTTATACATGCTGTGTTTCAGGTCAATGAATTTCTTGCTGGTGCTGGTACAGATGCCCCTGATGTAGAAGAAGAGAACATAATTTCCAGACCTTCTATGAGTTACGATGATATGTGGGCTAAGACTCTATTGGAAACGACAGAAACGGGGGTTAGAATCTCTCCTGGTCCTTTGATATCTATCTCCTCTGTAGACAACTTATTAAATATGTGTGATCTGCAGGAATATGATGCAAGATCATCTGGTTCTTCATCCCCAGAGTCAGTAGGATCTGTTGAAACATCCATATCCTCCCACTTTGGAGGAATGAATTATCCATCATTATTCAGCTCAAAAGCATCTACTAAGGTATGTCACATTTTCATCAACTTCTGTTTATCACCATCTCATAGCTGATTTTGGCCTAAATAAGTTGGTGCATGTCCTTGAATGATATTTTAGGCTTTCTTGGAAGATATATTTATCGAATGAGTAGTTTTTGTCAGACATCAGATCAACCCCAAGTCCCCAACCAAGTTATATTCACAATATACTCAAATCTACAAATTGGACCGTATAACTTGTCAATATAGTCTGCTCATACCAGTAGTATAAATATCATAGTTCTAGATGTTCCTTCAACTGAATCCAACCAATGTTGTTAATTAGCGGATATGGCGGCACCATGGCGCTATGGCGTGGCGTTCGGTGGTGGAAAGTGGAAACAGCATCTCCACGTCGGTTTTTAGTGTGTTTTTGTGGCGGGTGCCACGGGCATGGCGCCATAACGTTGATTTTGATTTTTTACCTCTGTTTTTGAATTTTGACTATTCAGCCCATTAACTAGAGACCGGCCAATTAACCCTAATAGACCGACCCAATTAACCCATGCCCGGCCCAATTTTAAATTAAAAACTCCAACTGGCATATACTATCTTTACTTGGCCAAAAATTTGTTAATTTAATTTCACCTTGTTTACCAGCCAAAGTGGTTATATACATAATACAGTAATAAACAATTTTGAGTTGCTAAGCAGGAAAAGCCAGGTGCAAGTAGATATGGTGCATATGAAAGTCCTGGTTCCCCGGTTAGATACCTAAACTTCCTTCTTTCCCACATTATAATTGTTAAATAAAAAAGCTAGCCTGATATATAAGTTTTGCAGATAAGAGAAGAACCTCCACCTTATTCATCACCTGATCATCGAAGATATGAGTCATTTGAGAATCCCTTAGCTGGGTCTGGGTCTGGATCTGGGTCACAAAGTTTTAGTGATGGACGACCATCTTCAGGGAATCCACAATTCGGGACAGCACTTTATGACTTCACAGCTGGTGGTGACGACGAGGTGAGTTAAATTAACATTTCAGCTGCCCACTTGCAGAAGCTAAGTCGTGCTTCATATGGATTAAAACTGCTTGAATGTTACTGCTGTAGTTCTCACATCATCACATGTGTATATTCTCATGCTTTCTGATACCTGCAGCTAAGCATTACAGCTGGTGAAGATTTAGAGATAGAGGATGAAGTAGATGGCTGGTATTCTGTAAGTACAATGCACTTTAATATGCATCGCTATAATTACTATAGTTACTTTATTATTAATGTCACTGTGTTTCATAAGTTACTTCCTGAAAGTTGCGAGCATGATGATCACACAACTTATGGGAAATGGCTTCTCTTGTCTATATCAAGATTTTGCATTTGACTACTAAATCCTTCTCATCCTTTCTTTCATGGGTGCTGGTTAAATCTGCGGTTAATGGTTTTATTTCTTTCCATTTCATCAAGAGCGCTTATAGATGGTTACTGTATCATATATTAATGTGCAGGCTAACCACACAATGCGCAATCTAAAAACCCTAGTTCGTGACTCTGTTAATAACATAACCAGTGCCTTCTACAGGAGCAAAACTAGTTTTCGTCTTTATTATCTCCTAGTCATGCCATACAAATAAAATTTTTACTGATGTCCAATGGTGTAACTAATTAGGATACCAAGAAAATTTGATTGTTGAAATTCGAAAATCTTTGAATATCAACTAAGAATTCTAAGTTAGCGGAATTATTTTTTCACTATTGGCTGCTTGTACACATGATTCTTGATTTTGAGCAGCTAGTGTAGTTTGCTAACTCCAAAGTTGCTGAGCAGGTCAAGAAGAAACGTCCAGGGAGAGACGGGAAACTGGCCGGGCTGGTTCCTGTGCTGTACGTCACTCCATCTTGATGCTAGCAAAGAATTCTTTCTTGTAGTCGGTAAATAAGAGTATATGGCATGGGTAGAGGATAGGAAACCACATGTAGTTTGCGATATTGTGTGCGTATCCACTTTGTGATCAGATGAGTATCAGCCTGCAGATTGTTTCGAGAATTCTACATTTACTGCTTCAGGCTGCGAATCATGTTGTTTAATCCGATCCTTTCCTGTATTGGTTGAGAAGATAACTTGTGGGAAGGGCTGATTTGTAGATGAGGGATTAGTATACCGACTTTCTTTCATCCTCCCCGTTTGTAGTTGAAGGGTGGTTAATTTGCAAGTCCATGTTGTTTGTTACCTTATGGTTGTTTGTATGTGATGTATGAGCATGATGATATTTATTGGAGATAAAATACTAGGTACTTCCATTTTTGCAAATTGCTTGTTTTGTTCATAAATTTCGGGCAGAACTGGAGAGCCACTTAAAATTGAATTTACATAATTTTGTTTGCAGTCTCAATGAGAGAGTAAAGTAAGAAAGATGAAAAAGTAGAGATAGAGTTTCTTCGATTTTAGAAAATATTTATTTTTAATGGGACTATTTAAAAAAGAAAAAGGTTCATTATTAATGGGATAGAGGGGGTAGGAAACAACACTTCAGATTGCTCCTAGCAGTAGAGGGTAGAAGAAACAATTGGGCTACATAGGAAAGTACTTCTAAAGTACTTCTTCTGTTCCATATTAATAGAGTTATTTTTCTATTTATGGAAATTCCAAGTTAATTGAGTCATTTCTATTTTTAGCAAAAAGTAATTTCCCTTTTTTACTTTATTATCACTTACTTTTTTCACCGATCATTTAACACACTATTCTTAAACTCTGTGCAGAAAAGAAATGTCTCTATTAATAAGGAACGAATGGAGTAACTTTCTTGCTGCTAAATAATACTCTTCCTGTCTCATAAAAATAAATAAGAACATTTTTCATTACAGGATGTCCCATAAAAATATTCACTTCTGTTTTTATTAACTTCTTTCCCTCTAATAAAGTGGGCCTCGTTCTCCACTAGCAATATTATTATTACTTTTTCTTTCTATCTTTTTATTATTTTACTAATTATGCATTAATTTATGTGGGATTCTAAATGTTCTTATTTTTTTGGGGCTGATAGTTCTTAAAAAAAAATAAAATAGATTTATAATATACGGATTTTTCCCCCATCACTTTTAATTTTGTTTTTTAAAGAGTCTCACTGGTTTCTCTTTTTTTTCCTCCACTAATAGATGAGGTCTTTTTATTTCCCACAAAATTCTCTCTTTTTGCGGCCCAATATGATTTTATCTTTGACTTATTAAGCCCAATGGAGGTGGATAAATTTTTAAAACCAAAAAAATCAATAAAAAATACCTATCTCCAAATCCATAAAAAAATACTCCCTCAATTTACACACACACACACACAACAACAAAACTGATAAGGCGTCTATCTATCTATCTGATATCCTGAAGCAGAGATGCTTATTCATTATAGCTCTCCTTTTCTGCACAATCATCCTTTAATCTCCAAATCCATAAAAAGATCAGATTTTACCATAAAGAAAGGTATAAGAATTAATGGTGCGGAAAAGGAGTCTGAATTTGAGACGGATGAAGATAAGGCCCGCGAAGCTTTGAGGAAGCTTGATGAACAGCTTCAATCTCTCTCTACCAAACAACCTACCACCCCTAAGATTAGAGGTTACTTTTCTTACCATTTTTATTTATCATAAAAAAAGTGATAAATGGTAATGCTTTCTATTACTACTATAAATCTAATACATGTACGTGTAATCAAATTCCAAGCTTAAATCAGGTTTTATTTCACTTAATTGTTGCAGATTTTGAATACATGTTATGTTTATATTTGTGAATTGAACTAATTTTTGTGGACATAGCTCAGCTGTGGACATGAGCCGGTCGCCGAGTTTCGAGGGAATAGAAGAGAATTCAGAAATATCAGGATCATTTTGGGCATATGCTGTTTCATTTCTATTTGTTTTTACTATTGTCTATAATGTAGTTTTTGCCACAATTATAAAGCCATCTATAGATGGAGAAGAGCCCATCCAATCTACAGAGATCATCGAATGATGTAAATAACATTTATTAGTGAGTTTCTCCTTCTTGTTTATTAAGTAATTGAATACATGAATATTATTTGAATGTAGGTATATAATTCATAGGGATATGATCATAACATAACCCATATTTATGGTGATAACCTAATAATCCTCATTTTATGGACGAAAAATATCATTTTATGGAATAAAAGCATCATTTTATGCATGCTGAAAAAATATCATTTTATCGTGTATAAATATCATATTTAGTAAAAATGATACTTTTGACACATAAAATGATAGGGTTATTAGGTTATCATATAAATATGAGTTATGATATGATCGCACCCCATAATTCATATAACTAACACTAATTTGATATGTATAGATATTTTTTATTTGTCTAATTAAATTAAATTTAAGCTAAAGAATATTCAATTTCTTATGAGAATAAATCTAGATATCATTTGTTAAGCTAAAGAATATTCAATTTATTATGAAAATAAATCTAGATATCATTTGTAATTTTCTATTTGATGAGAGACTGAATATAAAATAAATGTTCTTATATCATCTAAAAATATGAACTCGGATTATGTTCTCTATGTCGAACGGTTCAATATATTTATATTCTCTCTACTATGTATTCTGAAAGACTATAAAGAAATTGTTGTGTAACATGAGTATAGAGATATAAACATTACAATCCAAATGAAGAATGGAGAAACTACACGTAAATAAATTGAAATGAAATACAGATCAGAAACTATAAACACTAAAGAATAAGCCAAGTCGAAGAGTCCACTTTCCATAGGACGAGATATGCCCCGATAGTGCTCTAGGATTGGCGTGTCATCCCCAAAGATAATACGACTTCGTTTCTGAAGTAGCAGCGCCGCTAGTAAAGCTCCGACGAACTGGATGATGACAACAAAAACAAAGCTGAGAGAAAGAGATCTTATGATGCATAGAATACTTATAGTGTGTTAGATTGCATGGATGACTACCCTATTTGTAGGTGTACTCCACTACATGTGGAGGCTGGATTCAACGTACAATTTAAGTCTGTCACCTTTGCTGGAGTGTAACCACCAGCACTAGAGCTGAAGGCTGAACTTTGATGGGCGTATCTTCCATTTGAAAGCTCTCTCTGTTGTATTGCGTGCTGCGTGATGTGTGTGCTGTTGTGAATATTGTATCTCTCGTAGTTGTTTTCTGAGTTCTCCTGTCGTTGTACGTCGCCGGATGATCGCTTCAAAGCTCCCACTGATCGGTCACGTTTTTGTGGGGTTTGCCGGGACCGGCGGTCTTGCCGGCGGCGTGCACGAGACCACCCTCGTCTGCGCGTCGCCGGCCGATCGCTTTCCGCTCTCCCACTTAACTCGACAACCCTCTTCGATCACAAGTGCCGACGAATTGCACATCTCGTACAATCGAAAATTCAAGTTCTATTGATTCGAATGTTCTTGAGTTCATCATGCATAAAAATTAAACAATAAAATACAAGAACGTGCTTCGTAATCAAATAACACATGCATACATGAATTTCGCGAAATTTAAATCAGAGCCAAAGACTGGCTCTGATACGAATTGAAGGAATTGGCAGCGGAAGCGCGTTCGAATTTCATAATTTAATAATTAATCGAACAAATAAATCACATAATAATCAGATCTATTTAGCATATTATTTAGACAAAATCTATTCGCGCAATTCTCACATGTATCATGCTGATAACTTGAATTAATCATGCTTTAAGTATAATGAAACCTAAAACATGCTTTTCTACGGAGCAGAAATAATACCTTATTAATTTTCCAAAGAATTGACGATGACTAGCGACTTCTCCACGTGACGCTTTGAATACTAGACCACGGATCTTCTCTCTGGTTCCCGAACTGTACTCTAATATCAGCGTGGGCTGATCTCACCGGAATACTAGGACTTAAATAAAGAAGACAGAAATTCTACTCCACGGAGGAGAGGAAAAATCGTCCAACTCCAATAAGGGGGAAGGGAGGGACGAAAATTTCAGTGAAATAAATTATGTTATTTCTGTCTCATTTATTCTCCTATTTATATTAAATTCATTTTGGGCCAGACAGGGATCTATGGAAAGTTTTGGATATGGGCTCATCCAATTTACTTTTTACTAATTAAATTAAACCCACAATTTAATATAAGCTTTAATTGGAATATTACGAGCAGCCACTACAGAAGTAATATTTGAACTCTCCCCATCCAAATCTGAAATTATAAGTAATCTGGGTTTCCGTTTTAACTTTCATTTCTCGCGCTTGAGATAAAAATGTCCATTAATTAATTAATGTCTGCTATGGACTTAATTAATTAATTTCTTATTAATTCCAAGAGTGGACTTAGCATGAAACGCTTATTTATTATTCATAGAGTGATCATACTCCAACTAGCTAGGTTCCGAATAATAAAACCTTGTTTCGCGCTCCTCTTGAGGACATCATCAAACGAGACTCACCTCGCGCACGATTCAATATAATAGCAATCTTAGCACCGCTAGATATTAATCACCACTACCCAATATATCAGGATTATTGGGTTACGAAAAACCCGCACCATTTGATAAGTCAAAGTAATGCATAATCAATACCGTATGCTCAATGCTAACCTACATTGATTAAGAAACAAATATTTATCAAGACCTCACCTTTCAGTAGATAGCATAAAGACAAGTCTTGCTGTTAAATCCGTTCAGTGCTTTACTACACCAATGTCATCTTATTTCAATAAGGCTTAGAAATATGCGGACTGACATTGCAACCTTTCACGATGGATAGTCTAATTTCATCTAGGTCGTGAAATTCTTCTTTTTCTTTGTTTAGGACTGACCGTGTTACCTTAAAGTGGACGTCACCCACAACCGGTCTACTAAAACAAAGACTTAGACTTTGTTAAGTTAACTTATACATTTAAACATGCAATTAACATCCATTAAATGTAAAACATAACAACCTTATGACAAAAATAATCTGTTTTATTCCTTGGAAAATAAAATAAGAGTTTTACACTATTCAATCACTCGAAACGTGATTTCTAGTATACAAACTCTAACACTCTCATCCTCGGAGAAACCAGCGGTGGAGAGGAGCCGTCGCCTCCTTCGCGCCAGCGTCCGTCACCGCCGATTCTCTGCCGGACAGCCCATCGTCTTAGCTAAGTCTTCTTTTCCCGACCCCTTTTACTTGTTCTATTAAGTAATTAAATTCTTTGGGGCAGTAGCTATGTTGAGGAATTTTCTATGTAAAGTTTATACCTTGAATCCCTTTCTAAGACAGTAGCTCGATTGAGAAGTTTCAAAGATGGAGTCTTGGTGTATGGCCTACTGAAATGGTTCTTCCCTTGATTTGATTGCTTTTCTTACAACACTAGCTATTGATTTATCATAAGTCTTGTGCTCTTGCTACTGTATTGAGGTTTCTCCTATGCATCTAAGTTCTCATGTTACTTGCTCAAGCTATTGTTGTGAAAATCTTATTGAGCTCTAAGTTCTTGGCTAAGTGTTGTGGTTGATCTATATGATGCAAAGGGTGTTGTTGGGATTATCTAGCTTAATGATTCCTCTCTGATAGGACTGATGTCCTGCCTCACAACTCCTCCTTGTTCCTCCTCTACTCCTTGCTGCACTCTCGAATGATTTGGTGAAACTTATGGTGTCGAAAATGAGGGGAGGAGAAGGGAGATGGGGCTGCTTACATAGCTATAGATTTTGGCTATTTGTGGCAGATTCTTGGGGACAAAGGCTCCCTCTTTGGGCTGTATCTCAATTCCCTTTTAAGTTTTGCTAAAAGGCTTTTCATACTAAATTGGTGTAAGTTATGGGGCCTGCCTTCTTGGCTGATCCTCTGCCTCCTTGATCTTGACGGAGGACAAAACAGTTTCCCTAATTGTGCTTGTGATGAGGTCATGAGACCTTGTCTAGAATTGTTCTATTCCCATTTGTGAGATTCTTGGCAGTCCTAAATCGTCTTTATGGTCAGCCTTGAGTTGTCTCCTTCCAAGATTCTTACCCCTTTTATCTTAAAACATTTTTCTATGAATTGTTGGACTTGTATTTATCCTCTTTTTGTGATACTTTGGCAGATTGATGTGGAGGCTCCTCTTGGCACCTTGTGGTCTCTCCAAGACCGAAAAAGATAGAAGAGGGAGAAGAAGATTTGCTTACAACACTATTTGTCTCATTTTCCCATACTTGCCAAAATTAGCTTAGTCTCCAAAATTAGCTTAGGGTTAGAATCTTTAAAGTGGAAATGTTGCATTCTAGAATTGCATTTTTCTAATAAAAGTATTTCCTTTACTTTTATTCCTTGAACACACACTAATTTCCTTGCACTTTATTTCTTCCAACAAAAATGCTTAGATTACTCCAAAGTCGAGATTTACAACGATAAACTACGACACATCTTCTAAAGGAAATTAAATAAACTAATAGATCCAATTTATCCCAAAGGAAGGGAACGAAATTCCGGGGCGTCTGAAGAGTTGATTTTCTTGCTTGCTGTATCCTATCAATTTCTAATTACACACTTCCTAGATCCAGTAAATCAACTAGATCACAAGGTCTAGAGACTCACAAGACTGGAAGTCTGGTCGTTGGTACGCAAGCAAACCTTCAAAACCCTCAACCACAGATACTAAACTAGCACAGGGAAGTAGGGATCGATCCCACAGAGATGGACTCGTAAAATACATGCGTAGAGAATTGGAAACTATTTTTGGGTTGGCTGCTGCCACGCATATTTTGGGTTGAGGAATTTAACTAAGTGAATTTGGAAATAAAGTATGCTATGCTAACTGCTAGATCTAGGCAAAAAATGAATTATGTATAAGAACTAAATCAAATCAACTACTAGATCTGGGACTTCTACGAACATCTCTAGACCAAGGAGATTAAAACAAGTGGGGACCAAACTCTGAAAAAGGTAAGTACGGACAGAATCGAATCTGCAGCCTAACTAACTAAAGCATCAACTGAAAATGACTTCATCTTCTTCAACGAACACAAATAAATGCAGAGATCGAGAAAAACAAACTCAGATGTAGATTGGAAACATAATTTTAACGGTAAACGAAACAACGACGGAAATCACACTACTAGACGAAGCAAACCAAGCAGAACAAAATCCCCATAATCTCATGCACAAATTTCACCTCCCCTGTTCAGATCCACACTTCGGATGCTAAATCCACTCCGGATCCAAGCATCCGAACAAAAATCCAACCGAACACAACTTCAATACCACGATTCTCGAATCTCCTAAAATATTCAGCAACAAATTCAAGAGAACATCTCAAATAAACAAACCAAAATAGCAAGCGTCATAATAATCAACACGAAATCCAACTTCATCAAGGCAAATCAAACGTAAACAGAACGGATAAACTGATTCAGCAACAAAACAACAAGCTCGACTTCCAAACGTGAAGTTCGAGACGGAACAGAGTAGTAAACAGAAATTAAGAGAACAATTGTTTCTTCGCCCTCAAGGGACGGTGGTGCACTGATACGTAATTCACGAAAACGAAAACCACCCCAAATTTCCCATTTCCCTAGTGTGTGTGCTAAGAGCGTGACTGTGTGTGGAGTGTAACCGATCTGCCATTCTTGTTGCGCACTCCTTTATTTATAAGCTTCGAGGTGGGGCCCAGCGAGGTATTGATTGACTTGATTGCCCTCAGCTTTTGGCTTCCTTCCTCTAGCTTTTCCTCGTGATTCCGTTCCTGCTCCTCGCTAGATATCCTCCTCCAGCATCTCCTGGATCTAGCGCTACACACACACCTGGCTTAACAAAACTTGTTAGATCCAGCAGAAATGTGATGTTTTTCACTACATAACCAATGCATGAAATTAGCCTTATCAAACTGCTCACACTTAAACCATACTTGTCCTCAAGTATAAAGACAAGAAGAAAAGAAGAATAAGGCGAATTTCAAGCATGGTTATCCCCTTGACCGACTCTACAGACTCTAGACAAAACTCCTACACCTAGACACAACTGAGGCAAAGCTAGACACTAAAACAAAGAGTACATAATCACATAAGATGAAAACACATAAACACATATGCATGAACTGGTTTCAACTTTTAGACAACCGTCCCCACAAGATTAAGGTCAATCCAACAGGCTGCACTCCTCCAAATAGGCCCTTTTCTCCCCTCTACCTAGCCAATCTGTCAGCTCGTCAAGATAGCCTTTTACTTCCCCAATTGTTAGATTCACTCGATCACTCATTCCTCACCAGGGATGTTAGGACCGATTCTCTCTTAAGTTATTGCCAACCACTGAAACCTCGGGTTATGAGAATTCCTCCTTCTATCCTCCGTCACTATCCCCCTTTTTTTTTCTTTTTTCTTTCTGGACTTCGTCCAGCTTATACCTCCTTGATTTCCTGGACTTCGTCCAGCTTATACCTCCTTGATTTCCTGGACTTCGTCCAGCTTATACCTCCTTGATTTTTTTCTCTCTTTTTATTTCCTCCTCTGGACTTCGTCCAGCTTATACCTCCAGATTTTATGATTATATATTTTCTCCTTTCCCCCTTTTTTATTTATATTTTTTTTTTTCTTCTCTTTTCCTTCAGCATTCAGTGGCAGACTTTTGACATATGTTAGCTCTAAGTGTTATCACAGGCTTATAACTCACCTCTAGAGTAGGGCTTCACAACTGAGCAAGTAAAGGCATTTACTATCGTTCTCGCTTCATTCAGATTGGTTCGGCTTACTAAAGAATCAGGCTTCTAAGTTGGAATACCTCCTATTTTCAATTGCTCTCCCTAAGGGAATCTGCCGTATTATATCCACTAGTTCATGCGACACACCCCTAGACCTACGACTCCTCAAAGCATAATAACACTGCATTGATTCCTCTCCCCCTCCCACTTCACTCAAGCTTGTCCTCAAGCCATCGTCGTGAAGGGGGGAAAACAGAGAATTCAATGCAGAATTAAACAACAATTTCACTTCTCACACTTAGACCGAGCAACGGGCTAAGTGGGAGAAGAATAAACCAACAGAAAACATAGAACTTCTCACACTTAGACCAAGCATTGGGCTAAGTGGGAGAAGATAGCATAAAACACAGCAACGCATGGAAATAAAACACAGAAAAAGAAACACAAAAACTAAAATTTACTTGGTCTGGGGAAATTGCTCATTTCTGGGGCTGGCTCCCGCGAGAGCCAGACGGTGGTGGAACACTGGGGCGGTTTGTTTTCACTTTCTTCTTCGCTGGTTGCTCCAGCTCTTCCTTTCCTTCTGCAGCTTGATCGAGTCCTGGTTTCCTCATTAGCATTTTCGTCCTCGGTGGATTTGGAACTTTCTCGGGAATAGTCGGGGTGGTCAACTGCTGGAATGGCTTGATCGAGGGACTGCTGTGGATGATCTTCTGTGCCTCGCCACTTCGGCCGATTTGGTTAGGGTTTGTAAGCTTAGAGAGAGAATGACAGTAGAGAGAGGGAGGAGCAAGTTGTGAAATTATTATGTGGAGAGAGAAGGTCGGTTCGCATCTTTTACACAGAAGAGAGAGACGGTTGCAGGCATGACATCAGCGACCGTACTCCTCCATAATTGTCGGCATTTTGAATTTCAAATTATAACTTCCCTCCTCAACTGCTCCTTCATGCACTCTTCCTCTAATTGATTCCCTTGACCGCGACCTAAAAAAATATGAAGACCCCAGACTCCTGGGTCAAGGTTAAAGTACGAGACATAAATCCCCTTTGAGTTTGGGTCTTCGAAAATATTTTTGGAAATTTTTGAATTTTTATTTTGTTTGGATTTTCTTTGTCTTCTAAAGCAATTAAACTATGTACAATTACCTTTGAATATTCTCGAATCCCCTGGATCAGTGTGTAAAAACATAACATTTCCCTTGACCCAGGAGTTCATCGAGAATATTCCTTTGTCTGGCTAAGTGATAACTGAGAGCGCACGTAGTGGTATTTCCTCCACTACGCATAGCTCAGAATTATCCCTATAGACTTTCAATCTATGGCCATTAACAAGAAAAGGGACCGAGTTAGGAGCACTTCCCTGGATTTCCACTGCTCCGTGTGCGCGGAGGCCAACGATGGTATATGGACCTACCCACTTTGACTTCAACTTCCCTGGCATTAGCTTGAGTCTGGACTGAAATAGAAGTACTTTCTGCCCCACCTGAAGTTCCTTGACCCGGAGGTTCTTGTCGTGCCAGAGCTTCGTTCTTTCCTTGTACCACATTGCTGAATCGAATGCCTCTAGCCGTAGTTCCTCCAGCTCCTGTAATTGCAGCTTCCTTTCTTCTTCACATGCCACAGACTTCATATTCATTTCCTTAATGGCCCAGTATGCCTTGTGCTCCACTTCCACGGGTAAGTGACACATTTTCCCAAACACCAACCTATAAGGTGACATCCCGATTGGTGTCTTGTAAGCAGTTCTATACGCCCACAAAGCATCGTCAAGGCGTTTACTCCAATCCTTCCTTGTGGTGTTAACTGATTTTTCCAAAATACTCTTTATCTCCCTATTAGAGACTTCAGCTTGCCCATTCGATTGGGGGTGATATGGTGTAGACAATCTATGATGCACGCCGTATTTCCTCATGAGCGCTTCTATAGTGCGGTTGCAGAAGTGTGTTCCTTGATCTGAGATAATCGCTCTAGGAACTCCATATCTGCTGAAAATGTTTGACTTCAGAAACTTGGCCACCTCTTTAGACTCACAAGTGGGCGTAGCCTTCGCCTCTATCCATTTGGAAACGTAGTCTACAGCGACCAATATGTAAGCATTTCCGTACGACGACGGAAATGGGCCCATAAAATCCATCCCCCAAACATCGAAAATTTCGCAGATCACTATGGGCACTTGGGGCATCTCATCTCGTCTCGAGATTCCCCCTGTCTGTTGACACCTTTCGCAGCATTGACAGTATTCAAAGGCATCCTTGTTCAATGTAGGCCAGTAGAATCCACTGTCTAGAACTTTCCTTGCGGTTCTCCTTGGTCCGAAATGCCCTCCACACGCCAAGGAGTGACAATGATGGAGTACATCTCTTTGTTCCCATTCAGGAATGCAACGTCGAATTATCTGATCTGCACACATCTTCCAAAGATAAGGATCATCCCAGAAGTAATATTTGGCTTCGCTTTTAAGCTTCATCTTCTGGGCCCGGGAGGCTTCCCCTGAACTTGGCACCTCTCCCGTGACCAAGTAATTTGCCAGGTCTGCGTACCATGGTTCTGCGTTACGTACGCGCTTTCCTCGATCAGATTCTCCTGGACCTGTTAAAACTAAGACAGATTCCCAGCTTATCGGTCTAGGTGGTTCGTCCATATAGTACAAATGTTCTTCGGGAAAAACATCGGGAATAGCCTCGTCCGTATCTCCTTGATGAATTCTACTCAAGTGGTCAGCCACTCGATTCTCTGTTCCTCTTTTGTCTCTTACTTCCCAATCAAACTCCTGTAGAAGTAGGACCCATCGAATTAGCCTTGGCTTTGATTCTTTCTTAGCTAGCAAGTACTTTATTGCTGCATGATCAGTGAAAACAATAACCTTTGACCCAAGAAGATAAGGGCGGAATTTTTCGAACGAGTAGACGACAGCCAACATTTCCTTCTCCGTAGTATCGTAATTCTTCTGAGCTTGATTTAGTGTCTTGGACGCATAGAAAATTACGTAGTTTTTCCCATCTATCTTCTGCCCTAGGACGGCTCCCACAGCGAAATCGCTCGCGTCGCACATTATCTCAAAAGGGTGATTCCAGTCCGGTGCCCTGATAATTGGTGCGGACACTAGTCTCTCCTTGAGCAATTGAAATGCCCTCTTGCATCCCTCATCAAACTCGAACTCCACATCGTTGTGCAGCAAATGAGTGAGTGGTTGCGCAATTTTTGCAAAGTCCTTGATAAACCTTCGATAAAACCCTGCGTGACCGAGGAATCCTCTAACTTCCTTTTGATTTGTAGGGTAAGGTAGCTTTGCAATCACTTCCACCTTTGCCTTGTCCACTTGTATTCCTCTTTCAGAGACCACATGACCTAAAACAATCCCCTCAGTTACCATGAAGTGACATTTTTCAAAATTCAGGACTAGATGTTTCTCTTGACATCTTTGCAGCACTAGGTCAAGGCTGGCTAAACAAGTATCAAATGAGCCTCCATATACAGTGAAATCATCCATGAATATCTCGATGCATACCTCTAGTAGATCCGAAAAAATACTCATCATACAACGTTGGAATGTACCTGGTGCATTACATAGACCAAATGGCATCCTTCGGTAGGCATAAGTTCCAAAAGGGCATGTAAATGTGGTCTTTTCCTGGTCCTCTGGGTTCACGAAAATCTGGAAATAACCGCTATATCCGTCGAGGAAACAGAAATACTGTTTGCCAGCCAGCCTCTCTAGCATCTGGTCAATGAATGGTAAAGGAAAATGATCCTTTTTGGTGGCTTCATTTAGTTTCCTATAGTCGATGCACATCCTCCATCCAGTGACCAGTCGAGTAGGCACCAACTCATTCTTGTCATTCTTCACCACTTGTATTCCAGATTTCTTCGGTACCATGTGAACCGGACTGACCCACTCGCTATCTGGAATAGAGTATATGATTCCAAGGGACAGTAGTTTCAGAACTTCCTTGAGCACTTCCTCCCTCATGTTTGGATTCAGTTTCCTTTGTGGATCACGCCGAGCCTTTGCCCCTTCCTCTAGTCTGATGTGGTGCATGCAAAGATCAGGGCTAATTCCAACTAGGTCAGAAAGTGTCCACCCTATGGCCTTCTTGTTCCTCCTTATTACTTCCAGCAGCGCACTCTCTTGGTCTTCAGTCAAGCGGCTGTTAATTATCACTGGACAAGTTTCTCCTTCCTCCAGGTATGCATACTTTAAATTTTCAGGCAAAGTTTTCAACTCCTTCTTCGGTGTGATGGCTTCCTGAGGTAAAGGGTTCTCCGCCTTACTTCTTGGCGCCATTTCCTCTAGATTCGCTCCCTCGTCTGGGCTCTTCTCCTGAACAGATCTGGCTGATTGGAATGATAGTGGCTGGTGGCAGAATGCCATGATCGCTTCATTGATCTGATCATCTGTCAAGTCCTGTGTGAAAAAAGTTTCACACCATCCTGTCACCTCCTTTTCTACAGTCTGGCTCAGCTCCGAATTGTCAAACTGTTCCTGCATTAGTTCAGTCTCAAGATATTCTTGGACTAGGGGGTTAATTACATCTACAACATGCAAGTTTTCAACATCAAGCGGTTTTTTCATAGCTTCTTCAATGTTGAAGGTGTATTTCTCCCCATGATAGTCCAGGCATATGGTTCCATCAAACACATCAATAACAGTCTTCGCGGTGCGAAGGAAAGGTCTCCCCAGTAACACCCCACTAGACTCAGCAGATTCATTACCCCTCATTTTTATCACATGAAAATCAGCTGGGTATAGGAAATCATGCACTCTGACTATGACATTTTCCAATACTCCCTCAGGCGATATGCATGTTCTATCGGCCAACTGAATCACTACTTTAGTATCGACCAAACTGACTCCCACCAATTTTTTATATATTGACAGCGGTAGGACATTTATCGAAGCACCTAGATCACACATGGCATGCTCAATTTTAATATCACCTATAGAAATAGGAAGAGTGAACATACCTGGATCTGTACACTTTGACGGCATCCTCCTCTTTTGTATCACGGCGGATACATTTTCTCCTATAACAATCTTCCCATCAGGTTTGGTTTTTCCTGCTATGAATTCCTTGATGAACTTGCTGAAGGTGGGTATTTTCAGAGCCTGCAAAAAGGGTAGGTTAATCTCCAGCTTACTAAATATTTCCACAAGGTCCTCAGTATCATCTTTCTTTTTCTTGGCTTCTCCTCGATATGGGAATGGTTTGGGTCGCTTTACTGCATTCGTGGAACTCCCTGCTGGGGCTGCACCTGTCTCCCTGCTTCCCTCTTTAAGTTCCAACTCAGGTTCTGGATCAAGGAAAAATGGGTCACTTAGTCGAGGCATAGATCCCCTTAAATCTCCCTCCTGGAGGTCATCCTGTATAGGAATTTCTCTGAGTCCAGGATCATCTCCTCGAGACTTCTGATTCCCCTTTTCTCCGTTCATCTGTGAGGGTGTCTCCTCGTTTATCACTTGCTTCGGTCCTTCATAGCCTTTCCCCGATCTCAAGGTAATTTGACTAATATTTGCTCGGTCTGGTGGTTTGACAGTGGCAGGCAATTTCCCTTCATTTCCCCGCATTTCGTTCAGCGACGTGGCCAACTGGGACATCTGCTTTGCCAACATGTCCATGGCAGACTTCTGCTCCTGCTGGGCATCTTGAATTTTGTGCACCACGTCATTGTTAGCCTGCATGTTATTCTGCATGTGTTGTTGGAAATTTACCAGGTCATGCACCATGTCATCAAGATTCCGCTGTGGTCGGAAACCTTGAATTGAACTGGGATTAAATCCTTGATTTTGATTGGTTCCAACCACCTGGTTCTGGCGAAAATTTCCCTGACCTCCTTGATTATTGTTGTACTGGGTTGCTGGACCTGGGTGACTCTGTTGGAAATTTTGATTGTTTCCTGAATTGTTCCTCTGATGCGGTGGCACATAAGAATTCCCTTGGTTGCTCTGGTTCCTGTTGTTCCAGTTATGCTGATCCCCTTGGTTACGGAAATTCCAGTTGTTCAGCCCCTCTTGCTGCTTCCCTGCCCAGTTAGAATTATGCTGTGGTCCTTCCTGATTCCGGCTGGGCCATGTCTGCTGGTTCTCCGCTGGACCTGGGTGTTGTGACTGTGGTTGTTGGTTCCCTTCAGCCCATCTGAAACAAGGATTGTCCCTCCATGGTGCCTCCTTAATCTTCCACTGGTTCCAGTTGGTATTTTGATTACTTTGATTCCAATTCCCCATTGCATTCACTTGAGCTTGGAAATCTCCATCGAGTGAGGGATTATTGTAAAATTGAAGCTGATGTTCCTCTTGACCTGGGTTTTTTTCCTTATCAGTCGACCCAGGGGTATTTTTCTTTTCAATGGCATTTAGCAGTGCCTTCTCCAGTCGATCTATTCTGTCTCTAACCTCTTCTCCTTCTCGTTCCTTAACTGTGTTCGCGGAGCTTCTCCTCATGATAGCACGCGGGCAGTCATACGCCTTCTTCGCGTCGATTAATCTTCCCAGAATCTCGCGTGCCTCGCTTGCCTTATTCTTGGTGAAATTCCCCCCGCTCGAGGAATTCATTAAGTCCTTGGACTCAGGATTTGCCCCTTCGTAGAATAGATAAAATGTTTCAGCCTCCGTCATCCTGTGATTTGGGCAAGCGTCAAGCAGGCCTTTAAACCGAGACCAATATTGGCTTAAAGATTCATCGTAGTCCTGCTTACACTCTTGAATTTCTTTTTTCAAAGCGTTTGTCTTATTGGACGGAAAGAAATAGTCCAGGAACTCCAATTTGAAATCCCTCCATGTGGTGATCGAGTCAGGTGGAAGCCTCAGCAACCAAGTGTTTGCCTCTCCTTTCAATGCAAATGGAATCGCTCGCAGGCGATAGTCCTCCTCGGTAGTTTCGTTAGGCCTTTTCTGGATGCTACATAGCTTACTAAACTCGTTCAAAAACTCATAAGGACACTCATTCCTCCGTCCAGAGAATGTAGGTAAAACGCCCAGCACATTCGTCTTGATCTCAATAGACCGCTGACGTTGATTTGACACTATGGCATGAGCTGGCTCTCCGTCGAGATGTGCAGTTAGCGAACCAATCTCTGGGTCTAGGTCCACTAAGTTTGCCATTACAGACTCCTCTTCCTCCCTTTCCGAATGCTCAGTTTCTGACGACGACCGTGAATCCTCTTTCCCCGATGAATTCCACTCTTCTTCACTCCCTGATTCAAACGGAAATGGATCTACAGTTGACAACCCCGATCTGGTAGTTATGGCGGATGTTGATTCCTTAACTTGCCACTTCAACTGCACGTTCCTTGACCAAGATGGGTTGCTCCAGATTCCTGACCTTGAGCCCTTGCTCATAAACTGCCAAAAGCGAAATTCAAAAGATTAAAACTATTTACACCAAATCTCTAAACACATAAACAAACTACGCCATCCATCCCCGGCAACGGCGCCATTTGAAGAGTTGATTTTCTTGCTTGCTGTATCCTATCAATTTCTAATTACACACTTCCTAGATCCAGTAAATCAACTAGATCACAAGGTCTAGAGACTCACAAGACTGGAAGTCTGGTCGTTGGTACGCAAGCAAACCTTCAAAACCCTCAACCACAGATACTAAACTAGCACAGGGAAGTAGGGATCGATCCCACAGAGATGGACTCGTAAAATACATGCGTAGAGAATTGGAAACTATTTTTGGGTTGGCTGCTGCCACGCATATTTTGGGTTGAGGAATTTAACTAAGTGAATTTGGAAATAAAGTATGCTATGCTAACTGCTAGATCTAGGCAAAAAATGAATTATGTATAAGAACTAAATCAAATCAACTACTAGATCTGGGACTTCTACGAACATCTCTAGACCAAGGAGATTAAAACAAGTGGGGACCAAACTCTGAAAAAGGTAAGTACGGACAGAATCGAATCTGCAGCCTAACTAACTAAAGCATCAACTGAAAATGACTTCATCTTCTTCAACGAACACAAATAAATGCAGAGATCGAGAAAAACAAACTCAGATGTAGATTGGAAACATAATTTTAACGGTAAACGAAACAACGACGGAAATCACACTACTAGACGAAGCAAACCAAGCAGAACAAAATCCCCATAATCTCATGCACAAATTTCACCTCCCCTGTTCAGATCCACACTTCGGATGCTAAATCCACTCCGGATCCAAGCATCCGAACAAAAATCCAACCGAACACAACTTCAATACCACGATTCTCGAATCTCCTAAAATATTCAGCAACAAATTCAAGAGAACATCTCAAATAAACAAACCAAAATAGCAAGCGTCATAATAATCAACACGAAATCCAACTTCATCAAGGCAAATCAAACGTAAACAGAACGGATAAACTGATTCAGCAACAAAACAACAAGCTCGACTTCCAAACGTGAAGTTCGAGACGGAACAGAGTAGTAAACAGAAATTAAGAGAACAATTGTTTCTTCGCCCTCAAGGGACGGTGGTGCACTGATACGTAATTCACGAAAACGAAAACCACCCCAAATTTCCCATTTCCCTAGTGTGTGTGCTAAGAGCGTGACTGTGTGTGGAGTGTAACCGATCTGCCATTCTTGTTGCGCACTCCTTTATTTATAAGCTTCGAGGTGGGGCCCAGCGAGGTATTGATTGACTTGATTGCCCTCAGCTTTTGGCTTCCTTCCTCTAGCTTTTCCTCGTGATTCCGTTCCTGCTCCTCGCTAGATATCCTCCTCCAGCATCTCCTGGATCTAGCGCTACACACACACCTGGCTTAACAAAACTTGTTAGATCCAGCAGAAATGTGATGTTTTTCACTACATAACCAATGCATGAAATTAGCCTTATCAGCGTCACAATAACTTCACCGGTGAAATGAGCTAGGTTTTGTGGGCCAAGAATCTCAAACTAGATGTTAAGTATTTAGTACTATTATTAATTTTCTACATCTATAAATAAGTCTATAAATTCAGTTAACATCTACTAATAGCATGTAATTTTAGTTTTGTACAACTTGGGATCTAACCCATCAGTGAAATGAGTCGGGTCATGTAGAAAGTTAATTTTTTTATTCATTTTTTTATAGCATTCCACCAAAGTGAATTATCATTTCCGCTATGATAGTGTGCAGTTGCACTGACCTTCTCATTTACATTCCACGTAGTGCCCAATAGTTTCTTTTTTAAGAAATCATGTAAAGTGAAACTAATTTCTTTTGCCAAAGCAAATTGATTTAAATCATCAAAGAGCATATACTTCAAAGTTTCTGAATCTTTGATAGTGTTGAAATCAGTTTGAATGTGATATCATCCTTCTTCTAAAAATAGTAGACACTACACAATTTTTAGACCTAAATGCATTTTCAGAGGTCATGCAAGTTTGGACCCAGTAGAGAGACGTATAAGGAGGATTACAGATTCCTTTATAATGAATTTTTGGATTGCAATTAACTGACCGTATACCACTTTTGTGATCATTAATTAATGAGTTTACAAATGCACACATAAACTAAATTAAAATATTTATAAGTTTACAAAATACTACTAACATAATTGATATGTTGATTTTCAAACTAAAATTATATTACTAATAACATAAAAAATCTATACTAATAAGTTAATTTTATTTGATGTTTATAGCTTCACCGGTGAAATGGGCTAGGTTTTGTGGGCCAAGAATCTCAAACTAGATGTTAAGTATTTAGTTCTATTATTATTTTTCTAAAACTATAAATAATTCTATAAATTCAGATAACATGTACTAATAATATGTAATTTTAGTTTTTTACAACTTGGGATCCAACCCATCGGTGAAATGAGTCAGGTTCTGTAGAAAGTTAATTTTTTCATTCATTTTTTATAGCATTCCACCAAAGTAAATTATCATTTCCCCTACGATAGTGTGCAGTTGCACTGTCCTTCTCATTTACGTTCATGTAAAGTGAAACTAATTTTTTCTGTCAAAGCAAATTGATTAAAATCAAAAGAGCATATACTTGAAAGTTTCTGAATCTTTGATAGTGCTGAAATCAGTTTGAATGCGATATTAATCAAGACTTCTTCTAAAAACAGTAGACACTACACAATTTTCAGACATAAATGCATTTTCAGAGGTCATGCAAGTTTGTGCCAAGTAGAAAGACTTATGAGGAGGATTACAGATTACTTTGTAATGAACTTTTGGATTGCAATTAACTGGTCATATACCACTTTTGTGATCTGACCTCGCAGGCTCCATTGAGCATGTGCTGTTGAATGAAAACCAAAACAAAATATTAGTAATAATAAAATAGCTAGACAAAACATGTAACTATTGAATAAAATAGTTGTCCAATACCAATAGATTGCGGAGATGGGGGGAAGCGGCGAAAGGGGGCGCAACCGCTGTGAGAGAGAGAAGAGATAGAGTGAGAGAGAAAGGGGAACTGCATTTTAATAGGGCCAAAAAGTTTGGGCCCGTATTGGTTTAATTGAATAACTGGGGTCGCTAGCTCGGCCCAATTATTGTCGTTTACTCTTTTTTCTCAATAAATAAGAAAAAACAGCATAACATGATTTAGCCATGTGACTATATTTAAATAATTAGATATATCAATCAACATCGTAGTATATTGATCTACAAAAATACAAGGATTATTGTGAAGTTACCATTTTAATAATTTTAATTTTGTTAAGCGAAACTAAAGTTATAATAAAATTAGAGATTCGCTCTCTAAATACGGGGTTATTCCCTAACTGTAACAAATAATACGTCAATAGATCCATTCTTATTGACAAAAGGCGGAAAAGAGAAACAGATTCTCTTAAGAACATTACTTCATAATTCATCAAACACGTCATGATCTGAGTATGCTTTCGCTTTATGTTTATTAATAGTGCTCAACATGTATCATTTATGTAAATCATAAATTTTGATTCCAATAGGTTCACCATACGACACGATCATATCATAGGATATCTCAATTATTTAGTTATTGTTTGATTCATATGTTTAGATATTTATTTCATATTCAATACGTTAGGAGTATTCTAGTATTATAAATAGAAGAGATTGTATTCATTTAATCAATCAATAAATTAGAAGTTTCCCTACAATATTAGCGTGTTATATTTCTCAACCCATAAATCTTCTTCACTGCAAAGTCCGATAGGAAGACTCCTATATGATGCATGGAGTGTAATACTACTAATTATGTTGTGTCATGTTTTAGGAATATTTAGAAATGTTTATCCTTATTTTAAAAACTTTAAATATTATTAGAATTTTTTATCTTATACCAAAAAACACGCTATTAAATAGAAAACTTACACTTATATGCATAGGAATGTGATAAAATGAAAACTCTAAATATTGTATAAACTCAAAACTATGATCTGGACCATTGAAAAATGTCAACAGATCACAAAAAAGCATCAACAAGAAAATGTCAACAGAATTTCAACGGTAGTCAATGATTGATGTTGTGTTGATATTGTGTTGATACTGTGTTGACATTAAAATCTTGAAACTTTACACTGTGTTGATATTGTATTGAAATTGTGTTGAAGCTGTGTTGATGAGTTTTGAGTTTGTACAATATATAAATTTTCATTTTATCACTACCATATATACATATATTTCATAAATATAATGTCACACTTGTAATAGTGCAAATTTTTTTAATAATAATTTAACAAAATCGATTGGATACATACGACTAGACACAACTAAATTGCAAGTTTAACTTTTTCTGTAAAATTGTAGTAGTATTATTATCTTTGAAATATGCTCATGCCTTTGGAATGCATCAAGTTAGAAATACAGACATATGAGATCCAAATCGAGTCGATGTATATTATCAATTGAGTATAAATTTAAAATGTATTTTATTTGGACAAGAAAATAGTAACGGTGACTAAAAAACAGCTAATTTGATACTAACATTCAGCTGTATAATGGACAAAATGAATTTGGACTACGAAAAACATAACGTGGGTGATAATTGGTTGGGAAGGGTAAAATCGAATAAGAAAAGATCTGTTTTTCTATATTGGCCACTTAGACTCACTTTGTCCGAGTGACTTCTCGCCACATTTCCACTTGGTCGAGTGGAACTCTCTCACTTGACAGTTTTTGGTCACTTAGACTCACACTGTTCAAGTGACTTCTCGCCACATTTCCACTCGGTCAAGTGAAACTCTCTCTGACTTGACAGAACTGACTGTGTTACCTTAAAGTAGACGTCGTCCACAACCGGTCTACTAAAACAAAGACTTAGACTTTGTTAAGTTGCTTATACATTTAAATATGCATTAAACATCCATTAAATATAAAACATAACAACATTATGACAAAAATAATCGGTTTTATTCCTTGAAAAATAAAATAAGAGTTTTTACAGTATTCAAACTCTCGAAATGTGATTTCTAGTATACAAACTCTAACATTGCACGTTTCTGAAGAAGATGTTGTAGTGAATAAGCAGGAAGGATCTTCAAATAAACGGAAACGTGGTTCGAGAAGATGTTGTAAAGCGAAGATCGCCTTCAAGTTTTGTGTTGATTTTGGTATAATATATCCCGAAGGTAAGATGAATTGGTTTATAATTACCGTTATTTATATAAATTATGTTCATGTTCTATTATCACTGGTAGGTCCGGGGAAACGTTTCTCGGTTCTTGGTTAACTGAACCTTATTTTTTCGGTTTTCGGTTAAGGTTCGATTCTGATTATTAAGTTTAAGCTAATCTCGGTTCCGGTTTTAACCAAGAACTGAAAGGTTAGAATCAAATAACCGTTATTTTCTAAATATTTAATTTTTATATATTTATTTTAGTTTTATTATTATTGTTTTAGAAAAGTAAAAATTAGTTTGATGAATGATGTTGGTTTATATTGGTTTTGGACTTAGTTTTGTAAACTTTGTTGGAATTTTGGTTTTTTATGATGGAATGAAATCATGGTTTTTGTCCTTTTTTTTTTACTTATTACTTACTATATTATATTGCACTTATTGGAGCCGAAGACCGAACCGACAAAGGGTTCGATTTCGGAAAAAATGGGAGTCGGTTAACCGACTAATTGGTTCGATCGGAACCGAACCGGCCGAATTCTCACCCCTAATTGCTGGAGGCTGGAGCTACTAATCAAACGTAGTTCTTTTGTTTTTCTTCTCAATTAAATTTAAATTAGTGATTCTTTAGAATAATAAGGAGTTCTTTAAACACTTGTTGATGTACATTTTGCACCCAATTTTGTTTTTTAAACAAATTACGAAAACAATACTTTAATCCTCTTTTATTTTGTATTTTTTTTAGCATTTGAATTCAGCACTACAAATTACGGTTTTTTATTCTTTCTATTTTTTCATCTTTTCATTTTTCTTCAGTCAGATACAAAATACGGTTCCATTATTGAGAGAATTTTATGAATAAAAATAAGTATAATAATTGTAAATATTTAGGAATAATTATATTTCTGGATTTGAAAGGATATGTTTTAAATTTATTTTAGCAATTACTCTTGTGCCCAAACAAATTATAAATTTTCCGTTATTTAAATAAATTATGTTTCAATAAATATCCCAAAAAGTATGCAAAACAAACAAAATTCTTGTCAGAATAATTCTTCAAACTTGAAAAATAATGATTTGCAGCTTCATTCAAAAAAATCCATGAATTATCAGCATAAAAGTTATTACCGGATATAATAATTTGTAAAGATAATTATAAATAGTAGACAAAAACTTATATTTAAACATTTCTGAAACATGCAACAGTAGATTTATTAATTAAAATTTTAGAGGCAAGGTTGAAGAAGAACATAATTAATTATTCAAGAGGACAAACTATTTGTAATAAAAAGAAAATTATTTAATTAGTTGAATTAATATTTCCTTTAGCAAAATCAATTTACATATTTCAATATATGAATTTTTTCAGGAAAATGAAAATAGGTTGAGAAAAATAAAAATAAAATTTATATAGAGAATTTGCATAAATAGGCTAAAAAAGCAGCGCCGGCGAAACTCACTGGCGTCTCTACACCAGCCCCCTCAATTTTGTTCTGACAATTACCTCTATCGCTACTCTGCCCAATCTCCTAATTTCAAAATTCCTGAAATAAAAGGTTAGATTCATTCCTAAATTAACAAGGTGATTCCATATGTTCAAGTTGAACACAAAAAAGTTGGAGTTTTGATGAAAACAATAAGCATGCTTGGTTATGATTTTGGGGCAGAGGCTATGTGCTAATTGATTTTAAAACAGCATGCTTGGAACGAGAACTTATTTAAAGAGGTGGAAAGGCTTGTTCAATTGTAATATGGACAAGTCTCTCTTTTCTTCATAGTTGCACTTAACATTTCACAGAACTCAGATTATAATTTGGAGGTTATTTGAACCCTAAACCGTAGCCATTTCCGACTATTCACGACTATTTATCCATATTTCCAGGAAATCATTCAAGAGCTAGAAGAGAAGATGGTGAGCGCGCCCAATTAGATGCCTCTTTTCCCCCTCTCTTTTCAAAATTGAAAAAAAATGATGTTGCAATGCTGCGGCAGTTCTTTGGCACAAGCTTCAACTCCATCTTCTTCACCATCTAAGCTTCGCAGCCTTCGCTCCCCTACGAGCTCGCTATTTTGGGGGTTTAGTTGTCACCAATACCATGGTAAAGATGTGGTTTTTCTAGGGTTTAAGCTCCAGTGTCTTTCCAAGGACTTACATTTTTCCCAAAAAAGCTTGAATAAAGGAAAAAAGAAGAAGTACGGTGGCGTTTTGCCGGTGATTTTGCGTGAATTGGAGGGCAGGAGAGATGTTGAAACCCTTCTCGATTCCTATTGCGGGAAGCTCAATCCCAAGGAGCAAACTTTGATTCTCAAAGAGCAGAGTAGGTGGGATAAGGTAATTAGGGTTTTTAATTGGTTTAAATCCCAGCAAGATTATGCCCCAAATGTGATACATTACAATGTGGTGCTTCGCGCATTGGGTAGGGCTCAGAAATGGGATGAGCTGCGCCTCTGCTGGATCGAGATGTCCGAGAAGGGTGTTGTGGCCACGAACAACACGTATGGGATGCTTGTGGATGTGTATGGGAAGGCAGGGCTGGTGAAGGAGGCTCTTTTGTGGATCAAGCACATGAAACTAAGGGGGGTCTTCCCCGACGAGGTTACAATGTCCACTGTCATTAAGGTGTTGAAGGATGCGGGAGAGTTTGATAAGGCGGATAAGTTCTATAAGGATTGGTGTGTTGGGAGAGTTGAGTTGGATTATCTAGATTTTGAGAGTGATGAGGAAGCTTTGAGCTTGAAGCAGTTCTTGCTGACTGAGCTCTTTCGAAGTGGGGGGAGATCGCGAGATTTTGGTGGTGTGGAGGAGAGTGATGTGACGAGGAAGCCGCGCCTGACGACTACTTATAACACGCTCATTGATTTGTATGGGAAGGCGGGGCGTTTGGAGGAGGCTGCGGGTGTGTTTTCTGATATGTTGAAGGCCAGTGTGCCGTTGGATGCTTTCACGTTTAACACTATGATTTTCATATGTGGGAGTGAGGGGCATTTGTCTGAGGCAGAGGCTTTGCTTGATGCAATGGAGGAGAGAGGTATTAGACCGGATACGAAGACGTGTAACATTTTTTTGAAACTTTATGCTGATTTAGGGGATGTAGATGCAGCTCTAGGGTGGTTTAGGAAGATTAGGGAGTTTGGTCTTTTCCCCGATGATGCAACACATAGGGTTGTGATCAAGATATTGAGTGAACGTAATATGATTGAAGAAGTTGAATCTGTGATCCAAGAAATTGAGAGGTTCGGGAAATGTGTTGATCAGAGTTCTCTGCCATTGCTTGCTAAGATGTATGTTGGTGTTGGGATGAATGAGAGAGTGAAGTTGTTGATTGAGAGGGTGAAGTCCCGTGGTGGCTTTTCATCGAGGATTTATGGAGCTCTCCTCGATGTTTATGCTGAGAACGGACTTTGGACTGAAGCTGAGGCTTTGTTTTATGGCGAAAGGGATGGATTTGGGCAGAAGAGGGATGTGTTGGAGTATAATGTGATGATCAAAGCTTATGGTAAGGCTCAAATGTACGACAAAGCAATCTCTCTTTTCAAGAGCATGAGGAATCAAGGAACGTGGCCGGATGAGTGCACGTACAACTCTATTATCCAGATGCTTGCTGCAGGTGGTTTAGCAGACAGAGCAAGGGAATTCTTGAATGAAATGATGGATGCAAGACTTAAGCCTTCATGCTTGACGTTCTCTGCCGTGATTGCTAGGTTTGCAGAGAAGAAAAGCTTCTCTATTGCAATTGATGTGTTGCAAGAGATGCTTCTGTTAGATGTGAGACCTAATGAGATCGTGTATGGCTCGTTGATCAATGCGTTTGCTGAGGATGGGAAGTTTGAGGAAGCAAATGTGTACTTCAAGGCCATGGAGGACTCTGGGATTTCTCCTAACCAAGTGATCTTGACTTCAATGATCAAGGCTTATGGTAAAATCGGATCCGTTGAGGGGGCGAGGAGGATGTATGAGAGGATGCAGATGCTTGATAGGGGCCTGGATATCGTGGCATCTAACAGCATGCTGAATGTGTATGCTGAATTGGGGATGCTTTCTGAGGGGGAGGCAATGTATGATCATCTGAGGGAGACAGGTTTGGCCGATGGGGTCACCTTTGCTACCATGATGCTCGTCTACAAGAACATGGGGATGCTCGACTCAGCCATTGAGGTAGCGGAGCAGATGAGGGAGTCGGGTTTCTTGAGAGACTGCGTTGGTTACAACAAAGTCATGGCATGCTATGCTGCACACGGACAACTTGTCAAGTGTGGCAAGCTTTTGCACGAGATGGTGGTGGTGGGGAAGGTCGCCCCAAACAAGGAGACATTCAAGGTCCTCTTCACGGTCTTGAAGAAGGGCGGTGTCCCTGCTGAGGCTGTGCGCGACCTCCAAACATCCTACTACGAGGGCAGGCCATTTGCCAAACAGGCGGTGGTGACCTCAGCTTTCTCCATTGTGGGGTTGCACGCCTACGCTCTCGAGTGGTGCGGGATTTTTAGGAAGGAGGAAGTAGGGTTGAGGTCGAATGCTTCTGCTTACAATGCTGCTATCCGGGCCTACGTTGCTTACGGGAAGATAGATGACGCATTGAAGATGTTCATGAGGATGCAGGACGAAGGGGTCGAGCCCGATGTTGTGACGTTGATCAATCTCGTGCATTGCTATGGGAGAGCTGGGATGGTCGAGGGGGTGAAGCGCGTGCACAGCCAGTTGAAACACGGGGAGGTCGCACCTAGTGAGGCGCTGGTGAAGGCGGTGGTCGAGGCTTACAAGAACACGAAACGGCCTGATCTTGCGGAGCTGATCACGCAGGAGATGAAGCTTGCTTCTGAGTTTGAGCAGTTTGCAGATTGTGGAAGCGAAGATATTGATGAAACAGATATACCTTTAGCTTGTGGAAGTGATGGTGATGATCTAGAATATTGATAGAAATACATGTTGTAATTTTTTAAGAATTTTGTGCATTTGTAGCTCAAATTTTACTATTTCACCTCGCACAATGTAGATTTATCTCTGTACAGATTGTGAAAGTAACGCGATGATTTTGAATCTTGATGAAACAGGATACATTTTTTCAGTTTCAACTCTTGCTGTAATATTTTGCAGGAAATTGCCGGCCAAGGCTGTCACAATCAGAACAAGGAAGTTCATGACAAATCGCCTCCTCTCGAGGAAGCAATTCATCAGCGATATGTTGCATCCTGGAAGAGCTAATGTCTCCAAGGTCTGTTTTTTTGGTTACATTGTTAGTTTGCCTTCATTAATTTTGTTTTTGCTACATTATATAGGTCAGAAGTATTATGAATATTATATATTTGTAAGTTAGGAGTTCTTTTAGTGTAGATAGATGTTACAGAACATGTACTTAGTATAATGTTATGAATTATGATGTTATACGAAAATAGCTCTTCTATGTTTTGGGCCTGGACTTGAATAAGAGAGGATAGATTTATGGACTAATGTTTATGTGCTGAGACGGTAGCTGTTAATTGTAATAGTGTTTCAGTTATCTTCTTATGTTGATGATGAGTATGTTAATGGAGCATGAGAAGTAATAGGATTTTTAACAACACAACTATTTGAAATCAGCATTGTATGTAGGAAGTATGTTCTTGATCTTAGTTGTCTGTGTTTATTGAAGGAGAAGCTGTCTAGGATGTATGAGGTTAAGGATACAAATGCCATCTTTGTGTTCAAGTTCAGGACACACTGGTGGTGGCAAATCCACTGAAAAATGCTACAGAGTAATCATGGTAATTTATCTATATTTAACTACTAGTACTATTTTTTTAACAGTGCTTATAGTATCATTTCGGGAACATGTTTTGATTATAGTTTTAGCACTCTCAGTTAAAATAATAATGAGAGCATAAGGCATGTTTAACAGGCTGAAAATAAGTTGTTTCCTATATCTATCTAACATTACTTATTTTGGAATTCTGAAAGAATGCAAGAACAGAGCGAAGAAGATCTGTGGTATCAAGAAGGTCCTTTCATTGTGATTAGCCCTCTAAAATTTTGATGTGATCCAATTGCCATGCTAACTATGGTTTTACATCATTGTGTAGACAAAGGCTGGAAAGAAGAAATAAGTACTTCAGGATTTTATGTATTTTGGTTTTTGCAATCTTGAAGATTATCATTAGAGCGTTAGTTTTCATGATGTTCATGTCTGAAAGCTGTGATGAATATCTTAGATTATGTATTTTTTGCTGAAGTGATTCACAACATGTATCATTTGTTGTTTTTGAATTGGTCAGTATTATGCCAACGCATTTTTGTTGATCATTGTGTCGATGTTTGAATTTCAGATTCTTGATTAGAAGTTTGTATCAGATTCAATTTATTTATTTCATAGTTAACAGTCATTTTGCAAAATCGTTTCATTAAAATAGCTTGTGTTGAAAATCATACGAGCTCTCCTTCGAAGATAGGAACTTGATTTGGAGTATAAGAAAACATGGAAATGCTTGATGCCATGTTAAATAACAAGGCTCTAGATATCTATTTGTTGGGTATGGGAATCGATAATAGTGGTTTAGGGTACTCTGATATTTGGAGAGGAACATGATATAGATAGATATATTTCACTAAATACTGAATATGATAATTTAATTGAATGATTCCCTTGAATGAATAAAATGGTGGAGATTACAATGGTATTTATAGATGCATACACGACTCTTTACTAAGGTACATGACTCTTCGTTATGACTGCAAATTACAGTTTCGAACAATAGTTTCATTTTTTTTCTTTCTCTGTCAATATTTCCAAGTGCAGCTAAAAGCAGCCCAAATAAATTCACTGTATCCACGTAGAATGATGTTTATGACACAACCAGTGGATGAGATTCTGGATTTTCCACAATTATGTGGGTGTTGGAGTTGCAACAAGATAGATAAAAGTGATATAAAGCTTATACATAGTTAACAAAAAGAAATTAATTTAAGGATGGGTTGTGGATTAAAGAATATTGAAATTGACAGATTGCCTTTTGGCCAATCAATTAAATAAATATATCAGATAAACATAATAGAGTATATTAAATTGAAGTTGACGCATTGCCTTTTAATTTGGCCAATCAATTCAATCAATACTAGTATCTGTAATTCTGTATATAAGATAAACATAACACTCCAGAGTATCACTTATCAAATCAATTCAAATTTAACTAAAGTAGTTGTCTGATATCTTTTCATTTGTATTATTCTATATCCAAATCAATGCAAAATCCATAGAAATCACGACATAATTTTATATTCCATGTTCGATACACCAAATCTGCAAATTGTATATTAAATTTGAATTGCAACGATATAACACGATTAGTTTTTTTGATCTACTAATAGACTGAGACGCTTTATTTAATTTTAAGCTGAATAATTTTCATTAATACTCTAATAATCCAATCAATTTATGATAAAGTTTGTAGTTATATTTCAAATAACATTAACTGTGGCTGATAATAGATAAAACACAATTTGAAATTATGCCTATGGGCAGATGAATATTCACAATTTATTAGAGTGGATGTAAAAATTTGTACATTTATAGTCGCAATACTTTGTTGAGATAAACTCCAAGTGCCCATATTGGGAAAATATTTCTGTAAGCTGAGTAGCTTATCATGCAGTTTTTATTGAACACACCGATTATTTCCTGCAAACAAAAATTATAACATAGTATAATTATATTAGTAGAATTAATAAGAAGCAATAAATCCAAATAAAACATTATATAATCCTTCCGTCTCCAAATAATAGAGACTTTAGGAACTACACCCGTAAAGTATGAGACAAAGAGAAATGTAAGTGGGTAGTATTGTAATCTGTTGTGTCGTGAAAAGATTTCCAGCCAAATAATTTTGTGCGATGAACTAAAACGGCAAAATGAGACTATTTTTATGGACTTGAGAAAGTATTTTATACCTGTTGCGGGAAATCTCCATTTGGCATTTGCGAATTAAGGAGCACCTTAGCTGCACGATGAAGCGGAGCCGGGTCCCTAGTTACTTGGCTTGCTTCAACAAGTGCTAGCAAAGCCCATGCAGTGCTAACTATGTGGGATTTGTTGTTGCCAATGTTTGTGTAGACCTATATATATAATGCAGTTGCAACATTATTAGTATTAGCATTAGTTAGAAATGAGAAATGAGTATGATTTGCAATACCATATTTTGGCTTGAGAGATAGGATTCAGCCCAGCCACCAGAGGCAAGCTGTTTGGAGAGTAAAAAATGAACAGCTTTTCTGAGAGATGGGCTGTTGTCATAGGTCTTGCTGCCGGCTATCAGTCCACTTATTCCGAACCATGTTCCGTAGGTGTAGCACACACCCCAGCTTCCATACCATGACCCATCACCTAACTGTATGCTCTCAATAAACTTGACACCTTTGTCTATGCATCTTTCAATCTCCTTTGCTCGATATCCTGGATGCATTTTCTTGAACACCTTCAGGCCTTGGATTGCTGCTGATGTGCATTCCACATACCTATTTCGTTATTTATATTTATAAGCTACAACAATTCAATTCAATTCAAAGTTGGTGTGCATTTTTATGATAATGCTCACTGGTAGTCGATAATGATGTCCCCGAACGTCTCTGCTGGATTGATCATCTCTAGCCAATGGTACGATCTCGTGAGTTCGTACGATGCAAAGCCTCCACTGCTATTCTGCAAGATGGGATTAGTCTAGTATGTATCAGTATGTGCACAAAATTAGTTGAATAGCAGCTGAAGCATAACCTGAAGGGATAAGACTAGGTCGACCGCCTCGTACAGCTTCTCCGCTTCTAACGCTTCTCCACTTATATCCGAACCCACCTGCGCCAGCAGAAGGGCTGTCTTGAGCCCTTCTGCTGTACAATCTGAGACTGGCCACCCATTGTCTGTGGTTGAAAATGGCCAACCGCCTTTTGTCCTATGCCGGTACCAACAACTCAAGCTTTCCTCTCTCATCTATCATTCACACACATACTATCCTCGTTATAGTAACATTTTTCATCACCTTACACCATATACACAAATTCTCAACGGCCGTCTAACTTACTTGCGATCGTTTGATGAAGTCATGAGCCCTTCGAAGCATCACACCATATTCACTAGAAAGATTGGTATTGATTATTGCTTGGACTGCCAAAACACAATCCCAAAACTGACTCCCATTGTATCCCTGCCATCACCAATTTAAACAACATGCATATATTAATACATTCGTCTTAATAAATATACGCACGCACGCACCTGCATCTTCATGCCATCCTCAGCCAGCCACAGATAGTCCTTCACTCTCGAAACGTGCCTTTTCACTGCCAACGAATTGGGATTGTCAATCCACCGGCACAACATGTTCAGCACCTTATTCACAGGACCAATGCATAAATAATTAGTGGTTTCATCTTCGTGTTGGATGTGGTCCATAACATAGCGAAGTGCTCTATGTCTCATCTTGGAGAGAGGCCATCGCGTAAGAAGAGGTTCTGCAAACGTGTCGAGACATTTCCAGAGAATGTCTTGCATGAGTGGATGTGGGGAGTATATATCCTCCTTACAGCATTGGAATCTAGCTGAATTCCATTGAATGAGGTGGTAGGGCTGAGGATAAAGCTCTTTCCTGAGAGATAGAACAACGGCATTGATTGGCCCTACGAACCTCTTAGCGAATAGATACGACATGGGAAGATAAACCATGCGACAGTGGCACCACATGCGGCCCGGATGGATTGGGAGGAAATAGGGAAGAAGCCAGAGCTCCGGAGGCATAGGGTTATTCCCATCCCATTCATACACACCAAGGACAGAGAGAAAACACTTTCCCCATGAGGGAATGTAAGTAGCGCCACCATGATCGAGAATCCACGTCCTGGCCTTGCTCATCGCGCCATCTCCCTCGTCCATTCCTTCTCCCATCAGCCGCAGGCTCACGTAGTTAAGGGCAGTGCAAAACATGCCACTCTGCCCTTCTATATGCAACCCCCATCCTCCATCAATATTCTGCACTTTCACTTTCATTCATTCAATATATCTACCTATATACATATCATATAAACTAAAATAACTTCACTGAATCTACCATCTACTTTTAGGAGCGTTTTGCTTTTTAAAACACACACAACAATGTTATAGGTTAATTCATTAGTAGCATATATGGACTGGGAGGTAGTGATTAATAAATAACTGTATACAGTAACAAACATTTTTAGATAACACAGTTTATTTTATGGTTTTAGTTCACATAAGGAATAAAATATGGAGTCCATTTTACAATCATTTTATGATATACTCCGTATTTAAAGGACATCGTCCATTATCTAAAAATGACCTCAATGTTTAGTTATACGATTTTTCACTAAAATTTAGTTATATATGAGGACCCTGTGAACTACACACCTAAAATAAGAAATCTATGTTAGTAACTAATTTTATGTTTGCACAAACAAAATTTTTTTTATAAAAATAGGCCACTTGTATTGAACCAAATCATACACAATGAATTATATATATGCCCTCCAAACTAATTATATAGGTATTTTTTTCGAGTTTTGGACATCCCAATTATATAGACTTGTCACCGTGAAAAGTATTTTATAACTCATTTACTATATACAAATAATTCTTGAATGAACTATTTAGTATAAGTTGATCATGAAAATAAATATGAGCGTATCAGGGAAGTTTATTTTGTAATTCATTTCCAATAATTTTTCCTAATCCTTAAAAACTTTTTTTAATATATCTATACAAGCAATCAATACTGTCACTCAAAGTACAGGTCACTAATATTCTAACCTGATGGTTATAGATGTACCGGCGTATCTCTTTCCGGTGTTCAGCCGGAAGGATGGTGTTTAAAGCGCCCATTACAAACAATGATATAATCTGCGAAAAAATTCGATAGAAAGCTCGTTGTTATGTTGCATGATTATTACACTATGCGTGTGTTGTCCTAGTGGTAGTGGTTAATCCATAGAGGCCAAAGGTCTTTGGGTGTTGCGGTCTTGAAATTTATGTATATTTTTTAATTAGAAAAGAAGAAGACAGAGAATTTGTACCAAGAATGGGAGGAGAAACAAAGGGCCGGCATAATCGCCGGGCCAATGTCCATCCTCGGCTTGAAGAGTGGCGTAGAATCTCAGCGCCCCTCGCAACGCTACCACCACTCGTTCCTCACTCACTTCTTCTCCGCCTCTTACTTTCGCTGGATCCACATCACAAATGTTCTTCTTTGCAAACTATTATAATCATGAATAAATTATCAATATCTCAACATCCTTCATCTCATATGTGCATTTCAAAAAAAATTAAATAAAAGACCTGAATGCGCATTAGGAGATCAGAACTATGTCTGACCTCGTAGCGACTTCTGACAAAGTCGCTACGAGCCTTGTCAATGAGCAGTTGCTCTTCTTCTGCCCCGGGGGTCGGGTCGAATTCCCAAAACTGTCTTCCGGTGTGATTGTTGAAGCTTGTGAGCCATGGATCATCATCACCTTTAGAGAGTATCAGTCTCCACATTTTCAATTTTTTTTTTGTAATTATATTGAGTTTCACTAATTAATCATCGTGATACTATATATAGTGACAAACGGCCTTGTTCGCTTCGGATTTGAAAATTACAATACTCAAGTGATGGAGACATAAATATTTGTTGGGGTGGATAATATATTAATAAAATGCAATAAGTGACTTGAATCTACAAGCTAATGTTAATAATGCAGTCATAATCTTTTTCTTGTAATCAACACAACAATAAAAAAATATCAATACATGAAATTGAAATGAAGCCTCTCCACGACATGAAGCATTTATTAAAAATGGTGCAACCAAAAATTTGAACCAATATAATTATAAACGATGGTACTACCTTTTTTCTATTAGCAAACTAGATAGAAATTTAAAGGTTGGGTCATGGTGAATTCAAATTCTAGGCTTCGGCATTTGACATTAATTATTCCCTTGTCCACAATAGATTATACAGTATACCATTTGATACTTAATAGAAGATAGCATTTTTTCTTTTCTGAATGAATAATTTAAAAATCACATCTCAAATATTAATTACATAAATATATATACTCCATCCATCTCTTAAAATAGTCTTCTTCCTTTTCTTTCTTGGTTCATCCCAAAAAAATAACCCTCTTTATATTTTTGAAAGGTCTTTTTTTTTTCTTATAAGGTGAGCTTAATTACTTTTTCTATTTACGTTTTTCCTAATTTACAAATTTCACAGTAAAAACTGTGTCATCCCTAAAATTTTTATTTTTACGGGACAGATGAAATACATACCATTATAACGAAACACCGGGACACATAAAAATGATCTTGATGTGTAAGTTTTAATTAATAAATTTTGAAGAAATCAAATGAATAACAACAATGAGGAAATTGTACGAATATTTTAATTTAAAAATATTAAGTATAATGATCAATACACCTCTGATGTTTTGTTAAAATTCAGTTGCACCCATTGGTCCCATCTCCATGGTCCCTGGTTTAGATGGTCCATGCACTGAATGGTGACTTAGTAGCTTAATTACATATAACATGAATAATGTGTACTCAATGTATCTATCGAAGTTTAGAGAATACTAATTAATTTCTGTCACAACATGAATAACTTCTATTGTTATGCAGCATTCATGAAATTTAAAATAATTGTAATTATTTGAAAGAGAACAAGCGACTTTGAGGACCACGTTGAAATAAACATATATAGGTATGGATGTACTAGTATAATAATTAATTTTAAAGTTATAACGTACATCCAATCTGGTGCTATCATGTGCGCAAAATATGCAATATTATAAACACTAAAATGCAATATATATTTGTAGAAGTTATAAATGAATTTCGGCTGATTGCATTTTTGTTATATGTAGATTGCATTTTTTATTGTTAAGTTTTGCATTTTAGATATTGACTGTTTAATTTGCATTTTATATATAGACGGATTGCATTTATATATGTGAAAATGCAAAACTTAACAATATAAAATGCAATTTATGTGAATGCAAAACTCAACACTATAAAATGTAATTTACCTACAACTAAAATGCAATCTGTGGAAATGCATATACAACTAGATTGCATTTTTGTGTTTAAAATATTGCATGTTTTGTGTCATGGCAGCACCAGATTGATGGCAGCACCAGATTGGATGTACGTTGTGACTCTAAATAAGGGGGCACCCTAGTGCTAGCTCCCCTATATAGGTATATTATAAATATATAAATATTCTCAAATTATAATAAGAATCGCAATGATATGATTAAAATACATTAAAGGAAACAAAATTTTCTAAAATTTTAATTAGAATCGCAATGATATGAATAAAATAGAAAGAGCTTTGACAACAAACCATGTTGCACATACAATCCAAGAGTTAATAAAATCTCAAGTTACATTTAAAATTTTAATCAAGTTAAAAATATTATATTGCATAGACGTAAGTGATCATATTTACTTATGTTCACTAATTCACGTAGATTTGTAACAATATACATCTTGTTTTGTTTATTCATCAAATGATTCAAATCTTGTCAGCATGAACTTTTGCAGAAACATTTATAAATTAAAATTGAAATATTAAATACATGTATGCAACTACATTAACAACATTTCATAACTATGCCAAAATGATCAATCGAGGAGTTTGTTCAAGTGGCGTGAGGCTCGTTCATTCTTTATTTAAATGATTAAAGGATGATGCTTGCCTTTATATATGGATCAACCTTAAATCTTTGGGCCATCTATTTCAACTTTTAAAGTCTCTACAAATTAGCATGAAGAATATTTCATTACATTTTGTCGATGGAATATCCCTTATCCAACAAAAGAAAAACTCTAAACTGATTGGACAAATATAAATTTTTAGCCTAACAAACGTTAACAGGCTTAGAGACATATTCCTGGAACTTAAGATATTTTTCCACCTATACAATTATAACCGACAAATGATTCCATAATAATAACGATATGGCATCAACGTGATAATGGTGTTTGGATATTTGGTAAGAGTAATTAATGTCTTTTCTACTAGAGGCTCGAGCATGAGGAAATAGTCGGAAAAAAAAATATTTCATTATATTGAGCCAACTAGGAAAAAACAAAAAAAATATTTTTTTAATGTTTTTGAGTTAGGAAGTCCTCGTCATCTAAAAGATTTGAGCAATCAAGTTAACCAGCTTCCAAAAAAGAATAAATTAAATTAGTTACAAAACCAAACACACCTTGTTCATGCTAACGATAAGTTTAGATTACATAACAAAGCCTTGTCATGCAGTCCTGATAGTGCAGTCCTATAAACGTGTTTAAATTACAGTCCCTCCTTTAGCGAAAAATATTAACTACTCCCTCTGTCCACGAATAAAAGTCTCGTTTTTTCATTTTGGTTCCACGAATAAGAGTCTCGGTTCATAATTACCATAAATGGTAAAGAGACCCCACATTCCACTAACTCATTCCACTCACATATCATTTAAAACTAATATATAAAAGTGGGACTCATATTCCACTAACTTTCTTCCACCCACTTTTCTTAACATTTCTTAAAACCCACGTCATTTAGAAATGGAACTCTTAATCGTGGACGGATGGAGTATTTCTTTATTGCCCCGTCCTTGACAAGTATGAACTTTCTAATTTAGAATAGTTAAATAATACATTACTCATACTTATCATTTTATTTACAACTTATATCATTACAGTACAGTACTAATGATGTGGAGCTCACTCTCTATTAACATACTTACACTATTCTTTATCTTTCTTTTTTACTTTACTAGTCATACATTAAAACTCGTATCAAAATATATGTTTATATTTTTTAGGGAATAATGAAGTAACTGCTATTAGTGATATTACATCCGATGAATCTTTCAAAAGAAAGTGGAATAACGTTGTCCAAATTGGCATCTTCACGGACGAAAAAAACAAGGCATCAACATCTAATAAATTATTAGTTGGATCTTTTTTCAAGTAAATTAGATACGAAAAATTTACATAATTTCGGTGTTTTTTGAAGTTCCAATTTTTTACAGCCGAATTAAAACAAATTAGATTGATTTGTTTGATTTCATTTGAAAATTTCGGTTCGACTTGGGCATAATTAATTGAAGCAACTTTAGTACTTCCTCCGCCCTATGTTATTTGAGTCCATTCTTTTTGCACTAATTTTGAAATAATTATAATAAATAGTAAAAGTTGATAGAGAATAAAGTAAGAGATAGAATACAAAGAAAAAGACTTTTTTCAACATTATTCTTTCAGTTACTTTACTCTTTCTATACTTTAACTATTTTATTTTTTTAAAACGAATGTAAAAAATTAGTGACTCAAATATCGTGAGACTGAAGGATGAGACAGAGAGAGTAGTAATTAACAATATGTTGGCAATAATTCATCGAATGATAGTACTTAATACTTCCAAAATTTATCTAAAAATAAATAAAAGAACTACCCCATCCAAATAATGACTCATAATATCTATCAATATTATTATATCAAAGGTGATAACATATTAAACCAGTCCATTCATTCTATTTCTGTGCACCTTGAGATGCATTATTATGAATTCGACTTTTTATGTGATGCACATTACTTAAATTAAAAAAAAAATGACAAATTAACAATACTATCAATATTCATTATACGAATAGTGAATTTTTACATTTTTTCCTTTTTCCCTTTTTGAATGTATGATGGTGACAGGCTTATGAAATAGTACTAGTAATTCTTCATTCTCTAATTAAATCTCTCATATTTTTATTTTAAAATATGAAAATGTAATTTTAGTTATTACTATATATTTTACTTTTATTATTTTTATGCATATAACTCACACTCTGTTAATATATTTTATTCATATTTTATAATAGGGTCCTCTTATATTACTTATAATATCATAATCCAAAATTAAGACCAAATCTACACCCTTAGATTTTAAAATAAATGGATAAGATTAAACCTCATGTATTTCAATAAATAGACAAAATATCAACAAAGGGGTAAGATCGTCCTTTAGTTAACATATTATAATTTTCGTGTTTTTTTATATCAACATAGTGTATTACAAATATCAACACGGTGACATATGCGAAAACTGAAATAAAAATTATCAAATTTCATCAATCGAACGTTGTTGGAACATATGCAATCGAGATTTCGTTAGAATCCTTATAAATTATCTTTAATTTGTTGTTAAAAAGTTATTTAAATTGAGAGAGTTACGTAAATTTAAAATTTTGAGATGATTTTGAAAAGAGAGAAATAAATTAGTTTTAACTACTATATTAATGAATTGACATTAATACTCTTTGACTTTATTTAATTATTATTTAAATTTATATTATAATCCACTTGACATTATTTCAACCACTAATTCCACATCTAACGGTTAGGAATTGGTCTCAATTTTAGATTTACTAATTATTTAGCAATTGATCACCACCCTTTTATAATATAGTTAATACTTCATCCGTCCGCTATTACTTGTCACTAGTCTTCTTTTTTAGTTCGTCCGCTAATACTTATAACAATTACTTTTAATTATTTTTGGTAATGAACCTCATGTTCCACTAACTCATCTTCACTCACATTTTATTATAAAACTAATGCTCCCTCTGTCCATAAAAAATATTCACATTTGTGCAGCACAAGTTTTAATGAGAAATTTGGTAAAGTAAGATAGAAAGAGAAAAGGTAGGTAAAGTAAGAGAGATATCCACTCATAGAAATGAGACTATTTTTTGTGGACAGCCCAAAATGGCAAAATGAAACTTTTTTGTGGACAAGGGGAGTATATAAAAGTAGACATCACATTCCACTAACTTTTTCAACTCACTCTTTATTACATTTCTTAAAATCTGCGTCGGGACAACTTTTGCCAAGTTTTGATTGACGGAGAAAGTATATAAAATAGAATTCACATTTTATTAACTTTTTTAATCTATTTTTTTATATTTTTAAAATTTGTGTTAAAGTTAATAAAATATTTCATAGATAGAGGATGTTTTATTTTTGTCTTATAAATTGTGAATGCAAGCAAAGTGTAGACAAGTAGGTACAATGCAAAAATATTTGATCATCCATTACTAGAAAAATGGATTGTTATTACATTAAATTTGCGAGACTATCAGCATAGACCCTCAAACATTACACCGGCCTTTCATTACATTTTATATCATAAACTAACATTACCTTAGAGGAGAAATGACATTTCAACAGTCCTATACTCGCAATTCTATGAAGCAGGGACGGAGATAGCACTCCAGCAGGGCTTGGCCGGTGCTGGACCCAGTATCCCCACCCTGGACGCCATCGCGCGCTCTGCACAATCCCTGCCATCGCCGCGCTCTGCAATTTTGCATGTGAGATTGGGGAAGAAGATAGCCTTACTGGGCTATTAGTTATATGTTATGTTGGGCTTGGGTCATTAGGGTTGAGTGATTGGAATGAAAGCCCAAATTTATAAGTATCTAATTAATTAGTATAGTAAATAAAACTACTCCCTCCGTCCCGCTTTAGCAGTCCCATTGACTTTTCTTTCAGTTTTTTGTAAAAATTATAAAAAATAGTTAAAGAGGAGAAATAGAAAATTAAGAGAGAAAATAATATAGAGAAGAGTCTTATCTAAATTATTGTCTCTCTTACTTTACCATTTCTCCACTTTAACTATTTTTTATCATTTTTACAAAAAGAGGACAAAAAAGTTAATGAGACTGCTAAAGCGGGACGGAGGGAGTATAATTTATACAGCTTCACGTTATTAAGAAGATGAAATAATAAATATTCTCTCACTCACCATTTTTAATTTAATATTTTTGTTATCTTCTTCTTAATATTATAGTGTATACTTTATTTAGGATATTTCTTTAGTTTCTTTTTTTTTTTATATTCATCTATTTTTTCAATATTATGAATATTTATATAGTACTACTTTTTATATATATTATTATGTCATAATGTAATTTTTGAGATAATTACTTCTTTTTTACTATAAAATTATTGATGGTAAAGTTAAGGATGTTTTTTCTCTCCCATGTACTCCCTTCGTTCCTTGTTAATAGATGCATCAAATTTATAAATTATTTTCGTCTTCCGCAAGAGCATATTTTACTTAGCCCAAGGCAAATAAGTCATACTAACATATTAGGAAAGATTTAACTTCATTCCAAAATATATTATTTCATTCCAGTAGGTTTTTACTTCATTCCAATAGCATTATTACTTCATTCCGGTACGTAAAGGCGGTTTCGCCGTCGCGTATCGTTCTTTCTCTCTATAATGTCTATCACTGTCACCACGACGCTAACAACAAAACGGAATGATAGCCTAATTGAATAGTGTAATAAGCACATTGAATGATGTAATAAACTATTTGAATGAAATATGTATAGAAGCATCTGAAGTCTTACCGGAATAAAGTAAAAACTTTGTCTGATGAAGTAATAACATTTTTTAATGAAGTAATAAACATACTGGAATAAATTGCATTTTTTTAAGTGAATAAAGTAAAAACCCAGATAAATGAATTCGAATGAAGCATGTGTTGAATCATTTCAAAACCTACTGGAAGTAAGTAAAAACATACTGTAGTTTCAAGGTATCATCTTTCTTATTTTATACCGTTCTCTTTATGTCTCTTACTTTACTAATTTTGTCTTAATTCTTATATTATATTTAATGCCCATATTTTTATAGTACAGAGAGAGTATAAATGTTTACAATTACAAATTACTAAGAAATGTTTAAAAAATAGGAGAGGTGACTCATCAAGTGTGGAAGACCTTTAATGAATTTGTTATAGAGTTGTGTGTTTTATCCCATTTAAACTGAGACCTTCCTTTTGAGCACAAAGATTACAATATTAATATTAACTAAAATAAATAAATATAAAATGAAATAAGATAGAACATAAAATATAAAAGAATATAAAGTAAGAATAATTTGGTATTTGGTTTTTTCTGTAAAAAAAAAAAAACAATTCAACATAATTAGAATATCTAAAATGAAATATACAACTCAATTTAGCTGGGCTGCAAAAGTATTTAAAACATGAGTTACTGATTTGTGATGGCTTGAATGTATTTAGGATTAGGATTGTGAGGAAGGTTCAAAAGAGGACCTAGGTTTAGTCTAGACGAAGCAATTTTACATTTTTTTTTCTATTGAAATTCATTTTCATGGCAAATACAGTTATTTTATAGTCCATAAAAAATATTTTCATCCTTTTTTTAGTTTTAGTGTACCCTTAAAAAATAATCTCAATTAATGAAATGTTTCTCTTAAATTATTGACAACACTATTCTATTCGCTCATTTTCTTTCTCTTCTCTTTTTCTTTTCTCTCTCGTATTTTTTCCACTTTTTCTCATTTTCTTTAATATTAATATTCCATTAAAATACGAATCGTCCATCTAGGGGTGCATAAACGGTTCTGCAGTTCTCAATTAACCGGAACCGAAACTGGTACAGCTCTAACTTTTTAAATAAAACCAGTCCCGGTTAGAATCGGAACCAATCGGTTCCTAACCGGGAACCGTACAATTCAATTAAAATTTTCTTATATAATTTAATATATTAATAAATCTAACTTACTTGAATTATAAATTGAATTGAGGTAAAATGATTTGAAACATTGAGTAATTTTTAGATTTAAACAATGTCAAATTTGCGAGCTCTGTTTTCTAAAGTATTTAAAATATTTAAATCGTAATACTTTGAATCTATAATTATTTACCCAATCCAGTTTTTATGGACTAACTACTATAAGTAGGACATCATAAGTTTGTTTTCAATTTCCAAAAGAACTTATGCAAATACTATATCATTTCATATGATAGAAATTTAACTTTATAACAAATTTATGTAACAATTCATTTGATATACGATTTTAATTTGTTCGTGAATAATTTATTAAATATTCTGTTATAAACTAAAAAGTCACAACAAGATCAATTAGTATGAAAATTCCATGGAATATTTGTTTAGCCAAAAAAGGAAAAATGGAATTCAATTTTAAAACTCATTTTTTTTAAAAAAATTGCTAAATTATAGAAACTCCTATATTTAAAAAAAAAACAGACTTGTCCGACCTACTACACTTGACATCACTCTTACCCATACATGAATATTATTGTATTGTTGGTTTGTATTTTTTGTGTATTTATTTGAATTTTCAGGTATTATTTGTTGGTATATTTCTAGATGTTAAATTATTATTTTTGTAGTATTGAACTATTTAAAATTATAAATAAATTCGGATTAAAATTATACATCGGTTTCCAGTTTGGAATCGGAATCGACCTGTTCCAGATCCAGTTCCAGTTTTGTGAAAAATTAAAACAGATTAACCGATCAACCGGTCTGTTAGAACATGAACCGACCGAATAAGCATGCCTATGTCCATCTATAACTATTTTTGACGGGAGAAGAAATTACTGTGTCCATCTATAACTATTTTTGATGGGAGAAGTAATTATGTAAATTGTATTTTTCAATTTTTCGACCTATTTGGATTTGGATTTTCCATATCCTGTGTGTTCTGTTACGCATCTCTAGAAAAGGGAACCGAAATAGGAAAGCAGAGAAAGAATTGGAAGGGAAAATGGATATTAGGGATGAAAGCTCGTCAATCTGGGAACAAGTTGATATCGCTGAAAAGTAACAATTGCTGCTATTCATCAAATTTCCCTCTTTCATCTTCACATTTACTATAATTTTGTAATCCGATTTGCAGTTACCTCGTCTGCTGCTTGTTCGATGAGGCGGCCTCGTTGTCTTCTTCTATTCTTAAACAATTACTCCAGAATAATAATCGCATCAATCAGGTTTCGGAATTTCCGGAGAGCTTCGAAGATGAATGGATTGATATGCTTGAATCAGCTGGCATGATTCTCGTACAATCCATGAAACAATTGGCAAGGTCAATTCTTTAATTTCTGTTGTTTGTTTTGTGACTAAAATTTCAATTGACAAGGTTATTTGCAGGACGTCGGAGATATTGAAGGACTTCAAACTCTTATTTGGTTCACTCAATCTCATTCCTGTTCAGGTTTTCGTTGCGGGGTACGTTTTGACCTTGCTTTAGAACCTGCTTTTCTAAGCTTATTTTCCCATACATTTTTGAAGACCCCTAAACAGCTTATAAAACAGCCTCTTACTTCTTAACTAGAGATTTTGTCTTATTTGATAAAATGTTTCTCCAATGCAATTCTATAACTGATAAGCCAACCCTACGGGGTTTTTTTGGATAATCTATAGTACAAAAGGGAGCATGGAAATACATGAGCACTATGTATGTGAATGTGCTTATTAGTTTTATGCAATAGCAGCAGTGTTTTATTGTGGTGTTGAAGGAAATAAAATATATACATTTGTCAAGAGAAGGATAATTAGAGAATTTCCTTATCCTCCCAAAGCCCTTAGTTTGTGTTCTCCAATTTTCTGAATCTCGTGGTTTTCGGATAGAATTAGTCTTCTATAGGGACTTTACAGTTGTCTCTGATACATCTGGAATCTATGTTCGTTGCATAGAATGAAGGCAAGTGGGGATTCTGAAGATGTCAGTTATTCGATCTGAGAGTTATATATGTTCTTATGATGGGAAGCCTAATCATGCATTATCCGTTTCCAAGTGCTTCATCTGCTACATCAGATATCTTATGTTAAATGTCATTATGTCAGCAAGGGTGACTGTTTTATTGCCCCCACAGGGTGTGCTTTCAATTGTCAGAGGGCCTCTCATCTATTGCTCAAGGTTTTCTTGAGGAATTTGTAAACAGCTGGACGTATGTGGATGACAAATACCATCCTCTTTTAGGTGAAGAAGCTAGGGTAGCTGATACAGGAGGATCTAACTATCCATTTTTTATCAGTGTTGACAAGTATTTAGAAGTTGTCGAGCTCTATGTTGTGACACTTCTCGCTACAACTTTGAAAGACACGAACCTGGCTATATCCTGGGTAGAAAAGGCTGTTCTGCCTATTGAGAAGCGTCAGGTAACATAAGAAATGTCTTATCCTTTTTCTAATTTCATAGCGTCCAATATCTTATGTCATTTTTAATTTCACAGCTCTTCAGAGTGACTTTGTTATGCATTATGCCATCATCCTTTCCATCAACCAATCACTACTATTGACCAATGGTCGTGTATATAACAACTTGGTCAAATTTATAAATCTTCTTAAATATTTGCATAAGACAAGGCATCCTCACTAAAGTTAAGAATCATCTTAAACTGTTTGCCCATTTATTCGTAATTTAAAATGGAGATCTGACAAGTAGAAGCTAAGGATTTTGTGGGAAGTCTGTATCGAACACTATAATGGTTGGTTTGGTCATCGTTCTATTTTTCAACTCTCGGATTGAAATACCATGAAATGCAATTTGTTGGATCAAATCACACTGGCTGAGTGTGTGTGGATCCCTTGGGTTATTTGATACCGGGGCTTCTTTCGAAAGTAATATTCAATTTGTCTGGGTTCTTCTATTAGATCTATATACTTACATTGCTGCTCATGAACAATATCCATAAGTAACTAATTTTTGTAATTTCAGTTGAAACTTTCTGCTGTTACATAATTGCTTCTGCTATTGTCTCACAGGTTCTTCTGAGGCGCTTACAATCAATGAGTTCTTCCGTGACCAGTTCATCTCAAACTTCTCTATACAAACCTGAATTCTTAAAAGACCAAACACCATATAATGCACATCAGAAAGATAATGCACCAGGATTCCCTACTCACGAACAGAATAATAATACAGCAAAGGCGGAAATTCTGAAACTTTCTCGTAACAGAGTTCCATATTTCTTGTGGTTTCCTACTTTTAGTGTGAAGTTAGGCAATGTTCAATTATCAATACCAAGTGGGAAATTTCTGTTGGCATCTCTGCTATTGATCATGTTTTACATCACAAGAAAAAAGCAAGTCATGTTGAAGAGGTAAGAATACTCTTGGCCTCACTGGTGGAAATCATTGGTATCATTTTTAGATTTTACCTAGCATGATTCTCTATTTCAATAGTTAACAACTCGCTGACAGACTGCTGCAATCTTTTGCAATACTTGCTCTATCCATTTCATATTTTCTCTAGCTCACAGCTAAAAATGTGACAGTCTTGAAGGGCAGTATAATTAATTCTGCTTCAGTTGAAATGAAGGAATCTCTTTATAACTGCTCCAAACTAAAAGTCATGTTTGTGCAATCATTACTTGACTGAGGATTCAACCATACATTGACATTGACTGTAATATCTATAAATTTGAAAAATCAGCATATTATACAACTTAGATGTTTTTCAAGTGTAACCCTTTGTAGTCTTTTTAGTCTTCGCATTAAGTGCATCTTCGTATTCCTTGTTCTCGACTTATAGCTAGTTGTACGGAACCTTATTCTTCGTAGTGCTAACTGAATTTGTTTGCGAATGTTTGGGCAATTTTACAATCTCCGTCAGTTGATACAATAGAGAGGAGATGCATATTTTATTTTCCTTAATTTTGCACATAATCTGTTTAATCACATCTATCGTACTATGACTTTAGTCTTCAGTTAACTATTAGTAAGGACTTGTTGTGCTGATGCAGGTTTCTTGTTAAGCATGCTCTCTCTTTTAGGAAGGCTTGTTTGGACCTGTGGCAACTTGCATTCTCATACCAAGTAAATCCCCTAGCTGCTGTCCAAACTTTGCCTAACTCGACACGAGGAAGCCGCTGACTGGACACTTCCTGCCAGTTCAAATCCAGTGAGATTTGAGGGACATTGTGAAATGATACTCTTGCCCTTTGTGTAGGGAAATTGCTAGGAAGTTTATTCAATTGCTATGCTGTGTTAAGTGCCTGTTACTATAAATGCAATGAATGCATCTGTTTTGTCCTATATTCTAATAAACATATGTTCTGCTTGGATTTGGTCACTCTAATTGATGCGATCCTCGCTTTGAATCCAAACAATGTTGGAGAAGAACCCCGGTGGAGTGGACCGAAGTCTGCAACCCACGGCTTATACAAGAAGTTGGATTGTTTGCTGATGAATGGAGTCCAGTGTGCCTTCGGCAGGATTATAAGCCAACGAACGAAGCTAAGCGTATGCAAACTGGAGTCAAGAAGTATGAAGAAAGCGTGAGAATTGTCATCCGAGTTCGTTAGGATTTTAAGTTTTTTTTTTAAGTCAAGTTTGATAAATAGAATTGGAACCTTTTGTGGATCGCGTCAACAGTAATAAGTAATAACTTTCAATTCTGTGTATTCAAATTAGAGGGAACATCTTTTTAGGTCCATAAACTTTGTCAAAGTATCATTTTTAAGTCTGTGAACTTTGAAAATATCATTTTAGGTCCGTCAACTACAAGTTAATATCATTTGAGGTATTTTAAACTTTTTCCGGACGAAAATGCCCTTAAGGCTTTCAAAGGGCAATTTGTACAATTTTTTACTACTACTATTTAATTCAATTCCAATCCAAATTGAATTTAAATATAATTAAAATTTGCTGTAAAAATAGTACTCCCTCCGTCCCAATAAATATGAAACGTTTGCTTTTCGGCACAAGATTTTATATAGTGTTGTTTTGTGAGTTAAAGAAGAGAGAGTAAAGCAAGAGAGAGGGGAAATTAGAGATAAAGTTATTTCTATTTTAAGAAACGATTCATTTTTAAAGGGACAACCCAATAAGAAAAACGTTTCATTTCTAGTGGGACAGAGGGAGTATGTGTTAATTTTTCAATTATTAGATGACCAATTATATAGGGATAGTGAATTGAGACTTGATACTTTATTATATTTTTTCAATCTAAACTGCATTTTAAGAACTTACTATAAGTGATTTGTGAATTATATTTAGTTTATTTATTTTGAAATTAGATAGCTATTAATTTGGATTGTCATTCAGAGTATTATTTATATGAATTTCAGAATGGAGATCAATTACCATCCAAATTGAATTTAAATATAAAAAAATTTCGTTAAAAATTGTTGGACTATAGGTCTCTGGCGCAAGATGAGTGACGAAAGAATTGTCCAAATTGCCCTTTGAAAGCCTTAAGGGCATTTCATCCGAAAAAAGTTCAAAATACCTCAAATGATATTAATTTTTAGTTGACGGACCTAAAATGATATTTTCAAAGTTTACGGACCTAAAATGATACTTTAACAAAGTTCGTGGACCTAAAAAGATGTTCACTCTTAAAATTATCAATACAAAGACATAATTATCTCAAAATACAACATATAAATTTAAATATCAATATAAAGACATAAGTTTATCAACATATGAAAATCAATAACTTTATGTCTTTGTGTTAATATTTTTTTCACATACAAAATTGAAATTAGTTATATTAGTTATTACTGTAAATTACGCTCTCCGTCCTGAAAATTTGTCACCTATTTCCTTTTTCGTTCATCCCTAAAAATTTGTCACCTTTTACTTTTTCCATTTTTGGTAGTGACCATATATTCCACTAACTCTTTTACACTCACATTTTGTTATAAAACTGGAGTATATAAAAGTAGGACTCACGTGCCACCAACTTTTTCAACTCACTTTCTATTATTTTTTAAAACTCGAGTCGGGTCAAACGGTGACGAATTGTTAGGGATGGAGGGAGTAGTTAATATTTGATCATACACTACGTTTTTTTTATGTATGTATATGTATGGAAGCATTATTCATTAATTAAGGTCAAATATGGTCCACTACATATAAAATGTAATGTATGGTGTAGTTTAGTTATAATTCGTGTGCACATACAAGACGTAGCAATTATACAGTAAAAATGTTTGACTGAAACATAAAATACAATTCACTAGTATATATGCAATGGACGTATTTTATATATATTGAACTGAGGATATTATCATGTTGCTACGAGCCTACGAACCTTCATATATGTAAATTGTTACCGTTGTTATTTTAATCGCTATTTCAAAGCGCACTTATATTGAACTTAGATTATTATATGTATTGAAGTTAAAGGGAAATTATATCCTACATACTTTATACTTTATCTAAGGATCTTATCCGATCACTATCCTCATTTCATGTTTATTTAATAATATTTATTTTATTTTATATATTTAGCTTGATTCTGTTATATTAAAAAATTGTTTTAATTTTATAAAAATTATAAAAATCAAAGCTCGATTTATAGATGTTGTATTAGATACAAACCAAATATATAAGTACAAAACAAACTCATTAAAGAGTATGAGCATGAAAAGAGGATAATGCTCACGTAAGGATGTAGCGTATCATTTCCCTGAACTTGAGTATTAGTATAATTTAATTAAGAGATTTATTAAAATAAAATATTTTATCTTAATTTTATCTAAATAATTGAGAATGTAATCATATAAAAGTATTAACTAGCACTAGAAAGTACTCTCATAATATTCAAATAAGGTATGGTATATATTAATAATAATAGTATAAGACACTATTAAATTTAATCTCAAATAAATTAGAAGAAAGTGAATGAATAAAGAAAGAAAAATAAATTAAATACTTTAATGAAAATGAGAGGATAAATAGATTGAATTGTCCTTCTTGGACTTAAGGGTACTTTGGTCATGAAAATATTGGAAATAGCCAAAATGTAGTAAAATTATATTAACTTATAGTTGATGGACCTCAAAAGATATTATGAAATGTTACGGACTAAATTTATTCATTTGGGATAGTTGGTGTACTAAAAAAGATGTTCTCTCTATAATTTATACTCCCTCCGTCCGCCATTACGAGTCTCATTCCTTGGCGGCACGGATTTTAAGAAATGTTAAGAAAAGTGAGTGAGAAAAAGGTTAGTGGAATAGGGGTCCCACTTATATATATTAGTTTTAAATGAAATGCGAGTGAAATGAGTTGGGTGAAGGTGGGACCCTATTACCATTTATGATAAAAGTGAATCGGAACTCTTATTCACGGACGGACTAAAATGGAAAAACGGGACTCCTATTTGCGGACGGAGGGAGTAACAGTGCAGTATACATGCACTTATCTCATTATATGCAAATTATTAGAATATGCCGGTTGTCATTTTCACAATTGACATTCCAAAAAATTACACTTAAAATTATTATTCCCTCCGTCTACAAAAAATAGTGCAATTGGTATACGATACGAGTTTTAATGTAGAATTGGTAAAATAAGAGAGAAGGGAAAAAAGTAAGAGAGAATGAGAAAAAGTGAATGAGAAGTAGTGTTAGTGGAATGATGTGTAGAGTTATTATTTGTTGAAAACTTTCTATAAATGAATGTGCTCTACTTTTAATGGACAACCAAAAATGATAAATATGCTCTATTTTTTGTGGACGGAGGAAGTATATACATAATACGTATTTTTTATATGATGTATATATGTAGGTAAAAATGACTGGAAAAATTATTACTAAGATACTCCCCTCGTCCCACAAGAATATCCACTCTTTCCATTTAATCCGACCGACAAGAATTTGCGTAATTTTGAAAACTTTTTTCTCTTTAATGAAGTTGAACCTATTCTCCACTAACAATACTTCAAAATACTTTTTCTCTCTATCTCTCTTACTGTGACTAAGACACGACGATTCTTATATTGTGATTTTTTACTTATATATGATTTTAAACTGAAGTTTGTTGACAGAAGAAAAAACAAATTTCGGAGATTTTAATGCAAAATGCATAATAAGTTATAAGTGACGTTGTGTGGACTTTAATTGAAGAAAATCGAGTAAACAATATGGATATAAATCATTCATCCCAACCAATCTTAAACCCTAATCTAAACAAAAGTAAAGGCAAAACGCAAATATCTCATGCAAAAACTATGCAATGAGATAGTGGACATTACATTACACACTATTCTTGGTAGCCTCTCTCCCATCCACAAATTATAACCACCATATTTCCCAAATTTCATTACAATTTCCTCATTCTTTTTGCCCTCAAAGAGGACATTCTGAGTTTTAGGTGTCTCACTGACAAGGGCGCGCACTCATGAGAAGTGCGCGCCACCACCACAACTCATGATGGTTCAGCGCGACGTCCTTTTGCAGGCCACCCCGATTCTCCTCTTCCTTCTCCTCCTCCTTTTCACCACCTCACACGGTGAATCAGATAGCAATGTCCTCCTCAAGTTCAAAGCCTCCCTTGAAAACACGGCCGCCTTGGGCAATTGGACCGTCTCCAAGCCCCCATGCAACGGTTGGAAAGGCGTCTTGTGCGAACAAGGCCACGTGTGGGGCCTGAAGCTCGAGAATATGGGTTTGCGTGGCGTGATCGATGTTGAAACCCTAGCCAAATTGCCCAATTTGAGAAGTGTGAGCTTCAAGAACAATGATTTCAGGGGTTCCTTGCCCAACCTCACGCTCCATGGCGCGCTAAAGACCGTATTTCTGTCCAACAACAAGTTTTCTGGTGAGATCCCGGACAATGCCTTCTATGGAATGCGGTCATTGAAGAAGCTTCACTTGGCTAACAACAAGTTCTCTGGCGCTATACCGTCTACGTTGGCAAAGGTGCCTAGGTTGGTAGAATTGGCGCTCGAAGACAATGAGTTTGAAGGAGAAATACCCAATTTCCAGCAGCAAGGATTGATAAAATTCAATGTATCAAATAATAGATTGGCAGGCCAAATCCCTCAAGCCCTCAGCCGTCTACATGCTTCCTCGTTTTCTGGTAAAATTTTGTTCCTTCTGTTTTCAATTTTCTTTTACTCGTTTCTTTACCTTCAGAAATAGGAGCAAAGATATCAAAATATGAATTTTGGTAGTATAAATATAGCACATATATAGCTACAATTTTTTTTTTTTAAAGCAATTTTAGGGATGAAAGTATTGGTTTGTTCTTAATTCATGAATCATGACTACAAACTATAAAGCTTCATAGTTGTGTAGTGTAAGCAAAATATTGCAAGCAATTTATAACTAAAAAGCTTGTGATTGTGAATTGTTGGGTTCGAACCATCCAAAAAATTAGAAAATGTGCGAGCAAAATATATAAATGCAGCTAATACTCTATTAGTATTTGCCCATTTGGGATATGTCCCAAGAACAAAACTCAAATTTCATATTACTATTATGTAATTTGGGAATGAATTGTTGAACCTTGCAACGATAAGAGTATAAAATTTGTAAGCATATCTATTTATAGCTTTAGAATAGTAATTTTGGGAATTACTCCCTCCGTTTACGATTAAGTGTCTTCAAGTTTTTTTTTAGTTCGTCCATAATTAAATGACATTTAATTTTTACTACTTTTGGTAATGGACTCCAAATTTGACTATTCATTCCACTCACATTTTATTAAAAAACTAATGGACCCCAAATTTGACTATTCATTTAATAGTAAGACCACGCTATGCTAATTTTATTCTACCTATTTTTCATTATATTTCTTGAAACCCAAGCCGAGTCAACTTATGATACTTAATCGTTGAAAGGGGGAGTTAGTTCATGCACTCCTTTTAACAATAATAGAATGAAATAATAACGATATTATTTGTGGCGATCAGGAAACAAAGAGCTGTGTGGAGCGCCGCTTGAATCATGCTCCGCAAACAAGGACGAGAGCTTCCAGCACCTGTTCCCGGAGACGACAATTGGTGTTGTCGCCGGGGCAGCCCTCGTATCCCTTTTAGGAGTTTGCATCTTCCTTATGTGTGGCAAGAAACAGCAAGGAGGCAGCCCAGAGTTAGACCAAATGGAAAGAGGCAGCCCGGAGTTAAACCGAATGGAAAGGGGCAGCCCGGAGTTAAACCGAATGGTAAGAAGCACCGGAAGTGCATCGCCCGAAGGCGGGAAGCCAAGCATGAAGCTGCTGACTTTCCTGAAAGAAGAGACGGAGAGGTTCGAAATGCAGGAGCTGCTGAAGTCGTCGGCCGAGATTCTAAGCAGCAGCGTGTTCGGATCGACATACAAGGCGGGGCTCAAGGGGAAGAAGATGACCGTCAAGAGATTCAAGCACATGAACCAAGTGAGCAAGGAAGATTTCAACGAGCACATGAGGAGGCTCGGCCGCATCAACCATCGCAATGTGCACCCTATTCTCGCCTTCTACTACAAGAAGGAGGAGAAGCTCTTCGTAGCTGACTTTGTCCACAACGGCAGTCTCACCGCTCCAAGACACGGTATGTTTGTATATCTAAGAATACTGAGTTTTAATACGAAATTGGTAAAGTATGATAGATAAAGAGAAGAAATTGAACTAGTGTTAGTGGGTGGTGGACCCACCTTATTAATAGTTTAATATGTGTTAAAAAAATTTGTTGAATAGATTGAAATAATAAAAGAAAACTACTCTCTTGTCTCACTCTAAGTGGATCATTTTCTTTTTGGCACGAGATTTTATACAGTTATGTTTTGTGAGTTGAAAGAAGAAAGAATAAAGTAGAGATGATATTTCCATTTAAGGAAATGTGTCATTAGAATGACATCCAAAAAGAGGAAAACATGTCACTTAAAATCGACGACCAACCCTAATTCCATAAATTTTTATGATCAGGAAATCAATCACTAGAGTGGAGGACGCGGCTGAAAATCGTCAAAGGGGTGGCGAAAGGGCTTCTCTACCTGCACAATGAGCTACCTAGCCTCACTCCAGCACACGGCCACCTCAAGGCGTCCAACGTGCTCCTTGACGCCGACTTCAACCCCCTCCTCACCGACTACGGCTTAATCCCCATCCTCAACAAAGACCATGCAAAACACCACATGATCGCCTACAAGTCGCCTGAGTACAAGGAAACTGCCAAACTAACCAAGAAAACCGACGTCTGGTGCTTTGGACATTTGATACTCGAAATCCTCACCGGGAGACCCTCTGTCATAGACCAACAGCCTGATGTCGACGTCGCTACCTGGCTGAAAACCTTCGGCACTGGCGCGTTGGTGTTTGATCAAGACATGGCCGTGACAGGTGACATGATGAAGCTATTGAAAATAGGGTTGAGCTGCTGCCAGGCCAACCTCGAGAGGCGGCCGGAGATTAAAGAGGTGGTGGAGATGGTGGAGGAGATCAAAGACAAGGAATTCGATGATGATTTCGTATCACCATACGCCAGCGAAAGTGACATGCGATCATCAAGAGGATTATCTCAGGATTTCAAATCCATCAATTTATAGATCACAAAATTTACTTACATTGATAGATATTCTCATTTGCTCTTGTAATATTTATTTGTGCTTAAATTTTTGATCTAGTGATTGATTTGTATTCTTAACTGGGAAAATCTATTTGGAAATGGTGTTATAGTGTGCATTAACTATTACGTACTCCTCATGTCCGCGATTACGAGTCCCGGTTAAGTTCCACATGAGTTAAGAAATATAAAGTCAGAAGGTGGAAAAAGATACTAGAATGTTTCATTTTATATACTACCTTCGCCGAAGTTAGTTGAGGCACTTTTTTTGGGTATGTGATTTAAGAAATTGATGTTTAAAAGTTGAAGTGGAAAGAGAATAAAGTAGGAGAGATAATAAAGTTTTTTTCTAAAAAAAATTTGGCTTGACTACTATGGGACCAGCCCCAAAAGGAATTAAAGAATACAACTCAACTGCCCTGAGAAGAGAGGGGTATACATTTTATAGTAATCAAATATGTGTGAAATAAGTTAGTGGAATGTATAACCTATTTACCATTTATTGTAAAAATGAAAAGAAACTCTTAATTGCAGACGGACCGAAATGGCAGACTGGGATTCCTAATCGAAGAATGAAAAAATATAATATCATCAACAATCATGCATAATAAGGAATGTGTGAAATGAGTGCAAAAAGAGAGAAAAACATATGTTTTCCACCATTCTCCGTCAAAGATAACATACGCTTGGACAAACGCTCATTTGAATCTAATGTTTTTGAAATGAAAAAAAAAAAGGCAAAATATGAAATATAGATGAAGTAGTATCATTCATATATAATGGTGTAACATTTGCCTCAAATTATAATGCAATTGAAGAGTTATTCATGATCTAAATCACAGCCAATTAATATTCAAAAGGTAGTGGCATCAGTAGCAGTTTCACGTACCTGCAAACTGTGCTGGCACGAAACTAATGTCCGCAATGTTTGCAAAACGAGACAGCCACGTTCCATATTCTAGGTCGAACGCGATCTAAGGCGTATTTTCAGATAGCCAAACTTGCAAGCACCAGGCGAAGAGCCCTCAAAGACATGAGGCAAGAAGCCGGTGCTTGCTTTGTACCTCTGCTGAATCTGCACACCGGCATAAACTTTGTAATACTTAGAAAAAATGGCGGCTAGAAAAAATATCAAATGCTTTTCATCCTGATGTGTGATGCAAATCATGCAACCTGACAAATAGGAAGTAAAGGGTTCAAAACTAATTGCTGTTCGAGGTTAGAAAAATATCGCAACGGCCATTTTGGTAATTTTTACTTAACCATAGTTGCTTCATTGCATAATACCAACATTTTGAGATCTGGAAAACTAAGCACTGTAATAGAGATAAAACCTTGGCAGTGTTATGGTCTATTTTCCAGCCGTAAGTAAGTGAGAAGGAGAAATTGATCCTACCAACCACCTCGTATTCAGACTTAAATAGGGGGCAAGGTAAGGCTGTGGTATCATTGGCCGAGCCAGTCGAATATTGGTTTTATAGGATCACCAATTCTATCAGGAAGAGTATACAGTTGCAAAGGTTTCAGCTTATGATTAATGAACCAATTTAGTAGTAGTAAAGCTTCAGCACAAGAAATGAACCATATACATGTAAAGATGGTTTTGTTCATACAACGAGACAATAAAATGTCACACGTGAAGTTTGAAAAGAATGGAAATCAGCTAGATATGTTGTAAACTACAAAAGAATACTTGAAAGATACCTTAGCAATTTGATCTACACTTCTTGATATGTTTTTCCCTAGGACACAAACTGTTCCTCCAGAACCTCCGCCCGTAATCTTCGCCCCAAATAGAGTCCCGCTGTAGGATTTGCTATGCTGTATTTCTTGTACCAGTTGGACTAACTTATCCGTCCCATCTGAACCAAGTCCACATGCATTGTAGCTGTAGTGACACTAATGTATGTATAATTTATGTTAGTGAGTAAATGATCAATTCTACTTTAGTAAATTTAACTTCATACTATTTGTATATACTTGTATCATTCAAAGATAGTATTTATTTGATTATTAATTTATATAGAGCTATGTTTATTGGGGTACTGAATTTGCAGATTTTGATGAGGCCAAGAACAATAGATCTACGTGCAGGGCTGTTCACATTAGCAGTTGGGATCTTGTAATAAGAGGAAATGCCCGATGTGAAACAAAGTTCCAAATCCTTGCATCAATAAAAGAATATGGAAGATATTTGAAGATACCTGATACATGAGCTCTCCAAGTGCACAAAGTTGATCATCTGAAGGAGCAGCTGATAGCAATGCTTTGAAAGCCTAAACAGCAATACATGGGAAAATTATCGATGGATCATACCACATAGTGTAGGCAATATTAATCAACTCAAGCCATAAGTTGATCCAAGATGTGATTATACCATTAAAAGAAATTTAAAAATAGCATATGATATACCTTTGTAACTACAAATGAAGTCACTTTGATACCAAAAACATGACTTTTGCCAAACCGATGCGAGACAAACACACATGACCAAACATATCCACATCGACTTTAGCCTGCTTTGATACCCATTTTAGGATTGGGCCCATTATATTCTTATAATGGTTTATAAAAGGGGAGGGCTGTCCAACTTATACACTAAAAACACGATCTTTACCAAGTCGATGATGGACTAATATGTCATAATATGTAACAGCAATATGCATCCTGGATAAGATGTCTATTTGAAAAGAAGCTTGAAATGGAGGATGTTACAGACAGAAAAAACTCTCTCAGTCAAGAAAATGATCCACATTATATTCAATTGCCACCTGAAATAAATAGAATTCAATCTCTACCCAGCCATCCATTCCCTAATCAAGACTATAAAATGCGTACTTCAGATTCTTTTGCAACGCCAAAAATGTTTCTGAAACTCATTAGTAAGTTTTTCACAACTATTGGTTGGTGACAACCATAATTAACTTTCAAGTGAAGTCAGTAACCATTTGATTAAGATCCCCAGCAGGAAACAGTGATTTCTTTCCATCCGTAACTTTGATGGAATAAATGACTGTTAAGAAATATGATACGGAGTAACAGGCAGGCGTACCATATGCATTCGCTAATACACATACAAAGCATACGAAATAAACAAAGATAAATAAAATAAAAAGATAATTACTCCTGTGATTAGGAGACCATCCTCCAAAAAGACCATGACAAAGTAGCTGAACTGAACTTTTTTTCTACACACTGTAAAGTAGGGATTATTACAAATGGGACACTCACCCATTAAAAGGCCTCGTAAGGGGGGATGGTTATCCACACTTATATAGATTAGATAGGATCTTCACCAAGTCGATGTGGGACAAGATTTAGACATTTAACAGGTCCCGCACGTTTGGGCTGGAATGACACGTCGGACTTCCATCACGTGGGTAGGCAAGAGGACAGATAAAGAGATAAAATCCATCATTGACTTGGGCCTGCTCTGATACCATATTAGAAATGGGCCACTCACCCCTTAAGAGGCCTTTTAAGGGGTGAGTGGCTCATTTTTAATAGGGATCATAGCCCTATTTATAAGAATTATATAACTCAGTTCATTACTAAAAGTAGGACAGATTAATATGTTCAAGAGTTGTAGTGAAGCCCAAAAATTGATCTCAATAGCTCATCTTCTCATTATAGAAGCTTCTCTTGGAGTATCAGAAAATATTAACTTATAGATTATTGCATGTTTCATAAATTCAAATCATATGGAGTATTTCTCAAATACCACCAGACAACAGAATATTTGCGGCAGTTTTTATAACAATAGAGGGCACAATTGGAACACCAAAAAGTTCTTCATGACCACAAAACTCAAAATATTAACTACAGAAATGATCTAAGAAGTGCATCACTAAATGTATACCAGTGTCGTATCCCTGAGTCTATCCCCCAAAATCGTATGTGAGGAGGGATTTCCACATGACCTAAGACTTCAGCAGGCTGAAGAAACAGGAAAACTACAATTCAATTGTTAAGTAGCTTCTTAATTTATGATGAACAGCATGCTTTACTATAGGTCACACCTGACACAACATTGCTAGTAGTTTGTTTTCTTCACCACATGCAGAAGCCATCTGGTCCATCACGCCACACGGAGCACCAACAACATGATTCTCGACCTTTTACATGAGATACTCGATCAATGTTAAGCGGTAAATAGCAGTGTAAAATTTAGACTTAAAGGAACTCCGACGAAAATTGATTAGGAGCGTAGCATGCCTTTTGACAAAGCAAAGCAAGATCCCTTGGTGCAATATCTAATCCTGAAAAATAGAACAGCAGTCAAATAATTCATTCACAAGGCTGGGAAAAACTCTAATAAAAATTAAAAATTTGATCAGCTCACGGGTCATGTGGAGGGGTTAATTAGTAATCTTCATCCAAGACTGTACATCTACACTCAGGTTTTATGGATCTATGTCTCTTGATGTACAAGTTAGTGTTAGTACACAGTACCATCGAGTAGCTTCTAGAGTATTAGATTGATTCATATATTTATTGATATTAAGCTCCTAGCCTCCTTTATCTAAGATACCATCGCTTGCAAAATTCATATCTACTCATGCTGGACCTCTACAAACATATAAGCAGAATGATCTATTGGATTCAAACAGTAAATACTGAAGTTGTTATTGCCTAACATATGAAGACTTTGACTGATCATACTATTCCTATCTGACACCTGAAGAAGTAGCATCTATCATTACCATGAGAAGCAGCCACAGCAGACATTGTTGCAACTTCTATTGCAGCGGAAGATGATACACCTTTGCCCTCCGGGACACCAGAAATCACCTTGAAAGTTTTTCAAATTTAGCTTTTACTGATAGTTCTACTTGCACAGGGGCCACAAAAATTAACAGAATCAACTGAAAACTAGCATTTTGCATATATTTCTGAGAAAACAGAGAAAAACAATAGTAGAGAAATCCTCAGCAACTCCAGCATGATGCAACCCATTAATAGAAACAGAAACTTTGTTTTCTGTTGCGAAATTCTCTAGTTTGACAGCTCCATATGGATCTTTTTGGTCAGTCTGAAACCGACCCTGTAATATTTACTCCCTCCTAGTGGAGTCATTTTGCCATTTTGGTACGTTCCATAGTAGTGGAGTCACGCATTTCTTCTCACTTACTTTTCCTTCTCTCTTACTTTATTCTCTACTTTTTCACTTTATTCTCTCTACTTTTTCCTCTCTCGTACTTTATTATCTTTTTATTTAATACATTACACATCATTTTCTTAATCTCCGTGCCAAAAAGAAATGCTTCCACTACTATGGAACGGAGGGAGTACTATTTTTTTCTATTAAACAGTTTTATTCCATTGTCTTACTTCTTATGCAGTTATGCTACTATAAATTGCTTATGACTTCAAATGAATAATGAAGATGGTCCAACCCTCTTAAAACTACAGGGACAGAGCAGTTAGCCTACTAACGTTCAAATGTGACTTACCACCCCATTGCTAGTGGTATTATTCCCTAAGAGTCTATATCAAATAAAATACTCCCTCCGTCCCCCAAATATTGTCCCACTTTGACCTGACAGGTTTTAAGAAATGTAATGAAAAGTGAGTTGAAAAAGTTAGTGGAATGTGGGTCCTACTTTTATATATTAGTTTTATAATAAAATGTGAGTATGAATGAGTTAGTCGAACATGGGGTCCACTACCAAAAATGGTAAAAAGTGAAATGGGACAAATTTTGTGAGACGGACGGAAATAGAAAAATGAGACAAACTTTCAGGGACGGAGGGGGTATCATATTTCCTATTAACTGTCTACACATGATGGTTGCCAGTCTTGTTCAAACATAGCTACATACTTACTACAAGAAACCCGACAGTACTACAATTTTTTTTTGTACTATCAAAAAATGTCTTAGTAATGATAATGGTATGTAGAGCACAATCAGTTTATGTGATTAAGTTCATGGTATGCCAGACATTATTATCATAAATCTACTCAAACCATCAGTTCACAGAAGCAGAAAACAACATTCCCTGTAGCAGTTGTTATGCAACAAAGCATTTCCCAATTAGGAGTATAATAATAATGTCCATAACGTCAGATCTTTACCAGTATGCTGATACTGTCCACAAATTGAATGCCCAATTCAGTCATCAATACCAAAATTGTACCAGCAACATATGCTGCCCACCTAGGATGGCATCAGGATAGTGACAAACTAGTTTTTATAGAACAAGTAATAGTAAACTAAACATGAAAAATGGAATTACTTCTGTGACGGGTCCTGAGCAAAATAGTCTCTTGCTTTCTGATATGAAATAGGATGTCCATCTTCCAAAAATTCAGACAAGTCCATGTCAAAAGTAGGAGCTCTGTTACTAAGTTCTGAGCCAAATGATACCTGCATAACCAACACCTTAGTGCTTATGTGTGAAAGCTACAGATACCTATCAAATACCTATGCGGGCGCTTAATCTCTTAAGCAGCCAAATTCTGTCGATAAAAAACCTATATTATGTTTCTTAATTCAGGTTTCTAGGAAAATAATCACAAATATGTGATTACAAGGTTAAACTGTTGGAATAGAGATCTCTCTAAGCATATGTGAACTCATTCTGCTGTAGAAAGATGCATGCAGAGCTAGGGCTGTAAATGAAAATGCTACTCATGAGCTAATGCAAGCTTGTCTTGATAAAAGCTCATTTAGTGAAGCTCGTTAGCTAAACGAGCCAAGCTTGAGGATGGTAGTATCCGGCTTGTTAGTTCGTGAACTAGCTTGGTAGCTAAATGAACCGAGCTGAAGGGACGTAACTTGAAAATATAAAATCATGACTAGACACGACGTATTTGTCTATGTTAATATAGCTATGACAATTAGTAATAACTGATTAGTCGTTGAACAGTTGAACAACATTAACTGAAAGTTCTTACTAATTGGTTTTACTAGTACTAGCGACTGTTTTTATGAAATCAAAGCTTCTAAATTGATATTCATGTTATTAAGTATTAAATCTAACGTTTTAAGGTGGTTTTTCCTGAAGAGTTTTCATGGCTACATACAACTTGGAGAACTGGTGTGGGGCCTTGTCCTTTATTTTGCTGCCTGGCCTCAGCATGTTTCCACAACTTGTGCTTGCCTGGATGACTTCGCTGAATAGCAACATGACACGCCTCTCTAATAGGCATCTGCAAGTGAAATCGGTAAAGGTATTTGAAAATTACTAACAAGCATTTAGTAGTACCAAAGAAGTCACCATTGTCTGGATGAAAGAAGCATCTCATGGATAGATAAGCACCTGCAGAACTAAGCTTCCTGAATAATCTCCAAATCCTCCCATGACATCTAATCTACCTGGTGCTCTAGCTACAATAATTTCTTCCTACAAACCAGATAAGGAACAGAACCTTGAAATATGAAGAGCAGCATAACAAGTAGTACTATAAGTGCAAATTGCAGCGATTATAAACTAGACTGGAATTATGGAACATACTAAAGAGACAGACGAGTTTATGATGATTCTGTATCATCTAAATAATATGTTTAGCTTACTTAAAATAAATTGTACACCACATAACCATACTTTTTTTACAAGAAAAGTGACTAATAAGATGTTAGGAAGCTTCAGTTTATTGAAAATGTCCGAAGTACACAGAAACTCGTGATCAAGCTCCCTTGTGAGTATTGGCCCTAATAACAATATTACCAAGCCCGTGATGACAGATTGTAATTGCATTATTGCATGTTCTTAGGAAACATTTTATTGCCTTATGTAATGATTTGATTGAGATATTGAATATCAGTAGATTCATATGCCCGCCTATGTCAGTAGACCTCCAACTCACATAGTGGACAGTCTAGAAATTAGAAACTTGACTAATTACTAGGTTATATATTAAAGTATGGGGATAGTGTTTTGAAATATAATTATGAATTCTTATATCATTCCACCAAATCTAGGAACAATTGTCAACAAAATTGTCTATACTATGTAAAAAATATCAAGAAAACACCATATATTACAGAGTTCAAAAACCCAATATTGAGATGCATTTGCAAAAATCCATAACTGGATTCAAAGTACCTCCCAGTTAAACATTGCAGCTGCAGCAAGACTTTCACGTGAGTGAAGCTGACTACTATTCCTGATGCTGGTTAAGGCATGCAGCTCCATCAAACTGTTTAAGAAACCTATTGTATCTGAAAGATTATGATGATCTCCATGCAAGATTTCGATGTCGTCAGTCCTAAACATATAGAATTATAGAGAAAGTCGTAATACTTCCAAGCGATCAAGGATTAGAAATCAGTGCAAGTGCGGCAACCAATTTAAAGTTAAAAGACAAAAAATTTACTCTCTGGTCAAGGTACTGGTCTCATCGGCTGATGGTATGCGAAAGCTAAGTTCGTCTTGTGCAAGTGCATACCAACTAGGGACATCTATATCTTTCCCAGAAACTCTCTGGAGCTGATACCCAAGGACAATGGCATCCTGCAGCCTTCTTGATCCACTAAGCTGAATCAAACAAGACGTGTAAGGAGTAAGAGTGATATATTGCAAAACACATAAAAACACTAGGAGAGAATCTGTGAACCCAAACAATAGATCATGTTTACATTGTTCTCCTATCACATTTTAATTTCATAAATTGTTTAAAGGTGTTCAGATGAAATCAAACTTTTATTATGGACTTAAATCAAATCCTTAGGAAACTAGGACACTATTTCTTTAATTCGGATTTTAAAATATATCAGTCCTAAAAGCACTAATACTATTTAATCAAAAGAGGATGCTGAAATGCGAGTAAAGAGGAAGCAGAGGATTATAAGATGCTTGAAGAAAAAAATACCTTAGGAGTAACATTTTTCCCCAAAGCTGTATCCTGAAGTATATGAGCAACCACCTTTAAATTCATGAAAAATGAGAACAAGTTAGCTGAAGTTAACTAAACAAACCAGTGAAATAGTGTTAGTGGATAGTGAAACCAACATTAATAGTAGTGCAATGTGTGGTGAAAAAGTTTCTGAAAATGGAATTGAACTAATTTTGATGGACGGGCCAAAATGGCAACAATGGATTATTTTTTGGGGGTGGGGGAGTATATAATTGTAATGGAAAAATTTTGGATGATGATCGGTACTGGTAAAGAATATTATGTACTTAATGCTTAATGTAGCTTGGCATCAAATCCAAAATCTAAACTACTTAACTTTAATCCAAAAAATATACTCCCTCCGTCCACGAAAAATAGACCACATTTGCCATTTTTGATTGTCCACAAAAAATAGACCATGTTTTGAAAAAAGAAAGTTTTCAACAACTTCTCTCTTACTTTTTTCCCTTCTCTCTTACTAATAATATGGACCCCACATTCCACAAACACTACTTCTCTCTTACTTTTTTCCCTTTTCTCTTACTTTACCAATTTCACATTAAAACTCGTGCCATTCACAATGTGTCCTATTTTTCGTGGACGGAGGGAGCAATGTTTAATACAAACCAAAAAATGTACATATATTAATGGTTTGTCGAACAAATAGAAGAAACAAGTGAAGAAAGATAGTAACAGTTGTGATGTATTCCTACCTGCAGTAAAGCATACATTCATAAAAAAAAGGCCCATTTGGTATGCCATTGATTATGAATTTTGTGTTATAAAAGTCAGCTCATATTTGGATATCATCAAACAAAGCCTTTCATCCAGCAGCCAAACCTGAACTATCCATGTCTGCCATGTATTCCTACCCGCTAGTATTAAAAGAAAAAAAAAGATAAGATACCTCACCGCCATTAGTGCCTGCATCATAACACGGTCTTAGGGAAATTGCATGTTTAATATACGGTGCCCAACATCCGGTAAGCAAATCTCTCCTTTTGATCTCCACACCACATTGATAAAACTGTTTATGCAATATGATACAGTTTGACAAGATCTCAAATAATTATTACGTTTGCATTAACATCGCACGTAAATTTAATGAATATACAAGGTGAGAATGCACCTCAAGCATGTTCCTAACAAACGGTTCTTCATTGAAATATTCTCTGCGAACAAAAATCAAAGGCACTTTGTATGCCAAGGCTTCACTCACGGTACCATATCCAATTTTACCTGAGAGATGTGAGTCATCATAATGTAAGTTGAAAATACTACTAATTAAATTGAATCATTCATCAGAAAAATGGCAAGAAGTTTGGTGTAAGGCTACCAAGCATGCAGTCTGAGGCTGCAATAAAATCAGGTGTATAAATATCCTTTGGAAGCTTAATAAAATTTTCTGGAAGCTCCTTCCCTTCTGATGCTCCGCAGACCTAGATAAAGTAACAGTATGCAAACCAGCAAAATTATAACTCACGACAAACTGCAACACACGAACATGTAGGGAGACGAACCAAACATATCCATCCATCGGGTAGATACTCCTTCTGAAGCTTCCACCCAGCTGGCTGTAAGCAATGAATAGCTCTGATATTAGTGATTGTTTGAGAAATATAAGATCGTACAAACCATCCAAAAGCGGTCACTAAATCAAATCTTAACTAGAGAAAACTGACATTCCTACAGAAGTACCTGCACCTAAGACAAAACACTAGAACTGCCACATCTAAAGTGTCGTTTAAAATTCACGACTAGTTTATTAATTTGAAAAGTTTTGATCGGAAAAAGATAAAGAGAATGGCATTTCTGATGCCTTCACAAACAGCAGAATTTTAAAATGTACAGTTAGAATCTCCACCTGTCCGCCAAAATTATAAATCAAAACTTTCGTGTCTTCCGCAATTCCAAGCTCTTTCCTAACCTGAACAAAAGTGAATCAACAATCAGAAAGGTATCTTACACCAGCAGAAGACATTTAGTAGCATAAGCTAACCTCAGCCCGTGACCTGCACAATCTCCGAACTACAAGAGGTACATCAACCACATCTCGAAAAGCAGGCACTGCAAGGTTCGCATATGCTTGAGAATTAGTTGCATATGATTTCAACTATAAAGTAAACCTATTTACACACACTAAACAGATTATATTGAACCTTTGATATCCCCAATCTTAGTTCAGCAGACATGCATGGTAATTGGTAATCTAAATGAATTATGGTGAAAGTGGTGAGAAAACAAATGAGAAGCTGAAAATTAATGAAGCAATTATTTTGACATCTGCTTAGCAGACTTTGTCAGTATGCTGAATATCATTTTATATTCCGTTCAGCTAAACAATGAAGACACACAGAAGAATCTAATGTATATGGTACTAGAAGACATAATAAGATGGAAACTATAAAACTAAAATATTGTGCGTGTCAGTGTAGGCTAGGCATTGGTGCATGGAGGGAGAGGTTGATTTTAAATATATTTATTCCATATCATCAGACAGGTGTCACATTGTGGATACTCCATCCACTAGTAGTCAAATAAGACATACATCTCTAACAATGTTAGAGACAAGGTTGGTTTAAAATCCTCGTGAATCAAAACCATACAATCAACATTGAATATAACCCTATCCCACAACTTCTCAAGGGTTCTCAAAATTCTAAAGGTTACCAAAGAGACCAGCATACTGCACTTTCTCTGTTCATGCAGCTACCAAAAATTTAGACTGGTTCAGAGAAAAAGAGAAGATAATATTTTAGTATGTGCACATATATGAAATTTTTAAGAGAGAACACGATTCTGGGACCACCATACTTGGGCAGTATCCTGGGAGACGTATAACGAAGTCGCAATGAGAATAGTCTTCAGCTATCTGCAAAGATTTTAATAAGCAAAACCAAAACAAAGGTTTTCAAGTTCTTCTAAGGAAAGGAGGGAAAATTTCAAAGTAAAGATCTAAGAGTACAACTACTTAACAAAAGTGAAAAGGGCACACATGTGAAATCAATACAACTGAAGAGTACGTAACAGTTTCTTCATGGAGTAGTATTGAGAGTTAATTTATGATCCATGCTCTCATCAAATAACACAATTTATTCCCCTTATCATTAGGGCTTATGATTATGATTATAACCAAAACAAGACTATATGAAAGCGTAAAAATAAATCCATGCAGTTTGGTCCCGAAGCAGAGACATATATCATATAAATGTGGACTTTGCTTAGAGGTAACAAGTGTTATAGGAGCTATGACCCCATACTTTTGAGATCTCAGTGCTAAAAAATGATGATGAGTCCTAAGTGAAAGCACAATAAATTTTTAATGATCTTCATATAATGTAGGGGCAAGGGCCGCAAGGCAATGCGGTGAAGGTGGGTGATGCCTAGCCGTCTTCAGATACCTTCAAAAATCAATGCACTGTTCTAGCATTTCTATAGTTGTCATAGAAAGATTTAAGAATTAAGATGGAACATTTCTTCACAAGCTAGCGAATAAAATGACAAAATGTCTAATTAATGCACTTAAATTAACTCTAAAGTAAGCAATGCAATCATGCGATCATCGGACCATCAGATGAACTCTTCTCAGTGGTTATCAATAATGGAAGAATACCATCTCCTTTTGTAATTGCAATGAAAAAATTATGAGTTCTCTAAATACCAAAATGTTAATTTGGTTGGAAGTTGTGCTGATGATTATCCATTGAAGTTGGCTAAATTAACTATAACTTACCTGCCAAATGATAGAGTGACTTTGACGTCCAGCCACCATAACATAATCGGCATATATGAAGTCCCAACTACAAAAGGTTAAAGATCAGAAGAGAAACAAAATAAATAGAGTTGATTTAAATATGTATAATCACCTAAAGTTGGTCACACAAACAGCACGAACTCCAGCATCCGCTGCTGCTTGGCATGCAACAGGGACAGCATCAGATACCTGTTGTGATTCAGTACAAATAGAAAGAGCGTTTTTTCATCTGCGATCCAACTTAAAGTAGATGATTCTATGTCAAATTGTTTTAAGGAAGCAAGCTTAAGTCAGTATATCAGTTGAAAGGGAGAGATTTTTTGTATGTCATACCACTAAACTAGCATTTATGGATTTCAGCCATTCAGCCTCAGTTGACAATATAGAATCCCGAGGTACCACAGCTATCTCAACATACTGTTGAAATGTGGAAGCAAATAAGTCATGAGACAATCAACAGAAGTCAATATGTAAAATGTGAATTGAGAGTAAAAATAAGACTTTCTCCATTTATATTGCTAGTAGCCTAGTACCTTCTCCAAGGATGCAAGACGATCAACTGTCAATGCATCTGTTTGAATGACTCCAATGTCTAATAGCACCTGCAGAGAGTTAAAATTACATTTATTATACAGTCTACATGAGTTTGACAACAGATCTTCCAAAAGATCCACTCTACATTGCTAGCATCCGACAAACAAGTTTTGATTTTTATGCAAACGCAACTTTTCTTTCTATCTAGAGCGGCACAGCTTCTAGAGGCACAGTATACATAGCTTTTGTACCTCCAAGCATATTAAGTCTCGGATACAAAAAAGGGGGGAAGGTAGGGGATTGACCTTGCGGATGAAAAGTTTAGGTGACTGTATCTCTGTGGTAAAAATGTGCTCTGAAGCAGCTGTAACCACATGAATTTCATGTCCTAGCAGGATGAGATTGCGAACCACCTGCACATAAGCAACATTTGAAAAATAATCAGCATCAATTTATGAACTTCCAAAGTAGCCATAAATGCTACGAAATGAGATTTTTTGTGTGCAAAAGCAAAGAAGCTATCATACAGAAATATGATACCTTCTCTTCTTCTCTTTTGTTAAGGAAATCAAAGGTATTTTTTAATCCAAGAAAGAAATGAAATGTATACATTTAGACAAGCCATCCACTCCAAAAGAAACAATGAAATTACAAGACTAAAATTCTGATCTCTAAGTATACAACAAACTGCAACTTATTTGGTAATACTCTTTTCCTCCAACCAATAGGTTAGGGGTTTGAGTCACCACGACCAATGAGGTAATGGAGAACAATTATTGATCCTTTAAATGAAAAAATGACCCAGCATGACTGCATGAGCCATGAGAGGCCCAGATGAGACCAAACAATGGCAAGGATAGTACATTGATGAAACTTTGATGGAGAAGGAAAAGTGGAGAACTAGGTTGCAGGAAGAAGGATTCCGAAAAAGATTTGCAGCCAAGATAGTCCGTCACCAACCTCGTGAAAGTCACCAATGTCCACAGTTTCAAGTAAACCAAACAAGTTACATATCTGAAAACTTCTGTATCCCACATGTTATGAAGAGCATCATCATCCATTGATATTCCCGAAACCTCACCATTAAGGTTATTCCCAGCACTTGGAAGACTATGAATGAAGACATAGTCTCCCTGGATCCCATTGGATTTCATTTGGAAGAACCCCCTCCCTCTTGGCTCTTTCTTAAGAACATTGGTTTTAAAAATGAGTGATTGTCCTTCTTCGACCCTTACTCCCAAAGTATCTCCTTCCCTAACTTGGACATAAACAGTTTGAGTAGACTCTATAAATGCATTTCCCTAACCTGTGCTCCCGAAGAGCAAATTAAGCCCTACAATAACTGAACCCCCCCACCTTCATTTCTCCTAACAATATCGAGACATGCTTCGTTGTTACAAGCTGAACTTCATCCAATCTAACTACTCTAAGCATTAGTGAATTGTTAATAATTGTAAAAAAAGGATTATCAATTTCATTCTCAGAAATAATCTCTCATAAGTTCAAAGCTAGAACTCAATCAAACTCAAAGAAACTAATGAAACCTAAGTAATAGGCAATGCACATTTACACAATTGAGAAGAGATTCATAAACATTCAACATTGCCAAAATAAATTAGAAGAACAGAACAACAGAAATGGTGGTAGCTAAAAGAGAACCTCGGCAACACGGGTGGCATGGCCAAATCCATGGCCGGTGACGTAGTAGGCAAAAACAAGATGCTTTTTGTGTCCCATTTCTTCCTGAATCTCTTTTTCCTATTGGATCCACAAGCAGATTTGCAGATTCGCTTTTCTCTCTCTCACCAACCTCTCACCATCTACCTTTTTTCCGTATTAAGTCGGATTTTCAGTAATGATTTAATTATTCATCTTCTTCACCCAACTTCCATTAAATTAATTTCGTTTTATTTTAAGATTTTGCACAGTAATTGCAATTAAATGGTTAATTGTGGTTTGGGCTGAGCGTATTTAAGAAATGGAAGTGGCCGGAGAATGGGATACAGAAGCGCGGGAGTGAGACTTGAGCTCTTCTCCTATCTTAAAAGATTTTTTTAAATAAAATATAGACAAAAGTTAAAGGATATTCAGATATTATACTCAACAAATTAACTATTACTATCATGATATTGGAAAAAAATTTAATATTTTCCTAAATCATTTACATTATTACTCCCAGCGTACCACAATAATTCTTTCTAATTGGATGGGACTCATTCTCCACTAACCAATTTTACATTAAAACTCATGCCGAATACTAAGTGCATATTTTTTTAATGGGGGAGTAATTTTTTATGATCGATCATTATAGCAATCATTAAAATTGACGTGGCACACTTGATACTATGTGGCATGGTTAATCTTTAGAGCATCCACGATGGTTTTAGGCCAGCCACAGGCTAGTCACTCTCTCTCCCTACCATGTCATCAGCACTAAAATTCCACCTTCCACATCATCATTTTAAGCAAATAGGCTAGTCTAAGGCTAACCACAGGCTAGCCGCAATAAAAATATTTCAAAAACAACGACATTTACGCAATTAAATTTACGATAAATTACGGAATTAAATTTACGAGACATATTAATTTACGGAATTAAACACAAAATTTACGAGACATATTAATTTACAGAATTAAATTTACCAGCAACTGGACAAGCAATAGGCTAGCCACAGGCTAGCCACATCATCAACACTATTAAAAAACCAACTAAATTTACGGAATTAAACACAAAATACGAAATTAAATTTACGACACATATACGGAAAAATTCATTAATTTCATTTTTTTTAAAAGTACATTAATTAAAAAAAATTACATAATTAAAAAAAACGAGCTTCCACACACGAGCCCCCGCCGCACTCTACTTCTCACTAATTTTTTTAAAAAAATACATTAAAAAATGCAATAATTTTATATAAATTAAAAAAAGGTACATCCTAAAAAAATTACATAATTAAAAAAAATTCATAAAAAAATACATTAAAAATGCAATTAAAAAATGCATAAAAATACATTAAAAAAATACAATAAAAAAATGTATAAAAAATATATTAAAAAAATGCAATCGGCTAGTCGAAATTGAGCCTACAATGGGGGCTAGCGGGATCGGCCAGCGGTCAGCTAGCGTCCGCAAATCGGCTAGAGCTCGACGATTGGCTAGTCTATCCGCTAGCCTCCATTGTGGATGCTCTTATGTGACATAATATGTGGAATCAAAACACTGACGTTTATTGGGAAAAAAAAACTTGAAGAGTCAACTATGATATTTTCTCAAACTATTAAAATAATGTTAAAAAAATACTTTACATGTTCATTTCCAAAATTTTGACATTTTAAGTAGACAAATGTCTAAAACTGGTCTTTTTACATTTAATTTAAAAATTTTGGTCTTATACATTAAATTAGCCAAAAAAATATATCAATTATTGGTCAATTTAGGTTTTTACCGCAAACTTTAAATATGCCAAAAATATCATAAACTTTTAACTTGTACTAGTAAATTTCTAACAAAACTAAGCTTCGTCCAAATTTAATCATACGTGGTGCACTGGGAAGTCTACGTCTTCTGACCGTCAGTTCTAGACTCTAATTTATAGGGCGAACTTATAATATTGTAAAACAAATATACAAACTTTGAAATGCATATAACTTTAATTCTCCAGAAAATTTAATTGTGGAAAATTTTTGACTCCTTCCATCCCTTCCAAATTTATGTCTTGTGTCATGTTTTGTTTACTAAGAAAAACTACAGGAAGCTCAAATGCCACGGGATGAGCTTGAGTAGCAGCTACAGGGTTGCTAAGGATCGTGCAATTCACTTTAGAGATTGATTTAAGTGTTAACTCTTTCCTTAATACATTGGCCAGAGTTGATTTTAGGAAGGATGGAAACTAGGAGCACTTTCTCTTTTTCGACACATATTTTTAAAAAAATGTTTTAGTACGATAAGTGGATAGATAAAAAGAAGTAAGAGTTATAGTAATAAGGATTCATGTATTTTATGATTCATTTTTCAAGAAATTATCCATTGATGATGTTTGATCTAATTATTTTTTGTGAGGCTATTTTCAATTTTTCAACACAAAGCAAAAGATAATAAAAGATCAAACCAACAAAAATTGAATCTAAACAAGAATGGATGGAAGATTAGGAATGGAAAGCATGTGTATAATGATGAGATAAAAGAGTTATGAACATAGGACCTTGACCAAAAAGATGGAAACAACCTTATGCAACTTTCAATAGCTCTATCACCCCTTAGCTCCACTACTCAATGGATACACGCATTGATGCATACCTCTACTTGAATCAATCTATGAAATTGAGACAAACAACCTTCAAGAAAGGAATTGGATACATTCCTCAAAGATGAAAACTCATTAGGAAGATAACTTTAATTCAATCACAATCTAAGGAGAAAATGAGATAAAGTCCTATTTATAGTTGAAGGCCAAATTCCAAGAAAAAGGCCCAAAAATTCTAGTCTTTGCGTGGGCCACCCGCCCGGGTGGAATTTGGTGGCCGAAAGCCACCCTCCCGGGTGGAACTTGCTGTTTCCGCCATGCCTTCGGGTAGCCACCCGTCCGGGTGGATTTTGGTGTCCGAAAGCCACCCGTCCGGGTGGAACTTGTTATTCCCGCCATGCCTTCGGGTAGCCACCTGCTCGGGTGGAATTTGGTGACCAAAAGTCACCTAGCCGGGTAGAACTTCTTCTACATTTTGCGACCTCCGTAGAACGGTCATATCTCCCTCATCCAAACTCCGATTGGGGTGTGCAAAGTACCCACGCAAAGCTCTTTCGAAGACGAAGACAATGGAGGCAGTTTCAAGGCTTTCGGACGTCATCTCGATGGGCAGAATACTGAATAACGCCAGCTGCAGGTACGCGGTTTCCATGGTCGTATCATATAGAAAAGTAAAGAGAATAGAGTAGAAAGCGTATAAGGCAGAGAGAATAAAATAAGAAAGAGTAAAGTAAGAGTGAGAAAAAGTGTTAATTATTAAACTATAGTATATTATTGAAATGACAAATTGTCTGGAAAGTCATGAACTTTCAACATAGTTTAGTTTTTCCCGTGAACTTTAAATGTTGCATAAAAAGCATGAACTTTATCTAACTGTGTAAATTTCTCATCCTATCCGACCCGATAGATTTCTGACACAACTTATTCTACGTGACGCGCCGGAGGCGTGACTTGGCAAATGACAAATTTAGGGTTCCATTCGAATTGTGGAATTAATGTTACTATTATGCAGAATTCGATTTGTGAAATTCAATTTGTATGTTTATGTCGATTTGTATGCTGAATTCGATTTGTATGTTTTCAATTATTCTACTTGTATGTTTGTGATAAGTTCAGGGTCAGAGATTGCAAAGATAGAAGAGAAACAATCAGAATTAGTGGAGTTTTGTCAAGTCACGCCTCTGGCACGCCGCTTAGAATAGGTAATTGTGTCGGAAATCTATTGGGTCGCGTCAGATGAGAAATTTACACAGTTCAGTAAAGTTCATGACTTTTCATGCAACATTTAAAGTTCACGGGAAAAATCAAATTATGGTGAAAGGTCGTGACTTTACAGGCAATTTGCCCTATATTGAAATGACTCAAACTCGACTATGAGAAAACTTTCCAAAATGAAAAAAATGAGTCAATTATGAGGAAATGGAGTGAGTATGATTTATTATTAATACACTTAGGTGTGTTCGGTTTCCTAGATAAAATAAGACCAGTATATATATGGTAATAGGTCTCACATTCCACTCACAATCCATATTCCGCTAACTTTTTTCACCCATTTTTTTAAACATTTATTGAAACCCGTGCCGCCAAGAAATGAGACTCCTAATAAAGGACGGAAGGAGTATAAAATTTAGGATTGAGTTGTGAGATTATTTTAGTTGAAGAGGAATTATCTCATGATTATCCATCTATGATTGAGTGTGGGATTTAAATCTCATAAACCAACACTATATATTTAAGATACAATCTTGCAAACTGAACACCTCCTTATTAGTCCGGTTCCAGATAAGTGTATTTTTTAACTATGACCACGACCACGACCACGGCCACGACCACGACCACACGGTTTAATGATTAAGACACCATGGTCATGAACATTGCTCTAAGACTACTTTCATTGGTAGCATTGGAAGCAGGGGTCACATAAAAAACACAAAATAGAAAAGTAAAAATAATTATAAAATAAAAGTAAAGTAATTGTTGTCCTTTGTATATTTACTTTCTTCTCTGAAAGATATGTGCTTATGCTTTGAAGAGAGTCAAATGCATAGTTTAATCTCTGGATGGCAGATCAATTTTTTTGTAACAGCAACTTTACATTTTGAATATAAAACACTATTTTTACTGTGATATCAGAATTTTTATTTCATGCTGATATACACCTTTTTCATGTTTTGAATTAGAAAATAGTTAAGCGGTAAAAAAAAAAGGAATAATAAAGTGGGTTGCATTTTTGGGGTTACTGAATATATTTATGAAGAATAAATAAAAGAAATGGAGTTGTGTTGTGCTTGGTCACCACGTATTGTGCAGGCTGTGCGTGGCCTTCAAGTATTTCCTGTGCTATATAACAATTGCCGCTTTCGCATTACAATTAATTATCAAATACAATCATGGCACCCGCTATTCTCGTCGGACCACCGGAAATCCACCACCACTCACCCAAATCCACCTCCACCGGCGATGCATTCATCGATCTTATGGTTGCAGATTTTAACACAACAACAACAACACTCCCGCCGTTAGGCCTCACTGAAAACCTCTCTCCCACCTTTCTCTCCACCGGAAATCCCTGCTTGGATTTCTTCTTCCACATCGTCCCTGACACGCCTCCTCAATCCCTGACCGATCGCCTCAAGCTCGCCTGGGATCATGATCCTCTCAAGGCTCTCAAGCTCGTCTGCAATCTCCGTGGAGTCAGAGGCACCGGCAAATCGGATAAAGAGGGTTTCTACACCGCCGCCCTCTGGCTGCACCACCACCACCCCAAAACCCTTGCTTCCAACGCTGCTTCCTTCGCTGAATTCGGCTATTTCAAGGATTTGCTCGAGATCCTCTTCCGCCTCCTCGAAGGGCCTGAGGCACGCCAATTGGCCAAACAGATTGGAGAGTTATGGAATTCATCTCAGTCGAAGAATCGGAACGGAAAGAGGAGAAGAGGCATCACCTATACGGCTGAGTTCAATAGATTGAACAAATCGACGCCTGAAGAGAAGAGGATCGAGAGAGCGAAGAGAGTGGTGGATAGATTCAATCACGACCCCAATTTCAAGTTCCTGCACGACTGCGTTTCCGATCTCTTCGCTCAGCAGTTGAGATCGGATATGGAGATGCACAAATCAGGGAATTTCAACAAAATCAGCCTCGCCGCCAAATGGTGCCCCTCTCTGGATTCGTCCTTCGACAGAATAACTCTGCTGTGTGAGACTGTAGGGAAGAAGGTGTTTCCGAGGGCGGAATTTGCAGAGTACGAAGGCGTGGAGGAGGCGCATTACGCGTATCGGGTGAGGGATCGTCTGAGGAAGGAGGTGCTGGTGCCGCTGCGCAAGGCATTGGAGCTGCCGGAGGTTTACATCGGCGCCAATCAATGGGGAACTTTGCCATACAACAGAGTGGCCTCTGTGGCGATGAAAACATACAAGACTCTCTTCTTCAAGCACGATGAACAAAGGTTTAAAGAGTATCTCGATAAAGTGAAGTCCGGCAAAGCCACGATTGCCGCCGGCGCATTGCTTCCTCACGAGATAATAGAATCCTTGAACGATGAGAATGGCGGAGAAGTGGCGGAGCTGCAGTGGAGGAGAATGGTGGATGACATGGCTAAAATTGGGAAATTGAGCAATTGCCTTGCAGTGTGTGATGTCTCCGGGAGCATGTCCGGGATTCCGATGGAGGTGTCGGTGGCGTTAGGGGTGCTTGTGTCGGAACTGAGCGAGGAGCCATGGAAGGGGAAGGTGATCACATTCAGCGAAAACCCGAGGCTTCAGAGAGTGGAAGGGGAGAGGTTGAAATCGAAGACGGAGTTTGTGAGAAGAATGGAATGGGGAATGAACACTGATTTCCAAAAGGTGTTTGATTTGATACTCAAAGTGGCTGTGAAAGGGAATCTGAAAGCGGAAGAGATGATAAAGAGGCTGTTTGTGTTCAGTGATATGGAATTCGATCAGGCTTCATCGAATCCATGGGAGACGGATTATGAGGCGATAGTGAGGAAGTATAAAGAGAAGGGATATGGAGAGTGTGTGCCGGAGATTGTGTTTTGGAATCTGAGGGATTCGAGAGCGACGCCGGTGCCGGCCAATCAGAAAGGGGTGGCGCTTGTGAGTGGATTCTCCAAGAATTTGCTGAAAATATTTCTTGAAGAAGGTGGAGTGATGGATCCAGTGGCAGTGATGGAAGCTGCCATTTCTGGGAAAGAATATGAGAAACTGGTTGTGCTGGATTGACTTTCAAATATGTATATGCTCCATAATTCAATGCTTTCTCTACCTCTATCTTCTTATTTCTCTACCTCTATCTTCTTATGCCAAAATATTCAACAATCCTTTATGATTCAATTAACCAAAATATAGGAACTCTAAATTCGTGTGTTTTAAGCACCCTTATTAACTACTCCATAATTCTTGTATTTAAATTTAAATTTTAAAGTCAACATGTATAATAAAATACTCTTATATGCAAACGCCTTTTTAAGTGTTTTACTATTTAATAGATCAAAAAATTGTTTAAAACAAACATGAAAAGAGTCCGCAGAAATGTTGCGTTTAGTTTGTAAATTTGTGCGTTTTAAGCACCGCACACTGCTGTGTTAATAACCACGGCAGGGGATCCTCCCCTGGAATTGGTGGATTTGAATATTTAATGGAAATCATTGAAGTGAGATTTAGGTACGAAGAGCAGTATAGTAATAACCCAAATCTTATCCTTTGCAGTCAAAGTCAAACCCTTAGCCAATAGAGAGTGGGATCGAAATTTGCTACACAACAATATCGATCAATTAAAAATTTAAGTAATTGGTTGGTGTTTAAGGTTTACCAAAAATTCGTCCTGCAACGATAGCAGCTTTCATGGCATTGTTAATAGCTTGGATAACATCACCAATTTCACAGGTGTTGCCTTTGAATGTGGGCGCCCTTGACTTCTTGAATGAATCCACACATTTTAAGAATTCTTTATTGCATTTCTGGCTCAAGTAATCGTCTGCGCTCACCCAACATTAGATTATTTTAGCATTCCAAATAATCAGAATTACCAACTACTACTCCCTCCGTCCCAAGAAAGATGACCCCTTCCTTTGGATGGCACATGACAAACTAAAAAAAAAAGGTCATCTTCAATAGAACGGAGAGAGTATTATTTAAAATTATCATTCAACGTGGAGACAAATTGGAAAAACGGTACCACACGGGTACGATGATTCTTAGATGAAAATAAAAAAAAAACGTGTAAATGTAATAAATAAAAAAGATATTTACGATAAGGGGTGTGATCCGTTGCTAACTTTTCTTAAATTGCTAACTCATCAGCGTAGTGTATTAAAATTGTCAACACGATGATACTGAAATGTCAACACAAATATGTGTTGATATTTTAATGTGATCGTGTTGACATTTTTAATACACTACGTTGATGAGTTAGCAAACAATTTAAGAAAAGTTAGCATTATAACGCACCCTTTACGATAATATACTAAAAAGAATAATGTAGAATTACAAATGTATATTAATAAAAATTAACAAAAGCAGTCAATTAATGTCAAATTTTTTAAAAACAATTGAGTTATCAAATAAACATTTGAATTAAAAATATATTTTCATATACTTTATATTATCATATAAAAATATAAACTAAAATATTATAATTGCATATTTAATTTTATAAAAATGCAGCTACAAATTAATTTAAATTTCATGTTACATAATGTACCATTAGTGAAATGCACGGGGAGGGGACTGGCGAGGGTGATTCATGACCACATATCTCTAATTATTGTACTCCACTTTTTACATTTACTCCACATATTTCTATGCTTATGATTGCTTGTGAATGGTAGATAATGTTAGTCAATAGTGAGTTATATTTTGAGGTTAAAGGTTTCCCCAAAGTTAAACCGTTAAGAAATATTTTAAAGCGATTCATTTTTCTTTTTGAGAATTCTTAATTAAATTGTTATAATTTCTAAAATGGAGAAATCATTATCCGAAAAGCGAGGTGGGAGAGTACTATGTAATTATGGTCAGGGGTTCGGGTCGCCATCAAAACTAGGGTCGAATATGAGATGTAAAATACCTAGAAATTTACATAACATAATTAATCAATAATTGACAAAATTGAAGAACTTACTTCCCATATTTGATATGCACTGATCATGATGCATACAACATGTGTCTAAGCGATCACACGGCTGCTCTCCTGGGCATCCAGTGTATAACAGCCCACAATATTTCCCATATCGTAAAAATGGAGGTGCTAAAATTTCAAATATACAAAATTCAAAAAAAACAAGAAAAAAGGTAAAAAAAATATGTGACCACAAGATCCAAGAGAAGAGGAAATTAAATTATGTATAGAAAAAAAAACACAACTACCTTCACAGAACATTGATTCGCACGTTTTACTACACTCCTTGAACTGCAAGAGATAAATTCATTTAAAAATAAGAATAAAATACTGAAATATGTGATGTGAGATACGTTAAACCATAAGTATGTTATTGTTTTAAAAGAGGGGGCAAACGTCTTACCAAGCCGAGACCAACATTTACTTGAAGGCCGATGTTGAGAGCGTGAAGTTGAACAATGTAGAAAGAAAAGATGGAGAAAATTAGTAATTGTAATTGAGGTGATGAAATAGCCATTATGACAAGGTGGGGGAAATGGAAGCCTGAATTTCCTCAAAACATGTTATAGAAAAGGTGTAGTTGGTCACACAAAATGTGAGGAGAGAGAGAATTGAGTGGTAGCAGGGAACTGGTTTGTCATTTAACATACCCCGTGACTTGTTTTTTGTTGTGTAGTTTCACATTTCGAACACAGGAAATCGTATTCATTTTATCATTTTATCTAATTTACTCCAATAGTTTCATTATGATAATTCTATGTTTGAGATTAGACAGACAATAGGTACTATGCATATGTTTTCTTTAATTTCGTGCCTAAACATAATGAACTGCAGACTATCTTGTTTTTCTTTTTTTTAAATTTTCTATTCACCAGTTGTGTTCTGTATTTGTTTTTTGTCAATTGAGGTATATCCAACAATATCTACCCTGATAATAGAACCATCATTGGTTGAAAAACGCTAATAACTTTAGAACAGATGTTAACCCACCAATGATGATATATAAAACTCTAATACTTCATCTAGATGGTTGATAGTTATCAACAATGTTAACGGATACTTTTCCGATGAAAATATTAGTCAAATGATAATTAATACTCTCTTCGTCCTATTTTAAGTAGGACAGTTCTTATTTAACATTTTATGCAGTATTTCCTTCGTTTCACGACGTCCACCATATGTTAGCCGTTTTCATTTTAAGTAAAAATAAAATCTTCTCACCTACTTTTTTCTTTTCTCTCTTCTAGTTTTCTCTTTCATATACTTTATTCTCTTAACTTTAACTTTTTAAGTTTCAATTTTTAAATCTTGTGTCAAAAGAAATGGCTCGCTTATGGTGGGACGGAAGAAATATTATTTTGTGAATTAATTAGAGAGATGAAAAAGTAGGAAAGAATTGTGTTTTTGTTTTAAAAAATGTGTGGTGACATTCCAAAAAGAAAATGTATCAGTTAATGTGAAACAGATCAAACATGATAATGTATGATTTTTTTTTTCATCAACATCTTACTGTTAATCTACAACTGAATTGCACTAAATCTTTGTATACTCGTGTTGTGACAGAATGACACAAGATATGCATGTGATATCTTTTGAGAATGTGAATCCTATGGATGATGATGATGAAACAACTCATTGCAAAAGCCATGATGGACGATAGATTTCGGACATTTGAGATTGTTTTAAGGGTGATATAGTCAATTTACTACTTTTAAAATTTTATTTTGTTTTTTCAAGTTTTTAACTATTTTCTTTCATGTTTATAGAGTTTTTGTGCACCTATAAATAGTGGGAGTGATTGCAGCTTTCTAGACATTGAATAATTAAAGTTTCTTTGAAATTTGTTCGTGATTGTTGTATTTGGTGGTCGATTGTCATCCTAAGTTTTAACAATTTTATGGATGACCACAATTAGTGGGAGATAATTACTTTTCTTAGTTCACGTGCTATGCGCGACATATAACATTTTTGTTCTATTAATTAGATACTGCGAATAAATTGAATAAATTAAATAATACTAAACAAGATTAAAAAATTAAAAAATATATTACTATACAGTATCAATATGTTAGATAATTATAGATATAAAATTAAATATATTTTCAATTAAACCAAACATGAAAATATTTGTTAATTATGACATTTATATCGTTACAACTATATACTTCAATACTAAAATACTACCAATAATAAATTGATATAAAAATATATAACTAAAAGGTACAATGAAGACAGTAACATCGTCACAAAAAGATAAATAATAAAAGATAGTGTTATATTTTGCCAAAAATAGAAATGTCTCAGTTATCTTGGAAATAAAAAAATGACTCAATTAACAAGGAACATAGGGAGTATCATTTTTCTAAAACACGTGTAAGAAAGAAACGTGTCATCTTAGCTGGAACTAAGGAAGTAACATAAAGTTATTACTTGTTAATGTTTAACTAGTGTGCTAACAATTTTACAGTTATACTCGTTATTGTCATTTTAGTGATAGGTTTTAATTTTAATGCATGTAAATTTTAAATTTTCAATCTCTCTTCATAATTATTGCAGTGTCTAATTTTAAGACTGATACGCTCGGATTTTGCACTATTTTAAGGCCATTATTTATTCTATTTTGAGTGTCAAAGTTGCATTACATGTCCATTATTTGCATATTTTATCCATTTTGATATTTTGACGTGGTTTGTGAGAAATATACAAAATAGAGCCGAAAAAGACATAAAAAGGTCAAAATTCAGAAGCTGGAGCAGAATGCTACCTAGCGGGCCGCTGGCACACGCCAGTGGTCACTGAAAACTAGTCCGCAGAGCTGAAAATTTTCGCTGGGCTGTTCGCGCGCAGCAACCTCAGTTCAAACCCATTTTACCGGCGATTCTGAAGTTCGATTAGGGCGTGCTACATACCATTCTCTTTATCTTCGAAAGAGCTTTGCGTTGATACCTTCATCATCTCAATTGGAGTTTTGTGGATAATGTTATAACCATTTTACGAAAGTCACGCAATGCTATCAAGTGCTGAATTTAGGCGGAAATTCAAGGAAAGGAAAGAGGATATTACCTTGTGAAGCTAAATCTTTTCCTTAACCTATGGAGCACGAAATTTACCTTCTCCAAACCTTTTTCGAGCCTATAAATACCCCATAACATAATTCATATTATTCACCATTCTGAGTGCCTTTATCCCTTCTCCTACCTTAAACATAAATTACTCCATCTTCTACAAGGAGCATAGAATTCAATGGAGATCGAGCAAGAGCAAGATTAAATATTTCGAGTTTTATCTAGTTTTTGTTTGATTGAACATGTCTTATTTTTCTTATACTCCCTTCGTCTCAAGTTACTTTAGTCATATTCCATTTTGGGTTATCCCAAGTTACTTGAATCATTTCTCTTTTTGACTAAAAACAAACATCTAATCTCACCTACTTTATTCTTTATTTTACTCTACTTTCTCTTCGTTCTCTTAGTTTATTCTCCCATCCACTTTATTTAACTCACTAAACACAACTTTCATAAATCCCGTGTTGGAAAGAAACGCCTCAAGTAACGTGGAATGGATGGATTATTTATTTAGATTATCTGTCTATGGATAGCTAAATTTATAGAATCCTAGGGGATGAATGTAACTGACTCTATGTTCTTTTTATTTGTTTAATGTTCAGAACTCATTTTACTTTAATTATTCTTTGGTTTATATTTAACTGGTTGTTGTTACTTTGATTATTGTTAATCTCTTATCTCTAAATTATTTGAATCACTAATGAGTTGATGACATCGCTAGCCTAGGATTCTCTTGTCTCTTCTGCTTTCTCAAACCAAGTTTACCGCCATTTTGTTTCATTACTTGCTTTATTTATCTCAAACCAAGTTTACCTCCATTTTGTTTCATTACTTGTTTTATTTATTTATTTATTTCTGTCTAGTTCATTACTCAACCCAAAAAATCATGTTTTTCAAAATAGTATATGAGGCTGTGTATTAGGTAGACGATTTGTAAATTTATTCTCCTTATTCGATATCCGGTACTGACATTTAACTATACTAGATCTACCATGTATACTTGCTGGTATTTTTAGTGCTAATAAAAAGTGCATCAAATGCATAAATTAATTTTCAACAAAATAAATTGTTGAGGCTATTTAAAAATGGGTAGCGATAAATACTCCCTTTGTCCCTGAAAATTTGTCACTTATTTTTATTTTCTTCCGTCCCTAAAAACTTGTCACCTTTCATTTTTATCATTTTTGGCAGTGCATCTCACATTCCACTAACATATTCCGACTCACATTTTATTATAAAACTAATATATAAAAGTACGACCCACATGCCACTAATTTTTTCAACTCACTTTATGTTACATTTCTTGAAACCCGTGCAGGGTCAAATGGTGACAAATTATAAGGGATGGGAGTATATATAAATTGTATATATATGTATTTTATTTTATTTTTTATTATTATTAAATTAAAAACTAAATTATAAATATAAATTAACTTAAAATAACTTTAATGCTAATCACTATGTAACAATTTACGAAATACTAAAATGTTAAATTATATTTATAAATTTAAGAAGAAATAATAATTAAATTAAATATTACATACTAAATTTCAAATCAGTGAAAATTTATTACTACTATAAGTTTTCATATGCACTTGTTTTGACCTGCAACTATATAATATACTAATAATAACAAAACTCATTTATAATATATTAATTTAATTATATTTAAAATTTAGGAATATTATGTACATGTACAATTTATATATATTATATTTATTAATAAAGAATATATAATATTTGAAACCTTATTTATTTAGTACATAAAAATATCTAGATTTAAACAGACACCGTATCAAAATAAATGATCCTATGTAGACGAAGGTTTGTTATTTCCATTAGACCACCAGTTAATTCGATCCTTGAATTCTATAGTCAATTTCCCTTACTCAAGGTTTGAACATTATGTGAGCACTATTCTATGGAACACTGAATCTAGAAAAAAGATATCAGAGTGATAAATAGGATGCAATATTCGAAAATCTCAATATGTAGATTTTGAAAACTATGCTTCAGTGTAAGTCATGTGATCTGAGTCTCCTTATGGTTTCTGATGGGCTTGTCTTGTCTAGTCATCCAATGAGATTTGGATAGTCTTCGTTTTGAACCTTTTCTTTAGTGAGATTTAGCCCAATCCAATAAAATTTAAGAGTGAATTACATTTTTAGGCTCTATGCTTTTAGCGACGAACATTTGCGGTCCCTATACTTGCAAAATATTATTTGCGGTCTTCATACTATACTAATTACTCATTTCAGATGCTTTTTCACATGTTGACCACATTTTCTGACAAAAACACCCTCAAAAGCCTAAAAGACATTTTTATACACTCTCTCTCCAAAAGTTGGTAATAGTAATACTACTTATTTTTATATTTATGTTAGCTTAGGTACTTTAACTATGATTTGTATTTTATTTTAATAATTTTGTTTAGATTGGTTATAGTGTCATTTTGCACAACCCACAGGGGCGAAGCTAGTAAAAATGAAGGGTGTTGCTTTTTATCCTACCCAAATTTTTTTTTACAGTTTTTCTTCTTCAAATTATATTTAGCTCTTACGAAAATTCTGCTCCAGAATAGTAAATGGTCATATTGTTAAATGAATGATAAAGGTTGAATCTGAGAAAGTTAGAGATTAAAAATAGTTTCCAACTTCTTCGTGAAGAAGTAACCTAGTTAACAATAAAAATGAAATAATAGCAATATAATATGATTATAAATTACAACTATTATAATATACTTTTGAAATATTAAAATATTAAATTATTTGTGCAGCAACGATATTTTAAATTTTTCTAAAGACTTTTTAAATGTTAACCCCACCCCTTTTTTTATAAAATCATCCTTTTAATTGATTCATTTTAGTTTGAGGAAATAGAATATGTTCTTTATAGTAAATCGATTTTTATTAAGTTAAAATCCAAGATTAAAACTATGTTTTTATCCTATAACAATCCAAACAAAAATAATTCGAATAAAATATAAATCATAGTTAAAGTACTCAAACTAACATAAATATCCAATGAGTGTATAAAAATGCCCTTTAGTCTTTTGGGGACATTTTTGTCCAAAAATTTGGTCAAAAAGTGAAAAAGCACCTAAAATGAGCATTTGGTATAGTATGAGGACTGCAAATGATATTTTGCAAGTATAGGGACCGCAAATGTTCATCGCTGAAAGTATACGACCTAAAAATGTAGTTCACTCAAAATTTAATGATCTAAATTAATTTGTTGACTTACCTTTCAAATCCTAATTACTCCCTCCGTTCCACAGTAATAGAGTCATTTTGCTATTTTGGTACGTTCCACAGTAATAGAGTCATTTCCTCTTTTAGTAAAAGTCAACATATTTTTCCACACCTACTTTATTCTCTCTTACTTTTCTCTCTCTTTATTTTTCTACCTTTTTCATTTTCCACTTTATTCTCCATTTACATAATTCACATAACACAATTTTTCTTATTCTCCGTGCCGAAAAAAAACGTCTTCATTACTATGAAACGAAGGGAGTACTAAAATTAAGCTCCTTTTTATTTAATTAATTTTATGTATTTAAGATATTCTATTTTTAGAGGCGGTCCGCTAAGTGACATTATTTGAGCGCCTTTGGCGACTATGTTGATGTGGCAATGTCACCAATAATTTTTTAAAATTTATATTCCTCAATATTTTCTCTTTCCAATCTATCTATCTATACATATATAAAAGACGAGTTTTGGCCTATATTTTAAATATGTATAAATTCTGGGTATAGATTTAAATATTTATAATTTTTGTAACTACCAATCATATGAATAAATTCTAGAGTAATTATTCTTGCAATTATTTACCGTTACTCCCATGATTATTCATAATATGAAGAGAATTAGTAAGAACATACGGCTGTTTATATATGCCATTGACACATTATTAAAAATATAAAAGACATATAATCTTGAATTGGATTAAAAAATAAACACTGTTAGTAATACTATTAGAAAAGAATTATATTAAATGTCATCTACCTATCTATACGTATAAAAAGCGAGTTTTGACCTATATTTTGAATATGTATAAATTTTAGATATAAATTTAAATATTTATAATTTTTGTAACTACCAATCATATGAATAAATTCTAGAGTAATTTAAAGTAAACGGTTTTTAATATGATAAATTTCTTGAAATTGATGTCCTTTATTATTGTATCAATATTAAACTATATTTTAATAAATTTAACAGAGTGAATTTATTATTTGACAGGAGATCAATGCTAATATCAATAGATTTAGTGGAGGATTAATTCTTATAATATGTTATATTACTATATACTTTTAAAATATTAGTGATACGTTATCCATATTAATAAACAACATAAAAACAATATTAATGTTATACGTTTAAAAAAGTGAAAAGTTTAGATATTTGTACTATAAATATATGGTATTTGGTAACTAAAATTTCACTCTTTCACTAATTTCTCTTTTATAGAAGATGGAGACTTGAGAGATGATGCCTTTATTCTTAGCAAAAAACTTTACACCATACCATTATTCTTTGTCTTGATCAATCTTAATTTTCTTCAAAAGAAATGAACTCTAATCTTTGATGTTCTTTAAAAAGAACTAAGCGACAAAGAAAAAGGGATGAAATGTATGTGGTGAAGGGAGTCGCAACAGTCGCAAGAATGGCTAGGTGGCGATAGCATTTTCGGCTGACAGAGGTGGAAAATGTTTTCATCAATAAAGAAGAATAAAGAGGAGAGGGATGTTGCTTATGTACCATTTATATCATTGGAATAGGTAATGAATTTTCATAATGTTGAAAACAGTTTTTTAGGGCTTGATTGTAGGGATATATTCCTTTTTGAAATGAAAATTTATGTATGTGTGACGTTGGAAACGATTTTTTATGGCAAAATTTTAGAGATATTTTTTATATACGAATTATACGTAATTGACTAACCGAAAATTATAATACGTGAAGATTGATTATTTTATAGTACTAACAAATAGACAAACAAGAACATTTGATGGTGATATGGTATATTGCCTTGAATAGTTTAAATTAATTAAGGAAACAAATCACACATATTTAGGGGTGTGAATCATGACATGCTATAGTTAAAGGTTAAGGTGTTCAGGGTAATACTATCTGCATTGTTTACAAGTATTATTTTGTTAAAATCTTGGTATCATTTTGAGATTCGTTATGTGAATTGTGTAGAATCTTAATACTTAACACGTAAAAGTGCTGAGATTATGTAAAATTAAGTAAAAGTGCTGAGATTATGTAAAATTATGTCATGGGAGCTAAATTTAAATTCTTTTTTTAATTAATTATATTATAATTTGAATTTGGGACATAATGAAAAATAATGATCACGCATTATAATTTTACTAAAATAGATTGTATACATAATTTATAATAATTTATATTTTTATTAATTTAGTTCAAGACTAAAATAGACTGTATACATAATTTATAATAATTTATATTTTTATTAATTTAGTTCAAGACTAAATTAGTTTATTAATATAGTATTATTTTTGTTATGTATAGATATTGCTTATTTTTTTAAAAATTTAAATAAATATAAAAATAAATTAATGGTACATGCATTTGCACAAATGTTATACTAAAATTATTATTATTATCAATATATTTATCAGTAGAGGCTAAGCCAATGAACGTGATTGCGGAATATTGGATATACTAATCATTAAAGGTTTCCGTCATTTTCATATCTAAATGTAATGAAAATAAAATGGGTCGTGCATCACACGGGAGTGTGACACTAGTATTAATTAATTCCACACTTGTATCGCGTCATATATTTTATTTACTCTATGTTATTGCTTCTGTAGATGACATTACTCATTCAGCTCAACACTTAGCCATTTTAGATGAGGGATAGATTTAAGGCTGTATTAAATCTAGGCCGTTGAGATTGGTTTAGATAGATTAAATCTTGACTGTTGGATCAACTAATAAGTTGACCATCTTTTAGCTTTACTCTCTTAGTCGGGAATTAGGACTAATTCAATTGTAATTTTCCTCTTCCATTTTTACTCTCAGCCAAGAAATAAAATCCCCAAAAATTCTCTCATCTCTCTTCTTGAGTTTCTTCTGCAAATTACTGGTTCCAATTGTTAACAACTGGCGCCGTCTGTGGGAAGCGAGCAATCGGAGTTGATTGCGTTCCTTTTTTAGTTTTGGAATCAAATTCGCAGGGAAGAATGGCGGCAAGGCTCGAAGCCGAGAAGTTCACCGGGAAAAATGACTTCGGTCTATGGCGGATGAAGATGCGCGCGATGCTCATTCAACAAGGGTTGTCGGCGGCGCTTAAGACGGAGAAAGAGAAGGAGACGGCCGCGGTGGATCTTGATGAGAAAGCGGTGGCAAAGCGAGCTGAAATTGCAGCAAAGGCACACAGTGTGGTGGTGCTATGCCTTGGTGACAAGGTGCTTAGGGAGGTCGCCAAAGAAACCACGGCGGCCGGAATCCTTAAGAAACTGGAGAACCTGTACTTAACGAAATCCCTCGCCAATCGATTATGCATGAAGCAGCGAGTGTACTCATACAAGTTCTTGGAAGAGAAGGGGATCCTCGAGCAGTTGGAGGGTTTCAACAAAGCAATCGATGATCTTGAAAACATCGATGTGACGATTGGCGATGAGGACAAGGCAATACTTCTTCTCAATGCTCTACCCAAATCCTATGATCAGCTTCGAGATGCAATAATGTATGGGAGAGAAGGAACTGTCACATTCTTGGAGGTGCAATCTGCACTAAGGGCAAAGGAGTTGCAGAATTCTGGCTCAAGAAGTGTTGATCCTACTTCAGAGAGCCTGAACATTAAAGGTTTCAAGGGCAAGAAACCCTTCACGAAGAAATTTGAAGTTCCCAAATCTTCTGGGAGTGATCAGAAGGAAAGTAGAGTATGTTTTTACTGCAAGAAGCCTGCGCATTTAAAGAAGGATTGCTTCGGGTGGAAAAGGAAGCAAGCCACATCTGGAAATCAAGGTACAAATACTTCTGACTGTATTGAATCAAGTAGTGCAGTTGAGGTTTTGAATATAATGGAAACTATTGATGGGGCATCTTGGATCATGGATAGTGGGTGCAGCTTTCATATCTGTCCAAATAAAGAGTGGTTTGAGAATTTGCATGATGCTAATAGTACTGTCACTCTTGGAAATAATCAACTGTGTAGTGTGAAGGGAATCGGATCCATCAGGCTTAAGATGCAAAATCAAAGTGTGAAAGTTCTTAGTGATGTCAGATATATACCAGAAGTTAAGAGGAATTTGATATCATTGGGGTCATTGGAGCAGAAGGGGTGTTCTTTTCTGTCATCTGGTGGAAAGATGTTGGTCAGGAAGGGAGAGGATGTGGTTATGACAGCTGAGAGAAGAGGCAGTTTGTACTATCTTTATGCATCTGTCATCAAGATTCAAAGGGATGAACTGAATCTGGTTGGATCTTCAAGTCTCAAAGTGTGGCATGAAAGGCTTGGTCATCCAGCAATTGGAAGTGTTAAGGAGTTAGTCAAGAAGCAAGTCATATCAGCTGATGGATCACATGAGATGCAGCCTTGTCAGGACTGCATCAAAGGAAAGGCTAAGAAGCTCCCATACCCTGCTGGTAAGCACACATCTTCCTCTCCTCTGGAATATATTCACAGTGACCTCTGGGGACCAGCATCAGTAAACACTATAGGAGGAGGTAGATATTATATGTCATTGATAGATGATTATTCAAGGAAAATTTGGATATACATACTAAAGGAAAAGTCAGAGGCATTAGCCAAGTTTAAAGAGTGGTGCATTGAAGTTGAGCTAGAAAAAGGCTGTAAAGTGAAGTGTCTCAAAACTGACAATGGACTTGAATATTTGTCTAAAAGTTTTGATGATTTTTGTAAGTAAAAGGGTATCAAAAGGCATAGGACAGTTCCTATGAACCCTCAACAAAATGGGGTTGCTGAGAGGGCCAATAGAACCATTGTTGAAAGGGTTAGATGTATGTTGTTCTCCTCGGGATTGGGAAAGAAATTCTGGGGAGAGGCTGCTTCAACTGCTGTGTATTTGATGAATAAATGTCCCTCAAGCAGCATCAGTGGTGATACTCCAGATTATAGGTGGTTTGGCAGGAATGCAGATTACAACAATCTCAAAACATTTGGCTGCAAAGTTTTTGCTCATGTGAAGCAAGGGAAGCTTGATCCTAGGGCTTTAATGTGTGTTATGCTAGGATACCAGAAGGGAGTCAAAGGTTACAGATTGTGGTGCATAGAGCCTGGAAATCACAAGATAATAATAAGCAGAGATGTGATATTTCTGGAGAATGATATGCCATATTTGGGTAAGGGAAATACTTCTGATGGGGTAAGAATAGTTGCTAATGATAGTAGTGACTTTGAGGTGGAGCCTGGAGATAGGCACATTGATACTCAGACTCCAGATATGCAAGTTTCTGACACTGGAATTGAAGAAATATCTACTGATGCAGCTGAGGGCTCTGATACTAGATCTGATTTATCTGGTGATGAAGAGGGGGATCTAAGAAACTGGCAGTTGGCCAGAGATAGAGTCAGAAGACCTGGAAAGCTTCCTAGCAGGTTCTCTGATTCTGAAATGATTTTCTATGCACTAGTTGCTGCAGAGGAGATTGAGCTTGAGGAGCCTCTCACATACAGGGAGGCCATGGAAAGTGAGGATAAAGATAAGTGGCTGCTGGCCATGAGAGAGGAAATGGATTCACTAACAAGAAATAAAACCTGGGTTCTTGTGGAAAAGGTGGAGGGCAGAAAGTTGGTCACTTGTAAGTGGATTTTTAAGAAGAAATTAGAGGTTGATGGTTCTGTCAGATTTAAAGCCAGGTTAGTGGCAAGAGGATTCACTCAAGAGTATGGGATAGATTATAATGAGGTGTTCTCACCTGTTGTGAAACATAGCTCCATCAGAATGCTGTTGTCAGTCGTGGCAAAGAACAATTGGGAACTTGAGCAGATGGATGTTAAGACAGCTTTCCTCAATGGAGATTTGGAGGAAACAATCTATATGGTTCAGCCCGAGGGGTTCGTTGTACCTGGGGAAGAGATGAAAGTGTGTAAACTGGTTAAAAGTCTTTATGGTCTTAAGCAAGCTAGCAGGCAGTGGCACAAAAAATTCAACACTCATATGCTGGTTTGTGGTTTCACAAGGTCTAAGTATGACTCATGTGTCTATTTCAAGAAGAAAGGTGGAGTGCCAGTGGCCTATCTACTATTGTATGTGGATGATATGCTCATTGCAGGGTCTTCCAAGATTGAGGTGGAGCAAGTAAAGGAGGATCTGAGATCTGGCTTTGATATGAAAGATCTTGGCCCAGCTAGAAAAATATTGGGAATGAGCATAATCAGAAACAGGAAGCAGGGGAGCATCTGGCTGGGGCAATCTGATTATTTGTTGAAGATGTTTAGAAGATTCAAGATTGATAATCTGAAGGAGGCTACAACACCTTTAGCCCAACACTTCAGGCTGTCAACAGATCAGAAACCTCAGACTGAGGAAGAAAGAACAGAAATGAAGGTAATTCCTTATGCTAATATCATAGGTAGTGTGATGTATGCTATGGTATGTACAAGACCAGACATTGCACAGGCTGTGAGCTTGACTAGTAGATTTATGGCAGACCATGGAAGGGATCATTGGCTGGCACTCAAATGGCTATTGAGATACTTGAAAGGAGCTACAAGGTTGGGGATCATGTATGGTGGAAATAAGAATCACAGTGGTAATGCATTAATGGGCTTCTGTGACTCGGATTATGCTGGGGATATAGACAATAGAAGGTCACAAACAGGGTATGTGTTTACTATGTATGGCTCTGCAGTTAGTTGGAAGTCCAGCCAACAACATGTGGTGGCATTGTCTACAACTGAGACCAAGTACTTGGCACTTGCAGCTACAATAAAAGAAAGTTTCTGGCTGAAGGGTCTTGCAGCAGAGTTAGGAGTTGTTCAGAAATGTGTTGCTATAGGCTGTGACAGTAGCAGTGCCATTGCTCTTGCTAGACACTAGGTGTTCCATGAACGGAGCAAGCACATCGATGTGCGCTTGCACTTCATCCGAGAGAAGATTGAAGAGGGTGAAGTTGAAGTGTACAAGATAAGAACCAAGGTTAACTCAGCAGACATGCTCACAAAAGCTTTGCCAAGAGAGAAGGTGGAGCTGTGCAGGAGATTAATTCTTTTGCAGACAAGTGATGAGACTGATTGAGCAAGGTGGAGATTTGTAGATGACATTACTCATTCAGCTCAACACTTAGCCATTTTAGATGAGGGATAGATTTAAGGCTGTATTAAATCTAGGCCGTTGAGATTGGTTTAGATAGATTAAATCTTGACTGTTGGATCAACTAATAAGTTGACCATCTTTTAGCTTTACTCTCTTAGTCGGGAATTAGGGCTAATTCAATTGTAATTTTCCTCTTCCATTTTTACTCTCAACCAAGAAATAAAATCCCTAAAAATTCTCTCATCTCTCTTCTTGAGTTTCTTCTGCAAATTACTGGTTCCAATTGTTAACAGCTTCCATCCTCTAATTCTTGTTCTTATCACCGCTATTGATGAAATTTTTGCACTAAAACTTCAGTATCTCTCAATTTTCTCCTCAACAAATTTATGTAACTTAGTTAATGAATTTATTCACCATAGGATCGACAATTCCCACAATTTAATGAATGCGAAATCATTCGAATTCTGTGGAAATAGTGCTTTTGCACATGGATTCTGCAATTAATTTTTCTCACCTATTGAGTTTCTACAAATGCTTTTTGAAATTTTGTAAAACTCAAATCAATGTTGCAATTATTTCATTTATGCAATAAGAGGGATTTGAAATCGTTTCATTATGTAACATCCCAAAATATGCTTAAATGAAATTTATTATTTCAACAAGGAAATATCTGGATTATGATCAATAGATAAATCTCAAGGAAATTAAAATTGATCATTGTTAATGGAGATTGAGCTTTATTTTAAATATATGAAGCCCAGTATTAAAAGTTGGAATTAGCGTATGAAATATTGTGAAAAGAGAACTAAATTGATTTTAGATGATGCAAGAAACAAAACTCCTAAATTGCTTGAATTTAATACATATCTTTTGTATACTCCGTAAAGGTGCCTGTTAGTTTTTGTGGAGTTAAAGGAGTTGTTTAGTTTTCAACTTATTCTTCAAATAGAAAGAATAGTCTAGAAGGTGGATAATATATCCTAGTATTATTATGAAAACAAATTGAATCACACGTCAATTAAAATGGAATAATCGAAAGAAAAATATATAACCATGTGTAGTAATATATAACTAGACACTTGTCATTTTTACTAACCACATAATTAAATAATGAATTGATTCCCAATATATATACTTTTCCATCACCATATTTGGGGAGGGGAGAATCGGCCTTCATATCTCACACACCGGCAAGTAGGATCCTTAATTCCAAAGTTAAGGGCGTTTATCAGTTAAACGAGCAACATATCACGAATATGGTACTAAATTAAGGCATAATTTCTTTGCCGGGGAAGAAGAAACTATGGGCTATAGCTGCTCCAACTCTCAAGCTTATCTTACTGCATTTCTTTCAGCATTTTAATTTGGTGAATCGAAATTTTAATTGGTGGAATAATGCAGAGTTGAGGTAGACCTTTGATCCTAGTCTATTTATATGATCCGAAATCGATTACATATTGAGTTCAGAAATCTGAACACAATATAGAAGCGAAGCCAGAATTTTAATACCGAAGCTCAAATTTTGGGTATCGTTGTTGCCAGAAAAAAACAACTACTCCGTACAACATAAGCAGTAGGGTTTCAATAGAGATGAATAATGAGAGGGAAATAGTTTAAGGACGGACAGAAACTATAGATACATTTGGTGATTATTGTTATAAATAATGTTGACTACAAAAGGACCCATTATATTTATATGATTTTTTTCCATTTATTCCTATATTGCAAATATAATTATTTAATGATCTTAAATAATTTTTATACATAAATTTATGGTAAAAATATGCAAACAATAAAAATAAATGAATAGAGAATAAATGTATTGCAAAGGGGAGTCGAACACGGACAATGAGGACAAGAGCCAAGTGTTCTGCCATCTGCACTATTGCTTTATAACAATAGTGCTAAATTGCCTAATTATATATTATTACTGAAATTGGTAACATAGCTTCGCCTCTGCTTACGTGAATAACTTTCATTATATGCCATTAATTATTTATTACTTTCTCCGTCCTAACTAAGTTGAATTTTCTTTTTTTTTGCACTCGTTTTGAAAAAATCGTAATAAATAGCTAAAATGGATATTATAGTAAAGTAAATCCAGGAATAATGTAGATAAGAGTATTAATTATTCTGCTTTTACTTTATTATATATCCACTTTAACTATTTTTTACAATTTTTTAAAAATGATTGCAAAAAGGAAGTGACACAACTTATTTAGGACAGAGGAAGAGGAAGTACATTGATTTGTTAAAAGGCGAGAGTTTTTTCAAGTTAGCAACCATACCAATGTTATTATAGTAAATCGCGATGCTCATTTGCAGACTTAGAATCATGTTCTGATTCATTAGGGACTTTCTGAGCCAAACAACTTTCTTTGCTACTTTTGAAACATTAATGTATACAGCTTCCTGAATACAGTCGGCAATGCATTTATGCTTTTGATAAAGGTGTTTCCCTTAACAAGAACCAGCGGTGGAGATAAATTTCCGATGGGCAACAGGCTCGACGGACGATGGCGGAGTTTCTGTGCGCGGGAGTCGCTCCCGTCGGGCAGATAATTCGGTGGCTGATAGAATACTCCGACGTCCAATTAGGATTGGCGGAGGGAATCCAAAATTAGGATTGGAAAACACAGCGATATCTTTGGTGGGAAAAGTATTTCATTAATTGATTGAATAATATGATAACAATCTCTCCTATTTATAATAGTCTGATACTATTACCCTAACTTATTGAACAAGAAACAAATATCTAAACAAATATGGAAAAGATACAGTAAATCAAAATATAACTAAATAATTGGGAGATAGGATCGTATCAACTCCCTCACGATTGAAATCCACCTTGTCCTCAAGGCGGGAACCATAAAACCACGAAGAGAGTTGAAAGTAGAAGCTTTGGCGCGGTATCTCCTCCTGGATCAAATGCCCACCGAATAGTTGTTCGTTTCCCTTCATCATTTCCATTCAAAGTCACCAATGGAGAACTGTGTTGGGTATAAGATATGGTGGACACCCCCGCCACATTGTTGTCGTGACTATTCAAAGCTAAAATGAAAAGTATTGCCACACCTACATGAATGCTCAAACACGGCGTGTCATTTCCCGGAGGAATCAACCTTGCATCGGCGTCGAGCAACGGTAATCGAGGATTCATACTTGTTACATTACTGACATTCAAATCTATATAGACACTAGCAAGTGTTGCAAACCGGAATGAACATCCCATGTTTTATCCAATTCTTCCGCTTTTTATTTAAGCTCATCCTCAAAAAACCTTCTCTTCTCTTCCATTTCCTCTTGATTGTCATGTTTTTTCATATCAAAATCCAGCCTTGATGTCATCAACAAGGCTCTGATTCCCCATGCACTCTCTCTTGCTTGGCTTCTCAATCAACATAATGAAATATTTTTCTTTCAGCTCTAAACTAGATCAAAGGGCTTTGGCTTTATTTGCTTTCTCCAGCAAAGTCGCTATATCATCTGTCATCTCCAATTCCTTATGTGTTGGAACATTAAGATCATCAATCTTCTCATCATATGTCCCGACGAGCATTTGCAGCGGTGTATTGTCGGTCTTGACGCTCTCTTCCAGGGACTCGTCATTTGGTACAACAAGATTAACACCCTCATTGTGAGCAATGCTGTTAGGAACACCCTCAGCTAGATTATCGTCATCAATATTCTCCTCAAACAATGCATTCACGCAGGCGAGAAGGGCGACTTGCTCCAATCTATAAATACGCAGTTTTCGTTGTAATTACTTACGGTGCCTAATTGGACTGGGCAAGGCGAACGAATCATGAGATTAGGAGTATTGGGTAGATCACGCTACTTCCCCGAAGCAATAAACTTGTTGGACTTTTGTGGCTGGTGCGTGAAGCCGGACCGTGGCGGGGCAACGGAAGGCAACGGAGCTGTGCCGTGACTCAGCAATCGGTCGGACTGCGGTGACCGGTACATAGGCTGCAAGGACTACGGGCAGCGATAGTCGGGTGGATCCCAACGTGAGGGTGGACAGAGCTTCCCGACGTATCCATTACGAAGCTGCTGGTGTCGCCTCGTATACTCCTCAAAACCCTGTCGTTGACGGTAGTCTCTGCGATACTGCCACTCCTCTTGATCCCAATTGTTAGCAATGGTTTGCGGATGGGGTTGGTCGTGAAAGCGCCCCGGATACCCCAAGTTAGGATGTCGTGGGATAGTTGGTCTATCTTCGAGCGGGAGTGGCGATGGGTTACTCCATGGCTATCTTGCACTTCGACGCTCTCCACCGTCGGGAGCAGGCTCAGGTCGTTGCAGAGCATGTAATTTTCTGACACGACGATCCGTGGTATCCTACTTGTTCTCCCAGTTATCAAACACAACAAGGAGATGATCCAGCTTGGCATGGATCTCTGTCCCGCGTGCGATCTCTGCTGTTCTAGGAATGTTCCAGCGGCTGTACCTGTCCGACTGGTAAAGCAGCTGCTGTGGGTGGTCGAATTGTGAGGGCTCTCCTCCATCGGCATGCCAAGCTGCTGAAACACGTTTGGGTGGCTGTTGAATTTCGTGCGGCGGCGCTGTTCGAAAGGAGAACTCAGGATCGGGCAGTGGCTGTGTATGGCTATGATCGAATTGGCGAATGATGATACTTGGATGACATGATGGTGTTCTGACTTCGACGCAGCGCGCGAGAATCCTTCTCGTCGGGCGTTGCAAAAGAAGATTGTCCGGTGGCTAGAGCTCGGCGGACAGGCGGGACTTGACAACCAAAGCAGTTGCTGTGCGTGGAATGTTTTCCGTCGGGCAGCGGTGTACTTCGGTTCGAGATGGTGGGAGGGTGAGATCACGATGAAAGCACCAGTTGTTAAGGGTGTTTCCCTTAACAAGCACTGGCGGCGAGTTTTGCTCGGCGGTGAGATAAATTTCCGACGGCCAACAGGCTCGGCGGACGATGGCGGAGTTTCTGTGCGCGGGAGTCGCTCCCGTTGGGCAGATTACTCGGCGGCTGATAGATACTCTAGCGTCCAATTAGGATTGGCGGAGGGAATCCAAAATTAGGATTGGAAAACACACGATATCTTTGGTGGGGAAAATCATTATATCGTGGGGAAAATATTTCATTAATTGATTGAATAATATGATAACAATCTCTCCTATTTATAATAGTCTAATACTACTACCCTAACTTATTGAAAAAGAAACAAATATCTAAACAAATATGGAAAAAATACTGTAAATCAAAATATAACTAAATAATTGGGAGATAGGATCGTATCAGTTTTTCACTCTACCTTATTATGGCTCCACTTCCTAAACTGAACACATAATCAGAAATAGATTTTCTGGAATCTCTATTGGTATCTAGGTCGATGAACACATCTATATATGGCTAATCTGTCGGCTAACCATGATGCAAAAAGACATTCGTGACAACCTTTTTAATGATGATAATCATCAATAAATTTTGCTGATGGGCTAGGTTGATATTTTATTGACCAGGATTTTTATTGAAACAACATATCCACGAGTAAATCGCGCTAAACTTTAATTATTGAAACATTTATTTTGGTTTAATGATGGAAATTCCGTCTATAATCAATGGTTCTTTTATATTAAGACATTACTAAAAGTCAAATTAATAATGTGGTATTTTTCCTATTCATAGATAAGATTGTGAATGAGTTGGCTCGAGTAGAGTATTATCCATCTCAAAGCTTGACTCATTTAAATATTCGGGTGTTCGAGCTTGTTTCAAGCTTTGTCTTATTGATCGAACTAGGTTCATTGCCTATTAATCAAGTTTGAGCTTGCTTCGACCTCAGGTTGTTTACTATTGAACAAGTTGCGGATGAATTTTTTGCCAAGACTCGAACAGCTCGATTGCAATTTACGAGTACCTTTATTTGATGAGTGTTTGCATGCTAAGCGTTTAGGGCTCTAACATAGAAACTCGAAATGATTGTCGTGTAGGATCCCAAATTCGTAAACCTCTTTCTCGCTTTAATCTTTAAATGTTGAACATTATATTTGCTTTGTCTATTTCATTAGCTCATGTGATGAACATTAATGTTTGGGTTAAAGTGAAATAATATATAGTGCGCTTATTTGTCCAACAATTAATCAATTTTATTGATCACTAGCATTTGATTGAGATGGATTTGGTGCGTGTGGGCTGGAGTCCATATCCACTTTTCCAATGCCAGCAAATTAAATTAGGGTAGTCCAATTACAAAATAATTAGTAATAAAAAAAAGTTGTAACAAAAGTTTGAAAGTGAGAGCTTAGTAGTTTCTAATATAATTACCAGTTTATTTATTATTTTAAAATTAAAATAGTTTGTGAAGAAAAAAAAAAAAGAGTAATTGCACATTACAAAAGACCATAACATAGTATTTTCTAAATAAACCCCAAAACTAGGAAAACTATATTACATAAAAACTATTCAATCTACAATACAATAGTGTAATATGCATACTAGTCAAGATTATTGGCGGAGCCAAGAGTGGCTATTATCTGATATTTTATACACCGAGCTCATTTTTTTTAATATATATGAAACTCAAATTATAGACTTGAATAAATTTCTGCATCTGTCACCGGTTATAACAGCATCCATGCTCGCCCTCCGTTCATGTTGAATTGTTTCAGTCTACCGAAAAACATTACTATTATGAGGATAATTTTACCTTCATCACTCCATTTTCCGGAAAATCCATACCATTTGTTGACACATTTTGGATCTGCTCTTAGCTGACGATCGCAGCTATAACCAGTTGTGAATCCAACGTTGCCGTAGGCACTGCAATTTGTGGTCATAAACAAATTAGAAATGGAGTAATATTTATGACAACTTTTAGTTATAGGATTGGTCAAATGTAGACTAGATAGTTAATGAAATATTGACTTTTTTGTTTGAAAAGAGAGAACAATAAAAACGGGTCATTTATTATCATTGTGAAAAAGTAAAAAAAAAAAAAAAAAGGTCTACTCATCATAAATAAATGTCGCATATAATTTCTGACCCATTATATATTAATTTTACAATTGTATTTTATAGTTTTCCCCTAAGCCTTGAAATTAGATATATAAAAAAATATACTACTAGTATAATCCCATCACGGAATAAATTTTAAAAGATGGAACTTTTTTTAGACAAGTCGAAGATTCTTAAATTTTAATTAATGTGGTTTAAAGAATCTTGTGAGATGGGAATAGAATTTTATCTTCGTCTTTAATTGATTTCCAGTTTCAAGAATATATCTGACCAGAAACTTTTTTAGTAACTTGTGTTTTTCAATCAAATATCATGTTTTTGGATCTTTTCAGAAAATAACTACTCCTATGACAATATTATAAAGAAAATCTAAAATGGAAGGTGGAGATGCAAAGCTATTTAAAATTCTTATTTCTTAGGTTTTTATATAATTAAATAAAATAGATGTGCATGCGCCACATGATAATAAAATGACGCAGGCCATTCTGTTGTGTGTAAATTCAGATAATATACAGGAAATAAAAAATAAATAAATTAGCATTAATTTGTTTACCTTATGACTTCTAATGTGATATTGAGCACGCTGAAATTGAGAGGATCCTCTTTAAGGCTTTTCCTTTCAGTGATGCAAATCAGAATAATAAATATTGCAAGATAAGATAACTGTGAAAATATGAAATTTTCGACAATTGTATTTCTCCTTTTCTCTTTTCCTTCACATTTTGACATGATTTGTTCATCCTTCTCAATAGGTAGAAATAAAGTATATGGCGGAAGGTACCTGTAATATTTTATCAATGTTATCAATATAAAACATTGGTGATTATAATGTCTACTTCTTATGACATCATAATATTTATTTGGTTCAAAATACACTACATTTTAAACGGTTAAAATTGAAACTCATCTCAATAAAGCAAAAAAACTTACTACTCTAAATGAACGGAGTTTAATTTCAGTGGTTGACCCGGAATGAAAAACTAAGACTATTTTTTAGTAAACGTATGTAAATACTCCAGTTGGTTTATCAGTTTATGTTTAACCAAACACTAACAATAGTTAATATTTGTGGCAGACAATGATAACAATGCTGATTTGTATTTTATTGAGCACAAACTTAACATATGGTAACAGTAACAATATGACATAGAGAATATCCACTTATTTTTCTTGTTACCACTTACCATGGGGAACAAGATAAGATAAAGAATAACCTCACTACTTAAAATGTGCTCATCATAATAGTGAGGACTAGCTGTGAGAATTTGGAATCGTAATCATGTGGAAGTTTCTATTTTCGATCATGCAGCAATTATGTACATATAATAAAACTAAAATTTGCCATATGAACAATCATAGGAAAGCTCTGTATTAGCATAATTTGCCATATGTTGTGTTTATGAATAAATATATAGAAAAAAGAGGGAGAGGGAGACTAACATGAGGAGCACGAAAAACACGAGTATGGCCGGGGCGATCGTGGAGAGATCGACGATAGTCTCACCGGCATGCCTAGCGTTAACGATTTGGAAAACGATGCCCACCACTTTTTGATACGTATTGAGGCCATCTAAGCCGGCATTGTTCCACTCCATGGAGGAGAAAAATACAAAACCGATCAAAAGAAATCCGAGCACCGTAGCTACAAGTAGCAAACACTGCAGCCCGGGGAGCAGGTGCATATATCCTATTTCCATGCCACTACTTTTTAGTAGATATTTTGCCATATTATTTCTTCGACCTATCCACAATACACCCCTCAGGGCTGCAGGGAACAACGTGTTCCCCAACAGCAACTGAGGGATGAGAATCAAAAGTAGCCCGGAATACTCCTTGAAAACCACCATATTCTCATTCGTTGGCACAAATCCACAGCTAGCAAAACTAGACATCACTGTGAAAACAACAAAGGTCAATCTCTTGATCCCCTTGTTTCGGACCACATTCTTTGCACCCGAAACAAGGCCTAGATACATCAGAACAGACGCGATCCCAATAATCTGCACCACAGCAACATATCCCAACACAACCCAACCCAGAAATCGAATAGAACCATACTTGAGAGACTCATCATCAAAATCTTGATGAGATAGGGTCCCTGTCTCATCGGGCACTTTGACAACACTTACATGAGGCTCGTCTCTGCCCTCAACACGGAGTTTCCTAGTCACCTTGAAAGCGTTCAAGTGGACTCTGAGCATGGAGACGAAGATCTCGCCCCCAAGAAACATCAGAAACGTCATGACAACGAGCTGCGCGTTGGAGAAAGCCTCCATTTCCACAGATGACATGCTCGAGACAGTGGCGGCCGAGACAGAGGTGTAGAACAGGTCGATGTTTCGAGGCGTGAAGGCATCGGTTCTTGGCTTCAGAGCCTTGAGAAATCCGAAACCAACGCAGGAGAGTGAGAGAAAGTAGATAATATATGCAGAAAAGGCGTTGATTTTGAAGAGAATGATGCGGTGGCAACAAGACAAGAACAAGTGTATCATTTTTGAAAAATTTCTGTAACAAGAAAAGTCCATCACACTCTTACACTCGCCCAGTTTTGTGGGATTTTTTGTGCTGATAAATATGCAGTGGGGATTTATATATATATATAGGGAGAAAAGTCGTCACGGGAAAATTGACGCATCTAGGCATCAACTTTGTACCCAGTGACCCAATTCATAAAATGGAACTAAAAGAAAAACATTTAACTTTTCTAAAGTTGAGGGAGGGACAGTCTCTGTAACAGAATGACATGGTAATATTAATTAATTTGCTTTTGTTTTTTAATAATTATGAACAAAACTCCAAACAAGGTATTATCGGGATTTATAATGATACATTATGGTAGCTTAGCCTTAGATACGATTTATGTGTCTGAAAAGCATTATTCCATTTGAAAAGCATTATTTCATTATCATACATGAATCAAATCTAACGAGTTAAAAATGAAAAATGTCCACAACGACGGATCCAGAAATTAATCTGCGTGAGTATTTGAAAGTTAAATAATATAGATATTTAAATAAAGTATTTTTTTTTTCACAAAAATATAGGATAATTTATAGTATAACACCATCATTTAGTAAGTACTACCTACCATAGTCAGTCATAAAAATATCCCTTTGTATTGCGTACAATATAAAAAAGTAAAAATTAAAATCTCGTACTACTAGCTAGTAAATCAAAAATTCAGTAATATCACGTTGTTCATCTCCTGAAAATTGAAAACAATATACTATTGTTGTATAACTAAAAATACAGAATTTTACAAAACTCCTATTTTACTTCCAAGTTCAATTATGAAACATATTTTCAATCAAATTATCAAAATATTTATACGCCAAAACATTAATTATATATTAGAATAAATCAAATACTATCTTCACTTCCATTCCTTAAATCCAGAAAACAATTTTTTGAAGATATTCTCAAACATAAAAAGAAAATCACAGCCTTTAGGCCTACTTTAAGTCTGGGCTAAGTCTCATTTTTAATGAAATGGAATTTATTATACTACTACTATAAGTCTGGGCCATTTGGGCTATTTTAAAGAAAAAGAAACTCAAGGACTAAAATTTGAAGCCCAATTAAATTAAAAACAAGTAGGGTAATAACCGCGGCTAGGTTTGGGGCAGAGGAATGATGTTGTGGGGTCGGTGGCCATGGCAAGGCATTACCTAGAGGTTCTTCGGCGTCCGGGTCGGCCGACCCCACCTAGTTCTACCACTGTCGAAATTTTATGACTATATATATGTAATTTATGCATTAAATGACAATGTTCGATATAAAAGAGAAATTTTTTTCAAGGAATACCAAAGTGGCAATTCGATACACTCGGATTTTGCACTATTTTAAAGCTATTATTTAGTCCGTTTTGAATGTTAAAGGTGCATTACATATCCATTAATTGCATATTTTATCTATTTTGGTATTTTTTTTACGTGTTTTGTGAGAAATTTGCATTTTAGAGCCTAAAATAAAAGTCAAAAGTCGAAGTTGGAAATCTGGAGCTTTAGAACCGTCCAGCGGTGCTGCAACCCAGCCAGCGACCGCTGGCCGCCACCGACCTCTGAGCCAGTAGCGGTCCGCTCAGGGAAAGTTGTGTTGAAAAGAATAACACGCCCAGCGACCGCTGGGGTGTGCGAAGCGACCGCTCCAAGTGATCCAGAAGCTATGGGATGATTGCCAGCGACCGCTGAAACAAAGTGCAGTGACCGCTGTTCAAGAGGCAGAGGCTACGGATCAATCCACAGCGACCGCTAGCCAAGGTGCAACAGCCCGCTAGGAAAACGCGGCGCACAGATTTGACCTATTTTCTCCCAAAGATTTACCATACTTGGCTACTTTTTGCCTTAATTTAGGATGCACGAATTTGTGGCTATATATACCTCCTAAAACCTCATCAACAAGGATCTTTTTTTTGCCAAATAATTCCAGAGCATAATATTTAAGAGTTTCTCTTTGATCATCAAAGTTCAAGGGTTTTGAAGAAGGAATCAAGAGAAGATCAAGGCTACACGGATTCAACCTTTGAGTTTTATTTGCTTTAGTTCTTATGTTCTTTATGATTTCCCTACAAACTAAGTTTTTAGATTATTCTATCATGTGTAACTAAACTCATAGAATTCTAGGGATGTGTTAGTAACGACTTTAGTTATACAGTTCCTATTTATTTAATATCCGTTTTGTTTTTACTTTGTTTACATTCAAGTTCTGGATAATTGCTTCACGTTTGAGTGACACATTATGTGATGATCTATTGACATGCTACATAATCGTGAGAGGAGGTTGGCGAGTTAGAACGACTTAGTTGATAGTACAATTATCTTCCTTTAAAACGACACTGTTAATTGAGAGTGAGGACTTTTCAAGGGTCATAGGAGCTTTAGGGAGTTACAAATCTAGGATTGACGCCTCTAGTGTATGTAATCTATGTTTGTACCGCATGGGAAAAACTTAGGCGACTCGTCCTACTGAAGTATGAACTATGTTAGGGTGTTGTAGTTGGAATCTGTATAACCATAACTGTGAAAGCACATTCCTGGAATTCCCTTACCTCATCTGTTTTATCTCCGTGATTTATTTGCATTAGTTGTTTTTAGTTTCAAAAATCCAAAATCATTTATTTATCCAAATAGTAGAAGAAGCTTAGTAGAAGGTAGACAGTCATTGTCTGTTTTTCCTGTGTTCGATATTCGGTAACGGTTTTTGGCTATACCAGATATACTCTGTATGCTTGCAGGTTTATTTAGTGCAAAAGTAGTGCATCACAATCCTATCTGGTATATCATACTAATAAACTTTTGACAAATGAAAATAGATATAACCTCGATTACAACTAGATATATAGATTATGAAAACACTCTAAATATAAATATAGACCATTTATTATATGGAAAGAGTGTGCACATTCTCTGCATAATGAATACTCTATACCTATAGGTCCATCATTTCATGTATTTAAAATTATTAAATCATTTTTTCACTAAGTCATCTTAGAGTTTCCACAACGGGTGAGCCACGACGGCGCTGCGGCGGTCTACTGTTGGACAAGGGCGAGCCGCGGCGGGGAGGGTGCAGCCGCATTTGCGGCGTGGACGGGGCGATAGCGGCGGAGGTGGTGGCAGAGCCGCCGCTCCTGTTGCACGCCGGAGAAAGCTGCGGCGGTGTCCGCCGGATAATTTTTATTTTTAAAAAAAATTTATCTATAAAAAATCTATTCCCAGTTCATTTTTTTCATTTCATTCCATTATATTTATTTTTGTCTAATAAATTTTGTTCCCGTCCAATTAAAATATACCAACAATTGATAAAATAATGTGATTTGTGGCTGTGGCGTGACTGTTATTGGACTGAACAAGTTTTTGTGGCTGTGGACAAGTTATTGTGGCTAACGATCATGCCACTGTGCAATTAGCGTTGACCGTTAGTTTTTTGACGGAACCGTAAAAAAAAGGAATACTTCGGCAACATTTTCATTTGTTATGGACCCATTTTTTTAAAAAAAGTGAATGTTTTGGATCAAATTCGTATTTTAGTCATATGTTTAGGACCAAAATTAGCCTTTACTCTACTCCCCCAGTCCCTAAAAAATAGTCAACATTTCAAAAATACATGTTTTAATGCATAATTGGTAAAGTAAGAGAGAAAAAAATATGATTGAAGTATTTTTAGTGGAGAAAGAGACCCACATTATTAGAAAGAATAAAGTTTTCTTAAATAGAATTACTTTTAAATATTATAATAATGTTCTTTGAACTCAAAATACATAATTGACTTTAACAATTTATTTGTATTAATAGTGTTTATTTAATTATATTTCTACTCTTCAATTATTATTGTATCCATATATATATAATATATCATTTAATCAAAATATTATTAAAATAAAAAACACAAATTATAATTTTCAATAATATAAATAAACCAAAATCTGTGCATCGGCACATGCGTTATACTCCCTCTGTTCCATTTTAACAGAGTCGTTTCATTTCTACACTTGTTTTATAAAATTAATAGTAATAAATAGTTAAAGTAGAGAAAAAGTTATTTAAGAGATCTCTTACGTTACTCTTTCTTCATCCTATTATTTTTTTAAAAAGAGTGCGCTTGAAATGCCTATAAACATTCACTAGTGATTATAAATTCATGACATTATAAAACAATATTCATGTTAAAACTTATATATTGCTTTCTATCTTTTCAAACTTTCACGTGTTTATCGTGAGATCACTATACACAAGATGTGATGTCTTATCCTTTGTTCTAGTATTATGGAATATAATTCATTATTGATTGGTCTTAATCATTTATTTGGCATGCCAAAATAGAATTTATGTATGAATATATTCCTGATTCTGTTCATATTCAATTGGCAATTTAAAAAGATGCAAAATTCTGGCTGATCAACGCGATTACAATTACAACCTGAAACTAAGCTTGAGACTCAATCTTTCAAATATGAATAAATGATTTATTCATGCTTTCCATATTTTCCGAATAATCTTATCCAATAATTATTGAACTGTCTTTTCTAAAACTATGACAAGTAGTTATCAAAAGTTCAAAACTACTCGCATTATTTTTGAAACTTCATTAAGTAAAATTATTCTTTTCGATCCATCTATGTCTATAAAAAAAAAATTCATTCGATCTTATAATTCCTTACATTCTAATGAAAGATACTTCGTTCATTCCGCTATAAGTGAAGCGTTCCTTTTGAATATGAGATTTTAAAAAATGATGTTTAGAAAATTAAGTAGTGAGACAATAAAGTATACAAGAGTAAAATAAAATAAGAAAGTGAAAAACAAATTATGAGATTAAAGAAATAAGTAGGAATATTTTTTATTAGAAAGAAAATGAATCCATTTAGATGGAACGTAAAAAAAGAATACTAATCATTTAACATAAAATAATATTTTTTTATAAGGATTGAAAAACAAGAGAAGTTTAAAGGGAGAATCGCTTATAGTAATATTTTTACAGTCAAAGAAAACATATCGAGGAACAACCGGCGCTCATATGCCAAACAGGTAAAGTATAAAACCATACCCTTGTGGAATGATAAAATTTAAAATATAGTATTAATATATAATACTTAATTACAAATATAGTATTAATATATAATACTTAATTACAACGTCATAATAGTTTCTGTTGATATTACTTTATTATTAAGAGAGATGTGATGTGAAGATATATTTAAGAAGTTCAAATATATCATCTATATGTTTTTTGACGGTATACAATATTATTTTGGAATGATATTCTTATTAGAGTTTATAGTTTATAGTAATTTTCTACTTCAAATTTTATTTTTAATTTCTTCGTAATGTTTTTTAAATCTTAAATAGGTTTGGGAGTTAACTAGCGGCTATGGGTGTGGATAGTGAAGTATTTATAATTTGGGTTTGGAATATGTATGTGTTAATTAAGAGTCGATTTCTCCTAATATGAATATTGGCAATCGTGGAAGCGTGACCGATCACACAGAGAATTGAGATTGAAATAAAGTGCGAAACATGTAAAAGTAAAATAGGATTTTGTATTTCTAGATGGCTTGAAAAGAATAACAATGTCTCTTTTTTATAATACTAAATACCACAACTTGTAATAAGAAATAAACTTCCTACGCATATATGAGAAGAATTGTAAATTAATAATAGACTAAAATAATGGAGATATTATGTAGATGTGCTCGTATCAATTCTCCCACGTTTGAAATCCACCTTGTCCTTAAGATGGGAACCACGAAGCAACGAACAGACTTGAAAGTGAAAATCTCGGTGAGGTATCTGATCTCCTCCTGGATCAAATATACACCAATAAGCTGAGTGTCTTCGTGCATCAACGTCGAGCGATGTTGATCGATGGTTCATAGTTGCAACATCACCAACATGCCAATCCACATAGAAAACTATCATGCTTCACCTCCGAAAACGGTTCTCGGCGTGGAAAAACAACATTACATGACACATATATGCCATCTTCACTAGCATAAATCGATCAACGAATGTTAACACTAGAATAAATAACATCTTTTTCCCGTGCAATCACATCCGGGAGATCCAGGTCTAATTGTTTTTCAATGGCTACGTGCAAAATCTCCTCAACGTCCAACAAGACTTCTTCCTCTCCAATGAAATTAGGGCTGCCCGACAGAGGGTTTGCCGCTGTTGGGAGTGTGACATTAATACGCTAAGATTTTGCCTTGTTTTTATGTTTAATGTTCAAAACTCGTTGCTCTTGATTTCCCTGAGCTTTTGTTCAACTAATTGGTCGTTACCTAGATTGTTGTTAATCACTTATCGGTGATAGCCTTGATTGGTTTATCTAATGTGCTCCTACAATATTTGTGACAAGAGTATTGATACATGATAGGGAGAGATCATAGTAAACTTGAGTCGGATGACTGTAGAACTAATTAGATTAACTAAAAATTAAGTGAAATCATTAAAGGTCAAAAATGGCCCTTAACATATGACCAAAATACGAAGTTAGTCCAAAACATTCATCTTTTAAAACTGGCTCCATAACAAACATTCATCTTTTACGGATATTATATATTCCTTTCGTCCATGATTAAATGTCCTATATCTGACCGACATAGGTTTAAGAAATTGTTTAACATTATAAATTAAAGTAAATAGAAAAAGTTAATGGAATGTGAAGCCTACTTTTATATATTGGTTTATAATAAAATGTGAGTGTTAATGCGTTATGAGTTAGTGGAATGTAGGGTCTACTTACTAAATATTAGTGAAAGTGAAATGAGACATTTATCCACGGATGAACAAAAAAGAAAAAAATTGGACATTTAATGACAAACGGAAAGAGTAATATATACACCACATTTAACATTTTTTTTAATAAGAATAAATGCTCAAGCTACAAGGATGGTGAGCCGAGAGTACATAAAATCGTCCAACAAAAAAGGCAAGCTAACAAAGACTAGCAAAAGAAAAACCCAACACAAAACAAAAGATAAAGCTACCAACACCCAAAAGATAACAGACAAGCCCCAAAAGATAACAACAGACAGAGAGAAAAATGTTATTCGAGCAGGAACACACCACCAAGACAAGCCCCAAAAGTCCCAACAAGTAGCAAGAAGAACTCGGATCATCATAACCAATCAAAACCAAGACTAAGCAGAAAAGAGCTTCACAAAAATACTCCCTCCGTCCCACTTAAAATGCAACATTTGAGAATCGGCACAGGATTTTATGTAGTGTTATTTTGTGAGTTAATGAAGAGAGAGTAAAGTAAGAGAGATGAAAAAGTAGAGATAGAGTTGTTTCCATTTAAGGAAACGTTTCATTTTTAATGGGACAACCGAAAAAGGAAAACGTTGCATTTTTAATGGGACAGAGGGAGTATAACCTGTAAAGGCAATAGAAACGATCAATACCTGTTGATATTCTGTCCTGTAAAAAATTAATATAGATGATAAAGAGATGAATTAAAGATATATTATTTTTTTAATGAAACAAAAAATTTAAACTAAATTTATTAATATTATACTCTCTTCGTCCCATAATAGATGTCAAACTGAATTATGATACGAGATTTTTGGAGATGTTGTTTTATATTTTAAATGGAGAGATAAAATATATATTTTTTTATATTAATGTGAGAGAGAACTTTTTGTAAAAAAAACGTGGCGCTTTTTCGTGGGACAAACTAAAAAAAAGTGTTTATCCCTTACTATAAAAAAACAATCTTTGATTCATTTTTCATCGAATTACTCCCTCTATATGCTAATAAGAGTCCTAAATGGTTTCGATACGAGTTTTAAAAAATGTAAAAAGAATGGATTAAATAAGTTAGTGGAATGTGAGTCTCAATTATATATATATTAGTTTTATAATAAAATGTGAGTGGAATAAGTTGGTGGAATGAGAGATCGACCTACTATTTATGGTAAAAGTGAAACATGACTCTTAATGGAGGATAGACGAAAATGAAAAAAAATAAAACTCTTAATAGGGGATTAAGAGAGTAAATTTTATCATGAATGATAGAAACAAATATTGGGTAGTAATAAAATCAAACTCTAAATATTGTACAAACTCCAAACTATGATCTCGACAATTAGAAATTGTCTGCCAAAATAACAACAACAAAAAATATCAACATAGTTTCAATACATATTATTGTGGGACGAAATAAAACGGAAAAGTGCATGTTCTTGTAATATGGAAAAAATATTAATTTTAATAATAGAAAATTCATCATTCAATACTGTTAAGTTTCAGAAACAAAATATAAGAAATTGCGTTATTTTAGATTAAAATAGCACTTATAATTTTTTATTAAAATTTTTACTACTTGAAATACTAATATTTGTTGGGATGTAATAAAATGCAAACTCTAAATATTGTACAAACTCCAAACTATGATCTCGACAATTAGAAATTGTCAACAAATGGAAAAATAACAACAACAAAAGATATCAACATAGTTTCAATACAATGTTAATACAACATCAACCGTTGACATTGTGTTGACATTTTTTGTTGCTATTATTTTGTCATCTATTAACATTTTCTAACGATCCTGATCAGAGTTTGAAGTTTGTACAATATTTAGAGTTTGCATTTTATTAAATCCCAACAAATATTAGTATTTCAAGTAGTAAAAATTTTAATAAAAAATTATAAGTGCTATTTTAATCTAAAATAACGCAATTTCTTATATTTTGTTTCTGAAACTTATCAGTATTGAATGATGAATTTTCTATTATTAAAATTAATATTTTTTCCATATTACTAGAACATACACTTTTCCGTTTTATTCCGTCCCACAATAATATGTATTTTTTAATTTTGAAATTTTTTTTCCATCAAATAAGATGAGATTCATTCTCAATTAATAATATTTTAATTATTTTTTTTCCCTTACTTTACTAATTTTATACTAAAATTTATATTAAATTTAAAATGAATATTCTTTTGGGACAAGGAAGTATAACTTCCCCTGAATGCTTTTCAATAATTTATTATTTCCACAAATGAAAATGGGCTCAATATCAGCCCGTATATTAAATAATCTTCAAACTTAACACTCATGCATACTATTGTTATCCTTATTTACCGCTCCAACAACTCCAAAATGAATGTTAAAATGGTCTTGCTTCTCCGTTTTATGTTAATAGAGTCATTTTCTATTTTAGGATGTTCTAAGTTAATTGAGTAATTTTTACTTTTGACAAAAAGTAATTCTCCATTCTACTTTATTCTCTCTTCATTTCTCTTACTTTATTCTTTCTTACTATATTCACTATCCATTTAACACACTATTCTTAAATTCCATGCCGAACAGAAATATCTCTATTAACAAGGAATGAAGGGAGTAGTTTGAACAATGAATAATGCTATCAGATAAGAAAAAACAAATACAAAATTAAAAGACTACAATTTATAAGCAGAAAGCACGAAATCTGAGATTAGGAAATGAGATGCCATCTAGTTTTCCAGTCAACCATAAGGGAATCCTATCTATAGGAAGGGGATGGCCGCCCCCTAGTTCTGTCGCAACGGAAGCCTTGCAACATCGTTTGTTGCGATTTCGTTCTTTTGGCATAGAACGAATACCTACTATTGTAGATGCACTCCTACTTATGATAGACTAAAGTTCAAATTTGGTTATTTACATATGTTCTAAAAAAAAATTTGGTCCTATACATTAAGTGTGTTATTTTTTATTCTCAAACTTTGGTCCAAAATTAACCTTTTTCATTAAATTTAATTGTCAAATGTAATCAAATTAATGATTTAATTATGAATCTAACTAGCCAGATTAAATTAATTAGTTTCAAATTAACCTATACCTTTTATCTACAATAAAAATTAAATGTGAAATTTTTATAAATATTAAATCAATTTTGTTTTATTATAGGTAAAAATATAGTATTGTATAAATTTTAATATTTTTATTATATGTACAAAAATATTTTATGAATGTTTATATGTTTTTATTGTTAATTAGATTCATAATTAAGTCATTAATTTGGTCAAAATATGTTTGACCGTTAAATTTAACAGAAAATAATAATTTTGGACCAAAATATTTTATTTGAGACCAAAAAATAACAATAACATACTTAATGTATAAGACCAAAAAGTTTTTAGAGCAAATATAAGAGACCAAATTTTGACTTTAGTCCTTTGTTATATCATCTACTTATTCTTTTTTCTTATTTCTTTACTCTACTTTAACATTATGTGCTAATTTGTGCCCAAAAAAACCGTTATATTATATGCCTTACTGAAAATTCGGTAGGAGAAAAAGTCATACATGTACCTTCTAAAATTTTCTGTATAACTTCGGTACTGTACCTCTTTTTGTGTGTTATACTAAAATTCGGTATACCAAACTTTCAATATCAATGAAATTAGAGTATATGGGTTTTTAGAATATTATTTATATTTTATAATTTAAAAATATATTAAATATATTTTATATATTAGTTTATTAATAAAATATGAGTGAAAATAAGTTAGTGAATTTAGACCTGCTACCAAAAATGGTAAAAGTAAATAGATCATTTATTGAAAACTTGAGCAAATAATATAATAATAATCCACTCTAAGTGAATCATTTTTTTAGAATGACACATTTTTAAAAATAAAAATATCACTATTTCTTACTTTATTCTCTCCATATAAATTATAAAATAATATTATGCAAAATATTATTTCATAATAGAAATGTCTCATTTAAAATGGAACGTGATACGGTGATCGGGGAGGTAACTTTTTTATTGTGTTAAATAACAAAAACCGAAGACAATAAAATAACAAGGGCAGGGGCTATATTAGTAAATACGATTACAGGGGCAATATTGTAATTTTGACGTGGCCACACTCTTCTTCTTAACACTCACTCTTTACTCACTACTCTATGAAGATTGAAGAACTCTCTTCCTCTCTAATGTCTTCTTCATCCAACAAAATAGGTAACATGACCACGAAAATTGTGAGGCTGAAGCAAGTCGTAACCCGCTGGAAATCCAAGAGCGCGAGGACCAGCATTTCCTTCTCCTCATCCGACTCCGACTCCGATTCCGACGAACCGGCGCCTCCAAACCGCCGCACTCCCTCCGGCTACGTCGCGGTCTACGTCGGCCCGGAGCGCCTCCGTTTCGTAATCCCCACCCGGTTCCTCAACCTCCCGGTCTTCGTCGCCCTCCTCAGCCAGGCCGAGGAGGAATTCGGCTACCCGCCCACCGGCGCCCTCACTCTCCCCTGCGAAACCGCCTTCTTCTCCACCATCCTCCGCCTCCTCGACAAAGACGAGGAGAAGTTCTGCGCCCTAACCATCCACGAATTCGCTCAATTCGCCTCCGAATCGTGCAATTGGTCATCCTACAAATGATCCAGCCCCATTGCTGAAGAGAACTAGGGTTTGAAATGATCTTTAATTTTAATTTTACTTTTTCTTAAGGGAGATTAGTTTTATTTTGAATTTAGTTGAAACTAATTTTAGATCATCCTTGAGGCCAGAGGTTGGAAGGATGAATGCTGGTTGCTCAATGCGATGCTTTAGTTTTCCGATTCCCTTTTTTATTTGTTAAAGGGATCGAGATCCCCAATTTTTGTAGACCAACGTTGAGATTGATTTTTAATGGAATTTCAATGTTGAAAACAGAGAATGTTTGATGTTTCTATGATTTTGACATGATAGATTTTATTGTTGTTGTTGTTTTCGTGTGTAGCTACCATCTTTATTGGCGTTTTCAGTTGAGATTTTGTTTGTTTTTTTTATATTTTCGGATAACATTTACTATTAGGAAATTTGTTATTAATTGTTTAGTGTGCTTAAAATATCGTGAGTATTTTGGATATAAATGTGGTCAGATTTGCACTGATTCATAAATGACTGGTATTATTTTAATTTAAGAGTGAACTAAAATAAGAGCATCCACTTCCTAGATAGAAATTGGACACCTCCTGCCACATCATCAAGACTAAAAACTGTTTGCCACATCACTAGACACCAACTGCACAATAGTAGACTAGAAACTTGACTAGCATTAAGACTAGCCATAGTAAACAAAATAACAAATTCATATTATAAATTATAATCACGCAAATACGGAATTAAATTTACGACACAAATACGAGAAAATGCAATCCTAATTAAAAAAAATTCTAGAAAATACATATTTTCTAGAAATTAAATAGAGAAAATACGTATAGAAAATAGAGAAAGCAACGCATACTAATTTTCTAGAAAATGCAATCCTAATTAAATTAAAAACTTAGAAAATACGATGAGTTTCGGAAAAAAAAAAAAAAAAATCTAGCCGGTCGCTCGCCTATTTCTAGCCTGCAATGGCGGCTAGCGCATCGGCCAGCGATCGCGAATCGGCTAGAGCTCGCCGATCGGCTAGCCTAAATAGTTCTCGCCCGTCGCAATGGAGGCTAGCGGACAGGCTAGCTGATCGCGGATCAGCTAGCCTGTCCGCTAGCCTCCATTGCGGATGTTCTTCAATGATTGATCTTTTAATTTTGTACTCCCTCCGTCCCATTGAAGATGACTCACTTTCCTTTTTAGTTTGTCCCAACTAAGATGACTCATTACTTAAAATAGAAACACATTTATCTCTACTTTATTCCCTCTCTCTTACTTTACTCTCTCCTCTCAACACACAAAATAAATTTGCACAAAATCCCGTGCCGCCCAAAAAAGGGGTCATCTTCCTTGGGACGGTGGGAGTATAAAAAATTGTACCGGATTTTTTTCTATAGCACAAAAAATTAGGTAGGACTTAGGGTGTCCACTATAGGGGAGCCGCGGCCGGGCCACGGGAGAGCCGCGAGCCGCGGCTCCCTATAGTGAGGGGGTTGGGCAGCCGCGGCGGGGACGCGCCCAGCCGCGGCTCTTGGGCGCGAGCCGTGGCTCTCCTATTGCATTGGCCACGGGCCGCGGCTCAGCCGTGGCTCTCTCTATTTTCTGTTTTTTTTTTTTTAAATTCTATAAGTATACACATTTTTTTACCTCATTCCTACACAAATTCTATGAATATACCATTTTTTAATTAAAATATACACAAAATGAAAAAAATAAATTATTTGGTGGCTTTGGCATGTCCACTTAGTGTAAAACATGGGCGTTGGTGGCCCGACCACGATTTTATGGCTTGGCCACGTTTTGTGGCTTGGCACGGCCAACTATAGTGGACACTCGTGGGAGTACCATTTTTGTACAAAACTGAAAATTCTGTACCAATTTATTGCATTAATTGCGAGGAAATAGTAGGAATAAATATACAGAATTTTATTCTTGTTACAAAATTTTAGGTTTGCAGACGTTGTTTTGGTGTGCCTGATGGCATGAAGGCGTGTTTGGTTAGACACCTTGCAAAAAATACAGGACATGCCAAGACTTTATTGTAGGCTTTTATGTCGTTTTTAAAGAGTATTGTAGGCTTTTATGTCATTTTGAAAGAGTATTGTTCACTTCTTTCATGTTTAGTTTTGTAAAGATAAAATAAACTGGAAACCAATGTCTTTCTATGTTAGCATTATCTGAGATTCAATTCTAAAGTAAACACAAACAGATCTCCAATTTTGAAATTCAAAATATACGCTCAACCAAAATCATCCTCAAAGTGCATTAATCATTGCAAAATATCATTTTCCTGTATAAACCCTAACAATCTGCTTATATATAGAACGAGCATAATCAAACTTTGTTGATGTGGAAGAAGAGAAGAGAGTTTAACACACCCCACACATGTTATAGCTGAAATGCACATCAAACTTTAAAACGTGAAATAAAGAAATACACAAAGATAATCCGTCATCAATTTGTGCATACTTTGTTACCATGTGTCATCCATCTTGTTAAAAAGTCAAAAAAAGAGAGTATCCACTCCTATATAAAAAATTTGATCATTGCCACGTTGAAGTAGAATAAGAAAAGAGGTTTCCAACGTATCGGTTGGGTAATATCCATAAAGAATGAATATGAAAGAAAAATCTTATTACACGATAAAATTATCTCGATTTATTCTACTTGATTTAAATTTAAGTTCGCTGAGTCTTGGAGGTCGGGACAAGGATAATAAGATGAAAATTTAACAGTATTAAGAAGTGGGACCAATTATCAATTCTTGTTTAATGTTTATAGTAGTTGAACACATACGAAAGGGCAACGCACGTACAAATAAGTACTACCATTAGTGCTACGAATCTCTCATGCCAGTGTTGCCTCACACGAATTAAATATTCACTATTCTATCAGTTTTTCACTTTAATAATTTTGTATAATCGTAGAATTACTTGATTTGCTCTTCATTATTTAAAAAAAAAAAAATCTAATTTCTAATATTGTCTTCTAGACACTTAAATTTGAACAATAAAAAATTTAAAACAAATTTGTTCTCTCTCTCTCTCTCAAAAATTAAGCAAAAACCTACGAATATCCTATTCATGACAACACCAGTTTGTTCTATTTTTCTAACAATAGCATATGCTACCATAAAAAGTTTATGTATTTTAAAATATGTATTGAGTCTTGACTCTGTAAATGGAGTGTGGCCTAGGCGGGATCAGTGGACCATGTGCCCAAAAACAATCAAGTCTAGGGGTGATCAAAATACTTTTAAATTTGGATAACCAACTTGAATCAAATTGAATTTAAACATTGTTCTTCATTTTGATTTTCGGTTTTGTGGTGATTACATTTTTTAGAATTTCAATTTTTCGATTCCATATGATTCGATATAGATATATTTGTTGGATTATTGGACTTCTTGCTTTGGACTTCTGTTGGGCTGCTATTTTTGCTGAGCCCATAAGAATGTGTGTTGGCCCAAATTAAGTCTGGCCCGGTTACTTACCAGAGTCGCTGGATGAGAGCCATGTGGCAACTCCACACGGATCCTGCACTACAGCCGTTAGATGTGTGTTGTGTTTGTTAAGTGAGAGAAGACTGTTAGACCTCTCTCTCTCTCTCTCTCTCTCTCTCTCTCTCTCTCTCTCTCTCTCTCTCTCTCTCTCTCTCTCTCTCTCTCTCTCTCTCTCTCTCTCTCTCTCTCTCTCTCTCTCTCTCTCTCTCTCTCTCTCTCTCTCTCTCTCTCTCTCTCTCTCTCTCTCTCTCTCTCTCTCTCTCTCTCTCTCTCTCTCTCTCTCTCTCTCTCTCTCTCTCTCTCTCTCTCTCTCTCTCTCTCTCTCTCTCTCTCTCTCTCTCTCTCTCTCTCTCTCTCTCTCTCTCTCTCTCTCTCTCTCTCTCTCTCTCTCTCTCTCTCTCTCTCTCTCTCTCTCAGAAACCACCTCTGCTCTCTCCCTTCTCTCTAAGATTCCGGCGAATCTAGCCGGAGTTCTTCTTCAAGCTTTTCGTTCCATCGATGGTTCTCAGTCCTTAAGAGTTCTATCGGAGTAGATTGAGTGTTAGGCAACTTCTTCGGTTTCCTTCTTAATCTAGGGTTTGATCTTTTGTTTGTGACCAAATCCGAAGTGCTTGAAGTGTCTTGTGAAGGTTCTTGTGTTCGCAGTGAAGTTCTGAGTTGTGAGTGCTAGTCCGTGTGTGAGAAGACCGTGGTGTTCGTTGACCGGTGAGATCTAGGGTTCCACTGATCTCTGGTTTGAGTTCGTTCAACGGTGCTCTCCTTTGCGACTTGCTGTGAGGATTGGGGAGGTCTGAGGCCTAGTGCAGTCACTGCTGTGACCTGAGCCACTCGTGGCCCGATTCTCTGACTTAGTCTCTTTTGTGTTTAGATCCTCCCGGATAAGTTTCTTGTGTGACTAATTCATCTACTAAGTGTGCAGGTACAACCAGAAAGGATGGAATCTCAAGACCCAAGGAGTGCTTGAGATTAGTCTAGGGTTTCTGCTTGTAACATTGTACTTAGTGTGTAATCAAGATACCACTGTTGTATTTGGCTTGTACCTCTGAGATTAGCCATCTCAGAACCAATCAATAAAAGAGGTCCGGGTAATTAGCGAATCCCGAGTGGTCTGATCCCTATAATATTAAAAGGCAACAATAATTTTAGTTTAAATACTATTCTTTCATGTGTATTTGATTAGGCGGGTGGAAACTTTTCTCCATCCTTAAAGAGTTTATTTTAATTGTTTTCCTATTCCTCTTGCTGATCAATATGCCTCATGAGTCATGAAATTTTTTTTCTCTTCAACATTTCTATGTTCGAAAGTTTTGTGATAAATATTTTTATGTAAATTCTAGAAAATTGAGTTTAGGATTTATGTTTGAATCATATTTTATAGTTTGAATTTAGATTTTTCAGATTTTTTTTTACCATCCGGTATAATTTTAATTTTTTGAAAACTTCAATTGATCTCTAAATATATGCATATAGGGATGTGCTTATAAAACACTAACTAATTTTAAAGTTACAATGTAGTTTCAATCTCGTGTTGTCACGTGGCACGAAACATACAATATTGTAAATACTGAGATGCAATATACATTTGTAGAAGCTGCAAATGAATTTCCGCATATTGCATTATAAAAATAGCAAATTGCATTTCATATTGTTAAGTTTTGCATCGTAGACATAGATTGTTTAATTTGCATTTCATATTGTTAAGTTTTGCATCGTAGACATAGATAGTTTATTTTGCATTGTAGACAAGTTATGTTTATAATGCAAAACTCAACAATAAAAAATGCATTCCGCCTAAAACTAAAATGCAATCTGCGGAAATCCATCTACAACTTCGTAAATGTATATTGCATTTTAGTGTTTACAATATTGCACGTTTTGTGTCACGTGGCAGCACGAGATTGAAAGTACATTGTGACTTTAATTAAGAATACGCCCTAGTGCTCCCCTATGTATACAAACTTATAACCAAAATTGCAAAATAATAAAAGTCCCTATTTTTTTAATAAACTACTAATTACAAATAATAATAATTATATTATTATATTTTATTCTAACGATGGATATTTTAAATATGGATTATTCATCATAATATAATAATCATAAGAAATGCTCCCTCCGTCCCACGAAGATTGTCCCATTTTTTCATTTCAGTTCGTCCCACAAAGTTTGTCCCATTTCACTTTTACCATTTTTGGTACTGGACCTCATATTCCACCAACTCATTCCTACTCACATTTTATTATAAAACTAATACTTTAAAAATAGGTCCCACATCCCACCAACTTTTTCAACTCATTTTTCATTACATTCTTAAAACCCGTACCGGGTTAAAGTGGACTATCTTTGTGGGACGGAGTATTACTATTATCATTATTGTTATTTGTTATTATATTTTTGAATATTATAATAGAAAAATTTTATAATTTAAATATCACTAAACTTTATGATTATGCATTAATTTATAAAATATTATTAATTATTTAATAAATTATTAATTATAATAATAATAATAATAATAATAATTATTATTATTATTATTATATATAAATTTAATAATAATATGGTATTAACTATGACAATTTTAACTATAGTTATTTATTATGTTGAAATTAAGTAGTATGATTTATAATTTTAAATTATTTTTAAAAATTGTAATTAATAATAATAATAATAATAATAATAATAATAATAATAATATATTGCATTAAATAAGTATGAATCCTAAAACTAGGAAAAAGAATACCAAAGAAAAGTTAGATATCAGAATCCTGGAAAGTTGTACTAACTTTCCTTATTCTCGGGATTCTGATTATTTTCCCTATTTGATTAAAAACCAAAATAAACACCTGGCAACCAAATATGGCCTAAGTGCATGCTATTCCACAAATTTCCTCAATAATTTTATTTAGGGCATCCATAGTAGTGGACAAAAACATGTTCCAAAATTTGCTAATCCATCCGTCCCAAGATAAGTGAATCACATTCCTTTTTGGGATGTCCCACCATAAGTGAATCATTTCATTTTTAAGGAAAAAATCTTCTCTTTTACTTTATTCTCCACCTACCTTATTCTCTCCTATCTTATTCTCTCCACTCTCTCTCTCTCTCATACTTTACTCTCCTCCACTTTAACTCTTTAAATATCAATTCCTTAATCGTGCCTAAAGTGCTTCGCTTATCTTGGGATGGAGGAAATATAATTTAATTTTTCTCTTGCCATGTTAATATTTTAAATTCTAGCTCAACACCTACATAGTGTCCGCCCATAAATCAGCTACAAAATTTGCAACAGTTTTTTCTTTTTTACCATTTTACACCATTTTTTAAGTTTTAAAACTAGTAATAAAAATAAAATAGTAACTAATATAGATTTTAAAATACAATAAATAAGATGAGAAGAGATTGAAGTGAAAAGATGATAACGAAGTGTAAAGTAGAATATTTATAAGTAAAAACATGAATAATTGAAATTTGGGGACGGATCGGTGGAGCCGTACGCAATAGCACCGAAAAATCGACGCCAGGATTGCCCTGCCGAGGCGACCATTGCGCCCAAGGATGGACCGCCCAGCGCACCTCAACCCTACAATAGCGCCGCAGAATTCGGCGGACGCGACCGTGATTTGAGCGGCGCTATTGCGCATGCTCTAGAAAAATACTCCCTTCGTCCGTGAATAGCAATCTCATTTTTTCATTTAAATCCGACCACGAATAGGAGTCTCAATTCATTTTTACCATATATGATATTAGGTCATTCGCAATAGGGCGGATGAAACCACTAACAAACCCTCCCTATGCATCGAGCGCGCGGATCATCGGCGGACTATCGGAGGGATGGGCGCTATTGCATCGCCTTCGGAAGATATAACCACCGATCTTTTCTTAAAAAAATTCTACTTTATTCACTCTATAAATACCATATTATTTTACCTCATTTATCACCCTTCACTTCAATCTCTATTGTACAAATATCCTATTTATTTCTACATTTTAATTTCCTATTTCTTTGTAATTTTTAAAAAAATCTAGGTATGTTTTGGTATTTCATTTAATCTATCTTATTTTATTTTTTTATTTTATTTGGTAATATAAAAAAAATAATAGTGAAAATTTGGCAGATTTAAGGGCAAAATTTAGAGTGTTATTGCATGTGTTTGGGGTAGAAGATATAACGCTGACATGACAAGAATGAGCGGATTTATAAGAAACTATTGTGAGTGTCATTAAAATCTCACATTCCACTAACTTATTTCGCTGGTTTATTTAAGACCAATATATTCAAGTAAGATTTTTACTCCATTAACTTTTTTTCATCCACTTTTCTTAATATTCTTTAAAATCTGTGTCCAAAAATATTACTCCTTCCGTCCCACTAACTTTCATTTTTTGTTTTTCCCAACCAAGATGACTCATTACTAAAAATGAAAACTTCTTTATCTTAACTTTATTTTCTCTCTCTTACTTTACTCTTTCCACCTAACACATAAAATAAAACTGCATAAAACCCGTGCCACCCAAAGAAGGGCTCATCTTCCTTGAGATTGAGGGAGTATAAGACTCTCACCGGCGGATGAAGGGAGTATAATTCATTTTAGTACTATATTTTTCTCATAATATGTTACCAATGGTCCTACAAAAAGCTAGTTATTTATTTGGAGATTTATTAAATCGAAAATGAGAGGTTGAAAAAAAAAATACTCCATTCGTCTCACTATAAGCATGTCACTTTTCTATTTGAAATATTTCACCATAAGTGAATCGTTTTCATTTTAACTAAAAAATTATTTCTCTTACTAGTACTCCCTCCGTCCCATAAAAGTTGAGACAAAACTTTTGGGCATGGAGATTAAGAATTTATATTAAATAAATAGGAGAGATGAAAAAAGTAGGAAAGATAAGAGAGAGTAAAGTAAATGATGGAATAAAATAAGAGTGGTTAGATGTTTTGTCTTTAGTTAAAAAAGGAAATGACTCAACTTTGTTGGAACAGACTAAAAAGGAATACGACTCAACTTTTATGGGACGGAGGGAGTACTAGTTTTCACTACTTTTAACTTTACTCTTTTTATTTAACTTTGAAAATAAATTTTGTGCTAAAAGAGTTGACTCGCTAAGAGCATCCGCAATGGTCGGTTAGCGACCGGCTAGCCGATTCGTCGCGCTAGCCGATCGGCTAGCCGAACCATTGCAATCGGCGAGGGCGATTTCGGCGAGCGGATCGGCGTGGGCTGGCCGATCGCTCGTCGCTGGCCGAAGCGCTGGCCGATCGGCTAGCCGCCATTGTGGCGGCCCGATCGGCCAGCGATCGACCAGCGCTGATTTTCGATTTTTTTTTTTTTTTTTTTTAAATCATATATAAACGCGAGTTTCCATCCCCTCCTTCATTTACTGGTCGCCCCCGCCCGGTTGGACAGAAGCGGGCGCAGCGGGCTGCGAGGGGCGGATCCCCCCTATCGCCCCGCGAGGTCCAGTCCTCCGCCCTCCCAGCCGCCCCACTCGAATACACTCTCCATTCGCGTAACCAAACGCGGGCTAAGATGTTACAGGTCTTTCGAGAGTGGAAGAACGCCACTGACCCCACGGAGAAGAGGTTTCTTTACGAGATGCTCGAGAGCATGCGTGCTGATTTAGAGATCGCGAGGTCACGGCTGGGGGGTTCCGACGTGGGCTCAGATACCACGGGTGGCGGCAGCGGCGGCGACGAGGACGAGGACGACGACGACGGCGATGAGGAGTAGAGAGTGGCGGGGCTCGTGTGTTGAAACCCTTTTTTTTTTAAAAAAAATCATGTACTTTTTTTTTTAAATCTTTGTACTTTTTTTATAATGGAATAGATTATTTTTTCCGTATATGTGTCGTAAATTTAATTCCGTATTTTAATCGTAATTTTAATTCCGTAAATGTAGTATATTTTGAATTATTTTTATTGCGGCTGGCCTATGACTGGCCTAAATCTGATGTGGCAGGTGGTTTTTTTAGTGTTGCTTACGTGGCAGGGGAGAGAATGGCTGACCTATGGCTAGCCTAAGCACCATTGCGGATCCTCTGATGGCAAAATGGAGTTAGTGAAAAAATAGAAGATGTAAAATTTAGACGAGTAACAGTAACACGTGATATGGGGTTGAGAGTTGCGAAGTACGATGATGAATATAGCGATTTGAAAAATAACTGCCAAAGTCATATGTGTGTAGTCAATAAAGTGACTGACTTTTTCTTTTGGGAATCTCGACCGGATTTTGTGCTTCCGTTTCTGTCTTCCTCATTTTCCATTAACTACCAAACTCCAACACGTCCTCTCCCTCTCACCCCTGACCCCACCAAACTTCTGCAAATATTAAATTTAAACTTTTTATTATTAATAGTCTAATCAGTCATTGGTTATTACTGAACCAACCAAATAGCAATATCATACATTCATACTCCTCCGTCCCAGTTTAAACTCCCTCAGTCTTTCATAATTTGTGACACTTTAAACCAGTACGAGTTTTAAAAAATCTAATAAAAAGTGAGTTGAAAAAGTTGGTGTGACGTGGATCCTACTTTTAAAATATTAGTTTTATAATAAAATTGAGGATGAATGAGTTAGTAGAATATGAGGTCCACTACCAAAAATGGTAAAAGTGAAATGAGACAAATTATGTCAGACGGCCCAAATGGAATACTAGGTCAAATTATGTGGGACGGAGGGAGTAGTAAGATTTAATTATGACACAGATTTAAGAAATTACTGGAGTATGTAATAAATGAAGTGAGACACCGATTGCTGGAGTGAGTAATAATTGAAAGTGAGGTAGTGGAGTGAGACCCTTTTGACTTTTTGTATGTTTAGGATTTTGTTTTGTTTTATTTTTATGAAAGTAATGACATTTTTAGTGTAAATTAGATGAATAATGAGGTTAAATTTTATGTCCAAATATGGTAGATTCTAAATGTGACTCTTAAACTAGGACAGACTAAAATGACAAAATGTGACTCTTAAACTAGGATGAAGAGAGTATTTGATAATCGTTACTCCCTCCGTCCCGTATTAATTGTCCACTTTTGTTTCGCTACGGATTTTAAAAAATGTAAAGGAAAGTGGGTTAAAAAAGTTAGTGGAATATGGATCCCACTTTTATATATTAGTTTTATAATAAAATGGGGGTGAAATGGGTTAGTGGAATGTAGGACCTACTTACCATTTATAATAAAAAGTTAAAGTGGACAATTAATGATGAACGAACGAAAATGATAAAAGTGGACAATTACAAGTGACGAGGGGAGTAATTCGAAAGAAACAAACAAATGTAGAAAATATGTTTCACATTTACTTTCTTGGAATCCTGAATATAATATCTCATCTAAGTTGAGTTATTTCATTTTTTAATAAAAAATAAAAACATCAAACCAATCTTACTTTCTCTTTATCTTTTCCGCTTTATTGTTTTCTTCTACTTTTCAACATAATTTTTATTCTCTGTGCCCAAAAATGTTGACTTAACTTAGTTGGAGCAGAGAGAGTACTAGTAAACTCCAAGGAAAGAAAGTGAATTTAAAAGGTATATAAAAATAACTACTCCTTTCATCCTAGTGTCTCAATTTCCTTTTTAGTTTGTCTTAATAAAATGTCTCATTTCTATTTCTGGAAAAAGTTTTATCTCACATTAATATTAAAATTATATTTTTTCTCTTAATTTAATACACAAAACAAAACCTCTTAAAATGTCATATCATCTCATAAGTGTGACATCTACTATGAGACGGATGAGGTATTATTTTTTCCTTTTGTTTAAAATTGAAAAATTTACAATACATTCTTAAATACTCTTCCATTGAAGAGTTGTTTTTAATTAAAAAGGGTAAATATAGTACTCTATTCATCCCATAAAAATAGACTAAATTTCTTTTCTCATTCGTCCCATAAATAGTCCAAATATAAAGAACGCGTGTCGCATGCACGTGCCCCTCATTTCAACAAGATTTATAATTTTCCCACTAATGCAATAAATATTACTAAGTATAAGTGGCAAGAGTGGTGTCGAACCACATGGACTATGGACCTACTCAAGATTGTTTCTACGATAGAATCGAAAAAGGGGTCGGCTACTACCACACATTCATTGAGTGGGTTAAGACTCTAATCTACTTGACCTGACGGAATCAAACTGGACTCTATCTAACTGACCTAGCGGATGGGAAAAGTACGAACACTTGCATGATAACCTAACTCAAGGCAACTTGTAAACTGGAGTTAAACTAATTAGAACACCTGTAACTGAAGGAACATGCTGAAATTTTCCCAAAATAGGCAGACAAAGATGCAAAAGCAAGTGGGGAACATTTTTCCTAAACTGGCTGGGACTGGCAGAAAAGCAGTGGAAAGAAAAAAACAAAAGCAAAAAAGTAGATATGATTTTCTAACTAACTTCTACTTCATCTTCTCCAAACAACCAAGTAAAAACAGAGCATGGAACATAGCTTCCACACCATTGACGAAATAAAACAGAGCATGCTTCAAAACGAAACGTAAACACGAAATTCAAGCTAGAACTACCAGATCTACTCTCCTCGGTCAAGCAGAAAGCGGAATAAACACATATTAACCTTGCATGCATCACCTAAACTAGATCTCAACCTCTAAACTACTCGAAATCATGTAAACAATATGGATCTAAACATTTAAGCTACCAATTGCGAAAAACATCCAAGAAACATGAGTAAATTGCACCATCAACATGAAAATAAACACCAAAGCTTCATAAAACTGGAAATAAGTCGAGATCTAAAGGCGGAGTCGTCAATTCCTTCAATGAAACTCGAAATCTAACTACAACGTCTCAAAAGCGGTAAAGAAAGCAAAGATCCAACGTCGGAGTCGTCAATTCCTATGTCGAAACCATTGATCTAAACTAAGAAAGCAGTTAACTATCTAAACTAAGCTAAGAGAGCAGTGGCGTTAAGCGCCTATGAGAGCTTCCTACCTAAACTACGATAGCGTTAAGCGTTGCTTCTTCATTGTGGAAAGCTTCTATTTATAGAGAAGCTTCAACTTCAACCCTAAGGCAACTTCTCGTCCGATTTAATGATTTTATCCTTGCAGTAATTGAGGATCATCATGTTAGCACGCAATTCTGTCTCCTTGAACAGTTAGACGACTTTTTCTGCACTTTTGCTCCAATTCGCCATTTTTGTCTCCTTGACTTGTTAGGCAACTTTTTCTGCATTTTTGCTCCATTCCACCATTCTATCTCCTTGACCAGTTAGGCAACCATTTCTGCATTTCAGTTACGCTTTAAAACTCGCGTCCTCCCAAAATGGTCTATTTCTATTAAATGGATAGAGTAATTATTTCTCTCTACTTCTCTATTTACCCTACTTCTCTATTTACCATATCAATTAAAGATACTTAAAAGCATTTTCAAGGGAAAAATTTTAATTGTGAAAATATATTTCGTTTGGCTTTGGTGAAAACTAACCCCTTCTCTCATTCACCTCTTCAAAAAGAAAATATGGCTTCTAACAAGTAGTGAATTCAAAAAAAAGAAGGCTTTGGTGAAAACTAACCCCTTCTCTCATTCATCTCTTCAAAAAAAAAAATGGCTTCTAACAAGTAGTGAATTCTACAAAAAGAAGGTAAGTGAAGAAGGTATACAAATAAAACTACTGTATTTACTTATTATTATGTGAGGAAAGTTAAAAGACACCTCTTAAAAATTGAAGAATGTACCGTACATTCTTAAATACCCTTCGATTAGAGGAAGATATTTTTATGAATAAATGATAAGGTTGTTATTTGTCTTAATCGCAATATTTAGCTTATCTCTTGAAGATGCTAGGCTGGTTAATAGTACTAGATTGATTAGTCATCAAATATCAATAGATTTCTACTTTTAATTAAATTGGAATACTCTTCATACGTTACAAAGTAGATATTACTCCCTCCGCCCCGGCTAAGATGACATATTGCTTAGCCGGCACAGGGTTTTAGGAGTTATTGGTTAAAGAGTTTAATTGAAGAGAGAGAAGGTGGGTGTAAGTATTAAAGTAGAGAGATAAAGAAAGATGAATATTTTAATAGGAGTGAGAAAAAATGATTGAGTGTAATAATTGGAGAGAGAAAGTTATCAAAAAAGGAAAGGGAAATTGGTCTCTAAAACTATGAACTTTGCCTAAAATTTGGTATTTCCCATGAACTTTGAAATTGGTATATAATATCACGAACTTTGCATTTTGTTTGGTATTTCCCAAACTCACTCAAATAAGATATTTTCATCAAAATCTTATTTAACATAGACCATCGTGATATGTTTTATAATATTTGAAACCACTTTTTAAGTTCATAGCATGTAGCATAAAAAGTCACGTTGAAAACCACGTTGATTTAATTGTGTCAAGTATGATAAAAGCCTCATAAGTTAGTCAAATATAGTAATAAACATGCCGTGGGAAATACCAAACAAAATGCAAAGTTCGTGATATTATATACCAATTTCAAAGTTCATGGAAAATACCAAATTTTGGGCAAAGTTCATGGTTTTAGAGACCAATTTCCCAAAAGGAAATGTGTCATCTTAGTTGGGACAAACTAAAAAGGAAAACGTGTCATCTTAAACGGGACGGAGGGAGTATATTTTCTTTTTTAGTTTTTTCCAAAAAAAGAACATATTTTCCATACTCTCACTTCAATATATAAAAATGTATATACTCTCTCTAAAGATAAAGACCTTTCGAACTTTTGATGCTTAATCACGTCTAGTTGAGGAGGGTTTAGACTTTGAGCAAGCATATGGTAAACTTTGCATGATGCATGATTTGAGTGCTTATATACACATTACCTTTATACACTTTGAGAGTGAGAGAACACATCCCATCTTTGGAAATTTGCCACATGTGAGTGCATGATTTCAAGGTGTTCCACGAGTTAGTAATGAAAGTGCACTAATAAGACTTGCTTGATTTGATTGCGTTAATACATGCTTAATCTGTTCTTTCATCTTTTGAGGCAATTATGACGCCTAGTCCTTGTGCATTCCGTGCGCTTATTCTTGTGTCTTTATTGTTTTGTTCGAGGACAAACAAAAATGTAAGTTTGGGGGAGTTGATACGCTCGGATTTTGCACTATTGTAAGGCCGTTATTTGGTCCGTTTTTTTATGTCAAAGTCACTCTACACGTCCATTATTTGCATATTTTGTCTACTTTGGTATTTTGACGTGTTTTGTGAGAAATGTGCATAATTGAGCCGAAAAAGGGAGCCAAAACGCAAAGTCTGGAAATCTAGAGTCAGACGGCGACCGGTGACCGCCGCGGATGTGTGCGGCGACCGCCGGCGCCCGGCGGGCAGATCAATGCAGCGGTCCACCTCGGAAAAATATGCTTAGAAGAGAAGTCTCGCCCGGCGACTGCCGAAAGTCCAACGCCGCGACCGCCGACAAAGTTGCGGCGGCCCGCCGGAGAAAGGCGGCGAATCCGAGATGCCCTAGATTTGCTCCAAGATTTACCATATTTTGAAGATCTTTTCCTTATATAACAAGGATTGGCTTTCCCCTATAAATAAGACCCCAAGCTTCATCAAAAAGAGAGAGCTTCTACTTGCAAAATAATTCATAGAGATCAAGAGCTAGAGTACTTCACTTGTGCAAGCAGTTGGAGAAGGATTTCAAGAACATCAAGAACGACAAGGATTCAACCTACGGGTTTTATTTGCTTTAGTTTTATGTTCAAATTGTCTTCCCTTCAATCTATGTGTTTAGCTTATTTCATTATGTGTAATTAAACTCATAGGATTCTAGGGTTGTGTTAGTAACGACTTTGGTTATACAATTACAGTTTTCTATTTAATATCCGTTTTGTTTATACTTTGTTTCTTCCCTAAGTTAGCCTTGATGCTGCATGATTGAGTGACACAATTGTGTATGATTTAATATAACTTGCTTCATAACTGTGACAGAGTTCTAGCGAGTTAGATCCACTTAGTAGACGCTACAGTTAGCTTCCCTTAAAACGACACTGTTAATTGAGAGTAAGGACTTTTCAAGGGTCTTAGAAGCTTTATGGAGTTATGTGTTAGGATTGACAACCCTAATCTTGTAATCAACGTTTGCATCGCATGAGCATAAGCTAGGTGACTCGTCCTATCAAAGTAATAACTGTGCTAGGGTATTGTAGTTTGGAATTTGTATAACAATAACTGTGAACGCACATCCCTGGAATTTTCTTATCTCTTCGATTGTCTCTGTGTTTTGCTTGCTTTTAGTTGTTCATTTCAAATATTCAATGTTTTCAAAAGTTTTCAAAAAACTTTTGTTCTTCCAAATAGTAATTGAGTCTTAGTAGAAGATAGACACTTTGTGTTTGCCTTCCCCATGTTCGATATCCCGGTGCTGACCTTTAGCTATACTATATATACTCTGTATACTTGTAGGTTTATTTAGTGGTAAAATATAGTGCATCAGCGACCGCCACAAGAAGTCAGAAGCTACTTATTGACGCGCGGCGACCGCCGGTCAAGGTGCGTCGGCCCACTACAGAAATGCGGCGCACGACAGCTGTATTCAAACTCAATTTTTCGGCGATCCTGAAGTCCGATCAGGGATTTCTACATGTAATTATCTTCATCTTCGAAAGATCTTTGCGTTGGTACCAAGATCGCCTCAATCGGAGTTTTGTGGAGAAAGTTATGACTGTTCTTTCAAAGTCGCGCAAAGCTGTCAAATGCAGTTTAGGCGGAAATTTAAAGAAGGAAAAAAGATAATACCTTTTGAAGCCAATTCTTTTATTTTTACTATGGGGAACGAAAATTCCATCTTTCCTATTACTTGGAGGAGACTTTTTACCAAATTTAAATCTCTCTCAAGCCTATATATACCCCATAACCTAATTCATAGAATTCACCCTTCCATAGCCCCAAAAAGGGGAGCTTTCATAGCTCTTCCTCAAACCCTAATTCTTCATCATCTTTTTGCCAATTACTTCCATAGCATAAATTTGAGAGTTCTTCATTGTGCAAGGCGTTGGAGCAAGAAGCAAGAGATCATTAAAGAGCTACAAGGATTCAACCTTAGGGTTTTATTTACTTTAGCACTCATGTTTATTTTGTCTTCACTTCAATCTATGTTTTTAGCTTATTCAACTATGTTTAACTAAATTCATAGGATTCTTTAGGTGTGTTAGTAACTTTTATTGGTTTATGCAATTTCTTTTTGTATTTAATATATGTTTGGTTTTTACTTTGTTTATTTCCTAAGTTAATCTTGATGTTTCATGATTGAGTGACACAATCGTAAATGATTTAATATAACTTGCTTAATAACTGTGAGAGAGTTCTAGCGAGTTAGGTCCACTTGGTAGACGCTACAGTTAGCTTCCTTTAAAACGACACTGTTAATTGAGAGTGAAGACTTTTTAAGGGTCTTAGGAGCTTTTTGGAGTTACGTGTTAGGATTGTCAACCCTAATGTTAGTAATCAACGTTTGCATCGCATGAGCATAAGCTAGGTGACTCGTCCTTTCAAAGTATAAACTGTGCTAGAATATTGTAGTTGGAATTTGTATAACCATAATTGTGAACGCACATACATGGAATTCTCTTATCTCTCATATTTTATCTTTGTGATTGCATTTAGTTGTTTGATTGCATTTAATTGTTTTAATTTTCAAAACATCAAAATTCTCTTGTTTCTCTAGATAGTATTTGACGCTTAGTACATAATAGCCAGTTACAATTATATTCCCCGTGTTCGATATCCCGGTACTGACCTTTAGCTATACTATTTCTACTCTGTATACTTGCAGGTATTTATAGTGCTAAAAAATAGTGCATCATCCGTCCCTAAAAATTGTCACCTTTCACTATTTTACTAATTTTGATAGTGGACCTCACATTCCACTAACTCATTCTCGCTCATATTTTATTATAAAGCTAATATATTAAAGTAGGACTTACATGACACTAACTTTTTCAACTCACTTTCTATTACATTTATTAAAACTTGTGTCGGGTCGAATGGTGATAAATTATTAAGAACGAAGGGAGTATTTATTATGAGACAGACAGAGTATTATTTCTTGCGTCTTATTTCGAATAAAATCTAGTCATCGAACACTAATATGTTTTTTGGTAAATTAAATCGAAAAATAAGTGTTTTATGTATTATTCTGTCCGCTTAAAAATATATCATTTCACCTTTACATTCAACAGCTCATTACACCCACATTTTATTATAAAATCAATACATAAATGTATGTCCCACATTTCACTAACTTTTTTTACCCTCTTTTATTTTATATAAAACAATTTTTTAAAACATGTGCCAGTCAGATATGAGATATTTAATAATGGATGGAGGGAGTATAGTGTTTTGACTAAAAAAATACTCCCTCAATCCCACAGTATGAGTCACATTTTGTGTAGGCACGAGTTTTAAAAAATGTAAGTTTAGTGAGTTGGAAAAGTTAGTGGAATATGTAGCTCACTGTTTTATAACGGTTTTATAATAAAACGTGAGTGAAGTGAATGAGTGAAATGTGGGACCTACTTACCATTTATGCTAAAAGTGAAATGCGGGACCTATTTACCATTTATGCTAAAAGTTAAATGTGACTTTTATTGTGGGACGGACATAAATGACAAAATGTGACTCTTATTGTGGGATGGAAGGAGCATTCAACAAATTTAGTGGAATTTGTGGCCCACTTTTTTCTATATCAGTTCATATATTCCATCTGTCCATGATTAATTGACACCAATTTCCTTATTTTGTTTGTCCACGATTAATTAAAACTCTTACTTTTTAGTACTCCCTCCATTCCATGTTAATAGAGTTACTTTTCTATTTTGGGAAGTTTCAAGTTAATTGAGTCGTTTTTACTTTTGGCAAAAAGTAATTCTCTCTTTTACTTTATTCTCTCTTCATCTCTATTACTTTACTCTCTCTTACTTTTTTCACTATCAATTTAACACATTATTCTTAAATTCATTACCGAAAAGAAATGTCTCTATTAACAAGGAACAGAGTGAGTACTATTTTTGCCAAAGGACCCCACATTCTACTAACTTATCATACTCACATTTTATTACTCTCTGTATTCCATGTTAATAGAGGCATTTTATTTTCTACACTCGTTTGGGAAAAATAATACTCCCTCCGTCCGTAAAAATTTGTCACCTATTTCCATTTTCATTCGTCCCTAAAATTTGTCACCTTCCATCTTTACTATTTTTGTGTAGTGGACCTCATATTCCAATAACTCATTCTCACTCACATTTTAATGCTCCCTTTGTTCCAGGGTAGTTGGGGCATTTTTTTGTGGGCACGGGATATAAGAAATTGTTTGTTAAATATTAAAGTGGAGAAAGGAAAGTATAAAAGGGAATAAACTAAGAGAGATGAAGAGAGAAAAAAGTAACAAGGGGAATAAAGTTTTTACGAAAAAAGGAAATGACTCAACTACTTAGGGACGAGGGGAGTATAAAACTAATACTCCCCCGTCCCATAGAAATAGGCAATTTGGAATTGACACGATTTTTAATGCATAATTGGTAAAGTAAGAGAGAAAGAGAAAAAGTAGTTGAAATTGTGTAGTAGATGGTGGGCCCATAAATAATACTCCCTCCATCCCTGAAAATTTGTCACCTATTTCATTTTTCGTTCGTCCCTAAAAATTTGTCACTTTTCACTTTTACCATTTTGTAGTAGACCATACATTCCACTAACTCATTCTCACTCATATTTTATTTTAAAACAAATATATAAAAGTAGGACCCACATGCCACTAACTTTTTCAACTCACTTTCTATTACATTTCTTAAAACTCGTGCCAGGTCAAATGGTGACAAAATTTGGGGGATGGAGGGAGTTAAATACTGTAAAAGAGAAGGAGAAAAAGTTGTCATAAATGGATATAGACTATTTCTATGGGATGGAGGAAAAAGGAAATATAGCCTATTTCTCCGGGACGGAGAGAGTACATAAAAGTAGGACTCATATGGCACTAACTTTTTCAATTCACTTTCTATTACATTTCTTAAAACCCGTGTCGGGTCAAATGGTGACAAATTATAAGAGCATCCGCAATGGTCGGCTAGCGACCGGCTAGCCGATTCGTCGCGCTGGCCGATCGGCTAGCCGAACCATTGCAGTCGGCCAGCGCAAAATCGGCGAGCGGATCGGCGTGGGCTCGCCGATCGCTCGTCGCTGGCCGAAAAGCTAGCCGATCGGCTAGCCGCCATTGTAGAGGCCCGATCGGCCAGCGATCGGCCATCGCCGATTTTCGATTTTTTTTTTTTTAAAATCATATATAAACGCGATTTTCGTTTCATTTTCATTTGCACCACTTGTTTTAACGAGTTTTCTCTCTCTCTAACTTTCTGTTCAAGAGCATCATCGAGCGATCGATCACGCGGGTGGTAGCGGTAGCGGTAGTGGTGGGGATCCTGAGGAGTACGAACGGAGGATGAACGAGGCTATGGAGGCCTACATGAACCGCGGGATGGAGCGGTACATGCGTATGGTGGAACAGCTGGCGATACCTCGCCCTCCACGAGTTGTCCACCACCGAGCAGTGATTGATCGGGATCACGCTGCTGCACATCAGCGGCTGTACGACGACTACTTTTCAGAGAACCCGCGGTTTCCCGCCAACATGTTCCGGCGGCGTTTCAGGATGCGCAGGGAGTTTTTTATGCGCATCGTTAGGGCATTGGAGCGTCAATATATGTGTTTCCGCTTCAGGCACGATGCGGCTGGCAGACCCGGCCACACCCCTATCCAAAAGTGCACGGCGGCAATCAGGCAGTTGGCCTACGGAGGCGCGGCAGACATGTGGGATGAGTACCTCCACATCGGTGAGTCGTCAGCCCTGAAATGTCTGAAGGAGTTCTGTGGGGGCGTGATCAGCATTTTCGGTGAGCAGTACCTTCGAAGCCCTACTCCCGAAGATTGTCAGAATTTGATGCAGATGCACGGGGAGAAGCATGGGTTCCCCGGGATGTTAGGCAGCATAGACTGTATGCATTGGGAGTGGAAGAACTGTCCGACTGCCTGGAAGGGGGCCTACACGACCGGCTACAAGTCAAAGAACCCCACGATAATCCTCGAGGCCGTAGCTGATTACCGGCTGTGGATCTGGCATGCGTATTTTGGGGTAGCCGGGTCGAACAACGACCTCAACGTCCTGAACTCGTCTCCCCTCTTCAACGAGAAGTGCCAGGGCGTCGGTCCAGCCGTCTCATTCGTGGCCAACGGCAACCGGCATGATATGGGCTACTACTTGGCGGATGGGATATACCCTCGGTGGCCGGTCTTTGTGAAGACGATCCGACAAACAAGTGATGAAAAGAAGGCCTACTTTGCGCAACGACAGGAGTCGGCGCACAAGGACGTGGAGCGCGCATTTGGTGTGCTCCAGTCTCGATGGGCGGCAATCAAGGGCCCAACGCGTTTGTGGGATGTCGGATGCGTTTCCGAGATAATGTACGCCTGCATTATCCTGCACAACATGATCGTCGAAGACGAAGGCGTACAACTGACTAGTTGGGTCAGTGACGATGAAGCCGGTCCAAGCCACGGAACGACCACCCCTAGTGTACGACAGGGGGTACCCCTCGATGAAGCCGGCCGACTCAAGGAATTTGCCAGCATGCGCCAAGTGGATGCTCATATTCAACTCCAAAAGGATATAATTGAAGAGTTGTGGGCACGGAGGACTGCACGACGATAGTTTTTTTTCTTTATTATGCATGTACTTTTTTTTTAATCTATGTAACTTTTTTAAATGCAATTAATGAATTTTCCCGTACACGTGTCTAAATTTAATTCCGTATTTTAATCGTAATTTTAATTCCGTAAATGTAGTATATTTTGAATTGTTTTTATTGCGGCTGGCCTAAATCTGACGTGGCAGGTGGTTTTTTTAGTGTTGCTGACGTGGCAGAGGAGAGAATGGCTGGCCTATGGCTGGCCTACGGCTGGCCTATGCACCATTGCGGATGCTCTAAGGGGCGGAGGGAATAATAGATAATTAAAGTGGAGATAGAGCGAAGAGAGAATAGCGTGGAGAAAACTCTATTATTATTTTTACAAAACGAGTGCAGAAAATGAAACGTCTCTATTAAGGCGGAACGAGGGGAAGTATAAAACTAATACTTCTTCCGTCCCACATTACTTGAGTCATTCTCTTTTACATTCATTTTGGAAAAATCATAATAAATACTTAGAGTGAAGAGAAAGTAAGATAGAGAATAATATAGATAAGAGTCTTCTCATTTGTATTCTCAAGTACTTTACTCTCTCTTCATTTTAACTATTTATTACTCCCTCCGTCCCACAAAAGATGTCACACTTGTGGGACGGCACGAGATTTTAGGAGGTTTTGTTTTGTTTGTTAAATGGAGAGAGAAAATATAATTTTTATATTCATGTGAGAGAGAACTTTTTCCAAAAAGGGAAATGTGACATCTTTTGTGGGACAAATTAAAAAGGAAAGTGTGACATCTTTTGAGGGACGGAAGAAGTATAATTTTTTCAAAACGAGTGCCATAAAGAAGTCACTCAAGTAACGTGAGACAAAGAAAACATATAAAAATAATACCCACATTTCACTAACTTTTTCAACCCACTCTCTATTATACTTATATCTTAAAACTAATATCAAGTTAAAAAGATTTAATTAATCATGCATGGAGGGAGTAGTTATTAAGGAAAATATGTAAATTAGCTAAAATTCTTTCGACTCCGATTACCCCACCGGTTAGCCTAAAACTTAAAAATTTAAAATAGGACCAATAATTTTTAGCTCAAAAAAGTTAAACCTTATATAGGGATGGCCTTATTGTGAGCGGATTGGCCTAGTTCTTGATATGAAGATAATTATATTGTCGATTCTTGAAAAATTTTACAATCCTATAGCACATGGTTCAAAAAAATGGTTTGACTTATTATTATTGGGCCTTTACATATATGGCTTAGAAGTGTCTATTGTTAAAAGCGGCCCACTTAAAGTTGTACAAACCGAATACTACTTCAAAGCGCAGCCCAATTAAAGGTCATATACTAATTTACGGAATGAACAAGTTTTCTTCATTAATTTCTTTTGAATCAAGATAACTCGAAATTTCAATTATCAGGTTCTCGTAATACACCCGTCCCTGAAAGTTTGTCACTTATTTTCATTTTCACCGGTCTCATAATATTTAACACATTTTATTTTTATCGTGTTTTGTAGTAAAACCCACTATGTAACACACCCCTTACTCAATTTATTAAACCGGATCACATTTTGATATGCTCAACCTTTTATTAAGAATTTGTCTTTCCATCTTGTAATTTATTTTTAAAACATATAAGCACACACACTATATTACATACTCCCTCCGTCCCCAATTAATTGTCTACTTTAGTTTCAACACAGATTTTAAGAAATGTAAAGGAAAGTGTGCTGAATAAGTTAGTGGAATATGAGTCTCATTTTTGTATATTAGTTTTATAATAAAATATGAGTAGAATCAATTAGTGGAATATGACACATACTTACTATTTATGGTAAAAGGTAAAAGTAGACAATTAATGGGGGACGGATGAAAATGACAAAAGTGGACAATTAATAGGGGATGAAGGGAATAATTAGGCATCCGCAAAAAAAGAAAAAAGAAGCAACAACTCACACACACAATTATATATATCTATAAATCCTCAATTACATGCCACGTACACACCACTGTAACTTTATCGACAAAAGAGACAATGACTTGACACGCTCAGCTGTTTACCAAGTGAGACCTCTCGCTACTATACTCCACAAGGGGAGGACAAAAGAGGGTGGACTTCGAAAAGCTCGTAATGTAATCGTATTTCGGAATATAAGCTGTAAGATTTCATGCTATGTCACTATGCAAAACAATCACTTTATTACTTGGAATGTGGTACAAGTCTATTCACATTACATCTAATCTGATATCAATCAGTATACCAATTTATATCATAACAATTTTGACAAATCATATAATAAGCATAATCACAATTATCAAACTGTACTTCCAACGTTAATATGTTACCTGTTTACCAAACCATACCTTCCACTTGCAACACAATATAACATACCAATCATGTTTGCTTTGTCACTTTCTTTTAATAATTAACACAACATATATATTGATTCATTCGTAACAATTTGCATAAATATAAAGCACATATATCTGATGCTACTAAATATACATTCAAATATACAGGGTAGATCTAGTATAGCTAAATGTCAGTACTGGGTTGTCGAACACGGGGAATAAGATTACCGACTGGCTACCTTCTACTAAGCTTCTTTTAGTACTCGGAGAAACAGTGGATTTTGAAAAACTTTTGAAAACAATTAAACTGAAAGTAGTAAGCGGATGATTGCAACACAAACTAGAGATCAAATAGACGAGATAAGAGAATTCCAAGGATGTGTGTTCACAAATATGGTTATACAAATTCCTCCTACAATATCCTAGCACAGTTTATACTTCGATAGAACGAGTCACACTAGTTATGCCCATGCGGTACAAGCGTAGATTACTAACACTAGGGTTGTCAATCCTGGATTTGTAACTCCTAAAAGCTCCTAAGACCCTTAAAAAGTTCTCACTCTCAATTAACAGTGTCGTTTTAAGGGAAGCTAATTGTAGTGTCTATTAAGTGGATCTAACTCGCCAACCTCCTCTCACGATTATGTAGCAAGTTATATTAAATCAGCATCGAATGTGTCACTCAAGCATGCAGTATTACCAAACAACTTAAGGAAGAAACGAAGTATAAACAAAACGGATATTAAATAGAAAACGAAATTTGTATAAACCAAGATGAGTTACTAACACATCCCTAGAATCCTATGAATTTAGTTACACATGATAAAATAATCTAAAAACATAGTTTGAAGGGAAAACAATGTAAAAATAAGAACTAAAGCGATAAAACCCAAAGGTAGACCCTGTAGCCTTGATCTTCACTTGACTTCGTCTTCAACATCTTGCACAGCGAAGAACTCTCAAATAATTTGCTCTAGAATTGTGAGCCAAAGAGTGTAAAAAGTGTGTTCTTGAATGAAGAGGTTTAGGGGGTATATATAGGGAGTAGGTCGAATCCTATGGATGGAAGGAAAAAGATTGGCTAATTTAGGTAAAATCTGGAGAAAATCTAAGTAAATTCGTGCACCGCCCTTTCGCAGCGGACCGCTGCACTTTGGCCAGCGGTCGCTGTGCATTGTCCGAAGCCTCTGCGGATTTGGGTAGCGGTCGTTGCATGTCCTGCAGCGGTCGTTGTGAATTAGTCCAGTGGCTACGGGATCTCTAGAGCGGTCGCTGCACACGTCCCAGCGGTCGCTGGGCGTCTTCAGACTTTTCAGCACAACTTTTTCGGAGAGGACCGTTTCAGGCGTAGCGGTCGCTATGGGCCAGCGGGCCGCTGAGCGTCTTGAACGCTCCAGAATTCCATTTTCGACTTTTTCCTATCTTTTTGACTCAAATATGCACAATTCTCACAAAGAATGTCAAAATACCAAAATAGATAAATATGTGAAATATGGACATAAATTGTGATTAAGACACTAAAAACAGACTAAATAAGAGCCCTAAAATAATGCAAAATCCGAGCGTATCAATATCATTCTCACATTTATAATATTTTTAGCCTCCAAATAATTCTATCAAGTCAAATAACCAACATATTCATTTTATTATCTTGAAACACTTTCGATAATGATATGCCACTTGTCAACCAAATTAATTCATGTAGCAGTTATAGTATAAATACGTCATTTTATTTTGACAACTTATCACTTTTTTATCAATCAACACAATATAAGTTTTTGAGAAAATCACTACTCTTTGGATCAATTTAGAACGTCATTTTTGAATCACATATAAATTACACACACAGCTCAATATAACATATCATCATGTCCATGTCACTTTATTTTATCAGACAACGCACTATATATATTTTGAAAATCATACTAAATGTTAAAATACAACCACCATTTCTCAAATAGATAACACATTCAGTCCGAAGTTAAGCTTAGTAATGGACAGAGGTACACAGACACTATAAGTAGCCCGATGAGTGCATCTGTCATATACGTCCGTAACAGTCACCGTAAATCTCCCATATAGCGTATCGTAAGACACCTGCTACATATTACTACCATTATAGGACACATGTTTCTATCTACATATCATATAGACCATCATTTCGGTTATCCAGAAGACGAATGATCAAATGGTGAAATAAATATTAGTCCTTTATCTCATAAAAATAGGCAAAATTTCATCTTTTTTTTCCCATCATATAGACATAGTCCATACTCCATACTCATTTATGGAAATATTTTCTCCTTTTTTCTTTTATCATCTATAGTTCTCACCATCCAGTACACCATTTTAACTATCTTTTGTCCTTCCCTCTTACTTTATCAATTACACAATAAAATTCGTGTCATAAAAAAGTCACCTGTTTTTATAGGATGGATGTAGTACTCCATCCGTCCCATAATAGATGGCATACTTGGAGAATGACACGAGATTTTAGTAGATGTTGTTTTGTGTGTTAAGTGGAGAGAGAAAATAATATATTTATAATAATGTGAGATAGCATTTTTTGTAAAAAAAAAAATATGACATCTTTTGTGTGACAAACTAAAAAGGAAAATGAGACATCTATTATGGGACGAAGGAAGTACTAAATTACTACACTTCAACCAATGCTGACCAAGAGATCTTGGTAGCCTTAAGTTTGAAATCTCTATTCATAAAAAGAGAGAGAGAAAAGTTTTCTGGAGAGAGAATTGACTTAAACTAGACTAAGTGAGAATAAGAAGTGTTTTGGTTTCACATGTCCCCAAGAGTTAAGTGAGAGTAATTTAGTACTCCATCCGTACGCCATTGGGAGTCCCGGTTCACTTTTACTATAAAGGGTAGGTGATTCCCACTTTTTCACTAACTCATTCCACTCACATTCTATTACTCCCTCCTTCCCATAGGAATTGGCCATATTTCATTTTTCGTTCGTCCCATATAAATAGTCACATATCCATTTATGGTAACCTTTTTCTCCTTCTTTTTTACTTTTTCATTTATGGGCCCACCACCTACTACACAATTTCAACTACTTTTTCTCTTTCTCTTTTACTTTACCAAATTACACATTAAAACCTGTGCCAACCCTAAAGGGCCAATTTCTGTGGGACGGAGATAAAACTAATATATAAAAATGGGTTCCACATTCCACAATCTCACCTGCTTTGCTTTATATTTCTTAAAATTTGTGTCGAACTCGAAAGGGACTCTTAATGGCGACGGAGGGAGTACATATTTTTCAATAAAAGATCCTCCTTTCGTCCCACTTTAGGAGTCTCGGTTAACCATATTTGAGTGTCCCACTTTACGAGTCACGGTTGAAATACTCCATAAATGGTAATATGCCCCACATTCCACTAATCTTCTTCCACTAACATCTTATTATAAAACTAATACTCCCTCCGTCCCCAAAGAATATGCACTTTGGATTCGGCACGGGTTTTAATGTAAAATTGATAAAGTAAGAGGTAAAGAGAAAAAGTAATTAAAGTATTGTTAGTGGAGAATGGGCCCCACCTAATTAGAAAGAAAAGACTTTCCAAAATTAGAAAGTACATATTCTTGTGGGACGAACTAAAAATGAAAGAGTGTATATTCTTATGGGACGGAGGGAGTATATTAAAGTAGGACTCACATTTCACAATTTTTTTTTCACCAACTTTATTTTAAATTTCTTAAAACACGTGCCGAACTCAAATGAGACTCTTAAAGTGGGACGGATGGAATATTATTCCTTCTTTTTACCCCCAAGGGTAAATTTGCATTAAAACCCGTGTCGAACCCAAAGTGCATATTCTTTTGGGACGGAGAGAGTAATAATTTACACATTTTTCTCACTCTTACTTTTCTCTCTCTTACTTTTCTCTCTTATTTTATCTTCTCTACTTTATTCACTTTATACTATATTCTTTTTACTTTTTTCTCTCTCTTTCTTTTTTATCTATTACTACTTAATACATTGAACATTTAAATATTTTTCTTAAACTCCGCGCCGAAAAGTTTCGACTCAACTATGAAGGAATGGAGGGAGTATGTTAATTCTCCCCTTCTCACACTCTCTCCCAGATTCTCTTTCCCCTTCTCTTTTCGCCGTCTACACTAAAATCCTATATTCCGCCCCCTATCCGGAAATCGCACCCTTTCCCCATTTCTCCCCCTCTCATGTCCATCTTCTGCCAAACCCTAATTTTTCTATGGCCGGATCAACCATTGTTGCCTCCTATTTCGCCGACAAAAATGGATGGAATATTTCACCGCCCCTCTATGGCTTGCAATCGGCAGCCATGGAGCCTGCAGGCGGCGGCAAAATAAGTTTGTCGATTAGAAATGGGGGAGGAGGGAGGTCTGTAAAATATATTGACGCCATCCCCACTGCGATAACCTCTAGGAGTGGTGGGTCCGGCGGTCCGGCCACATCACAAGGGAGGATGGGAGCGAAGAGTCAAGTTCTGGCAAATTTTCCTTTTCTTTATTTTTGTGGCATTTTTTGGTTGAAAACAAACATAAATTAACGTTCAAAAACAAATAAACATGACTAAAAAATTGATAAAATGAAAAACTGAATTTAAATAAATAGGAAAAATTAATATATTCCGTAAGTTTAGATAATTATATAGAGTAAATGATATTCATTTAAAGAGGAAATTAATAATAAATCATTCCATCACTATATTTATTTTATTTCAAACCCATTTAATATACTTTCTCCGTCCCTCATTAATTGGTACAATTTTTTTTTTCGTCCATTCCCAATGAATTGACACCTTTAAATTTTTAGTACTTTTGGCAATGAACCTCACATTCCACTAACTCATCCCACTCAATATTTTATTACTCTCTCCGTCTATGCCTAAACCTCTCATCAAAACCTCAACCCACTTCTACGGGTTAGTATAGCAGAGTAAAGGATCGATCCCACAAGGATGAGTGTAGTCTATACCCTCGCGATGATACTCTTGAAGGGTTGGTTTGCTACCACGCTTTTGTAGTTGAGTTAAACTAGACGTTAATTGAAATGGGACCAGTTCCTATCCTAACCAGTATGTCACTAAGTGCATTGTAATGCGAAGGGTGTACGTGAGTGTGTGTGTTGGACTGCTAGTAATCATGTGAAAAGTGAAAACTTAGAAAAAAAAGATACGCAAAAGTAAAAGGGAATAACAAACTGTGCTAACTAACCAACTACCCAGATATGCAGAAAAGCTGAAAAAGTAGAAGGACAAAAGTAAAAGTACTCCCTCCATCTGCGAATAGTAATCTCGTTTTTCCATTTCTGTCCGCCCGCGAATAGGAGTCCAGGTTCACTTTTACTATAAATGGTACTACGGTCCCCATTAACTCGTTCCACTCACATTTCATTTAAAATTAGATATACGAGTGAGACTCATATTCCACTAACTTTTTTCCACCCACTTTTCTTAACATTTCTTAAAACCCGCGCCGCCAAGAAATGAGACTCCTAATGGGGGACGGAAGGAGTAACAAAAAGCTTCAAGTGGTCCCACTCTCAGATTGTGACATTGTCTTCTCTACCAAGTAACAAAGACCAAAAAATCAAGGCTCCATGGATGAATGCTCGAAATCAAACTCATTGAAATTCCGATCTAAACCAGAGTTAAATCATGAACAAGGAAAAACTTAAAACCACATACTATTAATCAGCGGCTACGTAAACTGACCCACGTGCAAGGTGACGGGTGCAAGGTGACGGGAACGAAAAAAAACACAAACTCCATGCATTTTCAGAAAAGATAAGCCAATTAATACTTGTAGATACTTAATAAATTACTAGATCTAACTAACTAAGTAAAATGAAACATGTAAACCACCAGACTCAAGATAAAAAAAAAAAAACACTAGATGTATCTAACTAGACAGAAAGAAAACACAAAGTAAGTAAACTTGAATCGAAACCAAAGAAACTGCATTGCATTCACAATTGCAATACCCAGAGATGTACTTCAACACAAGCGATGAAATTCAGAAACTATAGCTAAGGCAATGATGAACTGGCTGGCTTGGAATGACGGACTTCCCCTTTTGGCAGGTGGCCGAAGGCTTCAAGTGATGACTTAACTAGAGAGTGAGCTAAAAGAGTAGAATGCAGCTAGACTCCAAGTATATCATTATGTTCTTCATGTTGATTTTTTATTTATAAGGCTGTCTGTCCCAATCCCTGAGGTTGCTTCTCTTTTCAAATGATAATTCTGTCCTTCTGAATAGTTGATCATCTATAGTATTCACTTCCTTCTCGTGCTCAAGCTCCACAGCATACATCCTGACCAGTTTGCACCCTTCTTGCGTCCGTTTCACTTGAATTCCTTCCGACCCTTTTCTTCCTGATTTTACCTTATCCTACACAGTTCAGGAACTAATTTTGCTCAAAATATCCAATTAAGCACGTTATCCCGATCAGTAACCAAAGCCTAGAACGTGACTTATCAGAGAGATCGAAAGAAAAATGTGTTAGTGAAAAATGAGTCACCTCATTAGAAAAAAATAAATTTCCTTAAATTGAAAGTTTTTAGTTTTAGGGGTCATACTAAAAAGAAAATAGTTTTTTAATTTTTATAAGACAGAAAGAGTATAAAATTAAGTTTAAAAATTAAATTCATATTTCACTAATATTTTCACTTGCTTCCGAAAATTTATGTTAAGTTGAATGATGGCAATTAATGAGCGATAGTGGGAGTACCTCTTTCTTAATGAAAAGTATGGCCTCCATTTCGATAGAACGAAGGGAGTAACCGTCAGCGTGACGACTATTGAGATATATGGCGCCGCTTAGTATATCCTGAATAAAATTGGTACATATTGTCAAATGATTTTTATTTCAATTAATTTTTTGAATTAAAGGTTATGGATGAAGAATAAATTTGATCAATATAACAAATCTTTGTTGATATAAATGTGTGGAGTTAAATAAAGCAAGACTCCATTAATTAGTGTGGAAACTCACCTATGCATTGGTATTTTTGTCTTTTTGTAAGAGCGGTTGCTTGTGGGACAGGTGAATGGGAACTCAAACTGACTACGTAATTCACGTTGCCACGTTGTTGAGACAATTCCACTAAAAAATACTTCCTCCGCCCCAAGGAAGATGAACCCTTTCTCAGATGGCACGGGATTTTATGTAAATTTATTTTGTAGGTTAAGAGGGGAGATTAAAGTAAGAGAGAGAATAAAGTAGAGATAAATGTGTTTCCATTTTAAGTAATGAGTCATCTTAGTTGTGACAAACTAAAAAGGAAAGTGGGTCATCTTCAATAGGACGGATGGAGTACTCCATTCGTTTCGCGTTTCTGTTCTGAGTTAAATAAAGTTAAAATACTCAATTCGTTCCGTGTTTCTGGTCTGAGTTAAATAAAGTTTAAATAAAATAGAAAATAAAAAAGCTGAAAAAATGAAAAGAGAATAAAGCTGAAAAAATGACTCTATTTCTTCGAATAGAAGAACTAGATAGTTTCATATACGTTAAACAAAAGTAGTAGGTAGTTCCATATACGTTAAACAAAAGTACAGATTCCCTTTTCCATTTGCAAAATTTAGTTTTTCAAGTAAATTAAAAGCTATTGAATATGGGTACATCTATAACTAATAGGTGTTGGTGCATTGTGATAGAAATTTATATGATTCTCTCTTAAAATTTGATTGGTAATAGAAATATAGAATGAGTGGTTTAAAATTAAATTTAAATAATGGTTTTATTTATTTTTTATATTAACTTGAGATATAGTATAATTTTTTTTACTTTACTTTCTATCGTTTTATCTTAAACCTTTCAAGATTAAAGGTACAAGTCTTGGCCTTTATCTTGATTGGATTGGATTAGTCCTTATTTGAACCGCACAGAAGGTTCTCTGTTGAACAATACCAAATTTAATCTTGTATATAAATATGGGTCAATCATTTTTTTAGTCCAAATACCCTTAAAGATGAAAGGAACAGATTTTGGCCTCAATCTTGATCGGATTGGATCAGTCCTTATTTGAATCGCACCAAATTTAAAGCTCGTATATAATTTTTGGTTAATTATTTTTTTAGCTTTAGTCCAAATATATATCCGTGTCAGTGAAATTTGGCTCTACTTCGGATATAATTCATAGGGTTCCCCACATTAAATTTATATAATAGTTTCATTTCTTTCTTTACGTCAGATGTGAGATATTACTATCGTTAATTTTTGGTTCATTTTCCAACAAATTGGTTACGTAATTTACAAGAATGGGCATTTACCAAAATTCAAGCAATGTTTCTAATGTAGGCTTAATGGAAAGTGAGTATTCAACTAAACTTACTTTTCGTTCTTCTCTTTTCAATCGTAATCAAATCGTAAGCACTTAAGTTGTTCTACTAATATATATACACAAACCAAACTTTAAGTAAGTTCTTAATTATTCTTCACATATACAAGATACATACCAAGTGTAGATATAAATTAAGCATAAAAATTACTACCCATGTGTTCTATTAATAGGCACAAGACAAAGTGGATGTTTCTTATGCATGGTAAGCCCAGGCAAAACCTGAGTATCAATATCTTCTTTGGACACTCCGGGCGGAAATTCCCAATCGAACGAGTGAAGGAGGTTCGCAAGTGTGAGCTCCACCGTTGCAAGCCCCATGGCTATCCCGGGGCACCCTCTTCGCCCCGCCCCAAAGGGGATCACTTCAAAATCCGTCCCAAGGATATCGATGCTTGAATTCAAGAATCTCTCTGGCATGAACTCATCTGGATTTTCCCAACTCTCTGGATCTCTTCCAATCGCCCACGCGTTTATGAAGACTAGTGTCTTAGCCGGGATCGTATACCCGTTTATTTTGCAATCAGACATTGATTCTCTAGGCAGTAGGAGTGGTGCTGCTGGGAACAATCTCAAAGTCTCCTTGATTACTGCCTTGAGATAAGCTAGTTTTGGTAGATCATCCTCGTTCACTTGTGTTCTGTCCCCAACTAACTCCCTTATTTCCTTCTGCAATCTCTCCATTGCTGCTGGTTTTTTCACTAGAGCTGTCATGGCCCAAATTACCGTAGCTGCACTTGTGTCTGTAGCGGCCACAAATATATCCTAGTTTAAGAGAAAATCAGAGTAAATCATTAAGGATGTGCATCTTGTTGGCAAATGAAACAAATTAGTATAATAACATTTGCATAAATCTTAAAAGAAACTAAAAATTATTATACAGGTCTTATAAGTCACTCTGTTTATCACTCCCTCCATCCCACATAATTTTACCCAGTATTCCATTTTAGGCCGTCCCACATAATTTTACCCATTTCACTTTTACCATTTTTGGTAGTGGACCTCATATTCCACTAACTCATTCCTACTCATATTTTATTATAAAACTAATACTTTAAAAGTAGGACCCACATCCCACCAACTATTTTAACTCACTTTCCATTACATTTTTTAAAATCCGTGCCGGGTCAAAGTGTGTAAAATTATGTGGGACGGAGGAAGTATTAATTGATTTCAGAATGGAACCCTACTGATTTCTATCATAATATCATATCAGAGTGGATACTTGAATGTGAGTTAAATATAATTGACCTCGTAGTTTATTTGGATTGAAGATGAAAAAAAATAATGATTCAGTTATAAATCTGGGTTTAAAATTTATAGGCCAGTTTGATAAAGTACAGATCCAACCCAATAAAAAAAATCTAGCTCCTATAACAATATCCCATATTAATATAAAAGGAACTGAAACTATATACTCCCTTCATACAAGAAAATAGTTCCATTTATAGACGGCACAAATTTTAATGAGAAATTGATAAAATAAGAAATGTGAAAAAATAAATAATGTAAAACAGATATAGCAAAAAAGTGGACAAAGTATTTCATAAAAATTTCGGATTTTAAAAATAGAACAATTTTTCTTGGACCAAGGGAGTGAATCTCATGGTTCACTGATTTTATTACTCATTATTTTTAATATGCAACACAATGTATTTCTATCATATCTTTAATAAAACAAATGGTGTGTAAAAGACAAAAATACTAAAAAGTAAGTATGTATGGTTACCATTAGTATTGCCTTGACATGATCCCACGTGAGAGTGGTAGAGCTTGAATTTTCATTCTTGAGCTGAATCAAAAGATCTAGAATATTCGGATTCTTGAAATGAGGCCAACTCGGATCGAGATGCTCACAAATCAGCTGCTCAACGAAATCATCCATGTCTCTATAAATCTGTTCAAGCCTAGCAACCATCCCTCTCAGCCTATCCACCCACCCCAACCACGGAAAATAATCCGACACAAACGCAAAACCCGCCTGCATCGCCTGAGCCTCAATCATAAGCACATCGAACCTCTCCCTCTTCGAATTCCCCTTCCCGAACGCAATCCTGCAAATCAGCGTGCTCGTCAGCCCCAGCATGACCGCGGACAGGTTAACCACCCGGCCCGAGTCCCGGGAGAGCTCTCGGGTCATGCCGAACACCTCCTCCTCCCGGACGGGCCTGAAGGACTGGACGCGCTTGTTGCTGAGGAGATGGACGACGCAGATCTTCCGCATCTCCCGCCAGGAGTGGCCGTAGGGGGCGAAGGCGACGTCGAGGCCGTTGTAGAAGAGCTTGTGCTGGCCGAGGAGCTTAGGGCGGCTGCAGAAGGCGAGGTCGTGAGTTCGCATCACTTGCTCTGCGATTCGGGGGGATGAGACGATGAGTGTGGGCTTGGAGCCGAGGTTGAGGGACATGAGGGGGCCGTAGGTGCGGGAGAGTTTGCATAGGTGGACGTGTGGTTCGGGGGTGGCGAGGTGGAGGAGGTTGCCGATGAAGGGGAGGCCGCGGGGGCCGGGCGGGGTTTGATGGGTTTTTTTGTGGAGGAGATGGAAGAGGATTGAAATGGGGAGGATTAGTAGAAGGATGAGTAGACTGGTCATTTTGGTGACTTAAGGTTTTGTGTGTGATGCAAAATGATTATATAAAGAGATCTTGTGTTTGTGAAACAGTCTCACTTGTCTTGTTAGAAGAGTGTTGTATGTGTGGCAGTGTATTTTTTGTTTTTTTGGAGATACGTGTCGTGCTGTACCTGTAACTTGAAATGACTTTAGTGAAATTAATTACCTTGATGACAAAGAGATGTGAGAGTGATATATTAAGTTGAGATACTGTAAGATTTGAAGTTACTCAAACAATTTCGATACAACCAAACAAGGGAACTTAGTTTAGAAAATTAATTTACTAGAAAAAAGAGTTCATTCAGTTTTATACTCCACATTACTTATTTTCATGACTGATATGAGATATTGAGTCCGTAATATGATATAGTCTAAACTTAATTTAGAAAATTAATTTATTTAAAAAAAAGAGTTCATTTAGTTTTATACTCCACACTAATTGTTCTGACAACTAAAGTCCATAATAAGATTTCACAAAAATATATAGTTTAAAAATTAATTCATTTGAAAAATAGAGGTCATTTAGTTTTATACTCCACACTAATTGTTCTGACAACTAAAGTTGATAATAAGATTTCATAAAAATATATAGAGTAGAGTAAAATATAAAATAATTACACCTCATAAATATGAATAAACACTAACTAACAATAGATTTTAGACATCTTATGGATCAGGAAGAAATTAACGGCTAATGTTTGTTTCAAGTCTATCTTGTGTCCCATTTGAGTGTCTTATTCCACAATTGCGGCTGTAGGTGGTTAGCCATTTGAGTGTCTTATTCCACAATTGCGGCTGTAGGTGGTTAGAGGCTAAGATATCTGTACATACGCTGGGTTGAGAATGAATCGAAAGAATCAAGTCTTTAAGTATGGAACTCGTAGTAAAATCTCCAATCATACTCTAAAAATGAATTTTGATGTAAAAATCTTTTCCGATCATACACTAAATTCAAACACATTTTTGGTGTCTTTTATGAAACAACACCAAATATAGTGTTACTGCAAAAATTTTGTGAGACAAAAACTCAAAAGTGGTGCAAATTTTGAATTTGGTGTAAATGATTGGAGTAAAACTACTTTTTGATATGACGTATACTCATAAAATGAGTTTGAGTTCGGTGTAAATAGTTGGAGATGGTCTAAGAATATCATACCTAGAATCCATTCGCTTTCCAATTTTAGTTAATATACCTACATATGATTCTTAGGAAGATTTGAGACAGATGGGTCCACCAACCGCGTCTGAAAAATAGGAACTTTGGAAGCGGCATGAGCTTAATGCAAAATTGATAAAGTAGAGATATGAATAGAAAAAATAAGTAAAGTAAAAAAAAGACAAAATAATTGGTAAAGTAAGTGAGAAAAAGAGAAAAAGTAGTGGAACTAGTGTGTGGATCCATTTCCCAAAGTTTAAAGTTTTTATTTTTAGAAAATGTACTAAAGGGAAAGAATTTCAATTTTTAGGAAAAGGGGTACATTTTCTTGCGTTTAGTGTATACAAAATCAGATTTAGAAATACGAAATGGGGACCCTTTATTCTAATAAAATGACGAAAAGATTCAAAAAGAGGGTAATATAGGGCTTCTTTGTGGAAGATGAGGCTTTATAGTAACTACACCCCCATTTCTTGGTTTAATAAATTAACCTACTTCCTCCATCGCGGCTAAGATGACACATTTCTTAGCCGGCTAAGTATTAAAGTAGAGAGATAAAGAAAGATGGATATTTTAATAAAAGTGAAAAAAAGTAGTTGAGTTTATTAATTGGAGAGAAAGTTTCCAATAAAGGAAATGTGTCATCTTAGTTGAAACAAACTAAAAAGGAAAACATGTCATCTTAAGCGGAACGGAGGGAGTAGTTATTAATACCACCTCATTCCGTAGATATATTTCTGCCATTTTGTTGAATGAACAGTGTGGCATCTTGAAATTCAAGGGCTCTGCAAAATTATCTCTGAAACACTGAACGTCCATAATTCTCAACAATTGAACCCATTTCAGGGTATTTTATGAAAGGCGAACGACAACCTAATATATAGTGAAATACTTTATTTTGATATTATTTGTAGACGTAGATACACATCATATTGAATCAGATCAATTATTCTTTCTTTCTTTTTTATATTTGTGATTATTTGTGTTATTTCATAACAAGTATTATAAAAATTGTTGTCAAGATTGTTATGAGGAAATTTGACGAATCTGATTTCATGTTTTGAAAGATGCGGTGTTGGGTATTTTAGTGTAATTGGATGAACTTGATTGATCAGTATTATCATAATGAGACATCATGTAAGTTTGGAGGTGCGGAATGCGCGCTTATTTGAATTCATTATGATGTTAGGGATGAAGCCCCTTAACAGATGGACGGGGGTCCGGGGTCAGCGCCCCCGGGTAGCGGGGTCCAAGAGGCGGCAGCCCCTGGCGGGGTCCAAGGGGCAGAGCCCCTGGCTGGGGTTGAGCTGTGTAAGAAATTCAACCAAAAATGTAATTTTTGTAAGTCAAAGGACTAGTTTGCAATTTCGGAAACCTTTGTAAAACAGTTAATTTCGGTATGAAATTAACAGATGCGCTGGTTCATCTTGTTAAAAACTGATCAATTCTTGTTTGGTTCGTAGATTCTTTTTCTCAGAGATCAACATAAGAAAGTTCTGATTTTCTCTGAAGTGTATCCGATCAAATATTTTGGTAGAATCACCGAAATTGATTTGATCTGAAAGTGATTTCATCACGACTTTCAGATTATCCGTTCTGTTTAGTATTTTGAATCTCCCTAACAAAGATCAAATCAAATTGAAAATGTCGAACAAGGAACCGGTGAAGGAAGGAACGAAAGGTTTCGCAAAATTGGATAAAATTGTTGGCCAGGATTTCAGACGCTAGCAAAAGAAGATGCATTTCATGCTGACGAATCTCAAGGTTGTGTACGTTCTGAGTACTCCCATGCCCGAGGCTGTTGAAAATGAAACTCTGGAATAGACGAGGAGGCGGATGAAGTGGGAGAACGACGACTACATATGTCGTGGTCACATCTTAAACGGTATGTCTGATTCTCTATTTGATGTGTATCAAAATGTTGAGTCTGCTAAGGAATTGTGGGAATTCCTCGAAGCCAAATATATGGCAGAAGATGTCTCTAGCAAGAAATTTCTTGTTGGTAACTTTATTAACTATAAAATGGTTGATACGAGGTCTGTCATGGAACAATACAACGAATTGTTGAGGATATTGGGACAGTTTTCCCAATATGATATGAAAATGGATGAATCCATTTCTGTCTCTAGTATTATTGATAAACTGTCACCCTCTTGGAAGGATTTTAAAAATAATATGAAACATAAGAAGGAAGAGTTGAATTTGGTCGAACTTTGAAGTGACTTCCAAATTGAATAGTCCATACGTGAAATGGAAAAGGGCTCTGTTGGTAATGCTAGAAACATGGTTGGTTCTTCTGTGAACATGGTGGAAGAGGGTGAATCCTCAAAGGCTGGTAAAGAGAAACGTATGTTTCAAGGGAAACGGAAGTTTCAAGGGAATAACAGTAAGGCTGGGAATAAGAAGCCTAAATTGACTTGCTGGAAGTGTGGCAAATCCGGGCACTTCAAGAAGGATTGTAAGTCTGGAAAGGGTGGAGGAAAAGTGAAATACGAGGCTGGTTCAAGTGGATCGTCATATATTTTATGTCACTAATGATCATTCTTCTGCCATATATTATTCGTTTTCTGTACCAGCCCTTAACATCCAAATCGGAACACTAGGAGTGAGAATTGTTTGATAGAAAAACGATGAACATGATTTTAGTTGTTATTGTCCAAGGATGTGCACAAAACACTTACATTATAAGAAGAATGTTTAATTTCGAGATGTCAAAGGGATGATCAGAACAACATCATTTAATCGGGTTCAACAAGATCTTCGAGCAGTTGTACATGGTTGATGTTAAACTCGATGACGAAATTCGTGCCCTTGCTACCTTCCTTGCTATAGAGTTGGACCCACACGATGGCAACAATTAGCATCGCAAACGAATAGCTGGTGTTTCACAAAGCAAGGGATTTGATAATTGGCGATAAAATTAAATATACTCCCTCTGTCCCACTTAAGCAGTCTCGTTTGACTATTTTTGGGTGTCCCACTTAGAAGTCCCAATTGGAATATTCCATAAATGGTACTAATACGCTCCATATTCCACTAACCTTTTTCTGTTCACATGTTATTATAAAACTAATATATAAAAGTAGGACTCACATTCCACTATTTTTTTTACCGTCTTTCTTTTTACATTTGTTAAAACTCGTTCCGAACTCAAATGAGAATTCTAAAGTGGGACAGATGGAGTAAAAAATAAGGAACTTCTGCTTTGGGATCAGACTGAATACGAAACATAAATGTAGATCTAATGCAAAGAAGAAACATAGATGATCAAAATCTAAGAAAAATAGGGATCAAGCTATATGTTGAATTGTGATGTGTTCGGACACATTAAGGATTAGAAAAACAAGAATACATCAAAACACTCCCATGTTAGACAACGATGGAGAGACGTTGGTCTTGAGTGTTACTAGTTCAATGGATTCATGGGTATTGGATTGTGGAGCTTTGTTCAAGTTCAATGGATTCATGGGTATTGGATTGTGGAGCTTTGTTCAATTCATGCAGAAATGTGCATATAATAAAAGACTACGTTTCTAGTCATTTCAGAATATCATGGGAAAGGTAATGTGAAGGTAGTGACATATGTTGAATTCATGATAAAACTGAATGGAGTTTGACACATTCTAGAATTAGAGGGGAATTTACTTTCAATTGGACAGTTTGATGCAAAAGGGTACACATTGTCATTTGGCAGCAATAATTAAAAGATTACTATGGGAGCTATGATAGCTCGAGCAAGAAGGAGGGTAACTTGTACAACACAATTAACTCTCGAACGATTAGACGAAACAAATAATGCAGATTTAAGGCACTTTCAACTTGGCCGCGGGTGAGAGGAAGATGAAAATAATATTCTCAAACTTTACTATTTGGCCTGGAAAATGTTGATGTTTCCTGTGCGTGGACTGTATGTTTGGTAATAGAGAAGGGTGAGTTTCTCGAGAGAAGGCAGTAAGTTGAAGACAAAGATGGATTTGACCGATGGTGATTTATACGAATGAATCTCTATGAAGTCCATAAATGGCTATGAGTAAAATTTGACATCCACCGATATCTCCACTCGAAAGGTATGAGTTTATTTTATGTAGAATAAAATTTGATTCATAAAATAGAAAAATCTCAATGAGTTTGGTGTGAGAATGAAATTCACATGAAGTAGACCGTGAGAGGAACTCCATGGCAGAATAGAGTTTTAGAACTCATAAATAGAACATTGAATGCACAAGTTTAGTGTATGAGACTATATAGTAAATACTCCCTCCGTCCCAATAATTATGAAACATCAGGGTAGTGATAAAAAGCAAACTCATATATTGTACAAGCTCCAAACTTTTTAATACAATGTCAACACAACTTCAACACAATGTCACCACAACTTCAACACGATATCAACATGGTGACAACCGTTGACATTGCGTTGATATTTTTTGTTGCTATTATTTTATAATCTGTTGACATTGTCCAGATCATAGTTTGGAGTTTGTACTGTAATTAAAGTGTACATTTGATTACATTCATGCTTTCATATTTATGCAGTATTGTTTTACGAGTTAATAAATAGAGAGTAAAGTAAGAGACATGAAAAAAGTAAAGATGATGTTATTTCTATATTAGAAAATATTTTACTTTTAATAGAATAGTTCAAGAAAAAAAATGTTTCAGTTTAAATGGGACAAAAGAAGTAGTAAGTTGTCAAAAATAATTTAGACCAATGAAGTTAACAAGTAAATCTATATTTTCTACGCATCTTTAACTATTTTCTGGACGAAGCAATAATCACAATTTAAAGTGGTCCAGCATCTTTAGTTGTTATGTGGACGAAGCTATAATCACATTTTTAAGCGGTCCAACGCTACTATAATCGACTTTATATTTTTGCCCCAATAAATTCTCCAAATTTTGTTAAGATGGTTAGTCAATAATACTTTCAAATTTTTTGCCCCAATAATAATTTTGTTATGGTAAAATAACTAAATTATTTTTTGTTGTTCCCGTATAATACCATTATAAAATAATTATTTATGCAAAACTTTATTTTTCTGTGCAGTGTTTCCAAATTCTAAAAACAGCATATTTGTAAGTTTATCATGTTGTTTTGTAGTCTTTCATTAAATCAAGAATTGTTGCACATATATTGCATTCAACCGCAAATGTTGCTTTCGTTTTGAAAAAATGTAATTAGATAGATAGTTCGTTGGCAATTTGAATTAGTCATGTACCTAAAATATGATGTTTGGGATGCGTGAGTGAGTGGTTATATTTACATGTAAACAATTCCATTATATATTTATGATCTGTAATTTAGGGAGTGGTTATGTTTACATGTATAGAATTCCATTATATATTTATGATCTGTAATTTAGTGAGTGGTTATATTTACATGTATACAATTCCATTATATATTTATGATCTGTAATTTAGTTATAGTTGTCTTGAACCATTTAATTTAGAGTGAACTTAAAAAATATCTTTAGATTATGGGTTTATCTTGAAAATGGTCCTTGAACTTTAAAAATATTACCAGTAGTCCCTGGACTAAGAGTTAATATAAAAAACGGTCCTTTTGCACTATTTTGAGACGAAAATGTCCTTTTGAGGGGTTTTGAGGGGTTTGGGCAATTAGGTCTTTTTACACTTTTAACATTTTAAATATGATATTATTTCAGTTATATACTAAATCTGATATTATTTCAAAATTATCATTCTTCTTCCCTTTTATCATCCTTCACTTTATTTCTTTATTTCAATATTAGTTTTAATTTATAAAATTAAATTTTAATTTTTGATTTTTAAATATCAATAAATTTTTTATATTATAAAAATTATTAAATAACAATATGAGGTGCTTGTCTTGGCCCCATCTCCTCCTTGTTGGGTCGGTCCCTCTTCATGCTCTTCTTCCTCTTCTTCCTCATCTCTAGCTGCTCTTTCATCATCGCTTGGCCCCGGGCTCGCCACATATCCGGGTGAGTTCCTGGATGTGATTTGGTGGTGGGCTGGACTGTTCATCAACCAGTTCTCCCTTTGCTCCGGCCCGTGGACATGAGTGGTGTCAGAGTTGGGGAGTGGGAAGTGATCGTCGGCCTTTTGCTTTAAGTAGATTTGGCAATGTTTGTCTGAGGCGATCACAACCGTTCTCTTTAAGAACGTGATGTCCAACACCGGGCTCGGTGATTCACCAACGCCGGGTATCATGCCATTCAGTGGCACCTCCAGATGGAGGGCAATGGCGACTACTACCTCACCAACACACAACGTACCGTTCTTCTTCTTCGCGGCCCGTTCTAGATGTTTAATCATAAAGTGGCCTAGGTTCAGAGCTGGTTGTCTATACAAGATCTGCCACAACAGAAAAAACTCGTCTCTAGTGATGCTCCCATGCTCCACTCGGGCGAAGGGAAAGCAGACGCATGCCTTCTGGAGGGTGCGTAAGATAGGGTTCCGGATGGAAGAGCTGTTTGCCCTATTGGCAGAAAACTTCCTTTCGCCCGTGATCTCCTGTCAGAACCTGTCTTTACTGTGGCTGAACTCATGGGGCATCTTGGATGCTACCCCCGTGATTCCAAATATCTCATTAAACTGTGCTAACGGCATATTTGTGTATGGTATTCCACAGCTAAAAAGTGGCGGACTCGATTGCGTGCTGAGTCTTGTTCACCGTTAGCGTCGAAAGGAACTCTAGGGTGAGCCGATGGTATGATGGATGACCCTGTGCAAGGAACAAGCCCGAAAGCTGTCCGACCTCACACAACTCCAAGAAAGATTGCTCGATCCTGAGCTGACGGAGTGTAAAGAGGCATGGGAGCCTAGCTACTTGGCGAGGGCTTTCCACGTCTTTTTCTGGTTGGAGGTGAGGTTGACACCGGTGGGGCTAGGAACCATGATGTTAAGTAGGTGGTACCTAGAAATTGGAAGTATTAGATCCATTCCACAATAAACCACATATATGTTCATAAGATACCCAACTCCCCCAAACTTTAGTCAAGCCAAAGTTTTGCACATATATCACTAACATTAGGAAGATAGACTCGATTCCTACATGTTTCTCAAAGCAAATCATGTAAATCGTGCAGACAAACGAGCAATTAGGACGATAGACTCAAGTCCTAACATCACAAGACCACAAACAAAACAAGCATGCACCCCCCATTATACATCATACTCCAAGAATTCCACAAGCATTCATAATCGGGAGATAGAATCGATCCCTTTATCACTTTAATCCATGTGAAACAACCAAATTCACGCTCAAGACAAAACCATTCACCAAAATTGATATTCACACTAGCAATTCACCACCAAAAAGCATCACTAACACAAAGCATGCTAGAATTCAAGTATAATACCACAAGCCCATGAGATAAATCAACCAATTTCAAGCTCAAAGCAACCAATCACACCAGATCATCTTTGAACTAGCAATTTAGCACTAATTTCCTCATAAATTCGAATACTAAGCTAGCCCAAGCAACAAATCATCAATACCCATCACAATACCAAGTGGAATCAAGTAAAGAAGAAGAAAATCCGTACCTTTATAGCTTAAGAAGTCAAAATTTCAAAATTTCCAAAATTTTCCTTGTTCTTGAGCAAATCCACCAATTGCTTGGTTCACATTGGGAGGATAGAATAGATGGGGTGTGTGCTAGAGTGATGTTTATGGAAGAAATTTGAGAGTGGGGAGTGTTTGAGGGAGAAAAACGAGAGAGGGAGGTGAGAAATTAAGGTTAGAAAATCCTTACCTGCGCCGGTTTTTATACACAAGCAAATCGCCCGACCGGGCGCCGAGCCCGGGCATTTTGAAGCTAACCCAGGCGTTCTCACTGTGCAAGGGAGTATTGTGGTCGAAAAACGCCCGGTCGGGCGTTTTTGTGCAGCAACCCGGGCGTTCGATTTTCGCCTTTTTTTTTCATTTTTTTCTGCACTAAAACTCAGAAACCAACATTAAAACACCAAATACCCAACTTAAACAAGAGTAGGGAATGAAAAACAAAGTCAAAAACAAAGGGAACACCCAAACATACCAAAAGAGAACCAAAACACACACCAAAGCAATAAATGTACCTACGAGGGGTTGCCTCCCCTAAAGCGCAACTTTTTACCGTCGTATGCTCGACGCTCTTCAAGCTCCACCTACTCGATCAAGCCCACAACAGAGACCTTGCCTTGTTGCTCCCTAGAATATAATCTCTTCAAATTTTGACCATTGGCCTTGAACGTGCTTCCATCGGGTCCAAAGAGGTCCATTGTTCCATTGCTCATAACTTCCTTGACAGTGAAGGGCTTGAACTACTTGGATTTCAGCTTGCCCGGGAAAAATCTCAACTTGTGGTTGAATAGCAACACGGCATCTCCCGGGTGGAATTCACGTCTCTCGATCATCTTGTCATGGTGAGCTTTCATCCTCGCCTTGTAGATGGAGGAGTTAGCATATGCTTCGTTCCTTAACTCATCAAGTAAGTAAAGGTGAAGTATCCTCTCCTTTCCAGCGTTAGGGAAGTCCATGTTCAATTGCTTCACTGCCCAATACGATGAATGCTCCATTTCAACCGGGAGGTGGCACGACTTCCCAAATACCAATTGGTAAGGTGACATTCTGATGGGAGTCTTGTAGGCCGTCCTATATGCCCATAAAGCATCATCAAGCTTGACGCCCAATCCTTGCGATTTTCCTGGACACTCTTTTGAAGAATTTGTTTGATCTCTCTATTGTCCAATTCAGTTTGGCCAGAGGGTGATACGGAGTTGTCACCCGATGCTTTACTCCATATCTTGCTAACACCGCCTCTAGCCACCTATTGCGAAAGTGGGATCCTCCATCACTAATAATAGCCTTTGGCGCGCCAAATCGCGTGGAAATGTTCTTTTGAACAAACTTTGTTACCACCTTCGAATCATTGGTTGAGGTAGGAATGGCCTCCACCCACCTTGATACATAGTCCACGGCTAAGAGAATGTATTGGAATCCATTAGATGGAGGGAAGGGCCCCATGAAGTCGATGCCCCACACATCAAAGAGCTCAACTTCCACAATTGTCGTCATCGGCATCTCTTTCTTCTTAGAAATGCCCCCCATTCTCTGACATTCATCACAATTCTTCACATACTCTTGACAATCCTTGGTAATACTTGGCCAAAATAAGCCAATTTGTAATACTTTCATGGCAGTCCGATTAGCTCCAAAGTGCCCCCCGCTAGGTGTGGTGTGGCAATGCATAATAACGGACTCCCACTCCTCTTGAGGGACATATCTTCTAATCACCATGTCGGCACACCTCCTAAACAAGCATGGGTCATCCCAAAAGTAGAACTTCGCGTCATGGAAAAATTTCTTCTTTTGATAATCTTCAAGTCCTACGGGAACCACCTTAGCAACGAGGTAGTTCACAATGTTGGCATACCATGCCACCTTCCCCTTAGCCACAAAGAATAGGTGCTCGTCCGGAAACTCTTCATTGATGGCTAACTTCAACTTCTCCTCTTCATTCATATGTTCCATCCTTGACAAGTGGTCTGCCACCACATTTTCACATCCTCTTCGGTCTCGGATCTCCAAGTCAAACTCCTGTAGGAGCAAGATCCACCTAATAAGCCTTGGCTTCGTGTCTTGCTTTGCAAAGAGGTGCCAGATTGCGGCATGATCGGTGAAAACGATGGTCTTGGCCCCGATGAGATAGGGGCGGAACTTATCAAAGGAGTAAACCACTGCTAGCATCTCCTTCTCGGTGGTGGTGTAATTGACTTGGGCGGGGTCCAAAGTTCGACTTGCATAGTAGATCACATGGAATATCTTATCCCTCTTCTGTACCAAAGCCGAGCCCACCACCACGTCGCTCGCATCGCACATAATCTCGACAGGTTGAGACCAATCCGGCGAGATAAGGATAAGAGCGCTCACCAATGCCTCCTTCAGCTTCTCAAAAGCCTGCAAACAATCAGGGAAAAAGTTAAATTTCACATCCTTAGCTAACAAATTGCAAAGAGGTTTAGCAATTCTCAAGAATTCCCTGATAAATCTCCTATAGAAACCGGCATGCCCCAAGAAGCTTCTTATTGCCTTCTCATTTGTGGGTGGAGGCAGTTGCTCAATAGCAACAATTTTGGCTCTATCGACCTCCAAGGCACCTGTAGAAATTTTGTGCCCAAGCACAATGCCATCCCTAACCATAAAATGACATTTCTCCCAATTGAGCACGAGGTTAGTCTCCTCACATCGCTGCAACACTTGAGATAAATTGTCAAGGCAGTTATCAAATGAATCACCAAATACAAAAAAGTCATCCATAATCACTTCCATAATATTTTCAATCAAATCGTGAAATATGGACATCATGCATCTTTGGAAAGTAGCGGGAGCATTACACAAACCGAAAGACATTCTCCTATAGGCATAAACACCATAAGGACAATAAAGGCTGACTTATGTTGGTCTTCGGGTGCTATATGTATTTGGTTATACCCCGAGTACCCATCTAAGAAACAGTAGAACTCATGCCCAGCCAACCTATCTAACATTTGGTCAATAAAGGGTAGTGGGAAATGGTCTTTCCTAGTTGCAGCGTTTAAGGCACGGTAGTCATTACACACTCTCCACCCAGTGACCGTCCTAGTGGCTATCAACTCATCGTTCTCTCCCTTTACTACAGTCGTACCCCCCTTCTTGGCCACTACTTGGGTGGGGCTCACCCACTCACTATCAGAAATGGCATATATGATGCCGACATCTAACAATTTAATCATCTCCTTCCTTACCACATTCTGCATAATAGGATTAAGTCGCCTTTGGTTTTGGGCCTTAGGCTTATGGTCATCCTCTAAATGGATCATATGCATACAAAGTGTTGGACTTATTCCCTTCTAGTCCGAGATTGACCACCCTATTGCTCCCTTGAATTTTCTAAGGGCTCTCAAAAATTTATCCAATTCAGAAGCAGAGAGAGATGATGATACAATTACCGGCAGGGTGTCATCTTCTCCTAAGAATGCGTACTGCAGATGTGATGAAGAGGCTTCAGCTCTACTTTCTTGTTCTTCTCTTCATCCTTGCCGTCTTTTTCATTCCTAAGAGGTAGGAATTGTTGACGGTGTGATCTGGGGATCTCCTTCGCTGAATCTAGAGCACCTACAAACCCAATTAACTCATGATTAGCATCCATAATATCAATAAGATGAGAAGAATGAATAGAGTTAACGATACACCCCTCTAATTGATCTTCTGGTGAGTTGGTGTAGGCCATCTTTCTGACACACTCATCCACTATAGTCACTATTGTGCAATGCTGCAGGCTTTCTCCTGGTTCCACATTATCCCTCTTCAAGGCTTCATAGATGGAGAAAGTCACACTCTCGCCATTGAAGCGAAAAGTGAGCTCTTCATTGCCAACATCGATCAAAGCCTTCCCTGTGGCTAGGAAAGGTCTTCCTAGAATATAGGCACCTTTTTGTCTTCCTCCATGTCCAATATCACGAAGTCAGCTGGGAAGACGAACTCATTCACTCTCACCGATATGTCCTCCACAATACCCACTGGACGGGACACCGATATACCAGCCATCTGCAACGTGATGGATGTGGGTTTCGTCTAGCCAATCTTCATCTTGTTATAGAAAGACAAATGCATGAGGTTAATGCTCGCTCCAAGGTCGCATAAGGCATTCTCCACAAAGTATTCTCCAATAGTGCACTCAATAATAAAGCTTCCCGGATCCTCCATCTTGGTCGGAAGCTTCCTTTGCAAGATCGCACTACAGTTTTTCGTCAAGTTGACGGTCTCATGATGCTCCCATTTCTTCTTTTTGGCGACAGCTTTCTTGAGAAACTTAACATATCCGGAAATTTGCTGCAATGCCTCAATCAGCGGAATGTTAATCTGCACCTTCTTGAAGATCTCCCAAAATTTGGCGAACTGATCATTCTTCTTCTTCCTTTGCAGCACTTGGAGGAATGGCACTCTGACCTCTGCTGGCTTGACTAGTGTGTTCACCTCAGGGTGAACTGCAGGAGATGATGTCTCAAGTTCCTCCTTTTCTACCTTGGCCTCTGCTTCTTTCTTTGGCTCAGCTACAAGCTTTGGTGGGGTCTCTAGCATAGAAGGACCCTCATAACTCGTCCCACTCCTCAAGTGAATCGCCTTGCAATCCTTGGGATTTATAGTTGGCTGCCCTGGGAACTGCCCTGGCTTATGCTGACCGCCACCGATTGAGCGATCCTACTCATCTGCACCTCTAAGTTCTTCATATGTGATGCCATGCTGTGCACATCATTCTCTACCTTCTCGAGCCTCTTGTTTGAATGCTCCATATTCTTCTGCGACTGTGTCATGAAGGCATTCAGTATGTCCTCTGAACTCCTATTCTGAGGCTCATTGATCATTCCTTGAGAAACTGTAAACCACGGAGGTAGCTGCAAGGCATTGTTGGGGATGTGACCGTCTCTGGACCGGAGAAGAAACTCGGATCTGCTGGTTTAGCCTCTTCAAAGCGTTTCTCCTTCTGTTGGATGCTTCGATCTCAAGATCGATAGGTTCTAAAGGTAAACTCTTAGAGCGTGTTTGCATACAACCTGAAAAAGACAACACAGATCTGAGATCTCAAAAATAAAAATAAAATTAAAGCAATAAAATCTAGAGTAGTAATCTCTATCTTTACCACAATATTAAGCTAAAAACGCAAATTGTCCCCGGCAACGGCGCCAAAAACTTGACTCGATTTATTTTAAACACGAGAATTACCCGCAAGTGTACGGGGCTAGTGTAGCAATAAACAAGTACGAGTATCGTATCCACGGAAACAAATTGTGCAACTCAAGTACCACGAACCGATTTTGACTACTATCTAGAGAATCCGGAAAGGTTGGTTTTGATTTTGAAAAGCAAATAAAAAGCACGCAACAAAAAGAAGTTTCAAATAAGAGAACACGGTAGAGCTTTGGATCCAACTACAACAAACACGATGCGAACAATTCAACAACTTCGATTACCCAATTAAAGTCTCTAGGATTACTAGGAAAGCCGCTAGTCTAGACTAAGCCCTCTCTCGAGTGCACTTAACTAGTTGATTAATCATTAATATTGAAGTCTCCTTCTAATATACTCCCTCCGTTCCATAGTAATAGGGGCATTTTTCCATTTCCGTCCGTTCCATAGTATTAGAGTCATTTCCCTTTTTAGTAAAAGTCAACACATTTTTTCACACCTACTTTACTCTCTCTTACTTTTTTCTATCTTCATCTCTCTACCTTTTTCATTTTTCACTTTATTATCTCTTTACTTAACTCACCTAACACAATTTTTCTTAATCTCCGTGCCGAAAAGTTTTGCCTCCATTACTATGGAACGGAGGGAGTAATTAACTCCTTAAAACAAAAGGCTCAAGCCCTCATTCTAGAATTCCTTCTCTTGAATGAAAATTATCTAGGTGTTGTTCATTCTTTTATCAATCCTAATTATGTATCTCTCGATTACTCATAACTAGGTCAACAAACTCAATTGGTAGCTAAGCAATTGAATTGAAAAAGCACAAGAACGATACAAAGAAATCACAAGAGCAAAGGTAATCAAAAGATTTAGCTACTCATACTCAATGCAACTTCACAAGAGAAATCCATAGAAAGTGAATTCAACATAGAAAAGCTAATAAAGATACTCCCAAAGATGAATTGAATGGGCAAATCGTCTTCGTCTTCAAACTTGTTGAAGAATCGGACTTTTTGTCACTTCAACCTGCTCTCAAACGTGGAAACTGCTTTTGGGGCGTGTGGAAAGTCTCCTGGAGTCGAACCCTAGGTGCTATTTATACCCGGGGTGAAAATAGAAGAAAATCAGTGCACGAGCTAATCGCCCGGCCGGGTGATTTTTAAGTGAAGAAACGCCCGACCGGACGTTTTTCTTGAACCGCGACATTGCACAAAACGCCCGACCCGGGCGATTTCTGAATGAAAAATGCTCGGGGACAGTGGACTCACCCGCTCTGGAGACGCAAACGCCCGGCCTTCTGTGAAGAAACGCCCGACTTTATGTAGTGAAACGCCCGACCTCCGGTTTTGGTACTCTTTTCGCCCGTTTCCACCTGTTGTGACTACAAAAACTCGTCAAACTCATCAAAACACTAAAGTAGGGGATCATAGATGAAAACTCAAGTAATGTGACACAAAACACTCAATTAAGCACTTTCAAACATCCTAAACACTTGCTAAACTACGAGTTTATCACCCGCACATGCCGAGAGGGACCGAAAGCAGTCAGCGGTACGCTAAATTTACGTGCCAATGCAAGAAGCTCTAATTCAAGTTAATTTATGCCTTCTCGAGTTTCAATTTTTACCAAATTCGAGAACGAGTCTCCAAGTCTATAAAATCCCATTATATACTTCACTGGGGATGATCTAACTTTCAATATTCAACTCCATATTTTCATCTTTCATCCATCTCATATCCGTGATCAAGTAAAGAGGAACTGAGATTCAAGATTAAACCTCGAGTTTTATCTAGTTGTGAAGGAAAATGAATGTAAAAAATTAATAGAGTTTGAATCCTACTTTTATAGTACATTAGTTTTATAGTGGAATGTGAAGTTCACTATTAAAAATAGTAAATGTGAAATGAGACATTATTGAGGTCGGTCCTAATAAGGAAACATGAGATATCGAATGGGGATTGGAGAGAGTGTTTCTTTCATCCTATAAAAATAATATATTTTAAAATTACATGACTTTTAATTTATAATTAGCAATGTAAATTCTTAATAAGAATTATTAATTGAGAATGAATCTTATATTATTATAAAAAATATAATAAAAGTAATTTATTTTTATGAGATCGACTAAAATAACAAAAGAATGAACTACATAAATGGTACCTGATCTTTCACTTTCGCACGTAAATGGTACCTGATTTTGATTTTATATCGTTTTTGGTACCTATAAATTACATTTTTGGCCACCACCACCACCACCACCCCACCACCACCACCACCACCACCACCACCACCACCGCCCAAGAAAGAAGTCATCTTCCTTGGGACGGAGGAAGTACTACTATCAAATAGTTGTAATATGATTTTTTTTCTTGGCATGAAAAATAGTGTAATATGATTACTTTTTTATGCCAACTTGATATGAATGGACCATGAAATTTTTACTCAAAAGAAAGGGTCTAATATTTTAGGACGGAGGGAGTACTATTTATGTAGTCCAATCGTAACAAAAATAGTTCACGAGACTACATAATAAGTCACATTAGAGCATCCACAATAGCGGCTAGCCCACCGGCTAGCCGATTCGCGTCGCTAGTCGGTCGGCTAGCCGAACTATTGGAATCGGCCAGCCGCGAATCGGCGAAAAAATCTGCGTGGGCTAGCCGATTTGAGGGCGCTGGCCGCCATTGTGGCGAGCCGATCGGCCAGCGAGACCCCCGTTCGGCTAGCGGCAAACTATAACGGATTCAAGGCATACTAACATTTTTAATGTATTTTTTTAATAAATTAATGAGGAGTAGAGTGGGGCGGTGGCTCGTGTGTGGAAGTCCGGATTTTTTTTATTATGTAATTTTTTTTATTTTTAGTTAATGTACATTTTTTTATTTAAATAAAATTAACGAATTTTTCCCGTATATGTGTCGTAAATTTAATTCCATATTTTGTGTTTAATTCAGTAAATGTAGTTGTTTTTAAATTATTTTTATTGTGGCTGGCCTAAGGCTAGTCTATTTGAGTAAAATGCTAATGTGACAGGTAGATTTTTAGTATTGATGACGTGGCAGAGAGAAAGTGGCTGGCCTATGGCGGCCTATTCTTACTGTGGATGCTATTAGAACTCCAGTGTGAGAGTGTCCACCCTAATGCAATTTAATCCCGCGCGTGGTGTCCCCTTCCAAAGAAAAGAATAAAATTGAATCTACTAATTTTGTAAAAATAGCCGGCTGAATTCTGCATTATGTGCGTGGCCGGAGCATAAATCCAACTCACATACATAGATTATTATATATATATATATATGCACCAATCTGTAATCCTCCGATTTATCATCGTTGCAGTCTCTGATTGCCCAATTAATCAGCGTGCCCTAGATCCACGCACACAATACTGCATACGTATACATACATACATGCATACATACATACATCTCAACTCCTCCGATCTTCTTTTCCGAGCTCCTCCTTGCCGACTTCAAGTCAGGTATTGGTTTTCTGAGATTGTCTTCCAAATAGTAGTAGTTATGTAGCTCGTTTTGCAAATCATGATTTTAGTGGAATTGGAGTGGAGATGAAGAGGTTCATTTATTGCAGTTGCGGGGGGATTCGTTGGTTGAGTTTGCCCGTGCTTATAAATGCTTCCTTTTTCTATGATTGTTTGCTTTGCGCGCGCGTGTCGGTGGGGAGTGGGATTGGATTGCTAAATTTTTTATGTTTTGGGATTCTGGATTTTGACTCTAAATTAGGTTTGTGTTGACTTTTTCGTTGCAAACTTCTTCCTATTCTGGCAATTTGAAATTTGAATGTGGCTAGATATTATCCCATTCTTTACATTTCTTTTGGGGCCAGAGCGCAGTTTTTTTGACGGCGGGATCTAATGTATGTCTACTGATGTGAACTACTGTTCCATTTCTTTTTATTGCTGATTTATTCTTCTTACATACGCTGCAAATCAATTCGGGAGGATCATTTAGTTATGAATTTCACTCTCGGGTGATTCTAACTTTTTGATAAGATTTTTTTTGTTTTCTCGTTTCTTGATCTTGAGTTGGGGGTATGTATTGCAGCTTATTGTAGTGATAATGATGTGTTTCATATGTACAGCAAGCATTTACTGAAGCTATCTACAACTAAGATGATCTGAATATTTGGTGCATATTATTTTTCGTAAATGTCAGCTAGCATTCCACATAGAATCTCACTGGAAAATTGAGATACACTTTAAACATACCTTCAGCTGCAAATGTGTTGTTAATATGTCTTCTCTGCAGCTTCAATTCGATATAGAATCCATTGCTGTGCTGCCTGCTTTAGGCAGATAGGCCAAGGTTACTCCTGCTCATTTTGCACTTTGAGGGGAGAGGTGAAGGAATACACAAGCTATCTATAGGAGTGGACCTGTGATGCATAATTTCTAGATGAAGTCAGCTCAGGCATGGCGGCTAGGAATGAAAGACATGCAAATAATGCCTGCGCCTCGCCAGCGTGGTCCATTAAGAAAGCCAACATGGATTATTGTGTTGGTGTCATTAGTTAGCTTGTTCCTGGTCTGTGCATATGTCTATCCACCTCAAAATTCAGCAGCATGCTATGTTTTCTCATCTCGTGGTTGTAAGGGAATGCCTAGTTGGCTTCCACCTTCTCCTATTAGAGAACTAACTGATGAAGAAATAGCCGCCCGTGTCGTAATTAGAGATATTTTGAATATGCCTCCTGCTATACAAACAACTCCAAAAATTGCTTTCCTATATCTCACACCAGGTGCATTGCCATTCGAGAAGCTGTGGGATAAATTCTTCCAGGTACTTAATTACTTTATATAAATGTGGCAGTTTTTGAATTATGTAATGATAATTGCACTATTGTGTAATGGAACTTTTGTTGGGGTCTGAATGCCACTTGTAGAAATGCTGTATGGCTACAGCAATCTAAATATTGTGATTTGTAGATGAATTCATCTTGCTGTTATCTCTGGAAACCTTAGGGTTGGATATCAATTACCATGGCAGTATAATCTTTGACTACTTAGGGTAGTTCGCTTTCATTTGGTGTTAAACTCATAGTTGATTTGTAACATTAAAAACTTTTTATTGAAAAAATGCATAAAAATTGCACCTCATGGTCTTCATGGCGTAATGGCATTGAATATCTTTTTATACTATTAAGAGATACATTAAGGTAAATGCCTGCATGGCTGACTAGCATGAATACTCTAATTGAACCAGTTCGCATGTCCCTGTTATGCTTTGTTGAAACACTTCATATTTTTATGAATAGCTTCTTAGCTAAGTTGGCATTTAGTTGCTATGTCGTTGCAACTGAAGGTCCAACTCTGAAGTTACTGTTTTCAATTTGGCATTTCATTGTAATCCCAATGATTTGTGTCATGTGTAGGGATTCCCTAATGTTAGTATGTGTGTTAGGTTGATGCACAAGAATGGCTTTGTTAGATGTAGCAAGGAAGCTTAATCATATTTGAACTGGTTGAAAGAGCTACAAGGTCTTAGTATAATAGAATTGGCATGGGTAGTGACTGCCTTAGAGGTTAGACCTGAAAAGAAATAAAACGTGTTCAATTTGGGCAAAAAATGACTTTGTTGATGTAGCAGAGAAGCTTCATCTCATGTTAAATGGTTTAAAGAGCTCACAAGGTCTTAGCCTAGAGAACTGTATCAATAGCAGTTACTGATTTTTGGTAAAGAGCAGGAAAGAACATTCTTCAGTTTGTTTTTCAAGTTGTAATGCCTTAGTTTGTATGAAACAACATTAACAATAATTTTGCAAACTATACTGTTTTACTTTTACTTTGTGTTTCTCAGTGACAACCATTTTCAATCAACTGGCTTTATATATGTTGATAAAGTTTTGGCCCACCTTGCAGGGTCATGAAGGTAGATTCTCTGTCTACGTCCATGCATCCAAGGATAAACCTGTACATTTTAGCCGTTACTTTATCAATCGGGAAATTCGTAGCAGCTCGGTGTGTTTCTTACTTCTCATTGGTTCTTGTTCATATTAGTTTGGACAATAATAAATACTTATGAATTATCTATTTTAAAATGGTTGTAATGGATAAATAACTATGCCAACACGACTGGGTGGACGTGTACGGTTTAGGCTGTAGCGTTTTTATGTCAATCTTATTTCCATGGCTTCCTATGTGAAATATTTTAGTTTTATGTTGTTAAAATAGTTTATAATTCCCTAAGTAATCACTAGTATGTTTAGTGAATATGGTTCCAACTATGTGTTGTGCTTCATCTACTACTATGGTGAATCAAAAATCATTATCAGTCTCTCAGTAATTTTGTAAACCCATTGATACATGTTCTACCTAATTACTATTATTTTTGCCATCTTATATCTTCAGATCAAAATAAAGTCTAATACTCTTCCAGATATTAAGATATCATTATAGACTGTCTTATTGTGCTTAGGTTTTACAGGTAGGATGGGGAAAAATTTCAATGGTTGATGCAGAAAGAAGGCTTTTAGGACATGCACTGAAAGATCCTGGGAACCAACATTTTGTACTGCTTTCTGACAGGTTGCCAAAGAATTGATTTGTGTAATTTTTAGCCGTTTGACTTTTTTCAGGAAACTTGCATAATTTACTTACTGATTAAGCGGTTTTCCTCAACTACAGCTGCATACCACTTCGTGATTTTGATTTTGCGTACAACTATCTCATGTACACAAATGTGAGCTTTGTGGATAGGTAAGTTAACTACTTTTGGGTTCTTCCACTATCTTCATTTTGTGCAAGTCTCTTTTACTGGCCAACATCTCTTGTGGGTCTGGTCTATTTGAGCATATGTATGTAAAATACATTATCTCAAGGTAATTGTGAGAATGTAGCAATTTTAAATATTGATATGCATCAAGAGAATATAATCATCCCATAAAAAATTGTATAGAGAGAAATGAAGCTAGGGGATTGGTGATTATTACTAACACTTAATTGAGGTAGTTAGAAAGCTCCCCACATGCCTTCTCAGTATTGGAACTGTCGCTACATATGATACGGACTTGATAAATTTTCTAAAATTACTGTGTCTCAGTAACATTTTAATTGCAGAAGCATTCTCATAGGTTTTGCGTGGCAGGCAGACTGTACGATTTCTCGAATTACATTTGAATATGTCAAGAATTTGGAAGGTGGACTTATTAAGTGTAGGCTGTCACTCCTATTGAACTTATGCCAAATCTAGGATTTGTACCCATGACAGTAGTGATTTTTACAAGATATATTTTATAAATTTCCAGTAAAACACTGAACCAGTATTTTCATTACTTAACAAGATAATTACCATTTGGTAAAAGAATACCGTGATCAATGTGTTTCTTCAATAACAGTAAGAATGTGAAGGTTGCTGTTTACATCAACCTTGGGGATATTTTTAATACCTATCCTTGATTAAACTCTAAACTTTGGCTAAAGTTAATAATAATGTTGCAATCAGTGGTACCCTTTAATGTGCAGCTTTGAGGATCCTGGCCCACATGGAAGTGGTAGATACAGTGAAAATATGTTACCTGAAGTTGAGAAGAGAGACTTCCGTAAGGGCGCTCAGGTAATTTTTTACTTTGAATATATAGTAGTACTGTCCTAATAGATACAAAATCCGGTTTCCCTTGTGTCGCTCAGCTAAATGGGACCTATAGAGTTAACCTTGTGAGTCATCTCTAATGTATACGGTCAAGTTATTGAAACAGTAACTGTTTTGAACAATGCAGTGGTTCACAATGAAGCGGCAACATGCTGTTATAGTCATGACCGATAATCTGTACTATTCGAAGTTCAGAGACTATTGCAGGGTAACGGATTTAATACTTTGTTTGCATTGACGTTTTGATCGTATATAGTATGATGTTTGAAGAACTCTTGATATCTTGTAGAGGTCTTTCATTTAACTTTTACTAAACGTAGATAGATGGCTGCAAAATGGCCTTTGGTTTGGTTCAGGATTTTATCATTTTTGCTTCAGTTATGACCTTTTCTGATTACTACTTTATTTTTTTGATGCTTACCATTCTCATTATTTAATAGTAGCGCTCTCAACTGTTTAGAATATAAGTTCATTTTACTAAGTAACTTTTGGCATTCGCTTCTTTGATTGAGCAGCCAGGCATGGAAAAGGGACGCAACTGCTACTCTGATGAGCACTATTTACCCACCTTTTTCTATGTGAGAACTGAGAACCATTGTGCTTTCTGTCTGTAGTTATTAGTACTTCAATTTCTCCATCCTTTGCTTTTACTTCAACTTTTTGTGCTTGAGCATGTCCCCACTTTATTTCAGATGTTTGATCCAGTTGGGGTAGCCAACTGGTCAGTAACACACGTTGACTGGTCCGAAGGAAAGTGGCATCCGAAGTCATACAGGGCACTGGATGTGACATATGAGCTGATGAGAAATATCACAGTATGTCATGTTATTTTGAGATTTTACTCCCATTCTATTCAAGTATTAATCTTGACATCCACAACCCACTTTCACTAATGACTCTAGCATTCTTTAAGGTATTTTCTGCAGTCTAGTTATGATAATAATGCATTTTGTGAAAATATAGTTACAACTCTTCTGTTGCAACCTCAATTAATTAGGTTGGGTGCCTCAGCCTCTCACTGTGTACACTCTTCTGTAGATAGCACTGCTGGCTACTTTATTATGTACTGAAATTGGTTAATTAGTATGCACTAATGCTCTTCATTTCTAACTTCTGTTGCAGTCCATTTCAGACAGTGTGCACGTTACAAGTGAAGAAAGGGTTAGTTTTTGTATTGTACTGTGATTGCTAGTGCTGTCTATGTTCAGTTTTTTGATGATTATAAGTCTTTACTCTGCAGAAGCAAGTCCAGATTACACCATGTCTGTGGAATGGGAATCCACGTCCGTGCTATTTGTTTGCACGGAAATTTTTGCCTGAAACCCTTGACAACTTAATCCAACTCTTCCCCAATTATACGTCAATTTGAGTGAGAGATGACTTTAATACTGATTCTTTGTGGATTAGAGCGCATCACACCCTTTGTCTCCGCCTCAGTTTTAACTTTCTGCTCCGGGGTAAAGAAGCACTGGCTTCTTTCGGATAGCATGCAAGGGTAAAGGTGGCAGAAAGTGGTGGGAAGTCATCGGAAAGTAGCTGAAGGTGAAGACATGGGAAGTGTTGGGGACACAACTCTTTGATGTTGTTTAATTCTTCCCGCAATTTGGGATTTATGTTTACATTGAAAACATTGGGGACTCTCTAATGCTGACCTTTTGTAGAAGTTGGATTATCAAGTTGAAAATATGGCATTCGCAGTGGCAGATACAGATACTCTCTCTCATTCATTTATACATAATTGTTTAAAATTGTCAGGTTTCTTCCTCTCCTACTTAGTATGAATACCTTATTACAAATTTTGTGAGTTCAGTTCAGTCAGTGGCTTATGCCGCTTGGGTAAAGGTCAAAATACTCGCTTGAGAGCAATTACAACTTTTTTATTTACTACAACTAATTTTTGGCAATTAGCCTGTCACCTAATAGAATGTTAACATATGTAAACATTTTTGTATGCATGAACCGTCATTGGGTTCTACCTTTTAAATCTAGAGTTTAAGATTTTTAAATAATTTGTTAATTTGATGATCAAGACTTTTGCACTAAAGCAAAAAAAAACCATAATTTTATAAAAATTAAAATATAGAACTCTTTGATGCTTCACGGGCCGTTTTGCTTAAGTTTCCCTGAAGCATAGTTTGCTTATAAGTCTCTATTACTTCTTCCCATCGTTTCGGGCAAGTATCGCTTTTGTAGAAGAAGCTGAGTACATTTTTGGAGCAGGAAAATGAATCATTTATCTATGTTAAATGATTCTTCCTTTATCTTAGCCGACTCAATTTTTTAATTTACATCGTTTATGTTTCTGATTTTGTTTCTACATTAAATACTGATACTATATTTTAATCACATAAACTGGGAGAAAATCTATAATTATTCTTATTTCGTAGTTCGAAGATTACAAGACGATTCATATATGCGCAGTTTGCGCGGTGCAAATTCTAGCTTTCATATGCGCACCCATAATAATAATAATAATAATAATAATAATAATAATATTATAATATGAAAATCATGTTATAGAGTAAAAGTGCCAAGAAGATAGAAATATAATGTTGTAATAAAAAATTATTATTGTTACTATTAATAGTATTATATTCTATCTTTGGCCATTTTTAGTTCGTGGACGTAAAAAAAGTTATATTAGGTATTATTTACGTAGTTCACTCTTAGGGTATGTTTGATAACCCAGTAAATCTTAGTTAATGACCTATTTTCTTGGCTTTTCTATTGTTTGATGCACTTTTCCATTTTTTGAAGAAGCCCGCAAAAACACTTCAGCCCGCATAGGCCCAAGAGTGTAAACTGATTTATCAGTGGAAACTTATAGCTGCTTCAGCAGAGGTTTATTTTCCATTGCATCAAGAAATAAAATTGCATCCAAAATTAGCCTCAATCTTCCATCTTTTCTTCTCTCTTTCTCTCCGTCAGATTTACAGCTCTTCTCTTCCATCTTCTCTTCTATCTTCTCTTCTCTTTCTCTATTATTGAATTTCCGTCAGATTTATAGTACCAAACCTTCACCTCTGCCGTTTTTCACTTTGATTTTGGGTCAGATTTGTAGCACCACTCCATCTTCTCTTCTCTTTATTGTGAGTTTGTTAGATTGATGTTGAATAGCAGTTAGCTCTCAATTCAGTGTTATGATTCTTGAGAATATATATTCATCTCTGTATCTCATTTCAAGAGTAATGCGATTTCCTTTTCTCTGAAATTCCTAGTGTTCATTTTTCTCTCTCAATTCAATTTGGGCATTCTTCAAGTACTCAGCCCTAGCTTCAATTCTTCTGATTTTCTTGTTCTTGACAGCCAACATCAAGCACACATGAAATCGACTGGTTTATGTTTACAATGATCATAATTTGATACAAAAGGATCATTCTCGAAATGGCGATAAATTATACAGCATATTTCTAGTACTAGGGCACATTGTGGTATATTTGATAAAAATGGAAAAGATTAAGGGCAAATATGTCTACACAAGGGATATTTCATTCTTCTAGTGGTGTATCAAACATGTGCTGATTTTTAAAAAGTTTTTAATCGAGAGAAGCTTTACTACATAATTTGGTTTATTTTCTGAATTTGTTTATTCTCTTGGATTTTCCAACTTGGCCTATCAAACATACCCTTGGTAAAAATATGTGCTAGTTATTTACTATCAACTAAAATCCGTTTAATAGGACGGACTGTTGAAGAGAAATTAAAGATACAAAACTTTCAAATAGTAATATTTGACTGTGTTGGAATACATAGTATAAAAGAAAGTAAAGCAATCCATAACAACATTAATAGTTTGTACTTTCATACAGTATATTTACGCTCAACTTGATTCCTATTAAGTATAGGATTAACGTTTTTACTGTTTTTGACTACATATAAAATAATAAAGTGAAATCTGTAGCATGCCATTTGCCCTAAATATATAACATACTATAATATTAAATAGAATAGTTTGTGATTATTTACGGAAAAAATAGAATAGTTTAATCATTTTGGGACATCCCCAAAATTAGACCAAGTAACCAATTACCATTATTAATAAAGTAGATTTTATAATCCACTGACAATATTGTTGCATATAGTTGCAGTACATATTTAGCTAACGATATATAGATTTGATATCCAAGAAAATTTAAAATAGAGGTTTGAAAGATTCTTTGTTTTTGTTTTCCAAGTCAAGGTCTTCCAAATTGGCACTTTGTGCTCGCCGTAATCAACAAGTTAGGACACCATACAATCAGCAGCCAACAATTGGTTTTTAATTTATTTTGTATAGTAGTAATTAGTAATTATGTATTGTACCACTACTGATTAATTATGTATAGTAGTAATTAGCAATTATTTTGTGTGCATTCCGAATTAACTCTAAATTAAACTTCATTGCCGTTCGTCCTAATTATTAATTAACTAATTAAACTTTATTCAATCTCAATGACTTAATTATAAACCTATTAATCATATATATAACCCTCCTAAACAATTATAAATAGAAATTTGATTACGACAAATGTCTGGTGCATCTGGTGAAAGGAAAAACATAAAAAGTAAAAAATCAGATAAATATATTTTTCAAAACATGTGTAAGTAATTATTACTCCCTCCGTCCCAGATAATTCGACTCAGTATTCTATTTCGTGCCGTCCCACATAATTTGTTTCATTTCACTTTTACCATTTTTGGTAGTAGACCTCATATTCCTACTCACATTTTATTATAAAACTAATATTTTAAAAGTATGACTCACACTCCACCAACTTTTTCAACTAACTTTCCATTAGATTTCTTAAAATTCGTGTCAGGTCAAAGTGTCCCAAATTATCTGGGACGGAGGGAGTATAATCCAAGGAACATAGATTCTTTTCAAGAAGAAACCTTTTATTAACCTACTACTAGAATTTAATCGGACATTGGACTCTGTCAAACCATGTCCATGTTGATTAAAGTGAAGTGTGTGCCTTGCCTTCATTTTTGGGCCGTAAATCACATCTAGAAATGGATATGTGTTGTGTCTTGACCCCATACGACTCATTCAACTACACTGCTGACACGCTCTTCACTCACTATCTTAGTGATTGGTACACCACACTCAAAATTATTAAAAGTTATGCCTAATCTATTCACAATCTTATGTGTTTGGTACAACATAGACTGAATTAGTCCAATGAAGATAGAAATGAAGTGACCTTCTCATCAGCAAAGATTAAGAATGAAATATTAGGGGAAATATGCGTAATCTAATCTGTGGAATTAAAATAGAAATGAAATGAGTATTCTCATCGGTGAAGAATGAAATGTTAGTGGAAGTATATTCCCTAATGAAGAGTACTATTGAACTGTTCAAGGATTGAAAATATATATCAATAACTGAATATGATAACAAAAAATGCGAGTTTAAATTTTCTCATATTTTAGTAGTTTTTTTATTAGGATGGCAATGGTCACACCTATAGAATAGGCGAGCTAGCCCAATAGTACACAAAACCAAAACAAATAAAGCGTCTCCTTTGAGTAGGAATCAAACAATCAAAACAAGATACACACCAGAAAAGTAATTGAGGGGATCCCACGACTTGAGTCATTAGAAAGGTGGCCAAAACAAACCACAAAAGAGACCAGAAAAAGTAGACCAACATACTCCCTCCGTCCGTCCGCGAATAGGAGTTTCGTTTTTTCATTTTAGTCCGTCCGCGAATAAGAGTCTCGGTTCACTTTTACCATAAATGGTAATAGGGTCCCACCTTCCACTAACTCATTTCTCACATTTCATTTAAAACTAATATATACAGGTGGGACCCCTATTCCACTAACTTTTTTTCCACTCACTTTTCTTAATATTTCTTAAAACTCGTGTTCCCCATGAATATGACTCCTAATGATGGACGGAGGGAGTATATGTTAAGAAATCAACACTAGTAATCACTAACGCAAACCAAATTGATACAAGAACTGTCCACCATTTTCGCACGAGTAATCATGAACGCAAACGAAATAGATACAGTATTGTCCACCATTTTCGGTAAGATGTGTATCCAGTATTTATGTCTGGGACAATGCCAGACTAGAGATATCACTGTATAATTTTTGGAAAAAAAATTTATGATTAGACAATAAAAATATATTTAGGCAAAAGAAGTGAAGCATCTTGGTGAAATAATTTTCTTTACTCAATAAACAAATCTTGTGGTTCTATAATTTGTGCTCGACGACGAGTGCTTGTATATGTAAACTCTCTTTATCCATGTTTTAGCTATTGCATTTAAAGATTTTTACTATTATCAAGTAAGTCTAATTTTTCTTTGTAGTAGATTGTTCGTGGTCATGTTCGTCATAGTAGGTCATGAAACAATTGGTACTGCTTAAAAGAAATTGTTCTTTCATAACCTAGATAGGCTTTTACTATCTATCGCAAAAGGTTGCAGTGTCAGTCTACAAATTTTCTTACCTGAGGAAATAATAAATGACGCTAGTGTGGTATATCATTTAATGTATTTCGCAGTGAAATAAGTCTTTTTTGGCTATTTCCCAATGATTGTTATTTCTTAATCATTGTTGATATACTATTGAGCAGATTATTCAATACTTCGATGCATAAAAAGCTATGGAATTCGTAACCCAAGAATCCGTATATCTTGGGATTGTAATTACATTAAATTGTGTGTTAGATAATTCTGGTTTGATAATATCTTTAAGAGGTGTCCAGAAAGAAGTTTTGTTATTCAAAAAACCGGCCTGATAGAATTTATATCACAAATAACAAATAAAATTTCTGAACTAGACCTCCCTTAGAAAAAAAAATGTTAATTAATTAAAAGTCAAATAACAGATTTAGATAATTAATGAATATCTACATCTTGATTTAAACACGAGAAATAGTTAAATTAAAGTGGAAACACTGGATTAATCGTGATTTGGGATCGGACGGACATTTAATATTATTCTACTATAGTTGTTGATCATATTTACTTTGAGTTTGAATTAAATTGAGAAACAATTTAATTAGTGAAAGCTTAACTAGTGGCTCATGTCCAACCTCTCTAATACTTCCTCTGTCCCAGATAATTTGACTCAGTATTTCATTTTGGATTGTCCCACATAATTTGTCCCATTTCACTTTTACCATTTTTGGTAGTGGACCTCATATTCCATTAACTCATTCCTACTCACATTTTATTATAAAACTAATACTTTAAAAGTAGGACCCACATCCCACCAACTTTTTCAACTCACTTTCCATTAGATTTCTTAAAACTCGTGCCGGGTCAAAGTGTCCCAAATTATCTGGGACGGAGGGAGTAGTTAGTAGTTTTTCCCCCTTTGTGAACCCTCCAAACAATAGGTTTTATTTTGACCGTGCGAGGTACGTACTTATTTTTGTTCTTAATATTTGTTTTTAATTAATTCTTAATTTCAATTAACAAAAAACAAAGAGCATTCAAGTCTTTTTAACAAAAAAAGTAAAAACATTAGCTCTTTTATATTTTTTTTATTATTCTAGACTTGACTGGAATTAGGGATTGCCAAATTATATCATATCCCATCGTAGAAAACGTATACTCCATCCGTCCTAGATAATTCGATCCAGTATTTCATTTCGGGCCGTCCTAGATAATTCGATCCAGTATTCCTTTTTGGGCCGTCGCACATAATTTCTCTCATTTCACTTTTACCATTTTTGGTAGTGGACCTCATATTCTACTAACTCATTCCTACTCACATTTTATTATAAAACTAATACTTTAAAAATAGGACCCGTGTTCCACCAACTTTTTCAACTCACTTTTTATTAGATTTCTTAAAACCCGTGCCGAGTCAAAGTGTCCCAAATTATTTGGGACGAAGGGAGTATAATGTAACAAAGAATGGACTAGACTATCAAGCATAGAAAATTGTCTATATATACATTAGCATCACATGCATTTTCATCGAGAAAAATGGGGTGCTCATTGTCTTGCATAGTGCCAATTCCAAAGCCATCCCCACCAAAAATCAAGTCCATAAGGATAGTCCGCCTCAACGGCTCTGTGGAAGAGATCAACTACCCAATCACCGTCGCCGAACTCACCGGAAACCAACCCAAGGACTTCCTCTTCACTCAGGCCGAGCTTCTTGCGGCGGCGGCCACTCCCTTGAAGATGGAGGCGCCCTTGGAGGCTGGCCTCGTCTACTTCCTCCTGCCGGCTACGCTGTTCCAGTCGAACGTGTCGCCGGTGGAGCTCGCCCCCATTGTCAGGAAGCTCGCCTCCATTGCCCTAAACACCAAATCACAACCCAAATGCAGCGATCTGATTCAGCCGCTGAACAAGAAATCGAGGTCGTGGAAGCCGATTTTGTCGACGATTCGAGAGAGGTCGTTTAATCGGAGAAGTGAGTCGGATTTGCGTGGTGAAGAGGATTAGTAAATCCAATTTTTTTTTCTCTTTTTCTTTTTGGTTTCTTGTGTTATTTCTTCCGCCGACTGTCAGAGGACTAATCTCTCATCCCAATAGTCAGCACACTAAGCAATAGAGAACTATCAAATGGTTTGCTACATTCACGTGACCGAACGGAGATCGAATTCTAGTGGACAATCCACTTTTTATTTGTGCGTTTATGTTGTTGGATAAAAATCTTGTCATTCCAAATATATCAAAATATCAATTTTGATAATGTATTCATAAAAACAGAGGTGACACACTAAATACGTAATGACTAATGGGAAATTGTAATCAAGTAAATACAAATATAGAAATCAGTTTTTTAATTCAATACAAACATAGAAATCAGTTTTTTACTTAAAAATTGGCTATTATTTCTAATTTCCTTTTACAATATGAAAATTGGTGGAATGGTCCATCTTAACTCATTAGAATATCCGTAAAGATTGTAAAAATAAGTCATTTTTTATCCTAAAGTGTCATTTTTGCCGTGGTAGACTCCAATTTTTAAGTTGATTACGAAGATTCATACAGTCGATGTTTGAAAAAGTGGAAATGTTACATTAAGATCGATTGTGTTTCATTAATTCTAAATTCGTTTTTATTCTTTACTAATCTCACTCTAATGAATGAAAAACATGTACATCAAATATCACCCGATTGTATAGTGCACAAGCATGTTCTAAATAAATTTATTAAAGCATTTTTAACAAAAGTCAACTATTGCATCATTGAAAGATATTTTGTATTTACAGGTGAGATTATTTGTAAAAGTGTGTGTCACTCAACTATTGCTTAATTAAATCAAATATATTCTTCATAGTATGTATGATTATCCAAAAACATATTAATCTTTCACACGTGAAATAAAAATATCCATCATCACTTTAAGAGATCTATCATCACATTGAACTGAGACACACATCCTTTAAAATACATCTAAGGGAGAAGATTATTCAAAAAAAATTATAGAAAAGATAAGATCATTACTAAATCGATGTAGAACAAGAACGTGAATTTTAAATATTAATGATTAACAACAATTGGAGCAGGGGCAACACTGTTGTTTTCTGGTATGCAATCCCATCCACTTTCCTGGCTGTGGAACACCCTAAAATACTTGGGAAGCCACTCTTCCTCTTTGAGTTGTTTCTCTCTTGCTATCTCTCTGTGTTTCTCCTCAATCTCACTCTTGCATTCTCTCGCTTTATCCCACTTTTTCTCGAGTATGGCTCTGCTCACTTCACTCCATACTAAGCTCGACTCACTTCTACAAACCGCCTGCATTTACACACTCAAATACCTCAATATTTTTGTTTAGAACTTCAATTCCAAGTTCTACTACTCCCTCCGTCTCCCAGTGTATCTCCCACTGTGATCCGTCACAGATTTTAAGAAATATAATAGAAAGTGAGTTGAAAAAGTGAGTGGAATGTGAGTTCTACTTTTATATATTAGTTTTATAATAACATGTGAGTGAGAATGCGTTAGTAGAATATAGGATCCACTACTAAAAGAGGTAAAACTAGGATCCACTACTAAAAGAGGTAAAAATGAAGTGGGACAATTAATATGGGACAAACCAAAATAGAAAACTGGAATACATGACGAGGGACGGAGGAGTATATTTTACCTCTGGATCCACGACAACAGGAGTTTTCAACTCTGATAGTGCTTCTTTAGCATTGTAGATAGTTGTTTGCTGCCCCGTGGCAACATCCTTCCCCATTACGCTTCTAAACATCAAAAAAAAATTCTAGAATCGTAAATTACTGAACTTTGATCAAATTTTGATTCGCGCATCAACTTAAACATTAACTAAACTTTCAATCTCATCTGATTTCGCTAGCGAGTTGGATTATGCCCGAATTTAATGATGACATGACCCCTAAATATTCAAATAGTCCAAAGCATCATCGTGGTCAACCGAAGTTGCACACAATTAACTGAAAATGAGTTTGAATATTAGGTCTAGAATCAGATTAAATTTAAATGTTAAAGTACAAAATCATGCTTGAAGCAAATTGTACATACAGTAAATAAAATCAATTTACCTGTCCCAATGGCCATCGATCTCATATATGATGTGTGAAGTCGATGTTCTAACGATCTTTCCCTTAATCGACCTATGTAACGAGGGTCGTGGCCAAAACGAGTTTCCTCTGTAACAAAGTTGTGCTTCGAGGTCAGTTTCTTGGCATCGGATTGTTACATTTCCTATCCACTCAACGCTCGAAAAAGGCAAAAATCTTATGACGAGTTTGGGAGAGTTCATGGTGTATGTTTCGTGTTTGTCGAGCAGCTTTAGATGTCGTTTTCCGACCACTTCTGTCTCAATGCAACTGCCTGCGATGCATACAATTTTAATAATTCAATGTTTTTCTTTAATAGTGTGTTTGGATTTTCTTAGTGTGAGAGGTTTAGTTAGTTTACCACAAAATTTTGGTATGGGAGATTGACACCATATCATTTCGATGTTGTTCTTGTCATCACTGGCATGAAGTGCAGACACCGGTGGATGATGTGAAACCTTGGTATAACGTTAACATATTAGGCTTTTAAGACTCATTTATAAAGCAAACTCTGCATTCATTTTTTTAGGAAGCGTGGGGAGTGAAATAAAAATTATTCCGTCTGTCCACAATCAAATGTTTGCCATTTCGTTTGTCAGTCAATAAATATCTTATTTCACCTTTATTAATTTTAATAAGTGGATCTTACATTTTCACTAACACATATAACTCGTATTCCACTATTTTTTTTAAACATATATTTTACAAAGTTGAATAATTTTTTAAAACCCAAACTTGTAAAATAATGAGACTTTATTGTTGGACAAATGAAGAATTTTTAAGTAGTATAAATATCAAAAGTAATGGTAATTGCGCTTAAATACACATCACTTAATTCTTGCTTTGAACGTTTGTTGTCTTTAAAAAATTCTCTTTTGTCTCATAAAGTAGACGTCGTTGGAATCACGAGTTTTAATTCATAATTAGTAAAAAATAAGAGAAATAAAAATAATAATTGGAATATTGTTTGTAAAAAATAAGGTTTAATTGAGGACCAAAATAACAAAAATAGTCTTTAATTGGATGAAGTGAGTAATACTCCTACTTTGTTCTGAATTCTCAAATATATGAGCTTCAAATTACGTATATTTTAAAAATAAATATCTAATTTTCACGAATTAAAAGTAGTGAAAGTTTTACTGGCTGAAGTACTAACAGTCGAGTAGTAAATTACTGCTGCAAACCACGCAGCGTTAATTATGAGACAAATATATGAAAACGAAAGAATTAAATGTAGTTGGTTGAATTTGCAGTTACCTGCTCCACGAGTAAATTGAGTGATCCGACGGAAACGTGGTGCGTCTCCCCGAGAACCGGGTTGTAAGGCGCGACGCCAAAGGGCAACGGCCGATACATGGAGACGCACCATGCCACGACGCACACCATTCTGCCGAGTGGCGTCTCTTCCTTGCTACACTTGCTCAACAAGTCGGAGCTCACGCAATATACCGACTCCCCATACACCTGCAGCTGTGATTTCGGAATATTGAACTGCGGCGGAAGCTGCAATATTCAATTCCCGAACACAACAACTCAGTTGATAAAACGTCTCAACTTAATGGTTCAAAGATTTAGAGTTATTGTGTATATACTCCCTCAGTTCACCATTTAAAAAATCATTTTGTCATTTTGGTTTAACTGTCCATGATATATAGAACCCTTTACTTTATTTCTCTTTTAGTATGCAGACCCCAACTTTTTTCTTTACAAAGTCAAACAATTTTTTAAAACAATTGCCGAGTCAAAAGGGCTCTTTAAATGGTGGACGGAGGGGAGTATATATCTTTATACTTATAAAGCAGAGAAAAATGTTACGTGGAGGCACGTGAGATCAGAGCCGGGCTTAACGGCAGCAAGAAGGCTGAGAATCCGTTGGATGATGTTGGGAGTTCTGTAGTCGGAGTCGGAGTCGGATTCGTTGCCGTCAAGCGGTAACGGTGCAGTTAGAACTACTCCGCCTTTTCTTTTCAAACTCTCATTCTTTCCCTGTTTTTGGCCATGAAACTTGGATTATTTTCGAAAATACTCTATGTTTTAATATGGAGTAAATATAGTAAAATTGATTAATCGGAACTCAAATACATGTACATGGAAAAACAATTGATAATACAATAAAGCTGGAAGATATAAATTAATAAAGAACCCAATCTTTTTTTTTTCTTCTCATTATTTATGTGGGATGTAGATTCGGCATAGTGGAAAAACATATGGAAAAGCAAAAATATGATCCTATTTTTTTCCTGAAGTGCTTTTACGTGCAATTGATAAGCGTAGGAGAAATGGCCAAAAGTTAATACTAGAAGTATTGTTAGTGGATTGAGATCCACATAACCACATTATCGGCCGTGTTTAGTTGTTTAAATATTTCTTTATTTAGAACTAATATAATTTTGAGTGATTATTCAAAATGGTAAAATTAGTTTGGTCTATTATATTTTAATGGGCGGAGATAGTATTATTTTTAACATAATAAAGTGTTTTCAAGTTTTTACGGAAAAAATGTCATTTTTCACAGTAGTTTAGTTCTTATATATTTTCATTTTCCACGTATGTTAAACTAAAGTCACTGAAGAGGTTTTCGAATATACTAAACCGCGAGAATACTTCCAGGAAACGACTCTAATTTTAATCATGCCATTAGCATTACCAGCTTAGTCATCTATAAAACCACATACTAATAAGATTTTGAAACTAAAATTTTGACCCCTTTTTCTTTGCATGATTCGAAAATCAACCTTGGAGAATAGTATCAAACACAAATCACAGAAATAAGAATACATGCACACCTTGTATCACATATGAAAATCAAAGAGACGATAGAGGAGAAGAGAGAAATTTCGACGTACCATTTTAGAAGACTGCAATGATGTAAGTAAATACAACTTAGAGAGAGAGAGAGAGAGAGAGATTTGGTTTTGTTTAGGAAATAGTGATTGTGCAATTCGAATATACGATTGCCCCTTTTTAAGCCGTTGCATTGTGCTTTCGTTATATTTCAGCTACTCCCGGCTCACCTAATTAATATGTGTACCTTTGAACTTATATCCACGGGTAACTATATCATTTATGTAAAAATGTTTTATTCTAACTTTTTATTATTGTAAAATGTTTGAAGTTTTCATATACTCCCTCCGTCCCGCTTTAGCAGTTCCATTGACTTTTCTGCACTCGTTTTGTAAAAATGATAATAAATAGTTAAAGTGGAGAAATAATAAAGTAAAAAAGAGAATAATGTAGATAAGACTCTTCTCTATATTATTCTCTTTTTTACTTTATTATTTCTCCACTTTAACTATTTATTATCATTTTTACAAAACGAGTGCAGAAAAGTCAATGGGACTGCTAAAGCGGGACGGAGGGAGTACATGATAAAAAAAATTTATATACGTTTTACTTTAATGCATTCCGCCATATGAATGTGAACATGTTAACTCTTTACCTACATGGTGTACAAAATGTAAAATAATAACAAAATTTTTTGTATTGATATAAAACATTGATAAAACTTCTTCTACCCACTTGAAACAATGATAAAATGTTGTACTTCAAATCGAGAGAGAGTTAATGAATAACAAAATGTAATAGAATGAAATACGAATGAAATTTTAAAATGTAATAGAATGAAATAAGAATGAAATTTTTACATGATTATGTAAATTTTAAACTATTTGTACCAATATGAAATAACGATCAAATATTTTGTATAAGCTGTATAATTACTTCCCTATACCCACAAATGAAATATTTCATCCATCTCACCAAAGATAACCCACTTTCCTTTTTAGTTTGTCGCACCCTAGATGATTCATTACTGAAAATAAAAACCTCTTTTTATCGCTACTCTATTCCATTTCTGATACTTTATTCTCTTTACCTAACACACAAAATAAAACTGCATAAATCTTGTGCCGTCCAAAGAAGATGTCATCTTCTTTGAGACGGAAGGAGTAATTTGGTTACTCCCTCCGTCCCACAATAGGAGTCATTCTTATTGTGGGCACGAGTTTTAAGAAATGTAAATAATAGTGAGTTGGAAAGTTAGTGTGACTTCAGTTGTGGGCCGGAAGGAGTAGAACTTTTTTAACCGTTGAAGAAAATACTCAATTAGGAGTAGGACTGTTGTAAGTAGAAGCGGACGCAAAAAGAATACAAATAAAGATTATATTTCCTAAATTATTTAACAATAAAATTTTGATAATTTAAAAATAAGTATAGGATGTTTGCATAATAATTTATATAAAATTTAAATATTATTTAAATATTTTATAATTTTTGTTAAAGAATGACAAGCACATGCATGTTTATCCGAGACTATAGTGTCTCTCTCTCCTCCAAATCAATTTCAAAGATTAACGACAGTCTTGCTCGCAGGGCCGTAGCGCAGTTGGCAACGGAGCGACAGATCTTGCTGCAATGAGCCTGGATTCGAATCCTACTGCTATCGTATAGTTGCTTACCTCTCCCAAGCATAAGTGTGAGGTCTTGAGAGATGGGCTTCTAGCAACTAGTGGGTTAAGGTCTCCCCCTTAACGGACTACTGCGTACCCTGATTTAACCCTTCATATAATGTCGGGTTGGAGTGTGGGGACCGCTAAAGCGGCAGCATCACCTTTTTTGCTGCAAAGATAAATGATAGTCTCTCTCTCATTGATTTGCAGTTGACCATATAGTACAGTATATATTAATAAAGTTGTGTCATTTAAATTAGTACCGTGGTTAATTTAAATATTTTATTAATACTAAAATTTATTATATTAAAAAAAGAAAAATTATACTAAAAATAATTTCCAATCCTTTATAAATGAAGATTAAATTTAACACTGTATAATTTTATACACCTTTTTTCTCCACATGTAATCCTTCTTTATTACAATTCCGTATTTCTTTAATATCATTTATTTATCTTTAGTTTCATAATTATGTTTATGGTTTGTCTGTATATATTTTTAAGTATTTCATTTTTGTGGGTTTTTTAAAAATATTATAATAAAATTGTATTTAAATACAAATAGTAATATAAAAATATTTATAATGGTGTGGCTGATTATTGTTACTGTAAACCACTGGAAAACATTCTCTAAAAGTGATCAAGTGGATTTGCCAATGGTTGTAAGAAATAATCATGGAATTCGTTACAGTTTAATTTCTTAATATTCAATTTCATTGATTAATGGGTATTACGCATAATTATAATTATGTGATACGCACTTACCGGAAACCTATCCATATTAGATAACGCATAATAATATTGATTGATAATTAATGCTTGGTATTTGGCATACTCAGCGAAAACACTAATGCTCGGTAAATTATTGACAACATGATAAAAAAAATAAAATAAAAATCAAAACCATTTTCATTCTATGAATAAATCCACGCACACTTGTTGTGAAACAAATGAGATATTCCAAAGTTTGAAGTTGTCATAGTATGAATATTTTGAAAGTTATTACGAAATTCGCATTTATGATCCAGAAGACCAAATATCATCGTTTATATGAAACGGTCATATGTTAATTAAATTTGTGTTTAAAAGTAAGTTCTAAAATAAACCTATAACAACCAACTACACTATACCAATTAAATTAAAGGCTGATTTAAATGTGAGAGTGAAAGATGTTTACCCTCTCCATTCAATTAGTCAAAAAAAGGTGGTGTATCTACCAATTAGCTGCACATGGATGGGCCATCCATCTTAAGTTGGGTGTGACTCTGTCGTACATTGTCAATTTGAGATTGTTGATACGATCAAATTTGGAACTTGATCTAGCCTTGCCTTTATAAGCCATGGCCTGTTCCTGTCAATAATTGAACATTCACTCATGTTTGTCGACGAATGGCGACCGCAGCATGGGATGATCATACAATGCAAGCAACTCCAACGGTAAGTTTATAAATTCTCTACCAGAAACAATCATCTCTTTTTGTGTTTTAAAAAATATACATTACCCTAAAACAGGGGCAGATCTAGCTCATGGGTCTATTCATTTCTTTATATATTTATACATGGATTTTTTATTGTATACTTCAGCTACACTAAATGTCCCTTTTTAAATATTTAAATTTTTTCTATGTATTATATTTTTGTCCCTCCTTCAATAAAATTCTGGCTACGCCCCTGCCCTAAAAGACTTTAGCAAGAAAAGTTAACGCTCAACGTTGTAACTCACACTTAGTATATACCGACCACTCTACAAAAATTTACTGAGCACACAATAGTACTCCCTCCGTCCATGATTAAATGTCCCATATTTGACCGGCACATGTTTTAAGATATTGATTGACTTTGTAAAGTAAAGGGGTAGAAAAAGTTAATAGAATGTAGGGTCTACTTTTATATATTGGTTTTATGGGTCTTGTTAGATTGAGATTATTTAGCTAAATTGAGAAATTGAGATGCAATATGGGCCAATAATGCACAAGATTAACAAAATGTCAACAAATACCACATTATATCAACAAGGGGGTATAATTGTCTTTTCATTAAATTGTGTTTGAAATCATTTTCTAAAATCATCTCTAAAACTCTAGCTGCAAAGTCTTCAAATCTTCAACATTCATATCTTCAAATCTTCAACATTCAAATCTTCAACATTCAAATCATCAAATCTTCAAATCTTCAATATTCAAATCTTCAAATCTTCAACATTCAATAAAATAACACTTATAATTCACATATCAATACCGAGAATATTGAATGTCAACAACACGTATTAAAATGTCAAGAACTAAAAAATAACACTTACAATTCACATATTAATACCGAGAATATCAAATGTCAACAACTCGTATTAAAATGTCAACAACTAACAAATAACACTTACTGTTCACATGTCAATATCGAATGTCAACAATTCGTATTAAAATGTCAACAACTAACAAATAACATTTATAGTTCACATATCAATAGTGAGAATATCGAATGTTATCAATAGTGAGAATATCGAATGTCAACAACTCGTATTAAAATGTCAACAACTAACAGATAACACTTATAATTCACATATCAATAGCGAGAATATCGAATGTCAACAACAAACATTCAACAACAAACTTTATTTATGTCAACTACGATGTCAACAACAAATATTTTCATGTAAACGACGTATATTATTTATGTCAACAACAATGTTTTACTTATAATTCATGTCAACAACAATGTTTTACATATAATTTATGTCAACAACATTTTTCATAAAATACAACCTAAACTCAACCCTTCTCACCATCACCCACAGCTCCATCTCATCCACAACTCCCACACCTTCCACAACATGACTCTCCACATCTTTCTCCACCACCAATCACACTATTTCTATTCAATTTTTACAGTAAACAAACACTTCATTTATTGCTCAACATATGAACACAACAATCACTTATTATCTCTTTGCATCATCAACAATCATATACCACAAAAGTAGATTCTCTTTGCATATGTCAACAACTAAAAAATAACACTTAGAATTCACATATCAATACCGAGAATATCGAATGTCAACAACTCGTATTAAAATCTCAACAACTAACAAATAACACTTACAATTCACATATCAATACCGAGAATATCGAATGTCAACAATAAACATTATTTATGTCAACTACAATGTCAACAACAAACTTTATTTATGTCAACTACGATGTCAACAACAACTTTATTTATGTCAACTATTATGTTAACAACAAATATTTTCATGTCAACGACGTATATTATTTATGTCAACAATAATGTTTTACTTATAATTCATGTCAACAAACAATGGATTAGTAAATTTCTGTGTGATCTAGCCATCATAAACTAGGTTTGTTCAAGAACATGCACAATGAAATTTTCCCTAGGTATTTATGTTAAATCCTAAATCTATTCTTTAAATTAAATAAAAAGAAGAAAACCCTCGAATGAAGATGATGAACAATCCTCACCTTCCCTAGTCAGTCGCTGAATCGTTCAAATGTAGACACTTAATTAATTTAAAACGAACTAAGGGAATCCACAATGGGACGCCCTAAGCGACGCCCTATGCACAGCCACGTCAGGATTTTATCCTCCTCCCATTGCACCTGCAGCGGGGCAGACTATAGTCCGCCATAAGCGACGCTCTAAGCATTTTACTTCTATTTTGTGTTTATATTTTTATGTTTGCAAATGTAAATAAAAATAAACATATAAAAATAACACAATTAAAGGGAAATTCTAAATTTACTTAATTAAAAAAAAGTTACAAATTAAGAAATAAAAAAAAACAATAAATACAAAAAAAGAAGGCTAGTCTAGAGTAGTCCCAACTTGCGGCTGAGGCCATCGATCATCTGCTGGATGCCTTCGATTTGAGCCGGGTTGGTCGCCTGCATGAGGGCGGTGTGCGCGTCCAACAACGTCCTGTAGTCGGAGGAGACCGCCAAATCCGAGTAGGCATGGGCCGCAGTCGAAGTCGCGGAGGGCGTCGAACTCGGGGTCGGCGACGGGCCCTCTTCAGGCGGCGCAGCGGAGCAGGATGTGGCCTTGGCCTTGCCCTTGGCAGCCTTGACGCCAGGGGGACGCCGAGAGGACATCGGTGTGCCGGAACTCTCATCCTCGAACACCGGATTGTTGAGGTCCATTGGAGACGCGCCGCTATCGCTACTTGTATAATCAGCGAAGGTGCGCTTCGACGCCCTCCTCCTCGCCGCCGTCGATGGGGGAATCACACCACCAACGAACTTCCGCTTGTCCCTCAAGAGCGCCCAGCACTGGTTAGTGCTTGAAATCGCCTTACAATGAAATGTACGATTGCATCGCTTTGTCCCGCACATCTACGAGACTCTCGCCACTGCACTGCTCCCTCTCGCACTTCTCGTACTCCCCCGCGAACAAATTTACCAGCTTCTTTATTTGATCCCATTGCTTGCGGAGCTGCTCCCTGTAGCGCTTGTAGGCGTACGCCGGCTTGGTCGCGTTGTATTTCTCGACGATGAGCTCCCAATACACAGTCACCTTCTGGTTGTTGGCGTACACCGGATCCTCCAAAACATCAATTCAACATCTCGTCAAGACGATGGATTCGGTGTCGGAGTAGTTCATCCTTCCCGGGGCGAACTCTTCACACACCTCCGTTGAAGGCAACTTCTAGGCTCGTGCCTTAGTCCGCTTCTTCTTGGTGGCGGAGGGAGTGGTGGGGAGAAGGCTACATGTCGGACAGCCCGTACGAGTCGGTGCTAAAGTCGGGATCGTACTCGGTGTTGGTGTCGAATGGCCGGTATTCGTCGGGTTCTGTACCCGGCCATTGTGCACCACCAAACATCGGACTATTCGGATTTGGATAATCTCCAGAATCCATTTTGCTTGAAATGTAGAAAATGTAGTGTGAATTTGAGAGTGAATAGAGTGAAAAATGAAGTGAAAATGAGAGGTATATATAGGTTTTGAAAATTTAATAAAATTAAGAAAAAAGGAATCGCATTGCATCGTCTGCGTCGTCCACAGTGGCGGACGATGAGACGGACAATGGGGTATCCTCCGCGCATCGTCCGCGGATGATATATCGGGCGCGGACGATGGTTAACCCATAGTCCGCGATGCTGCAGTGGCTAACGATGCATTGTCCGCACCATTGCGGATGCCCTAATACATAACAAACAAAATCCCAACGATACAATTTTCAAGATTTGTTTCATCCCCAAACTATACTACACTAATTTAAATTACTTAAGCCTATACGCATGCAATTTAATCGAATTCAACATATATACAGAATTCCTTAATCATGAGCCCTAAATAAGATTCGGGCAATTAGCCCCAAGAACAAATCCAAGCAATTAGGATTCGCCCCCTTTTGTTTGAACAAGCAAAATAGAAATCCAAGCAAATGAAGAACTACAGTAGCGGATTAAATAAAAAGGAAATTAGATAAAAATTATTATTGTTTTGCAAAGCATTTCAATTCTCCTCTGAAGTATTTCATATATTTATCTATTGTATTTATAGTGCATATATTTTTAAAATACCTTTTAAATTCATGAAACTTTTCGTAAATAAGCCAAAAGATATTTTATAAAAAATAACGCACTTTGCCAAGTTTAAATAAACTATCCCTATTATATAAATAAAAAAAAATTATTTTAGAAAATTATCCTTATTATATAAATAAAAGAATTTTCATTTTAAACAGTGAAAGTCGTTTAAAAAGAAGATATTGAAACTCTATCGTTGTGAATTGCTCAAATTGAATTGTCAAACTGATCCAGCTAGCCAATGGGTGTCCTTTTTACCTGCGAAAATTCGGTAAGTGGATCCAGTGAAATTCAAACTGGTCAACTTGACTTAATCCGACTTAGAGTGAGGTGAATGGAGGAACTCAGAGGCGTTTCAAAACCTTAACCCATAATGCTAGTAACTAGTATAGGGAAGTAAGGATCGATCCCACAAAGACGATGTGTTTTACATTTGTTGCGGACATGAATGGGAATAGCTGCTGCCACGCTTTACGGGGTGGGTTAAGTTAAACTATATGACTTGAGAAAATAAACTAACTAAACTGATCCACTTGCTAAACACAACTAAAATCTACTTGATCAACTCATCATGCAATTCCCAGAAATGGACAAATAGAATAAAGTGGACGACTGTCGCCTGCAAAGTGTACAATAAAGTAAAACTTTTCTAACAATTTCATCTTCTTCACAAAATCAACATGAAAAACAGAGCATAATCAGATCTGAACAATTACGAACAACGAAACTATCATAACAGCTTGTAAATTTAAATCTACCCCTAATAACTAAACTGCACCTACGTAAATAAGAAACTAAACCATAGTCATGCAGAAATCACAAAGCAGCCTAGATCTAAAATCCTAAAACATTTTATCCATAATTTTCCTTGCTATCAAGCAGAAACATCAATCGAAAGCTTAAATCCAACCAAATCAAACCGTAACAAAACGTTTTAGCTAAAATATGCATCATAAATCAGAAGTCGAAAGTAAATTAGAGCATTCATGCATGGTAAACAAGACATTACAACGAGAATCGAAATCATAATACTAAATTTACTAAATCAAAACATCAAGAGTCTGCAACATCAACCAAAGAGAGAAATTGTTTCATCGCCTCTTCTCGAAGCGGAATTACTGAACCCAAATGATTAAAGTGATAAAAACCAACACCAAACCACGACTAAACTAAACTAAGATAGGCATCAAGTGTGTATGCAACGAAAATTAGAAGTTTTGAGTGTTGGGAGCCCCCATTTCAGCCCTAGAAGAGATCTGAAGTCTACTGAGTGTCAAGAACTGGAAGCTGCCTCCTTCCTGCTTCTCTATTTCCATTTATAGGAAGCCGTGAGGTCTTGATCCCTAGAGCAACTATCCTTTGAAAAGTCTTTTTTACCCTTCACCCTTGGGGATCTTTCTTGTGTAACACTCAATCTTCTAATAGAGTGCTCATGTCGCATGCCATTTGATCCAACTTGAGCTGTTTGCACAGCAAATAACTCCTTAATCTGTTCGTCCGCTCAACTGATCCACTTGTTTTCTGAATATGGCGGACTTTCACACACACCTGGCTCAAAGTTATGCGTTAGATTACAGATTTGAATGTAGTTTTATCACCGAACACATGCATGAAAAGAGCCTCATCAGGGTGCATGGGTGTGAGAGCATGGTTTTTAGCGGAAGAGCTAGCTCATAGTACTCTCATTTGTTTCTCTTCAATTGAAACAACTTTGAAAAAAAAAATCTTCAATTGTGATGATATTTTTCTCATTCTAAAATGTTGAATCACTTAACAAATTTAGTTTCAGATTGGTGGTCGCAGGATGACGAGGAAGCGATCGACTTTATATTTTGCTAGTAAGAACATTTATCAAACATATACTCCCTCCTTCCCCAGAAATTGACAAAGCTAATGTGCACTTGGTAATGTAAGAGTGAGATGGGAAAATGTAAGAGAGATAGTGGAAGTAGTGTTAGTGGAATGTGAGACCCACGTTATTAGTAGTTCAAAACTTTCCTTATTTAGACTTTGTCTAATTTTTGGGACGACCCAAAATGAAAAAACTAGTATATTCATGACCTATATGTTTTTCTCATGTACTCCATCCGTCGCAATGAAGATTAACCCCTTCGTTAGGTGGCACGAGGTTTCATACAACTTTGTTTTATGTGTTAAGGAGAGAATAAAGTAAGATTGAGGGAATAAAATAGAGTAAAGTTGTTTTTATTTTCAATAATGAATTATCTTGGTTGAGATAAACCAAAAAAGAAAATAGGTCATCTTCGATGGGACGGAAGGAGTACTATTACGTGCATTAGGATAGTGATTTCTTGCAACATATTTTTCTCGTATACGATACATTTTATTTGATAATTTCCCTTCGTTATTTTAACATTCATCATGATTTAGTATTGTTTTGTTGATTTATACGTGTTTACATTATCATATTGTCATGACTCATTGATGCATTCAAAGTATTTAGATATTGATACCAATTAACTCTCTTTATATAAATGTAACATTGTATTGATACATTTATATTTTGATACAATCAAATTATGTGGACATATTCAGCCAAATATGATGATATTTGACTATCCTATAATTAAGTACGTGGAGAGTGTTATATTACTAACTCAATTCTTAATTATTAATTATAATTAAATGATAGCCAATAGATATTGAAATTAAGGGTCTAGATCATAGTCTCGGAATGTCAATACGATAAAAAAAATGTCAATAAGGGTATTAAAGTCAATTTACAACAAATTAGTTATAACTGACTTTTAAAAAATATCTCATAACTTTAAAATTCATATAACTTTCTCGATTTAAATTATGTTTTTGCACAACATATATCAAATTAAAGATAATTTCATAAGGTTTACAACGAGATCTCACTTGCATATGTTCCGATGTCAAAATTTGAAAAAAAATTTAAAAAAAATTCAATTTTTTCGTACAGCAACAAATGTCAATATAGTATATAAAATATGTCAATATAAGCAATGTGTTAACATTCTCAAAGCATTTTGTTGATATTTTCGAAACACTATATTGACATTTTTATCTTTTTCGATTTAATTAATAAAAATGAAAATTACACGTGGCAAAATTTAGACCACAAGATTTCTATAATCCTATGGTCTTAAATTAGTTGTAGTTAGCAATAAAATGATGAGTTGGCAATTGATCACTCCCCCTAAGTACGTATTTATTATATACTCTCTCTGTCCCATTAGAAATAAAACGTTTTCCTTTTTAGTTTGTCCCATTAAAAATGAAACGTTTCTTAAAATGAAAACATTTCTATCGCTACTTTTTCATCTCTCTTACTTTACTCTCTTTTTATTAACTCACAAAACAACACTATATAAAAACTTGTACCAATTCCCAAATGTTGCATATTTAATGGGACGGAGTGAGTATTTGTTGTATTCATATATAAAAAAACGTCCAAATAAGGTTATAATCAATTGCTAACTAATTAGCAATCCCAAATTAAGATCAAATCTTAGTCATTAGATTAGTAGATCTAGTGGTTGAAATAATATCATGGATTATATTTTAAATTTAAAAAAATTATTAAATAAACTTAAAGGGTATTAGAGTCAATTTTGTGGTTAAAATTAACCACTTTCTCTCTCCTCAAAATACTTTTAAAATTTTAAATTTGAGTAACTCTCTCGATATAATTTTTTTTTTTTTTTAAAATATATCAAATTAAAGGTAATTTCATAATAATTCTAACGAGATATCAATTACATATGTTCCGACGATGATCGGATGATGAAATTTTATCATTTTTATTTCAATTTTCGTATATGTTCATAAGCAGATTTTATATCAATAAATGCATCAAAGAATCTCAATATAATGCATGTACAATATCAATAAAACTGTGTTGATTTTTCTGTTACTTAGTGTTGAGATTCTCACGTCATTGTGTTGATATTTATAATATGTTCATATAAAAAAAAATTTGTGAAAATTATTATTATGTTATAACAAATTAACCATTTTACCCTTTTGTTGATATTTTTATCCACTATATATTGAAATCCATGTACTTTCAATCCCATCCACTCATTTTAAGATCTAATAGTATAGGATTGGTCTTAGTTGTGGATTGGATGCTATATGCATTTTAACATGACGCATCCAGGTATTTATATTTTTAAATGTATAATCAAATCTGGTGCGTTGATTTCAGGATCCAATATATCATGAACAATAATACATAGGAGTACTTCATTTCCAACCAAATGCAAAAAAAGTGACCTAAAAAGGCCACAGAGAATATCTCAAGCCAATAAACATTCATGAGCAAAGGTACACTTCTAATTGACCAAAGCAACTCTAACCAAAAATTAAGGGAAAAAATGATGAATGAAAATGAAAAATGAATGTTCAACTTGTTAATCGCCCAGTTTACCCTCCACTGTACTATAATAATTCACACTGATGACATACCGAGATATATATAACCCCTGGACCCGAAAGAGACCGAAAAAAACACACACGGAAAAAAAAGAAACGCGAAAAACTATACATCTGGTCAAGACTAGACTCACCTTTGATTTCCATCCATTTGATGAGAAACGATATTTCTTTTGGTTGTTTCTTGTTTTTCCTCGTAACGGAACGAACCAACTCAGTGAATGTCAAACTGCTAAACTGGTATGACATCTACCTTAGATGTGTCCTCACATCTCAACACGATCCCTTCTAGACTGGCTGGAAGGATGCATTTGTTCCACTGGCATCCTGTTGAGAAGGGTTCTGATGGGGGGACTATCATTAATACATTTTCGTTCCGTTGCACGACTCCCATAACGCTCACAGTGCTACCTTCTTTGATATAACTAATCATCAATCAAGAAAAACATTGGAAACTATGAGTGAGATTCTAAGAAGTAGAATCCAAATAACATGCTTTGGCTGCATAATCGAGAATATTATTTTGTGTGGCTTGTCACGTGCGATCAGTGTGATGTGTACATAGAAATATATTTGACAGAGATAACAGGATAAGCAAGGTTGTTGGGAGGTATCGTAGGATCGTTACCCCTCTTTGAGACGCATTTGGCGAACATCACTAGAAAGATTTCTTCCTCCTAACCATCTGACAAACTCAGGAGACATGTCACGGTTAGATGGATTGATGTCGACCACAACAGACTCGTCCACATATGGAGTTACCCTGGCACCATAGCCAGTCTTGACCAATGCCCGCAAACCAGATTGGAAGTCAGAAATATAGAAATCAACAACATGCCTCTGCAGCAAAGATTGCAACAAGTCATATTTCATTATCTTGGCCTGACCCAAACAGTAGGGTTTAACAATTCATGACAGTACGGTTTAACAATTCACGTAGTCAACTTTAATCAAATGTCACATGCAGGTCCTAAAGTCCCATAGGTTCAAAAAGGGCAAAATGTGAACTAGTAAACTGTAAACACAAACTATTTGCAATTAAAATGAAGGTTAATTATCAATATACAAGAAAAGACCTTGGGCTTTCATATGCATAAAACTCGCTAAGATTTTACACTCGGTTAGATTTAGCCTCTTTTATTTTTTTCTCTCATGCAATGATCTCAATTTCTCAAATACAATCAAGAGTAAAAAATGCTATGCCCCCTCCTTGCATGTTATTTAAACCGTTTTGTGCGATTAGTTGAATAACGACTAAATGTAGAGGAAAGCACTGTAATTGGACAAGAGAATATCAACACTAAAGAAAGAAATATCGAGAAAGGTATCACTTAAGCATGATATAAACAGACGAATTTTGTTCATTGAAGAAGGCAACAAAAGCTTCAAGAACAACTTAAGCAGCATGTAAACAACAACGTATTCCTCCTCACCTCTAATGTCCGGAGGCCCCAGGTAAAGCGACGATGTGTCGGGTTTGCTGCTTTCGAATCCCATCCCCGATACTCATACAAGCTTGTAGATGTATAAACACATCGAGGAACTCTCTGGAATGATGACTCAAGAGGAACATTTCCGCAGGTGACAACCTTCAAAAGGAGAAAGCTAAATTTGCTACGACAACACTGAGGTTTTGAAGCTAAAACAAGCTGCATCAATGCTCTATTTCTGAACAAACATTACTACCATGAGGCACATACGTTGGGCAAATATTCTCCATACTAAGGATAGGAGATAATTATGCTCACTCACGTTTATAATTAGACAAACACATTGCTTCACCTATATTAAAAGTTGTAAACCATATCACATTTAGTCACCCAAAATCGAACTTTAGAAAAGGTTTCTTGATTCATTTTCAAATTTTCTTAGGATTTTATCTATTCACACGTTTCACTAAGATTTTCAAAAAAAAATTAAGTGCAAATACATGACTTGCAATATCCTTTAAATATTTATATTCATCCCAATACTTGATTGAGAGTAATCTAGTTTCCTAGTTAAAAACAATGCAATGCAACATGAAACATGATGATTGGGAAAGACAGATCTTAGCCTCGAAACCAAATTTTAAACCAAATGCAAATGCATGCATAAAATGTCTAGAATGACATAAACTATAGCATCATAGCAAGTATTGTTGATCTCAGGACATGTTTCTTAGGATTCCATAATTGCTTCAACAAGAAACCCATAGTTCTCACTTCTCAAGTTTTTATGCATTCTATGAATGCGGAAGAATCTTCGTGTAATGCACCTGAATAGTCAATACTGTATATATTCTAAATGAACATATTGACATACCCCAGAAACCTTGACAAATTGGCCATCTTTTGCAGTTCGTAACTCTGCATCTGGATAGCTAGCTATAAAACTAGTAATAGCTCTTCTTCCCCAGCACGTATTCCAGGTGAATACAGAAGCAACTGCAGCGAAAAGAATAACAACAACAACAAGTAGAATGGGATTGCGAACAGCTCCAAGGATAAAGCCACCAGCAATAAATCCCATCACAAAGAGGAGAATGATGGCCCAAAGAATTGGCTTTGGGAAGCTCTTGCGAAATGAATATTCATCATCCTGGCTAAGATGAGTAACAGCCTGGTTATTGACTAAAGAAGCATTATGCATCTTCATTGAGCCTGTAGAATCCAAAGGACCAGAGGCTTTGCGTGGAGCACCCGATGAATTTAGAGGACCTGACGTAATAGGCCCGGACGTAATGAGGCCAGTGGTTGGCAGAACTGGAGGAATAGGACCCGAATTTTGGCGAGATGCAGCAGTTCCACCTCCCTGCGGACCAGACGACTTCTTCAATGGCTCACCGTGTTTATTAAGTGGGCCAGAATTCGTTTTCTTTAATGAAACTGATCCAGAAACCCCACCAGCTGAAACTGAGCCACTTCTCACGGAATTCAACTGCCCCGAGTGAGAAGCTGCCCCACCAAAAGAACCTGACCTTGTTGGAGCATTGTTTATGGGACCTGATTTGCGGGACCTAGAGCCATCCGTAGGGATGTCGAACATTTTACCTAGCTCTCCAGATTTTTTAATATCACCTCCAGTATACGGCATGGCAACTGAGCTCATTGTTGGAGTCTTCTCTTTCGGCTGCTCAGGCCTGCCCGATACATAAAGACCATTGCTCAACTGATGAGAGGGGAATCGAGAGCCCATATCTTAGGTTCAGTTCTCCAAAGAAGCCACGAGATCCAATACCCCGGCAACGAACCAATATATAAAGACAGCCACCAATGAGGACAATCAGAAGTACTTAACTCACTAGATCAATCTAGGGATGTCAGGCCAGAATCTTATTCCTACAAGACACCAAATCCAGTATTTAAAAATGTGAGCAGCAATTCACTACAAAAAGTGAACATGAAAGCAATTCACTCTGCCTTCTTACTCCACCACTAGTATGCTACTTAGCAGCCATTAATTTCTCACTTATACACATAAAGGTTGGAACAATTTTAAGAATCAAATATCAATCAAACTAAGAAGTAAACCTAGAACTTCAAATTGTGAAAATTAACACTGATTTAAGCTGCAGAAACAACAAAAACTCATCAATGGCAAGCAAGTTTCTTTCAAGAAGCTACGCTGAAGACCAAACACTTCACTCACAGAAATCTTTGACTTTCCTCACTAAACCACCAAAAGCAAGAACCTCAGAAGTGAAAACAGTACTGCCTAAACCCAGATCTAAGAACCACCAATTACAAACATTGTGCACACAGGAAAACCAAAAAAATAAAAAAAAAAGTAAAGACTTCTACAGTTCCGCACTGACAGCACTGATAACATTCACGAAATTTCTTGAATACCCACACGAAAATCGAGCCTCACACTATCAAGCACAAACAGAACTCCACAGATCCAACAAAATAGAAACTTTAGCACAAATAGTAGGCGTTCAGAAGCAAAGGCGTGAGATCAAAACCCTAATCAGACATTTATGTTTTGAGAAAATGTTTAAGAAAAAGGAAAAGAGGAGAAAGATCCCTTCATCCGAATCCCCGAAAAAGAAAAAAATCCCCAAAATATGAAATTGTAGAAGAAAATCTGGAACCCATTTTGAGAAATCAAGCAAATGGGAGAAGCCACATTTCCAATTTTGACCAAGAGTCAACAAAACAAGAGATCACAATACCCAGAGATAGAGGGAGTGAATAAGCGAACCTGAAGATAAGACATTTTGGAGATCATAGGTTGAGAGCCTGGTGAAGAAAAAGTGGGCAAATTAGGCAGGTACATTTTGCAGATTGAGGGAGAGAGAAAACAGAGAAGCAAAACTGTGAAACGGAAACACACACTTCACCTTCCTGCTTTTTGCTGCTATGCTTTGAAATGTTTTTTATTCCCTTTCATCTTCCATGTATAATCCTCTCCTACATTTTTAAATTTATTTTTTAAAGTGAACTTGGATGGAATTTGGTGTACGTTATTTGAACTTTGCAAAATCATAATCTTGAAAGCATATTAGTATTGATCTTTAAAATTATGTAAAAATATCACTTAATGTTTTTTTTTAGCTATGAGTCTTAAAAAAGGTAAAATGTCAAATTCATTACTACTACTTTTTACTGTATATACCTATCGACCTCCACCAGGGAATGAAGATTTGTTACATAATTAAAATTATTTTTAGTTGAGGATGTCATATTTTTATTATTTATATTTTTATATATTTATTTGGATAGAAAATATCTGCTACTATGTTTGAAATAATGGAAAAGATATTTATTTAAGAGTACAGGCTAAAACTGGTCCTGAATATATGCTCATTTTACGATTTTGGTCCTAAACTTTATATTTTGAATTTTTTGATCATGTACATTTCAAATCGAATCATAATTGATCTTCTGTTAACAATTCTGTTAATTTTATAACAGTCAACGGGGTTTAACCCAATTTTAACCGATTAAAGCAGTTAATTATGCTTACTTACACCCTAATTATGCTTAATTACACCCTAAATCCCCAAATCGTCCACGGCGGCTGTTGCGTCTTCATCCACCAACACGACCACTGGAATAGGACGGCTCGCCGCCGATCCTGACATCGGCTCATTGTGATTCGTGTTTCTGTGCCCGTGGTACTAATTTGCATTTCCAGCTCTCGCTCTTTTATGCTGATGTTTGTTCTCTGATTTCGATTTTGCTTCAATTTTGAGCTGAATTAAATTCATATATGGCCATCTGATTTGATTCTGGCATTTTGCAGATGATCTTTAGTGCATGATTGGTAGCAATCTTGGGCTTATATTCATTTCCCAGATAACGATTTCCCTCAAATGTAGATAGTTATTATGGGCTTTAATGGTGTTTGGTAGCAACCTTTTTAGGCTTAATCCATTGTTTGGTAGTCCAAAGTCAGTTTACTGGATCCTCACACTAAACATTGTGATGCCCAATTTGGCCTTCCTTTTACAAGACAAATGACCCCCTTGCCCTCCTTCAACCTTGCGTCTCTGCACAATTGGCGCAGAGTATTTGCCCATTTCGCAGTTACAGAACCACATAGAATGCAATCGCAGTTACATAATCACATCAGATCGCAGGAGTGAACTATCAATATTCATCACCTAACCCTCCATCATCCTCGACAAAATCAGAAAATGGCTTCGACCCTCCATCATCCTCGACAAAATCAGAAAATGGCGCCTACTTTACCCTGATTCGCGCCAACTTCCTTTTCATCTAAACTAACGCCAATTTCTCTATCCATAACAGTCAAATCTTGCAATCTCCATCGAATTTTGACTCTCCAATTCAACAAGAGCGGCAAACAACCCCCAACGAATCAACATTCCAATTTCTATCCCTTTTTTTTCTACGATGACGACTAAACTAGAATGAAATGCTTCCACTTCACCACCGCCGAAGGGGACGACGACGAGGAGGTCTCGTGGGCGCGCTCCCTCAGCGTGGCGTCCACCAGGCGATCCGAGTTCGACACTGAGTCGCGCCGCGACTGGGCCGACTCGTCCGACCTGTTCCAGGATTTCTTAACTCATGGCCGCGCTAATCATCTGCAGGTATTCTCCTTAGCCGACCTCAAATCGGCTACCCGCGGCTTGAGCCTCTCTCTCGTCATCAGCGAGGGCGGCTTCGGCAGCGTCTACCGGGGCCTTCCGGGCTTGTTGTTTCTGGCTAGCTGCGTCTACAGAGTGGAGTCGTTGGAGGGCAAAATAGGTACACATATGCACTTCACTTTATCGGAGATCTTGGCAAAAACTAATACCACAAATCTTTGAAGATAAGGAATTGCCAATATCGCAGAAATCAGTACGAATTTGTCGAAGATCCAACATTTTTCTTCCGGGGTTGCTGACTAATTCAAGATCTACCAAACAGGAGAGAAGTTAGTAAAAAGGATGTCTTTTTGGGTTTTTTTGGGGTTTTATGGCTTAATAAGAGCTACCAATCATGCCTTTAGTGTAATGTCAATTTTTATTTTTCCGATTAGCCAGAAAAAAGAGTAATTCGGTTAATATCGAATTTTGTGCTGAATTGAATCAATCATTGTTGTGGATTTCGTGAAATTTCCATTGATTTGTTGGTTAATAGCTTAATAAACAGTCACTCTTTACGATTACGATTTCCTAATTCCCAATTTTCGTTGCGTGATTTTGATTTGGAGTTCTTTATCTTTGTTAATTAAAAAAAATGAAACATATCTTCTGTAATATCATTCAGATTTCCATCTCTGCAGGTGAACTCTATTCAATCAAAACTCTTAAAAAGGACATTTCCTTGTAGAAGAAAATCGATCCGGACGCTGGGGCGGCGCTGGCGTTTGGGGGGGTTGGATGCGGCGGCGGCGGCAGTGGTGGGGCTGTCCACTGGAGGGGGGTCTAATTAAAACAAATAATATCAAATAATTTAGAATAAAGTTAAAAATCATAATTAGAGCTTTAATTGGTCCAAATTGGGTTAAACCCGTTGACCATTATAAAATACGGAATTATTAACGGAGAACCAATTGTGATCTGATTTGAAATGTATAAGACCAAAAAATTCAAAAGATAAAGTTTATGACCAAAATCATAAAATGTGTATATGTTCAGGACCAGTTTTTACTTTTACTCTTTATTTAATACTCCATTTGTCCCCTAAAAATAAGACTTTCGGAATGACAAGTGTTTTGATGCGAAATTAGAAAAGTATGAGAAAGCTTGTTAGATTTTTGAAGTGAACTAATTTTGTGTGACAGGTTAAAATAAAGAGTGAATTACATAAATGGTACTACCTGATCTTTCACTTTCGCACATAAATGGTACTCCCTCCGTCCCATAAAAGTTGAGTCGTATTCCTTTTTAGTCCGTCCCAACAAAGTTGAGTCATTTCCTTTTTTAACAAAAGACAAAACATCTAATCACTCTTACTTTATTCCATCATTTACTTTACTCTCTCTTATCTCTCCTACTTTTTTCATCTCTCCTATTTATTTAATATAAATTTTTAATCTCTGTGTCCAAAAGTTTTGTATCAACTTTCATGGGACGGAGGGAGTACCTGATCTTTATTTTATATCGTTTTTTATATTTATTAATCACATTTTTAATATCTGATAAGATTTTCACCCCAAAATGCCCTCAAAACAAATACATTTTCCCATCTGTGCCATGAAGAATATTTTGAGCATAAACAAAACTAGTACCAAAAGTGATATTATAATATCTTCTTTCATTCTAATCACTCTTTATACTAGTATTATTATTAATTAATATTAATATTATTATTTTAATGTTATAAATTAATAATTAATATATTTTTTAATATCATTCAAATATACTTAAATATAATTATAGTTATAAATTAATAATTAATTATAGTTAAATATAATTATAGTTATAATTATATTTACTTATTATAATAATATTATTGTTATAATACTAAAAACTAGTATAGTAATTAATAAATAATTATAGTATAATTATTTAAATTATGAATTATATAGTATTAACAATAACAATTATTATTAATATTTATATTAAATTAATAACTAATCCAATAGTCTTAATAAAAATTTAAAATTGTGAATTGTATTTGTAATAATATAATGAGTTGAATATTTTTAGTTAGGTGTTTCAACCCTAAAATGTGTATTAAATAATTTAATAAAAAATATTCAATTGATTAAATTTTCGTAACTCTCTCAATTTAAATTATTTTATCGTAACTCTCTCAATTTAAATTATTTTTTCGCAAAAAATATATCAAATTAAAGATAATTTAATAAGGATTCCAACGAGATCTCAATTGCATATGTTCCGACGATGTCCGGGTGATGAAATTTGATAAATTATATTTCAATTTTCGTACATATTGATAAGCAGCTTTTATCAACAAATGCAACAAAAAATCTCAATATATTGTAGGCAAAATCTCAATATTATGCATGTCCAATCTTAATAAAAATGTGTTGATATTTTCTTGTCCTTGTGTTGATATTCTAATGTCATATTGTTAATATTTGTAATACACAATGTTGATATAAAAAAACACTCACGAAAATTATCATATGATAACATAATGACGATATTACCCTTTTGTTGATATTTTGTCTACTATTCATTGAGATTTATGAGCTTTAATCCCATCCACTCATTTTAAAATCCAAGGGTGAAGATTTAGTCTTGATTTTGAATTAGGGTGCTAGAAGCATTAGAATAGGACCCTATTATATATATTCATAAATTATTTAATCTATTTATATACTACTACATAATTATTTTAGAAAATTAAATTACTATAAAATAACATGCTTTTGAAAAAATCTTTTTACATTAAAAATACTCCTCTTAATCTCAATAAAATAATTATTGATTTTTAAATATGATATAAGAAAACTTATGTGTTTTAAATTATGCATGTGTTTTTAATTTAGACAATTATTTGTATTGAGTATTTCGTCATTTGGATCTATAAGGCATTATTTATTCCAGTTCGTCATCTGTATTTAAGTATTTATGACTATGCTTGATATTGTATGTTCTAATTATTAATTATTACTTAATAAGTAGTTGTAACTTGTAACTAAATAATTTACACATCCGAAATTTTAAAATATTTTATTTTACAATATATTTGTATATCTGGATATCTGAAGTTTAAATCTGAATGCACGATCTAAAATTATTTTTTCTTTAAATTGCTGCTTATATATAACGTGGCAAAAAACGATGATCATTAAAATGATTTTTTTAATAAAAAAAGGCATTTTTTCTGCAATTACATAACCTTTTGAAATTTTCTTTTTTTTTCTCGAACTTTTGAGATTATAATTTCCTCCAAACCTTAAAACATTTTATTTTTCGCACAATAATAGATATTTCTCTTAAAACATTTAATGTTCAATACTTTGTTTGAAACTAGGGTATAAAGGCATATATTTTCAGTATGAGTATAACAAACATACGTACCTCAGTAGCGAGATGAGTTTTCAGATTGAGTCGAATTCAAAACTTAAGTTATTGTATTTAATCAATGCACATGTGCCCATAAATCATAATTCTCCTATAATGAATTGTAAATGCGCTAAACCAAATTATTTTGCAAGACAAAATTCACAAATATCTCATAAAATTTGTCATTCATTCAAGATACTACTAGACACATAATTACATGTAATTTACAAAACAATTTTTATCTAGAAAACAACAAATCAATACATTTCAGAAAACAACTAAGTTAGTATACAAACAGTTTTAATTTGATCCAAAATAGACCATTGGGAAAGAATCAGAAAATTCCTAACTAAAAAATATTCAACTCTTTATATCATTATGAATTCACAATAATTTTTTAATAAGACTATATTGATTAGTTGTTAATTTAATATAAAATAATACTCTCTCCGTCCCAGTTTAAGAGTCACATTTTGTCATTTAAGTCTGTCACAGTTTTAGAGTCACGTTTAGAATCAACCATATTTGGACATAAAATTTAACCTCATTATTCATCAAATTTACACTCAAATGCCATTACTTTCATAAGAATAAAACAAAACAAAATTCTAAACATACAAAAAGTCAAAAGAGTCTCACTTTCCACTATCGCACTTCAATTATTACATACTCCAACAACCACTACTACCTCACTTCATTTATTACACACTCCACCAATTTCTTAAAACTCGTGGCATAACTAAATCTTACTCTTAAACTGGGACGGAAGGAGTAATAATAATAATATTATTATTATTATTATAATTAAATATAATTATAACTAAGTATATTTGAATGATATTTAAAAATAATTAATTATTAATTTATAACATCAAAATAATAATATTAATATTGATTAATAATAATAGTATAAAGAGTGAGGAGAATGAGAGAAGCTATTATAATATTCCTTCCGTTTTTTAAAAATAGAAACATTTAAAACAGCACGGGTTGTAATGCACAATTTGGTAAAGTAGGAGAGGAGAGAAAAAATTGGTAAAGTAAGAAAGAGGGAGAGAAAAATTGGTAAAGTAAGAGAGCGAGAAAAAAAAAATAGAATTAATGTTAGTGGATTATAGGGTCCACTTTATTAGTGGTATAAGTAGTAAACAAATTGATGTATATGGGTGTAAAGATTTCCTTAAATAGAAAGTTTGAAAATTGCTATTTTTAAGGAACGGACTAAAATGGAAAGTGTTGCTATTTTTAAAAAATGGAGAAAGTATCACTTTTGGTACTAGTTTTGTGCATGCCAAAAATATCATCTATGACATAAAAGGAAAAATGTATTTGTTTAGAGGGCATTTTGGGATGAAAATCGCACCGGGAACTAAAAATGTGATTTTTAGATACTAAAAATGATAAAATAAAGATAAGGTATCATCTATCCCTTTTAAGTTTGTCACAGAATGTAAAAGAAATTGAGTAAGAAAAAATAGTGAAATGTGAGACTCATTTTTATTAATTTTATTATAAAATATGAGTGAAATAAATTAGTAGAAAGTGAACCGAAACTTTTAATGACAGGCGGACTAAAATGATAAGTCAGGACTCCCAATAGTAGATAGAAGGAGTAATAAAAAAACAATAGTAAATGGTGTATCATAGACAATGACGAATCTAGGCGGGATCAGATGGAGTCGACTAATCAACTCCCTCCGACCACACCACCGGCCCGATGAGAAACTCCATTAGTTCCCGTCTTTGAAGTCGCCGTCAGCTCCACGACACTGGCGGATCCAACTAGTAACTAGGGGAACAACTGTACCCCAAAATAATTGTCCTTAATATATAGTACTAACAAGGAAGCATTTGACAAAAGTGGTAACTAGTCCACTGGTTTCTGCGTCACTTTTCCACCGATTTGAGCAGAGTTCAACTCCCCCCTTGTCTCATATTCATTTCTTCTTTTTTTCTTCCTATTTAGTAGGTTTATCATTTTAATTTTTATATACTTAATCTGTTTTATATATATTAGCTATGGTTTTTAAATTTGTAGTTTTTGTATGTTCTCTTTTTTTATATATTTTTAAAGTATTAGGTAATTTATATTCCTATTATATGAGTCTAGTTTTTTATCTCATTTATATTTTAATGGGTGAAAGAATATATTTTTCTATTTTCACTTGCATTTTAGGGAATACTATATTCTTTTGTTTTGTGATTATATTATAGTTAGTTTTTTAGCGTAATAATACAATATTTTGTTTAATTGTGATATAAAATGAGTGTTATTTGTATTTTAATAAGTGACTTTAAAATTGAACCTTGTTTTAAGATGCTAATTTTAATATATTATGTAGTTATTTATTATAAAATGTGCACTCCAATTCAAAAATGTCTGGATCCGCACTGCCCCACGGTGTGTCGGGGCAGAGAAGATAGCAGATGCGGTGTTTGCGTTGATATAAGTTTGAGCAGAGAAAATAAGGCATTTATTGTTAAATTAGTTATTAGAGTAGTATAAATGTAGTAGTAGTAGTAGTTCATATGAGTAGTATTTTTCAAAAAATAATTGATTCGTAGCTATGGATATACTGATATAGTATCTTATTTCGATGGCATCTAATAAAAATAGATTATTTCAAAATATTTAAAAGGAATAATGTTATGCGAAGTATTAAGAATTTGTTACCTGATTCTAATTGAAAGTTGATAATTAGGACACGTGATTGGATAAAATGATTTTAGCATTAGTTTAACTTTCAACGTTAATAAACTTGTTCATTTTGTCATTTTAAACTAAAAGAGTTCTTATTTTACTTTATCAATTTCAAACTTTGGTAAGTGAAACAAAGAATGAGATGTTGCTCGATAAGAATATTGATTCATAGTCATATGCCATATATTTCGATGAGGTATTTAACCCGAAAAAAAGTTTACGATGACGATATTATCTAAGGTACATAATTTAATTACTTCGATTGTAATAATAAGGGCAATATATAATAATAACAAATGAAACCACGGAGAAAACTTCATGGGTATCAAAACACAAGAACAATACTCTTCGCTGCGTCTAACTCCATGAATTTCATTTTCTGATTCTGTCGTTGATCATAGATCATACTCCATCACAGATATAGATACAATGATAATGATGGAGATTTTCCAAAAAATAAGTGGTGTAAAACGTAAATCTGATTAAAATTCAAACAATAAGCTTCCACGTGTCTAGCAGGATGGGCCCCACGGAAAAACATTTGACTGAGCTGAAACCAAGATTGATGGTTCTGGAAGCAGCCACCAATGCACCGAATCTTCTCGAAATCCGCACCTCTTCTGCATATAAATGCTTCTCTGCGACAGAGAAAAAAATCTGAATCTGAAAGATCAAAAAGATTGGTAACTGTATATATGTGTTTTCTAGGGTGCGACAAGGTCGAGACGGAGGTGGCGCGGCAGCAGGCCCCGGGATTCTGTCCTTACTGCGGCGGAAAGGTGCAAGCATTCGACCTCATTAGCCGCTGCCGATTTTGTTTTCTTCCCATTGGCTTCAGATTCAAGCGCAAGTACTTCTGCTCCCTCTGCTCCAGACGCCTTGTCTTGTACCATTTTTAGCTCGAAATTGTTTGGGTTCTCTACAATTTTGGATACTGTAGTTTTAGTTTTAGATATACACGTTCTCTATCTATCTTTATTTTAGTGTTTGAGTTTCTTGCGAAATGAGTAATTGTATTTTGTTTGTACATCCATAGATTGTGTTATATTGTTAATCTACTCATAAATTGCTAACAATAGTTAAATTTTCATGTATTTATATTAAAAAATTAGAAAATAATAAAGTTTATATATTTATAGACAAATTACTTTTTATTTTGTATTTAAAATAAAATTGTGGTAAAATGTCATATCTTGATTCTCTCGTGAATTCTAAGGACATATGCAATGGGGAGAAAGGGGGGTGCTACGCCGCTACCAACGTCCCCGTGGGTGGCGCGCTCCATTGCCAGCAAGGGGAGCGTTGGGAAAGAGCATAAAAAATAGGGCACATTTACCATTTTTGGCCGTTCACAAAAAATAAAACACATTCATTTATAGAAAATTTTCAACAAATAATAACCCTACCACTACTATAAATCCTTTATTTAAAGCCGCTAAATTAGCAACGCAAAAGTTAGCGTTGTAAATTAATAAAGAAATGTTAAAATTAACGACGCAGTCAAAGCATTTTAAATTTTTATTTGGGAGCTCAATTATATATTAAGCGGTCATACCTTTTTCTTCCCTTCACTCCCGCTCTATCTCATTGCTCCCACTCCTATTCAATTTACATTTTTTCAAATTGGGCGAATTCACTTCATTGATCATTAGTATATCTTGCAGGTTTGTATAATCAATTTAATCATCTGCATCTCTTGTTCAACATTCAACAATTTGATCGATTAAGGATTATTGAATTAGATAAAGTGATCAAGTGGTGGAATTGTCTAAATCTCTCTTCACCGATGGAATTCTCTCTCTCCCTCTCCCTCTCTGTTTCCGTGAGGATAGATGTTGAAGCTGTCGAGGCAGCTCCTCCGCTCCTCAAGGTAAACTCTATGTTCATGCCAACAATTTCTCCTTTGATTACTAATTTAATTAAGCCAAATCGCCCTTCAATATCCCAACTCTAATGCTTATGTCCATTCAATTGGATCATCGTTGTTTAGTCCTGTGCTATATCCAATCCAACACGAATCTAGTTATAAATTGTCCAGAATTTGATTACTTATTATATACTCCATATATTGTTTGTAATATACAAGTTTTCTATATGTTTCTTAGGTTTCATTTTGGACTCGATAATTGAACTGAAATATTTTGTTAACATGTTAAACTAATTCCGTCACTCACTTTCAGTTTAGGCAGTCTGAGGGCATTGTTGGTTGAAGGAAGTCATTCGTAGGTTTTGTGATTATAGATTAATTGCTTGAAAATTTTTCATGTTTTCTTATATATTTATGAAGCATTAATACTGAAAAAGTATATTAGATTCTTAAACACCAGATATCTTAATACATCACCAATAATTGTTCGCTTTCTCTCTCATAAACTCACAGACTCACACACACACATATTTATAGACTTTCAATACTTTCAATATCATAAATAGAAAGGTTTGATGTTTCCAAGGGACTAATAGATTTTTTGCTATGTTAGCAGAAAATTAGTTGATGTAGGATCTTTTTGTTGGCTCTCACTTGCTATAGGCATCGTGGAACTCCTCATCTACATCAAGTTTGGACACAGTGAAGGAAGTAGGAACTTTACCGATCAAATGTTCATGGTTCAGCTGAATATGAACGCTATTTACTTTTCATACAATTTGTTTTGTGAATTATTTAGCCTATGTTATGTAACTTTTTTTTTGATATAGAAGTAAAATGCTCGAACTAGCTGGGGTAGTGAGCAAATGTTCAGCACAACTAAAAAACAAAGCTCCGCAACAAAACAAACACAAGCAAAGAAGCTAAAGCCAACACACCTCACAAACTCCTAAAAACTTATGTCGGGGGCACCCCGACACACCAAAAGCACAAAGGGAGGGGAGGAACATAAACAAAACACCCAAGCGGCAGCAGAGCCAAAAAAGTCAGCAACAAAGAAAACCCCTATTCTCGCACAACCTCATGAAGAGAAAAACATACCCGTGAGGATACGCTCGCCGATCTCTACCCCAACTAAGAGTATTCTGTATAAAAATTCGACACCGATTGAGGATACAAATTCACTCTTCTTCTTCCTTTAAAGATTTTCGGGTCTTGTCATTCTCTAATATCTTTCAAATTTTCCACCATTTGTCCCGGTGAGAAGGGAAAGTTTGGACTCCACCCACGTAACCAAGTGCCAAGACGCCACACCAACCTTTTTTCCTCGAACTCCCAATTTGGTTTGAATCCTTGGAATGTGATTTTATTCCTGATGTCACAGAAAATGTTACATATAAGTCAAATGTTATAAATGATTTCTGTAAAGGAGTACCAGGTTCAGTTTATATGTGTACACATGGTGGATAATGATTGTTCTCCTATCAGGATATGAGCCAACAAACTCAGTACATGGGTTGATTGCTAAAGATCTACATGGAAATGAATGACAATCAAGCATATGTATGGAGGTGAGATACTGTGTTTGTATTCTAATTAGTGTTTAATCATGGAGTCATTGGTGATGTGGATATCAGGGATATACTCTGTTTTTTTTCTAATGTAGTAGTATTAGTTTTGTATGGTCTGCAATTCAAAATCTTTGTGTCACCTTAACTACTGAGAATCATGATGTTTGTTTCAGAAACAAGAAAAAGAACGGTAAAGTTGCACTGCCAGACAAAGTTACTGTTTTTTGATGTGGTGTTGAGGGAATTTACTTTCCAATTCTTCATCTGTAAATACTGATTACTTTTCTAGTTTCATCTAATCTGGACACTTTACATATCCTTTCATTTTCTGAAAGAAACATTGCCATATTTTTACCTGTTGTAGAGTTGTTTGCAAGTTTGGGTCTTGCGAATGGAGAAGCATGCACTTGGTAAATGGAAATGGCACACAAGTCGAAGCAAAAGTTGCTATATCCTACAAGGTTCTCTCCTAACCTTAAACCCTATTATATCTCCCTGAACCCTCTATTCAATACAAACATGAATTATAACTTAGTTATTTTCTGACATGATAGAGCACTATGAACCTGTTTGCGCGAAATGGACAACAGAAAGATGTGCAGTATGTCGATGGGTTGGAGATTGGGACTTAAAAAAAATTATTATTTGTATTAGGTATGTGTCTTATTTGACTCCATTTGTTTCTTTTAACAACGTGCATGTTCGTAAAAAATACTCCTTTACGTGATGAATACGATGTTAATTTTTCATTGTTACTCTCAGGTGTCAAATTGTTGTTCATCAAGAATGCTTGAAGCAAGAAATGTTAGCGACTTTGCTTCATGGGTCTAAAGAGCACTAGAAACACTTGATTTAGAGAGAGAATGTTGTCTCCGTCCTGTGAAAGGTGTGGATCTTTTTATATGTTTTCCCTTGTTTAGGATTTAGGATAAAATCCTAATATCAGACATACTTGCTGGTTTTTGTATGTTAATATCACATTGTCACTTATATAATGTTTTGCCTGTATTGGCCTTCTTTATGAGGTGGTATTCAACTCCAGTGTAATTACTTTATGGAAAAAATTATGCTAAGTGTTTGGTTAGTAACATTCACCACTTGGTATTGAACTAAATTAGAAACAAAAGTTCATAGAAGGAACGGAACATTAAAATAATTTTGATGTCACAGTCATATGATATTCCTTATTAAAGTTGAGTTTAGGATGCTTTTTGAAAGTGTCTCTAGGCGGTTTTAGGAATGTTTTTTAATAGCATTTCTAAGCATTTAGGGACGCTTTTTTTAAAAGTATCTCTAAGAATTTTGGGGCGATTTTTAAAAAAGCGTCTCCAAATTAATTCACCGACGATTGTTATTTGCGTCCTTAATTTTTTTTGGCACACCAACAATAAGGATGCTTTTTGAAGCGTCAGTGAAATATTTAGAAACAAAAAATTGTGTCCCGAATCAACTAAAAAAGTGTCCTTATTCGTATTTTTTGTTGTAGTGTACACATCATTCCACTAACACTACTTCTCACTTACTTTTACTCTTTCTCTCTTACTTTACCAATTCTACATTAAAATTCGTGCTCTATTTTTTGGGGACAGAGGGAGTATTTCAAATTCAAAATTCTGTGAATAAAACTCTATTTCACCTTCATTTTTATATACTATCTCTAAATGTTCTCTCTAAAATAAATGGATGTGATGCTAAACGGCGATAATATCTTAAAATATTTTATGCAAATGTACACGAAGGTTGCGCCACTAATGCAAAGAGAAATAGAAGATGTACAATTGTTCAACAGAGGTCGGTCGCTACTCCACATATTCTGTGAACTAGGCTGTACATTCTCTAAGACTATGAGAACGTTGCTTTCCGTCTATTCCAAGATTATTTTGCTGCGTTGAGTGAACAAATGTTCAGTAGATGGTTCCGAATGCACCGTCCGTTAATTCTGCATATTGCAGATGCATTGGTTGCTCTTGACATGTATTTTAACAGTGCTCTATGGAGTTGGACAAGAGGGCATATCAAAGTTGCAGAAATGCACAATAACGATTAGGAAGCTCACATATGACCATATGTTTGACGAATATCTCCATGTTGGTGAATTAAAAGGGCGAGAACGCATGGGTAAATTCTGTCATGGGTCAACTAGGGTTTTCAAGACACTTATATGAGAAGGCCAACCATCCGAGACTCCCAGAGGTTGATGGATATGCACAAGAGGGTTCGCAGATTTCTTGGGATGCTTAACAACATTGATTGCATGCACTGGGAGTAAAAATATTGTCTTGTAACATGGAGGGGTGCATTCACCAGTGGTTACACGGGCACACATTAGACAATCATGCTTGGTGCAATTTCCGACCAACGTTTGTTGGCATGTTTACTTAAGAGTCGTTGGGATCAAACAACGACTTGAATGATTCCCCTCTATTCAACAACATATGTGCTTGTGTGTGTAGGTAGAGCACTGAAGAGCCGAGCCTGTAGAGTGATGCGTGCGGTGTGATATCTCTCGATCGAACAGGTCCAGAGGATTCGACTAGACTTCAGAGGCTAGAAGATCATGAAACTATCAGACAGGGGGGTCGTTAGGTGCACTCTATTTCTTCAAAACCTCAACCCACTATACTACAACTAGCACATGGATTTAAAGGATCGATCCCACGAGGACGAATGTGTTACGAAACTGCATTTGAGGATGTTTTGGGAAAAAGGGATTGGCTGCTGCCACACAATTTTGTGGGTCGAGAACTTAAAACTACTGGGTCTGAGAGATAATAAAAACTTTACTCTACCTACTGGGTCTAAGAAATGAGAACGTACGGAACATGCATGACTTAGAGAAATGAGATATTTTAAAGTTCTAAGACAACTGGAGTTAACTTAACTAGACGGACTTTCCTAATTTGGACGAACAGAGATAAAGCAAAAAGTGGGGACAAGTTTCCTTAAACTACCAGGGTCTGGAAAAGCATGCAGAAAAATAAAAAGACAATGCAAACAGTACTGACAGGGTCTGGAGGACATGCAGAAAAAGCAAAGTACATATGCAGAAAATACTGACAAAAACAGATATGGTTCTAACTACCAACAACTTCATCTTCTTCGGGAATCAAACGAGATTAGCAGATAAAACAGAGTATTAAACACCATGAAAACAGAGCAAACTTCATATCTAAACTTAAAACGAGAAATTAAAGCCTAAACTAACAGACAGGGCGGATGCAGCTCATAGCTAGCATGGGCAAATGCCCCACCTCAAATTTCATCACATATCTATAAAATATACATTATAAAATTAATTTGTTGTAATTTCTAACTATTTGCCCCTCTTGAAACTCTTAAATTTTATCTATGTATAATTTTGCCCCTCTTTATATAAATTCCTGGCTCCGTCCCTGCTAACAGATCTATGCTACTGGACCTAGAGAATGCAGAAACAGAAAGTAAATAGCCATAATCATGCACAACGTAAACAGCAAACACCAGATACATGAAACTCCAACTCAAATCCATCACGATTCAAAAAATCCAGACATCTACATACGCAAATCCACAACCTCCATCAATAAACCAACAGATCTCAGCTCCAAACATCCAACAATCAACAATAACGAATGCTAAAAGCAAGAAATAAACATCAACTCAGCGAGATCCAACAAAAACCAATATGAACTTCCATAATAAAGAGAAATAGGTTCAAATCCAGTAGATCAAAGCAAGAACTAGAGTTATGAAACTAAAACCAACAAGTACTTGAAACCGAAAGTAAACTAAACAAAGCAAGTAAACATTGTTTCTTCGCCTTCACAAGGCGGTGTTACACAGCGGCAAAACAACGATGAACCACCACGGTAGCCGGAATCACTCCATCTCCAAGTGCACAGCAAGTGAAATGAGAAATTTGAAGTGTGGAACTAAGGAATGGAACAAGAGCTTGAACTAAAAGCGTGTGTAGAAGTGGTTGTCTTGTTCTTCAAGGTTGAACTCTTTATATATGTGAGGCTCTGATCTTTAGGGTATCCTTCTGGTAATTAGACGCTTTTGCCCTTGAATAAGACTTTTTAAAATAATCTGCTCATGCTCTATTCTGCTCCTGTCGCCAACTTTTAATTCTCCCAGGTCCAAATGACGACATCTGATTTTCACTTCAATTTCATCTCTTTTGCATCTGCCAGGTCAGGTAACAACAACTCCTAGGTCCGACAGATTTACTACGCACCTGAACTCAGAAACACAGATTAGCGCCCCAAATGCACATAATTTTAACCCAAAACCAATACATGAAACGAACCTTATCAAGCACCGACCATAGAGTTCACCGCCAATGGCAACCATTTTAAACTTACAACATGGGTCATTACTTGACAGATGTGATCTATCTACGGTGGCTTATGTTCGTGAAAACGGTCATGTGCCCAACAATTTGAAGAGGAGGTTGTTTGCTCAAAAGCAGAAGAGCATTTCCACATAGGCGGTAAATGAGAGATTAAGAGAAAAAACTACTCCTCCTCTATTTATCTTCTCAACATAAAGAGTATTTAATTAAGTATTACACCTTCTTAAATTTTAAAGAGACATTTTTACCTCTCTTCTATATAAAGAGTACATAAGGTAATTATTTTGTATTATCTCGACAACAATGATCCAAACTGGTATATCTATTTCAGTTTATCTTCTTCTTTTAGAATTATCACTCCTCTGTCCTACTTTAAAAGTCACAAATGAATCTGGCACGAGTTTTATGAAATGAAATAAGATAGTGAAATGTTATTCCCATTTTATATACTAGTACCACCGTCCGTGAGATAATGTCTCTTTTTGCTATTACGGGACGTCCGACAATTTAAAGTCATTTAAAGTCTCATTTACCTTTTTCAATTATAAAGAAATAGATTCCACCATTCATCTAAATTTAATTTTTGAGGTCCACCTTCAACTAAAGATCACAATTCATTTCTCCACCTTTTTCCATTATAAAAAGTGGGATCCACCTTCCACTAAATTCATTTCTCCATTTTTTAAAAGCTATATTTAATTTTTGGTGAAATTTATAACGAATGGCAATTTAAAAGAACACAGATTAATGCCATTAATTTGCATCGGGCTTAAATAGGTTAAGGAAGAGAGTAGAGAGAAGTTGTTTGCATAACTTAACGGCGGGGAAGAGAAGTCAAGTAAGAATGAGGCCTCAAATAGTGTTGTTTGGAGACTCCATTACGCAGCAATCTTTCAGATCAGGGGGTTGGGGTGCTTCTGTCGCTGATACATACTCAAGAAAGGTTCAATCTTTCTACTGTTCGTCTATTTATATTGATACATATAAACTGTTTGATGAATTGCCCCTTTGAAAACAACAGGTTGATGTAGTCCTTCGCGGCTATAGCGGCTATAACACTAGGTGGGCTCTCTTCTTGTTGAATCACCTCTTCCCTCTGGTAAATGTTCATTCTTGAAAACTTTTTTTTTTTCTTTAATCGATATTGCCTTCATTTGATTTTTTGTTAGGTTATTCGATCTGTTTCTTGATCGCCTTTTAGCATCAGCTGAATGGTTTTGTTGAATGATTGTTAGCTTCTATACATAATTTATCGTGAAGAATTGCAGATTAGGTTCTAGCTATACTGCCTTTATATCTTATTTGAATGTGGCTCTAATATGAATCCTTTTCTCCATCATTCGATATTTTTTGGGTGGAATTCAACAGATAAATCGAAAGATCCGTGTTCGAAATAGCTTAAACTTAGAAATATTATGTTTGCAAGTGACTGCAGTTGGAGCTGGCTCTCATATTGTCTTGCACTTTGTTGAATCGTTGATATATTTTCTGTAATGACACGTAGGTATCTGAAGCGCCTTCTCCTGCTGCGGTTACTATTTTTTTCGGGGCTAATGATGCTGCTCTTCTGGAGGGCACTGGAAAAAGGCAGCATGTACCTTTGGAAGAATACAAGGAAAACTTGAGAAAAATAGTTCAGCACATCAGGGTATTTTTCCTACCTTCTGTGCTTTGTATTGGCAACCTTCTGTTTAGATAGAATTTCATGAAATGATTCCATTGGAAGTCAAATACAATGAAGAGTATCAATATCTTACTGAACTAAGATTCACATAGAGAACTGATTGTACAACTCTTCAGTGATTCCACAAGTGTTAGACTGGTCCAATCATCTTTTGCTATAGCATTTTAAATGGTTTTAGATTAAATTTGCAGAATTGTTCCCCCAAAACGCTTGTTGTGCTTATAACTCCACCTCCTATTGATCTGGATGGTCGTCGAGAATATGCCAGGTATAACTATTTTTTGGCTTGTTAGTGCTTTTTGTCTCAATTTAGGTATATATATATGTTTGATCTTACAAGGGTTATCCTTTTACTTGTATGTGAAATTAGGTCCATGTATGGTGATAAGGCGTCGAAAGTGGCTGATAGGACAAATGAAGTAGCTGGGACATATGCCGAGCAGTGTGTTGCTATAGCCAAAGAACTTGGTCTTCCTTCAATCAATCTATGGTCCAAGATGCAAGAAACCAATGGTTGGCAGAGAACATTCTTGAGGTTAGTTATCGAATCAATTCCATTTAGAGCACGTTAATCTAATACTCAAAAACTGTATATTATGTTCTTACAACAAGCTGGGGATTCTCTGAGTGAGAATGTGAAGCTACTGTATGTTGTTGAACTCACATCTAGGTGAACTTATATGTACACAGTGACGGTCTGCACTTGACACCGGAAGGAAATGCAGTTGTTTTTGGGGAACTGGTCAAGATTCTTGATGAAGCAGGCTTCTCAGACCTGCCATATGATTTCCCCCAACATTCAGAAATTGATGAAGAAAACCCTGCAAGTTCCTTCGCTCAGGTGTGCGTCGCGTGATGATTTAGTCTTGCTCGTTGCAGCAAATTTGAATTTTTTTTTATTATAATGAATACACAGATTTACTGTTGTACACCATCACAATATTTCAGCCCAGTAAATTCCTTTTTGCTCCTCTCTCAGTAAATTTGGGAGGCCTATTAATGCTTGATGAGAACAGATTTTGTAAAGTTTGAAGGAATTATTTACAAACAATGGGTAATCAATAAATATATCACTATTTTATTGTTGTATAGTCACTTGATGCTGAAGCAGGTGCCAAAGGAATCGCAGACCTGGCTACCACAAACTGAAGGCTGCCGGTATTTGCCACTACCGGAAAACGTTTCACCAACACTCTGATTCATCATCTCCCATACTCTACTTGTTTACTTGAAACCTTTTGTGCATCTCATCATACTTCAACTCTATGTATATTCTGGCACTCGGAACCATCACTGCCGTACGACATAGAGTGAAGAGCAAGAGGAGCATGGTGACAGCAAAGGCAACTTGCTCGACCCAATATGAACGGAACACAGCATAATAATATGAGCTACTATGTTCAACAAAATTTCATAATTCTCCATGGATCTCAAAGATGTCATGAAATTACTCATAGCAGTCAACATCAAGTCTAGACATATCAACTAAGTTATAGAAATCACTTAAAATTTTTCATTCTATCAAGTTATATGCTTTCTTGTCCCATAAAAGTATGCACTTTTAATTGGGCATAGATTTTAATGCACAATAGTAAAGCAAGAGAGAGATGAAAAGAAAAAATAATTAAAAAATACTGTTATTGGAGAATGAGTCTCATCTTAGAGATAAGAGTTTTCAAAAGTTGAAATGGCACACTCTTGTGTGACTGATTAAAATGAAAAGAATGCATACTCTTGTGGGATGGATTATAAGGAAAAAAAAATGCATGTTCTTGTGGGACGGGAATGGGAATGAACAATTATTTTTGTTTGCCTTTAAGTTTGCCTTCTTCTCTTGGAGCTTGTTACTCCCTCCGTTCCAAGATAAGTGGCTTGTATTCCTTTCTGGGGTGTCCCACTATAAGTGACCTATTTCCATTTTTAGCAAAAAGTCATATCTCTTACTTTATTCTCCACCTACTTTATTCTCTCTTCTCTCCTCTACTTTTCCCTCTCTCATACTTTACTCTCTTCACTTTAACTTATTTAAATATCATTCCTTAAATCTCGTGCCCAAAAGAAGTAAGTCACTTATCTTGGGACGGAGGGAGTACTTCTTAAGAAAGTATAATTACCTTTTTAAGAATATAAATAAGAAATATACCTTCTCAAATTTACTTTTCCCTTTAGAGATTTTTCCCTATGTTCTTACAGTTATGTGAGAAATCCTATATGAATATTAAAAGTTTTTAATGATCAAAATAACAGTAGATTATGATCAATACAAAAATTACCAATTTATTAATTAATAGATTAAATTATCATAATTATAAAAAATTTAGAGTTTTACTGTAGTACTCCTTCCGTTTGCGATTAGGAGTTCTGTTTCTCATTTTCATCTATCCAGGAATAGAATACCAGTTCATATTTAGGCCCCACATTCCACTCACATTTTATACAAATGAGACTCACACACTATTAACTTTTTTTCATTCATTTTTCTTAATATATTAATATAAGCATAATTTAGTAGGTGTACCCAAATCTCTTGGGTTTCCGGCTACTCAGAAATTTTACTAGCTTTAGATATCTAGCTTGTGAATCCGCTGCCATGAAAACTGTGCATACTTTCACACTCGATTATCCAATTTCCTTGATCATAAGGTTTACTATTGAAACCGTGGAAAAAAGGATCGATATTGGTATGGAACGGGTGATTGAGAGGTGGTGAAAATCTTGATAAGATGATGAGATCGAAGTTGTCTCCGTAGAAAATCATGGTCTATCTCTTCAACTTTGGAGTGAATTAGTGGTATGGGAGGGGCGTTTTGAATATTTCTGAACCTGGTGCAATACTGATGTTAAATTTGCAATTACATCTCAAGTAAAACGTGTTAAATGTGATAGGGTTGATCTGGACCGTTGAACGATTTTATGTGTATAAGGAGTAATTCTTTTGGTAAAGCAAAAAAGTTCAGCAACCATACTCAAATAAAAGACGTGGCTAATTTTTATCTTTAAATTTAGTCTAACTCAAATAAATACTCCATCGTAAGTGAGTCCAAAATCTAAAGAAATTTGGAGTTTAAGTAAGACTTGGACTAGAAGAGTCGACCAGTCACTATTCAAAAGGAACAAGAAGGGAAGAAATTTCGGAGGCAACCGTAGATGACGACTTGTGTAAATATGACCAAGACTTGATACTCCATCACAATCTAATTTACTCAGCAAAATCAAACAAAGAATTAGCATGGCTTCATCTTCATCGGATTGCTCCCAGTTATTCGAGGAGGTGCAAAACAAACTTGATTCAACTATGCCATGGATAGGATTGTATGTTGCAGCTGCTACTGCCTTGTGCACTCTTGCTATGGCGGCTGATGCTTTCATTGGACTTAGAAGCAAAAGGTATTGGCTCCCCTCAAAATGTTTCTCTCTCAACGCTTTCTCCTTGACAATATTAGCCGTCACCATGAAGCTTCCTGTAGATCTTACAAGCACTGATATTAGCTCCATGGATCAATATGCTCGGATAAGCAGCCTTCTTTTCATGTCTACTTGTATGAATAACTTCATCATATCTTTGGGATCCATGGAGAATAATGAAATTGTACTAAACATAGCAGCTTTAGGCGTCCTAGTCATCACTATCACGGTAAATATATGCATTCATATTGTTCAAATGCATCCATTCACTTCAGGTGTATTCTATATGTTGCTCCCACAGATAGCCTCTCTTGTCATCATGCTCTTCTTCCTTGTAATGTCATGTTGTATGTCCTTGATGCTTCCAACCGCCAGAAGATACCTGGAATTGAAGTATAATGAGATGCACAAATTGGTTTCAAATAGACAACTTGATGGGAGTACTGATGAAGTTGGAATGTTGGTGAAAAGGTATTGGGTGATGGCAGTAACCAGCGACCCACAGTTTGTGTTGGCAAGATCTGCCATTTCTTCTATTTCAGCTCTCTTATGTATTTTAATAACCCTAGTCTCCATCCAAGTTAAACTTTTGACTTCTCTCCAATTATCCAATTCTACTGTGATCTATTATTGTGTACATAACACTTCAAGCTATAGCTGGTCCATTGAGTGGATTCTTAAGATTCAATTTCTTGGAGTGTTTGTTGCAAGTATAGCTCCTATATCCAGATGCTTCACTGCTTTGACCATCAAGGTCGCTCAGACGGAACAGAAGAGCTTCAGAGATGAACTCAAGGTTGACAAGTACTGGACTTCGAAGCTTGTAGAGTGGAGGGATACATCACTTCCATTTCAAGTTCCAAACCGCCTCTGCAAGAAGCTGTTTTGTGATCTATTAAGATTTGTTCTAAATTTCTGCATTGTATTTCAGATTCTCTTCGTGTTAGCTGGAAAACTACTTTTATTCCTCTTTGCTATATATGGGAGAAGATTTTATTCGGTTTTCTGCAAGAATTCTATAGTGGGAGGATCTCAAGGTTCAAGGGATGGAGCACAACTGGATTTTAGCCAATATGCTCTTCTAATTGAAGGTGAGCCAAAATTTCCTGGTTACATCATCAAGAACATATGCAATGAGGCTGATAGGCTAATAAAGAAAGGTGAAGAAAATCAATCCACGAATCTGATCCGACTTCTGAAAGCATCTTCAAACTTCAATGGGGTGGGACTGTTTGACAGCAACCGAGTTCCAAGCTTACATTCTCAAGAACCTCCAAACTGTTGGTCTCTACCCATCGTGACTTTGACTACTATTACAGTTGCACTTACCAACATTGCAGATGATAAGGCTAACCAGTTATTGACTAGTGTTAGAGAGGGCTTGTCCATCGTGAAAATCATTGAGGGAACTCTAGATGGAAATGGGGAGTTGGAAAGCATCAGAAAAGCTGCAGATGTGGTTTGGGTTGGAGTTGAAGTATATAGAAAATGGGATTATAAAGATCTTGACAGCACGAGCTTCAGAGGTGCAACGCACAGGGAAACGCTGAAAAACCTCTCCATTGTTGCAGAAAAGATTGTGACAGAATTCATGGCTCAAACAAGAGATGTTCTGATGCAGAGCCCTCTAAACTGGCCTGTTAGAGTTATAGCTGCTAACTCAATGTACAGAATTGCTAAAACGATCTTGTTATGGATGACAAATGGCGAGCACCAAAGTGATGACGAGCTACTTGAGGGTATATCCATCACCATCTCGGATATAATAGCAGCGTGCCTCACCAATCTAGTGCAGGTCATAACACTCAAGTGTCATATACATGACATCAGAGAAAGGCATGAGAGTGTGAGACGAGCATTGGTTCTTTTTGGTGAGAGTAAAGAGATTATTGAAATTCTACGACAGCGTGAGGTTCCGAGATTCGATGTGGTGAAAGTTGCTACTATTGATGACTGGAGGGCGTCCATGGCGCTGGATATTGAAAGCCCTCCGGAATCAAGTGACGACGCAACAATAGTGGGGTAGTAATTTTAATATTGTTTACATAGCTAATATCTATGTTTCTCGATCGTATTTGGATGTCAATTACTACAAAATATGACTTTTAAGAAGCGTGATTATAACTTTTATATGTGTCGATTTGGTTAGTGCATTTGGTTGTGTTGCAAAATACTGTTATTATCAAGCGTGCAAATTATAACTTAAACCATAATTGAGTCGACCATTTTCTCTCCATATTTCTCCCAGTTCTCATTCTTCACTTCCACCATTCTAGTTCAAAGCCTATTTGAACCATTCATACATCCACATTCCATTCCTTGCTTGGCAAATTTTTTTCTTACGAATCACCATTCCATTTAAAATTATAGAGGTAAAGGCAAATCAAAGCAGGGAGAAACTTTAGACAGAAAACGTTGGTACTTTTTATTGATCAACATATATTACAAACTAAATACATAGCCACATCTTTTATAATGTTTAAAATAACTACTTTTCCTAACTGACAGAAACTGCCATCCATAACTGTCATTATCCTAATCTAATAATAACCAACTCCTAACTTATCCAATATTTACAGAATTAATTGAATCAACTTTCAACACTCCCCCTTGATTCAAACTCACATACTCCTAACTTTGATGTGAAAAACTGATGTTTAGCTTGCGGAAGCGATTTGGTGGAAGATATCAGCGGTCTGCTCATTTGTACCACAAAACTTCAATTGAATCTTCCCATCTGCAACCAGCTTGCGTATGAAGTGGTGCTGCACATCTACGTGCTTTGTTCTTCCATGAAAAGCTGGATTTTTAGCCATTGCGATAGCAGACCTGTTGTCACAATATATAGCTGTAGCATCATTGTGATCAAGGGGAAAATCGGTAAGCAATTTTTGGAGCCACAAAGCTTGCCGTGCTGCTGATGTAGCTGCTGCATACTCTGCTTCAGAGGATGATAGTGCTATCGTGTCTTGCTTCTTTGAACTCCAAGTTACAGCCCCAGAACCAAGGCTGAAAACATTTCCTGATGTGCTCTTTCTATCATCTAAGCACCCTGCCCAATCACTATCGGTATACCCGACCAATTTGAAGTCTGAAACTTTAGTGTACCATAATCCAAATTTTAATGTACCAGCAACATAACGTAGTATTCTTCGAGCTGCGAAGATGCTGCTTCGTTGGATTATGCATATATCTCGACACTACACTTACTGAAGAAGCAATATCAGGCCTTGTATGAGTAAGGTAGTTAAGTCCTCCAACTAGACTCCTGTATATTGTACCATCAGCATGTTCGGTTCCATCAACACGCTGCAACTTCTCGTTAACATTCATAGGTGTTTCTGCAATTTCACAGTTGCTCATATGAAATTTCTTCAAAAGGTCAGTAGCATGCTTCACTTGACTCACAAAGATTCCATCCTTGCTTTGCTTCACCTCAAGTCCAAGAAAGAAACTTAACAGACCCAAGTCTGTCATCTCAAACTCATTCATCATATTAGACTTGAACTCATCGACCAATGATTGAGATGAACCCATATAAATCATATCATCCACATATAGACAAACAACAAGGAAATCTTTGTTACCTTGCTTCTTGAAGTAGAGAGTGGGCTCATTATCACTTCTTGTGAATCCGCTTGCTCGAAAGAAAGAGTCAATTCTGCTATACCATGCACGTGGGGCTTGTTTCAGCCCATAAAGAGCTCTCCTTAACTTGTAAACTTTGTCTTCTTGCCCATCGATAGCATAACCTTCAGGTTGTGAAACATAAACTTCCTCTTCTAACTCACCATTGAGAAATGCAGATTTCACATCGAACTGATACACATGTAATTGTAATTGTGCAGCCACAGCAAGAAACATTCTTACTGTTTCGAATCGAGCAACGGGTGAAAAGGTCTCTTCATAATCTACTCCATGTTGTTGTGAGTATCCCTTCACAACTAGCCTTGCTTTATGCTTTTGAATACTCCCATCAGAGTTGTACTTTGTGCGAAACACCCACTTTAGCCCTATCAGATTCTTATCTGCAGGCTTTTCAACAAGCTGCCATGTTTCGTTCTTCTCGATGGCGTCTAACTCAGCTTCCATTGCATCTTGCCATATTTTGTGTTCTACAGCTTCATCAAAAGAAATAGGATCAGCAACATATAATGCGAAGTTACATGTCCTGTAAATATTTCGAAGTGAACGAAAATGCTTTGGAGGTGTTCCATCTGAGGAGGAACCAGAGGATGAGTTTGATGCTGGTGATTCTGTGTTGCTGCTCGCTGAACTGCTGCCTACTGAACTGCTGCTTGCTGAGTTGTGAGACAATGTATGATTGCTCGAGTTTTGAGTCGGGCTGTCTGGTAGTGTAGAGTCAGATGATGACGAGCTGCTGCTACCATTTTCCTCAGGTTCTTCATGCCTAGGATCTGGAAATTCAATAAATGCTCCTGGTTGCTTCTCGTCAGTATTCTATATCCACCTTTCTTCCTCATTAAATCTGACATCCCTGCTCACTGTGACCTTGCCATTCACCGGGTTATATAGCTTGTATGCTTTGGTTTCAGTACAATAGCCAATGAATATATATTTTTCAGATTTGCTATCAAGCTTACGACGTAAGTTAGACGGAACCAAAGCATAAGCAACACAACCAAAGACTTTCAAATGTCTTACCCGAGGCTTCTTACCCCTCCATGCTTCAAAAGGAGTCTGATTCATGACTGCCCTTGTTGGAGATATGTTCAACAGATATACTGCAGTTGCAACGGCTTGACCCCAGAACTTCTTTGGTAACCCTTTAGACTGCAACATACTCCTCGCCATTTCAACCACCGTTCTGTTTTTTCGCTCAGCCACGCCGTTTTGCTGAGGCGTGTAGGGTGCCGTTAGCTCTCTGCGTATCCCATGCTCCTCACAGTAGCTTGTGAATCCATGACCTAGAAACTCACCACCACGATCGGTGCGAAGAGCCTTCAAGTTCCTGTCACTATGATTCTCCACCAACACTTTAAACTTCTTGAAATGTTCAAATGCCTCAGATTTTAATTTCAAGAAATATACCCAACTCATCCGAGTGTAGTCATCTGTAAATAGCAAAAAATATCGACTTCCACCAATAGATTCGGTTTGCATTGGCCCACATAAATCAGCATGTACTAACTCCAAAATATGTGACGCTCTCCAAGCCTTTCCAGAAGGGAAGGGCTGCCTGCATTGTTTACCATACACACACCCTTCACAAAAGACATGTTCTCCAATTTTTGGCAATCCAACAACCATCTCATTTTGACTTAGGACCCTTAGACTATTCACATTCAGATGCCCATAACGAAAATGCCATAGTCTAGTTTCAATGTCACTTTTAGCCACTAGTGCACTACCAACATCATTAGACACATCAAGAGGAAACATTCTGTTTTGTGTCATTTTAATAAGAGCGATTGTATGACCTGATTTTTTATCATTAATGGCGCAAGTCTTATCATTAAAGACAATAGAATATCCACTAGCCATCAGTTGACCAACACTTAATAAACTATGGGCTAAGGTAGGCACATATTGCACATCATGTATAAGTTTGACATCACCTTGGACAGTTTTGATAGCCACTGTACCTCGGCCTTCAATAAAGACTTGTTTGTCATCTCCAAGACGCACTTCTCCCTTTTGCTTCTCATCAAGATATTTGAATAGAGACCTTGACCCAGACATATGATTTGAGCACCCGCTGTCCACAAACCACATTCTTTCATTTGCATCAGCAACTATATTTGTGTGTGCCATGAATAGATTGTTTTCCTCTTCCACTTTCTCTGTGAAATTTGCTTTTTGGTCATGCTTATGCTTGATCCAACAGAAAGCTTCTTTGTGCCCATTCTTCTTGCAATAATGACATTGAATATTGTACTTGTTTTGACGTCCTTCATCATGGCGTCCACGTCCTCTGCCACTGCCTCGGCCTCGGCCACGAAATCCACCGCGAAATCCGCCTCTGCCATATCTACCTCCAGAATTTTCAATCTTTTCTTTATAAGAAGACTCTCCTTTTACTTGAAAAGCCTTCTCTTCCATTTTATCACAAGGTTTTCTCACCCTGGTTTCATGAGCCAATAGAGAACTCATCAATTCATCAAATGTGTAAGTCGACAGATCCTTCGACTCCTCAATGGCAGGAACAAGATAATCAAAACTTTCATTCAAACTTCTTAAAACTTTACCCACAACTTGTTCATTACTAATATTTTCTCCATACGATCCCATTTGACTGACAATTTCAGTCACTCTCGACAAATAATTCTGTACAGTTTCTTTCTCACCCATCATCAATTCAGCGAAATTGCGACGAAGCGTTTGCAATCGAACCTTAATTACTTTCTGATCACCCAAATATTCCTGCTTTAGTATTTCCCATGCTTCATGGGCTGTATTTGCTGCCGAAATCCTTGGAAATATATCATCTTCCAACGCTGACTGAATGAAGAACAACGCCTTAGCATCTTTCTTGCGATTCTCCCTCAGTTGCTGATCGGGCACAGCCGGTGCCGGATTCGGTTCAGTAAAACCGTTCTCCACCAAATCCCACAATTCTTGAGATTTGAACATAGTCTTCATTTTAAGACTCCACAGATGATATTTTTCTCCCTTGAAATTTGGAATCTGGGATTGAGAAGTAGATGTTGTTCCATTGCCTGCCATTTTTGTTACTTTGTGTTTGGATGGGGATCGAACCTGAAATTATGCTCTGATACCACTTATAGTGGTAAAGGCAAATCAAAGCAGGGAGAAACTTTAGACAGAAAACGTTGGTACTTTTTATTGATCAACATATATTACAAACTAAATACATAGCCACATCTTTTATAATGTTTAAAATAACTACTTTTCCTAACTGACAGAAACTGCCATCCATAACTGTCATTATCCTAATCTAATAATAACCAACTCCTAACTTATCCAATATTTACAGAATTAATTGAATCAACTTTCAACAAAAATGACCATTCCACATTCCACATGGGAATAGTCATTCCATCTATTTAGCTAAGGAATGGCCATTCCATTCTCATTTTCCTTTTCTTTTTAGTTTAAATTTTAAATAAACTCTACTACATATTATATTATATTTAAGTTTAATATCACTCAATTTAATAATTTTTAAATTTAATAATAAAATTAAAATTTTAGAATTATTAATTATTAAAAAAAATCCATCCTACACACACTACACACACTTCATACACTATGTACAAACTACACACACCACACACACTACACAATTCCATTCCATTTGAATTCCTTACATTCACCAAGCACAAGAATGGTCATCATTTCATTCTCATCTCCATTCCATCCCTCCTTATTCCATTCTATTTTATACCAACAAGCCTCTAAAGCTAATTGGCCATAATGTAGCTAGCCATAAATAACATTTCAGTAAATATAAGTATTTTTAGATATTAATAATTTAATTATCTCATTTAATGCTTAAGTCAATTGACAATATAGGCTACTTGGTAAGGTAGAATGAGATGGAAAAATGGATTGACATTCCTATCTTTATTCCATTCCTTTGCTTGATATTTTATTTCCTTAGGATTGATCATTCCATGGAATAGCATTAGATAAGGGATGACCATTCATCCCCCCCTCCCCAACACCAAAACACACACGCACGTCAACACATCACACACAGCACCAACAACACACACACACGCACAAACACCACGTATACACACACCCCACCACATATATACACACACATCTACACATACATACACCACAAGCACACGCTCATAAGTGTATAGTACAAATTTATATGATCCAAAATATTGACAAAATTTTTAATAGAATCAACATATTAATTATTTATATTTTATTTCATTCCATTACTATATTATTTGTAGTTAATAAGCATATGAATGAAATCAATTAAGGAATTACAATTCCATCCCATTTGTAAATCTTACATTCACCAAGCACATGAATGGAATGGAATTCCCATTCCATTTTCCATTTTTATTCCATTCTCATCTCCATTCTATTCCCTCCTCATTCAATTCCATCATACCAGGCCTTCTTGGTTTGGTGAAATGGAATGGGGAATAAAATGGATTCCTACCTCCATTCCATTCATTTGCTTGGTATTTTTATTCCTAAAGAATCATCATTCCATTTGGCATCACCATTCCATTCCACACGGGAATAGTCATCCATTCCATTTAGCTAAGGAATGAGCATTCCATTCCATTTTCTCTTTTCTTTTTATTTTAGAGTTTAATTAGTACATATTTAAATTTAATATCACTCAATTTTATAATTTAAAAATTATACTCTCTCCGTCCCACATAATTTTACTCACTTTGACCCGACACGGGTTTTAAGAAATGTAATGGAAAGTGAGTTGAAAAAGTTGGTGGGATGTGAGTCCTACTTTTAAAATATTAGTTTTATAATAAAATGTGAGTAGGAATGAGTTAGTGGAATATGGGGTCCACTACCAAAAATGGTAAAAGTGAAATGTGTAAAATTATGTGGGACGGAGGGAGTATAATAAAACTAAAATTTTAGAATTTTTATTTATTAATAAAATTCCACACTACACACATTGCACACTACATAGACATAATTTACACGCACTACTTAATTCCATTCAATTTTTTCTTACATTAACCAAGCACAAAAATGGAATGAAATAACCATTCCATTCCCATCCTCGTTCCATTCTCATATCCATTCCATTCCCTTCTTATTCTATTCCATCATACCAAGAAGCTTATGGCGAAATGAAATGAGGGAATGGAATGACATTCCTACCTCCATTCCATTCCCTTGCTTGGTATATTTCTCATTAGGAATCACCATTCCATTCCACATGGAACTATCTATTCTTTCCATTAGCTAAGGAATGGCCATTTCATTCCATTTCTCTCTCTCTCTCACACACACACACAAACATGCGCGCGCGCGCACACACACGCACACATACCACCACATATATACACACACATCAACACATACAAACACGACATATGCACACACTCATTTACGTGTATAGTACGAAATAATATGATCCAAAATATTTGGAATAAATATTTTTAAATAGATATTATTTTGGTAGAATCAATATTATTAATTAAACATATTTCATTTCATTCCATTTCTTATACTTCCTCCGTCCGCCATTAAATGTCCCATTTTTCCTTTTTCATCCGCCGCCATTAAATGTTCTATTTCACTTTTACTATATTTGGTTAGTGGACCCTACATTCCACTAACTCATTCACTCACATTTTATTATAAAACCAATACTCCCACCGTCCGCGATAGGAGTCCAATTTTTTCATTTTAGTCTGTCTGCTAATAGGGAGTCCCGGTTCACTTTTACCATAAATGGTAATAGGGTGTCACCTTCCACTAACTCATTTCACTCACATTTCATTTAAAACTAATATATACAAGTGATACCCCTATTTCACTAACTTTTTTCACCCACTTTTTTTTACATTTCTTAAAATCTGTGCCATCAATAAATGAGACTCTTAATGACGGATATAAAAGTAGACCCCACATTCCACAAACTTTTTCTACCCACTTTACTTTATAAAGTCAAACAATTTCTTAAAATTCGTATCAGTCAAATATGAAACATTTAATCATGGACGGAGGAAGTATTATTTGTAGTTATCAAGTATAGGAATAGGATCGATCAATGAATAACAATTTTATTCCCTTTATATTCCTTGCACTTACCAAGCACAAGAATGGAACCATCTCCGTTACATTCCATTCCCTCCTTATTCCATTCCACCATACCAAGAAGGCACGGTCAGTTTTATTTGCACAAGAAAAAGAATGAATAGGCAAATTCTATTGAGTAAATGTTTTTCTTCACGTTTTGTATATTATATGATATGATGTGGAAAATATTTTAATAAGTATGATTAATAGAAAAACGTATGTGGAATGCTCTCCCCTCGTCGGGCCATGCCCTGCCCCAGGCGCCTAACCTCTCTCCTTGCTGAGGCGCCAGTCGCCGGGAGGAGTGGTGCGTCCCGGGTTTTTTCCATCGTAGATGCTCCTAGAAACTGTGCATTAATTGGTCCCATGCTTTGCTAATAATTAATGCCCCTTCAAAACTTGTACCAATGCTTCTGATGCATTGAGCTACTCTTCGACAGTAACACACATTTTCCTACCAACTATAATTGTCACGAAAACATTTTCTTACAAAAAGTTATATTGGCCCTTAGCTAAATCCTTCGATTAAAACGAGCAATCTTTAATAAGACACGAGACCAGAAAAATAATGGACAAAGAAACAGCCACTGCAGTTAGGGATGTTAAAGCAGTCCGTAACTCGTGGACTGACCCGAATTGCCCGCTAAATTTTAGGATTAGAGTTTGGCTCCTAATACGACATTTTATTGATTATTTTTATATATAGACAAATAAAAATAAATAACTTTCGATTTATATTCGACATATAAATTATGTATTAAACTTTTATTAATATAATACTCCCTCCGTCCCAAAAAAGTTGAGTCATATTCCTTTTTAGTCCGTCTCAACAAAGTTGAGTCATTTCATTTTTTAACAAAAGACAAAACATTTAATCACTTTTTTTTTATTCCATCATTTACTTTACTTTCTCTTATATTTCCTACTTTTTTCATCTCTCCTATTTATTTTATATAAATTCTTAACCTCCGTGCTCAAAAGTTTTGTCTCAACTTTTATGGGACGAAGGGAGTAATAGATAGATAAATTAGAAACTTTAAATTTACTAAAAAATGTGTGAAACATGCTTTAAATCTTCTTATGTTTATGTTTTATTTTGCACAAATTTTAAATATTAGTATTTGATCACGTTTATGTTTGAGTTTAAGCATATATTACAAATTTATCATAATTAAACGGTTTACATTTTATCAATGTAACTATTTTTCATCATTATTTATAAATAAATAACCCGCTCGGCTAGCCCGAAACCCGACCTTTCAGGGTTAGTTGAACTTTTATAACTAGAAAAAACCACAACATGATTAGCTTCCACCCGATTGACCCGCATCCCGAGCAAGATTGGCCCGAAACCCGCATTCTTACCGGCAGCTACTCAAAACATTGTGTTTCACGACTGACTCTTCTTTGCTTTTCGATCTCAAAATAAAATAGCGGCCTACACACTGTGCAGCAACATACATTTTACTTAAATTGATTCAAGTATTTTCGTTGGGATATTTATATAAAGAATAAATCTATTTAAGCATCTTCATTGGGATAATTATATAAAGGATAGGGTTGTGATGAATTGGTAACTTCTTAAGTTGCTAACTTGCTAATTCATCAATGCAGTTTATTAAAAATGTCAACACATAATTTTGTTGAACTTCAATATAATGGGTTGATATTATGTGTTAATAATTTAATGTCACCGTGTTGACATTTTTAATACACTGCATTGATGAGTTAGCAGAGTTAGCAACTTTAAAGGATAAATCTACGTGATCGTATTATATTGGGATATTGGCACCTAAACTTTCAAAGGGTTTTTACTCAAAATTTTAAAATTGATAAATAATATCATAAATTTTACCATTTGTTATCCTCTCACTATTTTTGGCCCACTAAAGAATTAAAGGAGTCCAACAAGAGTTAATACACAAACGCACTTCAAATCAGATATTAGAAAAAAGGGGCTCCTCGATTTTAACCACCGATCAATCTCTCTTGATTTCACTTCGTCCAGCCACGGCATCGCCGGCGTGCGCGAGACCAGCTAAGTCATCACTTCCATCTTGTGCTCGATTTAGGATTATTTCTTTTGTGGATATCGCAAAAAGGACTACACTACTTGTTCAGGTTTTTCGCATGTTTCTGAGAGAAGGTAACACGAGTTGGTTTGTTAGCATAATTGATTGATAAGCATGTGATCTTCTAAGTCTTGACATGAATGTATGCAATGTTTTAAAAGTCGGATAGGTGGACGAACCGGCGTAGCTATTGGTTTACGGTTCAACTGGTCCGATCGGTCGAACCAGAATACTGTAGCAACACACACACTCACATATATATATATATATATATATATATATATATAGAGAGAGAGAGAGAGAGAGAGAGTTGTAATCAATGTCGAACTCTTCTTAAAGACCGAACTAGAGACCAAATCTGGGCTATTAGATCTAGTTTTTTTATGAGATATGCTGCTGTGTAAATTTTTTTCACTCTTCATTACAAGCCAATTTTACTTCATTGTATAGGTTTATTACTTCATTCTGTACGTGATACATTGAAATTACAACATGTTTTTACTTACTTCAAGTAGGTTTTGAAATGATTCAACATATGCTTCATTCGAATTCATTGACATGAGTTTTTACTTTATTCATATTAAAAAATGCAATTTATTCAAGTGAGTTTATTACTTCATTAGAAACGTTATTACTTCATTGGATAAGGTTTTTACTTCATTCCAGTAGTACTTCAAATGCTTCTACACATACTTCATTCAAATAATTTATTATATTATTCCATGTGTTTATTACACCATATGAGCGCCGTAGCGGTGGTGATAGATATTGTAGAGAGAAAGAACGGCACGCGACGGCGAAACTGCATTACGTACTACAATGAAGTAATAATCCTATTAGAATGAAGTAAAAACCTACTGGAATGAAGTAATATATTTTGGAATGAAGTTAAATCTTCGTAACGTGTTAGTATGACTTATTTACCTTCGGATGAATTAAAATAGACTGGTGATGAAGGAGAAAATAATTTATAAATTTGTGAATCTTATCCATAAAAAACTAGATCCAAAAGCCTTAATTTGGTATGGTTCGGTGGTTCGGTCTTTAAGAGTGGGTTTGTGGATAATGAGACTATATATATATATATATATATAGGGTCCTATTCTAATGCTTATAGCACCCTAATCCAAAATCAAGACTAAATCTCCACCCTTGGATTTTAAAATGAGTGGATGAGATTAAAGCTCACAAATCTCAATAAATAGTAGACAAAATATCAACAAAAGGGTAATATCGTCATTATGTTATCATATGATAATTTTCGTGAGTGTTTTTTTATATCAACATTGTGTATTACAAATATCAACAATATGACATTAGAATATCAACACAAGGACAAAAAAATATCAACACATTTTTATTGAGATTGGACATGCATAATATTGAGATTTTGCCTACAATATATTGAGATTTTTTGTTGCATTTGTTGATAAAAGTTGCTTATCAACATGTACGAAAATTGAAATATAATTTATCAAATTTCATCACCCGAACATCGTCGGAACATATGCAATTGAGATCTCGTTGGAATCCTTATTAAATTATCTTTAATTTGATATATTTTTTGCGAAAAAATAATTTAAATTGTGAGAGTTACGTAAATTTAAAGATTTGAGATGATTTTGAGGAGAGAGAAAGTAGTTAGTTATAACTACTACATATAGGATTTGACATTAATACCCTTTTAATTTAATTAATAATTATTTAAATTTAAAATATATTACACTTGGCATTATATCAACCATAAGATCTTCTAATCTAATGGTTAAAAATTGGTCTCAATTTTGGATTGATAATTAGTTAGCAATTGATCACATCCCTATATATATATATATATATAGAGAGTCCCATTATCCACAAACCCACTCTTAAAGACCGAACCACCGAACCATACCAAATTAGGGCTTTTAGATCTAGTTTTTTATGGATGAGATTCACAAATTTATATATTATTTTCTCCTTCATCACCAATCTATTTTTATTCATCCGAAGGTAAATAAGTCATACTAACACGTTACAAATATTTAACTTCATTCCAGAATATATTACTTCATTCCGGTAGGTTTTTACTTCATTCTAATAAGATTATTACTTCATCCTAGTACGTAAATGCAGTTTCGTCGTCGCGTGCCGTTCTTTCTCTCTACAATATCTATCACCACCTCTACGACGCTGATATGGTGTAATAAACACATTGAATAATATAATAAATTATAGAGTGAACTACAAAAATGGTTCCTGGACTATGGGTTTATCTCGCCCATAGTCCCTGGACTTGAAAAATATCACCAGTAGTCCCTGGACTAAGGGTTTATCTCGAAATTGGCCCTTTTGGCTTTTTTTGTTTGTACGAAAATACCCTTTGATATTATTTTGGGGGGTTTGGGCAATTTGGTCTTTTTACACTTTTACATTTTAAATCTGATATTATCTTAGTTATGTACTAACTTTGATATTATTTCAAAATTATCATTCTTCTTCCATTTTGTTATCCTTCACTGAATTTGTTTTTTTTTTTATTTCAATATTAGATTTAATTTTATAAAATTAAATTTAATATTTAGATTTTAAATATTAATAAATTTTTTTAATGAAAACTATTAATTCATGGACATTATAAATATTGATTAAAACTATTAATTTTTGTTATTTAATATAATTCAATTTAGCCCCCGTTCGGTTGTTATAATTGCTTGTGATTAAATATTATGAAGTTGACTAAAAATTTGATCCTACTAAAAATTTTATATAGGAGTATTTTTGTTGAAATTTTCTAGTAAATTTTTATTGTTTTCAAATTAATAAACGAAAATTATAATAGTCTTACATTAGATGCATATTTATTTTAGAATAAATTGTGTTATATAATCTATTTATAATTAAAGCTACTGTATTAAATATTGATTAAAACTAAGGCGTTGTCATACCTTATTGATTACATAGTACTATACACTATCAAATATTGATTATAACTATTAATTTTTGCTATTTAATAATTTTTATAATTAAAAAAATTTATTGATATTTAAAAATTAAAATTTAAAATTTTGTAAAATTAAATCTAATATTGAAATAAAGAAACAAAGTGAAGGATGACAAAAGGGAAAAAGGATGATAAATTTGAAATAATATCAAAGTTAGTACATAGTTAAAATAATATCAGATTTAAAATGTTAAAAGTGTAAAAAGACCAAATTGCCCAAAACCCCCCAAAATAATATCAAAGGGTATTTTCGTACCAAAAAAAGCCAAAAGGACCAATTTCGAGATAAACCCTTAGTCCAGGGACTACTGGCGATATTTTTAAAGTCCAGGGACTATGGGCGAGATAAACCCATAGTCCAGGGACCATTTTTGTAGTTCACTCTAAATTATATGAATGAAGTATATGTAGAAGCATTTGAAGTCCTACTGGAATGAAGTAAAATCCTTATCCAATGAAGTAATAACGTTTCTAAATGAAGTAATAAATTCACTTGAATAAATTGCATTTTTTAATGTGAATAAAGTAAAAACTCATGTCAATGAATTCGAATGAAGCATATGTTGAATCATTTCAAAACCTACTTGAAGCAAGTAAAAACATGTTGTTGTTTCAATGTATTACGTATGAAATGAAGTAATAAACCTATACAATGAAGTAAAATTGGCTTGTAATGAAGAGCGAAAAAAATTTACACAGCAACATATCTTATCAAAAAACTAGATCTTATGGCCCAGATTTGGTCTCTAGTTCGGTCTTTAA